>NW_028227270.1:60345638-61545638 GCF_978045245.1 Mus caroli | reverse complement strand
GCACACACACACGCACACACACATGCACGCACGCACGCACACACGTACACATAAGAGATCTACACAGGAAGTTATCCATCTTTGGTTCAGGGTAGATTATTCTTAACAATTCTTGACAACAATTTGTATATAGGTTTTGAATAGTTACTCATAGGAAAATCTTTCTACATTCTTTAGCCCCAAGGTTTTTTTTTTGTTCATTTTCTTTTTTTTATTAGATAGTTTCTTTATATACATTTCAAATTTCAAATGCTATCCCGAAAGTTCCCCATACCCTCCCCGACCCACTTCCCTACCCACCCACTCCCACTTCTTGGCCCTGGCGTTCCCCTGTACTGAGGCATATAAAGTTTGCAAGACCAATGGGCCTCTCTTCCCAGTGATGGCCGACTAGGCCATCTTTTGATACATATGCAGCTAGAGACAAGAGCTCCGGGGTACTGGTTAGTTCATATTGTTGTTCCACCTATAGGGTTGCAGATCCCTTTAGCTCCTTGGGTATTTTCTCTAGCTCCTCCATTGGGGGCCCTGTGATCTATCCAATAGCTGACTGTGAGCATCCACTTCTGTGTTTGCTAGGCCCCGGCATAGCCTCACAAAATACAGCTATATCAGGGTCCTTTCAGCAAAATCTTGCTAGTGTATGCAATGATGTCAGAGTTTGGAGGCTGATTATGGGATGGATCCCTGGATATGGCAGTCTCTAGATGGTCCATCCTTTTGTTTCAGCTCCACACTTTGTCTCTGTAACTCCTTCCATGGATGTTTTATTCCCAATTCTAAGAAGGGGCAAAGTGTCCACACTTTGGTCTTCTTTCTTCTTGAGTTTCATGTGTTTTGCATATTATATCTTATATCTTGGGTATTCTAAGTTTCTGGGCTAATATCCACTTATCAATGAGTACATATCATGTGAGTTCTTTTGTGATTGGGTTACCTCATGATACAGAGAAGATTAGCATAGCCCCAAGTTTTTAGAAAAGATTTGTTTTTATTTATGTGTGTGGGTGCTGTACTAACAGAGACCAGAAGAGGGCATCAGATACTCTGGAGTTCCAGGCTGGTGAGCCTCCTGGCATGTGCTGGGAACTGAACTCTGGCTCAGCAAGAACAGTAAACGTGCTGAACCTCTGAGCCATCTTTCCACCCCCTTGACTTTCTTCCACCTGAGAGGTGAGTCCTGCTGGTCCCTTTCTCATTAGGAGCACTGAGGGAGGAGGAGGGGGTTGTAAAAGGCATGTGTTTGCTGGGACTGAGTTATCTGTGATGAGAACCTTAGGCTCAGTTGGCTTAAGTAAAGAAGAGGAGGATATATCTTCTCACAGACATGAACAGTCTCAGGGAGAGCCTGGGCCAAAGGAGTGATCTCAAGTATGGTTCCACGTCCTTACTTCTTGACTATGCCTTGATCTGCTCCTTCTATTAGTCTGGCTCTCTGGTTTGATTTAGGCAGGAAATGCTCAGGCCAGCTAACTCCTCAGATTCAAATCCTACTGGAAAGTGAAGACTTTACAACTGGGTTCCATCTGATGGGCTTGGATTGTCACATGTCCTGTAAACCAAACGGAGTCAGTATTTTCTGAGAGGAAGTTGGGTGTGTAAGGGTACGTCCATCCCTTTGATAAAAAGTCATTGTGCTTGGCCTTCTGGAGACAAAGTGGGTGGACTTCAGAAACCCTTACGGACTTCCCTGGCCATAATGTGTGAACCAGTGAGTAAGCTGCAGGACTGGCCTGCTCTTATGAATTCTATTCTGAAGCACGCTCCTTGTAACTCCGGCAGCAGACGGGACCTCTGTTTTAACCGGGTTGTCGATGTCTCTGCTAGAACGGCAGGCGAGTGCATCTGACCTTGATCTTTGGTTTGTACTTCCTTCCACACCCCTGCATTATATCCCCCAGTGGGTTTAAGAGGCTCTCACGTCCTTTCTTCTGATATGATGACCAGAGGAGGAATGTGGGTAATGCATATTCTATATCTTTCCAGGCAATCTTCCAGCAAGCCATCACCAAGGCTCCAGCACAAAGAACATGAGCTGGGTCAGAACTTGGAGGGGATGCTTATTGCAGGGAGAAGTCAAACCCGGAGATGAAGTCCATTTATCTCCCATTATCCTTACTATAAATAGCCGAGCGTATCTGCTGTTATTATTATTTATTTAATTAGTTGTTTATCTACTCAGTAAACAATTATCTAGTATCTATAGCATCTCTCTGGTTCTGCACGGTTCCAGGGGACCAGGCAGCCCCCTTTCCGTGGGGGAAGTCTGTGTGTTGCACTCCTTTCACAGAAAGCTGATGTCCTGGCCAAGCCCTCAGCCAATCCAGGTTTCCCAGCAAGCCTGTCATGCTCTGTCCTTCTTTGCTTGTATCATGTTGATATCTTCTGTATTATATCCAAAGACAGGAGATGTGCGGAGGTACGAGGGTCGGACGACTGGCCTAAGATCCACACCCGTCACTGACACTCTGTTAAGTCACTTTGCGACTTAACACTAAGTGACTTTGTTTCTAGACGATTGTTTTCTCACTGATTAAAATGAAGATGACAGTTGCTTAGGAAAATGCTTCATAGCTCTTCATACAACACGGTGGAATGGGATGTGTGTGGGAAGCGTTTGGCATCGTGGTTGGCCCAGAGCAGAAACAGAATACAAGTTTTCTCTTACCAGCCCCTCCCCCTTCCTTGCTCCTTTGAGGCTTCTCTCTCTCTCGTCCTGATCCCATGGAGTCACGTTATATGTGGCAATTATTGGTGCAATGTGGAGTCTCTTGTAGGAAGGAGCACCTGTCAGAGAAAAAAGGGCTTCTGCAGGTAGGTTTGTGGCCTCCTGTGTTTCGGATACACTCATGTATCCAAGTATGTGTCTACATTGTTCAGCAGGAGAATGGCATGAACTGGGGTGCCCACCACGACCTACGAGGCTGAAACCCTGGGCGCATCTAATGCTGACTGGACAAAGCCCTCAGCTAGGGCAGAGGGGATAGGTTGTTTTCAGTTCCTTCTAGGACAATCTCATTGTGAGCACATCTTAGAATGTGAGTCAGATACATGGTACCTAATGTAGTCAGAAACATCATTGGTCAGTTATAGGGACGTCACTCAAACTGGTTTAGACCTAGAGAGAGAAATAATGCTTAAATCGCTTCAGGAATGATGATCCTCTGTCCCTGAGACCCTGACTCCAGTGTGGTGCATCTCAGCCTCAGCTGTCTCTCTGGCAGGTCCATCTGACCCAGCAGTCACTAACAAGTCTGGGAACTTTGCTCTCAGCCACGATGTCCCAGATTAGAGATCGGCCCTCTCAGCTGTACCTGTGAGAACTCAGAGACGGGGTTTCAGGACTCTGGTTGGATTTGCCCATCACAGTGGACAGTAGTCTAGACAGTGCTCTGATGGCCAGGCCTGTACCCTGGAAGGAGGCCTGGATCAGGGGTAGGAGGAAGTAGAAAAATAAGTTCAGAAGAACAGTACATTAAAAAAAGAAAGAAAGAAAAGGTTTCCCAGACTCAGTATTTTTAAAGCCTTGGTTTATATAACATCAAGGCCTCATGAGAAACCAGGCCTCTGGTATTCTTGGGTCTGGAGAACATTCGTGAGTCTTCCGGGCTCATTAGGGATCTAATTATTAGTGTATTTGCCCTATCAACGACAAGGTAATCAAATGAATTCTTTGATTCTAACCCAGTAGATGGTGAGCACAGAAGCAGCCCTGGGAAGCCACACAGTGGCTACTTCTTTGTATTCGCGTCAGACAGTAATCTAGGTGTTCTTCCCAAAGGCATTTAGCACTGGCTAATATTTACAGTCAGTGGAATCGAATTAAGACGAAAATGTCTTTGCGTGTGGGTGGGCCTCCTCCAATCAGCTCAAGAGGCTTAAGGACAAAGCCCAAGATTTCCCTAAGAGGGGATGAAGCTCACCTGTGGGTTGCAAGCCCAAACTCCTGGCTCAGTGTCTGGCCTGCTTCTCTGTCGTGCAGGTTTTAAACTTGCCTGGGCAGACCCACACCTCAGGATCCAATCTCTCCACCCCTTCTGTCTCAAGTATGGATGTAAACATAGATACGTTCACATCTCCTTCTGCTCTGTCTCTCTGTGGAATCCTGGGTGATGCTTCCATGCCAAAGTGTGATGTATATTTAAAAACTCACTGCAATCACAGTCCTGGGGAGGCTTTCTGGATAGTTCCAGCTGAAGCACTTTCTCCTTCAGCATGTAGATCATTTCGTGCCTGTGAAGTAATTGCCCATATCCAGTGGTACCCTCTTTCTACGAGCTCCTGAAAAGCAATCTGGCAGCGTCATACTGGAAACAACACTTGATGATACTCGAGACACGGCACCCCTCTACCCAGGAAATCAAACTCCTTCATAGGCATTACACCATCAGGTTGATGGCAAGCGCCACTTTAAGACTGGCTGAAACTGGTTCAGCATGAGCCTGGCTTGGTGCTATGCTAGGCGGAAACTCACAGACTGGGAGGAGAAAAGGAGTTGTGCCGTGTCTAGAAATACAATTGAAAAGTTTTAGGGATGGAACAACTGTTTTCCTGAGTCAATTAGAAAAGAAGAAAAAAATTAAATACGTACTTTTAAGTTTTTATTTATTTGTTTTAGAAAAGTAGACTTTCAGATGCGTCTCATGATTTTCAAGAACCGGTTAAAAAGAAATGAAGTCACCGGTGTGTGCGTGAGTTCTACTTGCTGCTGTTTTCTGGTACTTGCCTTTTGTATTCACCTGAGACCTTTCCCGCTGTCTCCCGGGGGGTCATGTTCTAACCACCACACGTGACAGTTGCAGTCCGAGGACAAGTCTGCTGTAGCTGCCCTGGCCAAAAAACAAAACAACAACAACAACAACAAACAACAACAACAACAACAAAAACCTGCACAGGAGGTCTTACGTGGCTTCTGATACCACAGAAATGTCTGACAGGAGTCACGTTGGAAAAATCGGTTCGTCCACTGGCCAAACAAACCCACTGATGGCCGAGTCCGCCTAGATTGAGCTGGTGGCGTCAATGTCCTCTCCAGGCAACACTTTCCTTCCTCGGAGTGTGATAAAGGAGTTTCCTGTGGAAAAGAAGTTCTTTAGAATGATGAGAAGTTACTTTTCTGGAAAAAGGGGCGGGGCTGTATTTAAACGCATGTCTTCTACAGAAACTAAACTAGGACCACGGCGCATGTCATTTGTGATCTTAAGAGTCCTTAGCGAAAATAAAACCTCAGGCTCTCTAGGGGCTGGTGATGGGCTCTCCAGTCGGCCATTGTTGCCTGCACTCAGCCCTTGGGCCCCGCCCTAGTCTTCAGATTGGTCTGTGCTGAGGATCACGTGTCAGTGTGGGAGCGAGGATGACAGAGTGTGGGAACTTAGCGCCACTAAGGACAAAATCCCAGGTAGTAGCGATTCTTTACCTTCCTAGTGCCACGACCTTTAATTCAGTTCCCTGTGACCTGGAGGCCCCAGCCATATAATTATTTTCATTGCTATTTCATGACTGTAATTTGCTACTGTTATGAATGTAATATAAATATTTGATATGCAGGATATCGGATATGTGACCCCAGTGAAAAGGTCGTTTGACCTGCAAAGGGGTCATGACCCACAGGTTGAGAACCACTGAGGTAGCAGACCGGCACTGGCAAATCCTCCCTAACTATTGGGACAGATATGACAGTGGGCTCCATCACAGAAACCCACATTATATTCTTTTTCTGAGAGAGTAAACCCAAGGTTTGTAAGGGTCTGAAAATTGCTGAAGGAAAACCCCAGACTCAGTATGCAAAGATAAAGAGCGTTTATTCTGCAGAAACATCCAGCATGTGGGAGTCAACCATTCTCTAAAATGGTGACCCCAGAAAACACAGGTCTTCTTATAGGAAACCGGGGGAACTCTCTTGAAAATTAGGTCATCTAAAATTTCATTGGTGGGTGCTAGGGGGTCACAGGTGGTCAGTGATCTGCCCTCTGATGTCATGAACCTCTAATCATATGATGAAATAGGGCTGCCCAGTGCAGATGGCCCATTCTGAGATATTTCCCCATTTTTGTAATTATCTCCAGGCCGTTAGTGGGAGCTGGTGCCTTATGGCTTTTTTTTTTTTTTTTTTTTTTTAATCCTCCAAAATCAGGCCTGGCCTTTAAATGGTGACAAATGTCCTTAAATGCAGATAAATAGGTTGTCCTTGCAGGTTCAAATGAGTTAACGTGTATATGCCTTTAGTGGTAAATTCAAACCAAACAACAGGAGAGCTGTGCTCTAAACACTCATGGGCTACTCTTCCGCATCCTTACCACACTTTTTAAGAGTTCTGTTTGATGACTTCCTGTCTAGGCTGTTATTTTCCGGGGCGTGGAGTGAGGGTAGGTGTGGTCACGGAAGACTTCTATGTGAGTCTGCAGTCATTGATAACACTGCAAAGTAATGCCCTTGTTGTTTATAGCCAACAGGAGCACAGATTGTAAATTTCCACACGGTTTCTGCTGAAGGCACGTGCCAGGTCTCCAGCAGCAGTACAGACCTCAGATATAAGAAGGCCCCTTGCCACAGCCTGGGCTACGGACATCATCATAGCCCTTGCTCTGCTCAGCACAGGCCAAGGACATCCACAGGGTCTTGGGGCCTACAGGGGCCGCAGACACAGACATGGTCCCTGGTGGCAGCCCTGCCCATGGCATCAGGAGGGCAGGAGAAAAGGACTTAAATTCTCAACTTTCTCTAACCCACTGATTTTAGGTTATTTCTTTTGTTCTTTACACTTTTTCCCCCAACACTTCCTATCCCTTCAGTTTTACCATAACATGGTTTGTTAAAAATTGGACCCTTGGTGTGTGAGTTATAAGAAGGAAAATCATTTATATTAGCCCGGTTACAGATGCATTGCTAAAGATATCTGTTTTTCCGTCTAGCTATCTACCATCTATCATCTATCTATTTAACTATTCATTTATATATTTACATTTGGCCAGCTATCATTTATCTATCAACTAGCTATCATCTATCTTAGCTATCATTTATTATCAATCTATTATCTATTTTATCTGTCTAGCTACCTACCTACTGTCAACTATTTACCCACAATTCATCTTTATTTCTGTATATTGAACATCTATCACTATTTATAAACTACATACCTTGACATATATATGTATATATATATATATATATATATATATATACACACACACACACATTCAGTTTCCTGGGGAAAATATGAATGGTAAATACTTAAATTCATTAACAACTTTATAATAATTCTTCCTCCAAATAGCCCTGTGATGGTTTGTATATCCTTGGATCAGGGAGTGGCACCATCTGAAGGTGTGGCCTTGTTGGAATAGGTGTGACCTGGTTGGAATGGGTGTGTCACTGTGGGTGTGGGTATAAGATCCTCACCCTAGTTGCCTGGAAGTTAGTCTTCCACTAGCAGCCTTTGGATGAAGACATAGAACTCTCAGCTCCTCCTGTGCCATGCCTGCCTTGATACTGCCATGCTCCCACCTTGATGATAATGGACTGAACTCTGAACCTGTAAGCCAGCCCCAATTAAATGTTGTTTTTTATAAGACTTGCCTTGGTCATGGTGTCTGTTCACAGCAGTAAAACCCTAACTAAGACAGAAGTTGGTACTGGGAGTGGGGTATTGCTGTGATAGGCCTGACCATGCTTTTATTTGAAAGAATGTGGATTTTGGGACTTTGGATTTGGAAAGCAGTGGAATGCTTTAAATGGGGCTTAATGGGTCATCCTAGTAGGAATATAGAAGACTTTGTAGCTGGGAGTGATTTGAACTGTGTTGACCTGGCCCAAGAGATTTCAAAGGAGAAGAATTTCAGAATGTGGCATAAAGACTGGTTTTGTGGTATTTTGGTGAAGAATGTGGCTACTTTTTGCTCTTGTCTGAAAAGTTTGCCTGAGGCTAAGGTGAAGAGACTTGCATTAGTTGCATTGACAAAAGAAGTTTCAAAAAAGCCCAGCAGAGACTTTGTTCTCTGGTTAAGTCTTATTAAGAGAAGTATGAACAAGCATAGCAAGCTTAGAAAGGAAAAATATAAAATGTATGGTTTGAGTACTAAAGGAGTACCAGGAAGTGAAATGGAGCAAAATCTCGTGTTCTAGGAGATAACAGATTAAGGGAGTGGGACCTTGGGGCAAGATTCTACCCAGCTTAATTAGATCCAGGCATGGTGGTACACACCTTTAATCCCATGAGACAGGCATGCTGATCTCTACATTCAAGATCAATCTACAGAGCAAGAACCAGGATAGCCAAGCTTAGGCAGTGAAGGATTTAGAAAACATAAAGCTAGTGATAATGTGATAGTACAAGGGAATCATGTTCTAGTTCCTGTAAGCAGCAGAACTCGACAGCTTCAGCCATGTGGCTCTGGCTCTAGAGTTAAGAATGGGAGGAACCACTGGGAAAATTGGTGCTGGTTAGCTGGAGCTAAGGAATTAGCAGTGATTAAGAAGAGACCAGCATTACTGAGGTGAAATCTTCTGGAAATTGTGTTCTGGGAGCACAAAGAAGCTATGTTCCAGAGATACCCAAGGTTGTACTTCATGCTGCGGCTGGACTTGGTAATGTGTAAGAGTCACTCAGGTGGTACTGCTCGTGAAGGAATGAAGGGATCATGGAGAGAAGCTGAGGCTTAGCACTGTGAGAGGCCAGGGAAGGCAATTGGAGAAGTTGAAGCCTCAGCTGTAGTTGATGGTCCAGGACTGAAGGGGTCATGCAAAGAATGTGAGGCTTGGCACCCTGAAGAGAGCCTATGAGAGGCTATTGGTGAAGCCTAGTTGGAGTGGAACACCCCAGTGTATTGGAGATGTCAGTACCATGGGATGATCACCAAGAACAGCAGCCGTAGTGGAGTGGATCAACCTGAGCATAGAGTGCTACAGAGCACAGAGATGGAAAAGTGATGCCAGCCCTTAGGAGGAGTCCAAAAGATCAAGTGGAATCCCAGACACTGAAACAAGAAGCTGTAACATTGAAATTGCCTTGGAGACTCAAAGATGTTAAAGATGCCAGAGCCATGGGATACATGCTGAGGAAAGCTGCTAACAGGAAGTGGAACCAGCCCAGGAGAAAGCAGTTTGTTGCAGTCAAAAAACATGAACAAGGAGTGGAGATCTGAAGACCGCTTTGACATCAGCCATGGAGATGCAGTTTGGAGTTTGCCCAGCTGGTTTCCTACCTTGCTTTGGGGATTACAGTTAATTAAGTTGAATGAATCTCAGAAGAGACCTTGAACTTTGGACTTTAAACATTGTTGCGACCGCTATAGACTATGAGGACTTTGAAAGTTGGACTAAATGCATTTTGCATTATGCTATGTTTAAGTATGGCCCCCATAGACTCATGTTTTTGAACAAGTCTATGGGGACCAGGGAGTGGAATGTGATGGTTTGTATATCCTTGGATCAGGGAGTGGCACCATCTGAAGGTGTGGCCTTGTTGGAATAGGTGTGACCTGGTTGGAATGGGTGTGTCACTGTGGGTGTGGGTATAAGATCCTCACTCTAGTTGCCTGGAAGTTAGTCTTCCACTAGCAGCCTTTGGATGAAGACATAGAACTCTCAGCTCTGCCTGTGCCATGCCTGCCTTGATACTGCCATGCTCCCACCTTGATGATAATGGACTGAACCTCTGAACCTGTAAGCCAGCCCCAATTAAATGTTGTTTTATATAAGACTTGCCTTGGTCATGGTGTCTGTTCACAGCAGTAAAACCCTAACTAAGACAAGCCCCTTGAGGAAATTTGTAATAATACTGACCTTATCAACAAGAAAATGATGGCGCCAAATGACTAAGTTACCTTCTGCAAACTACTGAGGCAGTGATAAGGGCATAAGCCTGGGTTTGGAGTCATATTTATAAACACCACAACTAAGTCTCTCTTTAATCCATCAAGTGTGTTCAGTAGAAATTGAGGCAGGCAGCATGAACAAAGGAAAAGAAGGGTAGGTGAGGAGCAGCATTCGGTGGGAACTGTGCATGAAGACAAGGTGCCTTTAGGTACCCTAGGAACGGGCTGTCACCTTTATGCTCACAGCGATGCATCTAGATGACATGTCTCTGTAACTTTTCCAATGCTGGGACCAGACTTTATTTTTTTTAATTAGGTATTTTCTTCATTTAAATTTCCAGTGCTATCCCAAAAGTCCTCCATACCCTCCCCCACCCACTCCCCTACCCACCCACTCCCACTTCTTGGCCCTGGTGTTCCCCTGTACTGAGGCATATAAAGTTTGCAAGACCAATGGGCCTCTCTTTCCACTGATGGCCGACTAGGCCACGTTCTGATACATATGCAGCTAGAGACTCGCGCTCTGGGGGGTGGTGGTACTGGTTAGTTCATATTGTTGTTCCACCTATAGGGTTGCAGATCACTTTAGCTCCTTGGGTACTTTCTCTAGCTCCTCCATTGGGGGCCCTGTGATCCATCCAATAGCTGACTGTGAGCATCCACTTCTGTGTTTGCTAGGCCCCAGCATAGCCTCACAAGACACAGCCATATCAGGGTCCTTTCAGCAAAATCTTGCTAGTGTATGCAATGGTGTCAGCATTTGGAGGCTGATTATGGGATGGATCCCTGGGTATGGCAGTCTCTAGATGGTCCATCCTTTCGTCACAGCTCCAAACTTTGTCTCTGTAACTCCTTCCATGAGTGTTTTATTCCCAATTCTAAGAAGGGGCAAAGTGTCCACACTTTGGTCTTCATTCTTCTTGAGTTTCATGAGTTTCACAAAATGTCTCTTATATCTTGGGTATTCTAAGTATCTGGGGTAATATCCACTTATCAGTGAGTATATCTCATGTGAGTTCTTTTGTGATTGGGTTAACTCACTCAGGACGATGCCCTCCAGGTCCATCCATTTGCCTAGGAATTTCATAAATTCATTCTTTTTAATATCTGAGTAGTACTCCATTGTGTAAATGTATCACATTTTCTGTGTCCATTCCTCTGTTGAGGGGCATCTGGGTTCTTTCCACCTTCTGGCTATTATAAATAAGGCTGCTATGAACATAGTGGAGCATGTGTCTTTCTTACCAGGTGGAACATCTTCTGGCTATATGCCCAGGAAAGGTATTGCAGGATCCTCTGGTAGTACTATGTCCAATTTTCTGAGGAACCTCCAGACTGATTTCCAGAGTGGCTGTACAAGTTTGCAGTCCCACCAACAATGGAGGAGTGTTCCTCTTTCTCCACATCCTTGCCAGCATCTGCTGTCACCTGAGTTTTTGATCTTAGTCACTCTGACTGGTGTGAGGTGGAATCCCAGGGTTGTTTTGATTTGCATTTCCCCGATGATTAATGATGCTGAACATTTTTTCAGGTGCTTCGCAACCATTCAGTATTCCTCAGGTGAGAATTCTTTGTTAAGCTCTGCACCTCATTTTTTAATGGGGTTATTTGATTTTTTGGAGTCCACCTTCTTGAGTTCTTTATATATATTGGATATTAGTCCCCTATCTGATTTAGGATAGGTAAAGATCCTTTCCCATTCTGTTGGTGGCCTTTTTTTTTTTTTTTTTTTTTTGGTTTTTCGAGACAGGGTTTCTCTGTGTAGCCCTGGCTGTCCTGGCACTCACTTTGTAGAGCAGGCTGGCCTCGAACTCAGAAATCCGCCTGCCTCTGCCTCCCAAGTGCTAGGATTAAAGGCGTGCGCCACCAAGCCCGGCGTTGGTGGCCTTTTTGTCTTATTGACAGTGTCTTTTGCCTTACAGAAGCTTTGCAATTTTATGAGGTCCCATTTGTCAATTCTCGGTCTTACAGCACAAGCCATTGCTGTTCTAGTCAGGAATTTTTCCCCTGTGCCCATATCTTCGAGGCTTTCCCCCACTTTCTCCTCTATAAGTTTCAGTGTCTCTGGTTTTATGTAAAGTTCCTTGATCCACTTAGATTTGACCTTAGTACAAGGAGATAGGAATGGATCAATTCGCATTCTTCTACATGTTAACCGCCAGTTGTGCGAGGACCATATGTTGAAAATGTTGTCTTTTTTCCACTGGATGGTTTTAGCTCCCTTGTCAAAGATCAAGTGACCATAGGTGTGTGGGTTCATTTCTGGGTCTTCAATTCTATTCCATTGGTCTACTTGTCTGTCGCTATACCCTTACCATGCAGTTTTTTGTTTGTTTGTTTGTTTTTTTTAATCACAATTGCTCTGTAGTACAGCTTTAGGTCAGGCATGTGATTCCACCAGAGGTTCTTTTATCCTTGAGAAGAGTTTTTGCTATCCTAGGTTTTTTGATATTCCAGATGAATTTGCAGATTGCCCTTTCTAATTCGTTGAAGAATTGAGTTGGAATTTTGATGGGGATTGCATTGAATCTGTAGATTGCTTTTGGCAAGATAGCCATTTTTACTATATATAGATCCTATATATGGATCCTGCCAATCCATGAGCATGGGAGATCTTTCTACCTTCGGAGATCTTCTTTAATTTCTTTCTTCAGAGACTTGAAGTTCTTATCATACAGATCTTTCACTTCCTTAGTTAGAGTCACTCCAAGATATTTTATATTGTTTGTGACTATTGAGAAGGGTGTTGTTTCCCTAATTTCTTTCTCAGCCTGTTTATCCTTTGTGTACAGAAAGGCCATTGACTTGTTTGAGTTAATTTTATATCCAACTACTTCACCGAAACTCTTTATCAGGCTTAGGAGTTCTCTGGTGGAATTTTTAGGGTCACTTATATATACTATCATATCATCTGCAAAAAGTGATGTTTAGACTTCTTTCTTTCCAATTTGTACCCCCTTGATCTCCCTTTTTGTCGAATTGCTCTGGCTAGGACTTCAAGTACAATGTTAAATTTGGAGGCACTCAGACCTATGAGTTTTCCTCTTAGAAATGCTTTCATTGTGTCCCATAAGTTTGGGTATGTTGTGGCTTTATTTTCATTAAACTCTAAAAAGTCTTTCATTTCTTTCTTTATTCCTTCCTTGACCAAGATATCATTGAGAAGAGTGTTGTTCAGTTTCCACGTGAATGTTGGCTTTCTATTATTTATGTTGTTATTGAAGATCAGACTTAGTCCATGGTGATCTGATAGGATGCATAGGACAATTTCAATAATTTTGTATCTGTTGAGGCCTGTTTTGTGACCAGTTATATGGTCAATTTTGGAGAAGGTACCATGAGGTGCTGAGAAGAAGGTATATCCTTTTATTTTAGGATAAAATGTTCTGTAGATACCTTTTCCATCTCTTGTATTCTGTTGCTGATGCTTGCATCTATGGTTCCAGATTTCTTTCCTAAGGTTTCTATCTCCAGCTTTGCCTCACTTTGGGTTTTCTTTATTGTGTCCACTTCCCTTTTTAGGTCTAGTATGGTTTTGTTCATTTCCATCACCTGTTTGGATGTGTTTTCCTCTTTTTCTTTAAAGACTTGTAACTCTTTAGCAGTGTTCTCCTGTATTTCTTTAAGTGAGTTATTAAAGTCCTTCTTGATGTCCTCTACCATCATCATGAGATATGCTTTTAAATCTGGGTCTAGCTTTTCGGGTGTGTTCGGGTGCCCAGGACTGGCTGAGGTGGGAGTGCAGCATTCTGATAATGGTGAGTGGTATTGTTTTCTGTTAGTAAGATTCTTACGTTTGCCTTTCGCCATCTGGTAATCTCTAGAGTTAGTTGTTACAGTTATCTCTGGTTAGAGATTGTTCCTCTCGCTCGGGATTCTGTTAGCCTCTATCAGCAGACCTGGGAGACTAGCTCTCTCCTCTGAGTTTCAGTGGTCAGAACACACTCTTCAGGCAAGCTCTCTTCTTACAGGGAAGGTGCACAAATATCTGGTGTTCGGACCTCCCTCCTGGCAGAAGATGAAGGCATGAAACAGGACCTGTCCCAGAAGCTGTGTCACAGAAGCGGTTAGCTTCTGCAGTCCACACTCTCACCTGCACAGAGTAGTCTCAGAGGGATCTGGGAACCAAGATGGCTCCCCCAGGTGCTCCAGCAAAGCCCTCCCGGGCAGGGCAGACACCTGGCCTCTGGCAAGGAAGGTGCCCAGATGTCTGGAGCCTGAAAGGGGGTCTGTCTCAGAAGCTGTCCTCTAGAGACCTTGGGGGTTTCCACCTACTCTGTGCCCAGGTGACCAAGTGCTGGCGCTGACCAGAAGGGACTTGTGACCCTGGTCAGTCTGGGTTTCTTGCTTCTCTAATGCTGTCTCGGGTCCCGCATGATTGGATTGGAACAGAGGACACCGGTGTGTTCTACTCACCAGTGGTCCTAAGATGGCGTGGAGAGTCCTCTAGGGGACCTTGGGGGTGTCTGCCGACTCTGTGCCCAAGGTGACCCCGTGCTGGCGCCAACCGGATGGGACTTGTGACCCTGGTCAGGCTGGGTTTCCTGCTTCTCTAATGCTGTCTCAGGGACCAGACTTTATGACTCAGAGTTTAATTGGGCTTGGGATTTGAGAGAGTTAGAGTCTATGAAGACAAAACTTGAGGCAAGGCAGCAAGAGGTCTGGGCAGCAGCTGAGAGCTAAAGTCTGGATCCTCAAACAGGAGGCACAAGCACCCTAGGAATAACATGGACTTTTGAAACCTTAAAACCCACCCCTAGTGATGCACCTCCTCCAAAAAAGCCACACCTCCTAACCCTTCCCAGACAGATTCACCAATGGGAACCAAGTGTTGAAATTGTATCAATTATAAAGATTTCAACCAGTGTAAGATTGTGGCTATATAATGCTTTGCTTAGAGTAAATTTAGTAATCCATCTCATCTATTCCCTCCCTGATCAGAATTATGACCATTTTCAAATTATCCCTTAAAATGATAAGCTATCTATAATTTATAAAATAACCATAACCAGACACCCAGACCTAAGGGACTGGGATGATGACTCTCCACAACTTCTTCCTGCTGAATAGGGGTGATGAGAAATTTTATAAAGGGGTAGGAAAATTAGAAATATTAGTTAGACTTAAGAAAGCTAGCTTTAGCATCTGTTATTCAGTCTTTGTATGTTTAGAAGGCTCAGGACTTGACTGAAGTTCTGACTGAATCTGAAAGGTTAGATGAAGAGAGGTCATCAGGATTCAGAGCTATTCCTGAAGCTGTTTTGGAAGCAAGTCTCTGGAAACAGCATCAGGAGGCGGGGGCTATATCAGCAGTGTCCTGAGGATGAATCTTGCCAGAGCTGTGCATTCTGCAACATATGAATCTCATAACCAAAGTATTACTACCATTAAGATGATCAATTAAGGATGAATTTTGTTCCTTCTTTGAGCAGGTGAAAGACAACTGACTTTTCATGAGTTAATCTGATCAATAACCAGTTGTGATAAATCTTCATTCATGCCATGTGAAGGAGGGCATGAAGAATCTTAACGTTTCCATAACCAACAAGATTTGCTGTCTAAATTTAGCTGAAGTTTTGGTTAGAGACATGTTTATGTCTAAGCCAGTTACTGGGCCGTTCCCATGTCGAGGAATCAGCAGATTAAGTTACCTGTCCTGTTGGATTTTCTCGATTTTTTTTTTCTGTAGCCAAGATCTTCATGTGGTCTTCTCCTGTCATATCTGATCCATATCACTCTGGAAGGGATCCAAAGCCTTTTCTTCTTTCCTGTCAGCACAAATACAGAGACTCTCTTCCAAAATAGGGTATCTTGATCCAGTAACTGGATATCATTAAAGGCATAGAATGAATTAAATTAATAGCTGACCTCTCTCTCAGAGGGTTTTTAATATCATAAATACCAAACTCATAATCATCTTCACTGTGATAATTAAAACTGTTCAAAGCAATTAAAACAATCAAAACAAACATTATCTGTTGGTGTAGCACACTTCCAATCTCTCCATTTTGTTCCTACATGATTAATTTTTAATAGTGAGACCAAGGCCTAAGTTTCTACTGTCCAAGATAGGTTAGGCTCAATACCCTCTGCTTTTCAATCTATAATTTAAGATTGAATGCCTCAACTATTTATTCATCTAGATATACTTAAATCCTCCCATCTGTGGAGATTAATCTCTCTGTGTGTACATAGATCCTCTTCTCCTTATGTAACGAATTAACATAAGTTTCTTTATCTGTCTGAGGTAAGTTTTTCCCACTTATCCTCTGCTCTTAGACCTATAATTCAAGATCAAACGCCTCAGTTATTTATCCATCTATGCATTTAACTTTAATTAAATTCCCTTCTACTTACAGCGTAAGCCTATTTCCAGGTTCTATATTGTTATACCAGGCTGAATAATCCCAGAAATCCCATGTAGACCATGTTCACAAAAATCTGAATATTTTCCCTGGCATAGACTTTTTCAAATTTCTTTTAATGTATTTTTCTCATTCCTTCTATTCTCCCTTCTTGCCTTTATTTCCCACATTTGAGTTCAATGGCCTAGATTTCCTTATTCCATGTATATTTAAGAACATTTAAACAATTACCATTATACTCCTTTCTATCCTTAAAAACAAATCAAATGTTATGTATCCCTCTCCTTTGATTATGTGCTTGTAGGAAGCAGACAGTGTCTGCCGTCTGACTCTTTGCCTTGGAGCAGCCTGCACAGCTCTCTATGCAGCAGGGTCTCCCAGCACCTCTGAGCTTAAGCTCTCTGAAGCAGCCAGAAACCTTTAGAAGGGCCAGGGTAAATCTCTGCTGGTGGTTGTGTTCCTTTGTTCTAGTTAGGTTTGTGTGGGAAGCAGTTTACTTGGCTTGGCTTGCTGAGAAAACAATTCTCCCCTCCTCCTAAACTTATTCTATTGTGCATGTGTACTCTATTTGGGAATTTCCAATTAATTTTTAAAAGTGAGTTCTTGCCTACCACGTTGGTGCCAAATAATAAGCTCATGGTTATATTAGATTCTGATCTAATTATATTAAGGTGCTTTCTGCTATATTCAAATAGAAATAGCTAAGAGTAGTCAAGGTTCAACAATTCAGATATGCTTTATATAGAAAGATAGTCTTCAAAAACATCAGAAATCCATAGAATATGACATTTAATATTAACTCATTATTAAAGATCATTTGACTAGAGACATATCTGCTCCTGAAAGTACCCACTTCTTGGTTCAAAGAAGAAATTGAGCATCAAAATCTCCATATGGAGTTGTTCCAGTTATGGTAAGGTAGCCACTGGACAAAAATTGCTCTGTTCATCTACAGACAAAAAATACTGTCCAAGAAAGGACACACAATGTGGGACAGTCAACAGTTTGGCTCTGCCAAGACAAAGTAAACAAGTCCTTCGTAGCTCCTACTTTACTTAAGGTATGTCAGATGGTTCTGGGCCAGAAGGCTGAAGACAGATGTTCCAACATTGAGTAATAGGTGACTGTCCAAATAGTCAGTTGCCTCTACAATTTGTTTAAGTTTTAGAAGCTATGTTTTTGTGCTCCCTGTATATTCAGATAATAAATCATTCTTGGATTTCTGACTGGGTTGAAGACTAGTTATAGACTAGTTATAGACTAGTTATAGTCTCACAATCAAACACAAGTTGTTTAACATTGAGGAAGATGATGTAGACAGGATGACTTTCAGATAGTAATACAAGTTAAAGTCAGAACACAGTTCAGGTATATAATTGTAAACTCCTTAAATCAGGATAACTAGTAGAGTACTTATCTAATTGACCAATATGATGGACTGGATGTTAATTGTATATCATACTTTGTAATTTATATAATTTTTATGATTGTGTTCAATTTGTGTCTGAGAGAAGAGCCTTTTAAAAAATTTTGGATGGGAAGGGTGAGATGCTGTGACTTGGTTCTAATGCTTTGTCTTAACTTTACTCCCAAAAGCCACTTCTGGGCCTGAGGGTTCTGGCTTTGATTGGTAATAAAGAATTGTCATACAGCTGGGCAGGGAGATGGAGGTGGGACTTTTAGTTTGCATGGACAAGGGAAGGGGAAAGAGGAGAAGGAGGAAGAGGAGGAGGAGGGAGAGGAGAATCACTATTACTTGTTGAGAGAGGGATCAGATTTAAGAGCTGCAGGAGAGAAAGCATCCTACAATGTAGGTGGAAAGGGAAAGTGGCCCTGGGTGGGGTGTGTGGAGCCTGCCAAGAAGGTAACAGGGCAGCAAAGATAAACATAGATTTAGAAAGTGCTGAGCCAGGAATACCAGAGGGAAGTGTGTATTAGCCGTGGGGTGGCTTAGAAGTGCTCGGCTATTGAGCTAGTCAAGGCATATCAAAATCAGCTGGCATGTGTGTGTCTTTCATTCGCAAATCCAGAGCTCTTGGGCAGGTGCAGCGCCAGGAGCCAAGGTGGATTAACTAATTCGCTGCTACTATGTATGAACTTGTGAGGGCCATTCTCATTCAGACCACCCACAGGACTTTAACCATTAACTTACGTGGAGGGAAGAAGAAAGGGAGGGGCAAAGAAAGAAAAAGGAAGAGTAGGAAGGGGAGGAGGAGGAAGAGGATGAAAGGGAGGGGAAGGAGGAGGAGGAGGAAACATGAAGGGGAAGCAAAGAGGTTCATTTTGCTAAGAATAGTTCTCTAATTACAGAACTCAATCCCTATAGTGTGAACCTGGTGGTGAAAGTCCTGGAGAGATGCTCTAAGATGCATCTTGGAGAGATGCTCTAAGCATTCCATTTGCATCTCAAGGAGGAGATGTTCCCCAGAGGAGATCAGGACACAGACCATGGAGGCTCACTTTAGTCTGGGAATCAGAGTGGACTTCTGAGCTTTGTGTTTGACTCTGAGAGACTCTAAGTGCTTTGTAGTCTATTTTTGGAAGAGAGAATAAGAGAAAGAGGAAAGTGGGTCAGGATAGCAGGGTTGGAGAATGAAGGGGAAAAACCAGAGCTTTTATTTTACTTTTCTCTTCCCCCAAATGATAACAAAAAAACAAAGAATCTTGCTTTGAGTGAAGAGCGGCAGCTGTCTGGAGTTAGTCCTGCTGGGTGACAGGCTGGTGGCTGCAGATCACTGACCTCATTTCCTGCTCCCCAGTCAGTGTGTGCCCCACCCCCCATCCTGAAGGGTTCTGTCTTCATTTGAATGGTGCCCAGTCAGCTTACAGTCCTGAAGTTCAGGCAACTTTGATGTTAACAGAGGGCTACAGTTAACCAAAGGGGCAAGAGTTTCTAAAGAATCTGAAATACAAAATTCTGATATAAATAAGAACCTGAAAGAGGAAAATGTGAATGAAAAAGAAAACCTGAGCTAGGAATGACTGATTAAAACATGCTTGTTTTAAACCATCAAAAGCACACTGGTGGCAGAAGCCAATCAGAGGAGAAAAGATACTTTTCTAACGTCTGAATCCTGTTGTTCACATTTGGGGATAGTTCGTTTTTCTTCCTGGGAAATATTGTGTTTCGTTTTATATAATATTGCTCATTATATAGGAATATTTATATTCTGTATTCTAACCTTTAGCTAAGAAAGAATTCCCAGGTTCATCGTATCCAATTTTAGACAGCTTTGTTGGATGGATACACCGGTCCACTTATCCCCTCTTGGATCTGAGGATTCAAGTTGCTGCTGCTTAGTGTTACTGTGACAAATATTCCAGGTATCCCACATAGGACTATTAGGCTAGCTGAGGGTAACACAATGTTATGGGGAAATTTATCTTAATATAGTAAAACTCACTACAGTTCTGGGTGCCACATATCCTACAAACGGAGCTTGGATATAGAAAAGTCAGGGAGGATGGATCAGTATGGGCAACTGCACTCCGCCGGGCTATGTTTCTGCTTGCCGTGGTAAGCCTAGAATTAGAGCTGGCAGCTGGGCTCAGCCAGGCTTGCATAAAAGCAACTCCTTGAAGAGTTAGAGAAAGATTGTCTGAGGAAGTGGTTCGATGGAGGCAGGACTCCCCAGGAATGAGAGTGTATGCACCAAACCAAGAATGTTCTCAGTGTGGCGGAAAGAGCTGGGAGAGCATCGGAGTTGAGTAGAAATCAGAGGGTTCAGGCCTAGTGGTAGATAAAAGCTATTTGAGTGAATATAAGACAATGCAGGACAGATTGGCACAAACAAAAATGGCAAACCTAGGAGAAAAAATGAACACTGAAGCATCCTTCACGGACACACCATGATTAGTTCCCGAGGCAGAAATTTCACTGTGCTGAGCCTCCAAAGACCATATTTGATGTCTGAAATCAAACAGAGGAGAAAAGAAAATGATGGAAAAAAAGGAGGGGAGGGGGTGACCAGGTGGGTTAGGAGGGAGCAAAGCTGGGGAAGAGACAGCAGGTCTGTGCCTGGAAAGCAAGCTGTACATTTGGCTGGAGTTAGAGGAGATCGCTCATAGGAAGCGGAGTGGACACTGTGTTATATAGATGTTGACACTGGGTCTTAGCAAGTCCTAGGGTGGGTTTGTTTGGGGCCTGGGAATGAGAGAAATCATAAATGTTTTAAAGTTTTTATTTATATGTATGGGTATTTTGTTAGCATGTGTGTGTACTGTGTGTGCCTGGTGACTTTGGAGGCCCAGGGGCTGGAGTTACAGATGGTTTTAGTCTGTGTGGGTGCTGGGAATTGAACCTAGGTCCTCTGGAAGAACAGTCAGTGCTCTTACCTGCTGAGCAGACTCTCATGCCCCAGGATAGAGTTTTAGGTGGCCATGCAGCACGTAAGAGCAGAGCCAGCCAACCACTGGAAAGGATGAGAGAAACAAGTGTGCAAGAAACCTCTTTGGGGAACTTTGCAGTTCAACGCAAAGAAATGACCAGTGGCCCAGATAGAAAGAGGGAAAGTTTAAAACTATTAACAAAACAAGACAAAATAAACCCACAGGAGCAACAGTGGCTGGCAGCTGTCGAGATGCAGTGGGAAGTGGGAGAGGGGGTAAGGATAGGCAAATCTACACAAAGGTATCTTGGTGGGGTGGGCATACAATTGAGCAGGACATCAGTGTTGTGGGGAAGATTAATTCCGTTTTGCTTGTGTGGGAGTGGAGGTGTTGGAGGTGAGCCTGAGAGAATCGCACTTCATGTGTGATTTTGCAAGTTCCCTGGGGGAACTGCAATCTGGAGCATAGAAGGCCTTACTGATCTACTGTATGTGACTGGTGGCGCTTCAAGATGGAGTCATGAAGATTTGAGGAATCAAAATTAGTTCTAGTCAGGGTCTTCACTTACTGAGCTTTTGGTTAGCTATTTTTAAAAAAAATCTAAATTTTGTCAACAGCTGGGTACTCAAAAATGAACCAGTATAGAAGGTGTGCCATGCAGACACAACGGAACATTATCCAGGTGTAACAATCCATGCACTTCTGTCGGTCGCAGCAGCATGGGTGGAACCAGAGGACATTCTGTTAACCGTGGTAAGGGAGGCACAGAACACAAGTACCACAGGCAGCTAAGGAAGCTCGTCTCAAGAAACTTGAGAGGAGGGACTGTGGACGTGCTCAGTGGGTTGTGCTTAGCTAGCAAGCACAAGGCCCAGGGTTCAAACCCTGCCCCACCATAAAAAAAAAAAAAAAAAAAAAAAAGAGCTGAGACCGGAATGATGGTCACCAGAGATGGGAGAGAGATGGGTGAAAGGGTCGCACCGAACACTTGATCAGCAGTTGCCAAGTCACAGTTAGAACGGGGAGTAAGATCTGATGTGCGATTGCACAGTAGGGTGACTCTGATGGGAGACTGCACAGTAGGGTGACTGGGAATGGTGATCTGATCATGTGCTGTGCATTTCCAAAAAGCCAAAAGGATCTGAATGTTCTCACCATAAAAAACCGATAACTATCTGAAGAGATGGAAGAGCCCATTCTGATTTAACATTATGCATCTTGTCCTTGCATCAAAGTAGCATAGGGGGCTGGAGAGATGGCTCAGTGGTCAGAGTGCCTACTGTCCTCTCACAGGGTCCAGCTTTGGTTCTCAGCACCTACTCCTGGAATCTGACTCCTTCTAATCTCCAAAGGTACTGCACACTTATGCACCACCCCCATGATCAAAAGAACAAAATCGTTTAAAAGTTCGCATAACGCCCTATGACTATATGTAGCTCTCAGTGTGGCCTTTCGGGAGTGAATTTATTTCACCAGTGTGGTTTGCCAGATATTAACAGATGAAGTCTGTAGGAAATTATTTTTAAAGTCTCTTGGGGGCTGGCTGGGGAGATGGCTGGGGGGTGGTGGTGGTGGTGGTAAGGGGTTTGCTGCCAAACCTGATGATCTGAGACTGAGCCTTAGAACCCACATGGTGGAAAGGAGAGAACCAACTCTGGCACACTGTCACACTGTCCTCTGACCTCCTCATGGATGCTGTGCCAGGAGCAGACACGCTCGAGTGAGTGACTAGGTGAATGAATGAATAGATGGATGGATGGATGGATGGATGGATGGATGAATACATGATGCAATAACAAATGACTTTGAGATTTGTCTTTTATGTGCATTTGTTTTGACTTTTATGTGCATTGGTATTTCTGACTGCGTGTATGTCTGCGTGAGGGTGTCAGCTCCCCTGGAATTGGAGTCATAGACAGTTGTCAGCTGCCATGTGGATGCTGGGAATTGAACTCCGGTCTTCTAGAAAAGTAGCAAGGGTTCTTAACCACCAAGCTGTCTCTCCAGCCCCTCTTTAAAAGATTTATTTATTTTTATTTTATGCAAATGATTTTAAAATACTGCTCTAGCACACATACATCTCAGAGCATTTGAGGACACCATGGAGTAATGAGAGCCCAGTGGGTCCCTGGCATCCGCAAATTACTGACCAGGTGTTGAGACCCCAGCGTTTTCCAGGAGAACAAACATTCCCCCAGCAGATTATTTAGATGTTCGACAATTTACATCTTGTTCTGCTTTTGTTTGACTCTGTGTATGTGTTCGTTATCAGAGGGTAATGCACAGTCATCAGAAACAAGTGACATGGACCCTGGTGTCTATCTCTGAGAGGAAAAGGAGCACGTGCTTTGGGCTCTTTTGCTCATGGGTCACAGCAAATGATTTGGGGCTCATCCCAGAAATCTCTGGTTAAACAGAACCTCGCTAAAGCGGACTGCAAAACGGGTCTTTGGGGAATCCCTGTGATGGTGGGCATCGGAAAGCTTGTTTTATCCTTCAGATTATGGGCACTTTATTGGTTTCTCTCTACCCCTTGACCCCTGTGTCCTTTAAAAAATTATGAGGACAACTGAGTGATTCGTATATTTTAAAAAGCAATATCAAATTAATTCTTTCAAGAAAACAATTATGGCTTTAAAAAAATTCCTGTAACCCAGGAAATAAAATAAAAACATATTAGTGCATATGAGGATCACTTTCTTCACATTTTGCTCAGCGAATCTGAAGCCTGGAGCAGCTGTGGCTGAAGATGAAGTTGGAGATGAAGATGGAGGAGGTGATGAGGCTGGTGCTGGGGCATAGTCATCTGGGCTAGTCATAGTCATGATGTTCTTTCTGGGCCAATTACCAGAATGTAAACACCAACTACAGACACAATAGAACCGTACTGACTCACCTGAATCACATTCATGAGTAGACAGGAGAGGTGACAGAGACAAGTAGAAGATTCTGGTATTGTCTACTGCATTATAATCTCACTGCATTCATTTGTAAGAACCCACTTAATAAATACATAGTCTGGTCTATATAAATAAATAAGAAGACCCCTGGCTAGAGACTACAACGGGACGTCCTTGCATGTGGGTTCTAGCTTCCAGTGGTGCAGAGTGGAGATAATTTAGCTGCTGGTTTAGTGACTAGACCTCTGGAAAGAGCTCAGGTTTTGCTGTTCTTCCGCCTAGAAGAGGGGCTCCAGACAAGGGGTTATTGAGAGCATATCTGATATCTAGGAGAATGAGTGTGAAGAAGTAGCTGTTACTGTCGCCAAGTAGCTTCAAGTCCAGACACATGCAGATGTCATGCGCAGGAGAGAGCTCTAGAAAGCCCATGCAAGGGGCAGATGGGATAATCTATGAAAAGCACTGGGGATATAAAGAGAGGATTTTATGGGGTGATCTGGGAAAGGGTAGCGATTAGGCACGGTACTTAGACAGACACAATTTCAGATGGAAGTTTGTTTTTAGCAACCTGTTTTTGAGGAGGAGATGCCAAATATTTTGAGGCTCTTCTTATTATTCTGGGCATAATGACTATGACTTTTATAACCCACCTGTGCTATAGTGGGTGAGCAGAGGGTAGAGCCAAGAAAAAGATGCACAGCTGGGTCCACTTGCCCAGAGTCCTGTTGAATTTCTTGCTTGCTAGCTCTGATGGTTTCCTGGCTGCTAGGAAGGATGGCTAGAAAATTCTGCATTCTGGAAGGTATGGTTTTCCCCAGAACACGTCTTTCGATGGCTGGTGGGAGGCCTTTACCCCTCTTTGGCTCTATTGGCAAATCAGCCTGTCCTTCGGAAGTGGATAGGAGAAGTTAGCCTGAATACCTTACAATGAAGAACTATTATTTGCAATGAATAATTATCAGGAAAATACTTATCAAGAAAAATAACCGACAAACACGGACACAGCAGCTGCTGGGCAAGCAGTGTCCAACCAGAGCCAGATTTAAGATCTTTCTGCAAGTCAAAATGTTCTCCGCAGGGCCTGAAAACGGAGTTTCCACACGGAACTTCCCATGTCCCATACTCCAGTGTGCTGAAGACTCGGATGTCTGACTAAGTGCCTCCTAACTTCCTCCATGAGAGACTCTGCTCTCATAGGAAAGGTTGCCAAGGCACCAAGTCCATTCATCGAAATCACTTTTCCTAGCCCGCTGACTTTGGGACAGATCTAACGGACTAGGACTAAAGGAAAGAGCACTCCAGGCTGGTTGAGGAAGCTTCCTGTCCAGCTGGCTACTCTGTCCATTCTGTAGCTGGGCAAACCTTGGATGGAGGAAGAGCGAAGACAGGCAGCACAAGAGGCCTCAAGTCCCCAATCACAGTGAGAGGACTCCACCCCAGCAGGAAGGCCAGCTTTGCACTGACACCAAGAGCAATGAGTTTTTTGGAATCAGGGTATATCCTGGAGCAGCCTGGTTTTCTGAGTCATACTCAGAAACACTCTTTTGAGCCTGTCATTATTCCCCACTTTTTTAAGGCAGGTGATTCAGTTTCCTTAACACTGGGGGGAAACTTCAGAAACTACGGGATTCTACAGAATGACAAAGCCCATTTTGTTCCTAGGATGATTGGTTTTGTTTCATTAGAGGCCACTGGATTAGTCAGTAACTGCAAAAGCTATCACATAAAATGGTTTGAATGCAATCTAATTTGAGTGGAATGAGATGAGCTAGCCTGGGGCCGTGATGCACTGTATTTTGTGGAACGTAAATAATTTCTTATAAGAATGGCCAACATTCTAGTTTTTAAATTTTAAAGACTTTTTTTTTTTTTAAATTTGAAAGACTTAGAAGCAATTGCAGAGAAATGCACAGAGAATTTCCCTGAGCCCCTAACTCTGTCTCCTCCAAAGCCAACACTGTGTGTAACTATAGAGCAATGCCAACCAGGAAACTGATACAGGCACATCTACAGAACTGGTCCAGAGTCCACATCTCTATGTGCTGTCTGTATGTGTGGCACTGCACATCAGTCCATAACATGTGCGACGTCACTGAACTGGTCCCCACGGTAAGACGTAAAACCGAATCATCTTCCTAAGGCACACTCATGCTAATCCTTCACAGCTCCCTTAAACCCTAACCATGTCTGCCCCACTAAGGCTATAAACCCTCAAAACCCACCCTAATGGATGTACTTCCTCCAGCAAGGTCACATCTTCTCAAGGTTCCACAGTGCCTCCCCACAGTGCCACCCTTTGGGGACCAAGTGTTCAAATAGTTGAACCTTTGGGGGACATTTCTCACTCAGACCTACTCATGCATAGGATAGAAAAGGAAGTGGGGGGGGGGGGAGTCACACAACATAAGTTCCCTAGTTGACTCTGTGGTATGAAAATACATTCACTGTGATTTGTTTTTATCCTTTTAACAGAATTTCCATAGAAAAATATTTTAAGGCTGGTAAGATTTACTCCTCAACTTTTTCTCATGAATTATACTTTCTATGTCACAAGACTTTGTTTGTTTTTTTTTTTTCCAAATTTTTCATTTATGTGTAGTATGTGTGAGCCTACATGAGTGTATGTATACCACATGGATGAAGTAGTCTGCTTAGGCCAGAAGAGGGCAGTTGATCCCCCTGCAGTTACAGACAGGAGCTGCCACCCAGGTGCTGGGAACTGAACCATGTCCTCTGCAAGAACAGCAAGTGTTTTGTATTGCAGGTTCAACCCTTTAGCCCTTGTATATTTAAGCTCCCAGTATCTTATCCTTTTATATACACATCCATCATCTATCTTGTTTTGAGACAAAATCCCAGGCTGATCATCTGCTGTCTTAGTTAGGGTTTTACTGCTGTGAACAAACACCATGACCAAGGCAAGTCTTATAAAAAACAACATTTAATTGGGGCTGGCTTACAGGTTCAGAGGTTCAGTCCATTATCATCAAGGTGAGAGCATGGAAGTATCCAGGCAGGCATGGCACAGGCAGAGCTGAGAGTTCTATGTCTTCATCCAAAGGCTGCTAGTGGAAAACTGACTCCCAGACAACTAGGGTGAGGATCTTAAACCCACACCCACAGTGACACACCTACTCCAACCAGGTCGCACCTATTCCAACAAGGCCACACCTCCAAATAGCGTCACTCCCTGGCCGAAGACTATACAAACCATCACATCTGCCCTCCTGTCTGAACCTCCCGAGTGTTGTGTTTACAAGCCTGTGGCACACGCTACTTCCGTAATCCATTTCCAGTGAGTTTTTATACAGGGTGTATTTGATTGGGCTTCTTATTTCTTTTCCTTGTGAATACCCCATTGTGTATACATTTTTAGGGAAGAATGAGTATTTAGTTAAACAGCCCATGATATTCTCTGTGTTTTCAAATTTTCTTGAACAGGAAGGACTGGGAGACAAGGCAGAATGTAGATGACCTCTGTACATATTAGTACGTGATTTTAACGGCTTATGGGGTGGTGGTGGGTGGGTCTTAAATAAGCAGCCGCAGACCAAATATAGCCTGCTGACATAGTTGTCACATACATTTTTTAAATTTTTATTTATTATTATTATTATTATTATAATTTTTTTTTTTTTTTGGTTTTTCGAGACAGGGTTTCTCTGTGTAGCCCTGGCTTTCCTGGAACTCACTTTGTAGACCAGGCTGGCCTCGAACTCAGAAATCTGCCTGCCTCTGCCTCCTGAGTGCTGGGATTAAAGGCGTGTGCCACCACTCCCGGCCCATACATTGTTTTTAAAGTACTATTTTGTGTAATGGCTTCATTCTCTTTGGCTGTATCCTCAGTAGGGCAAGGCTGTATCATCTGGCAGTTCTGCTTTCAGTTTGAGGAGCCTCCATATTGTTTTCCAGAACGGCTGTACTAATTTACATGCAGTTAGAAGAAACCGCTTATAGTGTCTATACAGTAAGATAATGATAATTTACCAGGCAAGAAAGGAGTGTGAATGTTGTCTTACTTTTCTCTCGCTGTGGATGAAGCACCATTACCCAACTTATAGAAGGAAGGGTTAAATCGATTTAGGGTTCCAGACTGATCAGAGTTCATCTCGGCAGCGAGGCCCAGCAACCAGGGGCCGGAGAGTGGCAGAATCGGGGAGCTGTGAGTCCATGTCTTTACACAGGAGCACAAAGCAGAGAAGAACAGGAAGCAAGTTAAAGGTAAACACCCAGAGCCCTCCCCCAGTGACAGACTTCCTCGGAAGGCCAAGTGTTCACAAGCCAGAACCTGTGAGGGACATTCTTATTCAAATCACCACACTGTTTAGCAGAGGTCACTGCCCCAGGGGATGAATGTGTTAATTACCTCAGTGTGACCTTTGTCTATGAAATGCTTGCATTGAATCTGTCTATACCTTGAAGTATGCATAAACATGTGCGGGTTAAAATAAGAACACAGTAAATTTAATAAACACATTTTGAGCAGACTGGGAGTCTGAGGCCTCCCTCCCTCAAACTCACGGTTCTGTCTGAGTTTAGGAGAAACTATGAGAGCCATGGTAGACTCAAGACTCAGGCTGTCTGCCAATGCGAGACAGGAATCAGGGCAAACACCACCGCCAGTGATGCTGAGAAATACTGAAGAACAAACTAATCAGGAATAGTGACGAGGGAAGAGAGTGAAAGTAAATTTAAGTGTTTTATGTTTTCTTTTGCTTTGTTTAAAATTTGGCTCCACTCACACTGAGTCCTGTGCTGAACACATGGGCTTGGGCTTAGACCACGAACAGAGGTCTGTAAGATAAAGGGGGCATCGCCACCTGTGTAGTGAGCTGGCCTGGATAGAGTCCAGCTCTTAATGAGGGGTCTCAGGGTAGACTCTGAGAACCTGTTTATGGTGTTATTAAGAGACCTGAATAAAATGGGGAGGGCAGATGGTTTTCTATAGAGATCTATGGCAAACTGGCAAGTATGTAGATGGTATTTCATTCACAGGTATTAAATAGCAGAATTAAGAAGTTCTGGTATCGTTGCTCCCTAATCGGGAAACTGACTGTGTTGGATCACAGCCTTCTTTGTAAAGTCATATCTCAGAAAGGAAAGAAGGTTGAAGAAGAAATGCTAAGGTAATAGATAGCTTTGTGGTTTTCTCTATTCAGTGGAGGTATAGTGTGATGTAGCCAGACCTATATTATGTGAAGACGCAGAAACCACCATGGCCTGTGGGGAAGACACTGTGTGCCCTGCTACCTCTGCTCATGGCTAGCTCAATGTCAGTCCCTGTTGTAGGCAGCTGGTTGTTCTTTCGCAGTGAGAAGGATGCTGTGGTGGTCTGAATGACAATGGCCTCTATATGTTCACAAGTTTGAATATTTGGTCCCTAGGTGGTGGAACACTTTGGGAAGGATTAGGAGATACAGTCTTATTGGAGGAGCTGTGTTTCAAAATACTCCCATCCGTTCCAGTGTGCTCTCTACCACCTTGTGGTTGTAGGTCAGGATGTGAGCCTGTCACCATGTATTTGCCTGGCCAGCATAGACTCTAACCCTCAATTAAACTTTCTTTTATACATTGTCTTAGTCATGGTGTTTGAAGACAGCAAGAGAAATGAAAACAACACAGAGGTTGATACTAGATCAAGAAGTCTTGCTGTGACAGACCTGATCATGTGTCTTGGGGAGGGTGGTCATGCCGTCTAAACTTTGGGCTGGAAAAGCCTCTGAGTGCTCAAAACTCGGCAGCGGGCTGTTTCTTGGGAGCTTAGAATATAATGGCTTGAGTTCCTGTCCTGACTTCCCTGGGAGATGGACTTTCTCCTCAAGTTGGTTATGATCATGCTACTCAACCACAGCCATAGAAATCTTAACTAAGACAGAGCAGCGGCTTTGAGTCCTGTTGAGGAGCTATTGAGCTTCCATTGCGTGGCCCTCTTTGCTTTCCACACATCCAAAGACGATATCTAATTAGTCACCTGCCTTGGAGCCCTGTGAAACTGTGATAATAACTCCCTCTCCCTCCCTGACTTGTAAAGTTAAAGCTGCAGACACAGGAAAACAAGTTGTTAAACTAAGACTACATCACACATTGTCTCCATGCTCCTTGGTCTTTGGACGTTATTAAGTCAATTCTTTAAGGAACAAATAAGTCAAAGGAGAATAGAGAATTGGAAGCAATGGCAGAGGCTGCAAAATTCTCAAGGTTGTTAGATTTCTGGGGACGGCTCTAGGATTACCCTTCCCCCAACCAAAGGGTTCTAAGTGGCACTTATTTTCTTTTCAGGTTTAAATTAAAAAAATAACTGTTTTTTTTTTTTTTTTGAGTTGTGTTTTGAGGATCTGATAGCTGCCTTTGAAGATTGCTAGAACTATTCTGGCAATGCTAAAAATCTAGAATTAGTATTTTTTTTCCCCTCAGAAGTTGAATTATTCTTTGGAAACAGATTAAAAACTTCTATTGATCCTGGATGATACTCTCAGCGGAAATGGCAGATGAGGGGGACTTATTTTGCCTCCAGGACATTCTCCTTAATCCAGGAGAAGCTTCTCTGCCACACAGATGTCTTCCAGGTGGTGAGGACGTTTACTAATTTTTTTGGAGAGTAACAGGGGGGAAGGTAAAAGGTGGAGTTGCTGGTTTACAAAAGACTTTTCAGAATCCCCGGAGCTTTCTAGCTAGAAAGTGGGTATTTTTATCATAAGACATGAGATTAGTCAATTGACCATGAAGGTGCCTTAAGAAGTAGAAATAAAATAGCCTAAAAAAACAACAGAACCTCATAGAGATAAGCTCCATGTTATAGAATAACATGTCCTCTGTTTTGTCTTTGCTGGTTTGACTTGACAATTACAAATGTCTCTTGGACTTTGCCTTTATGAGGTTTCTAGTTATCAGATTTAGGATAGAACATTAAGGTCGATTAAAGTCCAGAGTGAGGGACCTCAAGATAGAAAAGGAAGACCGGGAGATACCCACATATGCAAATGGAGTCCACATATGCAAATAGGGCCCACTTATGCAAATAAGGTCCACATCTGCAAATAGGTAGAAATGTTGCTGAGCCTTCCAGATGCAGGTGGTGGCAAGAATCACCAAGCATCATGCAAGCAGCCTGCTGCATTGCCAATGGGAGGTCATCATAGGGTCACTCATGCAAGAACAGAAGGAACTATCAAGAAAACAGCTACTATGTTATCTTAGAGTCTAGCTGAAGGGCTAGAGACTAACACACACAGCTGGAGCTAATTTTGAGGGGAGGACAGAGATAAGATGGAGGCATAATTGTAGCAGATGTACAGCTTGGTCTTCATGTGGGTTCCCTAACAATTGGGTCAGAGGCTGTCTCTGACTCTGTTGCCTGCCTTTGAATCCCCTTCCCCTAACTGGAATGGCTTGTTGGGCCTCATGGGAGAGGATGCGTTTAGTCCTGATGCGACTTGATGTGTGCTAGGGCAGGTTGGTACCTGTAGTCATTTTCTCTGAGAAGAAGGGGTGTGGGTAATGGTGGGGAGGCATTTGTGAGGGTGGGACTGGGAGGAGAAGGGGGAGGGGAGCTGTGATCAGGACATAAAGTGAATAAATAAATTAATGAAGACAAAATTAAGGCAATGGAGCTTGCTATCCACAATCTTCTGATATTGTGCATAAAATACGCATATTCACTAAAACTTTTTGTATCAAAGGATGGATTTATAGTTGTTTGAGTATCATAGATGACTATCCCTTGTGTCTTGCCCCTGCATTGCCCATTATGTGTTATCTTATCCTAAGTATGTTTCAGGGCTGTGTTCCCTGTGGTGAGAAAGGAAAGTAGATGCCATTTACCGAAGTGAATTATGACTGGGTTTTCCAAGTCTAGATGGTAAGGAAGGAATTTCTATCCAAGCTAGTCCAGTGTACCAAATGCATAAAGGACACTGAGATAAATCTTTTAAAGAGGCTGATATTTAAATTTTTTTAATTCTTTAAAGACAATATACAGGTATACAATGTATCCTGATCAAATCCACCTCATCTCTTCCTTCTAGGATACCCGCCACAACCTTCTCCCTGACATCATCTCTCCATTTTAAAATTCTTAATTAATTAGCATCATTGAGTATACTTAATGCTGTCTGTATGCTGGTGGGCACAGGGTCATCCACTGGGACACAGGGGAGACTACCAGTATCTATATCCCCAAAGAAACTGTCTTTCCTCCAGGTTGAGGTCCCAGATGCATCTCCCCTCCACGCTGGGACTTTTAAGCGGCTTAGTTTTGTGCAGCTCTTATGCAGGTACCTAAAGCTGCCAGTTCATGTGTGCAATGACCATGTTCCGAGGACAGCATTTCAGAGGACGCCTCTTCCATCCTCTGGCTCCTTCATTCCCTCTGCTCTTTCTTCTGTCAAGTTCTCTGAACTTTGGGGCTGGGGTGTATGCACTATAGATTTAGATCTACCTTCGAGCACTTCCAGTTTCTTGCTCTCAGCACTTTAAACAGTTATGAGTCTCCGCATTAATCACTGCCCACTGCAGTCAGAAGTTTCTTTCATCAAGGTTGAAAGCAGCACAGTCTATGGGTGCTAACATAAATATTTGGAAGAGAGTTTGACAACATGACCACTTAGCAAAAACAATATCAGCAGCTTTTCCTCTAGGGCCATGGCTCCCTTTGCCATTGGTTTTGACCATGTTTACAAAATCAGGCATGGATTATCTCCCACACTGTAGAAGCACTTACATGAATTACATGTAGAGAACAAAGGAAGAAATATAATCACAATCTAGAAAAATAAATAAATAAATGGGATTAATCAGGCTAAAATTTTTCTGCAAAACAATTAACCAAAGTGAGGAAGGAATACACTGTAGAACTGCTAAAACTGGAAAACTTAATCCAAGGAGACATTAATATTTGGTGTAGGTAAGGAACTGGGAAAAAAAACTCAACAGAAAAAAAAACAGCCCAGTAGATCAATTTTAAAATTGGAAAGTATCAAAGAGAGATCACAGGGCTGAAAATATAGCTCAGTTGGTAGAATACTCAACTAGTATGTACAAAACCCTGGACTCAATTCCTAGCTTCCCAAACAAACCAAACAGCATCAACAGAAAAGAGGACCTAGAAGGGATACAAATAGATACATAAAAGATGTTCAACATCACGGATGCTTGAGTTAACCCCCAAAAAATACACAATGAGATAGCACTTGCAGTGGTTTGGATGAGAATGCCTCCTCCCGGCATATTGGAATGCTTGGTCTACAGTTGGTGGAACTATTTTGAAAGGATTAGGAGGTGTGGCCTTGTTGGAGGAGGTATCACTGTGGGCAGGCTTTGAGGTTCCCAAAGCTCACACCAGTCCCAGATAGTTCTCTCTGCCTCATGCTTGTGGATTGAGATGTGAGCACTCATCTACTGCTACAGAGCCTGCTTGCTGTCATGCTCTCTGCTCTGAGAGTCACAGACTCTAACCCTCTGGAACCACAAGCCCTAAATCAAACATGTTCTTTTATAAGTTGCTTTGGTCATGGCACTTTGTCACAGCAGTAATCAGAAGTCACCGAGACACTATCTCACCTCAGCTGGAATGGCTTTAATTAAGAAGACCAAAATAATGAGATATACTAGCAAGGCGACAAAGCAGGAGAAAGGCGAATACTTAGGGTGTGTTGGCTAGAACGGGAATCAGTACAACCACTTCGGTTTGCACACCACATCTGGGGTGATTTGGATATGCTTAACCCAGGGAGTGGCCTTGTTGGAGTAGGAAGTGTGTCACTGTGGGGGTGGGCTTCATGACCCTCCTCCTTGTTGCCTGGAAGTCATTTTGTTCCTGGATGAAGATGTAGAACTCTCAGCTCCTGGATGCTACCATGCTTCCTGCTATGATGATAATGGACTGAACCTCTGAACCTGTAAGCCAACCCCAATTAAATGTTGTCTCTTATAAGAACCTTGGTCATGGTGTCTTTTCATGGTAAGGCAAACCCTAACTGAGACAACATCCATGCTGACTTAATAGAATGCACTGGAAAATGTTCCTCTCCATTTTCTGGAAGAATGTGGGGTAGTTTTGCTATCATTTGCCATGTCTTGTAGAACTAGTGAAGTTATCTGGGACTAGAACTTTCTCTGTGGGAAGATGTGTGTGTGTGAGTGTGTGTGCATGTGCAGTGGGGTGGTGGCAGTACATGCATGTGGGTGTGCAACTATGCACATACGCAAAGCCAGAGCGAGACGCTGGGTGTATTCCTCCCTCACTCTGTGAATTATTGCCTTGGAACAATCTTCACTGAGCAGGAAGCTTACCTTCTTGTCTAGGCTGGCTGGTGGGCTCTTCAGGATTGCGTGTTTCTACTAGTTCTGGGGCTGTAGTCATGCACAGCCATTTATGTAGGTTCTGGGATTTGAACTCATGCACTCATGCTTGCAGAGCACACATCCTTATTCACCAAGCATCTCTCCAGACCCAAGTGGGAAGATGATAAAAGATGAACTAAAGATCTGCGTAAGATCAGGACTACTCAGGTTATCTGTTTCCTGTATAGAGAATGTTGTTATTTGTGTCATCAATTTTGTGTGTGTGTGTGTGTGTGTGTGTAGTTGTTGTTGTTCACAATATACTTGTGTGATTTTGTTAATATTTATAAATCATCTGGGGGTTCTTGTTGAATTCATTATTTCATTTCTCTCCCTTTTAAAACATATTGATTTATTTTCACTTTATATGTGTGTGTTTCCCTGCGTGAGTGTATATGCACCATGCACATGTAACGCCTCAGGCGGCCAGAAGAGGGCATCAGAAGCCCTGGCAGTGGATTGCTGACCATAGTATGTGACTCTGTGGATGTTGGGAAGTAAACCAGAGCCTCTGCACCATCTCTCCTGCTCTCCCCCCAGTACCTTCTTTCTTTCTTTCTTTCTTTCTTTCTTTCTTTCTTTCTTTCTTTCTTTCTTTCTTTCTTTCTTTCTTTCTTTCTTTCTTTCTTTCTTTCTTTCTTTCTTTCTCTCTCTCTCTCTCTCTCTCTCTCTCTCTCTCTTCCTTCCTTCCTTCCTTCCTTTCTTTCTTTCTTTCTTTCTTTCTTTCTTTCTTTCTTTCTTTCTTTCTTTCTTTCTTTCTTTCTTTCTTTCCTGATTGGCCCAACCAGATGTCTATCAATGTTATTCATCTTAAAGAGCTGCTTTTTACGTGTTTTGCTATTTTTTTTCATTCTGGTTTGCATTATTCCATCTCTTTGGATTTCTTTGTGATAATTTGTTCTTTTACAGGTTCCAACGCTCAAAGTCAATGTCACTGACTAGGGATATTTGTTCTTTTCCAGCATTGGGGTGTAGTGTTATAGTGTTCTTCCTAACGGCTGGCTCAGTGGCTCCCTACAAATTCTGATGTGCTGTGATTTCACTTTTTACTTTTGATTCTTTTCATTGGCATAGATGCCTTGTGTCTGCGCAGGGTTGCCATAATTCCTTTGTGTCTCTGCAGGGATTAATATAGTTCCTTTGCATCTGCCCAGGGCTTTTACCCCTGGCTACAGGTGTTTCACCTCTGATTATGCTAATCAAGATGGAGACTTCCTAGCTTTCATAAGCTCTCCTGTTGGGAGTGTTCTGCTCACTTTGATTTCCCTTGACTCTGCCACAGTCTTTGTTGTCTGATGCCCATTTGCTTAAACAACCCAGTCCTTTCTTATGTATTGTTAGTTGTTTGGTTGAGAGACAGATCCTCAGTCTGAAGCAAAAGTTAGTGAAGTTTTGTGATGTTTTACAACCCAGTATTTGATGTCAGAATCAACTTATTACATTATAAACATTATAAAACAAAATGACAGAAAGTAAAATGTATTTTAATTTTAAATGTAATTTAAGGTGTAATTTAAATGTAATGTAAGGTGTGTGTGTGTGTGGCTTTTAGAAAGTCATACCATTTGCGAGTGTGTGCACTGAGCTGTGATGCACCTGGCATTTCCTGCTCTGGTTCATGGTCATGTCATGAGGTCTTGAGAGATGCTGTGTTACTATGCCATGGTTCAGTGCAGGCAGGATCTACAGCAATCTATCTCTGTATTGAAGGAATCTGGGGGGGGGGTGGACACAATTGCTACTTCACATGATCCTCACAAAATGCTTATCACGTTCTCAAAGTTGTCAAAAGCCAAGGTGTGTGTGTGTGGGTGTCCCTGGAATGGTCTTTGTATAACAGCTTTCTGGTCTCAAAGTTGATATGGATCTTCAAGTTTATAAGCTAAGAGAGCATTATCAGTTATCCGTGTGTCCTGTTATTGTCCATGGTATTACCACTGTGAATGAGAGAAAGCCTCCCCCTCCTCAAAGCCCAGTGAAGGACTTACCTGGTTACTAGAGGAACTTGGAGTACAGGACTGCAGGACAAGAGGAACTGTGTCCAGGAAAGCTCACACAGAGGGCTGACTGTGGTAGAGATTAGGTGAGGCATACTTCAAATTCAAATTATTGTATTTTTCATTGAGCACATATTTAAACATGCCTACTGTGATCTGGACCGAGTTTAATAAACACAGTTGATAATCATTCCTGCCTCTTCAATGCTTCCATAAACAATCTGTTGAAAGGACAAAATAGTGTGGACCAAGACAGTGGCCCAAGGAATGGGGAGCAGGAAGTGGGCAGCCCATCCTAACTGAAGTGGCACGTAACAGTAGCACATACCCGTTCCACAAATCCTGCAAATATTCCAGCATTCATTAGACTCTTCCTGTCTATAAACCACACAAACTCTGCCAGTCTTGGATGCCACGTCAATACTGTAGCCACCATCATAGAAATGGGCATTTTCTGAGAAAAAAATGGAGTGAGAGTAGGCATGAGACTGGGGCGCACATGCCTGCGCAGGGGCGGGAGTGGGGCAGTTATTACTCCTCCCTTCCTCTTCCGTGTTCCTAGGGGTTTTTCCACAAAAGACACTGGCAAATGGAAGGCGAGATGGCTCAGTGAGTAGACACTTGGTCTGATCTCACCTTGATCCCAGGACGCGTGATGGAAGGGGAAAATCAGCTTTCACAACTTATCCTCTGATACCCTTGATTTGGTAGCCCACACACATACACAATAAGGTGTGTGTGTGTGTGTGTGCACGCGCACACGCATGTGTATGTGTCTGGAAAAGTCTCCCTAAAAGAACATTGGCAGCACAACTGTGTCTCCTGGACAAAGATGTTTTAGCTTTTGGGTTCTGTGCCTTGCCACAGCAGCAAAGGTGGCAGGCAGAACTGAGAAGTTATCTGAAGCTTCGATGGTCCAAGCCCCCAAGGTGTATCAGGGCTCAGGGAAGGGGGTGAGGTGACCTGCTGGTTTTTGCTCCAGGCCTCGGCCGGGTGTTTGAATGTGTGAGGATTATATTTCTATCCCTGGTGCATGACATCTATGTGAAAATCTTGCTAGATTGATTTTATTTCTTAGTGATGTTTAAGGCTGTGCGAAGACCCAAACATTTCCCCTGACACCATCCTTCTCATTTCTGGCCTTTTGCGGGCAGTTGGGTGACTATTCTTATGTCTTAAATTGGACTCCAGCGCATTGTCTTGTGGTGCGTGGAGGACTTCATAGGCAGGAGATTGTAGGGATCTGGCGAGAGGCGCACTGCCTGGGCAGCAAAGTGCACACAGCACGGCGGTTGCATATCTGGAGCTGCAGTGCGCCGGTAGCGCAGTTCCCAATGAGGTGGTAGCAATGGCCCGATGTACGGGAGCGTGCTGGGTTTCTTCTCCCCACGCGGGGGCACCAGAGCCCTCGAAAGTGTCAGGCACTGCGGCGCATCTACCAGATTCCCTTTTAAATGACTGCGGATGTGCGGGCGGTCGCAGCCACAAATGGTGAGAGGAGGCTCAGATCAGGCTCGCGAATGGCCCACAGCGACCATTTAACTGCACCCGCACAGCAGTTAAGGTTTGTCACTCGACCCTCCGGAATCATCTCACGTGTCCCCACTGAGACTCTAGGGCGCTGCTGGAGCCCGGCCTCTCGGTAGCTGGAAGCACATCCTGCCTCGGGCAGCGCGGGTGCAGGGTACACGTTGGCGCACATGCACGCGCGCACACGAACACGCGCAAGGTACGGCAGGGCAGGGGACAGGGGCTTGGGTGCTCCGCGTGCGGGTGGGTGTCGCGGGGAGTGAAGCTGTGATCCTCAAATGGCTGCATCCTGCCAGGTTAAGGAATATGAGAAGATGATGCGGAGCCATCCATTCCACAGGCCAGGGTCGGTGCAAAGCATTTAGGGAACCCACTGCGCGGCCGGCGCGCTCCCTTCCCACGCAGGGCTCTCTCTGTGGCGCAAACGACAGGAGAAAGATCCATCAGAGCTACACTTGTGTCTGCAGGCTCCTCTCTCTTGGCAGAAACCCCATCAGGAGAGCTTTGGAACCATCCACCCCTAAATAGGTAGTCCGGAACCGGGCAATGGTCGTTGGTTACTAACGTACAGCGCTATATATTAATTTTGTACGGGGTGTAACTTGTCTTCCCTATATTTTGGAAATAGCTTGCTTTCCCCTATGAGCTTGGTGAGAAAGAAAAACGCAGCGGGGAGGGAGAGGGAAAGGGAAAGGAAAGGAAAGGAAAGGAAAGGGGAGGATTCATACAATACGAATCATAGCATTTTTTTTTTTTTCAGAGCCTAACCAAACAGGGCTTCCATTTCAAAAAGCTAGCCTGTACTGCGATGTGGAAGAGATGTAAGAATTAGGGACCAAGGAAGCATCGCTGCATTTCAGATGTACCGGGGTCTAAAGGGGGCACACACACGCACACGCGCACACATGCACACCCGCACTGCTACCCCGCCAAGGTGTGTGCGTGCGCGCGAGTGTGAACTCCCACATGCTGCTGTCTGCGCCTGGCCGCTGGCACCAAGCCTCCTCCTCCCCGCTCGCCCCCAGATTCCCTCCCCTCCGCCTTGCTTTTGTCTGGAGGGTGCTATGCTATGCGTGTGTGCGTGTGCGCGCGCGCGCGTGTGTGTGAGCGTGTGTGTTTTTGGATTTCATACTAATTTTCTGGAGTTTCTGCCCCTGCTCTGCGTCAGCCCTCACGTCACTTCTCCAGCAGTAGCAGAGGCGGCGGCGGCGGCGGCCGCCGGTTAGAGCCCAGTCGCTGCTTCAGCTGCTGTTGCTGCTTCTGCAGCGCTCTGCTCCCTGCGCTTGCTACGGAAGGCCGGGGGAGCCGCGCGGACAGTCCTCGGTGGCCTGGGCCGGCACTGTCCTGCTACCGCAGTTGCTCCCCAGGTGGGATGTGCCGCGCCACCTGCCCACCTCCCCTCTCCCCCCGCGCCCAGCGGCCGGGGAGGATTCTGCAGCATCATTGGGGCCCCAGCGCCGCCGCAGCCTCTTTGGAGGGTCCTTGGCTTGGCCTATGCCATGGAATCTGCTCTCAAAGACCCGTTCCCGACTTCTCATGCCTCGGCCTCAGGCTTGAAGGGGGGGCGGGCACACGGGGGGTCCACTAAGGGGCAAGTTGATGGCGGGGCGGGAGCTGGGCACTCAGACATTCATTCTCCAGGCTGGGGTTCAGGGTGAGGAGAGCGCGGAGGGACTGTGTCCCAGTTGGTGGTGTGTAGGGTCTATTAGTCTCATCCATGTCTGTTTGTCTTCAGCCCTGAGGTGCGCACCGATATCGATATCCGAGCCGGTTTAGCGGTTCTGCGACCCAAAGAGTCCAGGGAGATCCACGGAGTGGTGCCTGGCGTATAGGACCATGCAGCCGCCTTGTGGCTTGGAGCAGCGGCCCGCAATGTCCCAGCCACTGTGAACCATTTGGTCAGCGCCAACCTGCTCAGCCCCAGCACAGGCTCAGCCTCCTGTACGCTCCACTCCGCGGGAGGCCACCAGCACCAAGCAGCAAGAGGGCGCAGGGAAGGCCTCCCCCCTCCGGCGGGGGACGCCTGGCTCAGCGTAGGGACACGCACTCCGACTGACTGGCACTGGCAGCTCGGGATGTCGCCCTGGCCGAGGTGGCATGGACCCGCCATGGCGCGGCTCTGGGGCTTATGCCTGCTGGTCTTGGGCTTCTGGAGGGCCTCTCTCGCCTGCCCGACGTCCTGCAAATGCAGTTCCGCTAGGATTTGGTGTACTGAGCCTTCTCCAGGCATCGTGGCATTCCCGAGGTTGGAACCTAACAGCGTTGACCCGGAGAACATCACGGAAATGTGAGTTCCTTTTACTTTTTCTCCTGTCCCCACCTCAGGAATCAGGCAGGTGTATGTTTGGGACAGATCCTGTCCCACACATGGCAAGAAGTCAGAGACCAGAGAGATGGGGTACCTGTCACTTCTCTGTCTGTTTCACTGGCTTACGGATGTCAGTTGGTGAAGAGTGGGACTCTAAAATTCCATATAGACAGGAATATAATCATAAATTCGTATATATTATGTTCCTGGGAAGGAATTCTGTGTGCATTTTCATTTCAAAGTTCTGATGGGTGTGTTTTAGGCTTTCAGTATATGATAATTATATTGGAATAATTTTGTTTGGTAAAATACTGTATGTGTGTGTGTGTGTGTGTGTGTGTGTGTGTGTGTGTGTGTGTGTGTTGAGAGAAGTTCCAGTAATATTAACCAGAAAGGAGGTTAAAATGATTCATTTTCAAGAATTGGTTGGAGTAAGTGAGGGTCTCTCCCTTAACATCTTTTCCTGAGGTTTGGAGTTGACTGGTCCTGTTCCCCCTTTTCCATCTCATCTATTGGATTTTGCTTCAGAGATTGCAGCCAGAGATGCTTTGAGGATGCCCTGTAAGAGGAGAAGTTCTGAGTGTCGAAAAGCACTCGCTCAAGAGAGAAAATGCGATCACAGGAAGGGCTAAAAGCCTGGGCTGATTTAATTTGGACCTGATTTCTCAGAGATACGATTTTGAGACCATTTGGATTATAAATCTTAATTGCCCATTGAAAAATTCCCCAGGACTAGGCTAAACGGCAAGCTGTGTGCACACTGACGGATGGTAGCTTCAGCCTTGTCCCTAGAAAGGTTACAGCTTGTCCCAGCTTAGTGGAGAAACAGAAATGTGTTTCTTTTCTCTCTGTTGGATGTCTTGTGACGAATACCCTGCCAAGCAGGAACTCAACCGTCCTTTCTCTAGGTCACCTGTGTTGGGCACAGTGCTATTGTCTCTTCTCTGCAATCTTGCCATTTTATGTCTCACGAACAGAAGGTTTTGTTCATCTGTGTAGAGGATTATAAAGCTAAGTTTCCTGGGTGATTGAGACTGAGAAAGGCAGCCTTGTAAGTAGGGCTTGGGCTGTGGCCTTCCGGTTGGCGAGTGCGCATGCACCCCCTCCCCCAATGTACAAGGGAGTTTTTTGCCAATGCAGCTGCCAGTGCCAAAGGCGTCAAGATAACCTGTTTTGGTTTTTAAATGTAAGTAGGAGCCCCTTCTAATCTTGCTGTTCTGCTACTGATGGTTACACTACAGGCCTCTGGTGGGAGGAAAGAATGGCAGAGCAAGGTGGAGCGTGCAGGCCTGGCATAGCTGAGCCAATCCGGCCGTGAACATCAGAGTCCAGGGTGCCAGGTTCCCAGTCTTTGACAAGTAGCGCAGCAGCACAGTGGGAGGTTAGGGTAGGTATGTGCCTGTCCTGGGCTGGGCTTATCCAAAGAGTCTGTGGCCTTTCTCAGAACCCATGCCTTTCCGGAAGGTAATGTCAGTCAGATGGAGGGGCCTTGTGGAAGGAACTCAGAGCCTTTTGGTGGCTGGAGACCTGGAAAGTGCATTGACACAGCTTTTTTAAAAATCCAACAATAGACACCGAATGAAGAGAGAAATGAGACGCAGTGCTTGGTTCTCACTTCGATTGCTCTACTTTAACATTTTAAGATCAGCTGAAAAGAAGAAAGCATCTCTAAACCCAAAAGCAGTATTGCCGAGGTTCCAGAGCCTTCTGCCTGATGCATGCCAGAAACTGACAGTTGGGGCAGAGCATGCTATGGCTTTCTTGCAGTTGTTGTTACTTCACATGCACACGCATACACACACACACACACACACACACACACACACACACACAAGTGTATTGTGATGTTTCAGTTCCTACTCTGGCTTTATTTGGAAATCCATTGGTATTGAGAGAACTTAGAACTCCATGTGCCTGAGTGTCCAGGATGCAGGAGTAGGTTGGTAATATTCATCAGGCTAGGGAGAGGCAAGGTCTACAAGAAGGCATTTCTGTCTACTTAGCCTCCTGGTGCCACTTGAGCCTATCTGAGCAGTATCTGTAAACTGTATTGCAGTGCTTCTTTGGAAAGTACCAATTATTTTGAACTCAAAATAATATCAATAGTTGAGATAGTTTCACCCTCAGCTGTATAGGATACCATCTGTGCCCCTTTCCCTACGTGATAATATTTGTTTGAACAACTTGGTGGGTTTATGTTCAATGAGCTACAGTTGGAGCCAAATGACACATTTCACATACTCTGTTATTTGGTCCAGTGCTATTCTCAATGTATTCTGGACTAGCAGTTTAGTTTATTTGTGTATCTATGAAGTTATATGTCTATGGCCTTGGCCCACGGGAGCCACGTCTGTAATCCATTCTCAGAACTTACTAAAGCAACAGCTTCACACTGAAAGAAAATGTATGTTTTAGCTAGAATATTTTGAGACTATATGCATAGATTAGCTAACGGGTAGAATACTGTGTTTATACAAAGTTGAAATCAACTTGACATGTCAGAGTTACTGTGGACTTACTTTATTAATTGGAAATGTGTGTCACAGTGTCTGTTGTACACTCTCTATGATCCAAGCTGATCTGTATTTCTCTGTGTGATGGTTAGAAGTGCTTGCTTCGGTGTCCATCACCTTTCAGAGCGGCACCTATTGATGTTTGTCAACAGTTAAGGCCACAGTAGTGCCAGACTAATCTTTAAAACCAATGTCACACGAAAACCAATGTCACACGAAAACCAATGTCACACGAAAGGTGCAGTACTGTTGGGATTATGGTCATTTAAACCCCCATTCTGTCAAATGCCAAGATGTACAGTCTCACCCAAGTGGTAGGTCAAATATGTAGTTATGATGGGTTTACCATCTTAACCTATGGTTAAAACAAATTCCCCATGGTAAGCTTTTCCAGTGTTCGTTTCTGTAGCCTTCAGTAACCCACATCACGGAATCCACACACTCTAATATTGCCTGTGTTTATGAAGGCAAGTAGGGATCTCTTTCTAAGCGTCTTGGGTGGTATTCTCTGAATTGGGGGCAATGCTTGGAACCAAGTCTAATATTTATTTCTCTTAGCACAACACAAATAGAACCCACAGCTTCTGCTGCCAGAGCGTCTCTGTGCATTTTATTATTGGCTGGTTAAACACAGTAATGCTTTGCCATTAATACATTGATTTTGGCCCCAGCACCTTCATAAGCCTTGCTATTGCAATTAATTGTGTTTAAAACATCCTGGTTTTTGCAAAGACCCAGCTAAGGGCATCCGTATGGTCTTCGCTCCGAGGCTCCCTGGTGTGGTTCTAGAACTTTGGGTTGCAGTCTTTTCCTGCACTTAAGAGCCATGTGTTTTATCTTGAGCGTGTGGCTGCACCAGTCACACCAGGTTTATTAATAAATGCAGTGTTATTCATTATCTAATACAATTTGCAAACTGCAGGTGAAACCTCTCTGTCCACACAGTGGAGGTGTGACCAGACCGCCGCTCAGCACCGCTGTTTGGAGTCCTTTTTTTGATTTCGTACCTTCAATCTCGTTTTGTTTGCACTGGGTAAGACAATGCAAAAGCCCGGTGACCCTTCTGACCCTACTCTCTCCCACCACCCATCACTGAATGCACAGGAAAATGTGTTTGATTTTCTTCTTCTCTGAAAAGTGATACTTCCTTATGGGAATTCAGAGTGCTTGGAGTTAAGAGAAGAGCCGGGTTATGTGTTGTTACAAGTAAGCAGTGGGAGGCTGAAGCCCTGCGGTCATGGCTCCCTCGTGCTGAGCGTGGGTCTGCTTAAGGTCATTTGCTGCTTCTTTCCCATAAACCTTTTGTTGTATCTCTTTCAATATTCCCCGGTAAAGATATTTGCTAAGATGAAGGGTGGGCTGAGCAGCTGAAGGTCGAGATCTCTTTCCCCTTAGGGACCGTCCATATGATCTCTGACAATATTTAGGCCATGGAAGTTTAAAACCTTGAGTTTTTGTCTAGCTGGGGAAGGGAAAATAAATTTCTTGTCGTGTTAATTCTTTCTGCATTAAGTGGTGAGTTAGTTCCCCAGGTTTGACCTCATCTATCAGGGGGAGAAACATTATCAAGCCATTATTGGATACCATACACTGGCATCATAAGTTGGCTCTTCTGTGTCTCTAGAGTGCTTCTTGTAGGTCCAAAGTCATGAGGCAGAACACGGCATTGTATCTGACATCCTGCTGAGCAACATTAGTATGTAGTGCCTCTTGCTAGATTCCTACAATTCAGTAAGGGAATTCAGAAGAGAGATTATTTATAGATGACAGATATTTTTGTTTGGTGTGTATATATATATATATATATATATATATATATATATATATATGGAAGAGAAAGAGTGTGTGCAAAAGAGGATATATATATATATATGTGTGAATGAGAGAGAGAGAGAGAGAGAGAGAGAGAGAGAGAGAGAGAGAGAGAGAGAGAGAGAGAGAGAACACCAAAGAGCCTAGACTCATAGATTACTAATAGCTGCCTGCCTGGTCATTATTCATGATCTACTTTGTCAAGCTATTTTAAAGTACCAATCTCACCCTGCTATCCCAACTGGCGGAGATCTGGACTCTGAAGTGGCCTGATAATTTTAGCCCTGCATTTGACTGCTGGTCGATCTCCATTAAAAAGGCAGAGACCCCCACTCCATCAGGATTTCCTCTTCACTTACTTTCCTCTATGGAATGTCCAAGAGGTTAGGAAATCATAAATATTGATCCTGAGTCGAGCACATGAATATTTCTGAAGTTATCGCAGCTCTCCGCCCAGTTCTTTCTTCATGTGTTTCAAACCCAGTCCACAGTGGAGACAGGGAGCTGTGTCTTTTGGGAGTCCGCCTGAGACATCACCAACTGCTTACCTGGTCCGTGGGACTCTGGGCTCCGTGGAAGTGAAGAGCTTTGGTTCTGGTGCTCACACAAGCTTCTCCTAGCTTTGAAGCTCGCAGAAGCTGGGGCTTGGGATGGAGGCTAAGGTCCTTGCACCCACAGTGTGGGGAGAAGAGGGTACATGGTTCTTGGAGTCAGCAGTACATCTCTGAAAACCTTCCGGGTTAGAGGGTGGCGGTGGCACAGCCACATTGTTTTGCTCTGAACTCCCCCCAAACTGTGTCTTTTAGAGTGTGGGCTGCTATTCAGGCTGTTGGCATGGCAATGCTGGTCTAATGAGGGGGTGGCAAGGTCAGAGTTCAGAAAGGCTGCTTCCAATCAAGACCATAGAAAGAGAAAGGACCCTGCAGCCCTCTTCCCCCTCTGTAAAATCCCCAAGGTCCTGCAGGAATGAGAAATTCTGTCTCCTTGTACCCAGGTGAGCATTGTGGCCTCTCCATTGGGGACCTCTCCTCTGTTTTTAGTCTCTAGGCTGAGGTCTAACTCCAGGCCACTACTTGAGAAGTTTTGGAGACAAGCTTGGGAGGGCCAGCTCTGTGCAAGCACACCCTGTGTGAGACAGTGTAATTAAAGAGGCCCAGGCCTTTATGGATTCCAAAGCAATGCTTTTACCTTCACACGGGAAGGCATGCTTTTTTGTGTTGGTAATAAAAAAAAATATGTGCATACACAGTCCTCTTCCATCACACAGTTCTTATACAAAATTGGGTTAACAAGAAAAGTCCTCATGACTTGGGACAGATGAGGACTGCCAAACGGACTAGCATGACGGGCGGATCCTGGAGAGTGTAGTGCACACATAACATAGACCAGAGAGGCCTATGTCATAGTCGAGGCCTACAGCCCTTTATATGAAGTTCGCTATTGTCCATGAAGAACCTGTAGCCACAGACTACATATTCATTCTTCGCTGGCTTCTCTGCTGCCGTCTTTCCCAGTGCTCGAAGACAGCAGACCAAGCTCAGCAACTAAGATAGTGAGCAAACCTTAGGGCGCACTCAACAGCTACCCCTTCCCTGTGTGTCCTCAAGGTCCAAGACTCCCAACGACAGAACACTTCTGAGGCAGGACTGTTTGCCTGAGACGGACCAAATGGGCACTTTGGGTGTCTGCTCATATAGGCTTAAAACCTTACCCTGAAGCAGAAGAGGCCTCAATAGCCTTTGAGGGACTCCTCAACTGCAATTGCCTGGGTTTGGTTTTCAGATCTAGCATGTGGCGGTGGAGGGGTGGGCTGATATCTCATCCTGTTCTTTCCCCTCCCCCCTCCCACTTTCATTCATCTCCTTTACGGTCTCTTGTACTCAAGAGACACACGATTTGGGTGAGTTTAGTAATTTTTAATCTCCTTATAGGGAGTAAAGCTATTAATCACACTCTATTTAGAGTTTCTTTTCTATTTAAAGTAAAGACCAATTAATTTTCAGCACTTCAGCCTTTCCCGTAATCTTCGCGCATATCCATAGACCCCAGAAATGATATTTGTGTAGAAGCCTGTGACTATGAGTATAGAAATCTCTGCTAAACCAACACACCGTATGACCGTTCAGGTTGAATCACGATGACTTAGGAAACTCTCCCGGCCACGGAAGGCTAGCTGTCTGAAGCTACTCTTTTAATTTCATTCCAATCATTGTGCTGCTTGCTTGCCCAGGACCTGATGAGACATCTCAGAGTGAAGCGTTTGTGAATGTCGGTCTGTCTTCTGAGTATTTTATCAGCTTTCAACACACAGGGAAATCGCTCTCAATCAAGAGATGCTGGGATTTGAGTTTTCCAATGACCTGTGAAATATGGTGTAAAAAACAAAACAAACAAACAAACAAACAAAACAAAACAACTCATAATTTTAACAAGGATGATAGAGCAAAATGACTAAGCAGTTAATATGACTTGCCTCCAAGCTTGAGAGCCTGAGTTCAATCCCCAGGACCCACGTGGTAGAAGGACAGAACTGTCTCCTGCAAGTATCCTCTGAACTTAAGACACGTGCACATGTACACATAGGCATATGCATGCACCTGTACAAATAAGCAACTAATTAATTAAGTAAATAAATATAAGACCAGAAAGCCCTAAGTCTTGTTGTGGGGGTTCTTTCTACTTCATGGGTTCCAGCGTCCCTTGTTGTGATGTAAGAGACATATCTGTCGCCAAATGTGACTCTGGCTCACTGTGCATGGGCCTATTTCTTCACTGAGGGTGCCTTGCTCATTTGTTATGTGTGAGCAAGAGATCTTGACATGGTGACCTTTAAATTCCCTGGCAGGGTATGATTAAAAAATAAAAATAAAACAAAATCAAGCACCTCTCTCCAAAACAAACAAACTGGATTTGCAGAAGTGGCCCAGTGGTAGAAGGCATAGCTAGCGTGTTCAAGGCTTTGGGCTCAACCCTCTGCACCACAAAACCCACCAAGGAACTACCCACCCACCCATACAGCCAGCTACCCGACCCACCAACAAACAAACTACCAAATTAACCACCCACCTACCCACACACTCCTCCAGCCAAGCAAACAGCAAACCCCAAACAAGCTAAGAAGCTGGTTCCTCTGTTTAGTGGGATCCAGTCTCCCTCCACAGCTGTCCTAGGATGTCCTCTAGGATGCTACCGAAGGCTCTGCTCTTTAGATGTCTTGTCTGGGTTCCTTGTTCTGTGGCTTGAATGTTTGAGCCTGATCGCCCCACCCACCCAACCCCCTTCATTTTCCCATGTTGACATTTAATCCCCAAGGCAATGGTGCCAGGAGGTGGCAGACCCTTCATGCATGGAAGGAGTGCCCTTTAAAGAGACTTCCTATAGCTCAGTGCTTCTTTCTACAATGTGAAGACAGACATAGAAGGTGCCACCTCTGAAACATAGGCCCCATTAGACACTGCATCTGCTGAGATCTTGATCTTGTTGGTCTTGCCAGCCTTCAAAACTGTGAACAATAAACTTCGATGTCAAAAGTGACTCATTCTCACAAATTTTCTTTAGAGCATTCCAAATTGACAGGCATGCCTGGGTGCTTTGGTCTTTCCTTTTGTGGCTTTTTATTGGGATTTAAGCCACCATTCTTTGAGTGAGGCTAAGTAAGGGTCACATAGACAACAGGTAAAGGAACTCCCATGGAAGTGAAAGGAAGATGGTTTGAGCTTGACTACTGCATGAGTTCTGACCTCAAGGGTCTTGTGCTGGAAGCTCAGTTCCTATTGTGTAATGGAGAGGTGGAATCTAGTGTGAGCTGACTGATGCATGGTGGCCACACCTCATGAGTGACCTCGGGTGTTTCTGGAGGTACTCAGTTTGGTTTAGGGGAGAGAGTTAGGTCTCAAGTGACTATATTCATGACCATGAAGGTGGGTTGCTGTAAGAGTACTTTGTTACAGCAGCAAAAACAATGTCCAAGGCATGTTGAAACTACCACAGTGAGTGAGGGTGTGTGGCCACTTTGGAATTGCTGATTTATCTAAGTCAACCTTGGGTCTGAGATTCTGAGGGAACATTTGGCCCTTATTGGCTATAGTGTTGAATCTAGAAGTAGAGACCTAGGTGGACACTAGCGCTTAAAGGATTACTTTGTTCCTTTGCTTTTGATCAGCTAGTCACAGCATGGTGTTTCCTCCCTCCCTCCCTCCCTCCCTCCCTCCCTCCCTCCCTCCCTCCCTCTCTCCCTCCCTCCCTCTCTTCTTTCCTTTTTCCTCCCTCCCTCCCTCCCTCCCTCCCTCCCTCCCTCCCTCCCTCCCTCCCTCCCTCCCTCCCTCCCTCCCTCCCTCGCTCTTTCTCTCTCTCTCTTTCTCTTTCTTTCTTTCTTTCTTTCTTTCTTTCTTTCTTTCTTTCTTTCTTTCTTTCTTTCTTTCTTTCTTTCTTTCTTTCTCTTTCTCTTTGCTTATTTATTTATTTATTTATTTATTTATTTATTTATTTATTACCAGAACCTGCTATGGTACTATGGGTGGCAGGATTCTGACATGCAGATTTCTCTAAGTCACCCACCCCTCTCATGTCAGCTGTCTGCTGTACTGGACAGTGTCATGTCTGGGGATTCCCACTAAGAGAACTGAGATTCCCTCCCCAGGGTGGGGTTGGGGATAACATTCTTAACATGAGCCATCTATCTGCATTTTGAGTGCTTACACCCGCTAGCTTAAGTGCTGGCTTGGAGTCAGAACTCAGTGCTGTGTGTTTATTGATAACATTGTTGACACGTGACTGGCCAACTTTTGTGGATGAGGCTCTGGAGGGTTCCAAACTCACCCATCTTTCTGGTTGACCTTTTGTGACAATGATGATGGAAGATGTCATGTCAACATGGTCAAGTCTTACCTTTCTGCTTATTGAACCCTTTCATTTGGATCAAATAATCGCCACAGGTGTTGGGGACAGTTAACCATGCTAGGAGCTCTGCCCTACCGAAGCCAGATCTCAGAACTGAGCTGTGTCCCCTATCATGTGTGTCCCCCTTTCTTGCTCCCTGCACTCCATCCTAACAGGTCATTGTAATCTGTGGCACTCTTCTCCAATCTAGGGGACTTCCCAACAGAACTTGACTTTGTCACCACTTCCTCCTTGAAGCTCTGTGGGCCCCATGGTGGTCCATCTCCCAGGTGTGCTCTTGGGTCTTTCTGTCCATTTTTCTTCTTCCATTACTCCACCAGAGGCTGATTTCCTTGACGTTTTGACCACCGATACTTCTTTTCCTGGGCTACGCCATGCTCAGGCATGGCACCCGTTGCCTTCTTTGAGCTAATGAGATCTCATCGACGTTCTCAGGAACTTCCAGTCATGATCTTTGGGCCCATGTCTGGATACGCAATAGAGCACCACTATCAGCGCTTACAAATTTAATTCATGGTTGGGGTCCCTAACCCATCTATGGTTTTCCCTTCCCTTCACAATGATACCATAGCCCATGTAGGAAAACAGGCTATAAACCTGGATTTCACTCTCTCTTTAATTTACTGTAGTCATCCATGTATCAATTCAACTGCTAAAGCATTTCTTAAACAAACCTATTCATTTCTTTTAGCTTTGGTATTCATTTTGTGCGGCCCCCTTACCCATCCTTCCTTTCTTGAAATATTTATGGGTTCTGTCTGCATGGAACTGTGCTAAGTACTCAGAGTACAGTGAGAAATGCTGATCTTGCCTCTTCTTTGGGAGCTTACAGTCTGAGAGGGAAAACAAGTATCAAATAAATACTTAATTAAAAACAATCTAACCACGATCACCGTCATCTTTTCCTTAAAATGCTGTGGTCACCTCCTAGTTTGCACGTCTGACTACTTACCCACTCTAGGAACATGTATCCCCATAGCCCAAATGGTCATGAAGGTACACTGGCCTTTTCAAAATGCTGATTTTGTCATGGCTACTGCTAATAATTACTCTGGGGCTCTCACACCCAAAGATGGAGCCCTCTTTCCCTCTCCTCTTCTTCCCTTCTCCCTGGTTGCCACTATGTTGCCATATGAAGAGTCCACATAATGATAACACAGGCTAGAACATGGAGGTCGGCATGAGAATCTCTTTCTAAGCAAGCAGATCTCTAAAGAAGAGCAAATTATGGCTGCCAGCTTGCTTAGTGGTCTTGGAGCCCAGGGCACGCACTTCTACAGTTAGCATGTTTGGCAGCATTAGGCTAAGCTTGGTGGCAGCTCTGTCTCCCTCTGGGCATGGTCAAGCCTGGATCCTCAAGGCAGATGCCCCCCACCCCCTTCACTGCTTAGCACCAATTCCGTTGACACAGTCATTCCTTTTAAAGCCCAAGACCCTTTTGAGTTCTTTCGGTGATTTTACATATTTTTTTCCTCTGAAATGCACTAATTTTATTATATACAATACATTATGTTAATTTATTATAGGTGATTTTATTGGTAATAAACTTTTAAAAGTAGCGCTGAACGTTACAAACAATGTAACAGTATGAATGGGCGTCTCCTGAAAAGTTGATTTTTCTTCTAACTGATGCTGCAATCTTCAGCCCCTCAGTCCCTTCCCAATGCAACTACTCACTCACTTCAGTCTGTTTCCCCTTCCGCAAATAGTCTGCTTGTGCCCGCAGCACAGACACAGATATGTCTGTTTATACCCACAGTTCTGAATCTGGGTTGTTTTCACTTCATGTGTTTAAGCTATGGTTTTCTCTGAGCTGTGCGCACCACTCTGTTTTCTTTGAAGCTGTCTGAACAGCCTGGTGGCCATACTGGATACTCTCAGGAAACACACCTGCCTTCGTAAGGGTTTCTATTGCTGTGGTAAACACCATGGCAAAAGCAACTTGCAGAGGAAAGGGTTTATTTCAGCTTATACACTTCCATATTACAGTCCTTCACTGCGGGAAGTCGGGGCAGGAACCTGGAGGCAGGAACTGAAGCAGAGATCGTGGAGGAGTGCTCCTTAGTGGCTTACTCCTCATGGTTTGCTCAGCCTGTACCTTCTTATAAAACACAGGACCACCCGCTCAGGAATGGCATTACCCATAGTGAGCTGGGACCTCCCCCCCGCCAATAGCAACCAAGAAAATGCCCCGCTGCTCAATCTGGTTGGGGCATTTTTCTCACTTGAATTTCCCTCTTTCCAAGTGGTTCTGGGTTGTGTCAAGTTGAGACAAAAGTAGCCAGGACAACACCCCTTATTTGCCCTGTTCTAGAGAAGTCTCCCAGCTTGAGACCCACAACACAATAGGGCAAGAGACTGACTGTTCCACAGGCCCTTAGCTCTGGGAGCATCCTGAGCAGATGGAAGGCATTCACTCTGTCCATCTCTACTGTGTCCCTTCACGTGAGGAAGGCAATGGCTTGATGGACAACAGAAGGTTCCTATCTGAAGATCACACATTCCCTACTTAGCCTGATACCCAGCACTGCAGAATCCCCTGCTGGAGGCATTAATTCTACCAATGGGGCCTGAGGAGGTCTTTTCTTCAGGTCTGATGTCACAAGGGTGGACCATGCCATGGGTGTGCACATCACTAGTCATGATGTCGTGTGGGAAGATTTCCGCGGTGGTATAGTGGGTGTGGGCGAAGTCTGGACCATTAGCATACTATGTGTAAGCTTCGTCTACAAACAGTGCCAGGAAACCCAGTTATCTGCATGGAGAACTGAACCAGCTCACGGTCTCTCATCCTGCACAATTAACTTCTTCTCAGGCTATAGGAGCTCCGGATCCTTGATTCAGCACCATACTTCTGACCTTGTTGTGTGTTCTGTCAGTCCTTTGGTACACTGGTACTGAGATACAGACGGCTACTCTGATGCCTCAGCAGCACGTCATCTTCTCACGTACTCTCAGTGCCTCCTGGGCGCCCAGGACCTGAGGCCACTTCAGCAGCATGTCATCTTCTCACGTACTCTCAGTGCCTACTGGGTGCCCGGGACCCGAGGCTGTCTCTGCCTTCTACTCCTAGCTGGTCCCTTCCTATCTTTTAAGACTTCTGTTCTTCTTTAATATCTAGGTCACATCTCCTCTGCTTTTACAGGATCATCATGTGTCCCAGCCACATGAAGGTCACATGGCGTCCCTGGTGCACACTGTGTACCTGTTGTATACCCCACTGGGATATAAGCTGCATGGCACAGGTGTCATATGCACCTTGTTTCTTCTCTTCCTCAACACACCAGTGAGTGAGCACACAAAAGGACAGGCACTTGTGAATTTGCTATTATCTGGCTACTTGTCATTTATTTATTATCTATCTATCTATCTATCTATCTATCTATCTATCTATCTATCTATCTATCTATCAATCTATCATCCATCTTCACTTATTTATCATCTATCTATCTATCTATCTATCTATCTATCTATCTATCTATCTATCTATCTATCTATCTATCTATCCATCCATCCATCCATCCATCCATCTATCTATCTATCTATCTATCTATCTATCTATCTATCTATCTATCTATCTATCATCTATCTATCTATTTATTATCTGTCATCTATCATCTATCTATCTTTCTATTAATTTATCACCTATCATCTATCTGTCTGTCATCTATTTATCATCTATCATCTATCTTACTATCATCTATCTGTTATCCTGCACAATTAACTTCTTCTCAGGCTATAGGAGCTCCGGATCCTTGATTCAGCACCATGCTTCTGACCTTGTTGTGTGTTCTGTCAGTCCTTTGGTACACTGGTACTGAGATACAGACGGCTACTCTGATGCCTTATCAATTATCATCTATTAATCTATCATCTATTTTTCTACATCTACTTATTATCTATCTATAAATCATCTATTTATCATCTATCAATCATCTATCTACCTATTATCTATCATCTATTGATCTATCATATATCTACTTTCTACATCTATCTATTATCTATTACCTATCTATCATCTGTCTGCCTGTCTGTCTATCTTCTATGATCTATCTGTCCTCTATCTATCTATCTATCTATCTATCTATCTATCTATCTATCTATCTATCTATCATATATCTACATTTTAATCTATCATCTATTTATTATCTATTTGTTTATCTATCATCCATCTGTCTATTTATCTATCATCTGTCTATCTATCATCTATCTCTTTATCTATCATCTGTCTATCATCTATCTCTCTACCTTTCTATCACCTATTTGTTATCTATCTATCATCCATCTGTCTATCTATCTATCTATCTATCTATCTATCTATCTATCTATCTATCCATCTATCTCTATATTATTTAGGATTCCAAGTCAGAGTACTCAAGCAGTTTCTCTGCCATCAATATGTAAATCTCTAGATGTGACTCTTCTAAAGCCACCAAGTTATGGTTTTTATTAATGCAAATAACCCTCACAGAATTAAAATGCACAATACTAGTTTGTGCACAGTGAGAAATCAATTAACTGTAGGGGTGAAAAGGCCAAAGCTTGACGAGACTAGAAGAGTATTCAACAAAAAGGATGGCAGGGGGCCAGGTAGGAGGAGGAGGGCCCACAGATGCAGAAAGATGCAGAAAGAAACATGAGGATGAACCCAGGGATGAGGAGTCTCCAGCACATCTGCTCTCCAGCAAACAAATGGGTGCAGGGATGAAGAGCTGTGCCTGTCGTGTTGTGTGATAATCGCCAATAGCGGATAGCCTCGTGGATCAATAGCAGCTTTCCCCGAAGCTGCACTTATGGTACTTCACATGTAAGGCGATGCTGGAATGAGATTCCAGATGTGATTTATACTCCTTGTAGTGCAGACCGCAGAGGTCATTCACTCTTCTCCAAGAACTGCAAGTGGCAGGAAAGGAGATGCACTCTCTTAGGGGGCCAGTTTAGCGCATGTATGTTTGTGCCTTTGCAGTTGCATTGCAGTAGGCTGGCGCTGTGGACGTTGCGTGGGCTTCATCTGCATTTATCACAATCGACACTGTTTTGCATCTGAGAAATATTTTTTATAGTTGTTTGCAGAACTGATCATAAAATAACTGACATATGAGATTGGAAAGCTTTTCGAAATAGAGTGGAGGGATCTATAGGTGAACAGATGGTGTTGAAAGATCCAAACAGATAATTCCTCTGTGAGTTAAATAACACCCACTTGTTTATGTTTGCATAGTGCTATATATTTACATATAAATATATATTTATATATTTAGATTCCCTGCGGGTTTTGAAGTTAAGCGTTTCAGAAGGAACAGGCTTCATTTTGAAACTGACTGTAATGTTGACCTCTGATAAGAAAAGTTTGTTGTTGTTGTTGGTGGTGGTGGAGTCACAGGTCTTATGGTGAGTCTGGGACACCCTCCGGAATTTAATTTTTATTTGTTTTATTTAATATTCTTTTAAGAATTTATCTCTTGCAAGGAAAACAAATGAAAATAAACAGACAAATAAAACTCTCCTGTGGAGTCTTGACCCTGGGTTTACTGCTGACTTGACCTGCCTTGTGAGCCATGGAGGCAGTAATTTCTCTTTATTTAATTTCATATTTGTATGTGTTCAGTTCAAAGAGTGATGGGCATTCTCATGACTGAGTTGCCTTTTTCTGGTGGATATATGGAGATATATGTTTATGTATGTAACAGTAAGGTATTCACTCTTTTGGTTTTTTCTTTCATTTCTGTTTTGAGAGAAGGTTTCTCTGTGTAGCCCTGGCTGTCTTGGAACTCACCCTGTAGACCAGGCTGGCCTTGAACTCAGAGATCTCCTGCCTCTGCCTCCTGAGTGCTGAGATCAAAGGTGTGCACCACCACTGCCTGGCATTCACTCTTAGTCAGCAGATATATTTTAAGCATGTCTTTTTGGGGCGTTTTTCTGCACTCTAGGTAACAAGACAGGTCAGTTCCTACCATACGTACAATATAGCCTTTCAAAGCCACAAATAAAGTTTGCCTTTCACCCTGTAGAACTACCATACCTGTCTTTCAACAACTCATGGGATCTTACACATAGTGTGCCAACAATCTACATGTTATACCTGATTAGTTCAGCACCACGGAAAGCCTTTTCCCACATCATCCTGGTGAGAGATGTGTAGATCAATGGTACAGTTTGCCCTTGGGAGGTTAGACTTAGAAGAACAGACTCTGTAGGTCTCAGTGGCAGATTTGATGTTTCTAGAGTCTATGGACACCTGGCCAAGAAGTAGGGTGTGACTCTGGTAGGACCCTCTGCTGTCCCTTGGACTCTCTTCCCCCTCAGGTGGAGGAACCTGGCAGAGCAACGCAGATGGAGTGCCTTCAAGCTTCTTAGGTCATTGCCCAGAGCTAAGCATCTGTGGGGTGGCTGGTCTAATAGGTGTCACTGTGGTTTTAAGCTGGAAGAGTGCTCTAGAGCAGCATCCTTGTGGGTTACACTTCCTGGGAACATGCAGTGGGCTCACTACACTATTCAGAATCCTCCATTGCCAAATCCCACCTTTCTCTGCAGGGATGTGACTCATGGTGAACTGTGTTCTCAGCCATGACAATATGGGATGCAGTCTCTTCTTCTCTTCCCCAACTTCCACCCCCACCTAAGTTATATCCTAGGAGAACCTTGATGTTGTGAAAACTATGTATGCAAAGTTCCCTTTCTTATCATTCTTTTCTTTTTAAATCATCACCATCATCATCAACAACCAATCACTTCATTGTATCCATTGCGGAGATAGATGAAGGAAGCCACTCAAACCCTTGCCCAGTTCCAAACTGCATCTCAGTGGTCTTCTGTATAGTTAGAATGGCCATTATATAGCTATGGGGATTCACTTAGACCTTACACATCCACTGTCAAATACATTTGTATACACTCATTCACAACTAAAGAGAGAAAACATGGCAGCAGCGTTAAAACTAGAAAAACAGTCCTTTCTGCCATCTTTCCCACCTCATGTGACCTTTCCCCACTTTCCACCCTTTGTCAGTCATGCATGACAGCATCCTCTGTCACACTCTGTTCAAAACTGCACGAGCGTGCAGACATCACAGGCTAGGATCCTCACCTGGGGGGAGAACATGTATTCTCTTTCTTTTTGAGATTGAGTATCCTCAGTTGACATTGTACATGCTAACTTTATTCTTTTGCAAATTCTATGATTTCATTTTTCTTTAGAGCTGAATAATACCCCATTTTATAATGCAGCAAGTTCTCATTATCCATTCTTCTGTCGATGGATATCTAGGTTGATATGGAGCACTCTGGGTATATGCTCAGGACTGGGATAACTGGGTCATCTGGAAAATTTTTTACTTTTCTGAGGAAAATGACTTCCATAATGAGTGGTTTAATTTACACCCCACGCCCATAATAAGTGTTCCTTTTTCCCCATGTCCTCTCAACATTTGTTGTGAGATTTCTTGATGATAGCCGCTCTGACTGAGGTGGAGATTTTTTATTTTAATTGAAGACTGGTTTAGGCAGCATGTGCAAGCAGACAGTCAAATTCATTTCCACGTTCTTTGAGTGTGGTCACTGCTGTAAAGGAAGGACCTGTTGCTAGGTACTCCAGGAAGTGGGTCAAGCAGCCTCCCTCTGCCATGTTGAACCAGTTGCTTCACTTCCGGTGTCTCTGCTTCCTCATCTGGAAAAGGAGTAACCATTGAACTGATTTCATAGGATGCTGTGTGGCTGAATTAAGCCAATGCACATAAAATGCTTGACCTGGCTTACCCCTTCCTCTTAGGTTTTGAATGTCTGTCCTCTGCTGTGGCTTGTGGGAAATTCTGTGAGGCTGAGGGAGAACTGTGGGAAAGCGAACGGATTCTCCCTGATCTTGGCACTGAACTGGTGCCATGGTTGAAAGCACAGATGCTCTGGAATGGCAGCTGGCCCATTGCTGTGTGGTGGACCACCTCTGTGCCGGTTGGCCCAATACTCTCATCTCACCTTGTGTGCTTGGCTAATTGGGGGTATTGAGCGTCTGTGCGCTGAGCAGGTAGGAGGAAGATTTAACCACTGAGATTCAGGTCACAGTCTTCTACAATTGTTGCATGGCTAGTAGACCTTGTCCATTTCACTTTAGCAGATATCTAACTTGTTTTTCCCCTGAACTCTGGAGGTAAACAGTTGGTACCCCAATTTCCTCCAATTGTTATTTTTCATTTGCAAGGCTTTTCTATACAATATATGCATTTAGAGCATTTTGAATATTTGGTCAACTGGTGTTTTGTGCATCCAGGTGCTAGGCCATCTCAGTATTTATTTTCAGGCTTCTTTGTAGCACACTGTCCTGGACATGGACACATCAGATGGCCAGACCCATACCCGTTCCCCCATCTCTCGGCAGCAGCCCTTCTAATTTCTTTTATGGGTGATCCAGCTAGCTCAGAAATGTGTTGTTGTTGTTGTTTAAAGAATCACGTTCCATGTATATCTTTTAGCAGATCCATTTAAAAGCGGTCCCTATTTCTCCACAGTAACTTTGCCATATTAAGGTCCTGCTCAGCAACCTTGGGATTACTCCCACTAGCATGCTTGTAATTTGACTCTAAATAAAGTGATCTTGGTGAAGCACTGGAGAGAACCTGGGCTGCCTTTTACACTGCTGACTGTCCTCCTTGACTTCAACCCTGTAACTGCTAATCAAAGACTGTGCCAGATGCAAGCAGACCCTCATGGAGATACACAGTTTCACCACTTGGCTTGCCTCCTCCTTTCTTGATGTTTTGCCTGTGGCTCACTCCCCTCTGCCGTGCTGACCTATCCTGAAGCCAGAGCAGAGACAGCCTTTCCCAGTGTCTGTCTGTGTGGAGTGACCTGTCTGCTCAGAGGCCCAATAACTGTTCCACTGTGATTCATGTTGACTGAAGAACTAACTAACTGCCAGATTTCTTCAGCCCAGGCTCTTCACTGGCCTTTCTTCCTCAGGGATTGTCAATAGCACTCTGGTTTACCTGAAGTAAAAGAGAGGGGTGAGCACATTTTTAAAAAATATAATTTGTGCATAGGATCAGTTTTAAGAAAAAAAATGGGACAAGGTGTCCCTGTAACTCTCCAGGGAGAGCAGACTGGCTTGAACTCACAGAGATGCTCCTGCTTCTGCCTCCCAAATGCTGGGATTAAGGGTGTGTTGTTGCCACTTCTGGTGAAGTCTTCATTTTTTAATCAGTATTTATCCTGGAAGATCATCTTACTATAAGATCAAGTAATTATATGTTATGGTAGACCACATTTTTATTGAATAAATATTAGATCCATGACAAACAATTCTTCACTAGTTTAAACAGTTGATGGTGATAATTTTACATTATAAACTTAAGGGGGTAAAATTAAGAGGAAATAAGGGATTAAAGGAGAGAGAGAGAGAGAGAGAGAGAGAGAGAGAGAGAGAGAGAGCGAGCAGAACACCATCTACCCGGAATGCTTGGATTGGTTACGTTGACTGAGTCCACCATTTGTCCTCAGCTTCCTGGCAGTGGAAAGAAAAGCTCATTATTAGGAAAGAGACAGCCTCTTAGGCCCACAGGAGTGCAGATTTGTCCAGCACCCTGTGCGGAAAGGAATTTCTCTGCAGGGACAATGAATGATACAATTGCACAGAGCTTACAAAGATCCAGAGGTAGATTTCAGTTTCTTCTGGAGAAAGGCGGGGGGCGGGGGCATGACAGGGTGACTGAGTCTGCAGAGGCTAAAGTGGCTGGAGAGTTTACTTTCCAGGGGTGATACAAGTTATAACCTCAGATTCGCCATCACCACAAATCATTTAGTGAGCCCTACCATGTTACTTGGAGGTTGTCTCCGCTGATTAGATCCTAGAAAAAAAAAAATCATCTCTTGGTTGGATAAGGCCACATCTATTCTCCTTGAAAACCAGACAAGCAGATGGTGGGGAATGGCATCTTTTTTTTACAAAGACTGAGCAGCCCAGCCTGTGTGCTCATTCAGGCAGAAGCCACCCAGCCTGCACCGGAAGATGAACTGAAAAGGAACCAGCGGGCAGCCCGAGGCATGCTGGGAAGCAGTGATGCGACATCCCTAGAATTTGGGCCAATAGTGGAGCTCCAGAGTTGTGCTGACAGGGCCCCAGAAATTGTTTTGGCTTAGGAGCCACTGTGAGCAGCTGTGATCAGGCAGCTTCCAGCCATGGGAAAGCTCTTTTGGGCTCCTGTGGTGCCTTCAATCTGAGAGGACTGGTACCCATGCACCAGGATGAGTTAGCTGTGAACTGCACCCCAAATCGCCATGAGCGCTCACGAATGCTTCACCTAATTTCCCATTGAACTACTTGTCCTAAACAGGGACAAAGGCTTAAACAAAACTTAAGTATTTCCCGCTAATCCTTCTGCGTGCGTTAGGACCATTTTCACCCTTGTGTTGCTGTAGTTCAAAGTTGTGTTGGGCCACTGTGACTCACCAGAGACAAAGACCCGATGATGCTAAGTGTGTTCCTTGGTTATCTTGAAAATTATCACAAAGAATCTACTTTTTTCTTAAGTTTGTTTACATTGTTTGTCTTGTCTGTGTCCATTTCTGTTTCTTTTTAACAATCGAGGAAGTTTCTAGACCTTCTGGAAGAAATGAAAGTGTATCCATGAGCTTTCTGTTGCAGGGAAGCAACGTCTGAGGCAAGGTAGTTGTAAAGGAGAAAGGGTTCTCTTGCTTGTGACCCTTGACTTGTAGGAAGGAGGAATGTCACTGCAGAAAGAATGTGAGAGGGTGTGTGGAGCAGAGATGTGCATGGGGATTGGCTTCCTCCAACTAGGCCACGCCTCCCAAGGCCACCTCCTACCAGACAGGCAAGCTGGCAAACCCAGCTTCTGTACTTGGCCTTTCAGAGCCAAGACATAAGAGGAAGTATTTTATTCTAATGCCTTTGCTGTCATTTCATTGGATGAAGGTCCTTCAGGGACCTCTGGGCAACCCCTGTCAAGTTAGAGTGTACAGGGTATTAATGTCTCAGAGGGGATTAAAATCAAGAATAAAATCAGCATCACAAAACCTTCCCAGGAGGCAGTGGACATGTTAAAAGCAAAATCACACTCAGATCCCTGGGGAGGGGTGGTGGTGGGATGGAGGGCGTGACCCAGGATGGAATGCTAGGGTGATTCCCTCCATCCTCTGGATTCTCATTTTATTTTATTAAGCTTTACTTAAGTGTCTGTTGGAGAGAAGAGAGATTCAGATTTTAAAATATGTAAATTTGTCATAAAGAATGTTAGTGTCTAATAAAACGTTAAAGGAAAAAAGAAAGAGAAAGCACCCTATATTGGACAGATCAGGATACCACACGGTGCCCTGGTTAGTTTAATTGTCACTTTGACACAGCCTAGAGCCATCTGGGTGGAGAGGCTCGGTTGAGGAATTGCCTGGATCAGATTAGCCTGTGGGCCTGTGTGGGCCTGTGTGTGTGTGTGTGTGTGTGTGTGATTGTTATACCACACAACAGGAAGCAGACCACTAGCCCACTATGGGCAGCAGCATCTCTTATGAAGTTGGTGCATAGCCCACTGTGGGCAGCATCATCCTCTACGAAGGTGATATGCCAGCTCACTATGGGTGCATCATACCCTATGGAGGTTGTACAAGGAAGCTACCTAAGGGTGTGCCAGTGAGTGAGCCATTTTTCCATGCTTTCTGATTTAAGTGCATGCTTCAGCTCCTGCCCCGACTTCCCTAAATGATGGACTGCAACCTGAAAGCTGGAAAGCTGCCCCTTTCCTCCCCTAAGTTGCCTTTGGTCAGTGTTAGATCACAGCCACAGAAAAAGTCTAGACCATGTGACTTGCAGCAACTGTATGACCCATTTGTAGGATTTGGCACATCACTTGTTGGCTGGGGTTTAGTCTTAAATCTACATGGGAGACAATGTAATAATTCAATTAAACATATTTTCCTGGTAAATACTGATGTGTTTTATGTAGATCTTATGCTTCCCCTCCAGCTAAGTTTTCTGATGATAAATGGTGCTGTTCCTTGTTGGAAAAATCTCATGTTGGCAGATGCAGACAATAGCAAGGCTATCTAAACTCTCAGGGAAAAATGAAAAGGGTAACCTTTTTGTCCATAATTACTCAGAGGAACTTCTCTCATAGTTTGCACACTGACAAAGCTCAAAGTATCATCAAGTCCATATCGTCTTCCACACACATGAGTTGAGAGATGGTTATGAGACACATTGCAGCCAAGCCCACCAGGTTGTCAGTAACCAGGCCATGGACTCAGCCTTCATGAGCACTCATTGTAATAGGCAGCCCTAATGGGCTTCATGTAGGAGGCGGTTTTTCTGTCTTCTCCACTGCCTGAGGTGGTTACTGTCATTTTCCTACTGGGACAAGGGAACTAGACCTGGGTCCTTTCCTGGGGTCATGGAGCAGACATGAGGAGGAGGCAGCTCAAAATGCTCTGCTCATTGACCTGCCACATCATAGCCCTCACACTGGCTTCTGGGCTGACTTTGAAAACTCACCCTCAAGCCTCCTTCTGAGGATGCAAGGGCATTCTTTTTCCTAATTCATCGAGCTTTCCTTAAATGAAAAAAAAAAGATTTGACAATTTCACCATGTATAGTGATTCTGTATATTCCATTTACAGCCCTATCTTAGCCACTCCCAATTCCACTGACGCCTTCCCTCCCATCTGGGCCATCCATGACGCTCCATTTTATTACAAAGAACATTACAGAGCACATGAGTTGAGAGATGCTTATATGGCCTATGAAAGACGCTCATGGCAGAGAGGATTCTGTCAGATTGAAATGTCTCGGTCCATGGCTCGAGACTTGGGGGTGGGAGGGTGGGGACCACCTTCATAGCTCTGAACTGAACCTATCCTTAGGCTGAGTCTCTCCATCTATCACAGTGATTCCCAACCTTCCTGATGCTGTGACCCTCTCTCATACAGTTCCTCATGTTGTGGAGACGCCCCAACCGTAAAACTATTTCCGTCGCTACTTCATAACCATAAGTATGCTGCTGTTGTGAATTGCAATGTGAATTAGTATCTGACATTCAGGGATGGTCTTTTTTTTTTTTTTTTTTTTTTAATATTTTTATTACATAATTTCCTCAATTACATTTCCAATACTATCCCAAAAGTCCCCCATAGCGCCCCCCACTTCCCTACCCACCCATTCCCATTCTTTTGGCCCTGGCATTCCCCTATATTGGGGCATATAAAGTTTGCAAGTCCAATGGGCCTCTCTTTCCATTGATGGCCGACTAGGCCATCTTTCGATACATATGCAGCTAGAGACAAGAGCTCCAGGGTTCCGGTTAGTACATCATGTTGTTCCAACAATAGGGTTGCAGATCCCTTTAGCTCCTTGGGTACTTTCTCTAGCTTCTCCATTGGGAGCCCTGTGATACATCCAATAGCTGACTGTGAACATCCACTCCTGTGTTTGCTAGGCCCCGGCATCGTCTCACAAGAGACAGCTATATTTGGGTCCTTTCAGCAAGATCTTGCTAGTGTATGCAATGGTGTCAGCGTTTAGAAGCTGATTATGGGACGGATCCCTGGATACAGCAGTCTCTAAATGGTCCATCCTTTCATCACAGCTACGAACTTTGTCTCTGTAGCTCCTTCCCTGGGTGTTTTGTTCCCAATTCTAAGAGGGTGCACAGTGTCCACACTTTGGTCTTCATTCTTCTTGAGTTTCATGTGTTTAGCAAATTGTATCTTATATCTTGGGTATCCTAAGTTTTGGGCTAATATCCACTTATCAATGAATACATATTGTGTGAGTTCTTTTGTGATTGTGTTACTTCACTCAGGATGATGCCCTCCAGGTCCATCCATTTGGCTAGGAATTTCATAAATTCATTCTTTTTAATAGCTGAGTAGTACTCCATTGTGTAAATGTACCATAATTTCTGTATCCATTCCTCTGTTGAGGGACATCTGGGTTCTTTCCAGCTTCTGGCTATTATAAATAGGGCTGCTATGAACATAGTGGAGCATGTGTCCTTTTTACCGGTTGGGACATCTTCTGGATATATGCCCAGGAGAGGTATTGCTGGATCCTCCGGTAGTACTATGTCCAATTTTCTGAGGAACCGCCAGACTGATTTCCAGAGTGGTTGTACAAGCTTGCAATCCCACCAACAATGGAGGAGTGTTCCTCTTTCTCCACATCCTCGCCAGCATCTGCTGTCACCTGAATTTTTGATCTTAGCCATTCTGACTGGTGTGAGGTGGAATCTCAGGGTTGTTTTGATTTGCATTTCCCTGATGATTAAGGATGTTGAACATTTTTTCAGGTGCTTCTCTGCCATTCGGTATTCCTCAGGTGAGAATTCTTTGTTCAGTTCTGAGCCCCATTTTTTAATGGGGTTATTTGACTTTCTGGAGTCCACCTTCTTGAGTTCTTTATATATATTGGATATTAGTCCCTTATCTGATTTAGGATAGGTGAAGATCCTTTCCCAATCTGTTGGTGGTTTTTTTGTCTTATTGATGGTGTCTTTAGCCTTGCAGAAGCTTTGTAGTTTCATGAGGTCCCACTTGTCAATTCTCGATCTTACAGCACAAGCCATTACTGTTCTATTCAGGAATTTTTCCCCTGTGCCCATATCTTCAAGGCTTTTCCCCACTTTCTCCTCTATAAGTTTCAGTGTCTCTGGTTTTATGTGAAGTTCCTTGATCCACTTAGACTTGACCTTAGTACAAGGAGATAGGAATGGATCGATTCGCATTCTTCTACATGTTAACAACCAGTTGTGCCAGCACCATTTGTTGAAAATGCTGTCTTTCTTCCACTGGATGTTTTTAGCTCCCTTGTCGAAGATCAAGTGACCATAGGTGTGTGGGTTCATTTCTGGGTCTTCAATTCTATTCCATTGGTCTATTTGTCTGTCACTATACCAGTACCATGCAGTTTTTATCACAATTGCTCTGTAGTAGAGCTTTAGGTCCGGCATGGTGATTCCACCAGAGGTTCTTTTATCCTTGAGAAGAGTTTTTGCTATCCTAGGTTTTTTGTTATTCCAGATGAATTTGCAGATTGCACTTTCTAATTCGTTGAAGAATTGATTTGGAATTTTGATGGGGATTGCATTGAATCTGTAGATTGCTTTTGGCAAGATAGCCATTTTTACAATGTTGATCCTGCCAATCCATGAGCATGGGAGATCTTTCCATCTTCTGAGATCTTCTATAATTTCTTTCTTCAGAGACTTGAAGTTTTTATTATACAGATCTTTCACTTCCTTAGTTAGAGTCACGCCAAGATATTTTATATTATTTGTGACTATTGAGAAGGGTGTTGTTTCCCTAATTTCTTTCTCAGCCTGTTTATTCTTTGTGTAGAGAAAGGCCATTGATTTGTTTGAGTTAATTTTATATCCAGCTACTTCACCGAAGCTGTTTATCAGGCTTAGGAGTTCTCTGGTGGAATTTTTAGGGTCACTTATATATACTATCATATCATCTGCAAAAAGTGATATTTTGACTTCCTCTTTTCCAATTTGTATCCCTTTGATCTCCTTTTGTTGTCGAATTGCTCTGGCTAGGACTTCAAGTACAATGTTGAATAGGTATGGAGAAAGTGGACAGCCTTGTCTAGTCCCTGATTTTAGAGGGATTGCTTCAAGCTTCTCACCATTTACTTTGATGTTGGCTACTGGTTTGCTGTAGATTGCTTTTATCATGTTTAGGTATGGGCCTTGAATTCCTGATCTTTCCAAGACTTTTATCATGAATGGGTGTTGGATCTTGTCAAATGCTTTTTCCGCATCTAAGGAGATGACCATGTGGTTTTTATCTTTGAGTTTGTTTATATACTGGATTACGTTGATGGATTTCCGTATATTGAACCATCCCTGCATCCCTGGGATGAAACCTACTTGGTCAGGATGGATGATTGTTTTGATGTGTTCTTGGATTCGGTTAGCAAGAACTTTATTGAGGATTTTTGCATCAATATTCATAAGGGATATTGGTCTGAAGTTTTCTATCTTTGTTGGGTCTTTTTGTGGTTTAGGTATCAGAGTAATTGTGGCTTCATAGAATGAGTTGGGTAGAGTACCTTCTGTTTCTATTTTGTGGAATAGTTTGTGAAGAACTGGGATTAGATCTTCTTTGAAGGTCTGATAGAACTCTGCACTAAACCCATCTGGTCCTGGGCTTTTTTTAGTTGGGAGACTATTAATGACTGCTTCTATTTCTTTGGGGGATATAGGGCTGTTTAGATCATTAACCTGATCTTGATTCAACTTTGGTACCTGGTATCTGTCTAGGAACTTGTCCATTTCATCCAGGTTCTCCAGTTTTGTTGAGTATAGCCTTTGGTAGAAGGATCTGATGGTGTTTTGGATGTCTTCAGGATCTGTTGTTATGTCTCCTTTTTCATTTCTGATTTTGTTAATTAGGATGCTTTCCCTGTGCCCTCTAGTGAGTCTGGCTAAGGGTTTATCTATCTTGTTGATTTTCTCAAAGAACCAGCTCCTTGATTGGTTGATTCTTTGAATAGTTTTTCTTGTTTCCACTTGGTTGATTTCACCCCTGAGTTTGATTATTTCCTGCCGTCTACTCCTCTTGGGTGAATTTGCTTCCTTTTGTTCTAGTGCTTTTAGGTGTGTTGTCAAGCTGCTAATGTGTGCTCTCTCTAGTTTCCTTTTGGAGGCACTCAGAGCTATGAGTTTTCCTCTTAAAAATGCTTTCATTGCGTCCCATAAGTTTGGGTATGTTGTGGCTTCATTTTCATTGAACTCTAAAAAGTCCTTAATTTCTTTCTTTATTCCTTCCTTGACCAAGGTATCATTGAGAAGAGTGTTGTTCAGTTTCCACGTGAAGGTTGGCTTTCTATTATTTATTTTGTTATTGAAGATCAGCCTTAGTCCATGGTGATCTGATAGGATGCATGGGACAATTTCAATATTTTTATATCTGTTGAGGCCTGTTTTGTGACCAATTATGTGGTCAATTTTGGAGAAGGTACCATGAGGTGCTGAGAAGAAGGTATATCCTTTTGTTTTAGGATAGAATGTTCTGTAGATATCTGCCAGATCCATTTGATTCATAATTTCTCTTAGTTTCACTGTGTCCCTGTTTAGTTTCTGTTTCCATGATCTGTCCATTGGTGAAAGTGGTGTGTTGAAGTCTCCCACTATTATTGTATGAGGTGCAATGTGTGCTTTGAGATTTACTAAAGTTTCTTTAATGAATGTGGCTGCCTTTGTATTTGGAGCATAGATATTCAGGATTGATAGTTCCTCTTGGAGGATTTTACCTTTGATGAGTATGAAGTGTCCCTCCCTGTCTTTTTTAATGACTTTGGGTTGGAAGTCAATCTTATCAGATATTAGAATGGCTACTCCAGCTTGTTTCTTCATGCCATTTGCTTGGAGAATTGTTTTCCAGCCTTTCATTCTGAGGTAGTGTCTATCCTTTTCTCTGAGATGAGTTTCCTGTAAGCAGCAAAATGTTGGGTCTTGTTTGTGTAGCCAGTTTGTTAGTCTATGTCTTTTTATCGGGGAGTTGAGTCCATTGATATTAAGAGATATTAAGGAAAAGAAATTGGTGTTTCCTGTTATTTTTGATGTTAAAGTTGGCATTTTGTTCTTGTGGCTGTCTTCTTTTAGGTTTGTTGAGGGATTACCTTCTTGTTGTTTCTAGGGCGTGGTTCCTGTCCTTGTATTGGTTTTTTTCTGTTATTATCCTTTGAAGGGCTGGATTCGTGGAGAGATAATGTGTGAATTTGGTTTTGTCGTGGAATACTTTGGTTTCTCCATCTATGTTAATTGAGAGTTTGGCTGGGTATAGTAGCCTGGGCTGGAATTTGTGTTCTTTTAGTGTCTGTATAACATCTGTCCAGGATCTTCTGGCTTTCATAGTCTCTGGTGAAAAATCTGGTGTAATTCTGATAGGCTTGCCTTTATATGTTACTTGGCCTTTTTCTCTTACTGCTTTTAGTATTCTATCTTTATTTAGAGCATTTGTTGCTCTGATTATTATGTGTCGGGAGGTATTTCTTTTCTGATCCAGTCTATTTGGAGTTCTGTAGGCTTCTTGTATGTTCATGGGCATCTCTTTCTTTAGATTTGGGAAGTTTTCTTCTATAATTTTGTTGAAGATGTTCGCTGGTCCTTTGAGTTGAAAATCTTCATTCTCATCCACTCCTATTATCCGTAGGTTTGGTCTTCTCATTGCGTCCTGGATTTCTTGGATGTTTTGAGTTAGGATCTTTTTGCATTTTACATTTTCCTTGATTGTTGTGCCGATGTTCTCTATGGAATCTTCTGCACCTGAGATTCTCTCTTCCATCTCTTGTATTCTGTTGCTGATGCTTGCATCTATGGTTCCAGATTTCTTTCCTAGGGTTTCTATCTCCAGTGTTGCCTCATTTTGGGTTTTCTTTATTGTGTCTACTTCCCTTTTTAGGTCTAGTATGGTTTTGTTCATTTCCATCATCTGTTTGGATGTGTTTTCCTGTTTTTCTGTAAGGACTTCTACCTGTTTGATTATGTTATCATGTTTTTCTTTAAGGATTTGTAACTCTTTAGCAGTGTTCTCCTGCAATTCTTTAAGGGATTTTTGTGCTTCCCCTTTATTGTCTTCTTCCTTTTTAGCAGTGTTCTCCTGCATTTCTTTAAGTGTGTTATTAACGTCCTTCTTGAAGTCCTCTATCATCATCAGGAGATATGCTTTTAAATCCGTGTCTAGCTTTTCCGGTGTGTTGGGGTGCCCTGGACTGGGTGAAGTGGGGGTGCTGGGTTCTGATGATGGTGAGTGGTCTTGGTTTCTGTTAGTAAGATTATTACGTTTACCTTTCGCCATCTGGTAATCTCTGGGGTTAGTTGTTATCGTTGTCACTATTTAAAGATTGGAGCAGAAGCTGTGTTCCACTCACCAGCAGTCCCAGAATCCTGCGGCGGGGGTCGTGGGTAGCTGGCGGGTGTCAGGCAACCCTGCGCTCCCGCTACCCTGGCGCTGATCCGGCCGGGTGAGGCCTGTGGCCCTACTCAGGCTGGTTTCTGCTTCCCTAACTAATGCAGTCTCAGGTCCCGCGCAATTGGATTGGAGCAGAAGCTGTGCTCCCCTCACCAGAAGTCTTAAGATCCTGTGGCGGGTGTTGTGGGCAGTTGGCGAGTGTCAGCAGACCCTGCGCCCCAGCTGCTCAGGTGCTTTTCTGACCGGAAGAGGCTTGTGGCCCTGTGTGGGCCGGATTTCTCTCTCCCCAACCAGAGCAGTCTCAGGTCCCGCGTGATTGGACTGGAGCAGAAGCTGTGTTCCACTCACCAGCAGTCCCAAAATCCTGCGGCGGGGGTCGTGGGTAGCTGGCGGGTGTCAGGCAACCCTGCGCTCCCGCTACCCTGGCGCTGATCCTCAGGGATGGTCTTAAGCAGCCCCTGTGAAAGGATGGAAACCCTCAGGTTGAAAACCACTGATCTATCTTCTACCTGTTCAGAGGTGGGTGTGGCAGGCATCTGTGGTATTGGGAACTGATACCTTTGAGTTGTACTATTTTCGAGCTAATATTTATAAGAGAAAATCTGCATTAGGGCCCCACATTCTGCCTGGGGACATTTCCTAATTGAGTTAGTTGAAAAGTAAATGTGAAATCACTTAAAATATGAGGAGGGTCCTTTTGCAGAAAGCCTTCCACTCAAAGCCACTCCTATGAAAGTCTCTGAATTGTACATCAGTTTTTTCTCAGACAAAACAAACAAACAAACAACCCCCCCCCCACCTTTTTGTTAAGCCCACAGAGAGGAAATTCTTTACCCTCAGGAAAATGTCTGAGTAAAGGCCTAAAATGACCAGATGAGACTGGACAGCACCAGTGACCGACCGTGTGAAGTCACTTCACTTGCGTTTGAGTTGTCTGTTAACCCTCAAGGTCGATACCGATGCCCCTTCTCCAGCTAAGCTGCCACTCACGCGTGTGTACGCATGTACATGCATGCTGTTCCACTTTGTGCCGTGATCTTCCCTGACTCTGCTCCCGTCAGCTGCTTGCATCTCTGCTTGGAACCTTTGCTTTGTGGCTTCTCAGGTACTGTGATGGCAAGGCTTGTCCACCTGAGAGCATCCACTGTCCTCTCTCAGTAGAGTGCCTAGGGCCCACTTCAGATCTCAGATTCCAAGACAGTAAATTCTGTGGTCAATGGGCATTTCTCAGTTATCATTAAAAATGCATGCATAGATCTTTGGTTTGAATCTGTTGTACGTTAGTAATCTCATTTCACTTTAAAAATTTAAAAATTAAATTTACTTATTTTGTGTGTATGTGTGTTTTGCTTGTATGTATCAAAGTGTACCACCTATATGCCATGACTATGAATGTTTCGTGTATGTAAGTGTTCCATGTGTGTGCCAGGGGCCTACAGAGCTCAGAAGGAGGACCTCAGATACCCTGGGACTGAAGTTACAAATGGTTGTAACTACGTAGGTGATAGGACCCAGTTCCAGGTCCTCTGCAGGGACGGCAGGTGCTGATAACTGTGGAGCCATCCCTCCAGCCCCTAAATTCACTTTCAAATTGAATAATATTTTTCTTTTGAAATTGCCACTCTTCCCTGTGTGTGTGTCCTTGATTTTTTTTTCATAACTCATGTTATCTTTATGATCTTCACTTAGTCTTATTGTTCACTGGCATGCATGTGTGTCTAGTTTCTCCAGGGAATGCCTATACATGTGGCGAACAGGACGCCCTGCCCTCCGGAAGTTAACAAACAGTTCAGTTATGGGGTCTCAGATGGGGCAGTAGAAAAATAAACTCGCTGATTCAAGAAGCGTTCTTTTCTCTCTCGGTCTTAAACATGTACACGCGCGCGCATGCGCGCGCGCGCGCGCGCGCGCGCGCGCGCACACACACACACACACACACACACACACACGCACGCACACACACACACATGCACGCACACACACACTTAAGAAGTGCCATGAGTGCTGGCCATGGGATGGAATCAAAAGACTCGGATGAGAAAGGGCAGCTTGGGTTTTGTCCATTTGCCACATACACAGGGTTACAGGCCTGTGGCATCTTCAAGTAGACGTTGGAGGATTTTCTGATACTGCAAGCAGTTTTTAGGGCAGCTGAACATGTTTTGGGGGTAGTGGAGGTTTGGAAGGGGCACTAACAACAAGGGTTGTGGTACAAGATCCTGGAATGAGGGTCTGCTTGAAGAAGGAGGAGGGCTTGCTGTGGGCATCGTGAGAGGGTGGACGCCAGTAGTGACTGCTGATGTGGGGGAGGGGAGGGGGCTGAGAGGATTGCCTAAGGACGATTGCATTTGCATAGTTTGCGTGTCCAATCTTTTCATATTGATTAGAAAGTGACTGAAAGGGTACCATCTACAGGGTAATGGGAGGAACCCTAGGATTTTGTGGAGAAACTGCTCTGCTGGTCTCCTGTGGAGTCCCACGAGACTGGACTGAAAGGAGGAGGCCTTGGGCCAGAAAACCCTGGGTCCAGAGGTTTCTAGAATCCTAGGCTGGGTCAGAGGAGCCAGGGGTTGTCATGGCAAAAGCTCTCCTAGTCTGCCAAATTCTTGGCCTTTTCCACAGCTTGCTCGGGAGTGAAGGCCCTCTCAGAGATTTCTCTTAAGCAGAGCCCTGGGGCTCAGCAGCACTTCCCAGGAGCCTTTGGGGGAAGATCCTGAGGAGAGTTGCTGGGGTCTGCTGGAGATCACTGACCTCCAGAGCCTCTCACAGCTGGGTGTAAGCCATCAGTAGGCAAGACACTGGCCTTCAGTGTCTGCCTAGAAGCTCTGAGCCCCTGGCTGGCAAGAGCTCATCTGCAGACCTGGGAGCCTGAACTCAGTTGTGTTTGGGCACTGAGACCCCGAGCCACCCCAGGAAGAGCTTTCATCTCACTGTGTGGCTCTCTCTGGTCCTCTTTTCTACCGCTATTTCTTTCCCTTCCTTCTTCCTTCTCTTCTTGTTTGGCTTCCTTCCTTCTCCCCTTCCTCCTCTCCCCCAGCCCTCTCATTTTTCTCTTTCTCCTCATAAGTGAGAAACATTCATCAAGGCCCCGCAAGATTACTTCCTCTCCTCCCCGGGATTAAGAAGAGATGCTGTGACACTGTGTCTCTTCTCCTGCCGATCCTCTTTATTAAAATAATAATAATAATTAGATTTCAATGTAGCCAGATAAACCTTTTAACAGTTTGTTTCTTTATCCTAAGCCCTTCCTTCTTTCCCAAGGCAAACTTTGTTGCAGTCAGCTTCCTACACTTTGCACACATACTCACTGCAAACTTCAGTGGTACCATTTTGTACATTCTTAAGGTTTTAAGTAGAGAGTTTTTTTTTTTTTTTTTTTTTGGTTTTTCGAGACAGGGTTTCTCTGTGTAGCCCTGGCTGTCCTGGCACTCACTTTGTAGACCAGGCTGGCCTCGAACTCAGAAATCCGCCTGCCTCTGCCTCCCAAGTGCTGGGATTAAAGGCATGCGCCACCACGCCCGGCCAAGTAGAGAGTTTTATATGTATATCTCAGTACATAATTTTGATGCTTTTAAACCTTTGCATGGAAATCACTTTTTGCATATATATATATATATATATATATATATATATAATTCAATTCTGTTATGTATTTCATATTTTTACTTTTTAAAGTTCCTGATACCTTTATGGGTGCGTATTTTCTGGCTTTTGAATCTATTATAACGAATATTGTACTATCCTCTTGATTGTCTTAAAATCTGTCCTCCTTGTCTTTGGATAAGATCTCCCTAAATGACCCAGGGTAGTTTTGAACTGGGAACGCTCCTGTTTCCCCTGCTGAGTGCTAGAATCCCAGGGAAGCACCAACAGGCAAACCCATTCGAATGAGCTTCATCGCATCTGTCTTGTGCAAGAGCATCTCTTCGGTAAAGATCCATGAGTAGAATCACTGGACCGCAAATGGTGCCAGTTTATCATTTTGTAGAATTCTGCCACTGTGCTCTTTAGAGTGCTCGCTCCAGGTCACACCACCTCACCCAATCCGCAGCAAGTAGTGTCAGATGTTATATACCTGTCCGTCTAATGGGGCAAGGGAGATACGGCGGTGTTGCTTTTAAATCTGTGTTTCAGAATCCTAGTGGGTGAGCAGGTTCCCATGGGGGTCCTGGTCCCTCATGGTTTCCTCTGTGGACTCTTTCCTCCGTGGTCTGCCTGTTGGCTTCACTGGCTTCCATCCACACATGACTCCTTACCATGAGGAATCAAGCGGAATTTCCTTTTTGCTTCTTTTTTAAACAATGTATTTATTTCTAATTTATGTGTGTGAGTGTTTTGCCGGCATGTATCTCTGTGCACCTTGTGCATCCCAAATACCCACAGAGGTCAGAAGAGAGCACTGGGTGCTCTGTTACTGGAGTTACAGACAATTGTAGGCCGCCATGTCGATGCTGGGAACTAAGACTGGGTCCTCCTCAAGAGTGGCTAGTGCTCTTAACTGCTGAGCCACCTCCCCAGGCAGAAGCAGAATTTCTTAGGGGTGGGTGTCAGGAGTAATTTGTAGGTAGCAGCTAGGCTGTGCTGACTTCTGTATTGTGGATAACCAGTAGGGGCGACCTTAGCATCTACTGTTGGGGAAGCTCATACCCACATGGTCTCTTACCAGGAGAACCACGGAGCCAGCATTCCTGTCTAGGACCATTTCTATAATTGTGTACAGTCTTTGAGTGGTTTTCAGAAAAATTGATCCAGTCTTACATCCAAGTTCAGTCATACTCTGCTTAGTACTGTTTACACCTTTGTGAACAGGCTGCATCTGTCATTGGCACAACGTATCCTCTTGCTTTGTTATTTGTAACCAATGCTCCCCCCCCAACATAAAAATGACTCCTAACTCAATGGTTTTTGTTGTTGTTGTTTTGTATGAGACAGGGTCTCACTGTGTAGCTCTGGCTGTCCTGGAACTCACTGTATAGACCTGTCTGGCCTTAAATTTAAAGTGATCCACCTGCTTCTGACTCCCTAGTGCTGGGATTAAAGCTGTGTGCCACAATGCCTGGCTGAGTTAATGCTTCTTTCATTCTAATTCTTCCCCTCAGTAGCATCCGCTTCTTGGTTCCCCATCCCCGCTTCTCTTTGCTAGTTCGTTGTTCAGTCATAGTTACTGAACACAGCTAGGCCAAGTATCGGGTTAAAATGAAATAAACATTTAAAAATGGCACAAGCAACTAAAAGAAAGGTTGAAGTAAAGATAAATGGGTTTTTTTGTTTGTTTGTTTGTTTTTTGTTTTTTTGTTTTTTGCCATGGATGTTGCTTAGATGCCCACCTGGTGTGCCAAGTGCTTTGTCTCTCATCAGTGGTGATCCCAACAGAAAGAAATTCAAAATCCACAGGGTTTCAGAAGGATGGCCAGCAGGTGCTGTGCTAGCTCAGCTCGACTTGTCTGATGCTCTGTGGATGAATCCAAAGTAACCTCCCCCCACTGACTCTTCCTTTCCTGCTGCTGTGGTGCACACACACAGAAATACATGCTAAAAATACTTAGCACTCTGGAATCCAGGTCTTAGTGTAAGCTCTCTGAAGAGAATGAGGTCACTGTGGTCTTACTGAAAATGTTAGTGTGATGAAATTCTTGGAAAAAATGGCTCGAAAATGTGGTGATTTTGAAACATTTCATAAAAACTTGATGTCAAAAATTGAGCATTCGGTTCCAGGCTTAAAATATGTCCTTCTTCTGTGGCTGCTGGGAGGAGGGAGGGAGGGACTGTCTTGTGGCAACTCTACTCGATTCCTTCCTGGGTCCTGGATGAGGAATCTGAGAGCTTAAGAAGATCCTGACCTGCTTTCTGGGAGGCTGCGTTTTTGATGTCATGTTTGTGTGGCTTGTTCTAAAATCATTTTGTTTCTGGTGTAGTTTATATGCTTGGCCATTTAATTTTAATGTGCCCTAATTCTATTTTTCCTTGTTCTTCTGTCTCTCTCTGTGTCTCTGTCTCTGTCTCTCTGTGTGTGTGTGTGTGTGTTGTGTGTGTAATTGAATGTGTGCATCTGTATATGGTCTATCTGTACATAAGTGTGAGGGTAGCTGTATCTCTCTCTGCTGTGTGGAAGCTGGAGGATCCACTTTGGGTCTTCTTCTGCTGCTTTCTATCTTATTTTTCAGATGTCATCTCTCTCTGAACCTGGAGCTTGCCATTTAGCCAGACTGGCTGGCCAAAGGGTCATGGAATTTGCTTCTCTCCATACCCCTAGAATTCGGGTTACAGGTGCATTCCTACCACTTACACACGGTTTCCCGTGTCTGCAGTGCAAGCCATTTGCCCTCCGAGTTGTCTCCTCAGCTCTCTTGCCCATGTTCTTACCATGCATCTTGTTACTTTTTTTTTCTTATTGGGCAGAGACCCAGAATGCTGGTCCACTCTCACCCCTCGTTACTCAAGATGTTTATTTCCATTTTAACTCACTGTCTGCAGAAGAGCTACACGTTTGACTTTAGTGTATTAATTAAAGGGCTTCCCATCTTAATGTTTTTATTTTTATTTTTTTAAGAAAAAGGAAAACTCACCCAACCATGACCCCCGTAGAACTTTTGTAACTGCAACTGTTGCCAGTTCTCCTTTCCTTGACCATCAGTCCATCACCCATTCATCTATAACGTGCATATGTACATACACAATACATACATACTCCATCCATCCGTCCGTCCATCCATCCATCCATCCATCCATCCATCCGTCCACCCACCCACCAGTGTCCACCCAACATACATACATACATACACACATTTCCAGCTATCATAATACTTACATACATATGTACATACATACATACATATATCCATACCTATGTCCATCTACTGGTATACATCCCTCAGTTCATCATCATCCCCCCCCCACACCTGTCTATCTACCCATCATCACACATTAACCACCCATCATTCACCTATTGTCTATCCATTACTGAAGCGACCTAAGAGCTGTGGTGCACATTAAGAATTTTAGAAACAATTATCTTTTCAAAGAGATTCTGACGTAAGAACATAGGGTTCCTAAACAGCGGTCATACAAAGCAGAGCGCCCCCCTCCCCTTACAGGATGGTAGTTTAATGTCTATATGTTTGTACTATTGGAGACTATGAGTGCACATGACAGAAATCCAGATCAAACTAGGTTTGTAATCTCTAGCTTCAGAGATAGCTATACCTCTATATCTTTCTGTTTTCAGGATGCTGTCCCTTTTTATGCCTCCTTAGCTCTTGCCTTCCTGTTGACTCTTGCTGGAAGCCCTAGGCCTATGTCATTCTTTAGTTGTGAGTCCAGAGAATGGAAAAGACCCAACCCCCCTCTTCCAGGGTTCATAGTGTTAAATCTTAAGGAAGAGTTTCTCTGGTCTTGCTGAGGACACATGCACATCTCTCAACCAAGCATAAAGGCCATTCTTTGTCATGAGCTGGAGTCCCTAGTTAACTCCTACATTTAGAAGCTTTGGAGGCTTAGAGAGCAGAGATGGTTTCCTGCAAGACACTTCACTAGGGCCACCTGGGACTTGTGGAATGTGGCTCATCAAATTCCTTTGATTGGAATTGTGGCTGACAAAGGCAGAAGGAGAGAATGCTGGACAAGAAAGGAACAACCAGGGGGAGGGAGGCAAAATGCTCTTTGAGTTTTACAAGATAAAAGGAGAGGAAGGTGTTTCCTGGAATGGCAGAAACACATGACTGCTCTCACACTTCTAGGCTGTCACCAGAAGTGTGCCACGCGTGTGAGTGGTCATAGAGGTACTCTCAGGACATTTGCACCTTTACAACTGATTTTTTTTTTTTAGACAGAAAAGTGAAAAACACTGAGCCACTTGGTGAGCAGTCCATGGATGGTGGAATCTGGTTGCTGCCTTCACTGTAAAGAAAGGGGTGTGAACGAATCTAGGGGAAGCTGGGACGTGGGGGCATGTATGATGGAACTAACGTGTACTAAGTTCTCAGAGAACCAATGGTAACAGGGGAATAACACAGCTAGTGAGTGTGGAAGGGGCTCCTTAGACACCTTGGTCGGGTTGTGTGCATGCTACCCATAATTCCACATTACTGCGGACATACTCGGTTACCCATAATTCCACGTTATCGCCCACATTCTCAGTTACCCATCATTCCACGGAGTCTCTGACATTCCCAGTCACCCATAATTCCCTTTCTGCTTTGTTACAGTCTCATTGCAAACCAGAAAAGGTTAGAAATCATCAATGAAGATGACGTTGAAGCTTACGTGGGGCTGAGAAACCTGTGAGTACTCACCGTGTGAACACATTACCTCAGAGACTTGTGTTTTGCTGTGGTAATTTGCTGGTTACTCCTAACATGAATGCCATTATGTATTTTTTTGCAGTACAATTGTGGATTCCGGCTTAAAGTTTGTGGCTTACAAAGCGTTTCTGAAAAACAGCCACCTGCGGCACATGTGAGTAGAGCCATCTCTTTGCTTCCCAGGACCCGATTTGTTCAGTATTTTCCTCGCTCTTCTTTGTTTTCTTTCTTTGTCAACTCTAAACCTCCTTCTTAAAAGTTAGCATAGCTGTGATAATAGCTTAGGAACATTAGCTTTGATTCTGTTTGATTTCTGAATGGCTTCAGAGGGGTACTTAGAACAGCCTGTTTATTTCCTTTCATGAACTTCTGGTTCGTTTCCATCTTGGACCGAGCACTGGGCCAACGGCAAGGACTCTGATGTGAAAATGATGTCCTTGTACAGAGTCCTCGATTCTTTCCCTTGGAATCAAGACACACTCCCTGGAAGACATCAAGCTAACTAATCAAGGCACTGACGTGGCCTTGGACGGTTTAAGAAAATAAAAATTACTATTGCTTTTCCCGGTATAATAGGACCATTTGAACATTCATTTTCTCAACAGCACATTTGTGGGTTGATAAAAATAGAAAAAGAAATATCAATCACGGTCTATGCCAAAGCTCCAGGTGACGCTTAATAATAGGAATTGCTTTTCTTCCCAGTCCCGCTTGGTATTTTGTTGACTGAAGTCAATCGCAAATGCAACAAATCTGAGTTGTCATGTGGTTCTCTGGCAAGTCCCCTCAATAGTAAGAGTTAAGTCAATAAATGATGGCCTCCCTGAGACATCCCAAAAGACAAAAATGTCCACAGCCTCGCCCCATGCTCACATTCCCTCACACTGTGAGTTTCCAATGGGAATCCTCTCCAGGAGGGCTGTTACCTGATTCTTGTTGACCAAATTCTTTTTGCAAAGATAACTTCAGCATTTTACAGTCTACCTGTGGGGGTCACACCTAGACATTTCTCTTGGGTAGACTGATGTCTGTATTTCCAGGACATAGGCTGAAACCACTCTGAGGGAGCTGGGGGACTTGAACCAGGTGACTAACTCACCATGTTCTTAAGACAGGAGCAAAGGAGATAAAATTTCTGCCACTGCTATCTTCTTGTAACATCTGTCCTTCCTCCCTTCCCCGGGGATGACAGTTCTTGGCCTGACTTCCATGCCGGTTATTAAAGCGCTCACTGTCTCAGAGCAGCCTGCCTGGGTGCTCGGTGGAGATGTGTTGATATTCCTGAAGACCTTAATTTCATAAAGTCATTATCATGACTTCATATTTCATCTGTGACAGGAATGATGAAGCCACTTTCTAAGATGTAAAAAACATCCTGAAAAAACCAGGATAAAACTCAGGGCACATTTTAAAACATGTTTTCCTGAAACCCTTCTTGACAGCCTGTCTGGCCAGTTCACTGGGGCAGACGTGATGTGTGTGTAGCCCTTGGTGGCACAGCCATGACAGCAGAAGAAGAATGGGAAAATATCCCACGGCAATCTCTTAGAAGTAATTAATGACCTCCATAGTTACGTTTTTGAATTTTTATTACAGATTACCCTAGACCCAAATCACCCAGCAGTTGCGTTGTGTGTTGTCTGATTCCTTGGGGGATTGATGCTCCTGTTATAATATGAATAGTGGGCCTCGGCGAATTGTCGTTTTATTGATAGCCCTTTGTGTGTGTGTGTGTGCATGCCTGTGGTGATAGAGTAATTTTAATGGTGTTCTAGCTTCCATGTCTGGCTTACATTAAATCGTGTACCTGCCTCACTCAAGGAGGATAGGTATTCTACACAGCTTCCTTACCAGACCACCATCAGGATCCAATAATTGATCAAACATCAAATGCTCTATGGATGTGTGTAGCTATTGTCATGCCCAATGAAATTAGACAAGCGTTCAGACAGCCATGAAGAGAGGTGAGATACCATCAAGCTTCACACACCCACATGAGGAGATAGGCTCTCCCTAGCCGCAGGACGGTACCTAGCCTTGGAGGACTGTAGGGATGCAGGAGGAGTTGGCTCTAGCATCTGCCTTCTGTCCTAGCCTCTGCTTAGGACTGGGGACCCTGGGGATCACCTTGCTTTGCCTGGATTTTCTGAACTCCAATTGTACTGACCTGGGTTATCAGCACAGTGAGGTGCACATGTCTAATGAAGCTGTCGCTCTGTAACCTGAGGGTGGCCTGAAGGTCCCTCTGAGCTCCCCTGCCTCTATAGAAAGGAATGGATGAATTAGAGAAAGGACTGAAGGAGCTGAAGGGGGTCAAAACCCCATAGAAAGAACAACAATATCAACCAACCAGACCCCTCAGAGCTCCCACCAACCAAAGAGTACACATGGAGGGACTCATGGCTCCAGCCACACATGTAGCAGAGGATGGCCTTGTCAGGCATCAATGGGAGGAGAGGCCCTTGGTCCTGTGAAGGCTTGATGCCCCAGTGTAGGGGAATGCCAGGATGGGAGTGGGTGGGTAGGTGGATGGGGACACATCATCATAAAAGCAGAGGGAGGGGGATAGGGAGTTTTGGGAGGGAGGGGGACCAGGAAAGGGGATAACATTTGAAATGTAAATAAAGAAAATATTCAATAAAAAAGAGAGAGGAATGAGGGACAATTGGGACTGTTGTACTTCAGGTTTTAGGGACCTCACAAGAGAGCGCAGCCTCATCTTTGCCTCAGTTTGCCTGGCCAGTGTTAGCCTGACACAGTCACCATCCAGTGCTGATCTCTGATTATAAGTCTGGGTGCCTTTAATTGCTGCCCAACCCCTAGAACCCCGGGACTGTGAGAAAAGCCAGCATTTGTGTTTTCCAGGGGCTCTGCCGAGGTGCTAATTAGGCTCTTAGCAAAGTTTTACAATCAAACAGTAAGAGGATTGTTGATTTTTTTCTTCCTTCTTCCTCCTTTTTGGCTTTTGGCCCCATTCCTAAGTATGCTTCATAAAACTCATCTTGTTCTTTGGCCCGTAACCCCGAGCTGCAGTGTGCTGCTGGCAACCCAGACTAGCAGCTGCTCCAGGGAGGGTAGAGCTGAGCGGAGCAGTCAGGGAGAGGTGGCTCCACGGGGCAGCATAGAGCTGATGGGGGATGGGGTGGGGTGGGAGAGGCAGCTCCACAGGGCAGCATAGAGCGATGGGTGGGGGTGGGAGGCTGCTCCATAGGGCAGTGTGAGCTGATGTGTGTGTGTGTGTGTGTGTGTGTGGTGGGGGTGTGGGGGAGATGATGCGGAAGTTTCCTCATCCCTCTTTTTCCTTCTCTCTCCCTCCTGGTCTCTGCTTTTCTCTCCCCTTCCCTCCCTTCCCTTCCCCTTCTCTCCCCTCTCTTCCTCTTTCCTCCCCTCCCCTCCCCTTCCTCCCTTCCCCAGTCTTTCCTTTCCCTCGTTCCTCCTTCCCTTCCCCTCCCCACCCCTCCATCCCTGCCCCTGTACCCCTTTTATTTATTTTGGGGGAGAAGAACAGATTTTTTTCCCTTTTTTAAAAGGCTTTGTGATGAGTATGAACACACCTGAGCCTTAAAGACAGGCAGAGATTTTTGGTGTGATATTGTTCCACAGAAGCCATTCTTAATTCATGCCCCCAAAGAAAAGGCTTACGTGGGCATGTCTCACGACTTCCTGATGGGTTCGAGTATATTTTCATCCTGGGTACCCTTCTCTCCTTTCACCAGCTAACCCTGTCAGCCTGTGATTTAGCTCCTAAATTTAGATGACTGAGATGTCATTGGCCTGGCAGCATTCTGGCCTGAGGTCCAGGCAGGGCCAGAGTTACTGTCCCTAGCAGACTTTCGCCTTAGACACCTGCCTGACTGGGCCACTGGAGAAGCCAGGAGCCCAGTGGATGGGGTCTTGGCTGTTTTTGTGGACATGACTGTGTGTTTTCACACTTTTGTTACTTGTCAAAAATATCCATCCAGAGGCTCAGGAACTTTAAGTAAATATTAAACAGTAAACAAATTCAGCTGCCAGGATCACTGGAAACACTCAAACAACACGCATTTGGAACACACCAGGAAATTCATAAGGGTTTTTTTCCCTCCCTCCCATGGATAGAGAGAGCATCTTTCCGTTGCTTTGTTTAAATATAAAGATGCTGTGTTTTGGGGGAGCTCACGATAAAGCCTGACACATGCCCTGCTCCCCAGTGTTCTGCCCTGGTCTCTTCTTGGAGCTACTCCTTCATTGAGGTCACATGCAAACGGTCCCACCAGGCAGGCGGCTTCCATCAGCAGGTGTATTCCTTCTGGGAAAGACAGTTGAAAGTCTCTCTAGCCCAGGTTTTGTTTGTCACACACCTTAAAAATGTTCAGGATGCCTCTTATTTTTAGGATCTCTTTTTTTTCCTCCTCTCATGGGCTTATAATGTGCTATTTTATTACATATTCCCCCAATTAAATGCTCAAAGCATCAGGAGCCCAACTGGGCAGAGAACTGGACTTTCAATCTATACACGAGACATAAACGTTTGGGTGAAACAAAGATATTAAAGAGAGACTCTGAGAAACACACCCTCTTCTCTCATAGTGCATAGGCACTGTAAGCGAGGCAGGGCCCCCGGACGTTATTTTCTCATTTAAAAGACACAATTTGGCTCCAAATAAGATGGGTACCCCAGTCCAGGAAAATTACACTTTGAAAAACAAAACCACTATCATTCTTAAATCATAACCTTTAAAGTTACACTTAACATACCTGATTTCTTTCAGAAATTTCACACGAAACAAGCTGACGAGTTTGTCCAGGAGACATTTCCGCCACCTTGACTTGTCTGACCTGTAAGTAACGATTTTGTCTGGCATTTGGGAGGAAATTTTCAAAAGGACGGATAATTATGTTTTCTTTCTTTCTTGTTTTTTTTTTTTTGTTGTTTTGTTTTTTTTTTTTTTTTGTTTTGTTTTGTTTTTGAGACAGGGTTTCTCTGTGTAGCCCTGGCTGTCCTGGAACTCACTTTGTAGACCAGGCTGGCCTCGAACTCAGAAATCCGCCTGCCTCTGCCTCCCAAGTGCTGGGATTAAAGGCGTGCGCCACCACGCCCGGCTGTTTTCTTTCTTTCTTTCTTTCTTTCTTTCTTTCTTTCTTTCTTTCTTTCTTTCTTTCTTTCTTTCTTTCTTTCTTTCTTTCTTTCTTTCTTTCCTTCCTTCCTTCCTTCCTTCCTTCCTTCCTTCCTTCCTTCCTTCCTTTCTTTCTTTCTTTCTTCCTTTCTTTCTTTCTTCTTTTGGAATGAGTACCATTGCAAGTGTATGTTGCATCAAAATTATTGAAAAATGGTTTCTCTAGCTTTGCCCCAATTGGGTGACTACAATCCCTGTCTCCTTTATATGTCATTATGATCAGCTGAATGTTATTTTCACATAAATAATTTATTTTCTAATAGATGGAAAAGAGGAAAAAAACCCAGCAGGGAGTTTTGTGCTAGCGTAGCTTTATATTTCTTCTCATCTGGCTCTTGTTTTATGCAAGCCCTGAAATAAAGCACATTTGTCAAAGAGGAAATTACAGTGGATAAAACACCCTTCCAGCTTTGTCCGTCAGCCCAGTATAGGCTTGGGTAGAGCCAACCCTGGCAGAGAGGTTATTCCCAGACCCACCATCTCTAGGAGCCGTTTTTTGGGGTTCAGCCCTCAGCTTGATATTTATCCTTATGCCCCAGTAGAGCGCCGTGTTGATGGCTAACAGCCAGCATCTTCGAGGTGCTCAGTTCTTAGTGTAATCACTGCTAGGCAAATAGGAAAGGCTGCCATTGCTGTGGTCAGGTGCTTGAGGGGACTACAAGGTGTGAGGGACTTGTGAGAGCCTTGAAGGACAGGGCTCTGGATATCCGGAAGAAGCATCGACTTAAACGTGGCACTTAAAAAAAAATCTCCGGGAAAGTCATGGGGTGGGCAGGAGTCATCACGCATCAAAAGCTGAAGACAGAGGATTCTTAATGAAGCTTCCCAGCTCAGGCTAGAGAAAGAAAGAGGGTTCCCGGGTCACTGCCCTGTTTGCCCCGAGACACCAGAGAGATGGAACTGAGCCTTGGTTCTGGCTCCCATCTTGGGTGGTTCTTGTCCTCCCCTTGCTGTTGCTCCAGGCGGTGATGGGGTAAGAATCGGCTCGAGCTCTGAATCCTAGCATGAAATCCCCTAGAGGAGGAACCACAATGGAAACCCAGCCTCCAAGGCTGTCTGTGAGCATGCGCTGAGAAGGCTGCCTGTGAGCATGCGCCAGCTACAGCAGGCAGGCATGTGCATGTTTGAGTGCTGGCTGTCCCAGGTTGGCAGCTCCTTGCCAACCTCCACAGAGACATCCTGGGAACAATTCACACAGGGCTTGAAGAAGATGAGGACAGTTTATGTCAACCAATAGGGAACCATCTTCCTAGAAATAATTGCATCCATCAGAGATAGCAGGCAGGTCTAGTTTCTGAGAATAGTGTACGTGTGTGTGTTGGGGGGGACTTTGGTCTAGCAGATTGGATAAGAGTGGGGGGGGGCTGATGGCATGATCCCCAAATTAACACCAGAAGAAGGAGGACCCACTGGGTTAGACACTCAGGACAAGACATACATAGAATCTTCCTATAAAGAGGGTCTTTCACTGTGTCCACATCATACAGACACCACTAGTGGAGAGGTCACAAGTGTACAAGCAGGAACGGGTCGCATGGTGAAAGTCTTGATGACTGGCAATTATTTGGAATAAACTAACTTCAGGGAGATGAAGGTCTAGTGTTACTCCCTTAAGTTACATTACATTTACACTAGTTATATATTTCCTTGGGTACAATGTTTTATATATGTATATATATATATATTGTATATGTATATGTATATATATGTATATGTGTGTATAATATTATATATATATTGTATATAGATTCTCATATATTGAACACTCAAAATATTTCCTTCTACCTATTATGAAATATAAATTACACAGTAGTCAGCACAGAGAGCTTACTACACTGCTGAATGCTGTCTTTGTCTGACTGGCTTTGTACCCAGTCGCCAGGCTGTCTCCTTCACCCTTCCCAGCTTCCAGCAACCACTCACCTGTACCTTGTGTCTGTGAGGCCAGTTTAATTAGCTTGCACATGAGCGTGAGGACATGCCTCTTTTGTGCTTTTGGCACTTCTAACCCAGGAAGAGGCGGCGATACCTCAGAGGCAGCCATGTGACGCAGAGCACGGTGCTCCTCCGTGTGAAGGTGTTGGGTGCCACTGCATCAACTTTGCTGGCTGGATTAAAACATTCGGTGCTTTCCAGTTCACGTTTTGAAATTCCACTAGCGGCATTGTTCAATGACACACTCAGTAGGCGTTGACCATGTGCGAGTTACCTGTTAGAACGAAGGAGAAAGGTTTGTCTAGGATTCTGTCCTTTAGTGGGAGAAGTGGGTGCTTAAGTGAGTCAGGGGGACCAGCTCTCTGCCAGGGCTGTGTGGCCATGGGAACACCCTGGACTTTATCATTGAAGCAGCTCTTCCATTTGTCCTCCACTTAGCTTATTTGATTATAGCGTCCTTTTAGAAAGACTCCAGTTATTTGTGTACTCAGAACTCTAGGAAATGTCTAGGGCAACTTGAGCTTGAGCCAAGGGTGGGCCTCTTTTCTGTCTCACAGTCCATGTCTCAGAGCATCAAATCCTATCTTGATATTGGTGGGGTACTTGGAGATGGGTGAGCAGATACAAATTAAACCAGTCTACCACGACCACACTCTCCCCCCTCCCCCCAACAAAACTCGCAGAAAAGTCTCCAGGGATCTCCGAGATTCTTAGAACGCAATCAGAAAACCACAGGAGTAAATGATGTTGCAAAGCCAGGTCCTGTCCTCAGGAAATCTTAAGTATTGTGGTTAGTGCTAGGCAGCCTATGTAACGATTGAAAATGGTCTCATTTAAGGGTTCATTATCATAAATGGGATTCATCTTAAATAGGCCACTGAGCATTATAAATAAGCATTAAAGATTTTTCTCCCCCCTGTGGTTTTTGTTTTCCTCCTCACACACTTCCTCCTACACCCACTGTAGTACCAGGATTCCAGATAGCACTGCTGAGGGCTGCCTGGCGGTGTGTCTGTCTACATCTGTCCTGTGTAGACTGCTCAGCCTGGGAGCCCAAGTGTGTCATTCTGCAAAACCCTCACTGGGTTGAGGATGCGCATATATGTCCTCTGCCTCTCTCCCTTCCAGCTTCTGCCCTCAGCTTTTATTGCTTGGATAAAAAGGCCTCTGGGGGGAGGGGCACAATGCAGAATAGCAAGCTTAGATGGCCTCCTGACTGGTACCCCAAAGCCTCAGATCCCTGACTCCGATTTCCTCTTCAATGGAGACAAAAGTGATTCTGCTCCCCCACTGAAGCAAGAACTCTTTAAGTCTCTAGCCGGGTCAGAAATAGGATGTTAACGCCAAAGAATGATGCTGTGACCTTTTGAAAAATCCAAGCTAGATGAATGATTTAAAATGTTTTCAATATTATAGAATTTGTTTGCTATCTATTGTGGGTTTGACAACATTCATATATATATACATACATATATATATATACATATACATATATATATATATATCCTGTATATATACACAGGCACATATATGTGTGTATGTACACACACACACACACACACACACACACACACAAGTCACCGTTGGCATCTCCACTTAAGTACAAGAACCGGCACCTCGCCCCCACCAGGAGATGCTCTCTGTCCTGGCTGTGTTTGTTCAGATCTGTTTTCCTAAATGTTCCGCAAGGTTTTGCCTCTCCTTGCTATCTTTAGCTGCTACCGTTTTGTTTGCACATAACAGCAGAGCAGGAGTTATTAAATAATGGGGTGAACAGTAAGCACTGTCGTGCCATCAAAGTGGGCGTGACTCCCAAAGGTTGGCGGCTAGCGCATCTTCAGCTTGTAATCGTTCGTGAAACTGAAAGGTAAGTGGGAGCCTGACTGGGTTGTATTTCTGTCCCCGTAGGATCCTGACAGGTAATCCATTCACGTGCTCCTGCGACATCATGTGGCTCAAGACTCTCCAGGAGACTAAATCCAGCCCCGACACTCAGGATTTGTACTGCCTCAATGAGAGCAGCAAGAACACGCCCCTGGCGAACCTGCAGATACCCAATTGTGGTAATTTATTTTTCATCAATGACTTCCAGTTGCTATTAACTCTTCTTGTTGCCTTGGTATGGTAGCGGGTCTGGGAAGGACATCACTACCCAGACTTCACAGTGTGTTGTGGGTGTCTCTGGCAAATCAGATGTTTTTGTGCAGTGTGGAGAGGCCAGCTGAGAGCACCTTTAGTGACTTTTCTTTTCAAGTAGAACATTGCTTCTGAATGGCTGAAAACATGAAGGAAAAGTATATTGTTAATTCTGTTGTTGATTTGTCTGCCTGTCCATCCACCATCCATGCATTTGTTCAACAATCCGCTTCTCCAAAAATATCCATGAAGCGTACAGCCCTTCCCAAGTTACACATACACACTTGATTGGCATGTAAGCCATGCAGAGGGAGAACCAATCACAGGGCACTGAAGGAGCCCTAGCAGCTGAGGTAAATATACTCTAAACCTGCACATCCTTAGGCTCGCCTTGCTGCGGCATGCTTCAGTCTGTCCTGTCATGGCTGGCTGCACTCCTGCCTGCTTGTCCCCATGCCTGGGTTCAGCCTCTGCTGTCCCCTTCCTGTTCTTCCCAATACTTCCATCTGGAGAATTTTAAAAGACCCCCTTTGGACAAGGCCCAGCTCTCAGCGAGAGCTCATGTCCCTCGAGAAGGAAGAGCAGGGTTGCAGCTAGGATTTTTCCGACCCTGCGATTTATCTCTACGATGACACGCGTGGGCGTTATTCCTTTAGCAAAATTTTAATCGGTTAGCCAAACAGTTGACAAGCTCACAAACAATTCTGTTTGCTCTTGCCTGGTGGCGGGTGACAAAGCAGGAACATGCCATGTAGTGCCTTGTTTGTATCTCCAGGAATGTGTGTAACCATTTCCCTTCTGGAGCCCCTGTTTGAAGACCCACTTTTATTTAAGAATGGCGCCATTGCTGCTTACTCTTAAGGGGGATAGATAGAGTCTTGTGCTCTCATTGTGGGGGACTTCACTTTATTTCCTTACTGCTTCCCTCAGCCTTCCTTGCCAGCCAACAAACAGACAAACAGATAGACAGACCAACAATACTACCACACCAAACAACCCCTACTATGTGTGTAACACATGGCTGTTCTATACCACTGAGAGAAGCTTCCTAGAGGGGCAAGAGAGGCCCTGTTGGTCACCTGGTCATCCAGCTTGCACCCAAATCCCCACAGCTGTTTTGGCCTCTTGTCCAGGACACATGGAACAGAGAGCATCCAACACAGGTCCTTGTCCCATAAGCTGCCTCTGCATGGGGTGGCTGCTTTGTCCTTTTCTGACACCAACTCTTAAATAGCCGTGTGGTCTTGACGTGGGTTCAGAGGGACCCCATCCTTGATGTGGCTGACCACTGAGATGTGGACAGAAGAAACAAAATATCTGAAGTAAACAGCTATTTAATTTTCTCAGTCTGTCTATCTTCAACATCTTCTATTTCTTTTGTTTTTCTACACATTTCTTAATGAACGATGTGTTTGAGGGTAGTATTTTCGTATCAGGTGACTTGGCATGCTGGGGGTCTATTTCAGGGGTTACTCTGTGCTTTCCTTACTTGTTTGTGTTTTTCGAGGTATTTTTCATTGCCATTGCATAGGTAATATCTACATTTCGTCATAGAAAGTATTTCCCTGAACTCTAGAAAAGCCCCATCTTTGTATTTATAACCATGTTAGGTCAACACTCATTATATTCTCTCTAACTAGTGTGTAACGTTTGTGGCCAAATGAATCTTAATTACACTAAATGTTCCATGTTGATAGTAGTTTGGCTTATTTCCCACTTTAGAGAAAGATTTTATTTTTATTTACTTTAAATTAAAAAAAAATTATTTGTATAGGTGTATACCTGGGTGTTTGTATCTGTACCTCATGCATGCAGTACCAACAGGAGCCAGAAGAGGGCGTTCGATGCCCTGGAACTGGAATCACAGCTTGTGAGCCACCATGAGGGTATTGGCTGGGAACTGAACCCAATCCTATGAAGAGCAGCCCGTGCTCCTAACTTATTATCATCTCAGTGTTCCCAGAGTCTTTCCCCATGCTCCTGTCAGTGTTTTAGAAGACCTCACAGAGCTGAGCTTCTGTCTTATAAAATGTGCGCCTTAAAGTCGGCTGTACCCGTAACTTACCACTCCAATATGAGTGGAATTCTTATCTCTTCTCTCTTAAGAGTGCTGCCTTGCCCTTTTACTGTGCATTTCCCCGACTACTAAGTATTCTTCAGAGTGTATTGGACTGTTCTGTGCTTTGGCAAATGTGCCTTTTTCTATGCCTCCCTTGATATTCCATAGCATTTGCCTTTTCTTTCATTTATTTTCATCTGTAGGGTCTGCTTTTTTTTAAGTTCTGAAAGTTATAAAGTATACTTCTGGATTTTTGTAAAAAAAATCCAAACATTTATTACTTACATTTCAACATACATTTCCTGCAAAACACCAAAAGACAAGGAAAAAATACTTATATTTCTCTGTATTTGTTTACGCATTTCTCAGCATTTTATCATCTCAAATTTTGTCTTTATTTTTTTCTGCTCAGAGGAAAATGCTTACGAACAGTTGGCTAACGATTATATTGGATTTCACGTATTGCCACTTGTTAGAAAGAAAAAGCTCACAATTATCAGAAGGCACAAATGGCAGGATTTCCTAGATCTGTCACAACAGAGAGTGTTTGGAGATAAATGATGTAATTTGAAAAAAAATATATAAAGGTGAATTAATAGGGGGTTCAGCAATGCACTGGAAAGGCATGAATCTATGGGGTTTTCCTTAAGAAACTAGCATTATTTCTTTCCATACCACCACCGGTGTGTGTTCCTGTGTAACTGGCAGTGAAGAGACAATAAGTATGTTTTCTAAGTCAGAGCCTCGGAGGCTGGCAGACGTAACGCTGAGATGCATGCACGTGTAGCCCACAGGAAAAGGGCTGGGGAAATGACAGCAATGATCAGTGGGGTTTTTAAAAGTTTAAAAATACGCTGTAAGGTATTTACTGGTGCACATGCTACCAGCAGGCTCTCTGAGGACATTTTGCTTGATTGTGTGAGGTGTGCGCCATGAGCGCGTTCTCATCTCCCTCCCCTGTTACTACTCTTTGCTTCCATAAACAATTTCTCTTCTATATTTATGTCATGTCCGGGATTTTATGTATCTATGCAAAATCCAGGACCAGAAAATGAGAGAAAACACAGATGTTTGTGTTTTGGACCCGCTTGGTTTACCACACAGGATTATTGGTCAGTTGACCCAGTGTCTCTGCAGGTGAGGCACCTTCAGGCTTGACTGGAAGGCTTTCCTTGTTCATTCCTTGTTGGTGGGCACCTAGGGTGATTCTACAGCTCAGCTGTTGTGAACATAGCGGCAGTGAACATGGACATGCCAGTGTCTTTGTGATGTATGGACTTGGAGTCCTTGTGTAGATACCCGGGAGTGGTTGAGCTTGATCACTAGGTGGTTCTAATGTTTGGTTTTCTGAAGAGCCTCCATAGCGATTTCCACAGTGGTTGGACCACTTGACATTTTCACTAGCGGTGCACGAGGGTGCCTTTCATTCCCAACCTCACCAGTGTTTGTTACTATTCATTTCCTTAATGTCTATGAACAATGTCTTAATGTCTGTGGTTTTGGCTAGGGCCAAGTAGTAGGCATGTTTTTAATTTGCTCATGACTCTAGTGAAGTTGAACATTTTTTCATCCAGACACTTTGCTGAAAGCCCTAAGAGGTCTCTGATAAAGTCTTAGGGACAGTTCAGTTTCTTGCTTTCTTGTTTCTATCTATTTTCTTTCCTTTCTATCTTACTGCTTCAGCTAATACTTTAAGCTCCCTATGAAAGTGAGCACTCCTACCAGGTTAGTGAAAATACTTTGGGCTTCCCCTATTGGGTATACTGTTGGTATAGGTTTGTGCATGTAGTCTCTAGTGTGCTGGGGGTTTCCTATTCTTAGCTTCTTCAGGGCTTTGGCTATAAAGCCATGCCAAAATTTGTCAAAAGCCATTTCTGTGTCTATGAAGACGATCATGAGATCTCTGTCCTTGACTTCTGTGGTGTCTTATATTTTGCTGGATTGCACACGTTGAGCCACTGCAGTGAAGCCGACTCGATCATGGTGGGTGGCCTTTTTGATGTGTACATGTATTTGGTGTGCAAGAATTTTATTGATCATTTTTGTAGCAATGATCATCAGGGGAAATTGTCTATAATTTCTCTTTTGTTATTGTTATGTCTTCACCTGGTTTTGATATCATGGAACATCTGTCGCCCTAAAAAGTATCTGCTAAAGGATGGTCTGCTATTTATTGAGGGCAGGGTAATGGAGTCCTCTAATCTTACTGTGTAGGGACTTATCTGTCTTTCCATTTAGTAGCGCTTATTTTATGAACTTGGGTGCACTGTGCTCAGTGTGGTACCTGTTTCAAGTTGCAACATGCCCTTCATGGATTCATTGCTCTCCTAATCAGAATGAAGTGACCTTCTTTGAATCTTATGGCTGATTTTAATTTGAGCCCATTTTGTCATGCAGTAGAACAGTAGCCCTGGCTCGCTTTTTAGTCCCATTTGCTTGGAATTCCTCTCCCAGAAGGTCACCCTGAGTTAACCCTTTCTTTGACGAAGACATGCACTTCTTGGAGGCAAGAGATGGACCACTCTCAGTTAAGTCGGATTGACTGTGTCTTCTGACTGGAGTAGCGGACACAATTGATATTTATAGTCATTGAAAGGTACGCATTAAATCTTTTCCCCTTTTTTGTTTTGCAGTGTTTTGGGGTTTTGTATTCCTCCTCTGTGTAACTGCTGTTCATGTGGTTTGTTCTTTCCTGTAGTTTGTTGGAAGTATTTATCTTTCTTTTCAGCCCAGAGGGGTCTTTTACCTTTATGATATCTTCTCCAGGAATGGCTAAGAGGTCAAGATTTCCTTTAGTTTGTTTTTATCATGGAAAGTTTCTCTTTCTCCTTCAATTATAACATATGGTTTTGTTGAGTATGGTAATCTGGGTTAGCAATTATTGGCTTTCAGAGCTTGAGCTATATCACACTACCCCTGCCTACCTTTTAAGGTTTCTGCTGAGTATCAACTGTTCCTTTATATGTAACTGGGTATTTCTATCTTGCAGTTTTCAATATATTTTCTTTGTTCTACATGTTTACTGTTTTAACTATAAATTTGTGATCTTACCTCTTCTCAATGCCTCCTGTACTAGGGTTGGAATTTCTTTCAATAGATTTATTTGTGTGTGTGTGTGTGTGTGTGTGTGTGTGTGTATGTTTCTATAGTGGGGCTTGAACATCAAGAATTAGTTTCATCATCGTTCTTTTTTGGTGGATGTGTTTACCATGTTCAGGAGAGGACTAAGACATGGTAGAGTTGAGGTCATGTTATCTCTTTAGGATTTGTATTTAGGGCTTGCAACTCTATCTTTAGTCTCCCTTGAGTGTCAGGTACCTCGACCTCCCTCTTAGATCTCTAGCTTCTTGTGGGAGTTCTGGGACTTGCTATTTCTGTGGGCTTTGCTTGTGGACACATCAGGCTTTCTTCCTGTGTCCCCAGCTTCCAGTTCTGTGTTATAGAATTTCCTGCTTGCCCATGGACCTAATCCTAGGTCAGACCCAGCTCCTATCACTGTTCCTGCTGCTCCTGTCTGTAGACCTTACCCAGTCAGCTCAGGTCTCCTCTCTGGGTCTGCAAGTCACACAAGTGTGTCCCATTGCATGGCATGGCATTGGATGCTGGAGGTCAATTTTTGGGAGTGATTTTCTGCCAGGAGGGCTCTAGAGATTGAACTGAGGTCATCAAGCAAGTACCTTAACCAACTGAGCCATCTCAGAAGTTTTGAGCCAGCTAATGAAATGTTTGAGATGTTCAAGAGGGACCCTGTTATGAAAGGGCTGATATTTTACTTTTCTCTGATGGACTGGCAGGGGGAGGGGGCCTAGTAGAGCAGCTAACATCTTCAACCATGTATTCAGGGTACTAGGCTCAATCTTAGTGCTACCCAAAGGTCCCACTGACATGTCGGTCCTCGTCATTTTGAAGAGGGTCTTGTTTCTTCTAGTTAAGCCAGGAAGCAGGGTAGAAGTTTAACATCATTCTAATCAAAATGTCCAACAGTATAATGGTGATGGTCCCAACCTGCAGCGAATGAGCATACAGTTATCCAGGCTGTGACACAAACTGTGGTCTGTTTCTCTACATGACCACCTTAAGCTTCAGGAGAATGGTCATTGAAAGGCAACACACAGACTCGTGCAGTTTCCACATTAACTGGATAAGGGGTGCAGTGACTAGGTTTCTGAAGGACTGAAATGGCTGTTATACATGTTGTTAGAAGAGGGTAGCACTGATGGGCTGTGTAGATTCATCTTCTGTCAGGGTCGGGCAGGATCAAGGAAGGTCCCCCTCTGAGCTGCTCAAGCTGGTGTCTTAGAGCCATTTTACCTTTGGTCCTTTTCTTTTTCTTTCTTTTTTTTTTTTTTTGAATTAAATTTTTATTAGGTATTTTCCTCATTTACATTTCCAATGCTATCCAAAAAGTCCCCAATACACTCCCCCCACACTCCCCGACCCACCCACTCCCACATTTTGGCCCTGGCATTCCCCTGTACTGGGGCATATAAAGTTTGCAAGTCCTATGGGCCTCTCTTTCCAGTGATGATACATATGCAGCTAGAGTTAAGAGCTCTGGGGTACTGGTTAGTTCAGAATGTTGTTCCACCTATAGGGTTGCAGTTCCCTTTAGCTCCTTGGGTACTTTCTCTAGCTCCTCCATTGGGGGCCCTGTGATCCATTCAATAGCTGACTGTGAGCATCCACTTCTGTGTTTGCTAGGCCCCAGCATTGTCTCCCAAGAGACAGCTATATCTGGGTCCTTTCAGCAAAATCTTGCTAGTGTATGCAATGGTGTCAGCGTTTGGAAGCTGATTATGGGATGGATCCCTGGATATGGCAGTTTTTAGATGGTCCATCCTTTCCTCACAGCTCCAAACTTTATCTCTGTAACTCTTTCCATGGGTGTTTTGTTCCCAATTCTAAGAAGGGGCACAGTGTCCACACTTTGGTCTTCGTTCTTCTTGAGTTTCATGCGGTTAACAAATTGTATCTTATATCTTGGGTATCCTAAGTTTTTGGGCTAATATCCACTTATCAGTGAGTACATATTGTGTGAGTTCCTTTGTGATTGTGTTACCTCACTCAGGATGATGCCCTCCAGGTCCATCCATTTGCCTAGAAATTTCATAAATTCATTCCTTTTAATAGCTGAGTAATACTCCATTGTGTAAATGTACCACATTTTCTGTATCCATTCCTCTGTTGAGGGGCATCTGGGTTCTTTCCAGCTTCTGGCTATTATAAATAAGGCTGCTATGAACATAGTGGAGCATGTGTCCTTCTTACTGGTTGGAACATCTTCTGGATATATGCCCAGGAGAGGTATTGCTGGATCCTCTGGTAGTATTATGTCCAATTTTCTGAGAAACCGCCAAACTGATTTCCAGAGTGGTTGTACAAGCTTGCAATCCCACCAATAATGAAGGAGTGTTCCTCTTTCTCCACATCCTCGCTAGCATCTGCTGTCACCTGAATTTTTGATCTTAGCCATTCTGACTGGTGTGAGGTGGAATCTCAGGGTTGTTTTGATTTTCATTTCCCTGATGATTAAGGACGTTGAACATTTTTTCAGGTGCTTCTCTGCCATTCGGTATTCCTCAGGTGAGAATTCTTTGTTCAGTTCTGAGCCCCATTTTTTAATGGGGTTATTTGATTTTCTGGAGTCCACCTTCTTGAGTTCTTTATATATATTGGATATTCATCCCCTATCTGATTTAGGATAGGTAAAGATCCTTTCCCAATCTGTTGGTGGTCTTTTTGTCTTATTGACGGTGTCTTTTGCCTTGCAGAAGCTTTGCAACTTTATGAGGTCCCATTTATTGATTCTCGATCTTACAGCACAAGCCTTTGCTGTTCTATTCAGGAATTTTCCCCCTGTACCCATATCTTCGAGGCTTTTCCCTACTTTATCCTCTATAAGTTTCAGTGTCTCTGGTTTTATGTGGAGTTCCTTAATCCACTTAGATTTGACCTTAGTACAAGGAGATAGGAATGGATCAATTTGCATTCTTCTACATGATAACCGCCAGTTGTGCCAGCACCATTTGTTGAAAATGCTGTGTGTTTTCCACTGGATGGTTTTAGCTCCCTTGTTGAAGATCAAATGACCATAGGTGTGTGGGTTCATCTCAGGGTCTTCAATTCTGTTCCATTGGTCTACTTGTCTGTTGTTATACCAGTACCATGCAGTGTTTTTTTTTATCACAATTGCTCTGTAGTACAGCTTTAGGTCAGGCATGGTGATTCCACCAGAGGTTCTTTTATCCTTGAGAAGGGTTTTTGCTATCCTAGGTTTTTTGTTGTTCCAGATGAATTTGCAGATTGCCCTTTCTAATTCCTTGAAGAATTGAGTTGGAATTTTGATGGGGATTGCATTGAATCTATAGATTGCTTTTGGTAAGATAGCCATTTTTACAAAGTTGATCCTGCCAATCCATGAGCATGGGAGGTCTTTCCATCTTCTGAGATCTTCTTTAATTTCTTTCTTCAGAGACTTGAAGTTCTTGTCATACAGATCTTTCACTTCCTTGATTAGAGTCACGCCAAGGTATTTTATATTGTTTGTGACTATTGAGAAGGGTGTTGTTTCCCTAATTTCCTTCTCAGCCTGTTTATCCTTTGTGTAGAGAAAGGCCCTGGACTTGCTTGAGTTAATTTTATATCCAGCTACTTCACTGAAGCTGTTTATCAGGCTTAGGAGTTCTCTGGTGGAATTTTTAGGGTCACTTATGTATACTATCATATCATCTGCAAAGAGTGATATTTTGACTTCTTCTTTTCCAATTTGTATCCCCTTGATCTCCTTTTGTTGTCGAATTGCTCTGGCTAGGACTTCAAGTACAATGTTGAATAGGTAGGGAGAGAGCGGACAGCCTTGTCTAGTCCCTGACTTATTGGGATTTCTTCTAGCTTCTCACCATTTACTTTGATGTTGGCTACTGGTTTGCTGTAGATTGCTTTTATCATGTTTAGGTATGGGCCTTGAATTCCTGATCTTTCCAAGACTTTTATCATGAAGGGGTGTTGGATTTTGTCAAAGGCTTTCTCAGCATCTAACGAGATGATCATGTGGTTTTTGTCTTTGAGTTTGTTTATATACTGGATTACATTGATGGATTTCCGTATATTGAACCATCCTTGCATCCCTGGGATGAAACCTACTTGGTCAGGATGGATGATTGTTTTGATGTTTGGTTCTTTTCAATAGGAACATTGCAATGATTCCTTCTGCCTAACTCGGACTTTTACTTCAATTTTTAAACACTACAATAATGACTTTAACATTATCTGTGAGGAGGTTTCATTAGAAAGTTAACAGTGATGGTAGTGGTCTGTTCTAGGTACATGGTAAGGCTAGGAACGATGGCATGTCTATAGGTCATATCAGAATAGTCCCTCAGCAGAGCTCACTAGTAACCAGTTACTGTGAGAAGGGCTGAAGCCACACCTGCCTTTAGCTCCTTTGTTATTCACAATGATAATTTCTATTTTTGAATTTTCCAAACTTAATGTGAGGACTCCTTCAAGCGTTGTCCACACAATAAGAGTGTTTGGTGGCGAGAGTCCGCAGCATCTGTATGTGCCTGGGAAGATAGGTTTGCTCTCTGAAGTAAATCTGTGCCAGTGATTTATTTACATGACTGACTTCTGGCTTCAGCTACCATTCGTAGCACAAGTCTGCCCAGAACATAGCAGCACAGCACCTTATCAAGATCAACACGCATCTTCACGTGGTTCATTTTTGTCTTCCCGAGAGCACCTGCCCTCCTGCTTCTGTGTCTTGGCTAGTTTGCTTTCACTTTATGAGACATTCGTTTTTATTTTTGAAAATAAAGCAAAGCCCACGGTGGCTTGTTGCTTCTCTCTGTCCTTTTTAGAATGTCAAAGGAAGCTGCTGAAATCGTTGGTTTCTAAGCTATCTATCTGGCAGTTGCCACGTCTATACCATGACTCACAGAAGCTTAGATGTGCAACTTCAACTTTGAGCTTACGAAGGTGTTTTTTAATTTAGTGGTCTTTTTTTTTTTCAGCATGCTGTAAGCAGTTATATCTAATATTATGGTAACTCCATTCCTGCTTGCAGAATGAATGAACTCACACACACACACACACCACACTTGTCATCATTAGGTGTCAAATTGGAAAGCATCCTCCAGAGATAGAGGGAGATTCAGACTGTTGATACTTTTCCAATGTAGAATACTGTGCACTCTTTATGCACAAAGAGGAGAGGGGGGAGGAAGGACAGGATGGTTTGGTGGGTGATTAAGAGCACTTGCTGCTTTTCCAGTAGTCCCAAGTTTGATTCCTGACACACACATGGTGGTTCAAAAACATTTGCAGGGGATCTGAGACCCTCTTCTGGCATCCATGGGCACTGTGTGCACATGATGCACATACATACATACATAATACACTCAGGCAAATCGCTAGCAAACATAAAATGAAATAGGAGAAAAATAAAGTTAGAACATAGATGAAATCCTAACTCCCCGGGCTAGTTATATACACATGAGTGATAAGCCAGCATCAAATAAACAGAGGCCAGAAATACCAACAGATTGACAAAACACACCATCATGACTTCATAGGAACTTTCTGTGTCCTCTCTAGTTAAGAACCCAAATGAGCAGAGATTTGGTTTTCTCATCTATCAGAAAGGTGCAACTTACATATTTGGGGCCAGTGGCTGAGGCCCCCTGACCTTCTCTTGAGAGTTACGTGCCTATGCACTGGTGAAAGCCATGGGCAGAGGTGAGGGTCAGGCTAGGACTAACACAGCATCTGATTCATTTCAATACTCCCTAAACCTTAGTTCCTCCACTGGGAAATAGAGATGCTAACCAATGTATTTGTGGATATTTGGAATGACTAAGGAGAGAGTACAGGAAAGCATTTAAGATGGAGTCTAGCACATATTAAAAGAAGTAAAAGATGCTAGTAGCTATTAGTGTTATTTGCTATCACCAACATGAATAGTATCTTTAAAGTATTTGGCATTTGGATTTAAGTATTTTACATTGTGTCAAACCACTTCAAAGAAAGTAACAAAATCACATGGTTCAAGTAGTCTGGTACTTAAGTTGGCTGAGGGGGTCCAGGGGCAATGGCCGCTACATGTTTTCTTGTTTTCCACAGAAAGACTTCTGAGGGCTGTTATATGGCAATGCTACAAACATCCAGCTTTCTTTAGCTCTCTCTGCCTTTCTCGTCTGTTACTTTTAATCTTGCATTTGTCTCTGCCTCTTGCAGCATCTCCACCACAGTCACTTAAGCATCTTAAAAAAATCCACTTCTCCCAGAACACACTTTGTGGAAATTTTGGTGGTAGAAGACATAATCACCCAGGCCCCTGTTGGGTTTAAGAATAATAGTTGTAAAAACAAAAGCCTAGTGAACAATTGTCCAACACTCATTATCTAAACCCCTTCTACTCAAACTGTGGTCTGTGGCATGAGGAGTTAGTTAGAAACACAAACCTTCTGGGTTCAACCCATCCCGCTGGGGAAAGAAGCTGGGTCCCTCAGTGAGTTGTGTGTGCCCTAAGAACTGGGGAGCTGTGGTTCAAAGAAAGCCAGCTGGTTTGCTATTTCTAACACTTGTAGACTTCATTAATTAAACACCCGAGAGGTAAACACTACTTTCCTGAGCGAATTCAAGTCAAGAGCATTGATACAGGTTCTCTGCTGGGGATGCTGGCTATTTCTCATCTTCTGTGAGGTACTCCCTGCAGAAGGAAGATGGTTGGTGTTTGCCATCAGGCCTAGCACCGTAGCTTTTGGAAGCATTGCTGGGCTTTGCGGTGGACTTGTGCTGATTTCAAATCTTATTAAGCCAGGAACTAGTGCCTGGCGAGTGGTTTATCCCGCCTTGGCGATCGGTGTCTCCCAATTCATTTTTATTGTGCTAATTAAGCCTCAAGTGATATTTCAAGTACAGATTGTTTTTTCCATTATTGGGTCTTGGCCAGCGCATCAATGCTGTAGACTTAACAGGAGGCAGGTGCTTACTCATTTGCAGGAGACTTTACATTTAAAAGATCTAAGCTTGGCCAATTTGCACAGACTCCTTTGCAGAGTCCTATGACAGGGTGAGACAATTAATTTATAATACGGAGACTCATTCTTCCTTCACAAAATAGGCACAGAGCTCTTTTCAGACAAACCAAATTCTCAGCTCTTGGATATGATGTAGTACGTATGGTCTGAACAAAATGTGTGTAACCCTGCAGGGCAATGTACTGTAGTGGTAAAGGTCCTTTATTTTGGGTTCAAATCCCAGGTCTACGTTGATTCTTTGAAAGATATGCTTGACTTTTCTAATACTTCTAGACTTCATTAATTAAAGAAATACTAAGTTTTTGTCTTCAAGGTTGTTGTAAGGATTCTGTAAGATAACACACTGGGTGGGAATGTCTACTTTAATGAGCTCCCAGAAAATATTACCACTGCTCCTACTATAACTAAACAAACGCACTCAGGACTGCTACTCATCTATACTGAAGTTTGAAAAGAAAGACCAAGCCAGATTTTATGGGAATAATTAAGACTACTATGTAGCATTTCTTACTGAAGCTCACAGTAACACTCCTGTACTCAGAATATCTGAGATCTGTTATACACTAATGAAGGAAACACACACACCAAAGCACTGTGATTAGGACAGGGCTATTTGGGAGGAGCCACATCTCAGAATAAGTTTGGGTCCCAACGTCACCTTAGAATCAGTAAATAAATCTGTAAATACAAGGAAAACTGGAGCCAACAGATCACCAAAAGCTATTAGTGGGGAAAGTAAAGGGATGTGTCGTAACTGTCATTGTGCCTCAGAATGTTGGTCACTGAGCAGTCCACAGGGAAAATGTGACTTGTGCATGAATGTAGGTGACACCATCACAGACACTGGCCAAAAGCCTGCTGTACATTCATATTCAACATGCTCCTTGTTGTATATGGTTCAGGTGATGTAACCCTCTTTTCTTGGGGGGAACGTTGGATATCTGTTCTATAAAGAGAATAAAATAAAGATCCTGAGGAGATTTGGGTAAACTTGATAGCATTCATAGAAAACCTGACAAATATATGTATATATTGACAAATTTACAAATATATATATTCTTTCCCTTCATCTAAGGAGGACATTGGGAGAATTTCTAATAATTGTTCCATTGGTCTGAGTAATGGGAATTGTCACTTCCTCAAAATGATATGAAGATAACTGGGTAGATTTGACAGGTTTTAGATGGTCCAAGTCTCAGTAAGGTTTATGTATCTTGATGTATGTCTTGTTATATCATATATCTTCACATCATGTGGAAAGATGAAAAGATGGAGCTGTGGGCAGGTGGGAAAGCACAGATGGGAGTCTCTAGTCCCCTCCTGATAGGAGGTCAGTAGGTAATTCCACATCAGAAAAGCCAACAAATAGGAGTGCAAACATAATATTTAGTGAGTTGGAGATCAACAGTAAGGAAGACATGCAAATAGATGAAGTGGGCGCTTCTGGGAACAGGAAGCAATGCCATCCAGCTGAGGGCCAGCTACTCTTCACACAGTCGCTTGATTATTTTTAGTAACAAGTTTTATATGATTATAGACTCTTTAAATGATGCAACTACATGTTAGGCTAAAAATAAATAAAACACATATTTTTAGGAAGTTACCCAGACCACACCATTAACTTTAATGGTGTTCTGCCCTGATCTGCTTCCTAATCCACACAGTTCATATGAATGAGATTTACAGTATAGGGTCTGTTTTTGTTTACTGTGCTTTCTCTTGACTTTTGTTATGTACTTTGTTGCCTCATGAAACTTGGGATAGCGTGGGACTCTTGGAAACCACACAAAAGATGCAACGGTCCTCTCTATTGGATGCTAATAGGGAGGGTCATTCCAAGGAGGTCTCAGAAGTCCCTGAAAGCCAGACTTTACTGGCTGTCTTCTCTCAGTGGTTGAAATACTTGTGAGACACACTGTGTACAAATATTGTCTAGTCTGACTTTAATACTGAAGAATAGTGGCTTAGCCAGTGAGGCTAAGGTAACCCTTAATGATGAAGGGTTTGTGTATCAAATATGTCAGTTTGGTTGCTGGCAAATAGGTGGGTTATTGCAATTTAATAGTGACCTCCAAGCTGTTCCTAGACAATGAGCCACCACCGTTCTGTGAGACTTGGCAATTGGGGTGGACAGAGTCCTCTAAATGGTGCTCATAGCAAGTGGGCTGATTTGATTGGCAGGATCAACACATAGTTAATTATCCAAGCCTTGCTTTAGGTAATAGGTAGTGTGATTTCTGCAGTTGAAGACAGGGTGCACACCTGGGAAGAGAGATGCCCAGAGAAGCAAAAGCAGCAAGAATTAAAATAAAAACTGTCCAGCTCTCGAAATATAAGTATAAAAACCACACCAGTGAAACGCAAAAACACACATGTAGGGGTCACAATCTCCTCTAACAACAAATACATCTTGAAGGTTTTCCTTTTGCTTTTAACAATTTTTCGCTGTGATAAGGAGTCATATATATAACTTCTCATCATTATTATGAACAGATTGGTCAATTTAATTCATAATAATTAACTCCACCTTGGCTCTGAAGCATTCTAACAAGGTCATTGTTAGAGTTTCATCCTTGAGAAATGCTTTTAAACTAGTTTTCCTGACAATCTGATTCTGTTAAACTCTAGGGCCCGGTGGAGGTTTCTAGACTTAACTGAGTTACTACAACAATGGACTTCTGTAACAATGTATGTCTGACCATTTTGATTCCGACTGTAACTGTTTGTGTGCATTTCTGTGTGCTTTTCCCTTCCATAGGTCTGCCATCTGCACGTCTGGCTGCTCCTAACCTCACCGTGGAGGAAGGAAAGTCTGTGACCCTTTCCTGCAGTGTGGGGGGTGACCCACTCCCCACCTTGTACTGGGACGTTGGGAATTTGGTTTCCAAACACATGGTGAGGCTGAGTTTAGTTCTGTCTTGTAAGGTGACAATGAGGAGACCATATTGAACGTATTGATGACCACTCTCTTAGATTCCCTTTTGGTTGCTCTGATAAAAAAGGCCCTGGCAAGAGCCACTTAAAGGAGAAAGGGTTCATTGGGTGCCTAGTCCCAGGTTACATCTCCAGTCCACCCTTAGCGGGAAGTCACAGCCCCAGGAGCTAGTCACAGTAAGTTCACAGCCAAGAGCAAGGAACAGTGAATTAATGCGTATAGCAACTCATTTCTTCTTATCAGCACAAGATCAAAATAGCCACGCCTATATTTTTACAGTGACACCATGACCTGTCACCACATGTAGTGTGGATAATTCCACTGTTGTTAACCCATTTAAGACAATCTCCCACAAACTAGCCTAACTCAGACAGTTCTCCACTGAGATTCCCTTCCCAGGTGACCCTACATTGTCAAGTTGCTGATCTTTACTAACCATCAAAGCCACCCAATATTATGTGCCTACACATTGGTATTTATAATGATTTTTAAATGTCATTTAGTTTTTACTTACCTTTAATTAGACAAAGCCAATCTGAAGATTACATTTAATTATCTGTACACATCAGATTATTATTCTGAGCAAGGAAGTGACAGCCCTTTGTAATCTTTTCCCTTGGAGGAGGTGGGCAAGAATTTAGGGGTTACTTGAGTCTGCAATCTGCAAGGAAAGTGTGTATGTGTGTGTGTGTGTGTGTGTGTGTGTGTGTGTGTGTGTGTGTATACTAGACTTCACGAAGAAACTACGATACTTTGGGATTAATTCTAATCAATGTTATTATTTTTTTTTTGTGTGTGTGTGTCTGTTAATCCATTTGTAGAATGAAACAAGCCACACACAGGGCTCCTTAAGGATAACGAACATTTCATCTGATGACAGTGGAAAGCAAATCTCTTGTGTGGCAGAAAACCTTGTAGGAGAAGATCAAGATTCTGTCAACCTCACTGTGCATTGTAGGTATTGAGAGCAGAGCGTGCTTTCCATGGGCAGTGACTGCGGGTCTTCCACCTTTGTCACAGCGGGCGGGGTGGGTACTCTATAGGCTGCTTACATTTGTGACACAAGACTATATCTTAGGCTTTTGTGTGTGCTTAACTAAGAAATGGTGTCAGCCCCTGGTTCTTGTTCTGAAGTCAGTTTAAAGAGACCACTTGCTCATGCCTGAATCCCTGCAGCATAAGATGCTATACACGTTTAAAGTTGGATAATCACCAGGCTGTTTTTTTCCAAGCTGAAATCAGACCTCAGACGTTTCAAGAATCAAAATGTGGACATTTAGAATCTAGTAAAATCAAACCATGCTACAGTTCAGATCATCTGAAACAGTATTTGCTGTTCAGTGCCCGACAGAAGCTCTCAGCTTCCCATTCTCCATGCTAAGCATTCTTTAGCAACCGTAACAGTCATTGCCTCAATCAGCCTGATACATTTTAGTAAGAGTTCCATGGGATCAGAGCTTCATGGAACATTTCCAAAGTCATTATCAATTTAGTGACTTCTATAGTTATTTTAATTATTTAAGGAAGAGTTACTAATGAAAAGAGTGCCTCTCATTATTTCTTATGATGAATACACATAATATTAAGATGTGCAGGGAGGGGCATGACAAAGACATCAGATGACACTTCCCACCATCAGAGCCTCACAGTGTTGTGTGAGTCTTGAGCAGAGTCAACTAAGCTGTTCCCAGGAGCTCCTGGTAGGGGTTGGGACAGTCATATCATGCAAATGACTAATCTGGAGTTTGAATGTGGATTTTCTTAAACTAAATGATGGTTGAATAAAAGCTCTTCTTGACACAGAATTCAAAAGGGAGGATTCTGAGCTTTCTGGTGCTATTAACACTCTCTCTCTCTCTCTCTCTCTCTCTCTCTCTCTCTCTCTCTCTCCTTTTAGTTGCACCAACTATCACGTTTCTCGAGTCTCCAACCTCAGACCACCACTGGTGCATTCCATTCACTGTGAGAGGCAACCCCAAGCCAGCGCTTCAGTGGTTCTACAATGGGGCCATACTGAATGAGTCCAAGTACATCTGTACCAAGATCCACGTCACCAATCACACGGAGTACCATGGCTGCCTCCAGCTGGATAACCCCACCCATATGAATAACGGAGACTACACCCTGATGGCCAAGAATGAGTATGGGAAGGACGAGAGACAGATCTCCGCTCACTTCATGGGCCGACCTGGAGTTGACTACGGTGTGTACTGGAGGCTTTGTGCTTGGGGGAAGGGTAGAGCAATGCACTAAACTACCAGTTTTGCTAGCCACCTGGCCCGGTCTTCCCTTGGCTAGCATCATGACACAGGAGGTCTCTTCCGCGTGGCAAGTGTGGAGTGTAGACAGCCAGGGATGTAGGCCTTGTCTAGGTACTGCCTTCTTAGCTTTAAGGCCATTAGCCTAAAAGGACTCGTAGGGTGAAGGGTGTCAAGGAAGGGGATTTGTGTGACCCGCAGAAGATAAGGAGTAAGTGAGTTTGAACAGTAATTGGATCGATACAGGATTACTGACGGAAGGCTTTGGTAGCACAGAAGGTCGTTCTAACGGGCATCTCAATGTTTAATGAGATCTCACAGCCCCCGGTGCTGAGCCCCAGGAAAAAACAGGAACAGAGTCACGGGTTGACTCATAAAATATTTAAGATTTATCTTCTACCCTCTTATTCATTTGGGATCAGTGTCCCATCTTCTGTGGATCTTGCTTAAGTGGCTATGGCGCACCGTGCTTTTAACAGGGGAGGAGAAGGCCCTGCCAGGCCAGCAGGAGAGCTCCTGGGGGGTGGTGGGGGAGGCTCTGGTGATGAGGGACAGTTGTCACACCTTTGCCACTTCAGCTACAGCCCTTCAGAAGAGTGTCCCATCTACCCAGTCTCATTGCTCAGGTGACTGCTACACTGAAGGGCTGAGCCTGCTTTGTGATGTTGAGGCCTGCGTGGAGAACTCTTCACTGTAATAGCTGAGAGTTAGTCTGAGTCACAAGGGATGCATTGGAGCAAGCGGGAAAGAGGACCGTGGAGATCCAAAGCAAGGCATTGCTTGGCCAGCTTTTACATGTGGGGCTTTGTAAGGCAGCTTTGTGGACAAAGGTGATTCAGGCGGAGCTGCTTTCATCCTCGCAGAGTGAATTTGTCCAACAATAAACAAGAGGGCAGTCATTCTCTTCCTGTAAGCATCTCCAACTTCCTTGGTGTTTCCTAAATGCCTCCTAAATGTACAGGCTTCCTGAACATATTCAAAATGTGATTTGAGTTCTGTCAGTTTGATTTACCAAAAGCCCTACAGGAGTACATAAAACAAGCAGTGCTTGGAAGCGACACCCAGACACCCCTGGTTGTTGTAGTCATTCCCATTAAATCTTCCTCCTAATTGAGAGTTTAGCTGCTTGGCTGTGTCTGCTGCAGTAAATCTCTGGATGGGTGTGCTTCTTCCTCCGCGTCTGTGGGAGCAAGAACTCCAGAATGAAGCCAGAGACTCCCGCTTGGGAGAACGGCCCTTGGTTTGTTCTTCAGTAAAAGTTTTATTTGTGAGTAATTTTGGATTTATAGAAAAGTTGCAGACAGTCTGGAGAGTTTCTCTGCTCAGGGTTTCCAGCGTTGACTTCTGTTGCTGTGGTCCATGTGTCTCCTGGAGAATGGGCATTGGCAGGTTACAGTTCATCATCTTTAGGCTTTGTTTCCATCTTGCCATCAACAGCCTTTTGATGCTCTTTGGGGCGAAGCTTGATTCAGGCAAAGGCCCAGAGATTGAAATCTCTACGAGTCAGGTCTGTGTCCTTTGAAAGCCACACACTGAAGGGACAGTTTTACATGGATTTGGATGTGTTTTCCTTTGAACATTCCTCTATGGTACTAATATTTGAATTAAGCTTCTCTTATGCATGCTGGCTCATTTTTTTAATGCATCAGTTCTTAGGTTTGTTTTGTGGTTTGATCATAACTTGGAGGGGGTCTCTCAAATATTTTTTTAAAAAAACACTTTTTTATAAAAAGTAAAAAGTCAATTGAGTTTTTATTATGTATTGCATGTGTGGCATGAGTGTGGAAGCCAGAGGACAGCTAGTAGGAGCCAGTTCTTTCACCACTCGGGGCTCGTGTGTGTGTGTGTGTGTGTGTGTGGGGGGGTGGAACTGTAGTCACTAGGCTTATAAAGTCGTTTTTCCTCCTCCTTGTTCCTCTTTCCCACTTACTCCTTTGTATTACATATTTAAAATAAAACCATGAGGCAGCAAAGATGGCTCAGGAGTAAAAGCATCCTTGCGGTGCTAGCGGGAGGAAGCGTGTTCGCATACCCAGCATCCACACACGAGCTGGGCATGGACTCGAGCTTGCAGTCCCAATGCTGGGGAACAGAGGCAGGTGGGTCCCCAGAGCTTGTTGGCCAAGTTGCCTAACTAAAAAACATGAACTTCAGATTTGGTGAAGGACCCTGTCTCAAAACCTAAGGTGGAGAGTGATGGAGGCTGACACCCAGGCTCCTCTTCTGGCATCTGCACACATGCATGTGAGGAGCACAGACCTACAGATACAGGTTTGTACATGGACAGGTGTGCACGTGGACAGGCATACCTACACACGATAGAAAAGAAAAGGCAAACTAACTATTAATGTCTAGTTTGAGAAAAGACTGATTTATTTTTGTCTTTAACTGTTTATTAAAAGGCCAGCTATCAGGGAGGAATAAATGAGAGAGAAAATTATGGAGACTTGGCCTTGGGTGATGGCAGATATAGATGACCCCAGCGGGCCATAAACCAATGTGACCAATTAGAGATTAGCCTCATTGACTGTGGGATCGAGTCTTGGTGGGTATTTATGAGATTCACAGTCATAGCATTCAGGTAACAGCCACCTTTAAAATTGATTCCTTTCTCCTTTAACCTCCTTAAAACTAAAGTAAAAGAAACAGATGGAAAAAAAAGAAGAAAAATAACAGTTGTATCCCTGGTGGGGAATTCCACATTAAGGACAACAGGAAGTCAAGCTTGACCTTTGCCCTTCCATTTGTTTGCATTTCTGCTGCCATCATGGGGTGACTCTCCCTAGTCTTTGTGGTGAGAGTTAATCCCATTTCACTGGTGGTATTTTTGATGACTATAAAGGAAGGGTGGGAGGAAAGTCTGAATCATAGCATGAAGGAGTCCCGTTCATCATGATGTCAATAGCTTTCCTACACAAAGAGTGAGCATGGCCGTCCTGATGTCCCTTAGTGGTGTGTACCTCATTCAAGCTTAGCTTTCTTGGGATGCTTTAGGGATATGCTTTAGGGGGCCGGGAATGAAGAATACCGAGAGAAGTCAAAATACAAACAAAAACAGCCAAAAATTCTCTGCACTATTGATTTGCAAAGCTTGAATCAGACAGACCACCTGGGCCGTCTGTGTTTTTATCCCACGTTCTGAACATGAGAAATCATTGCCCGGTGTCAGACACTGCTTTTTCCAGAGCAGGGAGGGACAGCTGGAGGAACAGCTATGGCACTCTCGCCCAGTGCACCACGTATAAGATCTGAGGGTGTGAGGTCGGAACCAGAGAGACCCAACAACCCAAGGTCCCCATAAAATGTCTTTAGACCATGGTCACTGACTCCAGGGACCCACCCAGGGTGATGTGTGGAGTGATAACTCTATCGGATCCTTAGGCATCCACAAGACTAGTGCCTTCCACAGATATTAGCTTCTGGAGACCTGGGCTGGTTCATGAAAGGGAGAAAAACCCTTTCCCAGGCTCCAGGCACTGCACTCTGCCATCTTAGATCCAGCCTTTCAGAAGCGAACCTCGCTTCCCTATGTAAGCTTTCTAGAATCTGCCCTTTAAGTAGGACATATAGCCAGTGTGTATTTCTTAGAAAGGGTGGGTAAGGATGAACTCCTTCTGATGTCTAAGGTTCTTCCCTTTCTCTACTCATTTTTGAAGTGGCGCACAGCTAGATGTCATATATATGTCATATGTCACAGACATATGTCATTGTAAGCAGAACCAACCTCATGGTTTTTTACTATCGTTTGCAGCAAAATATGCAGAGATAATTTGCTCTCAGTATTTGGGTACCTAGTAATTGCTTTGTTTTATTGAAGAATTCTTGTGTGTGATTCCCACTTTTGACTCCAGTAAAACGTTGCAAGGTGTAAACCAGGATTTCCTAATCCTTCCTTTGTGCACTAAACCTTTGAGGGCCCTGCTGAACTGAGGGTGTGAGGTAAGGGATTTGGGAAGAGGCCCATGATCCTAGTGAGCTCCTGACATGGCTGGTTCATGGACCACTCTTTGAGTGGAGAGTAAGGATCGATTAGAGGAACTATTCAAACATTCTTCCAGAGAACTCCATTAGGTCCTCAGGGATAGCAGATCGTAGTAACAAAGTGCAGACTAGACCGTGCTCTGACAGGCATTCTTCTTGAGTTTGGCAACAAGTAGAATGGATTCAGTATATGATTATAAAGGCTTTAGAAAGGGAAGGAGATGGAGACCATGGCCACACACACACACACACACACACACACACATACACATCTACAGCACGGGGTCAGCAGAGGGGTCTCCAGTGGCTGTGGTGTATCCTATTTAGCTTACAGGCCTGAAATAAAGATGAACTTGATACCCCCAGGTGGCTCTCACTGGAATTCAATCCTACATGCAGAAAAGCTCTCCATGAGCAGGCAGATGTTCATGGAGACAGTTGAGAGACCAGAAGCAAGCATGGGCTTCTTTTTCAGGGAGGCCCTGAAATGATCACTAAGAGGCGAAAAATAACCTAGTTTTTTGCCACAAGGAAGGGATTTGGACCTGTCATGACTAGCTTCTGACTAAATAGAGCAAATTTGGAGAACTCTAAGGGCCAGATGTTTCTTAAGTGTGAGCACTCTGACTGGGGTCAGATGGTCCCATCCGCGTCAGCACACAAGCAATTCAATACGTCCGCCTTGGAGCAGACCGACGAGAACTGGATGATGACACTCTTATTTTGAAGCTCGTGATTCTTTAGGCGGCGCAGAGAGTGTCTCTCTGGCCCACTCATCCAGGAAGACTGTCACAGCTCCAGGATGCTCATTCACACAGCAGTGGGAGTTGGTGACTTCTGCTCCCTTATTCAGAAGCAGTTGTCTCCTATGCAAAAACTCGCGTCAGGGACAAACTATAAATATCGGAAGTGTTTTCCCACAGTTTCTCCCAGTGCTGTTTTGTCAAAAGATTCATGATGTGGGGTGAACTGGCGCTCTCTCTGCTGCACTTAGAAAGGCCCCAAAGTAGCAGATCTAGGGACGGAGTGTTCAAGTCAAGGAACACAGCGAGAGTAAATTTCTCCTGGAGTTCCACAGAAGAGTAGAATGTGAAGCCCATACTGTTTCAATCACCAGGACCTGTTCCTTGTCCTGGGACTAAAACTACAGAGCCATAGATTCTTTCTTGCCTTGAGAAACCAAGGAGAAGATGGTTTGGGCACAAGCATTAGATAACCAGAGTAATTAAGATTCATCCTTACAGTTCTTCGAATCTCCAGAGTACTAAGGTTAATTGGTTACACCTTCCTCGCTCATCCCTGGGAAGACTCCATTCTAGCAGGAAAGAAGAGACTCAAAGCTCTCAGCAAGTCGGTGGCTGTCAGCCTGTAGGCTCAGTCTCCTCGTCCTCCTCCGAGGGGGCAGCCTGGCCAGCAGAGGCTGCTGGCCACATGTCAGAAACATGCTGATCCAAAGCCAGGACTGTCCACTAGAGAAGAAAGAATATGCGATTTTCTCTTCCTACCGCAAGGGTTTCTTTGGGATCATTTTAAAGATCCTGGAATCTGCAAGATAACACTGAAGGAAAAGACTAGTTTGAGGAGTATTTGAGGGGCTGGAGGCTGGAGGAGGGCTCGGCAGGTCAGTCCTCAGCACCTACATTGTGGCTCACAAACCATCTGTCACGCCAGTTTCAGGGGATCCGAGGCTCTCCTCTCACCTCCTCAGGCACCATGGGTGAGGTGAGCAGACATGCATGTAGGGAAAACAGTAAGACACGTAAAATAAATCAATCTTAGAAATTAAGACATTAGCGAGCTTTAAAAAAAAAAAAAGGAAAGAAACACGTCTCCCCACCCCCCACCATTGCTTTTCTCTTGGCGGCAGACCACACGATGACTGTGTCCGTGCCACCTCTGTTTGCCTTGTGTTATTCTCTTACCCTCTGACTGTGTCTCTACGGAGCTCTTCTTGCAGCTTAACAGGTCATCATAATCTATTCAGGCTGATTTCCAGAAGTGCAAAGATTTGCTCATGAGGTGTGGTTGATACTGGAAGTTAAGATTGAGCTGAGAGTGCTGGTGTGCACACCTGTAATTCTAGTCTTGGGAGACGGAGGTTGGAGGGTCACCGCAAGTGTGAAGCCAGCCCGGGTGAGACCCTTCTTCAAAAACAAAACTAAAGCAAAGCAAAGCAAAGCAAAGCAAACAAACAACAAGAGCAGAAACCCAAAGGGGAAAATGATAATCAAAAGGAGAAAGAGAGAGAGAGAGAGAGAGAGAGAGAGAGAGAGAGAGAGAGAGAGAGAGAGAGAGAGAGAGAGAGAGGCAGAGAGACAGAGAGACAGAGAGACAGAGACAGACAGAGAAGTTATTTAATGTGGAATGGAGGTGTTGGTAAGAGCTGTAGGTTGGTAGTGTTCAGAAAACAAAACAGTGCTTTGTTCTTTGCCACTGGCTGGCCTCTCCCCTAAGTGCTGTCTCCTGGGGGTAAAGCCACCTGCAGATTACTTTGGGGGCTTTGCTGGAATTCGTGCTAACTGTGTGCCATCTGTGTGCGTGCTAGCCATGTGCCTTCTGTGGCTTCAATACAACGTTTCCTGTTGGAAGTACCAGGCCACCCTGGACCAACAACCTCTTCCCATAACTCATGAAAGCAATCCATCAAGTCTAAACAAAGCAAATGTGCCCACAGAACCTGAGGACTCTCCTTAGGGGACAGCTCTCAGCCAAGAGATTGGTAAAGCTCGTCCCTGGTCTTCAGGTTCTCTTGGGACACCAGCATCTGACCTTGATGCCACTGGAGTGGCCATGGAGGGTGAAAGAGCTCCAATGGGTGAAAGAGAGTGCCTGGGTTCCCATATTTCCATGTTAGATCTTGAAGCCCATGTCCATATCAGATTATCTCCTGCTCGATGGGCTGGACCAGGGTGTGTTCAAAGAAACCATAGGATGTTTTCCAATCCCACCACAAGGGCCAACTGGGCAGTCCTTTTTCATCCTTAGGTAGAATTACTCTCACTTTGTCTTGACTCTCTTGTCCTTAATGGTGATCCTGACTTTACGTGTTGTATCATTTAGATTTCAGTAAAAGGAGCCAGTTAGAAAATAGTCTTAAAGACAAGACGGTGGGATACCCAGGTTTGGCTGTGTGTGCTTTTAATCCCAGCCCCCAGGAGGCAGAGGCAGGTAGATCTACTTAGGTTGACCTACCTAGCAATTTGCAGGCCAGCCAGAGATACAGAGTGGGAGTCTATAACATAGGGGGAAAAAAGTGGAATGTTTTTAAAATTTGGCCATGGTCAGAAGTGTAAAGAGGAATTGTTGTCTTACTTTTGTGTCTGTCCCTGTGCTTTGTGAACTTGGGTCCACGTGTTTCACATGCCCACTTCTGTGTTGTGGCATGGGATGCATTAGGTCTGGTTGCATGTGTATGGGAGGGACAAAAACCACAGCGGTGATTGTTGCTGTCGCACCGTCTCTCTGCCCAGTCCCATCATCCCTTCCTGACCTGTACGCCTGAAGGTGGAGACACAGAGCCGATTCTTCTCTCATACCTGAGAAAAGGAAGTCAGAAAAAGAATACTGTTTTTCAGCAAGTTTGAGTATGGCCTAACCTGATGTTTTGTGGTTGATCTTGATAGCAAAGACATGATGGGTCTGGAAAAGTGAATTGTCTTCTAGGTTGTGGTCTAACTGTTGATTCATGATCCTACACAAAATCCTGATGTGTTGAATTTATATCATGTGCTTGGATCTTCCTAAGTGCTTTGTGTGAGGAGTGTTTGTTAGTACTCCTATTCTATCATGAGGTTTATCAAGTCGGATATATGTCATAGTCATGGTGGCCATTGAAACATCGGGTCCAAATAAACATGACTAAGAATTCTACCTTTTAAAAATGGAGTTTTACATGTAAAATCAAATGGCACTATAAACCAAATTCTCCCATTTGTGGGATCCACGAGGATTTGAGAGCATGTGAAGACACCAACTTTTCCAGCATCTTCAAAACAAGTCCCACATCCGGGGAGAAACCTTGGTCCCCGGTTAACTGTATAGACTCCTCCGGGACTTCTCCAGCTTTGAAACTGAAAGTCCATTATCTCAGGGATGTGCTTCATCCCTGGTTACCTGGGATGGTTCATAACCCTGGTGCAAACTGAGTTTTTCACATATAAAGTTATGTACCAAGCTGACTGCAAAACAACATCTCTTGCTTTCTTTGACCTCTGAATATAGGTTTGAAAGTAGCATTCTCAGAGTCTTCCATCCATACAAGAACAGAATGGTTTTGGTCCATCTGGTCTGAGGCCATGACCTCTGAGCTGGGATTCTATTCTCCAGTGAGAGTCTGGACAGTCTGGTCCTTCCTCCTGTCTCATTTTGGAGTCTTGAATCAGAGTGTGCTCAGGGAGGTGGTGGAGCCATGCTGAGTTGGGCAAGGATGGGCAGAGCTTGGAAAAGGGCTTAGGGTAGATTGGGAAAGCTACCAAGGCCACCTGAGGTTAATGTTGGAGGGCAGAGGCCCTGGCTGACCGAGACTATGGGTCGAGAGGAGGGTGAACAGACAGCAAAGGGTGTCAGGTCTGAGACAGTGGGTATCTGGGAAGCCAGAGGGGACCTGCTCCCATAGGGCTGTGACACCTTCCCTCAGCAGGGCTTCAAGGCCATCACTGTGGGGGACAGCGTATGCTGTGGGGGTCTTCCCAAAGGGAAAAGGCTTGAGAGGACCAGTTCATGTCTTACATGTGGCATCAGGAGACATGACCCTTGAGCTTCTCACTACTTAAGTCAGGAAATGGTCCCCAGACTACGTGCAGGGCAGCCGCTATGCACAGTGCTGCAATGCTAAGGATAGGTATTTTGATATTGTATTTCAAACCTACTCAAAAAGTATATTGGCAGTGATAAAAGTCACCAAAATACAGTTGAAATTTTCTTGGATGATTGCTTTTATATGAATTAGCACAGTATGGTCATAGGTGACTTCGAGGGTTGTATAATGAGCATTTCTGAGTGGTCTTGTTGACATAGACTCCAATGAAAGTTAGGCAGCAGTCTTGATTTGGAGCACACAGGTGTCCACTTAAATTTTTGCTCTCTGAAACAGAAATTCTTTTACTGAAGTATATCACAAGTCTAGTTGAACACTAGGGCCATCTTCACTCGCTTGCTCGATTAGACTAACCTTGGTTGTTACTTGCTGGGGAAGTTGGGCGCTGAACTTGGCTGATGTCTGTTTTGACGCCGGGGCTCAGAGGTGAGGTGACGACTGAACCAGCCTCACAGCCACAGGTCTTGCTGTTGATGGGCAGAGACTAGAAGCACGGGGCAGCACTGTGGGGGGTACCTTGGCAGTCACTTAACTGTTAGGACGAAGTGCATTTCCAAGCACACTTGCCAGTAGACCCAGGAAGCTGTGCTCAGGGACCTGGAAGCAGACCTTTAATTCACCAATCTTGTGGACACCAAATCTGAACATTTTAAATATGTTTTTAGATTTTAAAAGTTGTATAGAAATGCCTCACAGTGAGGTATTCAGATCAAGTTGACAATTGTACAGCCACACAAGTAAGCTGTTATCTGTTTTATATTTACCTCTGTAGGAACTTTCTTTCTCCCTCCCCTCAGCCAGGGCCTTCAGTGGGGAGGCACACTTTGTTTCTGCGCTGTTAGGACAGAGAAGCCTTAGGACTCTTGTTGCTCGAGCAGAGGGCTGATAACATGGATAAATGGCTCTGGAATACACAGCAGAACTCCAAATATCATAGATGATAAAAATGCTATGGAAATTACCATGTTTGACATAAAAATATCCAAACTATAGTTATAGCCAGTGGTGTCGTGGAAACTGGACAAGGAGAAATGGCCAAATTGCACTAATGTTTTCCCCCAAAACAGATAAGTGATTTCTCACTGGTTTTTTTGGGGTGGGGTGGGGTGGGGTAGGGGATAGACTTGGTAGAAGAAGAAAGAGACAGCTTGCTATGTAGGGAAACCAGAATCCCTGCCCTCATGCACCTGTCCTGGGAGCTGCAGGGCAGCCTTCCTGGTTATAAAAGCTTCAGGGGGTATAGAACATATTTCACTCAGTACAGCTAAGCAGTCGTTAACTCTAAAATGTGTACTTACATGGTTTTAATGTGTTTTGCTTTTCAGAGACAAACCCAAATTACCCTGAAGTCCTCTATGAAGGTAGAGATCATGTTTCTTCATTCTATATTTTTTTTCTGAAATGTTTGTGCATAATGAAATAAATCAGCTAAAAGAAGACCTGTAAGCTGAGTTAAATACACATTTTCAAGTGCTACATGAGCCAAAATAACATCTCAAGTATCACCCAGTATTGATGGCTCTTTTCCCTTGATATTTACAGTGCCTGTAAATAGCACTTTCTCTCTGAGGCTCTCTTCTTGGAAGTAGTAAATCCATTCTGCTCTCAGAGACATTTTGCTTCCGTAATTGGGAACTAATTACCTGTTTAAGAGCCATGCCCACCAAGAGAGGAGGTGGATCACCTTCAGGCCACGGCAGGAAACACATATGAAAATTTTTTCTTGTATAATGTAAAAGATGGCTCATGGCAGGAACATCCTTAATAAGTGAGGGCTTTATGTGGGGCAGCTTAGAAGGGCACTGGGCTATGCCATCAAGACCCTCAGTCTCTGCTGCACATTTTACCCCTGCTGACCAGCTCTGTTGCGGCTGGTCTTCTTGGTGGTGTGAGCCAATGCTGTGGTGCAACTGGCCCAGACCCATGGTCCCTCTAACCTCATACAGAGAAGCAGGATTGCGTAGCCCTGAGTTACTAGACCCATCCATGGAGGGCAGGCCAACTTTCCTGGGGGCGGAGGACCTAAAAAAAACCTAAATAAAGTGAAGTCCTTTAGGAACAGGGAAGAGGGAGATCCAAAGGCTACATAATGATGGTTTAGCTGCTGGCCCTTACTTCCTGACTAAATGCCAAGGGTGCGTTGATGGATACAAAGGGTCTGTAGCAGATTTCCAAACTATTGCGATTCTAGAGCTACCAAGGTTACAGATGTGATGGGATCTGTTTCAGATTGGGACTAAAACTCCAGATGATTAGAGTTAGATTAGTCAGAACACTGTATTTTAAAAGACCTTTGCCCTTTAGCTTTTCACTTACACGGACACTATCTGATGTTCCTGCCTGCTTGGGTCTGTAACGTGACCCTCACCATCAATGACCAAAGATCACCATTGCACATGCTTTCCCTATAGACTATCCTATGCTTATTATATGTGTATTTAACTCCAGCTAATTTTAACTAGGAATTATGCTGCCTTTACCTGTGTATCCAGGCTAACCCATTATTTCATCTAATTTGTGGCTTGGTTGATTTTGTGCAGGTGATTCTATATATGTTTTATTGAACCTGCTAGGGCTTTAAGAAAAACGTGTTTCGGATTATACCTCACAGCAGCATGAAGTTTGAACAGTGATTTGGTTTTTTTTTTTTTTTTTTTTTTTTTGCATTTTAAAATTATGTTTGGAATTTCTTTTCAGTAACTTCAATACTTTAAAAATGTCATCTTCCCAGTGGCCCCAGATTCCACTGTGGGCCTTTTGGCTAAGATGTCACGGTTTAAAACTAGAGACATTTAAAGTGGTCTAAATTCTGAATGGCTCCTTGGCTATACTACAAAGGAAAACCAGTAAATAAATGATGTCTGCTTATGTCTGAAATCAGTGAGTTTTAAGATATTCCAAACAAACATCGTTAAAAATGCGAGTTTTGGCATTAGGAACACAGTAACAAACACGGAAAATAAATGCCCTTTCTGTCATTTTTTTCACGTGCATTCAAAGGAACACGCTGCTAATAAAAACGTGGTTTGAATGGCCTGCCCCGAAGCCAGCGGGATGATCCCAGCATGGGGACTTCCCCTTGCTGGGGCTGAGCTGATGAAGCTGCATTTGCTGGATGAAGATGAGGGGCGCTATTCCCAGTTAGAATCTGTGATGAAGATGAGGGGTCCTATTCCCAGTTAGAATCCGTGATGAAGATGAGGGGTGCCATTCCCAGTTAGAATCTGTGATGAAGATGAGGGGTCCTATTCCCAGTTAGAATCTGTGATGAAGATGAGGGGTGCCATTCCCAGTTAGAATCTGTGATGAAGATGAGGGGTCCTATTCCCAGTTAGAATCCATGATGAAGATGAGGGGGGCTATTCCCAGTCAGAACCTGTGATGAAGATGGCCCTATTCCCAGTTAGAACCCAGACACAGGCACTTATAAGCCACACTGTCTGCAGACAGCTTGCTAAGAATTTTCTGTGATATGTAGTATCAAGAATAAGTACTTCGATTACCCATGAGAAACAGCTGATCATTTCCATTCTAATCCACGTAGACTAAAACTGATCTAGAACATGGTGACTGGCTTTGAGATTTGTGGCCATAAAGCCACATTGGTACGATTAATTATTATATTGGCCTATTCATCATGGAATATTGGTATGTCTGAGCTATTCTGGAAATTCCTTTGTGAACCCAAGTTTCCACTGATCCTCTTATTGGGTCGAATCTTAGGCCCTTGACCTACTCTCCAAAGAGATGCCCATACCCAGAAATCAGTGCTGCCTTACCGTCTGGCCTGTCATGCGGTGCTGATGGCTTCTGTGTGGCCCCAGCCCCATCATTCACTCTTCTGCTGACATTTCTCTCCTTTAAAACTGGCAGCCAGATCTGCCCTGCAAAGGCCATTCTTGTTTGCTTAAAGGTTGCATCAATATAGGGGTAGTTTTAAGGGCAAAGGAGAAACCTCAAGCCCGTTTAGAGTGTCCAGCAATACGGTGCTGGAGATGTGGAGACTGAATACATTGCTCAGTCTATGTAGTGCTGGCCTTCCAGGCGTTGACTGAGTAGCCAGGCTGTCTGACAGTGATTCAGATTCTCTGGGCCTGTTTTATACTTTGTTCTTGGTCTCACTGTAGTCCTGTGCATGTCAGCAGCCTAGCAATGACTTCCTGTTCTTTCTCTTTCTCTTCCTCTCCAATTCAAGACTGGACCACGCCAACTGACATCGGGGATACTACAAACAAAAGTAATGAAATCCCCTCCACGGATGTTGCTGACCAAAGCAATCGGGAGCATCTCTCGGTGAGTGGGGTACACAGGCACTTCCTGCGAGGGTTCTGACCATTCTGGGTGTTCATATGCCAGAGAAATTGTCACCCTTTGCATAAGATAGTTACTGTTCCGATGTAAGCAGGCCATCACAGATCGGAGGGTCTACTAAAAAGGCTGAGAAACAGTGATGTAGAGACCATGGAACCTCTAATTTATATGATTTTTCTGGTAGTGCACCACATATTTAATTTTATTTATTTTTATTTTATGTGTGTGGGTGTTTTGTCTGAATATGTAGCTGTGCACCATGTGTGTGCAGTACCCAAGGCAGCCAGAAGAGGGTGTCATATCCTTAGATCGCAGGGAGCTGGAGTTAACAGAAGGTTGTTAGTGAACTTAGATCTTCTTCCGCCAGGCTCAGAGCCATAGTTTAGTTTATTTCTGTGTCTGTGTGAACGCACACCTACAAAAGCTAGGAGAAAGCAGGGACCAGAGGGAATGCCAGATTTCCTGGTGCTGAGGCAGCCGATGTGGGTGCTCAGAACTGAATGAGGGTCTTCTGGAAGAGCAACCGGTGTTCTTAAGCACGGTCCCAGCCCCATAGCGCATCCATTCCAATAGCCGTTATTCTTTTAAATATCTGTCCTTTACAACCTGAGCACTGGGAAATCAGAAAGCCAGTTCTTATATTCAGGGACCACATTTTAACATCCATCTCTTTTCTTAAAATAAAATTTGGGTGTCTGCTATAGAAACTCAGTTGTCTCTAGAGAATGTTGTGGGGAAGGAAAACCAGGCCTGTCTTTTTTAGACAGGGACTCTGGAGGTAAAGTGGTATTCGGCTATGGTCCGTGCAGGGTGATCGACCTAAGCAGGAAGAAATAGGAGGGGTATTGGGGTGTAAAGAAGAGCTTGCAACTGGGAAATATGAGGCAGGTGCTTCACTGGGAGGCCCAGGCTGCTAATGGAGGTCTTGAAATAGTCCTAGGCAATTAGCCTTATTCTATAGTGAATTGCCACTGAAGGATCTGCTGGTCCTAGGCTTCCATGGTGGGATGAGTTTGGTAACTGCTCTGGTCAAAGCCCAGCTTCATGTTGAATTTTCCTCTCACACGGCATGTCCTATGAGCTCTGATTCCTTAGTACCCCGAATCCAGCCATCTCTCTTCCCACTGCCACACCTGAATAGTGTGCACCTGAATGATGGGTGTATATATATATATATATATATATATATTTGGACATGTACACGCCTAAGTGTGTCGCTTTCAGCTGTGGTATCCAAGGATCAGACATGGTCAGCAGGCTTGCACGAGGCAAGTACTTTTACACACCAAGTCATCTCGCTAGCCCAGTCACCACAATTTTTAGTCAAAAGGACACATTCTAAGACTTCCAGTGGATGCTTGAAATTTCAGGTAGTTTTGAAGCCTGGCTGGGATTCAGGAACCTGGCAGGTTTCTCTCTACTTACACATAGTAAATGTTGTTTTATATGTTAGGCAAGGCAAGAGATTAAAAACACTAATAAAAAAGTAACAAATATAACAACAACATAGTATCCATTTTTCCCTTGTGGTCACTATTAAGTAAATAAGGACAATTTGAACATAAATTCTGTGAGGCCATGACTGTTTCTTATGAGTAAGAAAGCTACGGGTTCACCAACACATGAGTGATTCATACAGTGTGGATAGGCTGGGCATGCTTGAGGGCAATGGACTTGGTTAGCTCAAGGCGGTCTGCCGTCACTTTGAGTACACAGAGGCTGCATCTAGACCCAGGTTTTTCAGGTGTACTGGGAGAGCCAAAGAACAGGAAAGCAGCTGCGGGGTCCATTATTAGAGCCTTGCACCTCATGGCCATTGCCAGTGCCCTTGAAGTCTTTTGTAACTGACTTAAGGTTGTTCTTATCTGACACCAGACAATGAGACCACAGAGGGATTAGCCCAGAGTCTTACTTTCCTGCCTTCTTTGTGAATCCTATGCTAAGTTGTGAATAAATTACAGGTATTTGAGCAACCAGATTGACCGGTTTAGACTCCAAGCTGCGTGACCTTGGGATGTTTACTTATTTATTTTCCTGAGTTTTAGTTTTGACAGTACCTTCATTTGTACTACCATCATCTTAATTATGGCGCTATTTACTACGGTAGCCACTGTTCCATGTTCACTTTCCACGCGAACTCAATGAGGATGCATAATCCACAAGGCAGAAAACTGTTAAACATGGAAGTTATGAGAAGCAGAGAGGCACATCTGAATTTCACACTCAGAGACAAGTCCTGTTTGAACTATCTATACTTTGCTGTGTCAGGGTATGCTACGCTACAGTACATGCCCCTATCTTAGAGACTAGACACCACAAAGACTTCTATCAGGACTCATTAGGTATGTTACTGGGAGTCTCTTCAGCTTTGTCCTGACTGTAGGACTTGCCTGACACTCAGCTGCTCCTTGGAGAGTTGATGTTCCAGTCTTCCAACGACAGCATCATGCCTTGCTGAGAGCTATGGCCTTAGACTAAGATCTCAGACTGGCAGATGTTGTCTATCCTTTATCAACACCGGTCTTGACTAGTGTTGTGGATCCACCTATTCATGAGCAAAATGGTAAATGCACCTTTCAAAGAAACAGGAGCCAGGATCAGTTCGGTATGAAACATTGATGATTATCTTAGAGCAGTGATTCTCAACTTTCCTAGTGCTGCAGCCCTTGATAGAGCTCTACATGTGATGACCTCTGATCATAATATTATTTTTGTTGCTACTTTGTAACTATAATTTTGATAGTGTTGTGAATCATACTGTAAATCTCTATTTTCCAATGGTCTTGGGCAACTGCTGTGAAAATGTCAATCAACTCCCCAGGGGGTCATGACCCACAGGTTGAGAACCACTGCCTTACAGGGACCCAAAATACCATTTTAAGGGTTAGTATACAGAGTGACTAACACAGGAGTTGGTAAGAACTGTCAAAGGGCAGCGTCTGTGTTTATGAATAAAGTTTTATTGGAACATGGCCTTGTACATTCATTTCAAGCTACCCTGGCAGAGCTGAGTGAGCTCTTGCAACAAAGGCTGTGTGTGTGGCAGTCTGGTAGTTCCGTCTGATAGATTACAATCAAAAGTTTGCCAATTCGCTGACCCTTACTGTGCTGGTTAAGTTTTGATAATTTGACAAAAATCAGAGTCATGGGTGGGAGCAAAGCAGTAAGCCATTTCTCCACACTCCCTGCCTCAGTCTCTGCCTCCCAGTTCCTGCCTCAGGCTCGAGGTAAACTATAAGATGAAGCAAACCCTTTCTTCCTAGGTTGCTTTTAGTCTTGGTGTTTATTACAGCAACAGAAAGCCAACTAGGATACTTGGAGGAATCAAAGCCTAAAGGCACCACTGTGTGTTACATTGTTCTGTCTCTGTTTCTACAACATTACAATGTCCTTGAAACAAGGTTACAATGTCCTTCAAAGAGGAAGATGCTCCTAATGCAGCCAGAGGAGCAGTGGCGGCAGGGAATACGAAGTTCCATTATCTTCTTTTGGGGGTTGTGACAGAAGCGAGTCATCTGTTTATAAGTTTCAAGTGCTTCTTCCTTTGGAAAGTCAGCACCTAATAGGACTTACCTGTTTCACTACAGGGCTGTCGAGGTTAAAGTGACCTGCTGTGTCTACAGGGTTATGAGAGTGAATAGCAAGGGCTCAGGAAATGTTACCTGCCACAGTCATCCCTGGGAATGGCTTCGCAAGGTCATCAGGCCTGGCTCTCTCTCTCTCCTCAGGTCTATGCCGTGGTGGTGATTGCATCTGTGGTGGGATTCTGCCTGCTGGTGATGTTGCTCCTGCTCAAGTTGGCGAGACATTCCAAGTTTGGCATGAAAGGTAAGCAGAAGCATGCTTATTTTGCTTCTTAAGTGGACTCATTTTTGGCTCATGACTAATGCTAATTATCACTGAAGGAGGAAGTGGCTGGATTTATGATGACTGGTTCTTAAGGCTGAGAAATAGCAGCAAGGATATGATACTACACATCAAGACAGAATAAACCCACGATTACTCAACCTTTCCTGCTTTCCAGTGAGTGCTGTTGTCCCAGGAGGCATGGACTGGTTTCTTGAGTGTGGACTAACTCAGCAGGATAGGGGTGGGGCAGCGCTTGTGTACTCCTGCTGTGGTCATGGACAGGTGAGGCACAGGGGAGAGGAGAGTCTATGGCCATGGGCACGAGTGTTCCTTTCTGCTGTACATTGAGATTCTAAGTCTCCTGTCACCTCCTTTCTTTTGCTATTGCTTTTCTGTATTCTCGGTTTTTGAAAAGTGAGCAACAAACGCTGTCAAGAAGCAAAAAAAGAAAAGCCACCATGGCACACCAAGGCTGTGCGTGCCAAGGGTTTTTATTTAAGTATCTCAGGTCTGAGAGGTAGAGACTGTATTGTCTCAAACAGATAACTGATGCTTTTCTGAAGCTAATAACTTGTGTTTGGGGCTCAGGGATAAGGAGACACCCAAACAAATGCTTTTGTATAAAAATGAAGAGTTCTGGGGACCTTGAAGCATTTGCTGTGATATTTAAGTCCATACATCAACTATTATGAGATCATTGTAGTTTGTATGGTCTCTGGCAGCTCAGTACTGTAAATGCCTAGAGTGGAAAACTGTAAGAAGACTTGGTGGTGACCTGTGTGGAGGATCAGGTCTGTGGGTGATTCTACCTCAGGGGCCCGGGATGGATGGTCTTTTCTGATGTTGCCTCCCTTGTTCTTTTGGTGACCGTAATAGGGATTCTCGGTTGTCATCAATTCAGATGCGACACAATAGAACTCTTCCAGTCTTGTTTGACTGTGTGTCTTCCTTGGGAGAAAAGCTCCTTTGCTCTAATAAGGCTTAGGAGAAGGAATGTACGTAGTGACTGGAGTCATTGTAAAATTGGCTTCTCTAACCGAGTGCCAGAGCCCGGCAGAGTAACCAGGATTGCAGGGCTTCCCCCAGAATTTTTTTAGTTGGGTCGGTGTGGATCGGGAAGTTGTCATCTGAATGTTTTTAGGGGCGCCTCATGCCACTGTTGCCCAAGCCCTGAGCATCACTAACTCTTTGTCATGAGTTCCGGGCTGCCACATCCCTCTCCTACTGTAACATTGTGGGGTTGCCATGCAAACCGAACCCAGCCATTTCTTCCCAAGCCAGCAGGCTAGACTAGCTGTCTGCTCACATGTGCTGGGTACCTACCATGGGCCTTTGCTGGTCTCACCCTGCCAGGTGCTTTGTTTCCTTGGAGACATTGTGAGCGTGCTTGCGCTGGAGAGCATCAGACTCGAGGCTGAATCTCCTTTCTTGAAGGGTTTAATGGGAGGCTTTTCATCTGTGGATTCTTCTGAGAAAGGCTATGTTCAGGCCCTTCTGGGAGTTTCATTAGAAGTGTTGGGAATCCTGGGAGTGTAGTTTAGGAAGCCTTCTTGATACTATCCAGGAATGATCATGGACAGAGGAAGTGTCTATAAATGGCAACCTATTCTTCCAGCGGTGCAATGGAAGGAAAAGGAAAAGGGAGACATTTGTTTCCAAGGCTGTATTCCATACAGAAACCCCAGAACTAGAACAAACAGTGGTTTAAATGGATAACAGATGATAATCACCTAACATCCTCAATGAGCTAGGAGGAAGAACTTGCTTAGCCTTGAGAGTGGCATTCAATGACTTCCTCCAGGCAATAACTACTATGGTGCGTTTTGCTGTCTTAGTCCTAAACATAGATAAAAAGTACGTTTACAATGCTGTCTCAAGACACTCCTGCTCCTGTTTGGAGCAGATGGGCTTTGTTTTCTTTCTGTTTTCAGCCACGCGTCAATCTGTGGTATGGTCCGTACAGATTGACCCCCCGACCCGAGGTTCCCACTTAACAAGTCAGAGGCTGAGTCCACCACCATCTTTGGGGATCTAGAAATTAAGATGGGGCTCATGGATCAAGTGCAAACAAAACTGAGCAAAAGGTGGTGCTTAGAAATTAATGTGAGTTAATGCAGTTTCAGTGCCATTAGAGTGAGGGTCATGCTCAAAACATATGTCCTAAAACGGGAAGATTGCGCAAACGTTATACTCCTGAAGTAGTCAGATGGTGTGCCGGTCAGAGTTCCTCAGGAGCAATAGGGAGACTGCATAGTCTTTGCAGAGATCAGGACCACGACAGCTGCCAGCGCACCTTTGGGCGTTCAGGGCTTTGAGCCCATCTCAGCTGTGGTCGTTTTTTTTCATGGCTGTTAAGAAAACACAGAAGTGGATGCTCACAGTCAGCTATTGGATGGATCACAGGGCTCCCAATGGAGAAGCTAGAGAAAGTACCCAAGGAGTTAAAGGGATCTGCAACCCTATAGGGGGAACAACATGATGAACTAACCAGTACCCCGGAGCTCTTGTCTCTAGCTGCATATGTATCGAAAGATGGCCTAGTCAGCCATCACTGGATCTTAAGAGAGGCCCATTGGACTTGCAAACTTTATATGCCCCAATACAGGGGAATGCCAGGGCCAAAAGAATGGGAATGGGTGGGTAGGGAAGTGGGTGGAGGTATGGGGGACTTTTGGGATAGCATTGGAAATGTAATTGAGGAAAATACGTAATAAAAAATATTAAAAAAAAAGAAATAACTAAATACCTCAAGCTCTGGTCTGTGTATAAACACAAGGTCTGTTCAGCTCAAGGTTCAGAAGTAGACACCTCTACCGAGGTGAGGCCTCTTCCAGTCCTTTATCATACACAGCAGAAGGTGGAACAGGGAGAGATATCAAGCCAAGTGGTTAGTTAGGAAGCCCAAGGGTGGAGCAGGAGAGCTCTTTCATAAACTTTCTCCACAAAGCCCATATTAACCCCTTCCGGGGGCAGCGGCTCATTGGCCTAGCCACCGCCCACTTGGCCCTTTCCCTTACTCGGTCTATGCTACCTTTCAATACCACCACCCTGGCTACCGCTCTTCTAATGTAGGAACTCAGAGGGGAACCTGACTTATCTTGCATGTCAACTATTTCAATTTGCGGTACAAGCTTTCGACTTGTGAACTAACAGTTTAATATCGTTGATTTGAAGAGCTTTGAGGCTTGTGTCTTCATTCAGACCTGACTGAAGCTGGCAGAGGGGCTTATCCTTCTCTGTTAAGCTAGAAATTATATTTCACTCTTGCTTGTTTACTACAGTTTAAGCATCTTGTTGCTAATGTCTGATAGGCTATTGGACCCGTGACAATAACAATGTCAAATGGTAGGGTTTTTTTTTTTCTCCTCTCCATTTTCTCCTGTTTATTTCTGTCTGGTGACTTTTTTTTTCTGTTAAATGTTTAGTTATTATTAGCATAAGAGTTCCAAAAAAAAAAAAAAAAAAAAAAGGTTACTCTATCACTGTTTGACCATGCGCACCGGGATATTCCCATGCATAATTAATACAAATAAACAAAACCCATTGTGAGTCTACCTGCATCTGTCACTACACTGAGGTTTCTGTAGTTATAATTTGATTCATTTTCATCTAAAGGCTGCCTCCACTTTATTTTGATTAGTTTTCAATGATACAGCTCTCAAAGAATTTTCAAAGTGGCTGGTTGCTAACGAACAACAACAGGACCATGAATGTGCAGTGAGTGTGTGCTCTCCTGTTCCCACTGACCCACTTTTACTTGGCTTTCCCATGGCGTCTTGGCCCCTCTGCTCCAGGTTGTAGAAATACACATGAAGGGGGTGGACGAACCCATGGCATCTGGGTTGCTGGTTCTTCAGAGGGTGTTCTATGCTGGGAGCCGGGCCACAGGCAGGGCTGGAAAAATAAAATTAGGAGGAGCTAGCCAGCTTGGCACACACCGTATGGATGGTAGATGAGGAGCGGTCTTGGGGATCCATGTGATCACTGCTTGCACTTCTGATGAAAATGCACACACAGGGTGTTTCTCCCTCAGGGCGGATGCATCCCTTGGACTCCAGGTTGAAGTCTGTTAGTGGTCCTAAGAGATGGCAGAAGTCATGAGAAAAAGGCAGTTTTCTCTCACAGCCCCAGTGGCTCAGAGGTTCCATGTGTTCGCCTCTAGCTTGCATTCGATCATTCCTGATCTCAGAAACTTCCAGATTTCCAGTTAAGACAGATGAAAGAAGATCCGCAGAGAGCAGAGGCCCACGGTTCTCTTCTCTGCACTCAAATGATCGCTCTGAAAATTATCTAGAATGTGTTTCAATACCAAGAATTCCACTCTTTTAAAAATGTTCCTAAGCACAGTAGGGCTAAAGCTAATGCCACTGACAGTTTCTGCCTTCTATGAGCTCAGAACAGTCCAGAAGGTTGAGGAGCCTGAGTTTAACACATATTTGGATCCACTTTTAAAAGAGGACAACATGTGAGTGAAGCCAGAGACAGGGTCAATAGAAACATCTGAAAAGACAAACTTTTTCCTCATGCATCTTTCTCTTTTGGAAGAAAAAAAAAAAAAAACCAAACCAGCAGTGGATTAAAATTAGAACACTAACAAAAGTTTGTTTTCCAGACTTCCACTCGGCTTAGGAATATGTAATTCAAAAATAGAAATTCTCTATCACTCTTTCTCACTCTGTTCCCCGCTCCTAGATATAACTGTCTCTATCTCGCAGGATGCATGCATTATGCAAATGATCAAAAAGCCATAGCTTTACTTCTGTGTAGATAACCAGAGCAGAGCTGCTTCTTTTTTTCCACAGGGAAGTCACAACGCCAATCTTGTTCTGCATATTTCCTGAGGTCACAATTGACCAGGGACCAAGGGAACTCTTACAAGGGAAAGCATTTAACTTAGGCTGGCTTTTGGTTTTACAGAGGTTTGGTCCAATATCATCTTGGTGGGAGCATGGCAGCAGGTTGGCAGACAGACAGCGTGCTGGAGAAGTAGCTGAGAGTTACATCCTGATTCACAGGGAGAGAGAGAGAGAGAGAGAGAGAGACAGAGACAGAGACAGAGACAGAGACAGAGACTGGGTTTGGCTTGGCTTTTGAAACCTCAAAGCCCACCCTCAAAGACACAGTTCTTTCATCAAGACCACACCTACTAAGCTTTTTCAAGTGGTACCACACCCTGATGACTAAGCCACCACAGTAGCTTTCTATTGCTCTCATGAAATACCTGAGACAATCAACTCATAAAAGGTTCATTGTGGTTCACAGGGTCAGATCCGAATACAGTATCTATCCCTCAACAAGGCCCTAGGCAGACGAGTCACCTAATAGACATAACTTCTTTATGCGAGACACAAGGATTCTCAGAGTTTAGTAATTGCTACGTATTCTTCTTACTGCTAATGAGTTGTTTACTTGACACTTTTGGGCACTCAAAATTTAATCAAAACTTCAGAAAATTAATTTATATATAAACATAGAGATAAATGGAAATGGGTGGTTGAGAGGAGAAAGCACGTAGCTCGAATGTGAGCAGCTACACAAATAAGTTTTTACTGACAGGGTCTTCTAGCAACAACACAAAAGGCATTCTTTCATTATTTTTTGGCCATAGTGAAAATTATCGGTCAGAATTCTGTATATTTATTAGTTTAGATTAAGTTGATATTTTAATTAGTACTGTTAAGAATCCTTATCATATGAAAAATAAGAAGAAATGATACACTTATTATTGCTGTATATGTTTACAATACTTTTTATATGTTAATTTTTACTGGTTATAATATCATTCATGCTTTCATAGTCTTTTGCTTTTAAGAAATTGTTTTTAAATTTTTGTTAGTTTGCTTGATATAGAGTCTCATTTTGTAGTCCAGGCTAGCCTCTAACTTTCAGCAAACCTGGCCTTAGTCTTCCAAGTGATGAGGTTACAGGTGTGAACACTACATCGGCATGTTTTAACTTTCCAGTAATATTATTATTAAACAAAAATGTTGCCTTTTGACAGAGATAGACCTTCAATCTTTCTACCTGAGCCACATGTCTCCAGAAGGCCTCTCCCTGCTCCAAGCCATGAACAGATTTCCCATCTTTGCACTTCCACTCTGTCTGCCTTTAAACTTAGCTGCTTTAGGCTCTGTGCAGCTAGCTCCCATTCTCTCTTTTAATTTTGTGTGAAATACTCTCGTCTTATTCTGAGATCCACAGAATAAAGACACGTGAGAAAATTGTAGTGTGACATTTTCGGCATATCATTTTAACTTTATAGAATCAGTAAGTCACTGACAAAACAAAAAGACATTTTGAAGAGCTCGGAGATGAATTTGCTGTGGGGATGAGCCCAGAGCATTGTTAGATCTTTGTGGGAGAGGGACTGGAAGCCTTGCAAAAGGGATCAGAGAAAGCAGGTTTACAGGAAAACTTTCAACTTTCTTCCCCATGGCCTCAAACTGACCTCATGGGATATTTTAAAGGAAAAAAATAAGTTGTCGATACTTACCAATCCTTGATAATTTCAAGGAAAAAAGAAAGTTGAGCAGCAGTTAAAATGTATTTCTGAAGAAGGAACTGGCCTCTTCCTGTTGTCTAGCGGCGGGAGTCTAACTCAGTCTCACAAGCTGACTTACTTTCCAAATCTCTTCATACCTTTCAAAAAACTACGATTGTCTGCATGCATGTACCTTTCCCACCTGTGTGCAGAGTCTGTGGAGGCCCAAAGAGAGCCTTGGGTCCCATGATGCTGAGTTATAGATGTTTGTGAGCTGCCCGGTGGGGACTGGAGACTTACCTGGGTTCTCCTCAAGAGTAGCCAGTGCTCTTCTCCACTGAGCTGTCTCCCCAGCTGTCTTTCTTAATTTCATGCCCACATTGTGTATGTCTGTATGAGGGCAGAGGAGACTTACTCTGTGCATAATGCTGTAAAGGCATATGAATGTTGAAGGAATTGGTACTGTTCTTATAGGAAGCAGAACAAACAGTCTTCCCCCATTAGCTATGTAAGAGAAATTATCTTTTCATTTTAAATTTTAATTTAGTGATAAATACTCATGGAGTATAGTGTGACATTTAAATACACAAATACAACCATTCATAGTTTCTTAGTTAGAAGTGGGGTGGGTCCTGAACCCCTTCCCTCTCCACGCTAGAATGTTGACCAATGGACATGCTAGAATGGCTTGCTCGATAGACACTTGATGGCTTGTCGGGGAGCAAGAGTCAGTTTTCTCTAAGGATACATGTCCAATGGGGCTCACTGTGCTCCGTTGGTGGATATCCAGAGACATCACAAACCAGTTGGTGGGTTATTAAATTTATAAAAGAAACAGGAGGTAGAGGGGGAGAGGCCTGGGAGGCAGAGCTTAGAGGAGTAAGTGGGGAAGATTTGGGTGTCAATATGTTCAAAATATGTTTTTTGAAGTTCTCAAAGAATTAGAAATAATAATAAGAATCCATGAGTATGACATACTGTGACTGGATTGATGTAGCTAGCCCATGCATCACCTCAGACACTTACTCCTCACTCCTCTGTGTTAGAAATGGAAAAGCCCTCTGTGCCATACACACCAAGCCATTGCCAGCCACTTTGAGGACTGCACTAGCAGGCATCAGGAGCCATTCCACCTAAGCAGCCACAGTGTACACTCCCCTCTGTCTGCCTTCTCTCCATCCTCCCTCCACCTCTCCTCTCCCTGCTCTGCTACCCACACTTCCTAACCAGTAAGTAGACTTCCTAGCAGTAGAAAACATGTGGGGTTTGTTTATCTAGGGCCGCCATCTTGGACTCAGTAAAGCATCCTTCAGGCTCACTTACATAGTCAGGAAAAAAAAACAAAAACAAAAACACCTCAGCTCTAACTTAATTGCCAGCCTTGCCTGAGCCATTCTGTGAGCCTGTTTAGACTCCAGGGAAAGGCTCTGTTTACTTGCAACATAGAATCAATCACTGATGTTACTTAGGAACTCCCTACATGATTACTTTAGTTTAAGGGTAAATTATTTCTTTAGAAAAAAAATTGATGTACTTAAAAATCCAGGACAGTTCTCCCTTCCCCTTCCCCTTCTTCCCCTTCTTCTTCCCCTTCTTCCCCTTCTTCTTCCCCTTCTTTCCCTTCTTCTTCCCCTTCTTCCCCTTCTTCCCCTTCTTCCCCTTCTTCCCCTTCTTCCCCTTCTTCCCCTTCTTCCCCTTCTTCCCCTTCTTCCCCTTCTTCCCCTTCTTCCCCTTCTTCCCCTTCTTCCCCTTCCTTCTTCCCCTTCCTTCTTCCCCTTCCTTCTTCCCCTTCCTTCTTCCCCTTCCTTCTTCCCCTTCCTTCTTCCCCTTCTTCCCCTTCTTCCCCTTCCTTCTTCCCCTTCTTCCCCTTCCCCTTCCCCTTCCCCTTCCCCTTCCCCTTCCCCTTCCCCTTCCCCTTCCCCTTCCCCTTCCCTCTTCACTGAAGGCTGGGCCACATTTGGACAGGGACTTTGGAAATCTGGAAGTCCTCTGGCTTCTCTCTTCCTGTGTCACTTTGGCCTTTTATTGCTTATCCTGCTGTTCTGCCCCGCTCTTCCCTGCTTCCTAATTTTCCTTTGCTCCCTCCTCGGTCCAGTATGTCACTTCAGAGGACAGGCTTCTGAGAACTTGTGAAGAAGAGAGATAGTAACTTAGCTCAAATTCTAACATATGCTTCAACCTTCTCTTTATTTTGGGCACGAATGCTGAATGACTGGGGGATTACATTTAGCTGTGAGTCAGCACAACTGTCCCATGGCACTTGGGAAGCCAGCCTGGTTAGATAGTGTGTGTGCCTCCTTTGGATTTGTAAGTTGTTACCTTGTAAGCCTTGCCGGCTAGTGAATAGGAGCTATATACTAGAGACGGGATTCACATAGCCTTGACTTCACCTCTGCATTTCCCCCTTGCAACCATCGGTGTGGGCAATGGTTTTGTCTCTGGATTTCATTTCTACTTTGATGAAATAAAGGAGAGAGCCCATTGTGTGGATGGTCATAAGAACAAAATCAATTCTTAGTTTTAGAGCTCAGCTCTTTAGTTAATTCCTAAGAGGCTGTTACATTTTACATTTTATGTTCTGGTAAACACACACACACACAGACACACACACACACACATACACACACAAAAGGGAGATTACAACCTGAATTAATACTGAATCTGAGTTGTAGGAATATATTTTGTACATGCACAGAGTGTATATGACTATGTCAACACCTGTTGGTAGGGTTTATAGAAGAGACGGTTGTCCCAGTGTGTCTGTCACTTTATAGTATTTGTGGAACATACGTTTGCTTTCAACCCTTCACTTCTAAAAGACGTTATGTATAGATTATTTCAATTCCTAATTTTATTGCTCTTTACCAACTCATTTGTTGGGATTGTTCTGGATCTTACAAGGAACCTGTTGTTTTGTTTGCCTGCATCAGTTGTAATAGTTGCTGCTTCTTCTGGGAGGAGTGTTTACAGTGGGGCAAGGATTTGAGTGTGGGAGGCCCCAGTATTCATTAGCTTAGATCTAGAGACACAAGCTTATGGAAGCTAATGAGATTCCCTTTGTGTGGAGGGGAAGCACAATTGCTAGAATGAATTCTTTTACATAAAAAACTGACTTTAGATTTGATGTATTTACAGCCTGCTAGAGAGGAAAAGAGGCATTCTGGAGGAATTGAATTCCTTATGTAACAGATTGCCACCCATATGATAACCATAGGCCACGATGCTGCATTTCCTGTGAGGGAAGTCAAGCCTTGGACAGGAGCAAGACAGAAGAAAAATCCTCTGCTTTGATCAAGGCGTAGACGAAAGTACAAACACGCTGCCATCCTTTGTTGTCAGTTAGCAAATTTTCTGAGAGAGGAGGAGAGAGAGAGAGAGAGAGAGAGAGAGAGAGAGAGAGAGAGAGAGAGAGAGAGAGAGAGAGAAGGTGGGAGAGGAAAGGAGGGAGAGAAGGAGGGAGGGAGAGAGAAGGAGGGAGAAGAAAGGATGGAGAGAAGGAGAGAGAGGAGGGAGAGGAAAGGAGGGACGGGAAGAACAAGGAGAACTTCATTTAAACTTTTTAAGTCTTTGGTGAGTTATTAATAATCTGAACTGAAGACTGAGAGTCATTCCAGCCCCTATGACTTCAGGGTAGGAGCAGATGGGAGAAAAAGAAGTGAAGAGTGGAGCCCAGGGCCTACTGCAATCCTGGCACAACCTGAGCAGAGTCAACCACCCAACTGAACCTGCTACAGCCTTGCTTCCTGGATTCTCTGGGGTTTGTTTTTTGTTTTTTGTTTGTGTTTTGTTTTGTGGGTTTTTTTTTAAGAAAAAAGAAAGAAAGAAAAGAGAAGAGAAGAGAAGAGAAGAGAAGAGAAGAGGAGAGGAGAGGAGAAGAGAAGAGAAGAGAAGAGAAGAGAAGAGAAGAGAAGAGAAGAGAAGAGAAAAGAAAAGAAAAGAAAAGAAAAGAAAAGAAAAGAAAAGAAAAGAAAAGAAAAAAGAAGAGAAAAGAAAAGAAGAGAAAAGAAAAAAGAAAATTTATCTAAGGGACCCATCTTGTGTGAATTAATGCTATCCTACTACAAAGTCAGTTAGAATAATCACACATTCCCTCAGAAAGTTCACCAGGCCCTTCTGCTGGTATTATTAGTGTGCAACCTGTTTTATTTCTACCCACACTGGAGTCAGTCTCTTTATTATTCTCATTTGGAATAACACTCAGAGGCACAGCCTCCAACCCGAGGTTACCACAGCGATGTGTTGAGTCCTAAATCACCTATGCAAGTTGCTTCTTATTTAGTCACTTGACCACTGACTTGCCTTGCTATTGATTTTGTGGGTGGCAGGAGTCTTGATGGTGGTGTCATCCCAGCCTGAGAGCAGTGGAATAGCTCTGCCTTAACCATGCTTTCCTGGAACACCATGGACTTTGGAGACCAGCTCAATAGCAGGGCTGTTTCCTTACTTCCAGCCTGACTTTGTTGTGTTGTCTGAAGCAAATCCCTGGTGCTTTAGATTTATTACAGAGCTGAAGATAATTTTTTTATGATGCACAAGTAGCCTTTTGTCCTTGCGTATGAGTGAGGAAGTTTCAGAAATAAATCTGCATGTCTCCAGTTGGCAGAATAATAGTAGGTTCTTCTCTTGGGCCTATGGCCTATCTAACCACAGGCTCTTGGTCCTGATAATGGTCTATGGGACATACTGGGTACACATTTCATCTTGTGGAGGGGGCCTTAAATCCAGCCAGAAACTGGGTTGTTACTCCTCTAACACCCATGCCACTATTGCATCCAGCCATTATCGAAGGTCACCGGGTTCTCAGCATCTCAGCGACCAATGGTGACTTTTCTCCTCTGGTAGCATGGGCAGATAGTACTTTCCTGAACTATGAAAGCTAGCTAGCAGGGATGAAGATTCCAGGTCAGTACCAGCCTGACTTATGACTCAACAATGTGTCTCCAACGATAGGGTCCAACCACCAAGTCCTGGTGGGAGACTGATAGGATCGGCCATAGACTATCATGTTTGGGGTCTATACTGGATAACAACTCCAAAAAGGAAACATATTCCTGGCAGCAGGTGTTCTATTTATGAACCTATGCTATCTTCCCAGGGGCACTATTACCTTGCTATAGGGTATCTCCATTGAAACCCTTTATGTATATATTTTAGAATGCTTCTACAGAAGTAGGTAGGTTTTCGTAGATCTCTTCAAAAGGACTTGTTGTTAGATGTACCTCACCATGTCCCGTATGTCAACCCGCTGCTCCGTCTCCCACCCGATCCAACCCTTCACATTCATTTATTCTTGTTTACCCATGTGTTCTATCTCCCTTCCCTCAGAATCGTCCCCTTCCCTGGCTCCCCACTATCTCTCTGAGCTCTGTGGGCGTTCCAAACAAAACACAGCTAAAGGCTCAAAGCTACCATCCACAAATGAGAGAAAGCAGGCAGGGTTTGCCTTCCTGGGTCTGAGTTAACTCACTCAGAACGATTGTTTCCAGATCCGTTTATCTGTGAATTTCATAATTCTATTTTTGTTCAGCTCAGTAAGACCCATTGTGTAAACATTACTGAATTTTCTTTTCTTTTCAAAGATTTATTTATTTATTTTATGTATATGAGCACACTGTAGCCGTACAGATGGTTGTGAGCTTTCATATGGTTGCTGGAAATTGAACTCAAGACCTCTGCTCGCTCCAGTCCCACTCACTCCAGCTCCAAGATTTATTTATTTATATATAAATATTTGTATATGAGTACACTGTAGCTGTCTTCAGACACACCAGAAGAGAGAGTCAGATCTCATTATGGGTGGTTGTGAGCCACTACGTGGTTGTTGGGATTTGAACTCAGGACCTTCGGAAGAGCAGTCAGTGCTCTTAACTGCTGAGCTGTCTAACCAGCCCTGTACTGCATTCTCATTATCCTTCATTGCTGTTAGATATCTAGGCTAGTTTCTACTCCCTAGCTGTTGTGACTAGAGCCACAGTGAACATGGGTGAGATGGTATCCCTCAGGTAGGAAACAGAGTGCTTTGATTATGTGCGACTGAGACCGGCACAGCCAGCTCACGACGCAGATCTTTCTCTGTCTTTCTGAGGTTCTTTCACACTGATTCAGCCGTTATGCGGCATGTTCTCTTGATGATATGTAATGGTATAAGGCTTTTGGGTGACTCAAACATTGTGAAGGTTCGTGGAAAGAATTCACACATGGGCATCCCAGAAGTGTCAATATATTATGTCTATTCCTAACTATGAATGATAAGTAAGGGGATGCATCTCTGGGAGACAAGGAAGAGAGAAATTCATGATACAAGACTATGGATCAAATTACCTCCAGGATCAACTTCAGCTCTGTTGCAGGAGTACGAGCTAGATTCCTCCCATTCCCCGTGCAGCACTTACTAAGTATCTTCCATTGCCGTGAAGAGACACCATGACCAAGACAACTCTTATAAAAGGAAAATATTTAATTGGGGGTGGCTTACAGTTTCAGAGGGTCCGTTCATTATCATCATGGTGGGAAGCACAGCAGTGTGCATGCAGACATGGTGCTGGAGATGGAGCTGAGAGTTCTACATCTTGATCCGAAGGCAGTCAGGAGGAGACTGTCTCATACTGGGAAGAGCCTGAGTTTAGGAGACCTCAAAGCCCGCCCCTACCGTGACACACTTTCTCCAACAAGGCCACACCTCCTAATAGTGTCACTCCCCATGGGCCAAGCATTCAAACGCATGAGTCTTGGGAGTCAAACCTATTGAAACCATCACACTAAGGATGGCTTGGAAGTTTTAGTCACCTGCAGTCCCTCAGCATCATAAGCATGCATATAAGATGCTAAGACTGGTGTGTGTACCACATGGTCGTGCATTTGACAACAGAGAAGATTAAGGCCCAGGCCCTGAACTATGCCTTGACTTGATTTTACAGTCCTCCTTCATAGTCTGACTCCTTCCATGCACCTCCATGTACCCTAAGATTTGGACAATTTCAGTGTATCATGGATTTTTACGGCTGATAACATTTTAGCCAATTTCTCTTTTTGAGACTCCAGTTACTGTTGTGATAAAGCATCACGGTTTCAAATGCTGTCTTTTCAGACCATGCCAAGACAAATAGGAATTCTGTCTTCTCACTGTGATGGCTAAACATCAGGTAGAAAGCTGGGACTTCACTGATGTTCCCTTTGGATAAACAACAGGGCTAAAACAACGTTTAAGGGTGGCCTGGCTGGGCTTTGAAGCCATAAACTTCCAACAAGAGCATGCCACTCGACTTGTTCTTCTGAGCAGGTGCTTCACTGCCTTCATCTAAGTTCGTCTTCTTAGAATCACTGTCGGTGATGGACATCAGGGAGACATCTTGATTTTTGGCCTCGTCCTCTAATTTAGCATCCGTCTCTGTCTTAACTCTTACTCTCTTCTTCTTTCCTCTTAGTGTGAGAAGATGCTTGATTGGCTATCTTGGGTGGCTTCTATCATCTTCCCTATAGTTCTTGTATTGCCCGTGTTGCAGGGCTTTGGGGTTATATTATTAATTAATTATCATGTCCCACTTGAGTTTTAATAATAGAGACATGGGGAACATCTGTATAGTATAAGACTATAGGCCTGTTTGCAGGGCCTCAGCCAACCCTCCAGATTCCACCTGACTTCCCACCACTGTGTCTTTCCACCTGACTCTCTCTGCCCTGCTCCTGCTCCATTTCTTTCCCTCTGCCCCTCCCCCTCTGCCCCAGCTCCAGCCACCGGCTCTTCATTCCTCCAGTGTCACACGTCTCCCTCAAATGAAAAGCTATCAGCATAGTGGGAGATGCCACAGCTTAAGGCTTACTCACCCGAACCAATTGACACCCAGACTATATGCCACAGCCTTTTGGCCAGGCTGAGGACCAGGTGATCTCCCCCATGGCAGCTTGCCTTTCTTTGGGGGCAGATGAAGAAACAATAAGCATTTATATATTCTGCCAACCTGGTGTTCTAAGCACAGCAATTAACAGTTGAGAACATAGGGGCACCACACCTTCATAGCCAGGTGAATCAATATGAATGGGGTGGGTTACCCCAACAGAAACAGTAATGCACCCTTCCCTCATGAACCCAGAAACCTGATGCTCCCCAAGTCTTCATTTCTATGACTTACATTTTCCTCTTTACAAACTGCCTAGTTATATACAGTTAGTCTGTCCTTCAACCTCCCATCCAATATGCGTATGGATAAGCAAATGAAAACAATGAGAGAAAAAAAAAAAACTCTGATAGTACCAGCGAAATCTCAGCAACCCCACCACAGATCTTGCACAGTCTTACATAATAAAGTTGAAATATGAGAAACAATAGCCGTGTTTCAGATAATCCCTTTGATGAGCTGGAAAACAAGCCATTTATTTGTCTTGTTTTCTCTGTTCTCTATCTAGAATCGTATCCAACACAAGAAACTCTAACTGATCCCAGAGTTGTTCACTTATAAACAGGTTGTGGGAAAGCAGCAGAGAATTATAAAACAGTCCAAGTTTTCAGAATCTAAGTGTGTTAAGGGCCAACCTAGAATTGACCGTGTCCCAGTGAGTGCTGCTGGATTAAATTGGCTAATTATAAGTGTTTCTTGAGAATGTGCTTGAGGGAGAGATTCAGTAGTTCTTAAGCTAAAACCCATTTCCAGCTCTACCCATGCAGTGATGTCACTCACCACCCATGCAGAGAACCCAAGTGTTCCCAGAGATCCTGAAACAGAACAATCCCTGCGGTGGGCCACCATGGCATCCAGCATCCACTTACTTAATATTATCAACTAAATCCTTCCAAGCCATCCTCTGGGAGAGGGATGCACAGGACACAGGCTGGAGTTGTCACAGAGAAAGGAGCCTCCCTAGAGGAAATGCCTCCATGAGATCCAGCTGTAAGGCATTTTCTCAATTAGTGATCAAGGGTGGGAGGGCCCATTGTGGGTTGTGCCATCCCTGGGCTGGTAGTCCTGGGTTCTATAAGAAAGCAAACTAAGCAAGCCAGGGCAAGCGAGCCAGTAAGAAACATCCCTCCATGGCCTCTGCATCAGCTCCTGCTTCCTGACCTGCTTGAGTTCCAGTCCTGACTTCCTTTGGTGATGAACAGCAATGTGGAAGTGTAAGCTGAATAAACCCTTTCCTCCTCAACTTGCTTCTTGGTCATGATGTTTTGTACAGGAATAGAAACCCTAAGACAGGACCTTAGAAGGAAGCTCAGGTTGTGGTCCCTAAACAAAGCTGGTGGTGACACTGGGTACAATGGTCACAAGAGTCTTATACAGTAATAATGTACAGAAATTTGGGGTGTTCATTAACTATTAGTGTTTGCTTTAATGGGCCCCTCAAAAATTCTGCATTATTTTCATTTGAAGGTACCTAATCACATGATGTTTTGAATGTCAAAGAAAACAAGATCTGTATAGTAATTAAAGTAACATACATTTCATTCAGGACTGCTGCAACAGAGGAAAGGGTCTCCAGTATATAGTTGTACAAAATCTCCAACAGTATTGGCAGGAACTCGATGGGAGTCAATGAGTATGCCATGATTAGGGGGAAATATCAAACGAGGGGGTGTCCCAGGCACACTGCTCTGTCAGGATTCTTGCTTGTAGACAGGCCATGACGAACAGAAATCACCTGGGTGAACAGGGAGGCAAAGTCACCTCTCTAGATATGAGGGAGGTGATAAGATATGGAAAATGGGGGTGTTTGGGGCGGAAACCGACTTAGCAGAATTCTGAGTAAGCATGGAAAACGCACATGGAATACACATAGAAGTCTAGATGTAGGTCTTGATTGGAGGAGTTGAGGGGTGCCCAGGAAGAGTTTGGTCAATCCAAGAACTATCCTGGTCTGTCCATTTCTTGTTTTCTAGACATGTTGACATAATTACCTTAATTTACAATTTGTCAAATTATGAATATTATTGGGGAAGTTTAATAGCTGCATATGGAAATATTCACGATCCTCATTCATTCATGCAAGTACCACTTAGAAACCACCCTGATACTTCGTATCCCTCTTGTCATCTAGAGGGAATATTAGTTTAGTCCTCAGCTGACCTCATGGCCAAGTCTCCTTATTCAGTACACTGTCTCCATGGGATTCACTCCATCTCTGAGTGATGCCAGGCAGAAAACCCAACATTGTCCTTCTATAGATACTAGTGTAGATCTATAGGAAGTATGTGTGTGCTTGCATATGCATACTTAATTACATATATTTCATTACAAGAGTCTGAAGGGAACAGATCTCTTTTGCAGATAGATCTATGTTAGCCAGATGTGTAGATGTTACACCGTGACATCACAGAATCTCTGACCAGTGTGGTTAGCTGTATGGATATGCGCATGTCATGGCCCCCATGGTCACTGCTGCCAGCTTCCTTCACACTGAAGAGCTGGTTGAGCTCTTACTTAATCTCTCCAGTCGGAGCCGAGTCTGTGCTCCATTAAAGAAAAGTCCTACGTATGTACTTCTACCTTATTTTTTTTTTTTTAATTCCTGAAGGCAAACTTTCAAAAGTGAGTTTTGTGCTCCTAGGGCATATTGACTTTAAACTGATTCCTTCATGGGCCATCAAAGGAAAAAAATGAAACGATGTATAGAAAATTTATGCCCTTAAGTGATAAACAAGCTCCACGAACCCAAAGCAAGGATCCAAATGTTATATGTTGTGACATTTTCCTGGTTCACGTTGCAGATGCCAGTTTGCTGCCCTCAAACTCTCTTCACTGGTTGTGTGTGCTCACCTTCCTTTCTGTACACATTTTCTCTCAAGGGCCAGCATGGTCCTTTTATCTTTGAAAGCCTAAAGGAACTTCTTCTCTGTGCCCCTCTCCGCCAGAGGTGGTCTTACTTTCCTCTGCTCCCTTCTTCCGACTTGGGGAGTTGCTTAGCCACAGCAGCAGGAGTGTGGGTCACTCCCCTTCCGTGAGGTTGACCAAACTCTTGTAGAGTTTGTGTGTCTTCAGCATGACATGTGGGATAATCTGGCTAAAGTTGAAGCTTCCCTTTCAAATTTCAGCCTTGCTTGGCTTCCTTCTCTTCCGGTTTCCTCTTGTCCCGGGAGCCTCTCTCTCTCTCTTTTTTTTTTTTTTTTGGTTTTTCGAGACAGGGTTTCTCTGTATAGCCCTGGCTGTCCTGGAACTCACTTTGTAGACCAGGCAGGCCTCGAACTCAGAAATCCACCTGCCTCTGCCTCCCGAGTGCTGGGATTACAGGCGTGCGCCACCACTCCCGGCTCCGGGAGCCTCTCTTAAGCAAGTCACTTCCATTGATATTCTTCTGGGTCCACTGCAGAGGAACAGATGGCCCAAGGCAATGTCGGAGCTCACAAAATGGGGTTGCGTGCCTTTTATCAACTGCTTTAAACCTTTTTTATTACCCATTTGGTCATTTGGCCTTGTGTGTGTGTGTGTGTGTGTGTGTAAATAGGGGATCTCAAAAGGTTATCATTCACACCTGATGACCTGGGCTCGGATCCCCAGAACCCATGTGAGAGCTGGTCAGAGTAGTGGAGGGGTTTGCAGCCCCTACTCCCCTGTGGAGGATGAAAAGCAGAGGCAGAAAACCCTGGGCATTCCCAGACCAGGAAGCCTGGCAGGAAGAGAGAGCATTGTTCTCAAACAGTGAAGGGAAAGTTCTCTGACACTCAAGATTTTCCTCTGACCTTCATGCGCACCTTACAACATGTGTGTCCACATACTTACAGACATATTAATTTAAAATGTGAGGGCTAGGTTAGAGTTATTCAGTGGTAGGGTTTTTGTATGCCAGAGGCGGGACTTCTGCTTTTCATAGTCATTTTGTGTTATAAATTAGATATGGGTCAATGCTTATTAGTGTACCTGAGTCACAGACGTAGCCATTGGAGAATCACAGATGAAGGCTTTGTCTTGCTCTTGCTGGCTTTAATGTTTCATCTCTTTCAAATTCCTTGGGGGTTTAAAAGTGTTTTTTTTTAAAAACTATCAAAAAGACATCCTAACATCAAAGTTCACAACTCACTAAAATAGGATGTGTATATCTCTTCTTTAAAATTTATCTAGGAAACTTAATTTCTCAAAGGGAGAGTGACTGGAAATCATGTCCAAGTGTTTGAGTCAATAATATCAAATGGTAGACAGAGCGATCTTTGCCTAATTTTTGACAAAATTTGGGAAATTTTTCTTTTTGTTTTGTTTTGTTTTTGTTGTTGTTGTTTCGAGACATGGTTTCTCTGTGTGGCCCTGGCTGTCCTGGAACTTGCTCTGTAAACCAGGCCGGCCTCGAACTCAGAAATCTGCCTGCCTCTGCCTCCCAAGTACTGGGATTAAAGGCATACACCACCACTGCCCGGCTAGGAAAATTTTTAGAAACAAAATTATTGAGAATAATTCAGCAGGCCAGGGTGCTGGTAATGTATTTCCAAGATAGGGCAGGCAATGGGAGAGCCTTTCTTCTCTGTTCTCTAGGGGTAGCGGTCCTGTGCCAATAGCCCACCACAGCACTGTTTAGAAAATGACTTTCTGTATATGTGACACCCTGAGTTTGATCCCCATAAAAGTTATCTGTGCTCCACAGACAGATCTTATTGAGTGTCAGGGCTGATAACATGTGGACAGACTTCTATCAGCCTCTTTATGGGCCTCATTTGAATGATTCAATAGTGGATTCAGGTACGGAGCAATCAGGAACTCATAAAACCCAGCTCCGAGCTCTCTGTGGTTTCTGTGGGGTGGCAGTGTCAGCACATCTGTGGGCCGTAAGACATTGTGTTTTTCTGGATAGGGCTTATCCTATCTCCCTTCCACCCGGTGTCTCACGGTTTGGTTTCTTACTCATCTTTTCTTAGTGTTGTTTAGGCGTTCCCATTCTCCGGGGATCCTTTCTGATTCCTGCAGGAGGGAGGGGGTTCCCTTACAGAAGATTTGCACCACTTTGAGTAATTATCCAGAAAAAAAATGCTTAGCCTAAGAGGGAGCTAAAGCTGCTGAGGTCAGCCTTTCTTTATCTCTGTCCCCCGTACCTGGCACTATGCAAAGCACAGAGCTAACCCTCAATAAACATCCTCTGAACTGGACAAACTATGAGTCAGAAGAGAAGAATGTGGGGCTTTGGGGGGGAATTGAATGTGATTCCCCCCAACCCCGTAAGTTGTTTCAAAGCCATTCAAGTAGCTTGGGCAGACCAAAAAAAAAAAAAAAAAAAAAGAGCCAATGGTCAGTAGGCACAAATCAGACATTTGGCACAAGAGGATTCATAAATGGGAAAAGAAGGTAACAACTGGAGGTTAGAAGATTCACAGCCAGATACCATCTGAGAGAAAGTGTGGCTAGATGTGGTTTAAAACGTACAAGTGATGGGAGCCGAAGGCTTGGGAGTGAAGACTTCACCCTGCAACAGAGATAGCTCTTCAAAGTGAACAGACACCAAGGAGCAAGTGGCGTGTGGGACACCAAAGCCACTTTGTCTCTCCAGAGAAAATGAATAGAGAAGGAAGAAGCCGACAAGAAAGCTGAGCAGGGTGGTGCTCACCTTTATTCCCAACCCTGGGGAGGCAGAGACAGGCAGATGGCCTGAGGACTTGAGCCCAGCCTGGTCTACGCAGCACATTCTGGGCCAACCAGGGCTATGTAGTGAAAGCTAGTCTCAAAACCAATTAAATGGACACCCCAAAACAGAAAACACTATAAAAAGGTAGAAAGGAAAGGGAAAACACGAAGGAAGGAAGAAAGACCAGCAGGGCAGCTGCTCAGAGTCCCCACTGGAGCCCTGGAGGGCATTTTCCACATTTGTTGCCAGGCATCTCTTGTGATCTTCAGATTGGTACGCCAATGTTCCCCAAATCAAAAGAGAAGAAGGAAAAATTGATTTCTTTGGCTGATGGCTGTCCTAAAAATGACCCAGGAAGCCACTTGTAGCTGGCCACTGGCTGGCCAGGCTCTGACAGCCAGAGGTGAGTGAGGGCTGAGAATGGCTTGTTAGACACCTGCAGCTGCCCTTGTTGCTGAGGAGGTGTTGTGGATGCTTGCCAGCTCTGTGGCTCTCTACCCAGTGTCCTGACTAGAATACTTTGTTTTTCTGGAACCAATCCCTTAATACTTTCTTCTACTTCTGTGCTTAGTCATGAGTGCTTACTTAGCCTGAAGCTCTCACTGCAGTCCACAACCTCTAGGTACAACTTGTCCACCCACCCGTTTGTGCCGATCTCGGCTCTTCGAGTAGAATACACTTCGAGTAGAGGAAGAGGAGAGGCACAGCCGACACTATTTTTCCCTTTATACAGACTCTCTCTGTGGCTCGATTTATAACTTTTTTACTTAATGGTGATACAGAGTGATATATATTTAGTAAAACTCCTAGCTGGAATTTTAAGTTTAAGTCTTGTATGGCTTCCAGTGTGCTGTTCAGCCCTCTGCCTCAACCCTGGGCGGTGGCAGAATGAGAGTCCCTAATCACCCACACAACCAAGAGGGGGACAGCTCCTTTTCAGCATGCTATGTCACTCTACAGTAGATGATATGCATTTTATCTTTACAATATTTGAGTTTACAATGGATCACTTTAATTCGAATATAACCCTGTTATAAATTCATGAGCATCTGCATAATTATATGATAATCATACACTTAGGGAAATTTTAGTGGTTTTTTTTTAAAACCAAGAAATTTATTGTCTGATTGGTTTGAATTGCCAGGTACTTATATTCTCTAGTTATAATTTTTGAGTTTATGCAAATATTTATAGTCTTAATAATATGTAACATTTATATTTAGTTGTTAGGACCTAGCTGTATAAATGAAGCCCTTGGACCAGGGTCACTGGAATTACTTGAAAACTGGTCAAAGATGCAGAGGTAGGCTCGACCTGTCCAAGACCTACTGAACCTACTGAATACTGTAGACCTACTACAGTGAAGCCTGACTTTACTGTCATTCAGATGGATCACACACACCTTAACACTGGAAAACCTTCTTCTAGAGTACCCAAGACAATCAAGGCTTGACACCATTCTGTTCATGTCCTATGTGTTAAATAGAGGACACCAGGTCTAAGAGATCATCTTAGTCACTACAGTGGAATGCCTGTGGGACATCTTAGGAACCACCACTCAGGAGAGCCATAGAACATCCCTGGGGCCTATGAATGGTCCTTACTAGGGATGCAGGCAGGCAGGTAAATGCAGTTAGATACACGATAGACAGACTTTAGATGGATATCAATGTAAATGTGATGTAGATTTTTTAAAAGCTTGATAGGTAACAGGTGCCAAGAAGCAGAAAAGATCCAAGAGCTTGCTCTACTTACATACTAAAAAGTAGCTGGCACAGTTCCCCAGACAGCAGGAGACTGGAGGTTCCTGGTAGAGTTGGTAATCACTCCACAACACACAGTGGAATCAATGTTCTAATGTCCATCCAGTCTGCTGAGGATTATGTATGAGTAAGGTGCGCAGATCCAGATGGATACCTGCTGTGCTCTGAGTTGTGCTACAGGAGAGCATGGAGGTGAGAGACTCCCGGTCTGTTCAAATGGGTGACAGGAATCCCTTTTATCTGAGATGCTGTGCCCTCTGACACTTCCCACTTTATCAATGCCCTTGGAAAACACACAGAGCAAATTGTAAATACCATGTCTCCTCACAAAGATGCATGCATCCTAGGGACTCACATAGAATTGATTCCCAGTAATGGTTATTAACACATCATTGTCTTTGATTTACTTTGGGATCCATGGGGGATCCCAAAGTAAATTATTTCCTAAATTTCAGATTGTACTAGAGATGATCTTTAGCAGAGAGACTCAGGGAAAGAAACAACTTCTAGCCTGGACCTTTCTCTATGCACCTAATGTGGGGAGAGAAGCTATATGAGCGAGCGAGTGGACCATATACCACACACAGTGTGGCCATCTGGGGGCTCTTCTTGCTGTTTGTCAGATTGTTCAAGTACCAACCTGTTCCTCTCTTAGTGTGCGAGAGATACAACACAATAACAAACCCCTACGGAGAAAACCGGGGAGGTGGCTCAGTGGTTAAGAGCTCTGGATGCTCTTCCAGAGGACCCGAGATCAGTTCCCACCACCCACACAGCAGTCTGTAACCATCTGCAACTTCAGTCCCGAGGGATCTGATGCCCTCTTTAGGTCACCATGGGTACTACATGCATTTGCTGCACAGACATACATGCAGGTGAAACCCCCATACACACGAAATAATAAAAATAAATAAATTAAGAGCTCCAAAGAGGCATGTGTAATTGACATGCAGCCACAGGAAGATAAAGAGGGGAAGCTAAGGGTAATGACGACTTTTTAATACAGTCTTCTGCGAAGGGCTTGCTATGCAAAACTGGTAGTTTTCTTCGCCTTTGTGAATCCAAATAAAAACTACACCTTCCAGTATCATTGTTGAGTGGGTGTCTGCTTTGACTACTAGAGTGCTTTTTGACTGTTAAGCAATGATAGTGCTTGCCCTAAAGGAAACTGGAGAGGCGATTTTATGAAGCATACAGCACTAGTTTGTTGCTGTTTACAATCAGAGTCCTGGGGCAGTGGGCAGCCACAGTCCCAACTTGTAACAACTTCTGACTTCTGTGTTGTCAGTATTCCTACAATGGGTGGCTTTAAGCTGTCAATATGAAGACAATCAGATCTAAAATGTTCTGAAAATCGCACACGCTTGGCGTGTGGTGAGCCTAGTAAGGCATAAGGCAGATTGTGCCAAGTGTTTGCTATAGAAGCCTCTTCCCCAATGCCTTTTTAAAGCAATGCGTTTTATAGTCTTTGGCAACTTAAAACTAGAACTACCTGAAGTCAAGATGCTTGCTGCATAAATGAACTTTTCAGTTCAACAGTGTGAGTGGAAATGATTTGTCTATACTGTAAGCATTAGCAACTTGACTCTTTTGTCTTTAAATAAACGTGTGAAGCATAGGTCAGCCAATTTCCCTTCTGTGGGATGGTCTGTTGGTGAATGGTGCACATTGCATGATCTGTGGAGTCTGTGAACTGTAGTGCAGATGCAAAATGTCTGCAGGAGGGTTTGTGCAGGGCATCTGTGTGCTTCCTCAGGAGACATCCTGGAGTTCTCTTAAGTCAATTTGGCTACAGAAACATGTAATGTCTTGCTTTGAGCTCTAGAATGCTCTACCATCACTGACAGAAACACCATTGGGCAGAATAAGGTGAGTCCTGAGACTGGGCACTGCAGTTTGTTGACAGTTGTTGGGAATAAAGTGCCTTCCTGCCTGAACTACACAGCATACAGTGGAGGCCTTTGCCTCCTCAGGCATTGAGGGAATATCTGTCTTCTGACATTTCTGTATTCATCCCATGGAGTTCAGGGCAACGGACTGAGTCACTCCCTACTGTCTCTTTGGCTAAAGCATAAGTTGGCTTCGCTTGGTCCATCCCAGTCTGCTCCATCTTGAGTGGCTACTGGACAGACTTGAGTTCATGGCAGAGCTGTGTTCCTTCTTCCCTTGATTCCACTGACAGGAACGCTTCAACTACTTGTTTATCAGATTTATAAAATGTCCAACTTGCCAAGGTCTCTGGGCATATGGACAAGAATCAAAACTATTAACCAGTAATAATGATGATGATGGTGGTGATGGCGATGATAACAAAAATGTGCCCATTATAGACACACATTAGAAGGTCAACTCCTTTGGAAGCCCAGTGATATTGACTCAGAATTTCCATTATAACTTGTATTTTTTGTTTTCTTCTTTTTATAGCACACTACTTCCTAGAGGACTTGTTCTTCTGTGTGAAGCAAACACATTAGCAAAAAGTGACATGGAACACATAGGTTTTCTGTTCAGGCCCGGGCTGGATTGAGAAATAACTCATGGGCTGTGCTACAGATGCCACAACTCTCTGGTTCCATGCTTACTTCCGGAGTAAAGGCAGAAACAGAAGTGCAGCCTTAAAAGGGGCTTTGCATTGTCTGCCCCCCAGGTTTTGTCTAGTCCCCAGAAACAAACGAGATTCAAGAGTCCTCAGGTTCTGTCCAAGGGGTTGTATTCCAGGGAGGGTGTGCTGCACCTTGCTTTGTGGTCTCTGCACCTTGGCACCCCCTGCTGTCGGGGGGCACAGTTGTGGAGGATGCCTTACAGGCTTCATCAGGAGTGCATGGGATTATTTCTCCCCATACTGTCTTCTCACAGCCGTGAGCTCGAAAGTGGGCCGCTCTGTTAGGTTAGAAAGAATGTGCCTATTTCGTTGCTCAGTTGCCTTGGATCTAAGGTAACTGCCACATAGGACTTCCTCTCTGGAGCAGCCTCCTTCTGGGTCTGCACCTGCCACAGATAAGGGAAACTGCTGAGAGCCAGGGTAAAGCCAGGGTGCTTCTGACCCTAGGTGGCTCTGGAGGCGTTAGCAGCACACACCACTGGTGGGTGAGTGGAGCGTCCTGGTTGATTGGGTCATTAGAAAGTAAGGCATCACAGACAGGACTCTGTGCTCAATTTTAGTTATGATGATCATGCTGGCCTCCATGGGACCACTGGGCTGAACTACTTGTCAGAGTGCCAACACTATGGGAGAAAAAAAATGACTTCTGTTCATCTCTTACCTTAGTTGTTACGTTGTAGCCTTCAGACTAAATCTACCCCCACTGTCTGTTTTTGTGACTAAAGCTTTACTAGAATGCATACCACACATTCATTAATGGATTATCCCTGATAGCTTTCACTACCCAATGGGAGAATTGATACTGTGACAGAGATACTCCCAGCTGGCAAAAGTAGACATATTTACACCTTGGTTCTTTATAGAAAAAAAATCTTTCCTGACATTGCTTTAAAAGAGCAAATATGGAAAATGTCTAATGGCACAGCCGCCCACCCATCTGTAGACCCCCATGAGTACTTTGCAACCGATTTCTGAGGTGGGAGTCTTGATGGCTTAAGTGCTTTCTCTTTGAGTTGAGTCAGGCTCCAAAATAATGTGGATGCTCCGGAGTGAGAGGGGAACAGGCAAACAGGCAGGTCCCAGTGTCCTGGTGGAAGGACTCCAGGTTGCAACTTTGTCTCCAGTGGCTCTGTGGCCTCTTCCATTTTTCATTCTAAAATGTGAACCATGCAGCAAGAAAAGATAACTCCTCAGCTGCTATTGGAGTTTGGGGCGGAACAACAGTCCTTACTGGTTTGTTGATTGGTGTTCAAGAGATAGTGTATGGGACGCTGTACATAGGAATTGACGTGGTCACCCTTGGATTTTTTTTTCTCTTATTTTGTGGGACAAAAAAACCCTGAAATTTTGGCTCAACAGAGTTAGTAGTGATTTCATGTCTATGGCAGACTGTGTGCGACAGTTTTGAGAAGTAAATAACAAACAGCAGTGTGATTCTAATGCCTGGGTTCTCCTGTGACTTTCTGTCTGTGTCTATTGTGCCAGTATTGTTTTTAATAAAAGACGCTGCTGTGGCTTTATAGTTAATAAGCCTGGGGTCCCAGTGGAACACTGGGAATGCAGAGCCTTTGTACAGGACATTGTTTCTTTATCTCCCTTTCACTATGTGTTGCAGAGGACGTCAGCCTTGATTTAGCTTTCAGGGGTCAGCTTTACATGTGCAGAGGGACTATGAGGCGCAGGGAGAGACTTGGCACCATCTTTAAGCAGCGGGCCTCTTTGGAAAGGATGCTTTCCACTTTTCAACTGTTTATCTATTTTTACTGCTCTGTTCCCAATGCTGGGCTACCTAAGAAAATTCCTTTCAAACGCATTGTGTGCCTTGACCATATTCCTTCTACACCTTCCTCTTCTGTTCAACCCTTCCTGTGCTCGGCTACACCTTCCAGGCCTCCCTCCTGTTCTCCTGTCACAAACACATGTGTGTGCATGTGTATATGCATCTGTGTGCATGTGTGTGTGTACACATGTGTGTATGTGTATATACATATGTGTGTATGTGTATGTAGGTGTATATATGTGTGTGTGTGCATGTGTGTATATGTATATATGCAAATGTGTGCATGCATGTGTGTAGGTGTGTGTGAGCATGTGTATATACATATGTGTGCATCTGTGTACACATGTGTGTATGTATATAAGTATATGTGTGCATGTGTGTGTAGGTGTATATGAGCATGTGTGTATATATATATATGTGTGTGTGTGTGTGTGTGTGCATGTGTGTGCACCTGTGTGCATGTGTGTATGTATATATGCATGTGTGCATGCATGTGTGTAGGTGTGTGTGAGCATGTGTATATACATATGTGTATCTGTGTGCATATGTGTGTATGTATATATGTATATGTGTGCATGTGTGTGTAGGTGAGTATGAGCATTTATATATGCATATGAGTATATTGTGTATCTGTGTGCATACATGTGCACATGTTATAATTTTAGTCTTTGTGACTGAATAAACCCCCACTTCTCCATCTTCTCCAGTGAGTCATCTGTAGACAGACCCCTATGACTTGGTCTACAAGTTGCTTATCAAAATGAACACAACAGCAAAATCTGGACAATTCCTGATCTATGGGTACCTTAAACTTGGTAGTTTAGGAAAACCTTGAGAGAATGCCAGATATAACTCACGGCTCCCATTCCTAAAATCCGGCCCTAATCAGAGCAGAGCACATCATAGTGTTCGTTTTCTCGTTGCTTCTGAAGCTGGGGCACATCATACCTCGTGAGCAGAAACATAGTAAGTACAATATCATTTCTAGATTAATCAGTAAAATATGTATCTTAGTAATTTAAGGATGAAATTGTTCCTTGTAGATCTTGAATTTAGCCAAGCATTCAAAGAATTGTATTCAGTGAAAGGAACACCCCTTGTTGGAAACAAGAGCAGAGCTTTTAGGAGGTGGGGATCAGTAACAACCAGAAGAAACAGATCAGGTACAAGGACAGGACAATGTAGGGACTTAAGGATGGAGCTTCTGGCTATTGTCTCACAGATCCTTCATTTAAACGCAGTAAATACAAGCCGACCTTGAGTGCTGAGCGATTCCTCCAGCAGCTAACTAAACTCTCACTGTGACAATTCTGCCAACATCTCTCCTGTTAACCTGGGGATTTCTTATCTGGTAAACTCATTTGTAGCAGGGCTTTGGTAATGATTCTTTAATGGAGGCCTCTCAGGATAATACCTTGGAGGGCATTTTAGGACTAAATGGTAGAACTGGAGAGAAGTGTTTAAAGGCTTATAAGATGGCCTGCCTCCCAGACAAAAACAAGTCCGTGGGAGGGAGGAGCAGAGAGTCTGGGCTTTAAGCTTCACCAAATGACAATGTCAGGTCATTTGTCTCAGTAACTGCCAGGCAGTTCATCTTCAATTCAGTAGGGAAGACTGCTCAAGCCAAGGGTGTGGGCTGGCTGGGCTCTCTGTCTTGTAGGAAGCTTTACTTGGGAAATTTCAAACGTCGCTGGAATTTAGATTTCTTATAAAGCCATTCACAAAGAAGCAGAGAAAAGGCAAACAACTTCGCGCAGGGCAGAGGCAGCTGCACCAGGAGCACTCAGAGGCACCAGGAGCACTCAGAGGCACCAGACAGAGGCTAAGGACTCGCTCCTGTCTCTCCCCTCTGTGCTATCAGCCCTGCTCTGCCGCCCGAGCCTGGCTCTCCCCTCCACACAGTAGACCCTGGCTCTGCCATGGCTGCAGCTCGAACACGAAGGCAACGCTTTTTTTTCCTTCTACATTTTCCCACTTGGATGGATCCTTTGGGTGTGAAAGCCTAATCAAGGGCTGTCCCATATTGGACAGTGATGTTCTGTGTACATAAAGGGCTCAATCACCTTGCCCCCTTCAGATATGTTCAGCCATGGTCAGGGGACACTGTGCTTGTCATGTCACCAAATGACACATTTTCAAAGACCTAATGTCTGCTTACCTCAGCACTTCTAAAGAATTGCAACCCAATGTTTGACCCATTCAGACCAAAGTCACCCATTAACTGTCAGGCTGTCCTTGACTCCCCGATGGTGGGAGTCTGAGCTCTGCCCTGCTCCAATGGTAATGCTTAAGTGGGTGCAGTCTATAAGCCTAAGTCCTGCCTGAGGTGGGTGGGCTATATCCTCAGGTGTGAGGATATAGGTCCTATTTGAGAGAGCAGAGGAGACGAAGCATGCTCGCCCAGGCCACGGGTAGAGGATGAGAAACACAAGGCTTTCTCTGACTCTAATATCTTCTTGACACTTCTCTGTAGAGACTTCTCAGATATCAAGTGAGAGAGTCTCTCAACATCGTTCCCTCTTTGAGATATGTTTATTTAAGACAGGGGCATTTTGGAGACTAGGGACTGGTTTCCCCTTCTTTATGGTGTTCACCGACATGATGTATTTTGAGATGTTAGTGAGGTCACCTTACTCACCTTAGCCCTGAGTAAACCGCAGCCTCTCTGCCGTGTATATATTATTTACTATCAGCTTTTCTGCATACATTTGTTCACTTGCAATCACACATCTGTGTCAGGCAATGACTTAGATCATCTTGTCTCCCAGGGCAACATACTTTAGTGGGGGAAACACAGAGGCAGTAGCTACTGTAGATATGTAGTTTGCAAATTATTCTAAGAGATGGAGATACAGAGGTCTTTGGCGTGGCTCTGTGAGAGTTGGGGGAAGGACAGGACGAGGAGGAAAGATAGGGTCCAAGTAGGAAATTGATCGAAATATGAGCAAGTTTGTGATGGTCACACGTTGGTGAAGGGTTTGCTCTCACTGGAACACAACAAAGACAGGCACTAGAAGAAGAGATGGTGACAACCAGAATGAAGGAGTGGATGTAGAACTGATCCCAAAGACCTCCACACTGGGCATGGGGTAGTGGGGGGTGTGACGGTTAGTGGGTGTGGAAGAGGGGAACATCCACCGTAGAGCATTCACAGAAATAACTGTGGGTGCAGATGGGAAGATATACAGGGGTGGGGGTGGGAGGTGGGGGAGCCGGATGAGCAGCTGGATGGGAGTCATAGCCAGTTTGACTGAGCCCAGATAATACAACGTAAAGTCTCGAAGGTGAAGTTAAAAATGTGCCCAAATGTACAGACAAATTCTTAGAATGTTATAAGCAAACGCATTGTTTTCGAAGGAAGGACCATGAGAAGGCTCAGGCCAAGGCAGGCTGATCTGGGTTCACACCTTTGCCCTGGTCACTGGTTATATGGAGCCCAGGGGATTGTTCCTCTCTCCACAGTGTTTCTACCTCTTTGCCACAAAATGTCTTCCTTCTACACAGGATTGCAGGGATCGCATTTGGGAACGCATAGACATGCTTAGAGTTTGATGATTGCTCTTTGAAGATGTGTGTGTGTGTGTTTAGTTTTAGAAACAGAGAGACAGAGCAAGAGAGATACACAGAGAGAATGTGTGCGTGTGTGCGTGTGTGTGTGTGTGTCGGTGCATGTGTGTGCATGCATGTGTGTGTGTGTGTGCACGTGTGCGTGTGCGTGCATGTGTGTGTATGTGTGTGTGTGTATGGGGTGTACATATTCTGCATGCTTGCTTGCAACTGTTCATTGTGCATTCTGTGCTCAGCAGATATTCCTTGAATGGCAGCCATATGCCAGGTGCTAGTGAAGGCTTCTGTTCCTTTCCGTGTCATTTCCTCAAGGGACAAGGGCAGAATATGTTTAATAACTTAATGTTCATCAACTAATTAGTGTCCACATGTGATAAAGTGTCTGCTATTCAATATAAATCAGAGTACTAGAAAATGATCCATTGGAGCGATTGCAATTTAGAGCTGCGAGGGAAAGCAAGGCCCTTGGGGGCATCTCCACACCTGTAGTGACCGTTCCCCATCAGCCTTTAGTTCCGTTCATAGCTGCATGGTTATAAAATGATTTCGGCGAGCCTGTTTGCACAGTAGAGCCCATTTTCTTTAGGAGGCTAGAGACATAAAGAAAGCCATAAATCCTAATTCAAGTTCATGCATTTCGTAGAAGAAGCCCCTCCTCTGCCCTCTCACGGTATTTCCCTTGAGACCTATACACAGAGGATGCTAGTGGCAATTTTAAAATGCAAATCACATCACAGAAGCTTCGTAAAGGATCGCCCCACCTACCCCCCGCCACCCTTCCCCCACCTGCACACCAGGAGCAGTAAATTCAAAACTGGCACTTACACTCCAATGCGCGGATACTTCATTCCTTCCTAGAATAGGGAATAAAATACCCATGGAAGGAGTTACAGAGACAAAGTTTGAAGCTAAGATGAAAGGATGGATCATCCAGAGACTGCCTCACCTGGGAGTCCATCCCATTATCAGCCACCAAACGCAGACATTATTGCAGGGACCTGTTTTTTTTTTTGTTGTTGTTGTTTTTAATCTAAGGAGTGGGTCTGAAGCTTTGCCCAGTGGTGCGCAGGGCTATGTTGAGGGCACATGGGAAGAGAAGTGTGGCCGTGAGCCTGTGGTACCAGAAGCCCTGTCACATCGTGGCTCTTGTGTGTCCAATGAGATGACACAACCCACTTCTCAGAAGGAAACATGTATAGTGGTTCTAGGAGACGGACAACTTGTGGCTTCTTAAACAATTCACCCTGGACTTGCTCACTCGTTAAGCTTCCAAAATCCTGGCTCAGAGAATCTTCTAGTTTGAGAAGATTCTTGCACTAGTATTTGTGGTATATATATATATATATATATATATATATATATATATATATATATATATATATTTATATATATATATATTTATTATATATATATATAAAATATATATATATATATTTTTTTTTAAATTGTGCACCATGCTTTAATATTTTCCATGAGTTTTATTATTATTATTTATTCTTTAATAACTCAAGCCACATTCAAAGAATATTCTTGGAGCCTTGGCTCATTGGATGGGCTGTTCTCAGAATATCAATTTGGACAGTTGTGGGGGGAACCCATCATTGTAGACAAGGCGTGATCTGAGGTTCCATTCATTCCCAGCCAAGCTGATGACTTACACACGGGCACCCCGCGCTCATGCCTCCTCTCCAGGCAGTGCACGCTGGAAGTTACACACTGATGCTGTGAGCAGAGCTTAGAAGTCCTTTAGATACTCACCTGGAAGTTTCGAATTTCTCACATGGTTTCATTGTTGACACTGCCCCTTGCCTTGCACCCTACCACCATTGCCTCTTCTAGGACTCACATTCCCAGAGTCTTCCATGATGTACCACGTTATCTAAAAAAAGGTTGTATTTCCTTTCATTATTTTTGCACACAGAAAAAGAATGTCTACTTGTGGGTTTGTTTTGTTCCAACAGCTGTCTAAATACTTTACATGAATTAGTTCCTTGAATGCCCTCAGCGCCCTCTTGAGTTGGGGATAGCTCTGGCCATGGCTACTGCAGAACATGGCACCCCTAGGTGGTAAACAGCAGGCAACAGCAGCTTGCTGAGTCTGGCTCGTGGGAGTGTGAGAGTGAGGGTCACATTGGTGCAGGCCTTCTTCCTGCATCAGGGAGGACTCATATCAGTTTGGATTTCTTCTCTATGACCTCATCCAACCGCCTTCTAAAGGTCCCACCTCTGCCTACCAGTGCTTGTTAAGTGCAGCAGAGCTACCTGTCTTGCCATGTGACCCAAGGTTCCCAGTACATAGGTCTTTGTGGCCGACGTTTCCAACATACGAATTCCCTTGCCCGGGATCACTCAGTATAAGTGACCTGTTGCTGGTGACAGGAGCCCACAGATGACATTGTCACACATTGTTAGGATGTTTGTGTTCCTCTCTCCTTCCTTCCTTCCTTCCTTCCTTCCTTCCTTCCTTCCTTCCTTCCTTCCTTCCTTCCTCCCTCCCTCCCTCCCTCCCTCCCTCCCTCCCTCCCTCCCTTCCTTCCTTTTCTTTTCTTTTTTTTTTTTTTTTTGGTTCACTGTCCACTTCAGATTTCTTCTCACTGTTTTATGTTTCCAAAATAGGATTAAAAAAACCCAAATCTTTGCAGATGAATCTTTTAATCTTAGCCTAGTACTACTTAACAGAATAAAGAGACGCTTTATGGATAAAAAGAGGCGTCAGCTCACACGGATTGCATGAGGAAGTCTTGTTATGTTGTAAATATTCAGATTATGGCTTCTGTCTCTAAGGATCTCCACAGATGTGGGTGACCACAGACACCATTGCTTGCTTCCAGGAACTGGATGTGCAAAGGTGGAGCGGGGAGGCAGCTCTAGCTCCAAAGTATGGGTTGGTGGCTTTAAAACCACATGGGAAGGCATGACAGCCACATCCTTTTAATTGGCTTTTAGTTGTCCTGGAAACACTAGTATTTCCATACTGGTTAGATTTCTGGAATCTTCTAATGAAGATACCACTGAAGAGTGCATATTGGATATGCGAGGAGTAGCTAAATGAGAGCAGATTAGGAGACTCAGGACCCAGGAGACGTGAGTCATGGATTGAGTTAGTCACTGGCTCTTTGTTTACCTGTAAAACATGGAGGATATGAACTGATCCCTCAGGCTTCAGGGAACTGGGTGATGGCATGTTCTCACATTGTCTATAGACTACTTGGACGAATGTGTCTCCATCAGCTCTGTCTGAGTCCATCTTGTCTGTCACACACGAAGAGCCAGGGTAAGCACCGAGTTTGCAGTTCTCAAACCCATCTCATTAGTTGTGCGACTTGGTAGATGGTGACCATCACAGTCCCACTTGGTAGAGCTGTCTGGAGGGTTAAATAAAACAGTGTCTATAAATCCCCTAGTGTGGTTGGCCATTGTCCTTGTCAGGGTTAGCATCACTGTGCTGAAACACCAAGACCAAAGCAACTTGGGGAGGAAAGGGTTTCTGAATTATATTTTCACAATGCTGTTCATCACTGGAGGAAGTCAGGACAGGAACTCAAGCATGGCAGAGAACCTGAAGGCAGGAGATGATGCAGAGGCCATAGAGAGGAGCTGATGCAGAGGCCATAGAGAGGAGATGATACAGAGGCCATAGAGAGGAGCTGATGCAGAGGCCATAGAGAGGAGATGATACAGAGGCCCTAGAGAGAAGCTCACTGCTTACTGGCTTGCTCCACATGGCTTGCTCAGCCTACTTTCTTGTAGAACCAGGGCCACCAGCCCAGGGATGGCCCCATCCGCCATGGACTGAGCCCTCCCACATTGAACACTAATGAAGAAAATGTCCTTCCAGCTTCCTACAGCCCAATCTAATGCAGGCATTTTCTCAGTCGGGGACTTTCTCATAGCCTCTCTGATGACTAGCTTGTATCCAGTTGACATAATCTAGTCAGCACAGCCGTGTCCCAGGCAAAGAGGCAGGGTAGTCTAGCTTCCTGCAAAGACATCAGCTGTGCAGCCAGACATCCTGAGTCTGAAGGGTCGCGGCGGGGCATTTACCAGCTTCATGACTTTGGTTATGCTGCCTTCATCTCTACTTCCATTTTCCTTACCTCTGGACGGAGGACTCGATGAATTATTAAGTATAAAATATCCAGATGGGAACTCGGCATATGGCTACCACCATGCATTATTAGTTGGTACTATTATACGCATGGCTTTAGAACAACATTTAACAAATGCAGTTTAATTATCGTGCTTATTACATGGTAATTACTATGTATCTTGAGGATCTAAAATAAATAACTTATAGAAGCTGGGAATAATGGATTTAGTCATGGAATGACAATGTAATTTTCAGAAATAGGAGAAAATGGGAGGGTAGTGAAAATTAAATTTAAAGCCATAGATTTGGCAGAGCCCGGTCAGATTTGTCAGGGTCTGGGTGCAGTGTCTGTTCTGGGTACTTGGGCTGCAGAGTGGAGAGGGATATCCTTCAAAGGCTCCCATGCATCTGCTGAAATCAAGCATGAAGGGGCCAGGTGACAAGTTCTGTTATCACTATCTGTTCCAAGGACCTCAGAGGTACCCTGTGTCTGGCCCCAAGGGCTCCTGGGCAGCGTCAGGGGATTGGAGTTTCTGTTCATGCCTTTGAGGTTGGAGCAGGTTGGAAAGGTGGAGTATTTTGCGAGCGGAGCGTCTTGTATGGCAGAGACGCGGGATGAAGGAGGAATGTCTTAGTCTGTAGTCTATAGCCGAGAAGAGACGCCATGACCGCAGCAGCTCTTATAAAAGAAAGCATTTAACTGGGGCTGGCTTACGGTTTCAGAGGTTCAGTCCTTCACCAGCATGGAGGCACTCAGGCAAATCTGGTGCTAAGAGTTCCACATCCTGATGCAGAGGCAGCAGGAGGAAGAGAGTCACTGTGCCTGACTTGGGCTTTTGAAATCTCAAAGTATTCTCTCCCCCTCCCCCCCCCCCCCAAGTGACACATTTCCTCCAACAAGGCCACGCCCCCTAATCCTAGTGCCTTTCTCTAACCACTCAAATCTAGTAATCTATGGAGGCCATTCTTATTCAAACCACCACAGGGAGGATCTACAAATGACAAAGTGAGAGGGAAGTTGGAGTGCCATGGCCCAGAGATATTGTCAGAGAGGAGAAGAAAGTCAGCTCTCTGAGCTCCTATGAGCTCCTATGAGACCGCATATAAGGTTCTGCTCCTCCTAACCTAGATGGCTTCTCCCAGGCAGTGGGGACAATGTAAAACAGAAGTACAATTGGGATAGATATAGCAAGGGAACAGGTGTAGGTGCTACACTTGGACAGAAGCGAAGGTACTACCTACTGCAACTTCCTTGGGGAAACTGAGGCCCAAAGCAACCCATAGACTTTCTGAGGTCAATCTGAAATTAGTGGTTGATTCAAGGCCTAGAGTGCTGGGGCTTCTTGCACTGCCTGCCCCACACAGCCCTCACACAGCCCTGCTCCTCACATCCCTGCCCCACACAGCCCTGCCCCACACCTCCCTACCCTACACAGCCCTGCTCCACACCTCCCTACCCTACACAGCCCTGCCCCACACCTCCCTACCCTACACAGCCCTGCCCCACACCTCCCTACCCCACACAACCCTGCCCCACACGGCCCTGCCCCACAGGGCCCTTCTGTCTTATCCTTCTATTCATCCAGTCTTGGACTCTCTTGTCATCCAGTCACAGGGGCTGGTTATTTGAGGCTTTTGACCAGAAGAACCCTGCAAGCCTGGGAGCATTTGAACTGTCTGGGTCCTCCCATTTCCTACATCTGCTTGCATCTCATTCCGTCTATTAAAAACAAACAAACAAACAAACAAACAAACAAAAAACAGCAGCAAAAAGGTTGAAATAATCGAGTGTTCAGTCTGCAACATTGTAAAGCAACTTTATGCACTTCTACAAAGGCGTCTTTGTGTTTTGTTTCCATTTAAATGGGCTCCAGGCTTTCTGGCTTCCTTCTAAGTGCGGAGGGTTTCTTGATAAGGGAGGTAACTTAGGACAGGAGGTTTTTGAACCCTGGTTTCTCTCATCAGTGGTAGACGGATTCTAGGCCCAAATGCAGACGCAAAACACAGAAACTTTCAGTGAGAAAGATAAAGTCAAGCAGACTTTTAGTTTAAAAGATGACGTTTTCACTAAAGCTTTCTTTGTCGGTAACATTTCAGTATATTTTAAAGACAGACTTATCAGCCCCATCAAGGTAGGAAGAATGTATGCATCTTTCGAAGGCAATTATCCAGTTGACTGTGGGTGAATTTTCGTTGGATGTTCTAAGTAGTATCAAGAGAAAACATTGAACCATTTTCTTGAGTATTTTTGACAAGAGATACTTGTTGTTTCCCAGAAAGTTGTGGGAAAGAAATTCCCAGCTTGGATGCAGGGGAAAGTCTGGTTCATGGAGAGGGGAGCATAAAAGGAATCCATTAATGATTTAGAAGACTATTTAATTTCCCTGCCTCTGAAACAGACAAAGAGAGTTTGATCAATACTCTCAAGGTCACTCCTGGTATTTGCTAAGTCAGCTGGTCTTTTTAGGGCTTTGGAAACCTTGCCCTGCCTTAGTGCAGTGGGGTTTGTTTCAATACAGGAGATGAGGGCTTGCCTGTGCTACAGCAGAGATGTTGAAAAAGGAAGTACAGTCGAGGATCTGAAAGGAAGTCTACAGCAGTGTCAGAGTTTGCTTTAGAATCGGGGAGAGATGCCAGCCTTATGGTTGCCAATCTGTTCTGATAAGGAGGTCATTACTAATAAACTGAACCCTGGCTGTAAGCTGGATTGTGAAGAACATTAATCAATGTGTCCCATTGTCAATGACTGCTGTGTCCTCTTTAGCTGGATTCTCTTTTCCAATGTGGCATTGACCCCTTGGGACTTGTCTAAGTGCCCTGGTTGGTATTCTGCGAGTTGTCTTTGTATGTGTTGGCCAAAGTGAAGACTTTCAGTTACTAATGTCAGAGATGTGAGCTGTCACCTTTGCATTGACCCAAATGGATGTCATATTCTTTTGGCACCTTTGAAAAGAGTGTTGATAATTGCACAATACAAATTCAGAGGTGGCCGAGAGATGAAAGAGGGCCTGTCCTATGACCTGCTCATCCCACTGAAGGGTGTGTTTGTTTTGATCATCTGGTTATTTGAGGACTTTGTCCAGAAGAGCCCTCTGAGCTTTGAGAGTGTTTTAACTGTCTGGGTCCTCGCATATCTTTACATTGGCCTGCATCTCAATCAGACTCAAAAGAAAAAGAAATGTTGAAATAACCAACTGTTATCTCTGCAACACTGTAAAGCGAGCCTTGGCTCCACGCAGAGTCAAAGGCTGACAGAACCCCACATTGATAACAGATGTTTGGCAACAGCTCCAGAGAGTCCTCTTGGATGTGGCCACACTAGGACAGATACTCTGAGAAGTTCCAGAGAGTGCATAGAGTTCTGGCTGAAGTGCCAGGCACATACTTTCAAATGTCGTTTGCTGGTTGGTTGGTTGGTTGGCTAGTCTGTGTTAAGATAAGGGCATGCTATGTAGCCCTGGTGTCTGGAACATGCTACATAGCCCAATCTGTCTCACAACTCAGCACCTTCCCGTCTCAAGCTACCAAGTACTGGGCTCTCAGGCATACCACCACACCTGCCTTGTTGTTTTCCTGAGTCTGGGATCTACTTTATACAAACGGCATGGAATATTTGCTATTTGTTTAAAGAAAAAGTAAGTAGAGAAACTCTTTCTGACTGGGTTTTGCAGTCTTGAAGGATTGCACCTTGGAGACTAGACACTCCCAACGTTGAGAGAAAGGCTTTTCTTAGCTCTGATTTGAAAGACATTGTCTAAAATTCAGCTCAAGCTTGAAAACTGTCTAGACTCATTCAACACCTGTAGCCACGGAACACAAGACAACCCAACAAGGCATGCCTTAGTTTCCAACGGGAATAGATTTCTTCCAGACTTGCTGAGGAGCAGACAGGCTTTGAGGGGAAGTCTCTTTATCCCCAGCCTGGGAAGAAAACATATTTTTACCCCCAGTTCCCACCGTGGGATACAAAAGAGGAAATGCAATTGCTCGTTCGATTAGTATTGCTGACTTACCCTCCTGCAGCAATTCCACTGTGACATGTAGAGACTAGAGTTAATTATACCTGTTAAATGAGGCAAATCCTAATTTTCAGTAGATCATGACCCTTAAGACATAGAGGAAGAAAGTCACATTTTTTATTCTATTGACATTTGCTTAATAGGCTTCATACAAGCTTGGGTCCTTTACTACTGACCTAGTGATAAAATGGGCTTTTCTCTGTTCATAAAATGCCGAATAAACTAAGAAGCACGAATGCCGTTGGCTTCCTGGTGTCCGTTTCAGTTTAAGAAGAGGCATTTTAGTTTAAAAAGATCATGGGATTTCTCTATAGTCACTGACTTAGTAGAAGAAGGCTTGGCCTTTGGTATCAAGCCCCTTCAGATCCCTATCTTCACCTGCTTTTATCCTTGGGCAACGAGGACATCCAGCAATGCTAACAGCACATACTGCTTTCTCAGTACCTATGCATTGGGAAATCTCTCTTATTTTCTGAGGTTGAGTGATTCAGTCTTCCATGTGTGCTGACACATGTTAACTTCTCAGAGCTGTGCAGATATGATCTCTCATGCTCCTTTCAACGGTCTCAAGGAAAGTATAATTACCATTTACCACTTAAAGTAGGAGCAAGCTTTACACAAGGCTCAGAGAGTTGTCCAGTGTTTCAAATTAGAAATCTGTAGCTTGAGACCCAAATTTCCCTTGTGACCCAGATGTCTCTGGAAAGGAAAACACAACTCCCCCAAATCTCAGGAATGCCTCGTGACTTGACATGTCAACTATAAAGTATTTCCCTCAGTTCCTGCAATGTATGAACACTCTATAAATCTGTAGCTGTTATTGTCACCACCAATATCATCATGCCATCAGCAGTGGCATTTGGGAGTCTACTTTGGCAAGTCTGTGTACAGATAATACATAATATCTATGCCAGAGAATGATGTGATGAGACAAAGAGAAAAAGAATATAATTGTGTGTGTGTGTGTGTGTGTATGCATGCACACACATGCTATGTTGTCTAAATGTCTGAAGGTGCAGGTCTCTGTGCGTATGTGTCTAAGTGTGCCTGAACATAGGGAGGGATTGACTGTTTCCTGTTATCCATGTGAGGATTTTGAGCCACATGGTCACTCATTTTGCCCATCAGGCTGTTTTCTAAACAAGAAATGGTTTGGTAGAAAGCACCACACCACACTGTGCCCCTTCATAGAATTGGGAACAAAACACTCATGGAAGGAGTTACAGAGACAAAGTTTGGAGCTGAGACAAAAGGATGGACCATCTAGAGACTGCCATATCCAGGGATCCATCCCATAATCAGCTTCCAAACGCTGACACCATTGCATACATTAGCAAGATTTTGCTGAAAGGACCCAGATATAGCTGTCTCTTGTGAGACTATGCCGGGGCCTAGCAAACACAGAAGTGGATGCTCACAGTCAGCTGTTGGATGGATCACAGGGCCCCCAATGGAGGAGCTAGAGAAAATACCCAAGGAGCTAAAGGGATCTGCAACTCTATAGGTGGAACAACAATATGAACTAACCAGTACCCCAGAGCTCTTGACTCTAGCTGCATATGTATCAAAAGATGGCCTAGTAGGTCATCACTGGAAAGAGAGGCCCATTGGACTTGCAAACTTTATATGCCCCAGTACAGGGGAACGCCAGGGCCAAAAAGTGGGAATGAGTGGGTAGGGGAGTGGGGGGGGGGGAGGGTATGGGGGAGTTTTGGGATAGCATTGGAAATGTAAATGAGGAAAATACCTAATAAAAAATAAAATTAAAAAAAAAAGAAAGCACCATACCGAGAGCACAGGTGTCTGAGACAGTTTGGTTCAAGTGCAAACAGTGACCCCCCCCCCAGATCACTTGGATTGAATATAGGTGTCAAACTATCTATAGAACATGTAAGCAGAGAACTTTATTGATTACCATAGGTATGACCTTAATTGCAGTGTGAGTCACCACACAAGCTTTATTGTGTTAGCTCTGTTAACTGAGGGAATGTGTGATTCATGTTGTAAAGTTGGGATGGGGAGTATGGGTGGCAGGAATCCTCCCCAGGGTGTGTGTGTGTGTGTGTGTGTGTGTGTGTGTGTGTGTGTGAGAGAGAGAGAGAGAGAGAGAGAGAGAGAGAGAGAGAGAGAGAAGAAAGTTGTGTGTATGTATATGTGTATGTACACGCACAAGCATGTGTGTATGTGTGTGTGAGAAAAAAGGAGAGAAGAAATTTGTGTGTGTGTACATGTGTGCCTGTGTGAGCACACAAGCCCAGCCAGTTCCTGCTTTATGGCTGTTTATCTTCTCTAGAAATTTACATCTCCAGCTCAAAAATTCAGACAACAGCTTTTAAAAGCTCATTTTTATTTTAATTATGTGTATATGTGGGTAAGTGCATGTGAGTTTAGGTGCCTACCAAATTCAGAGGCCTCAGATAATGGAAAAGCCACCAAGGTGGATGCTGGAAGGCAAACTCTAGTCCTCCACATGAGCACTACCTGGTTGTAACCTCTCAGCAGTCTCTTTAGTAACTCTGATGACAGCTTCATGGAATACAGTTTTGAATTTGTTTCTTGTACAGATTTTAGTAGAGCCTTCATGGGAGTTAACCCTGTACAGAATGAGATATTTTCATAACGAAAATGAGTCCTACACTGTTTCAGAAGGAGGGAAGGTTGACACTGAGTTGTGACTCGTAGAAGCAGCTGTAGTGCTGGGGGTCAGCATGCTAAGACCTATGGGCCACATCTGCTTTAGTAAATAAAGTTTTATTAAAACACAGCTGTGTCCACTTGCTCATGAGCTGTCTGTGACAACAGCAGGCATGCACCCTGACTCCTGCACAGGAAGAAGATGCAGAAGATGCGGAGCACTCTGTGCTTGGTCTGGGTACCTTTTCATTCTCAGTGCTGGAAGTCTTTCAGGGAAACTTGGGGGACTCTTGCATAGCTGTAATTATGCCTGTCAGGAGTCTGAAAGCATCCGCGCAATCGACACAAACCACTCATGGCAGGAGAGGGAGGAGCAGTGCGGGGAGGAGACATGAGAGGGCAGTTCAGATGCATTGACAACATAGTGTCATAAAGTTGCCCTCAGTGTCACATGGGCGCTCTAGTTAGACATGGCTGACTTGACCTTATCTGCTTTGGACAGGGAATGTATCCATCTTCTTAGCTGCCTTTCATCTCTAATTGGGGAGTGGGGTGAGGGGAAACAGACCTTAAAGAAGATCATGTATTAAAAGTGTCTTGCCCAGTGTGGGAGAGAGGTTGCAGTATAGAGTATACAGAAATGTTACTTTTTTACAGCCCCTGCCCCGACGTGTGCACAGACCTTTATGGTCATAGTGGAGGGGAATATGGCCAAAGGAAGGGAAATTCTTACATTTCTATCTATCACCAGGCTGGATCCTACCTGCATCTTGATCTAAGGCATGGGAAGCCCACCATTATGGTCCTGGCTCCATCTCATCTCGTTGTATTTAACCTCAGTAGCAGAGTGTGTGCGGTCAGGGGCGGAGTCTCACAGTTACACTGAGGAACTGTCAGGATTCTGCTCACTCCAGGATTTGTAAACATCCACTCTTTGTTTTTATTTTCTCCCTTTACAATGAAGTTCCCTTAGGAGCTCAGCTCTGCCCACTGCAGACCACAGACCGCAGAGACTTCTGGGTAAACTCCATCAGCACTAGACCTGGAAAGTGCAGAAGAGTTCAGGTGTCTGCCCTTCCTAATGAGTGGGTTGGCTTACCTTGGCAGTGTTTCCATGGCATTGCTGAAATGTGGCTTGTCCTCGGCCTGGGTGGCTCTAGTATGGCCTCTACCTTGCTCTCCAATGGTCTCCATTGCCGGCATTATTGGGCTGTTCTGCATTTGCCTTGGCCTTGTGAGTGCTTATGGGTGTTCTTGCTGCTCTAAACTCTTGAGAAACGTACAGTGACCCAGCAATGCTGATCACATGGGCACAGCATGCCTGTCACTAACTAGCATTAAGAGGGGACAAGGATGTGGATCTGCTGAGTCTTTCTGGGGATCAGCCAACCGCATCCTTGAAGGCCAGGAGGGACCTGTTGCTTCTTTCTCACCGCAGATCTTAGCCTCCTTTTGAGAGTCTCCTTGGTCCCAAAGTTTCTTCATCTCCTTGCAAACAGAGAGTGCACCTCTCCTCTCCTGGCCCTTCTGTGCTCTTTCCCAGGGCTCTTGGGAGCCACAAGTACAGTTTTCTTTAGGCTATTTTTACCTCTTCATCCAGCTCCATTATATATATGTGTGTGTGAGTGTCTGTGTATTGCTATATATATATATATATATATATATATATATATGTATGTATATATATATACACACATATACATACATATATATATACATACATATATATATATACATATATATACACATATATATACACATAGATACATATATATGTATATATATATATATATATATATATATATATATATATATATGCTAACATGAAACAGTGTAGAGTTGCAGGTGTCACTAAAATGGCACCAAAATGTCATTTAAAATCTTTGGTAGTATCTAAAGGTCTTTGGGTTGTAGCAACTATCCCCTCGCCCATGTTTCACCATGAATCCTCCCTTAGGCCTGCATCAGTTACAGTAAGTAACAAACCCAATCTCTTAATCCTGATTTTTTTTCCATGTTGGAATCTGAGTGAGGATGGGGAGGATTGCTTCCTTCACCAAGGGCTCTGTTCTTCCCACCTCTCCCTTGTGCTTTCTTAGTGAGTAGGTCTCCCGCTCATGTTGGCAACTCAGTGGCCCCCAGAAGGCTGCTCTCCCCAGGACTGAAAGTCTACATGATAATCAGAAAGGAAGGAAAGGAGGTTTCCCTCTCAAAGGGAGAAATGAAAACCTCTAGGCTTCTGTCGGTTGGTCTGTCTGCCTGTCTGTCTGTCAATGTCCCGTTTCAAAGGATGCTGGGAAACCAGGCTATTGGTTGTTCCTCCCCCGCCTCACCCCTGGAGGGTGGTGGGAAGCAAAGCAAAGACGGTTGTGGGTGGATTTTGAAGAAGCAACTGTAGGGTTCCCTAGAGGGTGGATCCCAGAGGGTGGGTTCCTGGAGGATGGGAGCTTTCTAAGATGCTATTCTTCGTGGAGTCACAGTACTGCGATGCTCTCCACCTGTCTGAGAGTTTTGAAATCTGTTGACATGGGTCATTAGGGTAGCATGTAATTAGGTTGGTGGACTATTTGGGCATCTTCTATGAACAAAGGAATTTTCAAGTTAATGGTGGAAACATGATTGGCGATGGTAACCATACTGCCCCATCTAAGAGAACAGACTTTTAATTATGTTAGATGGATGCAAGTGATGAATCACATCATTTTAAGTTCTTTTACTTTTGGGTAAGGCTGAATTACCCCCTACTTGCCAACACATACTAGAGATGTTTTATTGACTTAATTTTGATTCCTTTATGTATATGAACATAATAAAAAACTGTATTTCTTTAAACATATTTCATAACATTGTTTTATGAGTTCACCTTGGGTTTTCTTTCTAGTATAGAATAAATTAGATCCTACTGCACATGGATAATACTTTGAGAAGTGTATGGATACAGTGCAGCAAAAGCTTACATCGGTGAGAAGCTTGAAGAGGGAAAACGAGAGAGACTAGGCACAGGAGTGCAAGCCTCAAAGGCTAACGAACCATAGCCCAGAGGCATAATCCAAAATTTTATGGATTCTTCATGTTTGTTTCATTACAACACACCAGTGTGTCTCACACGTGCTCTCCGTGTCTGCTTCCAAGCAACACGGGCAGCGGAGACAGGGAGCAACATCCTGTGGAGTTGAAATGCACCCGCCAGTTGTCCTTTTACAGAAAGCATTTGCTAACCCCTACATAGTCTGTATGGGTAATTCCATAACGGTGGCTGAATTGTTCGGTATAATATATTAACAAAACTGTTAAGCAGTTTTTTAGAAGTAAAGTAAAACATATGAGTAATTTATCCATGGTGGGATCAGAACTCCTGGGCTAGACTGTTGTAGGCTATAAATAAACAGCACAAGCCACAAGGCTTGTTGACAGTAGAGACTTTCTTTTCATGGGTTCAGAAACTAGGAAAAGTAGGACCACGGTGGCCATAGGTTAAGTGTCTGGAAGGTCAATTTCCTGGCGACAGGCCTTCTCAGCGGTGAGAAGACCAAACACCCACAGGCCACTTGGATAAGGTGTCAGTCCTGGTCATGAGGACACTGCTCTCGTGATAAAGCATTACTCTTCTGTCACTGCCATCAAATGGCAGCTTAGAGAAGGAAGGCAGTTTATTGTGACGTAAGGATCCAGTGGAGACATCTATAATGGCTGGGGATAGGATGGGATGGAAACAGCTCGTCAGAGCAAGGAGCTAAAGGACCAGTCATTGCTTTCCATTGAAAACACAAGGCTGGCCAAGAAAGCAAACAGGAAGTGGGGTAGGGCTACGAACTCTCACAGGCCGCCCCAGTGACACATTTCCTCCAGTATGGCTCCACTTCCCAAAGGTTCCACAATCATTCCAAGCAGCTGAAAACTAAGTGTTCCAATGTCTGAGGCCGTGGGGGGACATTTCTCACTCACACCACTGTATATAGCAATAGCCCAAAGGTCTGCCCCCTAACTCTGTGACTGGAAAGTTTGTCAAGAACCTTGATTTTCATATGAAAATGGCTGCCCCACCCCTGTTCCCTGGTCAGCTCCCTGTGAGGAACGTCCTCTCACCACACTGACATTTCCTCCAGTAGTGAGTTTGTAAACAGCGTGACCAAGCCAAGTCTGAGCCTTGGGGGCCCTGTGCCCTTGATCAAGTTGCTCAAGCCATCTGGAAGTCATCTTTTAAACTGGCTGAAGAAAACGGACTATGCTCTCAAGAAGAAAGTGCTCGGATTCTGTGACTTGGTCACATGAAAAAGATCTCAGCCTTGCGGGGTAGAGGGATGGCTCAGCAGTGAAGAACACTTGCTGCTCTTGTAGAAGATGCAGGTTTGCTTCTGTTCCCAGCACTCATATGTTGGCTCACAAGTGCCTATAACTGGAGCTCTGGGGCTTTTTGTAGCCTCGCCTAACCTCTCTGGACACCGCATGCCTACGTGTCACCGACACACATTCATGATTTGGAGTCTGGGAAGCCAAGACCACAGCGCTATCTTGGCTTCCCTTCTCTACTGTATGGTAACACAGCGGAGGGTGCTGCATAGCAGGGGGCGTGGCAACCAGAGGGCATGCATAACAGGGGGCGTGGCACATTAGAGGGCGTGGCACGGCAGGGGGCGTTCCCCAGAAGCCCAACCAGCATGTGGATCTGAAGATTAAGTTTCAATACACAAACATTGAGGTTGAATTGAAAACAAGTAAAACCCATTCTCTCCATACACCACTTTTTACCCACAGTGAGCCTATATCCATTTTAAAAGACATTAGGGGAGGCAAGACGGAGCTGTCACTCCCCGAAGCTATGGACAGTTTTGAAAATTAAGAATTTCTTTCATTTACCAAAATCCTACTGGATGCCATCTTGATCATCCTGGACGTCTCATGTTCTCAGGCTCCTCCCCGAAGTCACATGAAAATGTTTTTGTAGGATGCTAGCTCTCTCCATCTCTGCACGTTGGGAAGTGGGTCATTTGTGTGAAATCACCCTTCTCTGCCAACAGCATTTTTAAATTCCGAGAATTGAAAAACAAACAAGCAGACAAATGACATGGCAGATGGCTATTTCAGGTCTAGGCGAGCGTTTGTCATTGCATTCTGGGAAACGAAGCTATGGATTTAGCTAATCATCTGCTGCCTTAGCCCGCCAGCAGGGAACCAAAGCACTCGGGGCTAGAACGGTGACTTTTTATTTTGAATTTGGTGAATTTCAGGTGTCCAACATGACAAGGCATTTAGACCCTGGAGCTTCTTGCTCTGAGAATGGACCCATTCGTAGAGGAATTGATATTCCATGCTGTGTTACAAGAACAGGGCATGGACAGTTCAGCTGGGGGTCAGGGACCACATTAGGCTTCCTCTCAAATCTTAATGTTCCCTGGGAAAAAAACAGCAACAGGCAGCTAGATCATTGTGCTCATCACCATACGAGTCTCTAAGTAGTTTATCTTGTGTTAATGAAGTTTATAAAGTAGATCTACTTTCTCCCTCGAGACATTGGTTGAAGCTTTTGAAGGGGCCCTGTGTCTGTCATCTGGGTGCAGTTAGCTGATAAGGGTTGCCAGCGTTGGGTTCTTGGTGTAGGCACAGGCAGGGTTGAGTTCTGGGTAAGGACTTGGTAGGATGAGGTATATCAGGGTAGTGTGAGAGCGAGGACATGTCTGGGCTTTCTTCTTGCCTTCAGGCCCCCCAGTTTGGTGTAAGGGTAAATGGAAGTAGAAAATCTATTTTGTTTCGTGATTGTCATCTAGATTTTTTTCCTCAACTGCAGAACAGTAGAGTCCTTTAGCTGGGGTTTTATAAAGTCCCTTGGGAAAAAAATGCTTCTCTGTGTAGGATTGGAACAAAAGCCACAGAATGGTCTCAGACCCTTTCCTCTGCAGGTATAGAATCTGCTGCCCTCGTCAGTGTTTGAATGCAGAGCGACACTGAAGCCGGCAGCTTCTGTGTGGCACAGAAAGCCATCCCGCTGATCCAGGGCAAGGCCAGTGGGTCTGGGCCACCCTGTGATCAGCCAGCAGTGGCTCTGTGCGGTCCATCTATGCTGCCCCAGGGATTCTTGCTCTCAGTTTGGGTCTTCATTTTCCAGGAGGGCCAACTCAGAATTAGAGTAAAATTCTCTTCTGGGGCATTTCCCTTCATCATTCACATCAATAAATGTATTTAGCCCTATGATCTAAAGTACGGTTAGGAGGGTCATTTGTAGTATTTGAGCTGATTGACCATGGGCAGGATTGGAGTTTCCTGTCCGTGTCTGACCCTGGGAATACACTGTAACTCCCTGTACTAAATGAAGTAGGAATTGCAGTTGATCTTTAAGGAGAACATCCAAATCTAGGCCATGACTCCCACCCAGTTTTCATGTCTCCCGGTTCATCCAAGCCACAGAAGAACACAGAGAGAAGACAGGATGAGAGAAACCACATGCACAGAGCTGGGAGACAGGCACACAGACACAGAAACAGAGGCCTGGGAAACCCACGAAGCAAAACAAAAGAGAAGCACCTGATTTCCCTGGCCAGGAGAGAGCAGGCATTTGTGAAGACTGCATCCAACAGCGTAGGCTTTAAAGACAGCCAGAGCTGTTTAAAGTGTTGCATTTCATGGCTGAGTTCTCAGGAGCTGAAGAAATGGGTCAAGGTCAACTGTGACTTATGGGCAGGCAGTTTGTTGTTCTGTACACTCATGAACACACACACACACACACACACTTAGTGGAACATAGACCTCTATCTCTCTAAAGACCTCCCTTTCTTTCTTTAGATTTATTTTTATTTTATGTTCTGGGTGTTTTGCCTGTGCGTGTCTGTATACTGTGCCTGCGTCTGTTCCCTTGGAGGCCAGAAGAGAGTGTTAGGTCCTTTGGAATTGCAGTCACAAATGGTTATGAGATGCTATGTGGGTGTCAGGAATTGAACCTGGGTCCTTGCAAGAGAAGCTCTTAACTGCTGAAACATTTCTCCCTCCCCATCCCATTTGAGACAGGATCTCATTATGTAGCCCTGGCTAGTATTGACCTCACAGAGACCCATCTACCTCTGCTTTCCAAGTGCTGTGTGCCACCACACCTGGCTCTAATTGTTTTACTGATAGTCTTGTTAGTTCCTTGAGAATTTTACGCATTCACTGAGTTCTCACCATACCCACACCCTCCTCAGCTCCTCTCAGATTTAGCTTCACCCCTGCTCCTTCCCTATTGTCCTGGCAACTTTCCTTTTCTTTTTATAACCAATCCCATCCATCCTGTGATGCCCATATCCTCATGGGCAGAGCATAGTGGACCTGCCAGGGGCTACACCCTAAAGGAAAACTGACTCCCCCTCCCCCAACAGTGAGACCATAGGGGAATTTGAAATGTGTAAGCCTTTGTCTGTGTTTGTATAGGAGCTGTCACAACACTAGCCATGCTCACACACAGGAGCTTGTACAGGGTCTTGATTCATGTTAGTGGCAGCCATCAAGACATTCAGGGACTGGCAAGAGAGAGCAGTGCCACCATGCACGCCCAATAACCTAAGTTTAATTCAAAACCCATTTGAAGGGAGAAAGAGAGAACTGACTAAACACACACACACACACACATGCTGTATATGGTATGCACACTCATGTAATATGCACACACAAAAATAATTAACAGTCTGAGTGTATGTATATCTGTATATGTGTGTGTACACATGTGTATTTATATGTATGTATGTGTGTATGTATACATGTGTATTTGTATGTATGTGCATATATGTTTAAGTATGCATGTGTACATGTGTATATTCTAAGTAGGAAAGTCTGAATACGTGTGCTTGTATATATGAAACTGTAAGGGTTATATGTGTATGTAGTGTAATATGTGCTCTTTAATAAGCAGAGTTTTCTCCACATAAGAATGGCTCCCAAGACTTAGGAAGGGACCCCGTGTTCTAGCACAGAGGAGTGATGGGGTGTAGAACTCTCCATCTTTCAGAAGGGGGTGCTGCCCTGTGAAGCTGCCGAGGTTGATGGGTGTGTGGCACCATGAGATGTTGCTGGGTTCTGGGAAGCCTGTGGTGGTATGGCATGGTGTAACGGGATTCTTCCAAATGAACTCTAAGAAATCACCCTCAGCACCAGAGACTTCTGGAACAGCGGCTAAATTCAAACCAAACCAGGAGCCCTGTAGAGCTAAGGTTTCCCACGGGTGGACGTTGTTGAGGCTTTGGAAATGAGCTGCCTGTGCAAACGGAGCTTGACTGGTGACTGGCTCTAGTCAGAATCCTGCGGGTTCCTCCTGAGGCAGAAACACCTGCAGAGCACAAATCTGGTTCTCCCTGGTACAAAAGAGTGGATAGTCAACAATCAGTGCACGGTTCCGTCCTTCCAAACCTGCTGGGATAATGGATGGCCATGGCCTGAGTCTGCCTATCCCTCCCCAGGTTCACCTGGACACTCAGTGTCTCCTCACAGACAGCCGATAAGTCCTGGTCACCCAGACCAAGCACAGGACGGGCGCCACTTCATCCTAACCGTTGTCAGATACAGATAGAGGGTCCCATGAGCCTATGACAACCCTGCCAGAACCTCTGGTGAGGAGGCACATCTCAGCTCTTCTTTTGCAGCTGACAGCTGAGATGACAGCCATCCTGCCAGCATCTGCCCTGGGGAGGGTACCAGAGGCAAAGATGTGGCTGGCTGAAGGACCTCCCATTTTCTACACCATCTTCTGTCTCTGAGCGTAGGCAGATAGACTTCTCTGGATAAAGATGAGAACCAGAAGAGAACCTTTTGATGTTCCCTCCATGTTCCCAACAATTGCCCTGTATATAGCCAAGGGAACAGAATTGTGGCTTTGGTCTGGGACCCTGGGAAGTGGGTGGCTAGTGTTCTTGCTTGTGAGGGCAGAGCATCAGAAGTAAGGAGCTTCCATATAGCCTCAACACACAGGGGAATGAACACCCACCGCCGTCAGGCCTGGATACCCATGGAAGTCACACCTCAGTCCTCAGAACGTGATCATTTTGTCAATTCCAAGCCACAGGATAGCAACTTAGCTTTCAAGATAGCCCTGAACAAGAGGATGACCTTGCCCTCCCTGATCTCCGGTGGTGGATTTTGGTAACTTGTGCTACTTGTAGGGAGTTCAAGGGACAGATCAACCCTGTCTTTGTTTTTGTGCTCTGGAATTGTAGGTGCTTGGTTGGCTAAGGTTTCACCATCTTTTCCACTCAGCTGGTTTAAGTGGAGACTGTATTCGTGAGCTATCTCAAGCTATCCAAGCGAGAATGTACGTGTGACATTGGGTCAGCTGAAACCAGAGATGTGATGATAGCTGGGCTGTGATAATGGGAATGGACGTGTGGAAGCCCTTGACTGTCACTTACTTAGCAAGAGAACAATATTCCCACTACAGGAGGTCTTTGGGCCCAGAACTGCTGCTTGTGGTGTTTTATGTGAGTGACATTTACTTCTGCTCCTCTTGAGGTCGGTTGGAGCTGGGACCCGGGTTTACAGAGTGGGGACTCTGGAACCTTCCAATCCTTCTGTTTAAGACAAGGGCTCACAGTTTACTTGCTCATGGTCTCTGCAGTGCCCCAATGTTACTTCCATGTCCTCTTCTTCCTCCTCTGCCTCCCTCCCTCCATTTCCCAATTGCCGTCTCCTCCACCGTGACTATCATTATCTTTAGACAGGCCCTGTTTTCCCCTGTACACTTTCTTATTTTGTACACAGAGCATATTATTGCTTTTCTGGAAGTCCATTTCCAAATCCACAGTGGTCTGTGGTCCAGAGCTGTAGGCACAAGCCAGCAGAGCCAAGCACTTGATGCTTTGGTGACGATCTTAATAGGTTTTGTGCAGTTAACAGTCTCATTGGGTGTAAGGAGTAGCATCGTTCCCCATCTATACAGCTTTGCATTTTATAATAAATAAAATTGTTTGTTTGTATTTATTTATAATATATACATTATCCAATATATTTATAATATATGTTATATATTAATTATTTATTATATATTACACATTACATATTATATAGTTATATGTAATATTATAACAAGTGTGTCAGGGTGACAGTGTCTGTCTGTAACTGTGTTATCCACCCTTTGCTGCATGTTTGGGCACCTGTCATGAGGCCCTACTGAGGAGACCACAACCTCCTCAGAATCACTGGGTCTGATTGTGCAACCAGTTTGGCTTTCCTTGCCCCATCTCACTTTGCCAAGAACTTTCTGTTTCTTACTTAGTTTCCAGCTCATAACTAAACTTCATTTTGCACTCTCAAACCAGACTTCCTTCTTGCTGAGAACCCTCAGTCATGGATCGATAGGTTTGGGGGGGTATTATTATTATTATTATTAACTCTCCAGCTGGGAAATAGACGTTAGCTCCTTTCCTCTGCCCCTCTCCCCCACACAGTCATGAAGGTCAGTGTAGGGACTGGAATAGACCAAGACCAGCACATTTCCCTGGGAGCTTAAAAGGAGATGCCCACTGGCTGTCCATTATACCACAGCTGCCCTCCCCTGCCCAGTCTGTGCAGTTGAGCTCACTGATTCCTTGGCTCCAGTGAATTGGGTGCAGCCCAAAGTTCACACTGTACCGTGCTGAATCCCAGCATGTCCACTGGCCCAGCGTGTGTACCGGCAGGCATTTGTGTGATGTGATGTACTGCTGGACGCGGGAGATGTGTAACGCCTCGTTCTCTGCCCCTTGGCATGTGGACAAGTCAAAAGTAAACAAATACACAGCTTCCGAGGTGGGGTGGGGGCGCAGGTCACAGAGTGAAGAGTCGAGTGAGCTGGGAGGAGCTTCTGTGCAGAACTGGAAGCATGGTGGGGCATCTGGAAGGGGCGTGGCTGAAGAAAGTCTGAAGCTTGGAGTGTGGATAAAGCCCTCCTTGATTAGGAAGCAGCCGTGTGTTTGGAGACTTTTAAACATCTTCTGAAGGAACACAGACAGAAATTTCTTGGAATCTTTCTAAAAGGTGATCCAGTGATCCAGGGACTCAGTATAGATTTTGGCTCTTTCCTCTTGGGTGGTAAGGGACACTTGCTCTCACCATGTGACCAAATGACTTACCTGTATAAAGTGGGGAAAACAGACTGGCATAGTTGCTGCTGTAAACCCTTGATTCTGTGTCCCACAAGAGCCAGATTTGAATGTGATGTTTAAGCCCACATGCTGAAATGCAACAGACTGGTAACCACCTCAGAGCCAACTGTGACGGACGGCTTCCTAGCCCTGATTTTCTATGCACTAATATAAACACTCGGGGATTTGTTGTTTGACTTTACTTAGTAAACACTTTCCTAAATGGGCAGGAAGCATCCCCTTCACCATCCGGTGCAGGTAAATGTTCTCCGGGAGCCCCAAACACCACACTGCCACCCAAGTGTCACTGTATTCAGAGATGCCCAAGTTGACACTTTTCTGCTTCAACTCTCCAAATGACAACTGCGATAAGATTGGCTTTTTGAGGTGGCAGCTGGAGCTCCCCTCCACTCCCTCTGCTTCCTCTGGACTCAGCACTTTTCCTTTTTGCTCTGGATAAATTGCAGTTGATTTAAATGCTCCGCAGATCCTTGCCATTTTTATGGCTGATTGCTTCTAAGCAATAGGAGGAACATGTGTGCAGGCTTGACTGTGAATGCTTGTGAGTGGGTTGTGAGCCAGGGGCAGGCCCACAGAGTGGCCTTCTTTCCAAGGCCCTCTCCAGCCCTTCCTTTTGATGAGGCCAAGGAGAAGATTCTAAATCAGCAAGCAGCAGAGGTTGGATGCTACTGTCTATCTTCTCCCCTTTCTGTGCTTCCAGCCATACCCTCACGTCTGAGATGAAAGCCCCCTCACTCTCACCCCATTTAGCGCCGCTCGTATACAGCGCTGACAAAGTTTTCTTGGAGTTGTTTTTGGTGGAGGGGCTGATTTCGCCACAACCACCATGCACCATGGGAATGCTGCAAATACTTCAGAATGTCACATTGTCAAAATATCTATATTTCGGGCTCAGAAGCTAGACAGCTCGTTTGGCTGCTAGGCCCACAAGATGTTCTGCCATTTGTTGTGGTCTAAAAACTTTCCCCCTCGCTGGAAGAAAATAATCATCCATTGTTTCATATCATCTCCAGGTTCCTTTCTTGAGTTTTTTTTCCCCCTATCTTTCTTTTCTCTAACATGAGAGAGTAGAAGTCAGGAGGTCCTGTGCGGCGTATTGAACTTCTTACTGACTAACAATCCTCAGGAAAGAAGGCGTTTCCTTATGACAATCAAGTTTTTATATGGAACTGATTTTGCAATAGTTGGTAGAATCTCTTCAGTTGTGTGACAGGGGATGGGAAAAGGGAGGAAGTGACCTGCATCTTTAGAGGTGTGCAGGATGGAAATCAGTGTCTGAGAGATCACTCATGGCTCAGTGGTATCACAGCTTGGCGTGCACTTCACTTTTATTTCATAGAGTATGGACTTGAATTCTGCTCTCTCTCTCTCTCTCTCTCTCTCTCTCTCTCTCTCCCTCTCTCTCTCTCTCTCTCTGTGTGTGTGAGAGAGAGAGAAAGAGAGAGAGAGAGAGAGAGAGAGAGAGAGAGAGAGAGAGAGAGAGAGAGAGAGAGAGAGGAATACCCTCAAAGGCAAGCAGAAGACTACAGAGGGCACTGAAGGAATGAGCAACTGCCAGTGGGTAGAGGTGGCCTCTAGAAGAGTCACTTCTAATTTCTAATGGTGATCATCCTGGGCTTGGAGAGGCTTGGCTGGTAAAATGACAAAAAGAAGCAAAGAAAAAGTGGCTTGGCTCCAGTGGCAAGCACTCTGGTGTTGGCAAAACCCTTGAGTTTCTGTGTCATAACCCACAGAGAAAGACCACACTGCCCTGATATATCATATATATATATATATATATTTCTCTCCACCGTTGAATGTTTGGTGGGAATGAGTACTTTGAAGCAACAACCTTTTTAAAATTATTATTATTCAGGGATAAAGTCTCCCATTTCCACCGTCCAGTTTCTCCTGTTTTTATTGGCAAGCCTGACATCCTTATATTAATCCTATTGTTTCAGTGGGAAGGAATTCAAGACCCGCCTTCTTCCAGACTTGCAGGAGTAAGTGAGGAGTTTGGCTTGCCAAGTTGGCCAGCTCATGCTCTGGGCCATAGTTTCCTCTTAACTGAGCTTTGTTAGTGTCTGCCTGGAGGCAAAACCAGTAGAAACAAGACTGGAGAGTCGTAGAAAGGAGAGCTAACTATCATGCCACACTACCCCCTAACTTCTCAGGGTTGCAGGTGATTAAACCTATGAATGACACCTGATGTTGGCACCCAGTTCTTCTTCTACTGGAAGGGCAGGAGCAATGAATGAAGCCACAAAAATTAAGCACTATAGATTCTTCAAAGAATGCTACACACCCGTTGTGGTAGTTATTGTTCTGGAGGCATTTGATACCCACATTAGCAGACCAGACCTACTTGAGGAAGGCAGAATGTCTGGAGGGTTAGGCTTTGACGACTCTTCCAGGGACAAGCTTAAAAAATGTTTTGAGGGCTTCTAATGAGGTACCATCTACTTTGCCACTTGAGAATCCGATGAGGATTCATGCAAGTAACACATGAAGATCATTAGGACTCTCAGTGTTTGTCCTGGCCTCCCACAGCTGTGTTCAGAGAAAACTGTTGGTTGGTGCTTTCTTACACAGTGACATGGACTCAGAACTCCTGGGCAGAGCTGGAGCTGTACCACAGAATGCTGTAGGGCCTTGGGCAAATTGCCTAACTCTCTAGGCCTGTTTCCTCATCAGTAAAGAGGGCATGATAGGAGAACTTGTTTTATTGGGAAAGTCAACAGGATAATTGGAACACAGCATTTGAAAGAGAACCTGGCACGGAGAACACCAGCTTTAAGATACTGTACACATTCTTCCTCCATCTGTAGGGCAATGAGGTACCTGGAGTCAAGGAACTCAACATTCCTAGCTTGTATCACCTGTTATAGGGTTGGCGTTTCCATCTGCATTCAATAATTGTTCTGTAGCAGCTAATAATATATGCTATATATAATATAGACATATAGCTATGACTCTTCTATGTCATATAGTCACAAATAATATGCAATATTTGACATGCTCTAATGATATATATTAGGTTATGTAATGAGTGCTACACTTATGTGGATATCATATTCTTAGTATAGTACATACTTACATTTAGGAGGGTTTAGAATTTCTGAGAAAACTATCTAGATTGTTGTGCTGCCCAACATTTGATGATTTAAAGCCCTCTAGGTTTTGGCCCAGCTATTGAGTAATGAGTGAGTCAGTTACTTTGAAATAGTTTGATGAAATTAAGAAAGTAAAGAGAATTGGGGTTTGAATAGTGAGTTGTTGCTGAATCCAATTACCGTCATAAGAAAGTATTTACAAATTCTCTGAGGATTGTTTATCCCATGTGCAGATTTCTCCTCCTTACATTAAGCTGCTAATGTCTGATAGAACTGTGAGTAGATCTGTGGGCAGAAATTGTTTGCATTTCTTCCTCGCATCTTGTGTATCATATAAATTGGTTTTGAGTTTAAAACTAAGTTGCTCAGTCACGTGATGCCCATGTGATCCCAATTTGTGTTATTATGTATTGCCTTGCTTTTGAAACCATATTTCATGTTGTTTTATTTTGATGTAGTATGTTCTTTTAAAAGTGACTATGTTTGCATGTGAATTTCTGTTGTTATTTCTTTTTTTTTTTTTTTTTTGAGCATGACTTACGTTTCGTTTTGTGTTTCTTTTAGGTTTTGTTTTGTTTCATAAGATCCCACTGGATGGGTAGCTGAGATAAAGGAAAGACAAAGGCTGGGGCTGTGGTGCTTGTTGCCTGACGCCCTGTGAGCTGAACTCTGGGACTACTGTTGCCTATCCCAGGAAGTGCTGCTTATTTGGGGGTGTCTGGTGGAAATGGGTAATCTCCGAGGATGTCTGCAGCCTGCTTGTTGTGAGCTGTGACTGGGGAACCCCAAGACAGAGGCAGGGGTCAGGCAGCTGAGAAGCAGCAGAAGAACGCACTTAGATTCACCTTCTGTTCTTACAATAGTTCAAATATAGAATCGAAGTGAAATCTCATTGGATTATGCCTCTCTAATGAAAAGCGAGCTGTTTGACTATACGGAAAATGTGCTGACATTAATTGCTTCTGTTTATTAAAGGTGATTTGCAAATTAAAAACTATGCATCTATCATCTATCCATCTATCTATCTGTTTGTCTATCATCTATCATATCTATCTGTCTGTCTATCTGTCTATCATCTATCTACCTACCTCTCTATCATATCTATCTATCTATCTATCTATCTATCTATCTATCTATCTATCTATCTATCTATCTATTTATCTATCATCTATCATCTATCTACCTATCATCTATCTACTTATCTATCTATCATTTATCTATCTATCTATCTATCTATCTATCTATCTATCTATTTATCTATCATCTATCTATCTATCATCTATCTACCTATCATCTATCTACTTATCTATCTATCTATCTATCTATCTATCTATCTATCATCTATCTATCTATCATCTATCTACCTATCATCTATCTACTTATCTATCTATCTATCTATCTATCTATCTATCTATCTATCTATCTATCATCTATCTAAAGTCATAGCTAGGTCTAAGTGCACACTAAAAGTCTAATCCACACCTAACACCTATTTCAGCAACATCTTCTGTTCTCTAACCTTTGCTAACTTCTGTGATTTCCACTTACAACCCTGCAACTGATAGACTTAAAGGCACATTGGTGGTGTCATTAGTAGGTTCTTTGTTTTGCTGGCAGCAAAGCCCCAAACTCTTAGCTAAAGATTGCTTTCAAAGTCCACCTGGCAGGTAGAGCGGAGCAGCACCAGGGACTGTGTGGCCAGGAGTGTGGATCTGAATTAACCACAGCCGGAGAATAAATAACAGTAGGGTATATGCATATAGGGAATTAAAATCTTGTCCCTTTCCATTGCCCTCTGCTAACCACCTGCCCTTTAGAAGTTTGCCTAGCGAGAGCACCTCAGATCTCATGCTGTTTGAATTACAGAGCTGCAGTTTCTCTAGTGTGAATGGGCCTGCAAGCTGAGCTGCTGGCCCGCTGTGAGCAGAAGAGCATGTCTAAGGACAGTCCCTGGAGCATGCTGCCCTACTGCTGCGTCCTGACCCAGCAGCAGAGAGGTGGCCAGCTGCTAATGAATGCTGGCTCCTTGCTGCAAGAACAGTCTCCCAGCTACCAATCCCTGTAGCCCCCAACCACTCCCCATCTGACCCGTCCCTGTACCCCTCTCATTCACTTTGTCATGGCAGTGGCTTTTGTGGAATCCATCCCATCTGCACCAGGCAGCAACTTTGTCTGTCCCTCCACTCTCACTTAAGGTCCCCTTCAGAGCCAGGCTGGGATATTTCATTTAAAATCCACACTCAGCTCTATTATACACTCACACACAGAGCATAGCTAGAGTGGAAACTTATTAACATCCCTTTTTTAAAAGGTAGTTTATCTTTAAGGATTTTTAGGTTTTTCTCTTAACAATCCCAGCATATTTGGGAACTATTTTGAATCCTCTGTAAGCATGTCCATCAATCTTAATAAACCAGAACCCGTTTAGGCCCCACTTGACATCAGGCGAATACTGTAGTATTTTATACTGAGCCACTACAGTATGGCTCAATTCCGGTCTTTTTGTGAGTCTGTGGATTAGAGTGTTTGCACTGGCCAACCACACTGTGCCTGAGAGGGCCAGTCACTTCCACAGACCTCTCAAAGGCTTTGTCTCCAGGTGCACAGTGGGTCTCAGCACAGAAGGCTCCGTGTCCTGAACACCCCCACTGCCCAGCTTGCTGCAGCTAAGTGACAGCTCCTGTCACCACTGAGATTTCTGTCTTTCCCAAAGGTGTTGACTTACCTAGAGGCCAGCTAATAGCAGAAATCCTTGACCCCTGAAAGGAGAGTGAAATTCAAACAGGCAGGCAGGCCAGGGTCTCAGTGTGACCAACACTCTTAAATATCGGCCATTTGGCACCAAAAAAAAAAAAACCAACAAAACAAAACAAAAACTTAAGCTTTGATGTTTTTCCATAAGAGGATGATAGATTGTTTAAAGATTATTTTATAAGGTTCCTCAGATCAGAAAGAAAAAAGGGGGGAGGGGAGGAATAATTTCAGTTAACAGCTAGGAGAAATGTAGGGTACTTTTTTTTGTTCTGAGATGTAAAGAAGTGGACAGATAAGGAGATTTAATATCAAACGTTACTTGGCATCTTCCAAGGGACAAGGAGAGCAGCAGCTATTAGAAAATTGATCCTTATGGTTCCTGTGCTCTTTGCCTTTTCTTCTTTATAACTCCCAAGGACTGCCGTCAGCAACACAGCATTCCTTTCCTATACTCTTCCTTTTATCCCTGGCTTTCTTTGGTCCCTCAGAAGAAATTTGCTCTCTGAGGAGTCACAATGGTGTGTATTTTATTTTTACAGTGCCAGGAAGAGAGAGGGGACATTTTTTTTGCTGGAGCTAGGTCTGGGCTCTCTGACAGGAACTGGCATTACAGTGCTAGGCAAGTCTCCACACTCACAGTGGTCTAGGTGAACCAGCACCTGCCTAAAGCCCAGGGGCAACTGTCAGAATGCCAACCATGTCCCGGGGGAGCAAGGACCCAAGTTTCCAAATCTTAGTCTCTAAAGAAGATGTGAAACCTGGATTTTTACATGAAACATACCTATTTTTAAAAAAAGTTGGCTCAGTTATTTTTAAAACATTATGTAGGCCAACAAAGCCTGCCTGTGGGCCGCCAGTCTGTTCCTTCTGTCTTAGAGAGAGTCATTGTTCCCCACTGTATCTGTCTGTCTTTCCCTGCAAACTCTCTTTCTTCATGCCTGCCACTGACAGATGCATTAAACAAGTTCTGACAGGAACTTCACCCGTCCAAAGGTGCACAGCTGTCTGTTACCCTGTGACTTCCTCCTAGCTGGGACCCCAGGCCCTGTCACCTTGCTGGGTTGTCCCTACAGTCCTGTCTTCTCCACATTCTCCAAGCGCAGAGCCATCCTGGGTCCTAGTCAGCACGCTCCTCCACTTTATCTGACACAAATCCCTTCTCTCCAGGTCCCATGTCTTCTAGACTCTCAAGAGAACAGAATGAGACGAGAAGAGTCCCGCTCCCCCATCTCCATGCTGGCCTCAGTGGACTGATGGCCCTAACATCACCTCAAAGAGATAGGGCTCCATAGCTTGTTGACCCACCATGGTTGGATCTCTGGGGCATGGTTGAGTCTCTCAGGCAGCTGAGATGGAGTAACAAAGAGCTTCTGACACCACAGCAGCCAACATAGAAACTGTCCTAAGACTGAAGAGGGCTGTCTCCCAGTAGGAGACATGAACCCCAGTACATATTAGAGAGAATCAGCTCAGCAGTCCCCCCCCCCACCCTTCCAGTCTCAGGCCTCCCCACAGCCAAGAAAACCAGCGCATTCTGTCTTCATCTTGGCCCTCTATTCTTCTGGATCCTGAACTAAGCTCACAATAGCTGGGGTCTTGAAGCCTGAGCAGGCTTACACAGGACAGGGGTTTGCAGAGTAAGTGATTGAAAGAGCATGTGACTGAATGCAGTTTCAGGGGCTTGCTGAGAGAACAGGCAGGGGGCACTTCCTTGTTCCTGCTACCCCCCACCCTCTATCCCCATCTTTCTAAACTGACCCCATGATAGACAGAGAATGTTTTCTGGTTTTGTTGGCAGCTCTGCCTAATTATAACACACTCAACTCCCTCCTCCCCTTGCAAACTAGACTCTCAAGCCTGTGCTGACTTCTGCCTGTGAGGGGGTGATCCACACCTCCACCTGCTTTGATACATGCTGTCTAGAGTCCCTCCCTTCGCTTCCATCTCATTCTTTCACACTCTAATTGAAACTCACTTCATCTTGTTTGGTCTAGACTGGAGATTCACGGGGAGGGCTCCGCTGAAGGAGGGACTATTCCATACAACACAGAGCTCAGGAGGTGGCTGCCTCCAGCTGTGTGGGCTGTGCCAGGCTCTCTGCTTTATGATGACAGAGCTCCCCGGGATCCTGTAGCTCAGCAGATCTGACTCCAAGGAACCTGGTACAGAAGTTGCCATTAAGAACATTCTGCTCCTTTTGCATACCCTCAATACTTAGCAATCTGTCAAGTTTACCTAAGGGCACCTGGGACAGCTGAGGGCTCTCCTGAATTTAAATTGCTTTCGGGTGAGTGCTGCCAGGCTTAAATTAGGTTGACAGAATTCCCGGCCCAGAAAGTTAGATGGCAGTTTCTGCTGGAGAGGCGGCTTCCCGGTGTGGATAACCATTTCCTTGTCCTGGTCTCGGGACAGAGGGACCTCCCAAGCTATTTGAGCATGACATAAATCATTCACTCTGCATTTAGTTTGGACTCACACTTCAGGGTAGCCAGCGATAGTGAAGCAACTCCCAAACCCACACTGCATCCATTGTCTGAGTTCTGAGTCTTAGTGTTCATGGGAGGGAGAAAAACGTATAAGAAGCAAGGAAAAGAACCGGAAGTTTTCTCACCAGCTTAATTTTAGCCGATGCATATATGAACTCACAAACAAATAAGAAGTAGCAAGACATTCTCAAGAAAGATGTGTCCCTGGGCTTCATCCCTATGGGGTCCAAACCCATCTGCTGGAATCCAGAGGCAGCTTGTGACTCACTTTTGTGCCTTTTTTCCCCCTATAATATTCTGGGTTTTCAAGTCTCTTTTTCCACATTTCCTGTAAACAATGCATCTCTTTTTTTAAAAAAAAAAAAAAAGATTTTACTTTTAAGTACTGTTTTAACAGTGTGGCTAGACTATAAATGTACTTGCTGAATTCATCCATTTCTTTAACAAGCCAATAAAGTTTTATGATTCATCTCCATGTGTCCTGTGTTCTCTGTAGATCACATCCCCTCTCCTGCCACCCCCCCCCCAATGCATATGGCTCCTGTGTCATCGGTGGTCTGGGGGGCTGAGACATGTCAATAAGGAATTTTGGGAAGTCCTACCTACTGCGGGCGCTAGAACAAATCATGGCTTGGGGACAGCTTTGAGAGTTTCCATCAGTAAGAATCACACACACAAGAGGTATGGTTTATGACTCTTACATGAGAACTACTTCCATTAGTTAAAAGGTATTTGGTACAGAGTATACACCAGGAAGCTTTGTGTTTTGTTTTGTTTTGTTTTTTTACCAACTAAACTTTTATATTCTTTACAAAATACTTTTGATGTTTTACCCCAGCAAGAGGGCACACAATGTCCTGTCAGTTCATTCACTAAGCAACTCATGTCAGAGACAGAGAGCAGCTTTTATGGTCCAGGACAGAGATCTCAAGGACAGCAGAACCTGGAGAGACATGACCAGTTATGGCGGCAGACAGCTCATATGTCACGTCCCCTTAGTCTCCATTACAGGCTCTTCAGACCTTCCTTCCTCATGTCCCACTTTGGCTACAGGCCAAAAAATAAGATTTAAACAACTGCATCTTGGACTTATTTGAGCCCATGACCGCCTTCTGGGCACCCCGAAGGGGTTATTGTTACTGCATGAGTGGTGTTTAACTTGGGGTAAATTCACCTTACAATCAAAAGGGAGTCTACCCAGGACTTAAAGGATGCTGATGGTAGTTAAAGGGTATTGATTTTGCAAATATGTTCCAAATGGTCTTCCACAGGCTACCTAGGGCTCCTCACAGCTCTACGGAGCTTACCCAACAGTACAGTTTCCGTAGTTTAACGTGCTCACCCCTTCTGGCCCTGGCCATCGAGCAGAGATTACTCTTGACCACGATGAATTGTCAGGTTAACCTGTCACTGAGAAGGCGTCTGCTTCCAGTCTCAGGAAGCCCTTGCAGATCTTGGCACATGAGTGTGGGGCCTGGTGATAACACCAGCACCCGATTTTCACCTTTCACCTTATGAGGCAGGTTGTGTCGGGAGGTTTCGGTGCCAAGCACCTCATGAGAACCCAGACCGTGTTTGCACTGGGCATGGCGGATTTGTACTTTTGACCGATGTCATTGAGTGCCTTTGCTCATGTCCCTTGATTTCCAGCCCTCCGCATCCCCCTGGGGTTGTTTCACTATCTAATGAGTGATCCTTTTAAAAAAAGATTTATTTATTATTTGTAAGTACACTGTAGCTGTCTTCAGACACAACAGAAGAGGGCATCAGATCTCATTACAGATGGCTGTGAGCCACCATGTGGTTGCTGGGATTTGAACTCAGGACCTCCGGAAGAGCAGTTAATGTGTTCTTAACCGCTGAACCATCTCGCCGGCCTAATGAGGGATCCTAAGAGAGATTAGCACAGCAGGACTGGGGCGTGGCAGGATGGGTTGGTAGAGGACATATCATATCCAGCTACCTCCATGCACAGAATCTAGACAGCAGAACAAAGTGTCACAAAGGCCTGACTTGGCCTTGGCCTCTGCAGCACAAAGACACAGAGCAGCCTCCACACATGGAGTCCTCCCCGCACCCACTTCTGGCAGCCCAGGACTGGGAGAGACTGCCAAGGGCATATGCTAATTTTCCAGTCATTTGGTCAAGTCCATCTCACATGCCACAAGATCTCAGAGCCTGTGTTTACTGAATTAAAATCTCTGCCCAACCACAAACTAACGAGCAGTAAGCTTTTCCCCTTCCTTCTGATAGTTTTATTACGTTTCCAAGGAGGGACAGAGAAACAACTCCTGTGTTTATTTTCCACCCTTTTATCTCTTTTTAATAATCCCCATCAAACTGTAATCAGTTCTGAAGCACTGTTAAACAAAAATGTAGGCTGTGCCGTTTGCTGTGGTGAATAGAATCCGTTCTCAGGTAAGTTTGCGCAGCTTCAGCCAATGCTCCAGTGTCAGGGGGTAAATTCCCTTCTGCCTTCCCACGGAGACCAAAACATGGCCTCCTAAGATGCTTCAGGCTTTTCAAGAAAGACTCCCTAAGTGAGTGTTTATTTTGTACTGATGTTGGGGTCCTTGATTTGGGGCAGTCCCATTGCCTCTCCATCATGTGTCCAAGTACATGACTGAGTGTGTTGTTTAATTCCACATCAGCCACGTGTGGCCCTCCCAGGTCTGAGCAGAGAAGGCGGCTGGACATGCCTTTCGAATTCTGTGTGTGGAAGAATCAATCACTCTACCAGGAGCAATCTAGAGGCCTGTTGGGGTTGCTCTATTGCTCCAGCCTTTCCTGGGCTTGGGTCTTCTAGTGTTCAGTCATCGCTAGAGATGGTAAAGGCTCTCCACTGTCTTTCTCCATGTCACCTCCTTGTCCCTTCAGTGGGACAGTGGTATCTAGAACACACACTGAGTTCTCCCTTGGATTCTTACATCGAGGCTATTCAAGACCTAGGGTATTTTGCTGTGTCAAAATCAGGCAAGACACTGAGCTCAGCTCTGGGTGACACCAGAGTCCACCAAGCAGGTGTCACCCTTGTCCTCAGGGGTGACAGTCTGTGTGATGTTTATAATCTGCTGCTTTGGTTTCCATAATTTGGGAACTTGTTAGAACCCAGGTGAGACTGTCTGTAGTCTGTGAGGCCCTGCTCTGTCCCCGCCCTCTCTCAGAGAGCATCCTTTGGTGGCTAAGTCCGTCTTACTTCTGTGTAACCTGATGGGAGGTGCCTCTACCCGCTTAGCTTATTCCCTCCCCACACCTTTATCTTCCTTAGGAAATATTTTGCTGTATTTAGCTCTCATTCTGTTTCAGTACAGCACTCATATCCTAAAGAAACTTCTTCATCTTTTCTTTCATTTTTTATGCTTTAAAACTTTTAAATTGGTTGGATAGAATCATGGGTGGTGGTGGTCTGTGTATGAGGGGGGAAAAAAGAGAGAAATTAAGTGTTGATGAGAGAACGGTAGTACACACATGCAAAGAGGCACACACACATGTACATACACGCGGCTCTGCATACTTTCAGTCTTCTTTGACTACGTGGATTTAATAACAGTGCATAGATCATTCCACCTAATTATCTTTACAGTCTTACTGCTTGTAAAGCTCCCAGATGGCTAAAAATAAATAAATAAAAACCTTCCCATGATATATATATATATATATATATATATATATATATATATATATTTGTTTTTACTTTCTTATAAATAGCAAGAAATTTCGCTGAGAAGAAAATATTATAAATCCCACAAGGTTGGTGTTCTGTTCTGGGTTCCAAAATGTAGAGATTGAGTGGATTTCAAATTTGGCAAGGCCTCTGACTTGGCAGACACTCTTGTCCTTATTTATGGCAGCCTGGAAACTTCCACTTCCCGGGGCTTATAAATGATGCTGCCGATTTTGTCTTCCTCTCCTATCTTGATGTGAGTTATGAAATAACCAGCCTGAAGACCTTCTTTTGGTCGCTAACCCTTGTGTCTTGGTATGAGACGCATCGCATACAGAAAGTCCACTTTCCATTCGGTATCACCCGACAAAAGGAAAAGCTGGAAATGTTGAGGGTTAAGACAGAGAAGATGGCAACTCTACAGCCTTCACTGTGCTCCCAAAGTCCTGCAAGGACACCGATTTGAAGATAGAAGACACAGGATCCCTTGGAGAGGTTTCCTAACAACAGGAACAGGTGATGAGCTCCCTCCACCCCCATTCTCTGGAGAAACAACTAAGACATTGTCTTCCTCTTCTCCTCACTCCCTTTTCCTCTTCCTCCTTCTCTTAATCCCTTCCTCAGTTCTGTGAGGCCAACTCATCCACTTGTTCTCTTTAGAAGAGCGTTCCTCTGGGTCTGTAGTGAGCAGGTTGAAGCGCTGGACTCCGGAATGGGTGGAGTCTTTGTGATTGGGCGGAGCCTCCATGATTGGGCAGAGCTTCCGTGATGGGGTGGAGCTTCCATGATGTGCAGAGCAGACAGATTTGCTGAGCACACACAATAGGCATTTCTTACTATTTAGTGCCTTTTGCTTTTGTTTTGGCCTCACTCTGAACCCCAGGGTAGCTTTCAGCTCTCAGCCATCCACCTGCGTCCCTCTCAAGCATGCTGGGATTGCGGGCATGGACCACCACATCTGGCCTGATAATCAACACTTTCGAAGAGCAAGTTGTGTCTCCTCTGAGGCTGACTCCAAGATACAGTTGAATCCGTTAGGATTTTCACCCGGAGAGGAGAGGTAGAATGGGAAACCGAGGAGATCTGCAAGAGGCCCAGACTGCAAGCTGGGACAACCCCTGAGGAGGCATGACAGGTTAAGCCACTGGGTGGCCTTCACTGAGGCAGTATCTCCAGGACTATTGGGGAGGGTTTGAGCCACAAATTAGCCGACTGAGGAGTTAGTTCCTTGTTTTCCAGGATAAACCTTCCCTTTTTTCCCTGTCCCTCGCAGTTACTGGCATTGAAGCGGGCTGAGGAAAACCCAGCCTCTGTAGATAGGTGGCAGAGCACAGCTCCTCGGACCCTTGTTGGGTGTTCTGTTACTGGACCTGTGAGAGATACCCTTGAGGCTCTTCTGCTGAAGGTGCTGACTTATCTAAGCCCCATCTCACAAATGAGCTAGATATCTACAGCTCTCCATTCTCATGTAAAGCCTGTGTGCCCTCCCTAGGGGCAGCACCTGCTTCTTCCATGCAGGACCACTGGTCCCAGCGTGCCTGGGAACCCCTGCTTCCTTCGGTGATCCACCATCAAATTCAGTGCTTACAAGGGCTTCAACCAAAGTCATTCTGTACCACATGTCCACTTGGGAAACGCCGTCAATGAGACAAGTTTTGAGCTGTAGCCTCCCTTTTGTTTATAATACCCTGATATGACTAGCACACTGTTTCTGCTTTGCCTGCTTCCGTGCTGAAACCTCGAGTGCTTTTCTTTCAATTTTGTGTTTCAAACGAGTTTCCTATTGCAGCCGTCCCTGCTATTGATTCGTAGTCTTTCAGGAGAGCGTCTATGGAGATATATATCATCAATACCTTGCCAGGTGGGTGAAAGAGACGGAGAGTGGAGCTATACATCTTCTTAAACGATAACCCTGCCCTGCTCTGCAGCAGACCTCCCTCCAGTGGATTGTTCTAAACAGAAATGATGCCTTATTCAGAGCCTATAAACTAGATTGAATGCTTTCTATGTGCTAGGTTGTTGGCTGTAGACTCAAAGCGCTTCAGAGACTTGGAGGGATCTGGGGCACATGTAGGTGACTGGTAAAGACTGACTCAGTGCGTAGGACAGAGCTATCCAAGCCCCGGTCCTAATTTCTATATTGGAATACAGGCTTGAGGGAAAAAAAAATCAATTTTTTTTTAAGCTGAAGGGAGATCTGGTATTTGGTGTGAGATTTCCCAGTTTCTAAAGGTTGGCAAGGCCTATGACATTTTTTCCTGTTTTCTCTCCAGCAGCCAAACAAAACAGTCTTTATGCCCAATCATGGTGGTTGTGATTTGGCTGGACAGTTAGCTTGTGTCCTTCAGGCTCAGTGCCTCCCCCACAGTATGAGTAGATAGACAGACATGTGTCAGCTTGGACATCTTGAAGCTGATGCTGAAGCCAGGAGTTCACAGCAATGCTGTATTAGAGCTAACCTGGGAAAGAAATAGGGAGTCAGACCAGAGAAACGGGGTGTGATGTAAGACAGTTTGTGGCAGTGACTCTGACCCGACCATCTGGGTCATATATATGCTGGGATATAAGCTACCTCTTGAGGCTTCCTCAGCTAGTCTTTATGTCTGGGTGCTTGCCTGACAGTAGCTTCGTGTTGCCATAGGACTGCTGAATAGCTCTGGGGCAGAGAAGACATACAGGTGTGACCTGGCCATGGTCACAGCAGTAGTGGGACTGAGGGATAAAACATAACCCCAACCCAGAAATTTATGACTTTCCAAAGCCCTAGGACAACAGGCCATGGCATCTGCATTTGTAACCAGTATTTGCCAATTTGCCAGTGTCTTCTCTAGTGTTCCTCCTCCTCCTCTTCCTCCTCCTCCTCCTCCTCCTTCTTCTTCTTCTTCTCCTGCTCCTTCTCCCCCTTCCTCTTCCTCCTGCTTCTTCAAGGATCTCATGTAGCCCAGACTAGCCTCCAGTATGCCATGCACCTGGAGGTAACCTTGAACTTCTAGTCCTTCTGCATCTACCTCTCAGTGCTTGCTTATGCACAGCTAGTGATGGGACCTAGGGCTTTGAGCAAGCACTCCACCAACTGAACAATCAGCTTTTTAATGAGATAAACATGCAGAGTCAGATCATTCTGGACCTGATTATTGGTATGTTGGCCTCAGACTCTCACCCTCTGCATTTAGGAGAGCGTGAAGGGAGGGCACCCTGGATACTGAAGGGAGGCAGGGGGAGCCTTATGGGAGGACTAAAAGAGTCCATTGGGCCATTAGCATTCCAGACAGCCCTGTATAGACTCTCGGGAAAGCTTGTGGTAACTCCCAGTTTTGACTGCTTTGCTATGAGTACGGAATGTCAAATCTGTGACTCAAGCACTGTTTTCCTGTGCCGTGTACCCCAGTGCTGAACTTGGGAGGTGAGGTCACCTGGCAATGGCACAATCTCCACACTGAGTTTCCCCAGCATGCTAGCAGCTTCTGAGCTTAAACCTCTTCAGGATGTAGATGAAAGTTCTACCTTGTAGCCGCCAACCAATTTCCCTGAGAAGCCCATCTGAGGTCAGGAGAGAAGGCAGGTGATTCCCCATTGTCTGCCAACTGAACATTGGCTAACCCACTCTTCTGGGTTAGCCAGAATGGCTACTCTCCTTCTACTCTAGCCAAAGTTTCCTTTCTGGTATCCTTCAAAGCTCTCCCACTTTCCCCACTCCCAAATCCCTCCGTTTTCATTTGGAAATGAAACTCCTCTTCTGGCCCCTTTTCTTTCCGTGTGTCCCTTCACTGAGCCCACGGTGATTTCCTAAAATGTAGAACTGAGTGCAGACTGGAGCATTCAGATGCCCTTGGTGCAGCAATTTGCAAATGCAACTAGATCCACTCCAAGTACATTGATTGATGCTATTTTAACAGATTGGCCTATTTACGTCTATGAGCATTTTGCGTGCCTGTGTGTCAGCGCACCGTGTGAGTTTCTGGTGTCTGCAGGTGTCAGAAGAGGGCATCAGATCCCCCCTAAAAGTTACAAATGTTTGTGAGCCACTCACTGTGTGGGTTCTGGGAACTGAACTCAGGTCCTCTGAAGGAGCAACCACTGGTCCCAACTGCTGAGCCATCTCTCCATCGCCAGTGTTTAAGTCCTCCACACAGTCCCAAACAGCTCTGCTGTTTCAGTTTCCAGTGCTGAACAGCCAGGCAGTCTCCACTCTTCCTGTCTCCACCTTCTCTCCTCCAGTCAGAGTCCTGCCATTTGGTCATAGAAAACCTCTAACCATGGGCCCTGATACGCCACATCCAAGATTTCTTTTACATAAAAGGAGGTGGCAAATATCTATGGAGCTGGGTGACTTGGAGAATTAAATAGGCATTAGTCTGGTGAGCCACCTGGCAGTATGTGACATGTAGCTGCCTCCCGGGAGCTTCCATAGAGCTCCACACATAGAATGAAGCCATCTTCTCTCTACTGGACTAGCACCATGCACTCCTGATCACTTGATAACCAGAGGCCAGGCCCTCTGCATCTTCAGTCAGTTGAATGGCTCATAAAAACACCTTACTCCATACTGTCCTAGTGTGGGGGTTCAAATGAAGGAAACGAAGCCTAGGCAACCTCTCAACTGGATCACTTTGAGATGTGGGAATGTTTGTGGCTGAGGCTGCATGGGGCCTCAGTCAGAAAGACTTCAGTAGAAAATGAGAACGTTCTCAGCTAAGAGGTCACAGGAACAGCAAGTTTTAAGAACCCAGGTGAAACCAAATCTGCTTAAAGAGCAATCCAAACAACGTTTTGGGGAGAACTTTTCTGACCCGTGAGTAGCAATACTTTCAGATTAGTTCTCCAGGGTCCTAGTAACACATGGTTTTATGTTTGTTACTTAAGCACAATCTTGGCGATACTCATTAGAAACTTCTTTCTCCATTGTGGAGATCAGAAGCTGAAGTTAAGGTCTTGGTGATGTTGGCTTCTTCTAAGATCTAGGGGGTCCCTGGCCTTCTGGTCACAGCTGGCAATTGTTGGCATTTCCCTGGCTTATTGTCACAACACTACATTCATTTGCTCTGTTCCCATGCCATCCTTTTGGGGACTCTGTGTCCTCTCCTTTTTTAGGAATGATTTGTCATTGGGCTTAGGGACAGTTTTAGAGCAACTTTCTTCCAAATAGATTGCCAGGACAGATCCCACGGATAAAGGTTGGAAGCATCTTTCTGGAGACCACCTACCAGCACACACCACCTGAGTGTGTAAACATGGTGGAGTCCATAAGACCTGAAGCCTCTGTGTCATCCTAGGTACCACAGGGGCCTTGGAAGATTATTTTACACAACATCACACCTCTAGTGTGTGTGATGAGGACACGCTTTAAAGGAGCTCCAGTTTGGAGGACTGAATGTAACAGTCTTTAAAGGATGTGAGAGATGCTGCTCTTCCATGGTCTACACATACGGACATCAGAGCAGATTCTGTGGAAATTCACACCAAGAGGCAATATACATGGCCTGCCTCACAGCTCAGCACAAAGACACGGAGAAACTAGCTACAGAGAGCCAACTGGGCAGCCCTCCAGCAGGGAGGGCCATTCCCCCTTCATCCTCATCCTGCCCTGTGCCCAGCTTCTTCTTCAAGCCCTGACTGAGTCCTGGACTCAGAGGTGTGAATGACATTCCTGTCTGCATGGAGCTGCATTGTTTAGACCTCACTTCCAGCTCCAGTTTGTCTGGAATCCAGGGGATTGCTTCTTACCTGCTTCCCAAAGAGAAGTCATCGGATTCTGTGTGGAATGTGACTTTTTAAATGTTGGCAGACAACTCACATTTGGAAAAGAAAGTTGCAAGCCTGAGGAGAGTCGCCCCCCAGGGGTGGAGTACCATGCACGACCTTGGTCCGCAGAAAACATTTCCCTAACGTCTGAGTTTTAAGCTTATTCCTATCTTTCCTGACCTCGTTGGGAGCTGCGGATGGTTTGTCTTTCTGGGCTCAGATGTGCTAACTTCAGCCTTTCCTCTCCAAGTCTAGCCCTCAAAGCTTTGATTACTTCTCCATGTTATTTGAGCTCTAAGCATCATGAGATTCCCCAGCCTTTCTTCCCTGGGGAGTCCGGATCTAATCAACCCTCATCCCAACACTACGTAGAGATCAGCACCGTTTTCTGACTCCACCGACCCAATTTTCACAGCCACTGAGCTGCGTTGACTTCCAACCTTAGGTGTGATATTAATTTCTCTCCAAGGGGCATACATTTAATAGATTTTTTAATTAACATTTTGTGAAATTGGAGCTGCCGTGCTATACGGTAGACTGATACAAATGTCTATAATTACATTTTTGGCACTGTATCTGGGGACCAGGCTAGAAATGTTTGCTTTAGCCCCTTCCTAAAACATCTGATTTATGGGCAGGCTTCTAGATGCACACCTCTAACAGGCTCCGTTGTCATGACAACAAAGAATATCATTTGTCAAAGAACTATAACTTCATTTTATGTGGAAGCTAAAAATTTATCTTTTTGGATTTATTCTCGTGACAGGGAAAATTTTGAATTTCCATAAATACGCTGCTTCTCTCTAATTCTGCCTGTCTTCAGGGAGAGCCAGGCTGCCGATGAACCTCTTACCTTTCAGCTTACCTATAGATGAACCTTTTTATCTGTTCCTAAAAGAACGCAAATGGAGCCATTAATACCAAAAAAGTCATCTCCCTGGTGCAGTTGAATATTATTTTATTTCTTTAAAAAATTTAAATGAAAAAAAATCTCACTTGTTTGTTTTAACCGGTAAAATAAAGTCCAGCACATAGGCAGAAGGCAAAGCCCCCCCCACCCCCCTCACTCCCCCACTCCCGCAAGCCTCCGCCTCCCACCGAGTCACCTGTCAATCATGACGTCATGAGCTAGAGCATGGGGGGAGGCGCTTGGCGACTACTGCTGAAGGGACAGGGCAGAGAACCCTGTCTAATGTGGGGCTTAGAGAGGGACTTGGTGTCTTTTGGTGATAAACAGGATTGTCTTTTTCTTTTTAAAGAGAAGTAAAAACTAAAATCCGTATTTCTATGTAAACTGTTCTGGTTTCAAATGCCAGCACACCCTATGAAGAGTTTTGTATTTTGTTTGTTTATCTGTTAAAAAAAAAAAAAAAAAAACGAGGTCAAACAAAGCACATTTAAAGTCGGGTTCCGCCTTTAGCGAGCCTGTAAATTGAAGTGGCTTTGTTTCGCTAAGTGAAACAGCCAGTTATTTCATTGTTCAGGCCTTCTCAGGCTCTGACTTGATGAGGTTCTTCCTGTTGGCCTCACAGGAGGCAATGACCACTCCTGTGCAGGCAGGATCGCTGTGGGCCATCAGACCACGTGTGAGAGGAAGCAGTCACTGCACATGTCTTGGTCCCATGCGCTCTTCCCTGACATTCAAGATAGATGGCAGGTCTACCGGACGTCTTGTGGGACCGCACGGGGATTTATGGAACTTACATTTCGCATTTGATGGATTGGATCGCTTACTACTCTTTACTAAACCCCATATTTTCCTTTTGTCTGGAGACTCCTGAATGGCTCCTGACTTTCCACAAGAGATAGCAAGGGTCTTGGCCCCTCACTAGATTTGACAGTGTTTTGATTCTCCGCTGTCAGTGGTGGGGCAGAGGACGATAATTCTTAGGAATGCGCCTTTTAAAATATCTGGGACAGGCTGGGATGGCTCAGTAGGTAATGTGCTTGCTGCACAAGCTAGCACGCACTTTAGAGGCTGGGCTTAGTGATGTGTGCCTATAACAGAAGCAATCGGGGGCGGGGAAAGGCAGGCTCTCTGGGGGTGGGGGCGGGGGTGGGGTGTCCAACCATTCTAACCATGATATCAGCAAATTCTGGGTTCAGCAAGGGACTCAAAAAAATTAAGTAGATAGCTGTAGCAAAAGATACCCAACATCTACCTCTGACCTCTACACAAGTGCACATGGGTAGAAACTCGTGGGCACACACACGAGAAGACAACACACATGCATGCCTCACCCCACAGGCAAAGCTTCAGTACTCTAGAAGGGGGCGGGTGAGGACCATCCGTTCTTCCCTGCAGTGGACACTCGAATCCTGGCAAGGTGAGCAGTTCAGTCTATAAGGTTTCACCGAATGTGGAAACCTTGTGTTTTGTCCGGCAATCGGCCATGCTATGTATACATGTATACACACACACACACACACACACACACACACACACACACACACACACTTCCCCATGTTGCTTGTCATGCACCTGAGGTGGTGGCTTCATTTAGAATTCCTTCCATGCTTGGTCACCTTCACACATTGTGTTCAGCTGCCCAAACTTCTAGTTTCATCCCATTCTTCACATTCATCCCATGCTAAGTTGGGCCGAGCTTTACTGAGTCTTCACAAGCATTTGAGCTTCAAAAACCCTGGTAGGTATGAGAGGGACACTTCTCAGAGTAGCACTCAGGACTTGTCACCAAGTGGAGCGCCTCCTGACAGTCTTTTTGTCATGTTTTTTAGCTCTGTGTGTGTGTGTGTGTGTGTGTGTTGTATGCACAGGCATGAGTGTGAGTATGTGAAAATGTATATACAAATGTGTGAGAGTGTGTGTGCATAATGTGTGCAAGTATATGTGAGAGTCTTGTGTGTGTCCCTGTGTGTGTGTACCCTTGGATATCTATGTGTGCCTATGTATGTGGATGAGTGTGTGTAAGTATGTGTAATAGAGTGTGTATGTTTGCTTGTATGTGTTGTGTGAATGTATATATATGCATGTGTGCAACTATGTGTATATTTTGCGTGTGTGTGCATGCATGCATGTGTAAAGTATGTGTGAAGGTATCATGTGTGACAGTTTGTGTGAATGTGTGTATGTTGCACGAGTGTGTGTGTCTGTGTGAAAGTGTGTGTGTATACACATGCTCAGTGTGAGTGTGTGTATGTGTGATCTGCATCTGTCTTTGAACTGCTCTGAGTGTGGAAGAGAGAAGAAGTATGTTTCAAGACAGACCATTGAGAAAACCTGCCCATTGCCCTGTCAGGTAGGAGTAACCTAACTTCTAACCTTTCCTCAGAAGTTCACGAAGGGAAAGAGTTTTCAACGGTGGTTAATTCTGATTCTCAGATTCTGAACTTGCTGCTTTCGAAATTGTGAAAATAATGCTTTTACTGTGTTTTTTAAAACACATAAATTGACAGGAATGAGTAAAGTCTCCTATGACTGACTCTGCCATCCCAGCAGCATCTCTACTTATTTCTCCAACACTTCCCTTTGCCTACAGTTGCTACATGCTTGAAATAATATTTCATATAGACATCTTATTCTCCAGGTATCAAAAAATATCCCTAAGGAGTTCCTTATAGAATTAACACTTCTTCCAAATAAATAAAATTGTTCATGCTTCACAATATTTTATTCTGTAAATAAACTGTAATGTATTTAATCATCTTCAGATTTCATGATTAAAGGTAGTACCTTAATGGACATTTTTATCCATAAATCAGATCTCATGATTAAAAGTAGCACCTTAATGGACATTTTTGTGCATAAATCCTTGTCCACATTCCTGGCTTGTTTGCCTTGGATTGATTTCTAGAGATAACATTTCTAGGTCATGAGGTTTTAATATTTTAAGACCTTTGTAACATATTATCCATTCCCTTCCCAGAAACCCTGACCAACTTGCTGTCAGTCCAGAGGAGTACAAGAATACCTAATTCAGAATTCCACCACACTGTTGCAGCTTTCAACCTATGTCTTTAATGATTACCTGCTGTTTTTGTAGACAGCTGTGTGTGTGTGTGGGAGTGTGTTTGTGTGTGTGAGTATGTACCTGTGTGTATCTGTGTCTGAGTCTATATATGTGTAATGCGTGTGGGTCAAAGGGTCTGTGTAAGGGTCTGTGTTTGTATATGTGTGTTTCTGTATGTCATGTGTATCTGTGCCTGAGCCTGCATGTGTGTGTATGTGTGTGTATGAGGGTCTGTGTGTGTTTTTGTCTATGTGCATCTTAGTTTGGCTGTATGTGTGTCTGCATATGTCTGTCTATCTCTCTGTGTGTCTTCAGATGTGTCTGTGTGCGTTTCTCTATGTGTATCTGTGTCTATGTATGTCTGTGTGTATATTTCTGTATGTATCTGTGTTTATGTGTGTCTCTGTGTATAGCTCTGTGTGTATCTGTGACTATGTATGTCTGTGTATTTCTCTATGTGTATCTGTGTCTATGTGTGTCTCTGTGTATATCTCTGTGTGTATCTGTGACTATGTGTGTCTGTGTGTATATCTTTGTGTATATCTCTGTCTATGAGTTCATTGCTGATTATGGCAGACCAATGTGTTGCTTCTGCCTGGGTATGGCATGGTGGGGGTTGCTTGAGAGGAGCATTTACTTCACAGCAGGCTGCACCTGAGGTGCTTTGCACAGGATAGTTTCTTATAGAAGCCCTGTGAGGTAGACACTGTCACCCCTGTGATGTAAGGAAAGAAGCTGAGCCTAGTGTTGCCAATATTAGTGGGCTTCAAGCTAGTTTTACACCAGGGCTCACATAGATGCTTGGGCTCCAGGATGTCATGTTTTTGGGAGCAGGGAACTGATACTATAAAGGAAGAAACTTGAGGACCTAGGCTTGGTGGATGTCAGAGAGGTGTCATCAGCATAGGCAAGTGTTACATGAATTCTTCTGAGAGCCTCAGGTCCCCATGTGAAAATAAGACCAACATGTAAAGAGCCAAAGCTTTTGCCTGACATCGTGGTTTCTAGAAAACAGTTATTTTAAGAATGGAAAGATGAATTAAGGTTCAGAAAATGACATCCAGAGGACCCCGAGATTCTTGTGTCCTCCTGTGACTTCAGAGTCTCTCTGACCTGAAAGAGTGATTCTCACTGATGTGCAATGAGCTGAAACCTTGGCGTGCTGTGTTAACATCAGAAGGGAACGAGTAGGCAGCATCCGGTGCCCACAAAATGAGGGGGGGCATTTAGAGAGGGTCAGGGAAGGGTGTGTGGGAGCAGATTGAGCACACATACATCCACACAGGTGGGCTCACGAGAGGAACAGTATAATTCAGGGTAAGATGGCTCTCACTGAAGATGTCTAAGAAGCCCAGGTGGGAGACATGAACAGAGCCTCTTGCTACGGTGATCAAGAGATGGATTCCCGGTGAAGCTGACACTTGTGCTTGACTCAGGGGGTGAATAAAATGTGTAAGAGTTAAGGTGAGCAGCAACTTGGTAGAAGCACCAGGAGGTAGCTACACAGAAGTTGCTGAGGCCCAAGCTGTGGGCTCATGGCAAGCTGTTATTCCTATGTGCACTCTGCACACAGTAACCTCACTGATCTCAGCAGATTCCACACCACCGTTAGCCAAGGTAGAAAGCCTCAAATGTTGCATGAGGCCAGCAGCTCCAGACATAGAAGGGAGTCTCATTTCTCCTTGATGCCGCTGTCAAATTCCGTGGCATGGTTTGATCTTTGCTCCTCCTGTCAAAGCGGCTTAAGCTGGGCATATGACTCAGCAGTAGAATGCTTGTCCATTACCTGGGGTTCCCTAGGTTTGGTTCTCAGTTCTTAAGAGTGGACACAGACGCACCTCTGAACTGGCCTAGCACACATCTGAGAAGATGGTAGAAAAATGCCAGGGAAATTGGCCTGAGTGCTTGGTTTTCCTGTTCAAGCAGTAAGGTGGCATCCGATATTAATAGCTCTGGGTGGTCTTGTGGCGTGCGTGTGGATTCCATCATCATCTTCAGGCTCTGGTTAAGCACGGCTAGGTGTGAGCATCATCTGTCTTCCTCGAGAAATGCTCCTGGTGTCTTAGAATCCTGAGTGATAGGCACATATCTGGGGCCTGGTATAGTGGTGGTAATGGGTTGAGGGTCAGGAGCCTGCACGATTATAGCTTCCCACACAGTTCTGTTACAAAGTGAAGTTTGAGGACTCTCCATCTGTGCAGCGGTCACCAGGATTCTCTGGAGATGGTTTTAAGAATGCCATACCTGGAGCTGACATCAAAGTGCGCAAGGATGTCAGTGGTAAGGACTTGTCACCAGGACAGCCTGTAAATATCTCATCTGATAGTAGTTTACAGGCACGGTTGAGAATAAAACTAAACTAGTGCTTTCAATGTTCTATATGAGAAAATAGAAAAAGAAAGAAAGGAAAAAGGGAGGAGAGAGAAATAAGGAAGGGAAGCAGTAATACTGTACATAATAATGTGAATGCCCAGAAATTCAAACTACTCATAGTCATGCACTTAGCATACACATGTGCACACACATCCATACACAAGCATGCACACATACATACATGCACACACAAATATGCATACAACATACATACATCACACACAAACACACACATGCACACAAATACACATACATGTGCACATACAACCATACATGCATGAAGACACAAGCATATACACATACATATACATATGCACACACATGTACACACATACACTTTCACACATACATACATGCACACACATGCATGCATACAACATATATACACATCACACACAAATACACACATGTGCACACATGACCATACATGCATGAAGACACGTGCATATACATATGCACACACATGTACACACATACATATTCACACATACATACATGCACACACATGCATGCATACAACATATACACACATCACACACAAACACACATGTGTACACACAAAGCATATACACATACATATACATATGCACACACATGCACACATATGGCTTTATAGTAACTTCTGTTGATAAATCAGGTGATTCATTAATCTTTCAGTTATTATTTGGAGAACTTTTAAAGTTCCCACCTGCCTTGGGTATATCATCCCAGTTTTCTGGTATGGACAGAACCTGGTGTGAGTGTTCTAGAAGTTTTCCATGTGGCTCCAGAGGGCACTGAGGACTGGGAAATGCTGGATAAGGGGAGACAAGGAAGAGTGGGCATCTACATGCTCAGTTCACTTGGACACCTACGGTGTGGGCAGCCACAGCACTCCCTGTGGTCACTGATGCCTGCCACACTCTCCTGCTATCTCCCTACAGTTCAGCTGAGCTGAGAAAGGCCAGCATTCCCACACAGAACACTGCAAACCAGAGAAACAAGAGCCCTTAGTAAGGTTTCTGGATTTAGCAAACAGATATGACTAAATTTAAATTTCAGATAAAGAAACATTAATATTTGACATAATTATGTCTCACATAATAGTTGGAAAATATTTAGATAAATTGTTTGCCTGCAATTCATAGTCTACTGAGATACTATGGTTTTCTTATTAACACAGTAAGTTAAGACAAAGTGAATTTGAAATAGCAGACTTCTGACTATACAGCTGCTACTGAGTCTCTAGGCTCGCTGGACCCTGAAATCTGCCCTGGCTCCAGTTGATAGCACATCTTCTTGTTCCTCTGCTGAATAGAAGCAAACAGCCTTATGTCCTATTGCTGAGGGCCAGCACATAGCCTGGAGTTTCTGCAAACCCTTCCGGCTGTCTGCCGCTTTCTGTTTCTGAGTTGAGGGACGCCTTTCATTCCCAGATTTCATCCTCACCAGCTTGGGTGATTAGCTCTGCCCTCATGCTAACACCAGAGACTCAAAAAGCCCCTCTTTGCCAGGCAGTGAAAGAGACAAGCATGGGACACCACTGTTGTGTGTACCCGCAGCCACCTTTGGGGACAAGGCTTAAGAGGGTGGATGCTTGGCTTAATGGTTTTGCGATTCTTAATGTTTTGCTAAAGAACAAAAGATCTGCATCTCCTTCCGTTCTGAAGACTGAACACTTTAGTGTGTAGCTGGTTCATGTTTTGCTATAGCTGGGAAAAACCTATAGAAAGTAGTGTGAGCAGTCTTCCTCTTCTATGTCACAGCATCCCATAGCACAGAAAGCTGCAATGGTTGCTGATTCACTCCTTGAACTGGTGTAGGAATGTCGTACCCCTCCCCCCAGGCCCCTGCTTAACAGAGACCTCTGCAACTCCAAGCTGGGCCTTTCCTATGAGGGCTTGAATGAATCCTCATATCCTCTCTCATAGAGTATTTTGGGGTCTTGCAAGATAGTTCAGAGGGCAAAGGTGCCCTGAGTCCAATCTCCAGAGCCCACATGGAGGAAGGAGCAAACCAACGCTTGAAAGTTGCCTTTTGACCTCCACTCTAGTGCCCTGGCGTGCACATACCCACACAAGAAAAAATAACTCAGTACATAGTCAATGAATTAAAACATATAATGTAAACAAGTAATGTAGTTATCTTTTTTAAGGTGGCATTGGCAGCGGCCACCATTCATAATCAGTAATTATTGAGTGCCTGTCCGCGTCGAAGGCACCTTTCCTCACTGAGCCCACAGTCATTTGGGAGGATGTTCCCAGTGCCTGTGTGTGCTGACATGGTGCTGAGTGACACCATGCACTCAACCACATTCTTCCAGTCGAACTACTCGTGATTGACAGGCAGCCACCACTAGCTCTTGGATAAAGGGTTTCTCTGCATGGAAGGAGGGTGTGGCTATCAAGTGCCCGTACCCTGCAACAATTTTTCTCACATCTGCTGCTGTGAGAAATTCAAATAGACATAACAACAACCACCCACAGAAATTCAAAGATGGTCCATCGGATTGGCAGAAAATCAAAGCTGCCTCCTCTCTCATCACTTCAGTAAGGATCCTATTGTAAGACTAGGCAGGTGGATTTTTAAGTCATTGCTGTGGGTAGCTATGTGGGTCACGGCAGGGTGATTCTGACCCAGAGGAGCTAGGTGACAGGCAGTTATTCTGCAATCATGTGTAAGGGTGGGGTGGGGTGGATACTTTGAAAATACAGACTCTGTGAGCCAGGAAAGCCATCTCTTCACCCCAGCACACAGAGCTTGCTTGAGGCACTTGCTCCGTCTTCTCCGCAGTGCCAGCAACTCCTGATCTAACGTAATGTGCAAAACAATTGGCAAACTGAAGAAGCTCGATGATCACCAGGAGGTTCTGCTTGCAGGACAAGACTCAGGGCCACCTCCCAGGCATCTCCAGCTTCCTCTGAGCATCGTTTGGGAAAGAGGAGTTCCGTGATGTTTGAGCAAATGCCACAATCTGTTCTTTGCCAAAATGTTTTGAGTTAACCTTACGGCGGGGAAAATAAGACTGTCCAAATGTGCTCATGCATTTTGAACATTTTATTAATAGCACAGTTACTTTTGAGATTCTAATATGGGCTGAAAAAAATCACCTCCAGATGTTCAGAAAGTCAAGAACAGGCTGGGCTGGTCCTTGCTACAGTCTGCCCCGTCCACACTCATGATCTAGATTATTAGATAATGATTCCACATGCTGGTGTGTTTGTCTGAAAGAGGTAGCCCTACGGGGAACCGAGAGACCCTGGGTCAAGGAGGTCAGAGGCGCTCTTGGATTGGATTACATTTAATGCAGGGATTATCAGGAGCCCACAGGTACCTGAAGCCTGTGAGTGACAGTGAGCACACTGCATTGAGCAGTAGGGCCTCAAGGGACCTGCATTCTAATTGAGATGACACCAGAGCACACTGTTGTGACTTCCCAGAATAATTTAGTGTTAATCTTATGTCCTACAGAGCCATGCTTCCTCTCTTCCAGGCTCTTGGAATGTGTGGGGGGTGTTCTTTCTCCTGCTGGTCTTTTAGAGATGATACAACTCCCTGGAGAACTTTCTAGACCTGCTTAGAGCCACCTCTGGGCATCCGGAGGCGAGGTTGTGCCTCAAACCAGGGTTTTGGTGGTTGTAACCAACCATTGCCCAACTCTGAGGTTGGGTTGCCTAGGCTCTACACCCTAATTCTAAAACCACAGTGGGATCCCACAGGGCTGGGTTTCTGTGCCTTCAGATCCTCACACATGAATGAGAATAATCAGCTCTGTCTAGGGGCTGTTTGTTCACGAGGGTGGTGTGCTCAGGAACTGTGTCTGAGCTAGCACACCTTCCTCGAAGGTCCACATTGATGATCAGCAGGGAGGCTTCCTCACCTGTCAGACAGAAATGTCAGAACAACTCCATGCTACTAGCACGCGCTAAGAATCCAGTACACTATACCACGACAGTGTTACTAAGTACCCAGTACCCCACACCACAACAGTGTACTAAGTACCCAGTACCCTGCACCACTACAATGTACTAAGAACCCAGAACCCCATCCTACTACAGCGTACTAAGAATCCAGCACTGAGGCACAAAAGAAACTTGCATTGATTTACATGTCTCTAATAAATTATAAGTTGATAAAATTAAGTAACTTTTCTTATAAAAATTGAAGGACTAACACTAGTCGAATTCCTCCTTTGTATAATGAAAACTGCCGTGACTGATATGAATGGTGTCCATCACGATTCATGGTAATATCTGAATTTCCCACTATAATCTGATGCTACACATGTCATTCCTGTGATATCATGATCTACACTTGTGTGGACAGGACACACATGCGTTCCTGCAACACCCTGAATGACACTTGCATGAAGAGAACACAAATGCATTCCTGTGACATCCTGCTCTGCACTTGTGTAGAAGGACACATGGGCATTCCTTTGACATCCTGCTCTACACTTGTGTGGACAGGACAAAACATAACATGGACAGAAGAGATTGTGATGGTTCATCTTGCTTGTCAGTGTGACACAGCAGGGAAGAAGGACCCTTGTGGGTTAAAATGGTGTCCCGCGTGGCAGGTCCTGATGAGAAAAGACAGCCCATGGTTTTAAAGCGTTTATTGTCATGGTGAGAGTTGCGATGAGTGAAACCGTACCCCACTTTCTCAGGGTGGGCCTGAGGTTAAGCACCTTTTTGCAGGGAGGAGTGTCTGGGAAGGAGAGCTTAATTGGCTAAGCCCTTCAGACCTTTAGGTGCCTCATTAAAATGGAGATCTGTCTTGAGGCTAAGTGATCTGTGGTCAGGTCCTCTATCTGTGGAGGGGCTTGAGATGTTGCCCTTACGTGACTGTTAGCCACAGAATTATGGAGAGCTGAGGCCTCGTGTCAGGAGCCTGGTGTCTAGGACCATCTGCTGGGTCACTGGGATTTTAAACCTAGCACAGCCAGAAACCAGACTGCCTTTAACAGTCCCACAGACCCTCAATTGGGAATTGCCTCCTTTAGATTGGCCTGTAACACATATGTGGGCATTTTCTTAGTTGCAAATTGATGTGGGATGGGCAGTGTGTCTCTGGGCAGGTGGTCCTGGGAATATAGCAAGGTAGGCTGAGCTGAGCACGCCATGGGAAGTAAGCCAGTGAGCAGGACTGCTCCACGGTCTCCACTTCAGTGCCTGCCTCCAGGTTCCTCATTAGGTTCTGCCCTGTCGCCCATGATGGATGGCGATTGGGTCCTGTAACCCGAACCAACCCTTTCCTTTCTGGTCAGTGTTTTATCGTAGCCACAGAGACAAAACCAGAACAGGGGCCTACCCATGGGAAAGGCATGGTGTTGATATAAGCTAATATCTAATATTGATCTTATATATGTTTCTAAGTTCCAGCTTCCATAGTGAATCTGAAGATTCTATAACCTGGTTATGTGGCAAATAAAAACACAGTGTTACATACCTCACCCGTATATTCACATTTTACTCGAAACAGGAAAAGAACGGTTACCACCACCAACAAACACTCAAAAGAGATGAGAAAGTAGCCAGGCGTGAAGCTACCTCTATAACACCATTACGCAAAACAAAAGGTTATGACCCCCTGATACTTAGTAAATCCAGAGTGATGAGCTGCGTGATGCTGAAATCACAAAAATAAAGAATACTCTTCAAATGTAATATTAGGTAAACCGTGTACATCTGAAAACTGTCTTCAGCAATCAGTCCCTGGACACTATGATTCCAAACATTTTTTTATAGTAAAAAAGCATATCATCAGAATATTAGTGACTATAGTTCATAAGGTCATAGTTAATTTAATTTTATTTTTTTGTTGTTTTCTACACTTTCAAGTTTTCTATCCAGAGTCAGTGCATATTTTATGTAAGAATACATATTTAGTCAAAGAAAAGCACAAGCAAGTTGAATCTACTTATTTATATACTTTTCTTCTCATGTAGTGCATTTTATAACTTTTTATTATTTTCTCAGGAGTGGGAGGCAGGAAAGTCAGAAGTTGAAGGCTATGCTTGGCTACAGAGAGAGTTGTAGTCAAGGCTGGTCTATGAGACACCCAGTCTCAAAAGAACAAAGGAAACACTATTACAGTAAAATAAATATCTTGTTTACGCAAAAGAGACAGCTCCTAATAAAGAGACAGCTCCTAATGTCTTTTCGCTGAGACTTGGGTAAGGTCTGGAGAGGAGGGAGTTCAGACATCCACAAACACCTTAGGTGACAAGCAGAAAGAAACATTTCATTAATCCTTTGAAAAATAAATGACCTCACCCCCCTTCTCACTGTAGTAATTAACACACGTTCAGAGTGTGTTGGGAGGACTCTTGTATTATTCATTGCTGTCCATTTGTGGTTTGGTGGTCAAGCTAATGGGCGTCTCTGCCAGATAACTTTTGTGTGCGAAGCCCTGAGAAGTTCTCATCGGCTTGTCACACAGAAGAGTCACCAGAGGAGTCAGAACACACTCTGGAAAACCTAAAATGGTGGCAGCCACAGGTGAGAGCGAATCTGAACTCTGACTTTCAAGTGACTTTACTGTCCCTCGCTCCTGCCTGCAATCCCGCACACTGACCCAGGCTTGGAGCCCCACAGTCCATTCAGCTTAGCCTGTGATTCGAGGTTGTGGCCTGGGTAGAAATGAGATCCAAAAGCTGAGAGTCAAACTCTGCCCTCCACAGATGTCCAGCAGGTGAAATCTGCTTTCACCCAGTGGAGTCTTGGCACCTCAGGACCCTCATCTGAAGATCCACATACCCAGAAGTCTCTTCCCTCCCTCCTCACACTCCTTCTTTCTGTCTGTCCTTCTGTCCGCTGCCTTTACTCCCTTCTTAAGGATTTCAAAATAAAATAACATATCCTTGTTAATGAGAAAAAATTCCCAGTCCTTTCTTAGCTAAGTTTGGCTTTTTATGAGAACTGAGTCCTTGGTCTGGCTTCTGTAGATGGTCCACAGGTCATGTTGACACTCAATTCTCCATGGGTTGGAGTGTCTTTATCTATAAAAACTGTCTGCAAATTTGATGCCAGCAGTCCTTTGACTTTCTGGGCTGCACTTACTGACACAGACTTTTGTTTCAACTTTCTCTCCTGTTCTTGTCTTCCTTTACTCTATCTTTGAGTCTGTCTAAAGAGCAGTTCCACCAGTCCCCGACACCCGTGCCCCCCACCCACACGTCCCACCTGTGCCCCCTATCCATGCCTCACCACTGATGCCACACCACATGGACAGGTAGCCTTCCCCCACAGCCCTGTCTTCCGTCTCCGTCCTGCCCCTGGGCACTGAGTTCTGCTCCCTTTGCCTTGTAGGTCATTTCCCTGGCTCCGCCTTTCATTTGAAACATGACATTTCCTCTCTACAGGATATTTCTCATCCACTGCTAAACCCATGTATTCTTGTATTCTCCCGTCTAAAAACACAAACCGCTGAGCTGAGCAAGTCCCTCCTCCATGTTGCTTGCCTTCCCTCTGAAGCCATCTCCCAGAAAGGGATCTTGTCCTCTTCCCAATCTTCTCCAGCTGCCTCCTTCCCTCAAATTCATCCAAACCCAGCTTCTACTCCAAGTTGCCAGGTCACCACATTCCTGTGGGAAGGCCGTTCTCTGTCCTTCTCTCCTCGGCCTGTAGAGAACATTGACTTGGCTCTGACTTTTTTCAGATACCTCCTTTATCTCACTTCCAGACTGTTCCATTCTTCTTTGCTTGCTCCTTTGGTGACCGAGCCCTGTATTCCCCAGCTGGACTCCTTTGGGGTGTGTTATTTAGTCACAGGACTCCGAAGCCACACCCAGGCTAGGTGAGCCTACCTCTGGTCTCCAGCAGGAACCTCACTTCTAGACATCAGGTTTGGTCATAAAATGGTTCCGAGGATGTCCATTGTGGTGGAGTCTGGAACCGTCCAGTGAGGCTTCACCCTGACTCATCCCGCAATGGACACTCAGCCTTGAAACCTTCACACACAGCCTTTCATCTAATGTGCCAAAAATCATCACACCCCAGTTGTTCTGTGTCACCTCCAGAGTTGCCAGCCAAGGAAGTCCAGACTTGATTTTGTTTCCAGATTGTTCCATATTGTGGGGCTCAACCTGTACATACACTGCCCCAGCAGCCTTTGCAGCTGTAGTTCCTTCTTTCTAGAATGTTCTCTTTGTTTCCTTTAGGGGTTTGTTCCAACACTGCTTTCCCGGGAAGACTTCCCAGACCATGCATTGCACTTTTCCTGTCTCACAGACATCCCTGTCCCCCTGGACTCGCTTTTCTCCAAAGCCTGACCCCCCAACACCCCTACCCCCCGCAATGCTACTGATTGGTCACCGCTATGTCACCAGTTGCCTATAAGTTTCACTGATGGATAGAGGAAACTGCCCCACCCCCAGTCCTCCACCTGTCTTAAAGGAGTTCATCATCATATCATATCATATCATATCATATCATATCATATCACATCATATCATATCGTATCATGAGTGAATGAATGAATTAAACAGTGAGTGTCCCAGGTTGAATGTCGGTTACAGCATGATCCAGAGCTATGTGCTAAGAAGCATTCCTCAAAGGTGGAACCTGGATGCTTAGACGTTTCCATGTGAGATGTGTTGCATCCCCTAGGCAAAAAAGTACACCAGGCAGAGTTGCTTAGCATTTTACTAGTAATTTGTCCCTAGAAAACCCATGTAGTGGCTGGATTGCCTCCTGATGCCTGTGCTCACTCACAGCCTGTCTCATGAGCCATGGCAGCTCTTCAGCCCAGTGGCTGACTGACTGACTGTTGTTGTTCTGGATACGAGGCTTCAGCTCTTACACACTAGAACCCACAGTTTTAAAAAACTGACTTTGGGGAGACACAGACTCTGGTGAACATAGCTAGGTGGCCTCATTCTCTGCCTCTGTGAGCTTCAGTTCGTGCCCTGTAGAGTTAAGGTAGTTAGTGCGTGTTGCCCTTTCCTTCCAGGATCTGAAAAGGTTGGCTAGCAGCTCACCTAGCCTTGCTTAGCCTTCACGGCTATGACAGAGTGCTGTGTTCAGAGTCGCTTGCCCTCCCCCCAGAGAGTCTTGAAGGCAAAGAGCTGGAGCTCACAGGAGGGCATCTCTGGTGGTAGAGTCCGTGTGACCTAGCCTCACCTGAAAGGAACAGCTTTTGGGCGCACCAGCAGAGGCTGCAGGACTTTAGCACTAGTTATGGCTGTTCCAGGAAAGAGGGACTCTCTTCCATGAATGACATAGGGATAACATAAGTGCCTAGAGGCTGCTTGTCATGAACTATCTAGTTGAGGACACAGATGTGAACAGGCTGTTGTGATAGGTGGTTAACACTGAGGTTTGCCAAGAGTTTCCCTATGGGTAGAGAAGAGAAACAAGCCCATCTGAGGTGATCAGGGGACAGCTTCTGAAGTGAATCTGAAGAGAAAGCCGGGAAGAGGCAGGGCATTGACAAGACACAGAGGCAGGTTCATGGGAACACAGAGCTACCAACCACAGCTTCAGTTGCTAGGACATGAGACTGGGGAAAAGGTACACCTAGAGCTGGTTGAGTCTGGCTGTGCTGTGCTGTAAAGCCATTGGTCCATGTGCCTGGGAACAGGGATGTGTCTCAGTGGCTTTCAGAGAGTCTGTTTTCCCCTGGCTGTGTCAAGGAAAATGGATGGGGGGGGGGGGGAGGGCGGGGACAGGAACAGGGACAGGGAAATGGGACAAGGGTAGAACAGGTCCTGGCAGCAAATGAGTGAGACCTGGAGAGGCCTAGTCGGAGCAGTGGCTGGTGCCACAACAGAAGTAAGCCAGCTTAGAATACAATTAAGTTCTCTGTGTCAGTTACTTTCAGGTTACCGTTGATTAAAATACCCAAAGAAAGATCTTAAGGGGAGAAAGGATTGAATTTGGCGCAGCCTTACGTTGGAGGGTCCATCCATGCTCACTAGGGCCCCCAGGCTTGGGAAAGCATCCTGGCAGCAGGAGTGAGTGTGGAAGGATGAGAAGCAGAGAGAGAATACTGACACGTGAAGGGTCAAGGCAAGATATCACTCCTGAGGACATGTGTCTGTTGGCCCTCCTGTGAGCCCCACCTCCCAGTGATGCTATCGAGTCAGGAACCTGTCAAGGAATGAATCCATTGATTAGGTCAGAGGTCTCAGAGCATAATCTGGACAATGACTAATCCCCACCCATTTTTTAAAATGCAATTGACTTGACAATCAAAATCAACCACGAGAGTTTTGATGTTACTAAACATGCTGTGCTTTCTCCCACGAGCGGCATAAATCAGAGAAGCCTAATAGAGGAAAAACGCAGGCAGGGATAGAATGGACCACTGATTCCTGTCTCACTGTGTTGCCTACGGCTGGCTAAGCTTTAGATCCCACTTCTCTGTGAGCTCACTGCTGTGAGTACCTGCATCTCTGAGAAGGCATCGAAGAACAGGTTGTAGTGAGTTGCACCACACCCGGCAGGCTGGGGGGAGGGGTTAGACAGAAAAGGGAGCATTCCTGAAGATGATATTTGTAATTTCTTGGACAAAACAAAACACCCAAAACCATGCAAGAAGATTAAATACTAAGCGAAGAAAGAATGTCTCAGTTTATACAATTCCCAGCTTCATGGCTGACTTTAATCCTTCTAACTTCTAAAGTTGCTGGTGTTTAACCGCAGAGACACAAGCCTCCAAGGCTCAAGGATTCCTAGTGAAGAGTGATATCAAGGGCTAGCAGTTAAACCTGACACAGCATTTACTTATCTGAAAGGGCATTTTCCTATATTCTTATAACTTCAGAAAACAGTCTTCCTGAAGTCTAATGGATGGAGAGCAATCTCTCCCAGCAAGAGCTGTATTTCTAAATCATTTAAAAAGAGGCAAGTGGAAATTTAATTTCAAGCAAACACTTTTATTTTCCTTTGAAGTCAGTTCATTTTTCTTGATTCTTTATTTTCCCCAGAAGCACCCTTCACTTAGTGTTTTAAGAAGAAGTGTTTACTGCCAAGGTCCTTATAACGCAGAGGGCCTACAGCGCATCTGAAGATTGGGCTTAGATGATCTATATTAAAGATGATAAATCATTTTCCACCCTTCCATAACATTTTCTTCTCTCCGGCTCCTTTCCTCCATTTAACTCGTGTGCCTAGCTGATTAGTGGCTCGTCTCCCCTGTCACACTTTAATCCGGTGCCTAGGTTTCTTTTGCCTGCCAGTAGCAATAGCCAATAAATTAATCATGCAGCCACACAAGCCCAAGCCTGTGCACACACAAGCTGCTGCCCGCACAAAACTGCCCATCAAAAGCCAGGCAATTCTGAGCCTTCGTTTACCCAGTACCCTCAAGACTCACATCGTTCCCAGCCATTGGAGGTGCCAACACTCATTTCTTCGTAGGCCTGGGCTGGGGATATGAGAGGACTCTAATTAATGCATTCATGAGATCCTACTGAATCAGCAAGCCCCTTAAAGGCACAACACACACAAACATGCAGCTGCAGCTTGTTGGGATTCAAAACAACAACAAAAGAGCTAGTTAAATATTTGAATAGCTGGAGTATATGTCTATTCATTCCCATGGAAGTTGCTAAAATAGGCCATCCTTCCATCTCCAGAGGACTCAAAGTCATTGAAAACTCAGCGCCATTGAAGAGCGGGACATCTCCATTTCCATAGCAGGCCAGGCCAGCTCCAGTGCTAATAAAGTGTGGGTTTATAAACGAACTCCAGAATATGGTAGCTATTTGCTCTGGCCTCCGGGGATGCAGAAGTAATTCTCTGAAAATAAGACAACTATGGCCTTGCCTCTCTATTAGTTTGGCACCTTGCAGTTGCAATCGGTTTGAACAACAGTGAGGATTTATTGCTTCAACATAAATATATCATCAAGGACTAGGCTTGACCTAGGGCCAAAGCCCTGAGGCCAGGATATGTCTTTTGGCTCCTTTTCATTGGTTGCCTCAATGTGGAGACAAACTTGAGGATTCAAATCTGTTTCCTGTGTTCTAGCATCATGCATCTATCGCTGGCATCAACCTTCAAACACATTTCCAAGGTTGTGTTTCCGTCCGGTCAGCTTTAGTCATAGACCCATTCTTGAGCCCTTGAGGGCAAAGATGGAGTTAGGTTGGTTTATTATTCATGTCTGAGCCGTAGGTTGTGCCTGGCATCATCCTGGCTCTTTGCAGGTGGGGCAGAAAGCCAGACAAAGGTCCTTAGCTATGGATGAGGAACTGGATGTAGGGTATCCATATCAGCAGCAAGCCAGGGATGTGGCTTGGTAGGTAGAGAAATGGCCTGGCAGGTATGAAGCTCTGGGTTCAGTCGTGTCAGCACTGGGTAAACGGTGCAAGTTGGCTCACACCGTATTGCCATTGCTTGGAAGGTGGAGACAGAAGAAGTTCAAGGTCATTGTGTTGTTTTGAATAGGGTTGGCCCTCACAGACTGAGAGATTTGAATGCTAGGTCAATAGGGAGTGGCACTATTAGAGGTGTGGCCTTCTTAGAGTAGGTGTGGCTTTGTTGGAGGAAGTTTTCACTAGGGGTGGGTGGGTTTTGAGGTTTCAGATGCTCAAGACAGACCCTGTCTGTCTGTCTGTCTGTCTGTCTGTCTCCTTGCTGCTTCCTGTCTATCCAGATGTAAAACTCCCAGCTCTGTATCCAGCACCATGTCTGCCTTTACACTGGCCATGCTTCCCACCATGATGATAATGGACTAAACCTCTGAACTGTAAGGCAGCCACTATTAAATATTTTCCTTTGTAACAGTTGCTGGGGTCAAGGTGTTTCTTCACAGCAATAGAAACTCAAGCTAAGACAGACATCCTGGACTACATTGTGAATCTGAAGTCAGCCTGGCTTATATGCTACCTCTCTCAACAACAACAAAAAAGAAAACTCATTCTGTTCAGGCTGCTGTGACAAAGTGGAGAAGCCGGGGAGACTAAACGCCGGATGTTTGCTCTCCTGTGGTTCTAGAGGCTACAAGTGCACAAAGCACTTGCCACTTCAGTCCTTGTCCTGGTTTGCAGATGCTCACCTTCTTGCTGTGTCCTCATGTGTCCTGTTCTCTGTGGTTCCTGGAGTGATTTGAATGAGGAGTGTCCCCGACAGGCTCAGATACTCGAACGCTTGGCCACAGTTGCAGTTGGCAGTGCTATTAGCAGATGGTAGAACCTTTGGGAGGTAGACCTGTTTGTGTGTGTGTGTGTATGTGTGTGTATGTGTGTGTGTCTCTGTGTGTGTCTGTGTGTCTGTCTGTGTGTGTATGTGTGTGTGTGTCTCTGTGTGTGTCTGTGTGTGTGTTTGTGTGTGTTTGCGTGTGTGTCTGTGTGTGTGTTTGTGGGTGTGTCTGTGTGTCTCTGTGTGTCTCTGTCTGTGTGTGTCTGTGTCTGTGTTTATAACCTACCCCTGCTTCCTGTGCAGAGCTTGCTTCACTGTTGCATTCAGGCTGTGAGAACACAGCTCGCATCTCAGGTGGCCACCCCTGCAGCTCGCTGCCGTGTGCTTCCCAGCTGAGATGGGCTTGTATCATTCTAGAAGCACGCCGAGATGGGCTTGTATCATTCTAGAAGCACGAGCGGCGGCAGCAGCAGCAGCAGCAGCAGCAGCAGCAGCAGCAGCAGCAGTAGCAGTAGCAGCAGCAGTAGCAGCAGCAGCAGTTCTTCCTCCTGCACATTGCCTTGGCTGTGGAGTTTTAGCTCAACAACCAAGGAGCTCTGATGCTTCCTTTTATAAGGGCCCTCGCTCTCCTGAGTTAGGGGTGACTCTTAGGATCCCTCATCTCCAAATGTAGTCATATTAGGGGTGAGACTTTCAACATGATTTTATGCATGTCGAGTTCATTCCATAATAACCGACAAAAGTGTAATCCTGACATTTCTATTTAATGTTGATTTGGGTGAGGTTTTAGGGTTTTTTTTGTTTTGTTTTGTTTTGTTTTAGTTCCCCCCCCACACCCTTTAAGAATGAATGTGCTTAAGTAACTTTTAGCACACACTATGAGAAAGGAACAGTTAGCCATTCGTCCATTAGGCTGCATGTACTTAATTACGTGAACTGGAGGACCAGGAAGATTCCTTCCGAAGGGTATTTGGTTTGGGGTCTGCTATTGCCAATCACCTGGCAAGAACCTTCTTAGAACACAGCTTTCGGTAGTGATTTAATGAAAAGATTCTTTTCAAGAAAGCCTAAGACTTGAGACAGAGTCGGACCCTGGACATTGCAAACAGTGCTGGTAGGGTACAGTTCAGTCACTTACCTTCTGCATCCAAGTCAATCTCTGACTTAAAACCTGTCACATTGTCCCCACATAACAATGATATACATCAAATCAATTCTCAAAGGCTGGTTCAGAATAAAAGCTCAGGAAAATTGAACAGCCCAGTAGGGCCCTTAAGAGAAAGGTGTGGCCTTCTCAGGAAGTGACATGGAGTGTCCACAGAGTTTTAAAATAATGTTCTTATCTTTGGAGGGTATCACACAACATATTTTGATACTATTTACCTGTCCCCCACCTCCTCCCAGATGCCCCCCACCTCCCTATCTCTGTCCACTCAAATCCACGCACACCCTCTCTCCATGCCTTCCCTCTTCCTCCCCTACCCCCATCAAGTCTATTTTGTATGAGATAACTAATGTTGGGCACGAGGCCTGCCTTGGAGCGTGGCCAGCGCACCAGGTGTCAGACCAACCGCTGAGGAAGATGGGCTTTGCCTCTACCAGCAGCAATCAGATGCCAAAGCTCCTGAGCTAGGGGTGGGGCTTTGTGGCCACCTTCTCCATGTTGGGATGTCGTCTGGCATGGTTTGTGCCCACTATGAGAACTACTGAGAGATTGTGTGTGCATCTACTCTACTGTGTCTGGAAGCTCTGTTTCCTTGAAGTCCTCTATCGCCTCAGGCTTTGACAAACGTTTCTTTCTCTCTCTCCCATCCACATGGGTCCTTGAGCCTTGAGGAGAGGGGTGTGGTATAGACATCCCATCTAGTGCTGAACATGCCCAAGTCTCTTATTCTCTGCCTGTGGGCCAGTTCTAGGTCTCCAGTGAAGCTTCTCCCATATGGGTTGAGTTGAGTGATATACTGATCTACTGACATAGTAATACGTCATTAGGGACTGCTTCATTGCTGTGTTCATGTCACAGACATTGTAGTAGGTTTTCCCCTAGGAAGCATGAAAGTTCTCACCTCAAGATCCTTGGCTTCATTGTTAATGTAAGACATGAATTCCATTTTGTAGAGTTGGCCTTTAAAAAATTGGATATTTCCACAGGTGTGAATGTCTTTAAGATGATTTAATGGGAGCTTCATTACTGAAGAAGCTATACCTTCTGAAACATAAAAGGCCATCTCCCCTCCTACCATGCAATGCACATGGGTAGAGGGGCATGGGCTCACAGTAACTGTCTCTGGAAACAGGAGTTCAGGATACTGCTGTCTGGACATGAGACATTGTGTGTCACACTGGCAAGGGCCAGAGGAACAGGGCAACAGGCACCCTATTGAATCTTAGTCTTCTGCCTGAGATCCCCATGCTATGTCTTTCAACTTTGAATAAGCAGAAACAAACCTCAGGGTAGGAGGTGAGGGAGCCCAGGTCTCTGCAGAGAAGAGAGGTGAGCAGGTGGGTATCTAATCCAATCATGGGCCTCTTATGCCAAATTTGGCTTTTCATTGAATACTGCAAGGTCCTGGTTGGAAGTCATCATCTTTGTTTGTTTGTTTGATTAGCTCTTTATAGACTGCCTACATTTAATCAAGCCCTGTATTTGATAATTACAGTAGGAAGTATTATGTGTTTTATAAAAATGTGTGTGTATATATATATGTACGTACATATATATGTGTATGTATATATATGTGTGTGTATATATATATGTATACATATATGTGTGTGTGTGTGTGTGTGTGTGTATAAAACATAAAATTAGAGGGGGACAGTTAGAACAGCTAGGTAGACAAATAAAATGTGGAGACCATCTATGACAGGGAAAGCACAGGTGTCTTAGAAATACAGGAACCAGGAGGCAACAGTACAGCAGTTTCCACTATTGTCTGCCTCCTTTAGAACATTTCATTAGTGGCTTTGGGACATTTATTGGGTATCTACATGTGGAAAGTACTCAACTTAACTGTACTGTAATTGTTATGAAGCTCATGGCAAAGGATATGGGGTGGAATAGCACAGGAATCCTTAAACTCTAATTAAAAAAATAGAATTGTATAAATACAGCGAACCATGTGATACTTATGGCAAGAAACAGCCCAAATATGTACTTTTTTTTTTAATTTGAAGAATCAAGAAGCATTTCATGATGAAATAATTTTTCGTTGGTCAGAATGAATGGAACTTAATGGTCAAAGGTAGAGTTTGAAGGTCACATTTCAGGAATACAGACGCCGATTTACCAGGCAGAGAGGTGATGTGGCTATTCTATTCTCATTACATTTTTATACTGTTTGGAACCCATCAGGCAGCCAATGGGTAGGGCAAGCAAGTCAATAATGAGTAGGAAGAGTCGTGGCATGCTTATCTAAAGAGTGCAGACTGGAATCGGAGATGTTTGGACACGAGTCACGGCTGACACAGCTGGAGTCAGATCCTGTGGCCGGGTCTAATCACAAGAGGTAGTTCTATTGGCGGCAGAGAGAAGAAGGTTCAGAGACAGCCTAAGCAATCGCAGTGTGTCCATAAAGAAATGGTGAATCAATGACTTAGTCCCAAGACAGAGTCTGAGTCCAGTTCCTGGTGGTGATGGTCCTAATGATGATAGCAATGATCTTGTATTCCAGAGAGAAGAAACGACATGATCAGGTAACTCGGATCTTTGAGGAGTATCAGATAAGCTAAGACAGAAAGGATTGGCGTGCCTTTGCATAGGCAGTCTGGGATCTGTTTTTTAAAACAGGTCTCAAGTTATTTAGAATAAATTCCAACCTTTCTACACTCTAACCTAGGTCTGGGCTTCTCAATCTTGTTATCATTAGCATCTTAGTTTTAGTTCTGCACTGCGTGGACTGTTCTATGTATCTCGAATCTTAGGGTCTAGACTTGGGTATCATCCCAGGCAGAAATTGTGGGTCTTAGGTTCTGTACCACAGGAACTTCTCCTAGGCACTGTGGTGATGTAGCATTTCTGGCTTCAAGCCATCAAATGTATAGAACACATGCCCTCCACTTCACCCCAGCATGGGGACAACCTAAAATCTCTTCATGATCTTTTTCCACTGGAGGCAACATTACTCCCACTCTGAGACTTCCTGACCTGATAATTTTGATAATTTTTCAGAAAATCCATGACCCTTAAAGAACACTCTGGCCATTTAATGGGGAAGGGTAGAACGAAAAGTGATTTTTCTCTCATGGGTCTGGCCTTCTTTTACTGACCAAGGGTAGCCACCTCAAGTGACCCAGCAGAATAGCCAGCCTGTTCAATGGCATCTTGCTTTAAATGATAGGTTTTTGTTGGGTTCTACCTCTCACTATTTATTCAACATTTTTGCCTTTTTAGTGCATAGAATTCTATTTGTTTGGTTTCACAGTGAAGACTTCCAAATAAATGAAGGGTATCCAGCTATAAGATTACATCCTGGCTATTACCACACAGTTCCTGACCTTGGGTAGAATCAACGAGAAACACGTCTTGTAGCTTCTGGATACCTCACTGTGCACAGCCCTCTCCTGTAAAATCCCATAAAATACAGAAAGCTCCCCTCACGGTTCCCTGCGTTAGTGGCAACAGGTGATGATCCTGAGAGACTGAAAACAAATTTTTATGTTACATGTATGATTTCAGCAATAAAACACGAATGAACCAGCAAGATTGTAAAGCGGAGTTGTGAGGTACCTTCCTTCCTTTGAAAGGTCTCAGTAACAAGGTAAGAGGGACTGGTCTAAGCATGTCCTGCAGGTCTGACTCACTGTTTGGGTTCTCCATGGAAACCCAGTCTCAAGGGAATTTGTCATAAATTGTTTGCCAGGCTTGTTGTTCTCTTAGAGGGGCCACTAGCATTGCTTCTAAAGTGAGTTCTTTGTGAAGACTTTGCTCTAAATTACTAACCGGCAGTGCTTTGAAGAGAAAGGGAATTGGAGCGTGTGTGAGGCCAGCATTAAGAGGGGGTCAGCAGGAAAATGTGTGAGCACAGACAGACATCACCTGCCTCCCCTTAGACAGCCTGTGGCAGCTGAGAAAGTGTTCTCAGAGCACTCTGAGCTCTCACTGGGGGCAAAGCTTTGAGTTCACTCTCTCATGTCTGTCAAGCCTTTTTATTAGGCTAGGGCAGACCCTGCCTCGATCCAAACCCAAGCCTGGAGCATAAGGAGCCAGAGCTGAGGGGTCCCACCTTTCACTCACCAGGGTGGAACATTGTGGCCTTTGTTGTAGAGCTTTCTGGAATTTGCAGTTGATTTGAAAAACCCAGCACTTAATTGTCGATGACTTGAGAGGTAAACCCCGCTGAATTTCTTTTGAAATAGTTCTTTGTGTTCAGAATGGAAGAGAAAAATAAGAGCCAACCATTTTTCTTCAAAATTAGTTGTTTGAAATATGGGATTGGGAGACCTTGCTGTGTTTCACACAAGATGAATTTCATCCATTCCCGCCAGAGGCTTCTGAACTTTAAATCTCCCAGGCTTTTGTTTCAGCGTATTATTATTTTTTTTTTAAACATGGCAATAAATGCTGATCGAGTTCCCCTAATTAAAGCAGTATCTAGTCTCTAGGAAGCTCCTGTCACACAGCAAGTCTTAATGAGCACAGTTTTAAAGACTGCTTCTGCAGAGCACAGGCTCTCCTCCTAAGAGAGACCTAAGGACTATTTTTTTTCCAGAGAAACGCTAGGCCAGGTACCTGAATGCTTTTTCTTTAAATTGCACATGACGTCACATTTCCCAGATGCCAGGCTCAGGAAAACGATGCAAGGTCAAGTGTCAGTGCTCTTGGTGTGTGTCCCTGATGTGTGTGTCTCTAATGTTTATGGACACTGAAGCTTGTTGGACTCACCTCCCAATGTCTTTCTCTATGGAGGAAGAACCAGTCTAAGATGGGGCCTACTCAGGATCATGCTGGATACTTCCTGTGGTGTCTAGAGAGAGCCAGTCCTCCTTGGCATCTAGCCCAGGGTCTCCATTCCACATCACTGCCTGGAGTGCTGGCTTCAATATATCTCTCACCCTTAAACAGTGAACCCTCTCAGTACACATGCAGGTCTGCTCAGGACCACACAGATACCAATGTCCTCAGAGATCACATCTCTTTTATGTAAAAGGGCATTGTATTTGTACTGAACCTGTGTACAACCCTCCACAGAATCAAGTCATCTCTCTAGATTACTTATAGTGTCTAATATAATGTAAATTCTGTGTACATGTCATACTATAGTGTTTAGGAAATAATGGCCAAAATATATTAAGAATATATATATATATATATATATATATATATATATATATCTTCAACTGGAGATTGGTTGACTCCTCAGGTACAGGACCTACAGATTCAGATGACAGGCTATGCTGTGTTCAAGTCCCTTTGCAGGTCCGCAGTGAGTCAGGAAGTCACTGTACTAGCAAAGCATAGTGGGTTTTTGTTGGGTTTGTAATTTATGCCTTGATATTTTCGTATACTTTTAATAATTTATACCATTGTGTATTAAAAACTATTGCTGTGCTCATCACTTCCAAGGGTATGGCAACTCTACAGCGAGCAGTGAACTACACAAGCTGGCTTCGTATAGTATGGGTATGGTATGGTATGGTATGGTATGGTATGGTATGGTATGGTATGATATAATATAGTATAGAATGGTATAGTGTAGTATGGAATGGTATGCTATAGTATCTTATAGAATGGTATAGTATGGTATGGTATGATATAGTATAGTATAGTATAGTATGGTATGATATGATATGGTGTAGTAGGGTATAGTATAGAATGGTATGGTATAGTATGGTATAGAATGGTATGGTATAGAATAGTATAGTATGGTATAGAATGCTATGGTATAATATGGTATGGTGTGGTATAGTATGGTATAGAATGATATGGTATAGAATGGTATGGTATAGAATAGTATAGAATGGTATGGTATAGTATAGAATGGTATGGTATAGAATGGTATGGTATAGAATGGTATAGAATGGTATAGAATGGTGTAGAATGGTATAGAATGGTATAGTATAGTATAGTATAGTATAGTATAGTATAGTATAGTATAGTATGGTATGATGTAGTATGGTATGGTATAGTATGGTATAGTGTAGATTCTCAGGGTCCCAGTCATCCTCTCAGTTGTCACCCTCCCTGCACAAGCTGATCAACATATTTCCAAATGCTCACTGTAATTTGTGCATCCATAATGAGACATCTTGGAGATGGAACCCATTTTCAAACACAAATTTTATTTTTCTGTCAGATAACATTGCATACACGTCGCCTGGAGGCAATTTTATCCATTATTGTTAGCGTGCCTGGATTTGGGCTACTATTCAGCCTGAACATGACATCACACTGCAGTTCTTCCCTGCTGTGAGGCCAGAGCTCAACATCAGTGATGCTGATTAGGAAGCAGTTTAAGTGTCATGCTTGGGAGAGTGGTGGACTAACCAGTAGCTGCCCACAGCATGCTGCAAGCACACAGAGACTCTCTGTGCAGAAGCCCCGGTCATAGCAGCTGGCAGCTGGAGGGAAGCTCTTAGCTTCTGTCCTCTGAGTCCAGGTGACTCTGAGGTTCTGGCTACACCATTATTCAAGTCTTCAAATGGGGACAAGACAATAGAAAGTGAGTGAGTGGAGCTGGGTTAGGAGGGACTCAGACAGAAGTGAAGGGGTGGGGTATGATATGTGGACCCTCAGTTGAATACAAATAGACCAGAATAGGATGCAAACACCAGGAAGTGGCTCCTATGTGTTCATTCATCGAAAATTTAGAGAAGGAGGGAAGAAAGGCAAATCACATCGCCCCGGAGTGACAACCAGACACGTATAAAATTACAAGTAGTTGTCAAAGGGTTGAAATAATTGATTTATACTTGAAAAATGATCATTCCAGAAGCACTGGGGTAAGGAGACTGCAGGTGGCCAGAGAGAGCAGAGAAACTGAATTAGAAGGGTCACAGAAAGAATGAAAAGGAAAAGATGGATAGGTCTCTCAGCACTCAGCCCAGATGCTGGCAGAGGATGGATTTAAGTCAAGTACAAACGCAGAAGACCTGCCTGGTCATCTCTGTCTTCCTAGCTTTTCTTTTTTTGTATGCTAGTGGTTGTTAGCATGTTGGAGAAGTCACCTGAAACATAGGGAAACCTATGTGCTTCATCTACAGAATAGCACAGATATGAACAGACATAGAATTTTGAATGTGAGGCTTTGGCACTTTGGTACTCTTGAGGAGGCATTGAGCTGATACGTGTGTATACATCTATCTCTTCTTGTACATGTGCATCTCTTTGTCTATGTGCATCAGTTAGGATCAGTTCTTAGTGCTGTAAAGAGCCCCCAGAGCTGAAAACAGATCAAACATGATAATGTGATTCTTGAACAGGGATACAATGTGTGTGTGTGTGGGGGGGTGGTTGCCTCCCCTCCCCCCCCCCCCCCAGCCGAAAGCTCTAAGCTTTCACATCCACACGTAGTTCTTCTTTGGAACAGCCCAATGTGATCTTCAGGTCATAAGAACCTAGTTTGTCTCTGTCTTCTGCATTCTGGACAGGTTGAAGGGCACATAGGGCAGGTGGCAAGTGTGGAGACTTTGTGTGGCCTGGCCTTATACTGGCTAGAAATGGATTCTAGAGCTACAACTAACTGCAAAGGCATCTGCAAAACATAGTCTAAGGGGTAGGAATAAAAGAAAAAATATTGACTTCAACGGTTTCAACCATACACTTTGTCTTTATCACAGAGAAAATTTGAAAGTTATTTTATACGCATAGATGTTTTGCCTGCACATATGCATGTGCCCTATGTGTATGTAGGTCTCTGTGGAGACCAGAAGATATCAGACACAGATGACATCTTGGAGTTTGTGAGCTAGGCTTGAAACCTAGGTCCTCGGGAAGAGCAGCCAGTGGCTCTCTTGGCCACTGAGCCATGTCTTCTAACCTAGGAACTGATTACTGATGTTTTCCTTCGAGAACAGTAGGAATAATGAAATGAGGAGGAAGTTCTCTTTATGCTGTGACATTCAGAATCAGCTCCACTCAACCCAAGCCCTCTTCCTAGTCTACGATGGGACTTTTGTTTATAATGCCCATGTCCACAAGTAAGCAAGGCGGGGCTGAAGTGGAAACCTAGCCCTGAACTACATTCTTCTGAGACCAGAGGACGTAGAATTAATTTGAAACTAGCTATTAGTGAGTTGACTGCAGAAAGGGAACTGCCAGCACGGAGACCCTTTACTCCACATCCCCTCCACGCCAGTGGCCAGCAGACCTGCGTTTGGAGGTAGTCAGCTCATGGTCCCTGAGATGCCTGCACTGAATTCAGTGCCCTCCCTCGGCTAAGCAGCCTGGAGCTGCCTCCTTCATGTGCCCTCTGGGGGAAGGCACAGCCTCTGGAAGTAGACGAGGAGCAGTTTTGCTGCAGAGTATTGAGCTCATCTCCCCTACCCAACCCCCACAGTGATGGATGTGTAGTTCTTGGGGATGAAGGGTAGCGAGATAATGGGATTTACAAATTTTAACTTCTGTGGAGTTATAAGATCTGGAAACTAGTGATTTTTTTCTCTCCAAATACAAATGTGATTCTTCTGAAATATAAAAGGCATTCTGGAAACTGGGGTGTCTCGAGGTCAGAGCCGTTGGAAAGCTGATGCCGAGGTCTTGTGTGGCTGGGATCTGCAGGGATGGTCAGGTTTCATCCATTTGCCTGTTTCTGGCTCCTTTCTCTGACTTGCACTTTGGTTATGAATACTTCCCTTTCAACTCCGTAAATCCTAACTGTTTCCTTGGAGAGATGTTTGGAAAACGGATCTTTCCTGCTCTTTAGTTTCTTTCATTTCTGCCCTGTCTCGGAGTTGCTGATGTATTGACGTGTTATTTTTTCCACTCTCTGGTCAGCTTTTTCCAAAAATCATTAGAGTTTAACTGGTTAATTTCCTAATAGAATCCAAAAGGGCTGAAGTCTTTATGGTGACTGTACCCACTTTACTTTTGAGGGAACCCTTTATTCTGATGTGAATAAAATGTCTCATACAACAGTAAGTAAAAGAAAGCTGGAAAGGCCCCAGTCTCCATGGGTGAGCTACCACAAGAAAGTGAGAACATTGCTTTTGTTTTAGATTACTGCTTCAATCCATCAAGAAGGAGCTGTTGGATGGCCAGAGCTTCTAGGAGATTGGCAATCACTCCATCTCTTTGAAGCTCTTGCACTTCTCTGGGTTCAGGGGCCCCAATGCTTATATTCTCAGGGGAAGAGATTATGGGAACAGTGACTGGGGGGGCAGTCATCAGGATGTAAAGTGAATTTAATAAAGAACTCATGTTCCCTTCTTCATTGTGACCGTGCCCCTTCTAAGTGCAGACATCAGCAAGTCAGGAATAAGCTTACCTAGATTTAGCAGCAGTTGGGTACTCTTGTTTGTGTTTGTGAATGAAAAATGAGCAGTGTGTAATTTCCACCCAGCCCCTCCTCCCTTCTCCAGTTCCCTAGGGGCCGGGACAAGCACATTTGACTGCTCTGAGCTCCAGAGCATCCTACCATCCCTATGCTTCCATTACTTGGCTTTCTGTCTCCATAACAAAATCCCTGAGTGATCTGTTTAGAACAGGTTGACTGTGACTCATAGCGTATGCCCGTGACATCTCCAGTCACCTCTCCATGGCTGTCTTCAGTGGTCTGTGGGTGGGCATTGAAAAGCATATCCCACCAAGAAGTCACAGCTGAACAAAACTGCTCACCCTTTGTTATTGAGTTAACATCCTAGGGCCCCACAATTCTGAAGGGCACTCTCATGAAAGACCCGAGGTTCTAGCATTATAGGCTCCACCTCTTAATGGTACCACTACTCTTTAGTAGTCTTACTCAAGCGATCAAGCTTTTGGACACACAAGGACCCTACAGACAGACAGACAGACAGACAGACACACACACACACACACACACACACACACACACACACACCTTTGAACCTAAAAAATTTTTTTAAAAGTCCCCTCTCATTTTTCCCAAACACCAAAGTAGGAAATTTTGCTCCAACTTTTTATCTGGGATTTGTGTCTAAGAAGTTTCCATTTAGTGCTGTAAAGTTGTTTCTGCTCTGGGTTCCTTCAGGACCATACGGACAGTACCAGCAAACCCCTCACTGTCTTCAGCTGGAAGCTGTGTACTTCCCTCCCCAGGCCCCCTTAACTGGTAGTTGATCTCTGGTTCCCTAACTCTTCGTCTCCTCTTTTCTGCCTCACACCAGGTCAGGCTATGGTTTCTCAAGCCTTCATTTCTCTTTAAACCTCTAGGCCAGTCTCTTGCTCTTCATCTTTCTTTCTCACAATTCTGATTCTATCCTGCAGCCAAGACATCCTGTCTGAGATTAGCTGATCCAGTCTCTTCCTGGTCCAAGACTGCTGACACTTTAACTGACCCAGTGTCTTCCTGGCCTAAGATTGCTGACACTCTTGTCTTGTTTCAAGTCTAATATCCAACTATGTTGGAAGCTTAGTGCTCTAGGGAGCACCAGTGGTGTTCATGGTCACCTGGCTGGTAGGAGCAGTATCTTCTCCTGTCATTGAATGTCTCCAGTGAGTAAGGACATAGAGAAAGATGCCAAGTGCAAAATCTGAAGTGTGACATCTACCAAATGCAAATAGCCTTAACACTGCTGTCAATTCAGAAACATCTTAAATGGACATCAAAAGTTGGGAGAATCTATGTTCCACTCTGTGCTTGTCTTATTCTAGTCTGTGCTGTAGAATTCAGAACTGTGTCTCCTGAAACCTCATCTCTCCTCGAGGATGGAGTGGCTTCTCCCCCTCTGAGTCCCACCCACATGGAAATACTTCTAGGATGGCTGGCTCTCTTTCCACCCAAAGCCCCTTCTGGCAAATCCTGAAGCTTATCACTCTTTGAAGTCTCTGCTCTGACAGTTGGATTAATAACTGCTATATTTGACTGTATAGAAAACCAAAGTAATAATAATATCCCCAAATCTGGTGAATTTTGGCACTCTGAATATGGAAAAGACAACTTTAAAAGACAAAAGAAAACCAGATTCTCTGAACAGTCCCCTATCTGTCACTACAGTATGGAGTGACCTCTGGGAGTCTGGCTCCTTGTGAGCAACTTCAGGGGGATTTGTAATCCAGGAAAGATATGGCTGAAGAGCAGGTGGGCAGCGGGATTATTGTGGGGGCTGCACGGGAGGCATTCCTACACTTGTCTTATCTACAGTGTTCTTTGACACACTCACACAAGGCAGCGCATGTGAGAAGCATGGTGGTGATGATTTCGGGGCCTCAGATGGGGGGCACAGAAGGTCACGCTGGCACATTGGGCTGGAGCGCAACTATAGACACCTCACTTAATACATTGTTGCTAAAAGTGAGACTCGATGAGACTTGATACATCTCAACTCCACTGTTCTGACCGAGGCTGTCCTCTTAGTAGGAATTCTATTAACAGGATTTACCATACTGCAAGGATGTTTGAAGAGGGGAAGAGCCCCTCAGGTATATAGGATGGCCAGTGCCACTGTGTTGGTTGTAAATTAATGAGGAGAAGTGATCTGAAATGTACAGCCAGGGAGAGAGGAATGTTGACATTTAATGGGTTCTCTGTTGAAAAAGAAAGGTAATGGAAGAATTACTCAAATAAAAAAGAAAAGCCTTGAAAAATGCAACCATCTGTTATTTTATTTTTAAAAAGATAAGTCAAACAAATATCTAGATGCAGAGAAGGTAGTTTGGTGGTGGAGCACTTGTCTAGCTTGTGCGAAGGCCTGGGTTTGATCCTCAGAACTGTCAAAAAAAACAAATGCAGAGGGTCTCTCCTGGGCCAAGCTTTCGTCCATTTGGAAGGATTTAGACGAAGGTCATCAACCCTTTTCAGAAGTCAGCTTTGCGCAGAGGCCTTAGCTCAGCGCTTGCTTCAGGCCCTCGGGTGTTACTTTCCTGCATCTCGATAACTAAGTAGCGGAATAAATAAATATCAGCTTAGGTTGCAAGCCCAGCATGCAGGATGCTAGGAAAGCAAAGCCTAAGCCTGAGCCTGAACCAGTCAGGGCCCAACTTCGTGAGCTATCCCGGAAAGTGCAGGGAGATTTCACCCGCAACGTTTCACTTAACTGAGTTCTCAGACCTGGTTTTAACCTTACCTCACCAGGAAGATCACCGCAGGGCCCAGAGCAAAGAAGCAGATGACTTAGACTCAGCTCCTTTACTGGCCTCACAGCCACAGATAGTTTCTGTCGTACAGGAAACGAATGCTTGGAACCCAGTGGTTCCCTAAGGCACGTGGGCTACCCCAGCCATAGCGGCAACACCGCCCCCAACCCCCACCTTTTGTATTGCTCTCCGGCTTCCGATAAGATCTGTTTTCTCATCTTTTTTCACATGGCTATAGAGCTGTGTCACATTCTTCAAATGCTTCCCCGAGTCTTCACACCCGACGCCTGTCCTAGATGATTTCTTCCCCTGCCTGAAGGAGGAACCGAGCAAGCCAAGCAACAGCTCAGAGCCCTTAACCCCGGGTTTGGACTGTGCTTCCTTGGAAGACAGGTTGTTGTCTCTTATCTGATCCGAGCTTCCATGTTCTCCAGATGAAACACAAATGTTTACACAGAAATCCGAAACCTCACTTCTAGGTGCCTGAGAAGATATCTTGTTCTCCTGGGGTTTTTAGCTTTAAAACGTTTGTTTTTGTTTGTTTGTTTTGGTGGGGAGGGGCATTACTGAGGGCATCTGATTGTCTCCTGTTTCCACTTCTTTTTCGAAGTTTATTTTATGTTTTGTTGTGGTTTGCCGATGTCTCATGGTTTGGGATTGGGAAAGTAAAGTCAAGACAAGGTGTGGGGAAGTGGTCTCTCCTCTGGCTTTTCTGGGCTCAGTCGCTTGACTCACAGAACCCACTCAGGTTTCCTCATTCCTCACGGGTCTTCCTCTTCTTTTCTGTCTTTCCAGTTTTTGACTGGTTGAAGCAAAAGACCCAGGGTTTTTTTTTTTCTTTCAAAAGGTATTACTTTTGCAAACTGTGTAGTAAGTAGGTTTGCCCGATTGAAGCTGACTTGCTTTTAATCCAGTGGGCGTGTCAATGGCTGTCTGTTCTAGGCAGTGATGAGCTTTGAAGGCTTAAGACACAATGTAGATGTACATCCGTGCCATGAACCCTTGGCTGAACAGGCAAGCTTGGGCAAGTTTGGCTCTTAACTTTGGTCTCTTGGCTATGGTGCAGTAGAGTTCTGAGCTGGAGAATTAGCTGTTCATTTGTGATGATTTTTTTTTCTCAAAAACAGACTTCCACATCCAGACACTGTGATTTGTGCTTGATTGCTTTCTGTCCCCTGCATTCAAAGCAAGTGCGGACAATTGAAAAGCTAGGCGTGTGTTGTGCGGAGGGGATGCAGATGGTATTGCTCGTCGTTAAGGACGCAAGTCAGGTGTGATCTCTCAGGACTTCCACTCTCTTGGTATTTTCTGTGACTACAAAGACAAAGAATGCAAGTTGGGCGGGCAGTTTGAAAAGATGGTTTTCTATTGTTCTTCTGGATTTCTGAAATATGGCCATTGTGGGTAGATTCTCTGGTGCTGTTCCTTTCATAGCAGCATTGGCTCTAGGTAAAACTTCTAAATAGTGGATGTACATAAGGAAGCCACTCATTTGTGAGATATCTGCTCCACCACCTGTCATTTAAGGAAGCCTGCTTCCTTTACATTTTGCCACTGACACGGGACTTTGTGCAGTGAGATATTCTATAGCAGTGCCTGTCCAGTGACCCACATATGGCACCGGGGATGAGCTCAGACTGAGACAGGCCATCTAGAAAAATCCTAGAGGGGGAAAAATGTCATCTTAAAGTATCCTCAAAGCTTCTAATGCAAAACATGTCCCAAATGGAAGAAAAGCAGACACCAGACCTAGTTGGAGCACCACTTGGAACTCCAGGATCATGGGTAGCTCCCAACAGGCACATTTCAGAAACAGCCAGAGACATTACGGAGTTTTCCCTTCTAGTGTGGTCCATAGGGTTCCCCCTGTTACAGGGATGTGTGTGCTGAGGAAGGTGAGCCATCCTATCTCTACAGTACTGGATGATGCTGTCTTCCTTCCCCTAAACAACTAACCACACTGCCCCCGCAACACTTTCAAGACACCTTTAACTACAGAAGGATGCCTAGAGAGATTCAAAAGTACGTTTCCTCCTCTTAAGTGGCAGCGTAGATTGCTCTTCAGGATGTCCCAGGCACAGCCCACCAGAGGCTTTTGTTGTACCCGTCAAGTATGTAGAAGCCAACAGTTTAGGAGACAGGACCACCATGAAGAGACCTTATGATGGAGAGTTTCCAAAAGAAAACATGTGGCCATGCAGGGCAAGTGCCCCACCCTCACCCCACTCCACCCCTATCAGTCAGGAGGTGGAAGCTGCAAGGAGATGAGGGGAAGAGTCTTATTGTTTCCATGGGGAGGAACCAGGGACAGAAGAGGCAGTTCTAGGGCTGGCTGATTGCAATAAACCCACAGGCTCCGGATGTCCATGCTTTCCCGAATTCTCTGGACTTTGAGTGATAGGACAGTTGGATAGTGACCTGGAAGATGAAGACCACACAGGGAGGTGACTGGGGATGTGGCCTGTGTTGGCCTGTGTGTGGAAGATGAAATGGTGGCCAGGGCATTTACTCTATCTAGAGACTGAGCAGCAGCTTTCAAGGGCCATCGCACCAGCCCACAAAAAAGAGAGAGCCCGGCAAGGCATTCGGTTGCTTACGAGTAGGAATCCCTCCCTTCTTTGAAGGCATTGTTGGAATTGAGAAGGAAACTTATTTCCCAGATGGCCATTTTAATCACTGGAAAACATGTTCTGTTAGACTTAGAGACATCTAAAAAAATCAAATATATATGATATGCTGTCATGTAGCTCTGATGAGACAAAGTTGTCTCTCTGTACTTCTTTTTAAAATTTTTCATATTGAAATAAAAATTAACTAAAATGTTTCCATGTATTATACCTCCTGTTTATCAGCCTTGTAATCAGAACTAACTACTGTGTACACTTCTAGCAATTGAAAACTTTGTGTTGGTATTATAGTACAGTTTTCAAGTTCTCATGAGTTTCCCCTAACAAGCTGTGATGTGCGTCTGACTTCTGTCTCCTTCTTTGTGATGTCTGCTCAGCCACGTGCACAGACACACAAAGACACAAATCATAAGACACGCACAGGCTGCTGTCAAATTATATAGACATTCATTGTCCCCATCGGGAGCTTTTCTCCCCTCCCAACTTCGCTGTGCTCTGCGTTCTGTTATATTAAAATGTTCGTAGAAAAGACGGTCTTAATTCCCACAACCTTGGCAGCCATATCAATCTTCCAGGCTTTGGAGAAAATCACTAATGAAGGGAGCGGCAGTTGCATTAATATTCCTCTGACGAATTGTTGAGGTTTGTGATGCTCCATTTGTCAACGGTGACTTTCTGTGAAGTGAAAAGGCTTTTGAAACTTTGTCTCGTTCTTTAGCAGCAGAGGATGGAATTCATGCTCTTCTGTGTGCATGACCACCATGTCCTCTGCTCTCATCCCTTTGTACTAAGTCAAATGAGGGGGTGACGCTTAGCTAGTGCATCGGGGGATGAGGAGTGTGCTTTGATGAGTGTGGTAGGTTCTTGGAGAAGTCTCCATTGTCTTCTACTCAAAACATATAGCACTGCTCTGATTCTCACGGTCAAACTGGGGCCAGAGAATAACCGAAGTCAACGTGTTTCTAATTATGGTTGAGGCTCCAAGGAGTTTTGTCACAACACGTGGAGTATTTGACGATGACAGCTTCTCCATCTCTGGGGGTTCAAGGTGGAGCCTAGGATCTTTTGAGAAATATGTGGCCTTGACTGAACCTCCCATGGGAGTTCCCAGGGTAGCAAGCTTTGGTAGCTGGTAACCTTACAGAAGGAACCAGCTGCTCTGGGGACCTAGCGATAGAGAGTCAGCAGCAGGAACGTTTTACTGACAATGTACAGAAAATGCATGCAGAACACATCTTCGTCCCCATCACCAGCTAGAAACTGAGTGAGCCAGGCTTGTGAGAAAGCAGATCACAGAGCAGAGATGGCTGGGGATATTAGTAGGAACTTGTCCCTGCAGCTGTTCTTGGCACCACTTCCACTGTTTTCATACACAGACGAGCAAGACACAAGATGAGCATAGCCAACCGGCAGGCTTGCCTTGGCTATAACTGTTGCATGGTTTCTAAGTTGGCTGTGTGAGGGCATGTTTGCAACGTTAAGCCAGAGCATATTATTAAACACAACTTAAACACACTCCCATTGAGAGACTGCTTTTAAAATCACCGGTAATAGAAGTAGGTTCCCCCCCTCTCCCCGCATACTTTGTTTGAGACACAAACTAGCTGGGGATTGTCCAATTGTTATCACTACAAACTATAATAGTCCCCATAGGGAGGAAAATGGATCTTGGAGTTCGGTGGGTGGATTATCATTATATTGAATAGGGATTCAGACTGTATCAGACTCTGACAAAACAACCTTTGTTTTTGTAATTGCTTTACATGGAAGTAATTAAGGATGAGGAGAAAGTGGAGAAGACACCGAGGTACTGATGCATGCTGGGGCGGGGGTTGTAAACACACACTCCTGGCTGGAAGAGCAACACAGACTTCTCTTCCTTAGCAAGGATTTGCCTCGCCTGGGTGTTCAGTTCTTCCTTCTCACTCTGCCTTACTCCATCCTTGCTCCTTTTGGTTCTGTCTTCTTTGGGGACAGAGTGCTCATTTTCTTCACTTCACACGCACACGCACGTGCAACAATCTGTGTCTAAAAGACTTGGCTCCTACGTGTGAAGTGCCTATCCAAGCTATGTTCAATGTTCTGGAGTCTCCTTTCCTATGCTTTCATCTTTGAGAACCCACTTTGGTTGGCTTGAGTTGTCAGTAGACATACTGGTTGGACAAAAGTTAGTGGGGTGAATACAGGGGCGTGGATCTGAGGCACTGGATTAAAAATCTCTTCTGTGAAAAAGACTGAGCTATTTCTATAATATAATGGGAACTCAATAACGTCAAGGTCCCTACCCACTACTGTACGTAAAGCGTTTTAAAGTCTGTAATGCATTTTCATACCTAATTGCGCTCCAGTCCCTAATAATAACAACTGGGTACTTTCTAGCACAGTCTAACCCGACTGTGAGCAGACGCAGAGGCACAAAGAAGGTGAGTGAATCTGTGAGGTTAGGGAACTCAGATCTCCACATTTGCAACATCTCTTTCAGTCCCTGGAGAAACAGGTGTCCTGGGTTTGAGCCAGGAGTTCAGTGACAGGGGGCTCTTAAGGTGTGCATATAACCAAGGGTCCTGGGTTCTGTCACTGCAGGTGCAGTTTCAGAAAATGGAAATGAAGAAATTGGAACCCTCATATGTTCCTGGTGATTGACTGACAACATTGTGCAGCCACTTTGTAAACTGGCTTGGCAGACCCTCAAACTGTCTTTCCTAGGATTTACCAATCTCACACAAGAGCAATGGAAGCATGTGTCACCACAACAGTGTGTACATGTGTGTTCACAGCTGCAAAATTCTTATAAGTCAATGAGTCTCAAGTCCTTCATTGGGCAGAGGGTCAGATAAGCGGTTCGTGCCATGTCTGTACACTTTAGGATCATTCAACAATGAAAAGGAAGTATTGGGAGAGAGAGAGAGAGAGAGAGAGAGAGGGGGGGGGGAGAAAGAGTTAACCTTTTAAACATGATGCCAAGTGAACGTCATGAATTACATTGGTTGCACTCGTGTGGAATGCCAAGATTTGTTAACTCAATAGGAAAGCAAATTTGTGCATGTCTGGGGCTGGGAGTAAGGGAAATGTGAGATAAATACTAACCAGGGCATGGGAAATATCTTAAAATTAGATTGTAGTAATAATTGAAACACTGTGAACATACCAAAGCCCAGTGAAATTGCACATTTGGAATTTCAGTATGTGAATTAAAGTTCAACCAAAGCCATTAAATTACAGATTGTCTATGTTTCTTCCACCTCCAGGCCCAGCTTCGGTCATCAGCAACGACGATGACTCTGCCAGCCCCCTCCACCACATCTCCAATGGGAGTAACACTCCATCTTCTTCGGAGGGCGGTCCCGACGCTGTCATTATTGGAATGACCAAGATTCCTGTTATTGAAAACCCCCAGTACTTTGGCATCACCAACAGTCAGCTCAAGCCAGACACATGTAAGTACAGCTGTTTATACTTATCAATCCATTTGCTGCATAGTTGTTTCAACGGTTATGTTTATCAGAGCCTCTGATGATGCTGGCCGGGGGCTGAGGGCAGTGGAATCTTTGAGGATCTGCGCACTCTTTGGCCTCTAGGCTAGATTCTTTCATTTGTCACTCAGGGGGATTCTCAGGGTCTGTCTCCTGCTGGGCTGGGAACTGGGATAGATATGGACTTCTCTTGGAATCCGTTTTCCACAGTCATTTGTCAACATGAAGTTGTAATCAAGCATTCTTATCTGGAGAAGGATGGAGACAGAAAGCAGAAGTGTCGTTAGAAACGCACACACATCGTTTTCAGTTGACAGGCAATTGATGTAGCGTAAATCTGGCTTATTGAAAGCAATTAAAGCATGCATTCTAGGCAGCCAGGAAGGCTCTGTGTTTCGTACAGGTGGTATTGATTTGGGGGGTAGTTCTGTGTACTTTTCTCAGTCCTAATTTCTAGCATCCTGGGGCCTTGTAATGTCACTACAGTTACATCAAACAGTGTGAGTTGAGTATAAGAAGGAGAATAACTTTTACTTTTAATAATGATATTAACCCAGCATCCTTTACTGGTAAGGTTGGGCCCATTCTACTGTCTTCTGAGCCACTGACCAGACAGAAAACATGGAGCAAGACCTTAAGAGCAGCCGAAAATGTAAAGCATAGTGAACACCCAGGCTTTCTTCATTGGGACACAGGACTTCTCTTATATATGAATAAGAGGTCTTGGGGTTAGGACATCAGGTGGTCTTGATCTAGGGGCTCTCTGGCACAGATGAGGTGGCTATCCTCTGTCTAGCTGCTCCTCCACATCCTGCCTATGTTCTGCTCCAATGCACTCTCTCAGAGGTTAAGGAGGACAATTATAACGTTAGGTTTGAAGACTGATTCTTGGCTGAAAACTCATTGGATGAGAGGGCTTAGAAATGACATCTCTCTGTACATAAGGAACAGATATCTCTTCTTTCTATTCACTTACATTTATCTCAAGGCATGTTTAATATTGGAGATGGAGCCAAGTATCAGAGATAACAGTATTATAAGTTTGTGACATGTGAGACCAGGCCCCACCAACAATTTTACCTGAGTTTGTTATATGACATGAGACATATACAAGGATGCTTAAAGACTAGTCTACTCCTTGAACATTAAGTGCAGTTCAAATTCATGATGTAATAACTATGGTATGGCCAAGGGAAGAGGAAATACTGTTTAGAATTAGGCATTCTTGGTAGAGTTTGGCATTGCCAAGGATACTTGAGACGTCTGCCTAGCAGACATCTCAAATGGCAGCCAAATGTGAAGAAAAAGCAAGATACTTCTGTAAGAGAATCTGGGGTCTTTCCCTTAGGAGTATCTTATTTTGACACAACCTTCTCCATGAAGACTAGGCTGTGTGGTACTTCCATCAGCTCAAGGCTGGAGAGTGGAGTTGACTATAACCAATATAAAGTTTGCTTTCCTTCTCAATGGTGAAGTTAGGCTGTGTCATCAAGCAGAGACTGTTGGTCCAAAGTATCCAATAAGAACAAATGAGCAAAAACAATAGACACACTAATATGGACAGAGGCAATCACAAAGGGCATAGCCTTACACCAAGAACCACAGACAACTAAGGAATGCTGAAAGTGGAAGAAGCAGTCTTTGATGGGGAAGAGCATATGAATTGATTATCCAATGTCAAAGGACCAGCCCTGAAAACATATATACAAATAAGACATAGATTGCAGGCTGTATATATTTAGGAATATATCTCTGTCATATGTCTGTTTATATCTATGTATTTATGGATCATCTATCGACCTTTATGTCTGTCTGTCTGTCTGTCTGTCTGTCTGTCTGTCTATATCTATCCATGTATCTATGGATTATCTATCTATCTATCTATCTATCTATCTATCTATCTATCTATCTATCTATCTACCATATATACATACACACACACACACACACACTCACATACATATATATATATGTATGTATGTATATATATATATATATATTTACACACACACGGACTGATAGAGACATATGCATTTTATATGATCTGTAGTATATATTAACAAATTATATATAACAAGAATTAATGAAAAAAGAGGCTGTGAATTTGAAAGAGCAAGGACTGGGTATTTGGGACAGTTTCTAGGGAGGAAAGGAAATGGGGGAAATTGTAAATTATGTTATAATCTCAAAAGACAAAAGAAGTAATTTTTTGAAAAGAAAGCTTCCTTTATTCACCGGAAGATAATTATGCAGAAGAAGTGGGTGGGTGGCCACAGAGTTTGTGACCCCACAGAAAGTGTTTCCTCGGAGTCCCAAGAGGAAGTTTGCAAGAGTCATCTTTTCAATTGAGAATCCATGGGGATTTCAGAAGATGTTTTGGTTATTTCTGGAGGCCTTTGGTTACGTGGCTTAGCTATGATGTGCCACCCACACATGGAAGGGATAGCTTCTCCTCAGCTTCCAGCCTCTGGCCTGGGCCCTGGAGCACCAAGTCTCTCTGGCTTTCCCTTTACAATGTCTCACTGAGCCCTCTACCCAAACATCCTTCTAGGCTTAGTACTCACAGACACGTCTTATCTATTTTCCAGACATTGTCTTTGATGATTTTTGAAAACAGTTTTTAAAAAGTACAGATCTTCCATAGATACTCTATCAAAGGAATGGGAACAAAGGAGAACTTACCCTCTCCCACCCTGTGTTCATTCCAGTCTGTTCACTGCCTGTGTTGTCCTGTGCTGTGTCTGACTATGGCCACATTTGACTGTGTGTCTCTGGGGTCTTGCTTACATTAAACTTTAGCTCTGGGAAAGCAGTGACTTTACCTGCTACCCTTAACCTAGCACAGGACATAGTGGGTTTCTGACATCAACCAGATGTTGACCAGATGTGGCTATCTATTGCTGAAGTATTAGTTACCAATGGATTTGTAACAAAAATTCTACACAGTCCTTTTTTATTGGTTTTATTTCTACCGAACATGTGTACATGTTTTTATTAGATATACTTTTAACACAGTATTTGGCAACTTAACTTAGAAAAATAAGATCTATGAAATCTTTGACTAAACAAGTCACAATCATCCCAATTGAGCAATTTCAAAGCTCACTAATAGACACTGCACATGCATTGGTATATCTCATTTGAGATCCATGAAATTCTGAGCGATTAGTTGCAGATAGGCGATTTTTATTGACTATCCTAAATAAACCAACTTCTAATAACCCCTCAAGGAGGGTTCTTCCCAAAAGATGTTTTGATGATGACACAAAAAAATTATTACAAAGGTTCTGAAGATAGCTTCGCCTTTTCCTCATGCTCTTAAGGCAAATCTCACTAGACTGTGTATCACCACCATTGTCTGAATCCACTACAGGCTTGGACCAAACACTCTTATGACGCCTGATCTTTCCTGAAGCTGATGCTATGGCCAAAGGGGTTGAGTGTAGACTTCACGTTTTATATCCCCAAGAGAGAAATCTGCTTCCTTTCACTCAAGTGTAAGAGTACATTCTAGACAGTGCATCCCAATACGTTAAGTATCTACTGATAAGGTGTGATACTCCTATGCCGTTAGAACCAGAGGGTTGGTGGAAGTGATGGCTCGATCCCTGACTGCAGTGACACTCACTAGGGAGGCTGAGTTGGATTATCACAAGATCTAAAGCATTGTGATGAGCACTGAGATAGGCTGTGCTTCAGGAAGGTCCAGATTGAATCCAGGTTTTCGGGAATCTGGCGAGTCAATAGGAAGAATGGGGTGTCATGGAAAAATGATATGAATTAATAAAGACCACACTGGGGCATGGGTCTGGTGCAACCAAATGCTCCAAATTTCCCTAAGGTGGCTATTTATTTATTTATTTATTTATTTATATTTGAATGCCTCAAGATTTCAAAGGCAAAGCAGGGCAAGTAAGAATGCCTCAGCATGAGTCAGACGTGGCTTGTGGACTGCTAGTGCCCCTCTAAGTTGGGCCTTAAGGCCCCTGCTGTAAACACCTCATTTGGTAGACAATGCTTGGAAATGGCTCTGCCCAAGTGATAGAGCTTCAGTCCTCATGTAGCTTTGCTCTAAACAATGAACAAAAACAATCGATCATGATGAGATTAGGGTTCTTTAAATCATACATACGATTGCTGCCATGAGGAGTGATGAGCAACCATGCCCTGTGACACACTTTTATGCTATCAGGAGCTGTGTGGTAATTTTCATTTACCAAGTCCAGAGATGGTTTGCAAGATTCTTAGAGCAATGTGAACAGAGCTGAATCGCTCCTGAGCACTTTCCAATAGAAAGTCTGTCTACTTTATTGCAGGGCCCAGAGGTTCCCCCAAGACCGCCTGATAATAATTTGGTATTTGGAGGCTCCTGCGTCACTGCAGGAACCAAAGGAGGCTAAATCCAAGGCTGATGGAGGAGAAGAGTTCTATGGTTATCTGCAAATTCTGGCCAGACAGCATCTGGAAGTCACTCCTTAGCTTCCATAACTAGCCAAGCAAGAAGTTGCCTTCCCAGGACAAAACAGAGTGCTCTAATGACTAAGCCCTCAAAGTGCTGTGTCACTTAAACTATAGACCATCTCCTCGATCAATCAGGATGGCAAGATGGAGCTGAGGAGCTCAGCAACATCAAGTCTGGAGTTGGTCTTTATTCAACTAGCCTGTGTAGATGTGTCTGAAAATCACAGTGTCTGACAGCACAGGGTGGTTGACCAGTAGGACTTACAGACTTGGCTCGAGGGTAGCTGTGCTATCTTCTTCTTGCTTTGCCTGTTGAGAGGGATTTTGACAGGGTGTGATGGGAGCACACCTTCTGAGCTGAAAAGCAGAAACCAAGCCTATTAACCAGCAAAACTCCCAAACCGTGTCTTGAGTTGGTGGGTGGGGTTGTGTTTTATCTGTAGACTTACTGTTGTTCCCAAAATTGTGTTTCCTTCCACAACAGCCTTGTAATTATTCTAGGGTTCTAAATCCTGTGCCTAAATTTAAGTGGGGTTGTCTCTAAGACACACCCTCATATCTTTGTCTTGAAGAGCATGTCCTCTGCACACACCTATGGCTAACCACTCTTAGAGGCAGAATCATAGCAAGAATTTTAAAGTTGTTTTACGTTTACTTTGAAAGTTGACTTTATTTTCAATGAAATGGACATTTATTGCCTCTCTGCAGTATGGGTCCCATGTTTCTTCAGGTACAGCTGTGTATTTCCCCCACTGAGCAGATGCTTATTAGACCATTTTGTAGGTAGGCACAGGCTTGCTGGCCAGCCACGGTGCAGGAAAGCTGATGTTCTGAAGAGAGGGGACATTTGAGCAGTAGTTGAAAACATCACGGAGTCCATGTCCTATTCTTCTTAATTACAATGTCCACTCTGTCAGTCTTCTCCCAGCAAAGGCAAGTGAGAGCTTTCGCAAAATGACAGAGGTTTTCAACACATTTGAGAAACTGCTTAGAGCATACACGAGCAAAGGTTCTGAATTCCATTTAGGACTCTAGAAGCTCAGAACATCAGAGAGCTGCACCAGGCCATGTCAGACTCCTCCAGTGCAGTCACATGACTGAGGTCAGACTCTAGTGCAGTCATGTGATTGAGGTCCGTCTCAGTGGTCAGGGCCAGGGTACAGCAGTAGACACTATTGGTTTAGAGTTCTTTTACCTTGATTCATTATTTTTTTTTAACTTTTAAAAAACAATTTCATTTTTTTAAAGCACTTAATTGGCCAGGTAAAAGCTGCTTTGGGAATTGGTTGTGTACCCTGGAAGGCTGCAGCCTATACTTCACACAGAAGCTAAGTCTATTCTACCTAGCACAAGGCTAGGATAGAAAGAATAGTTGTTACTTCGAGATGCTTAGAAATTGCTTTGTTTATTGCACACAGCGTGGACAACTCATCCTGTGGGGGCCACCATGGCACACTGCTGCATTCTGTAGGTCCCAATACAGTTCTCGGTGCCGTGGACCCCCATTGCTAAGTACAACAACCCAATATCATAGTCAATCTCAACTCCAGACAAGACAGTAAGAAGCTATGGAACAATGCTTTAAAAAGCAGCTTGCATCCCCTAGTCGAACGGGGAAATGAATACATGCTGCATCATTGCATACAAAGTGTAAGTCATATAACAAACTTCACTTTGTACTTTGAAGCACATTCATAGCTAAGTAAAATCGCATTCTTGGCTTTTCACAGGGTGATGTTTTTATTTAAAAAAAAATGAGAGAGAAAGTAATAGCACCCATCTCAGGATTACTTAGTCCTCCTGCAGAAAACACCCCAATGCTGTACCTGAGAGCTGAGAAGCAAAACCAGTCGTGATTATGGATGCAGGTTGAGAGGCCTTGCTTCTACTCCAGCATCCTCCACCCGCCAAGATAATCACAGGGGCACCAGAGCACATCAGCAGAGTCAGTCTGAGGCTTCCAAATCGCCAGTGATGACCTGGGGTGTCCCAGTGTGTGGAGGGTACGAATGCGATTGGTTCACTGAGACTAAGTCTGGTTGGAGTTGTTGCATTAGCAACATGAGTTTAGCTGAGCTTCATTTCTCGGATGTGCCAGCAGACCGTGGACCAGAACCATCACAGCAAACACAAATGTAAACCAGCAGCCTGCCTTGTGTTGCTAAGAAGCACACGTCACCCAGAATCTCTGGACAGTTGAGTGTTCCTCAAGTAGAAGGTGACAGAGTTGAAGGTTGTAAGGCTCAGTGCTTTCGGAACTGTCCCAAAAGCCTAGGCTTTCTCATTGTGAGAGACAGTTGTCTCTGCATTACTGATTCTTCCAGCTTAGAGGTGGCCCTATGGGTGGGCTGCTTCTAGGATCACTTGTTAGACTGGGACTCCACCCCAATTCCTGGTTAGTGAACAGTCAACCTCCGAGCTGAGTGACGTTGTGGTACTGCTTTTGTTGATTCCTTTGGTTTTGCTTTTGGTCGTCATAACTTCTTTCCTATATAGGTGACTTTGCAGTATCCTGTAGACAGGAAAAGCAAGGGAGGACAGTACTTCTCTGAGCGCTCAGATCACCATGAGTACCTGGGAAGTTTGTCTTTAATTTGGAGAACTTCCCCCTGGAGCTGAGGCAGCAGCCCAGAGCGATACTTAGTAAGATCTGTTCTCTGTGGCTGCATCTATTGCTGGGGAGTGTTCTATGCTTTGTTGGGTGTAAGCTCTTGGCCTCCTGTGTGGAAGGAAGGATTAGAAGATGCTATACATAAGAAAGCAAAGAGGAATCTAAGTATTAGGGTGACAGCCCGTCCTGGCTGGCTCAAGGCTGCTGCAGTTCCTTCAGTGTGACAAAGTTCAATTTTAAATCGGGAGAGTCTCAAGCAAACCACAGAGAGCTGGTGACACTAGTTAGTATAAACCTGATGATTTTTTTTTCTAGTTAGACCGAATTATATCTTAATCACTCCAATTGCCATTCAGTGCCCTAAAATAAGATAATTTGAATTAAACATAAAAACTATAGCATAAATAATAGTAGAAAACTTGAAAGACACAAGGAACAAAGGTGACATTTTAGCCACCTATAATCCTATCAGATATAGCTGCTCACGCTGACGTGTTCAGGCTTGGGGATGTCTGGTCTTGTGAGCAGCCTTTCGCTATCGAGGTTACTGTGGCCCTGAGCTTAGTGTGCCCTGTATTCAGTGTGGGCATTGTTAACATGTCTATAGAGTGGGTTGACAGTAAGTATAGAGGAAGGATCTATGTGTAATACTTCTAGCCTACTACTTCTAATTTGCTTGCAGTGCAGAGAGGTTATTGTAGAACTAGGAGCTGGGCATGGCAGACATATTAGGTCCAATGGAGGGGGGTCTTAAGTTCAGGGAAGGCTACTCTTTCACATTCTGCGTATTAAGAAGATACGAGCCCTGTGCTGTGGACTGGGAAATCCCTGTAAACAAGAAGCTCTCTTGTTCTGACAAGGCAGACAAGGAGCCCATGTTCAGGGTAAACACAAGGTGATTTCTGACCCTCCCTCAGTTCTATTTGTCCCCCAGCCGAGGCTCAGGAGCACCATGGCTTCCTGTTCCCCATGTAATGCTCCAGGAACCTAGCCAGCCCCTTCCAGGGTCTACAGATCTTAAATGGCCAGGCTGGTTACATTTGCAGTATCTGGGCATCGATTTTCTTCTCCTCGGGACTCCTGAGTTGAGAAAGGACCTCTGGCAGGCAGGGGTGTCCATTCAGACCTAGCCAAATTTAATGGAGCTGGCTGCTCAGATTTCCAGATGTTTTCCATCCCTGAAGCTTCCCTCTATGATTCTCTGGGAGTCTGCTCTCAAGTTGGGGCTCCCTCAGCAAGAACTGTGTTCAGTAGTGAGGTGTACAAAGGTATTTTGCTATTGATACTTCCCAAATGGCATTCAGGTTGTCAGGATTCATCCATATGTTCAGAATATACTTGTTCTCATGATGTATAAGAGACTGTGGTTTTGAAAAAAGAGGTAGAGATGGGTCCTCGGTGAAACCCAATCCCAATGACCTAACCTAGTTCCTGGATGGCCAGTTACCACTGTGGGTGGAAGGCAATGTGGTTGTTACTCTGTTGCTCTTGTGTAACGCATTCACTTGGCCACACCCATGACTTTCCCTATGCCTTGAAACAGAACCCAGGATCGTTATTAGATGATGCTGGCATTTTGACTGAGTACCACATATTCCCATTGTCCCAAGTCTTCAAATTAGGGATTATTTTCATGAGAGGAGGTTACAAAATGCCACCTAGATAGTTTTCCTACAGAGTAATGGATGTTTAGACAATTTATACTTCTGAGGGTTTTTTGTTTTGTTTTGTTTTTTTGCTCTCGCTACAATGCTTCACTCTTAGAGTAGATCCGCCTCCAGTCTACTTGCAAAGGAAAAAGTGCCCAGAGCAGGACTGAAAATCATGCTTTCTACCCAGTACCTAGGTCAGCTGAGCTGCAGGTCTCAGAATTCTTGACCCCAAGTTTACTTCCTTGAATACAACCCTGCTTTCCTACCCCCTTCTTCTTTCTGTCCTGGGGTTAATGAAGCTAATGGTTTTATTTCTTCCTGGTTCCTAGTCCCATCAATGCCATCCTCTTATATTTGTAGAAATAACCGTTGATAGCTGTTGCTTAAATGGCTTTTCCTTGTTTCCATGGACAAGTGGAGAGCAAAAGCCCTTCCTTACACGCTTTTCCTTTCGTCACACTGTACACTGACCTTCCCAGATAGGTGCTGGCTTGGAAACAGGAAAAGACTGTGTAGGAAAAGACTGTGTTGTGAAGGTGTTCCAGATGAATAGCTAGCTAAGTCTTAGCATTCTGCACTCCTGAACTCTGGGAAGGAAAACAACAGCCAAATGCAAAGGAAATAAGATCCCCAACTCGCTGAATTTTCCTTCTCTGGGTTTGTCTATAGTCTGCTATCTATATTCTCCAGTTCTTGTCAGTGGATCTTACCTACACTCGGCTCTAACAGTTGATAAACTGGAACTGTCAGTCATGTTAGGATCCTAGCGTGAGCTGCTTTTACCCGCTTCGGCAAAATCCACATTGCGGCCTAGGAGATCTTTGCATGGTTTTCACCCTACCATGAGGAAGAGCTTTGGGGTCTGTTTCTGGGTTCGGTGAGGCTGTTTCCCATGCCACATTCACATTTGGAGAGGAAGGGTTTGGGGGCCATTGAGTATGGGTTGGGCTGGCATTCCTTCATGAAACCCTCATGTCCACAGGACACACTCTGGGTTATCCTGCCTCCTTGCTGTAGGCAAGAAGCCCTGCACTCCCTGAACAACTCCTGCCACTCTGTCAGTCCCCTCCTCTGGGGCTACACAGGTTCTCATGAGAGGGGACAGGGATGGGGTAAGGCTGGGGCAATGCCACAGAGGAATGTTGTATGACTTCATCCCAGCTCCCATGGCTCAAGCAACAGAGCTCACTCAAAACATGTGTACTGTCTTCCTCTGAGAAACTCCAGTGCTGGTCCACACGGACATGTGGTTGGTGGGACTTGGAATATTTTCCTGTATTGGAGTGCTTATGCTAATGAGAACCGCTTTACTGGAACCTGTAACATTGATCATTCAGAGCCAAATGCGTATTCTAATAAAGACAAGTGTGTCGGATATCTGGCCTCCCGCTCTGGTTTTGTCACTTTTCTTAGGGACTTGAGGATATAATTTACTGTTCGGATTCCTGGAAACACCCCATAAAGTCCCCTAAGAATTGTCTCCATGGGGGACAGGTGTCCCACATAGCCCCTCTAGATTGCTTGCAGTTTCCACACCTTTCTTTAGATAGACCCAGCCCAGGGGGAGAGGGAGTGGGGTGGGAATGTGGAGGGAGGGGGAGGGGGAGGGGGGGAGAATACCACCTGAAACATGGAGTTTAGAGGGATGTCAAAAACCTCAGGCACTCAAGAAATAACATTCCCATGCGACATTTAAAAGACAAGCTGTAAAAGAAAAAGTCTAGGATGCAAATAGAATCTTAACTGAGGGTATCCATGGGGTTGGGGACAGGAGGGAGATGTGTCCCTATGGCTCAGGGTCAGACCCTGCCTTCCAGGAAACGTCTGGTTATGTTCGTGCTGGACACTTGCTTTCGATTATACAATCGAAATGTGTTCATCCTGCACTAAGCAGTCACTCACTTCAACGACTGGAGACGTTTTGGTGTTCTTGAATTCTGTTATGTGAGAATCTCACTTCCTCGTGTGGCCTGGATCTTGTGTAAACCTCTGTCTGCTGGGAAGCTCTGTGTTGTATACAGAAACAGCTCGGCCAATTGTCCGATTGTCCCTTGGTCTTCTTTCCCTTCCTGTGCTCCTGGTTTAACTGTTCCTCCACACTCACCCCATTTCCTTCGCTCAGCCCTCAGAGCAGAGTCCCTAATGTGCCCTTGCTCAGCCAGTGTTAGCATCTGCCTGCCGCATGACCCATCCTCTGATGTTTGCTGTGGCGGCGGTGGTGGACATGCGGGCTTATCTCATTGTATTTTTTAAAAAATGTGACCTTCCTCAGTGAGAAAGAGACAGACGCATACACAGGGGCAGGAGAGAGGGGAGATGGAGGGAAACAGGGAGGAAGAGAGAGACAGAGATAAGCACAGAGAGAAGAGAGAGCAGAGAGTGAGAGGAGAGAGAGAGAAAGAGAGGCAGAGACAGACACAAAGAGAAGAGAAGAGAAGAGAAGAGAAGAGGAGAGGAGAGGAGAGGAGAGGAGAGGAGAGGAGAGGAGAGGAGAGGAGAGGAGAGGAGAGGAGAGGAGAGGAGAGGAGAGGAGAGGAGAGGAGAGGAGAGGAGAGGAGAGAGAGAGAGAGAGAAGCTTTTGCAAAGGATTGAAAACTGGGGTGTTAGGTTAGAACTGCGCATTACATTTGGGGATAATTTGTGTAAGGGATCGGGTAAGACAGAAAGTGGGACTTTCTAAGAGCTGCCACACCTTGCTTTGTTGCCTTATCTCCAGAGACTCACATTCAGCTTTACACTTGCCAGGTTAAGGATGCCCTGTTGGTTTTAGGTTATTCTCCATCCACCCTGTTGCCCCTTTAGCCCACAAGCTCTTCCATAATGCCTGTATTTGCTACTTTCAAATCTCCTGTATCTAACCTATACCTGCCTTTCCTCTCCTAGGCTCCGTAGGTCATATTTTCATATTTAAAAAAAAAAATCACTCCATGCCTCTGGATAGAGCTTTTCATCTGTATAGCAAACGAGAATAGCAAAGCTCAGATAGATTAGTGGGTAGAAATGGTCTCAAGTAATATCTCTCATATACAGGAGAGCTTTTGTCCCAGGAGTCCAAGAAGTCAGACTCTTTCTGGCTTTTCCTGTCCTGTGGAAACTTTAACTCTAGAAGTTTCTAACTCTGCCAGAGGAAGTGCAGTGTGTGAGATTATAGAGACATACAGGAAGCCACTCACCTCCAGACAAGAAGGACTTCAGATGACAATGCGTTCTTGGCAGGTAATCAACTTGACCCAGGAGGAAAGGGCGTGGTTAGTAGGCCAGCCTGAGGACCTGTTGTGAAAGGGTGGACACAGTCTTCCTGCCAGCAGAGATGGTTCTGTCCCCCTAGAGCAGTGGCTCTCAACCTTTCCAATGTTGCAACCCTTTAATATAGCTCCTCATGGTGTGGTGACCCTAACATAGCGTTACTTTCATTGCTACTTCATAACTATAATTTGACTACTCTTATGAATCCTAGAGTAAATACCTGTGCTTTCTGATGGCCTTAGATGTCCCCTGTGAAAGAGGAACCCTTACCAACACACAGGTTGAGAAGCACTGCACGAGGGTCTTTACCAGAAGTCATGAAGTATCACAAATACTGAGTCCTTAGTCTTGCTTTTTGCTAATTAAAATCATGTAATTTTCCTCTTTGTTTTTTACTTTTGAGTGAAACCTAATCTGAAATTTTTGCCATGCTTTTTCCTCCTTAAAAAAGAGAAGAGCCGGGCCGTGGTGGCGCACACCTTTAATCCCAGAACTCGGGAGGCAGAGGTAGGCGGATTTCTGAGTTCGAGGCCAGCCTGGTCTACAAAGTGAGTTACAGGACAGCCAGGGCTATACAGAGAAACCTTGTCTCAAAAACAAACAAACAAACAAACAAATAAGTAAATAAAAATAAATTTAAAATTAAAAAGAAAAATAAAGGAAAGCAAAGGAGAGAAGAGAAGAGAAGAGAAGAGAAGAGAAGAGAAGAGAAGAGAAGAGAAGAGAAGAGAAGAGAAGAGAAGAGAAGAGAAGAGAAGAGGAGAGGAGAGGAGAGGAGAGGAGAGGAGAGGAGAGGAGAGGAGAGGAGAGGAGAGAAGAGAAGAGAAGATCATAGAAAAGTCTTTCCCAAGTGACTTTGCAGCTACCATGCAGCCCTTCCTAGCTCAGCTTGAGAGCCAGCTTTCCAGAATCCTGTGCTTGCAGGACATGGTGAGCTGTACTGGGGGAGTTTTCGCAGGTGACACTAGGATGGCCGAATGCCCTCAGTACCTGTTCACACCAGGATTTTCCAGGAGTCCAAGGAAAGGGAGGAGCTAGACATTATCTTTTCATCCGTGCTCTGTGGACAGAAGCCCTTCCAAGTGTTTTGGGTGGGCAGACCCTCAATCTTCTCCCATCCCCAGCTGGCTCACTGAAAGGCACTCATTGTTTCCTAAGTCGTTAGGGAGTCTCTTTGAGAGCATGAGTTGGCATTGATAAATGCCATGATTTCCTGAGTGTAATTAGGGACTCCATAAAACCAGGGGACATCAAGGGGTTAATAGTCTGAGCACCTCTACCATGACACATGCAGGAATGGGACTTCTACTTTCATTTGTCTTTGGACAGTTAGAGCAACACATTTTCTCCAAAACAGTCATCCAACAGTGGTTTCTGGGCTTGGGAAGTAACAGACGAGCCATGGTGCTGAGGTTAGCCAAAATGAACGATTATTTTCTGACCCAGAGCATACTCTCTTATTTCTATTGATCACTTAGAAATGCCAGAGTTGGCGATCTGAGTTGCTCAATTCCAGCTCAAAGCTCAGCAGGACAAGTACAAACACAAAAGAAATAGTGTTTACTGGGGACTCCCAGACCCTTGGACCTCTGCTCATGGATAGCCCAAGGCTGCAGTGTTAGCACTGCCCCTGGGTTGGTGGAGGTGCAGCCTGGAGAGCAAAGCAGCTGGCAGAGACCAATTAAAATGAGGCTTAAGAGGGAAGATGCTGAAAGATTCCGAGAGACTCTAATGAGTTCTTCCCCTACCCCGGCTGAGGGCTGGGGGCTGGGGGTTGGGGGCTGCGTGTGTTTGTATGCATCTAGATACTTTTGCCAGTGGGGAAACTTTTTTTCTGGTGCGATGTTACAAAACACACCGCTGACTAGTAAGACTCTGTGGGACCTTTCACAAGGAAACAGCAGGATGGCGAGGGGTGGGAGGCACTGAGGACGGAAGTTCCACTCAGGTTCAGTGTGTGTAGTCAAACATCTGCTGGATGATGACTGTGTAGTCAGGAAGCTGTATCTTACCAGGAACTCGGTGGTTCACTGGGCGATACTGAAAATGTAGATTGGAATAAACACTTATTGACAGTTTTGTAAGTCCACAACCATCGGCTGTTCAGTGAGCAGATGAGGCCTTTGACAACTTCTGTTGGAAGGTCAGCACCTAGAAAGCTGGTGAACAGCTGGTGGGTGATGCATAGGAGATCTGTCTATGCTTTTCATCCTGCTGGAGTGTTGGGGGTGGGGTGTGTGAGCTGTCTCTACCTCCCTGGGTTTCAGGCCACAGGTAGCCTATGATCCCAGCAGCAGCAGAGGCTAGACCTTCTTAATTGCTTATTAACAGCTGCTGTGGCCATTCCCGTTCACAGTGAGTTTAAAGCTATTTTTCCCTATTTATTTATTTTTCTTTTCTATTACACCTCAGAAGCCAATGGCATTCTGACAGTTCTTCTGTTTAGTGCTGTGAACTGGGCTTCAAGAATGTTTTGTATAAGAGGGAACAATTTCCCAGAGGCTCCACGCTCAAATTCCAAGTGTGCCTTTCTTTCATCTGGAGAATACCTGAGTGTGGAGGTAGGGACATACATACAAGATTCTCAAAGGAAACCCAAGTAAATGAAGATGTGAAGAATAACTATAGAATAATTTGAGAAAAGTTTAGAGGTAGGGTGGACACGCTCAGCAATCTCGAAGCAACGGTCACTGAGAGGACTTAATGTCAGAGCACAGGAGAGGACATCGTGACAGGTTGTGGGAGCCTCAAGTAACAGTTAAAAATCCAAGTGTTTGTCAGGTGGTTCCTTTCTAGGAGCTAGTAAAAATTTGAATGACTCAGGGTCTATACCTTCAAGATTTGTGCCATTCTAGCATTACAAGTCTTAAATGTCAGCAGATATTTAACTTTGTCAGCTGGACAATAACTAATACTTATTATTATAGTTTAAACACCCCAGCATCAGGGAGGCAAGGAAGTAGTCAGTAAAATGCTTGCCACTCAATCGTGAGAACCTGAGTTTGGTTCCCCAGCACCTACAGAAATGGCCACTTACCACTGCAGTATGCATGTGTGACCCCAGCACTGGGGAGGTAGAGACAGGAGGATGCCTAGGCTTGCTGGCCTGTCAGACCATACAAACTGGTGAGCTATTATTGGTTCAATGAGAGATCTTGTCTCCAAGAATGGTGGAGAGGGGTTGAGGGAGATACGTAGTGTTGACTTCTGTCCTCCACACGAAAATGTGCACATGTATGTACCACACGCATGTCAATGTATACCACAAATACAAACATGTACACATATACAAAGCATACCAGCATCTCCACAGTGTACTTCATATGTTTTTTTCTCTCATTTGATTTATTCTTAATGGTTATTGTTTTAGCTGCAGAAAAGAAAGTAAGTCACAGAGCTGCTCAGAGGTGTGTGGCTAAGAGGTTGAAGGCCCATGATTTGAACCTTGTCATTGTAACTATAGAATCTATTCCTAATGCAGTTCTAGACCAGGACCGCTACCACCACAACACCTGTCAAACATGTTTCATTCGTGATTTATCATGACACAAATCATGAATTTGAGGCAGTGTGCATTAAAAAAAAAACTCGATTAAAAAAAAAACCTTGTAGGATGACTGAAAACTGGTCTTGCATACAGTTTAAATAACCAGTGTTTCTCCCTACCATAAAAGGTCTTTGCATTCTAAGCAGAGTTGACTCTAGGATATTCTAGTGGGAAGTGACCAAATGACCAGAGTCTTGGGATATCACTTTGATGGAGAGAGGCATGATAGAGACTATAGGACATGAGGTGACAGCAAAGCAACATTGTGCTTTGTGATTGACGTTTCACCCAGCATGTTTCTTTAAAAATAAAAAAAACAAGACAAAACACAATAAATGTATGCAATTGAGAGAGAAAGAGATCGAGAGAGAGCACCTAGAGATTTTTTCTAACAACCAAATCCTTGAGTTCCAGCCAGTGTTTATAAATTATCTACATTGTTGCAAATCTGCTAACCCAGATGTTTGTCAGAGACTGGGGATGTCTTTTCTGGACCACAGACACAGCAGACGGTGGACACCCATGACGTTGGGTGGGCAGGCTGATTGGGATGAGCTCACACTTCTGTTAGCAGATATGTTTTAACTGGGCTGACTTCTCCTTTGCTGATGTTTTACCGTCCTCTTTGGTCTGCATTCTTCTTCGGGTCTCCTGGTATGATAACGTTTTATTGGTGATGTTTAGCACATAGGAAATATGACCAGGAGGCTATGATACTTAGGATTAAGATGTGGGAGATGGCTGTCACTCTAAGCACAACGCTGGTATTCCCATGAAGAGATGACTCTCACTTCTAAACAATCAGCTTGAAAGAGGACTCTGGTTACTCAATCCATTGATGAACTCAGGGCCCTCTGTGCACTAACAATACAATTGACTTGAGAAAAGGATCCAAAACCAACAGCTGAGACAAAGACCCATGTTTATTTTTTTTCCATGTGACACTTTTTGAAGTTACTGAAGTGTAGTAATTTCTTTTTTTTTTTTTTTTTTTTTGGTTTTTTTTTTTTTTTTTTTTTTTGAGACAGGGTTTCTCTGTGTAGCCCTGGCTGTCCTGGCACTCACTTTGTAGACCAGGCTGGCCTCGAACTCAGAGTTATTACTACTCAGTGTAGTAATTTCTAAAACCAGTCATGAAGGGGAGAAGGATCTGAAGATGACCAGGAAGACCCTGCGATGCCCACACCCTGGTAAAAAGGCAGAGATGGTCAGGCAAGTTCCCTGTGTCAACGGCTTCTAAATCAAGATGATTAAAATTTGCAGCCACATTTTTAAAAAAGAAGAAGAAAGAAGAAAAGTCAAGTTCACTGACATGGCTGGTTTTCCACGGGGGAAGCAAGCTAGTTGGTGACAGCAGACGGTCAGAATGGCCGTTGTTGTGTAGTTCTATCACAGGGTAAAAAGTTGCCAACATTATCGTTCCTCCCTCCCAACAAATTCTTCACTTTCTTTGGAAATTTCCTCCACTGTGGTTTGATCAGCGAGGAATTGCTGTAAGAGGAGATAATAGGGCCCACGGACAGAAGTGATTGAATCACTGTGTGCCAATAAAAAGTGTTCAAATTGCATTTCACTACATAATGAATTCTGGTTCAACTTGCTTTGACATAAATAAGATTGGGTAAGGGAAACCAGAAGTAAATCAAATAAATTAATAAAAGCATCAGAGTCCTTTCAATTTTGTCCCCAGACAGTGTCTGCTTATTTGTATAATAAGACCTGCTCTTATCAATTACGCGCCTGGCATGTGACTCTGTAGAAAGAAGAACTTCAGGGTAGAGTTTGGATATGCTCGCTCTTCATTACAGAAATGCCAACACTCCTTTTGAATATTGAAGAGGTGAAATTTCAAAACCAGGGCCATGAGCCCCAACTTTCAACTAAAGATAATAACAATGACAGCAGCAACAACAACAACAACAACAGCAATGAGATTTTAGATGCAGATGTGCGTGTAAGGCTAACGATTAGCTGTTCTTCTTATTTCCCTAATTATACACGTTTACCGAACATGGGAGTTTTGCATTTTGTCTAGACTAAGGGTCTGTCTCCACTAGCATAATACATAGCTGTGTTTGTGAGCTTTGTGAAGTATTGAATTTGCATCTCCACAGCCACTTGTTAGAGTTCATTGTCTTATTCTGCAGCCAGGGGAAAATATGATTTTTTATGGTGTCCTGAGAGTGCTTCAGCAATTTGTTAGGCACGGTTTGTCATAGACCCCAGCACTGAGCACACTGCACACAGGGCCAGGAAGACAGATTTTAGATGCACCCTTTATTTAATATTTATTGTGGCGGTTGAGCTATTTTGCAACTGCTCTATTGTTTATTTGTGTTTCTTGGAATCTGTGCTTGTTTTCTGAATGTGATCATAAAGCCACCAAAGCTAAATATAGAACATGTAAGTTATGAGCTGGCCATATCCGAGAACAAAGGGCTGGATGGAAAAGTCTATCTCTTTAGTCTCGAATTAGCCTAGGGCTATAGGAAGAAACCATGGGCAGCTTGGCCTGGAGTATTTCTGCTAGGAAACAAGTACTTTATGACTCTCTGGGGCAGAGATGGTCACTGTTCAGGCGATTTCACCCTGTCGAGGTTTGTTGTATTTAGTTACTTGCTATTTCACAATTCCAAAGAGCAGAAATTACTTTTTTTTCCTTTTCTGATAATCCCTTAAAATTGAGTTTGAATGACTCCCCTTGGAAAGACCTGGGAAAATCCACATGTTTCTAGATCTTGAGACATGGCCTCTAGCTGTTAGAACATAGTTTGGCAGGATCACTGTGATTTCAGAAGCCCTGAATCTTTGCGTGAAAGATGATTTATCTGTGAACTACATCTGGTGTTCTTCATCTCGAAGTAAATCGAGAATGTGTGAAATGAACTTGAAGCAGGATAGAAGAGATTCCCCCCACCCTTTTTTTTTTACATCACGTGAGCCATGCAAGAAAGCGCCAAAGTGAAACTGTAAGCAGATTGGCTCAGGAAACATTGGCAGAGGGGCCATCAGGAGAAAAGCTTTCCTGTGAGATTTATTGACATCACTATTCAAACTAATTTCGCAACCTTGGTCTTAAATAACCTTGTCCCTCCCTGTCAACTTCCTCTGGTGCACCCAAGAGCAAAAAGAACTTGGAAGAACTCAACCCGTGCCTTAAATGTAAGAGTTCTTTAGGTGGACTGCCTGTTCCCATAGATACAGGTGACCATGGCAAGGAATTTCCTGTGAACTCAGGAAAACCACTGATCCCGCACCAAGGAACTGCCTCAGAGAGAAGCAACGGCTGCAGCCATTCTAGTCAGGAGCCGCATTCCTCTGCTTTCCTTTGAGAGCAAAGTTACGTTTTCAGCAGAGTTAGACCCTGAACTCAGGCGAATTTGCTCCCATATCCCAGGAAACGAGTGACCCTCCCTCTTAGTGCCCAAGATTTGGTGTTCTAGAGAATGCAATTGTTACCCAGCCACGGCTTGGCCTGAGCCTTAAATCAACTCATTAACCATCATAATCTGAGAGCCTGTGCCAGGCTCTGTGCTGCCACTCTGACCTGGTGCCTCACACTCCTTTGGGCAGCCTCTACCCATACAGGGAGTTCACTTTCTCTTCTTCTGTTTCTTTATTTTTGCTCTGCCAATGCCAATGGCACACAAGGGCTGTCTTTAGGGCATGAATGCCAAATGCTTTCTCTAGATATCTTGAATGATAAGATCTTTTTCCATCCGTTCACCCCCACCATCTCATGATACCTGGCTCTAAATGCTTTTCTCCTTGGCCCGACCCCTTCTCGCTAGCTTAACAGAGCTCTTCTTTCCAGATTTTGCTGAGTTTGTGCTTCCTGGGCCACTGGGTACTTTTCACTGACTAAGATAAAAAGGAGCCAGAAGGAGCCAGGAAGCGGATGTATCTGGGGTAGCGTGTGGCTTCAAGAGATGGAATTCTCATCTCCTCATGAAAGGAGCGGTGAATGGGTATAATTAGGCTGATGAATCAGTGGAACCTGGTTACGGAATTTTTTTTTCCCCCTGACTGGCTTTAATGAGAAGCAATAGCTATCGGTTTCCACCGAAACACACAGAAGGTAAAACAAGAGTGGGGTTGGAACAAAAGGTAAGATTCAGCGTGGGCTCGAACTCTGTCTCCAAGAATAAGCTTTGCTTGGGTGGAAGGTATGCAACTTGGAACCAAAGCAAAACAAAGAAACAGTACAAAGGCATAGCAAAGCTTTGCGGCTCTCTCTGCATTTCATTTCAGAGGCTGTCATTCAGGGAACGCAAGGGGCTTTGCAAAGAAAGGCCTACGCTGGCATTTCATAACCAATGGGAGAATGTTGCTCCTCTGCCCCCTCGTCCCCTCAAGCGAGGCACTTAGCATAGGTCAGCTCGCGGGGTCAAGGAATTTTTAGGGGTTGTCTTAAGGTTATCTCTCATCAGCCAGCACCCTCCCTTGGCAATGTGAGTCGGGTCCAAGGCCTTGAGACTTTACTCACCTCCAAGAAAACAGGAAGAACATAAGCAGCCCCCGGAGGGAGGCTCTTCCTGCATAAGGCAAGGAATTGAAAACACCAATATTCTAGACCACATCTATGACAGCTAGTTAAGACCTAAGGTCTGGAGGTTATGTCCTCCAAGAAGAGGGTTTCACATCCAAACACATGGTCCTCAGCTCTTGCTGAAACTTAAGTGGAAGCTGTGTTGACTCCACATCTTGCAGATCCAGAGAGCGGCCAGGACACCTTTGGCTCCCTCGACCATCAGCACACAGACTCTGCCTCCAGGGGCTTCTGACTTGGCTACTCTGCTCTCTGCAGCTTTCTGCTAGGAGGGCAAAATACCCGAGATCACCAACTTCAAAGGAGGAATGGCTCCTTTTCCTACAGGTTTCAACCTGTGGTCACGCTGTTAAATGTAGGTCTGTGGAGAGGCAAAGGGCCTTGGCTGGAAGTGCAGAATAGAGCCAAACTGCTCATCTCGTGGAAGACAGAAAGGGAAGAGAGAAAGAGCAGGGACATGAGCCCAATCCATCATTCACACTTCTGCTTTACCCAATTCCCGCTCATTAGGGCCTATTTGTTAAAGACTATACCTCAGCAATGCTATCAGCTCACGACCACGCCTCAGCACAGCAGCTTTTGGAAGCACCTATGACCCAAACCAAGCCATTCTCAACAGCTCGCCAGCTCTTCTCTGTTTGGCTGCTAATGGTCTGCTTGCTCCCTCAGACCTTAGTGAAGACGCGTTCTTAAAACTTGGAACTGTACATGGAAGAGCTAGGTTGGCATTTTTTTCCACTTAAGAGAAAGCTTACTTGTTAACATCAGTGAGGTTTCAAATTATTTTTTCAGTGTTAGAGGGTCAAGGGGGACATGTGAGCTTGTTTTCTATCTTATTTGATTAAAATTTAAGTAAATGTTGGAAGGGATGACAAAAGATTTAAACACACACACACACACAGAGCCTTGTGACAGGCACAGGAGTGTCGGGAAGCACCCGCCTCATGACTTTTTGAGTCATTAGCAACACAAACAGGTTCAAGGATGCAGAAGAGAATGTTGATCTTGAGTTTGTGTGTTAAGGACATGGTTACCAGACTGTATCTGTTCTAGAGAAAGACAGAGAAAGGCTCCTACTTCTAACGTGCCCCTTCATCTACCTTCAGACTTAAATGTACTATTCCCAAACATACTCTCTAGCCAAACTGTACCTTCCAGTAACTTCTTATGAATCTATGACACAAGCAAAGTTCATGGGGCAGACCCACACACAAGTCGAAAATGACAAAGGCAAGACTTGGACCCAAGTTCTCCAGCTTCAAACCCAAGGACCTCACAGATTATACAACCGTCTTTGTGTGACTTCCTTTGGCTGCCACGTCACTGATGAACTGTCCTCATTCACCACTCTGCTCAGCATCCTTGAAACATCATTGTTGATGGTTTTGGATGCTTTCTTTCTTTCTTTCTTTCTTTCTTTCTTGAGACAGGGTTTCTCTGTGCAGCCCTGGCTGTCCTGGAATTCACTTTGTAGACCAGGCTGGCCTCAAACTCAGAAATCCGCCTGCCTCTGCCTCCCAAGTGCTGGTTGGTGTTTCTTTGTTTGTTTGTTTGTTTGTTTGTTTGTTTGTTGTTTGTAGTATGAGATGACAGTTTCTGGAACATTATACCGGACAAGCAAGTACTCTACCACTGAGCTATAAACCCAGTCCCGGCTTTAGCAATAACTTTTCTGTCTCTTTTATAACCATCACAAAAACCAGTCAGGGGCCTGGAGAGGTGGCTCAGTAGTTAATAGTACTTGCTGTTCCTGCAGAGGATACAGTTTCAGTCCCCAGCACCCACATACCTTTTCACAACCATCTGTGAGTCCAGTCCCAGAGGATCTGATGCCCGCTTTGGGCCTCTATGGGGACTGCATACTCATGGGCCATTCAATGCATGAAGGCAAAACATCTATTAAAAACAGAACAAGCAAACCCCCTTTCAGGCTATAGCAGATACCCTGATGAATGGTGGCACACTTTTCCCAGAATGTCTAAGGCTCTGGGTTTCTCCACATCACCATTAAAAAAATGAACAAGCAAACAAAACCTGCTGCCTTCTATAATTATAAAATTATAGAAATGCTTTTCTATTGTAAATCTGGACAGAGCTTTCATATGCTATTGGTGATCTATACAACGGTACAGGTTCCTTAGTCATCATTAGAATATTAGTCAATTTAAAGGTATTTTCTATTATTATTTTGATTGTGTTTCTGTATGTACATATGAGTGTGGATGCCCAAGAGACCAGAGACACTGAATCTTTTTTAGGATGTAGTAAAAGGTGGTTGTGAGCACCTGGCTGGAGGGCTGGGATCTATCTGACTTCAGGACTTCCGCAAGAGTCTTAAACTATCTTTCACTTGCTCTTAAATACTGAGCTCTATCTCCAGCCCATAATAAACATTTTTTAAAATGACAGAGTCTCAGTATATAGTCTCAGCTGGCCTGAAACTCACTGTGTAGACAAAGATGGCCTCTAGCTCACAGAGACTCTCCTGTGTCCTGCCTCTCAAGTGCTGGGATTAAATGTGAATCCTGCCAGATCTGGTCCTTTGTCCATTTTCAAATTGCTCATAACATAATACCACAGACTTGGGGAGTGGTAGAGAAAGCTTTATTAGTGAATGGTTCTGTCAGTTCGGGCCCCCTCCTCTTGAGCTGTGGACTCCTTGCTCTCTCAAGCCTAAGGTGATGCCAGGATCAACAGTAAGAGCTCCTGGAAGCCCGCGTGCATGCTGGCGGGTCTCATTGCTTCTCAACATACTACCGGGATTCTGATATTCGGTGTCAAACGGCTACCTTATCCTGATTAGCTTCCAAGGTCCCCACCTCTAAACATGATCAGATCAAGTTCCATCCACACAACGGGGACTAAACTTCAGTACAAAGTGGAAGTGAACATATTGGAGTGATAGCAAGCAGAATTCAGCCACAAGGGAAAAGTGTACATCCGACTGTGTCACCGTGATCAAACTTGTTCCAGAAAGCAGCTTCAGGGAGCATTTCTTCTGGCTCACAGTTTTAGGGGTTACAGTCTATCATGGTGGAGCAGGCGTGATAGAGACTCAAGGCTTGGTTGACGGTACCATGAGTATGCCTGCTCGCCTCTCAATGAACTTGGTGTACTGGACTCATTGGATTTACTTCTTTTCCTTTCTATCCAATCTGTTCCTCAGCCTATGGTGCCAGCCACATTCAAGGTGGGTCTTGCCTCCTCTGCTAATCCTTTCAAAAAAAAGATATTCACAAACGCTCTCAGAGATGTAGCACCTGTGAGTGTCCAGTCAAGTTGGCAATGGAGAGCAACCATCAGAGAGCCCATCCTCGGTTTTGCAGTAAAATGAGGTAGATATAAATGTCAGATTTATATGAAAGTCTAGCTTCCATAATGTCTTCATACGGTCCCTTGTTCCTTCATTGCAATCCCTTGTTACTGATAGACATGATTAAAAGATGCTTAGAGTTGACGCAACATCATCATATAACTACCTAGAAATACATTCACGGAGATGGTTCTTTTGAGTTAGGCTCCCAGGCAGGTGTTTCTTAGTCATCGGTGAAATATTCAAAATAAGACAGAGGTCAGAGGACAGCTCCAAGATGATGTCTTCGCCAGTAAATGCTCCTAAACTCCTAGAATCTATTAACACATGCTATGGACACCCAACTCTGCATAACAAACCACACCAAAGGACGACTTATTATTCCTCACAGTGCTGTGGATTGGCCTGAAAACTTTACACATACCCTACCCATCTGAGCACCAGCAAAGCCTACAATATCCTCCTGCTTCTCAGGAGCTGACACGAAATTGCTGGCTCAGAATTCAGCTGTGAGACCAGAGGCCCTTCCTTAGTCTCCTCCATGGGAACTTGTCTATACAAGCATCGTGGAAGACTCAAGGTAGATTTCAAGTGAGGAGATACACAAGGGTGTGGAAGCAGAGATGTCACCCAAGTGATTGGACAGTTATTGCAGGGAGGCTCTGTGTATTATCCAAGAGTACATCTGTTTTCATTTAGCATAAAACTGTATGCATGCCTTACAACAGTAAAATAAAATGAGCCCTGCCATGAGTGTCACTTGGGAAGTAAGTTCCAGGATTTTCCGATCTCCGCTGTCAGATTGTATCTTGGGACTCCAGGGCTGAACAAGGAGGGGAGTTACACGCAACTTTGAGGGTTAGCCAGCCTATGCATTTATCTCACTCAGTGGATACCAGTGACCGAATCCCAAAGCTATTTTTATTGATGTCCGTGGATGTGTTTCCATCCATTAGACTACAGAATTGAATGTTATAAATTAGCAGAAACACAAAATGACACTATTTTCTTAAGATGTCCAGGGCTGTAACTTAATTTGTTTGGCCCAGACAATATGTCATATTCAAAAATAAAAATAAATCTTTACTCCCGTGTGCCACATTAAAACTATTTTTAAGGAGGCACCCTTCGGCCATCGTGATGGGAGATGGATATCAGCTGGGAGCAGCGGAGACGGTTTGTAACCCAGTCTGGTTCATTTCCCGGATGGTGGAGGAGGTTTCTACCATAAGAAGTTAAAACTGCTTTGAAATCATGCATCAGCCAGAAAACAAATCACGTATCTGAATCTATTTGCCCTTGTTTCAGGTCAAAGTCTGCAAATTATCCACAGGACAGTTCTCTTGCTTAAAGTTCACTGGGCTTTGCTGTGGGGCAGGCTTGGTTTTCTGGGAGAGAGCCAAGGTAGGCAGAGAGGAGTCCTCAGCCTTAACTTGGCTTCTCATAGCAGTGTGAGGTTCCCCAGGACATGACCTCCAAATTAACATCAACTTTGAAACCCAGTTTCTAAGAAGGGGACAGAATTCCATATTCTTCATATATCATGACGACATCTTGAACATGGGAAACCTGGAGGAGCTGGAACTGACCTGTGATCATCTGTCTGTTCACCTGGAGTCTACTGCTAAGTACTGCATTTTGCCCCCAGTCTAGCTGCTTCTAGAACCATTTCCAAATGAGCAAGAGACAAGTAGAGTTGAGTTATTACTATCCTTCCTTCATTCTTTCCTTCCTTCCTTCTCTCCTTCCTTCTTTCCCTCCTTCCCTCCCTCCCTTCTTCCTTCTCTCCCTCCCTCCTTCCATCTCTCCTTCCCTCTTTTCTTTCCTTCAGTTTGTTCCCTCTAATTTCTTCCTGTTTCTTCTTCTTCTTCTTTTTTTTTTTTTTGTTCATCTGTTATGTCTCCATCTCCATCACCCATTTCTCCCCCTCCCCCCCCCCCCGGGCTATGTGTGTGTGTGTGTGTGTTTCTCTCTCCTTTTCCTCTGCAGAGATTAGATTTATTTACATGCAAGGAAATGCACCAGCCTTAAATAGACTATTCCATGAGCTTTGGCCAGGATATCATCCTGTATAAACCAAACAAACCCCCATTAAGACCCAGAGCACCCTTCTCTTTCCAGAGAAGTCTCATCTCTTTGGTGGCTATCCTCCCAATCTCTCTGTTGACCCTGCCTGAAAGGCAGTCGTGGTTCTCAGCTTTTTAAGAGGTAGAGGCATTCTGACAGCTCGGTGGGCATCATATGCATGGAACCCTGCGGTGCATGTGATATATTGGGTGTGACAACTGACAAATCAAAGCCCAGAATGCTTTCCTTTGTGTGAATTCCTGTACAAGAGAGCGGTCGCCCCAGCAGCCATCCCTGACTGCTCAGCAGTTTGGAAGTTGTTAACGCTGAGATCCTTATTTTAGTGTCTCCACTGGCCTGCAAAAGCTTTTCACTGACTGTGGACGTGCAGGTCAGCGCATGACACTGCTGGGTAGGGTGGCACGCCTGTGCAGACACCGCGGATGCAGACATGGTGTTTACTGCCAAGCCTGTCTTTGTGTCTGCAAGTCGGACTCTGTATTATTGATTTTATTCTGATTGTTCCTAGAGACAAAGGATGAAATTGTTTCTTTCAAAGCAGTGTGTGACCTGGAGGGGAGAGCTAGATGCACGTAGCAAGGGCAGGGTGAATAGTCTCAGCCAAGCAGGCAGACGCTGCCCTTCTGACTCCAAAGCTTAGGAGGTTTAGTTATCTTTTTTCCAAATCCACAAAGCTCCTTGGACAACAGGAAATAATACACTCAAGTTTACAAGATAGCTGCTTTACATGCAAAAAGTGAAGAGAGGGCAGTGTAGAGGAGACGCGCCCCCAGGAGGGCTCTCACCCCAAGAGCCCTGCTGAGGCATCGTCACGTGGTCACTGTGCAGCGCAGGTGCGGAGTCTGGGCAGCTTAGACGGATTCAGATACTCAGAAGTCTCACAGGAGCCAGCCCTGCACGTGCAGTGGTCTGGCTCCACCTCCAAAATGTTTGGTAGCCCAGACTGCATCCTGACACGTGACCCAGGAAAGCTGCCACTCTGAATCTCACAGCCTCTTTGAGAGCTCTCCAGCTGAGTGCTGGTTCTGCTTCAAATTGTAGATGCTTCATTTACTGGGACACAGTTTGGATAACCAGACCGGGGCGGTCATGCTCAACCCCCCATCCCCCGCCTTCCCCGCCCCCAGCAGATCACTTTACTGAGCTTTGCATGGTAGTGGCACAGCAGCTGCTCCCTTAAGGCAAGGTGGAGCACTTCCTTAGTTTACCGCTTTTCAGCTTCCCCAGTTTTCTGCTCTGTCTCAGTGCATGGCCCAGTTAGAGTCTATTTGGCCAAAAAATGGACAGATTCCCTTATTCAGCGCCCAATCTTCCCAGAAGTATCCGGCCTACACTTTCTGGTACTCACAGCTGGCGAAGAACAAGAGATAAGAATTTCACATATGGGAATATTGAAGTCGTGTAAAAATGATCATCCGAGCAGCAGTTCATCTACATTAATCTCCCTGTGAAACTAAGCCCCCAAATATATTTAAACACGAGGGTGGCAGACATCAAATTAATAAATGGCCATATGTATCTCCAAACAGCAGATAACCATCAATCATCGGCAACATTGTCTATGACTATTTCAAAACCCCACACAGAGCCAGGGATACAATTCATAGGCTTTTTCTCTAATTAGCTCCAGACAGCACTTAGTAGGTGGGGGGCGGGGAGTGGGATCAGACAGGCATCAAAGATAATACCACATGAGCAATTCAGATCTGCTGAAATAAAACCACAGGAAAATATGAATGCTTATGACTCAAGTTTATCCAACTAATAATGGGTGGGTGGGGGTAAAATTCTAACCCTGAGATAACAGGGCAACCTGAGACAATGACCTACAGAAGATGTTATCTACACTCAGGACAAAGAGAAGGAAGTAAAGGGACCAGAGGCAGCAGGGTACTTGAGAGCAAAGGAAACCAAAGGCCAGGAGGTTGGGAGGGAGATGTTCTTCTTCAACCTGTTTTGTGAAGGGCCTGAACTCTAAAGCAGCTGTTTGGATAGAGACTTCTCCTGCCTGGCTCCAGGGAGATACCTGGACCAGTTCCTGGAAGAGAAGATCTGGAAGCTTGTTGGCTCTGTTATCATGGCCCATCTTAGAGCAGCAGACTTTGATGGAAGGCTTTTCAAACTGCTTTTCCCTGTAAGGATCTGGCCCCAAAGCACCTTTCTCCCTCCTGAAGTTTGTTCTGGTTGCAGAGAATCCAATCCTGAGAGAGTGGTTGGGACATTTCTCCACCTTTGCCTGGAGTCACAAGAAAAAAAATGGTAGTCAGAAAGGTCAGGCCCCTCCATGGGGCCTTCTTGGGAAAGTTTATGCCTTTTATTTAAACTGACGCTTGCTGTTTCTTTAAATGTTGGGGAGGGGGCTCAGCCCCCAATGGTACTCAATTATAGACAGGGATCTAAAATGCCTTGGATATTTGGGGAGTTCTGCAGTGGGGGGAAACAAGGCTCTCCAGGCCTGTGTCCCTAGGGCTTGCTCCTCTCTCCTGATTGCAGTAGAAGGCTTTGGTTGGTGGGTAGGTGTTGGAGGAACTGTGACCCAATGTCATAAGACGAATACATGTGTCTGTTCTTTAAGGAAGTCTTAGTTTCTGGGCACCATTTTTCTAAGATGATCGATAGGGTGGCCTCATTTGCATCTCTCTCCTCTGATTTTAGTACATCTCCTCTTTGTATCCTGCTCCCCTCCCCCCCCCCCCCCCCAGCATGAGTCCCGGTCTCATCTCCCTTCTCCTCTCTCTCTTTCTCCTTCATGGGCATGCATGTCAATTATTTTCTTCAGATGATATCTACAGGAAACCAATCACATCATATATTTCTCCTCCTCCTCCTCCTCCTCCTCCTCCTCCTCCTCCTCCTCCTCCTCCTTCTTCTGACATTGGCCAGTTTGATTACATCACTTAATGAAGCCCTGTGGTTACTTTAAATGTTGCAGGAAGGAAAGTCTCTTCAAATCAGGATCCAAAGATGTAGCCAGGCTACTGCAAGTAAATTGGGGCCCATGAGCCCAGTTCGAGGGTCCTCACCTGTGAGGCATGTGTTTCTTTTGATGGGCTCCATAGCCCTTTTCAGAGCAGTGGGAAACTTTCAGAGGGTGAACCAGAAAAGACGTTGCCTGTGAAATCACACTTTGAGTTCAGCTAAAAGCCGAATTCTTTAATTCCTTGACATCAACAATAACAACGGAGAAGTGGAGGTGGGTTTGCTTCTCTTTCAAAACTCGAAATAGAAAACAGGATGAGTGATTTTGCAGCTACCTTAAAGTATTCCTAGAAGCTTCACTGTATTCTGCTTAAGTTGGTGGCTAAAAATTACAGCCAACACAAAAGAATAGAGAGACTACATGGTTGTCGATCAAAGAACAGAGTGTCTGGGTGTCTTTGGAGAAATGATATGTTTTGGGTTTTTTTGTTTTGTTTTGTTTTATAGAATGGTATTTGCTTTCCTCTTCTAGCTTCCCTAGAGTATGGATTTGACTAGATTTTTTTGAACATGAGCATGAGACAGCTGTGGCCTGAGTATCACTCCATGCCACCCACTACTTTGCTCTGCTTTCGTTAAGTCTGGGACTTCCCCCATGTTTACAGATCCTGGATTACCAATGTCTTTCCTAAGGTCACTCACACCTTTATAAGGTGTGTTTGCATCCCGGATATGTCCTCAGATACCTTTCCTGTCAGAGAGATGCTATGCTGTGCTTACAGATGCCTGGGGCAGGGGAGAGCGATCAAAAGCCCCTTCAAGATACCAGCGCATAGAAAGTTGCAGTTATTTACCATTGGCCATTGGGAAAGAGAAGTGAGCAGACTCCATTTATTTGAAAGACCAGTGCCTTCAAATAAAAGAATCCCTTTCACTGTAGGGGTTATGTGGGAAACAGGGCTACCTCCCACCTCTGCCTTTGTGTCTCAAGATGAACCGGGGGTTCTGTGAGCAGGAAAACTAAGGCCAATTGCTTTGGAATCAGATCACATCAGAGAAATGACCCCTGCAGGGCTGAGGTAAACAGTGTCCTCCATGCCTCTCTAAACTTAAGACTCTTCTAGCTTGGACATCTCTGACCCTCGCAATCACAAAGTAACAGAGAAGGAGAGAAGAACAAAGCAAATACGCTGAATGCTAGTTTTAAAAATAAAGTACTTTAATTGCTTTTTAAAGAACGGCATTAATTCACTCAATGACTCGTTCCTTTAATGTTTTCATTATTTGCAGCCAACATTGTTTTAACGGGGTATGACACACATACCCATATATCACTGATAAAACATTAAGTCAACAAACATTCATGCTACACTCATTACATAGCAGGGTACCTGCTAGGCACTGTGGGAGATTTATAGACAAACAATACATGAGCCAGGCCCCAAGGGAGCTTGCTTATGATGCTGCTGGGACCGGTGGGACCAGATCCATAACTGTCAATAATGAGTGACAGTGTTCTGTGCCATGGTGCTCCTTCCAAGTGAATAATGTCTGGTCTGTATTACAAATCGTTCTGGTAGCATGCTCACATATCCTATACCTTATGTTTTATTTTGCTAAAGTAAGGTCTCTGTTGAACTTATGATCTTCCTGTCTCAGTCCCCCCAGTGCTGGGAGAATAGACATGTTCTTAAAGTTATATATTTACTGGAAATAATTGTAGACTTACATGTGGTTGTAAGCATGATAAAGCAGGATGCCATAGCTTTTCATCCATTCTCTCTCATTGGCAACATCTCACATAGCTACAGCATGATATCACACTGAGAGTACTCACTCCAAGATGCCAAGGTATAGAGAGGTTACTACTCTCTCACAGCCTCACGCACTTCCATTCCTGGGCTCCCCCAAGGCAGCCATGGCTCCTCGGTGGCCACTAATCCCTGTACTGTATCACAACTTTGGTATTTCAAGAAAGTAATTTATAGACTCTTGAAGCACATAGCTTAACTTTTACAGAATCCTCTTAGAGGACTGGCCTTCTAAGTTGTACATCAAGAGTTTGTTTCTGTTTACACTGAGCCGTGGTCCATAGATCACAGCTTGTTTCAGTTTTCAGCTAATGAAAACAGTTACATTGTTTCTTTTTTGAGGCTTCTGTTGGATACATTGTTCTGTGGAAACACCTGAGAAAGGCAACCCAAGGAAGAAAGAGGTTGCTTGGCTCACAGTTTGAAGGTTCAGTCTGTTGTGGCAGGTCCCATTGCATCCTGGTCAGGAAGCAGAGAGAAGTGCTAGGTACAGCTCCTTTTTATTCTTTTCATTTAGTCCAGGACTCTAGCACACCCTAGGAGAGGGTTGCCCACACTACAGATGGGTCTTCGCATCCCAAACCTTTCTGGAAAGTCCCTCATAGACACACTAAGAATGCATGTCCAAGGAGATTCTATATCAATTTGAGGTGACAATGACGATTTCTGATCACAGAACTGTTCTGGATAAAAATCATATGAATATTTGAATGTACCATGGGTGCATATGTTTCATTTCTCTGGGAAAAGTATCCAGAGCTTTGCCACTGTTGGACGGTAGGGGAGCTGGGTGGGCTTTGGTGCTTGTTATTGGACTGAGACATCTCTCGAGTGGCTGTAGATTTAACACAGCAGCAAGACATCGTGGTGGCTGTCAGCACTTGGCATGGTCTCCTCTGACCTAATTCTGACTGTTGTCCACTTATTTGCATTGCTGCTGTTTTCAAGCTTTGTCTTTTGAGAATGCTCTCTGTATTATCTGTGTTAGTTCTTTGCAAATATTTCCTCCAGTGTGTAGGTGTGTAGGTCATCTTTTCACTCCCTTGTAGAATAAAGACTTTTTAATCACACTGAAGTCCAGTTAGTTGGTTTTCCTTTTATGTATTAAACCTAGCGAGTAGAAATTATGTATCTAGTCCAAAGTATCCAGTCTAAGGCTATTAGAATTATATCTATGGGTATTTTCTACTGAAGTTTTATAATTTTATGCCTTATATTTAAGGTATAATAATGTTTTGATGTTTTTGCCTAAGACCTAACACTTAGAGCACAGTTTAAGTCTTCAGTCATGTGCATCTACTTGTACCAGTGCCATTGGCTGAAGCCCTACATCACTCCTGTCCTGGGGCTTCTGTAATAAGTTACTATGGACTGGACACTTGAGACAGGATGCATGTCTAATCCCACAGTTTCAGAAGCCAAGAGGCAGAAGTCGATTCCATCAGGACACCTTTCTTGCCATGACTTCACGGGAAAATCTTCCAGCTTGCTATAGCTGTCCCAGATCTCAGTGCTTCTTGGATTATTGACCATCACACCAAATGTCTTCTTCATTTCACATAGTCTCCCCCACCTCTCTCTCGTTCTCTCTCTCTCCTTTCCTCCCTCTCCCCCTTCTTTTTCCTGCCTTTTATAAAGATACTCATTATTAGAGTCAATGCCCACTCTAACCCATAATACTCTATCTCACTTGCGCTGAACTTAACAAAGACTCCACTGCTGCCAATGAGAGCTCACTCTGAGGTGCATGGGCATCCACTGGAGGATGGAAGTCCTCCTATCAGGACCACATCCAGAGAAAACCCATTCTCCCTCCTCTAGCGGCTGTCAATCACTAAGCTCTTCAGCTAGGGAGGGTGCTTTACAAGCACCTCCTCTTCAGATCCATGGGCTATTTCAAATAGTGTTCTAATTTTCATACATTTAAAGACTTCCATTGTTACTCTGTTATAATTCCTATTTCCACCCTATGTACTCTGAGTTTATCTAAATTTGCCATCACTTGCTCTCTGGTCCTTTATATGTGTTCTGTGAGCACATGAGAAGAACATGCCCCTGTTGTTGCTGAGGGCAGAACCCTAATATATGGCAATCACATTTCTGTGAATCTTCTGTGAAACAGTAGCATTTCCCATTTCTTTTATATGTCTTTAACTTCTTAATGACCTAAAGGCAAGTATGGAAGGCTTCAATCTTAACTGTGCATTTGTGTTTTCCAATTTTTCCTTTACTCATTATCAGATCTTTTGTTGGTATTCACATTTAGTTTTGTCACGTCTTTTGGTGATTTCACCCATTTGTCACTTCTGACATCCCCCTCCCTCTCTGATAACTATCTTAGTTTACTGTCTGACTATTGTGTCTGCAATACAGCTTCTACCCATTTTTTTCCATCTTACTGCCATGTTTGAGGTGAATTTGTAGCTTGAATGCAGTTGAGACATTTTCTTACTTTGTCTATTTCCATCTTTCAGGTGATGTATTTAGATCATGCTACATGAGACAGCTATTGATATGTTAGCCTGCCATGTTAATTTTATTTCCTATTTGTTCTCTTTTGTTTGTTTTTTGTTTTGATTTGTTTCCCTAATTTTTTCCCCTTTCTGGATTTCTACAACATTAAAAAACAAACAAAAAAAAACAAAAACAAACACATACAAAAAACAAACAAAACAAAAAAATCTATGAGAATTATCCATGGATGGTTTTCAGTTGGTATTTTGAATAGCTTTAAAAAAATTTTTTTTTGCTTTGTGTGTCTAATATACACACAGCCTCATGGAATACTAGCTTTGACATTTTACTGGTTTAAATGAAATTTGGAAACTTTGCTCCAGTTGTTTTCCTTTTTCCAATTATAGTGTAATTGTCTTAAATATTTATTCTAAATACAACAATGTATACTTCTTGCTTCAGCTGCCAACATAACCAGATATCTTAAGACGGAAACTGTGTTTCTCTGGTCCTTTCTTGCCTTGTTTCTGAGTGGTACTCCTACTGCACAGAAGATCCTCGGTTAGCAGTGCTTCTCAGGGGCTGGAAGGATGGCTCAGAAGGGAAGAGCTCCTTGTTCTCTCTCTCTCTCTCTCTCTCTCTCTCTCTCTCTCTCTCTCTCTCTCTGTCTCTCTCTCTGTCTCTCTCTCTGTCTCTGTCTCTGTCTCTCTCTCTGTCTCTCTCTGTCTCTCTCTGTCTCTCTCTGTCTCTGTCTCTGTCTGTCTCTGTCTCTGTCTCTGTCTCTCTCTCTCTCTCTCTCTCTCTCTCTCTCTCTCTCTCTCTCTCTCTCACAGAAGACCTGTGCTTGGTTCTCAGCGCACATGAGTCCAGTTTGGGATCTAATACCATTTTTCGACCTCCATGAATGCTGCACATACACAGTCACATATGTGTGTACTAGCAAATGCTCATAAGCATGAAATAAAATAATCCACGCAGAACAGCTTATTTTTTCATTGCTAAAATTTGTCATTGCCCTACTCTGGAGTCCATGGTTTCTTATGAGAAAGATGGTGTTATTTACATGGGTTTTCCTTTATTACTTAAGCATCTGTCTCTCTCCTTGTTCTCTCTCTCTCTCTCTCTCTCTCTCTCTCTCTGTCCATTCCATTGTGTCCATGTGGAAGTCGGAGGACAACCCTGTATCTCTCCATGTTGGTCTTTGTCTTTTGCCTTGTTTGAAACATGATTTTATTTTGTCGTTTACCACTGTGAGAACCAGACGAGCTGGGCTATGATCTTTCAGGGATTCTCCTGACTCTGCCTCTCGTCTTCCCACAAGAACGCATGGCAGACAGATGTTCATGCTGTGCATCCAGCTTTTACCTGAATCTGTGCGTTCCAACACAGGTCATCAGAATTGCATGGCAAGCTCTTTTACTTACAAAGCATCCCTGCATTTTACCTCTCATGTGTATGTTTACATTTCAGAAGTTTTATCATAATCTTTTTGGTGCATTGGTTCATCTTGCTTGGAGTTAACTCCTCTAACTTTCATGCTTACTTATTTTATCTGAAAAATGAAGCCTTGGCAGTTGTGTCTTCAGCTACATTTCCAGCCATTGTTGCTGCTGCTGTTGTTATTATTTTGTTCCTCTTCTTCTCCCTTCTCCTCCTCCTCTTCTTCTTCCTACTATCAGGATGCTTTGCTATCACTGTTAAGTACCAGGTAAGGATGCAATAGTTCCCCAATGTTTCTTTTCAGTCTGGTTCTTTTTATTATTCAGATTTGTTACATTTTTATCTTATTGTATTTCTCTCTACCCTCCATGTCTCTTTGATTTTATAGTCCTATCTATTTATTAGTTTTAAATTTGATGACTGTCCTTTTTTTATTTCTAAAACTTAAACCTGGCTTCTCCTCTGGTTTTCCCTTCTTGGCTGGAATGTACCTGTCCTGACTTTTTCAAGCACACTGTGTCTCCTTGCTAGCTTCTTCTGGCTGCCTTCAGACCCTTGTCACACCACCTTGACACGGATGCCTTTCTGGCTAGACATCTGCTGGCTTTTACAATTTAGTTTCTGATTATTCTGGGTCTTCATTGTATGAGAGTTCTTTTTATTTCTTCCATTTATTGGAACCTGGGCATTTTGGGGTCTTTGAATGAGGCTCAGTGCTCCTTCAGTTTCCCCCAGCGTCTGCTGAAGTCATGCTAGGATGGCATGTACCTTGGGTCTGCCAGGTTGGGTGAAAACCTAAGTTCTCCCCAGTCTTGTTTTCATGGAATGGGCATCTCTTCATTGTGCTGAGTTTATGTAAAAGTTGCGGGTCCCCAGCATGTCACCTCTGATGTCCCCTTGTTGGGAAGGGTAGAGCATGTCACCTCCGATGTCCCCTTGTTGGGAAGGGTAGAGATAACCTGTTATTTCTCTCTCAATAGCTTCCCTGAGGAAGTAGTGTAAATAAAGTGGTCTTATTGCCTTGACATGGTGGCAAATAGAATGACCCTCCACTTGGCTTCCTATGTTGTTAGCCCAGGAAGAAGATGGGCAGAGATGTGAGTCTAGGCTCCTCAATTATTATCTATGGTCACTATGAAGTGAAGGGTGCTTGTCACTCTCTGGAGCTATAGAAGCCCTAATTCTCCACTTTGCCCTTCTCTGACTACCAGGCATTGTAGCTAAACCCCTGAACACTGGCTCTCTCTCTCTTGATATTCTCTGATCACCTGAGCCAAAGCTCTTTTCCTTATTTATTTATTTTTTAAACTGGCATCGTGTTTATACCAAATCAATGGAGACATGTTCTGCTAAGCAGGACATACTTGGTAGTGAAGGAGGTGACTGGATTTACATCAGCAGGCTGGACAGCCCAGAGGCTAATGGAAGGAGATGAAGAATAAGCAGGTTCAGAAATTGTCCTTAGTCAACTGATGTGGTCAGGTCTATCTTTATTCCAATAAATGCTGGTCTCACCACTGGGTAGTGACAAAGTGAAGGACTGAGAGCACAGCTAACCCTATCACAGTTACTTTGACCTCACAAAAGTAACATCCCATAGAAAGCCTCAGAAGTATGAAAGAGGGTGGAACATTCCAAAATGGCGCCCTCAGGACATGATTAAGCTTCAGGTGGGTTCTCCTCAGAAGAGAGCTAATATGCTGCCCAAGGAACTGAAGACAACTCATCAACAGAAAGGAACAGTCATGGTGATAAAAACAAACATACAACAAAAGGGTCCTTCATCCCCGTGCCTAGTAGACATCACCAATCAAACCTCAAATCACTAAGTTCCAAGATGTTCTACAGGGCACTCCAGTGGATAGAAGGTTGCATAGTTTAGCCTAGGAGCTCATTCCAGACACACAGGATACCAGATCCAGAGTGATGCAACAGATCCTGCTACCTGGGGCAGATCCCCTGTGAGCTTCCTCTATCACATAAGGTCCAAAGTGTACCCGAGCCTGGTGCGGCTTATAAGATCCAGCAGCAGAGACTAGTGCCTGGCCAGGTGGGGAGGGAGTTGGAGGGTATTTCTTTGATAACAAAAATCAAGACCCAGCTGATGTATTTTGTTAATTCTGGAAGGTTTAGAGTCATCCTGCTTGCAAGTTGAGTTTCAGGGTGAGATGGGAGTGACTTATGGTGACATTTATTAAGCGTTTATAGAACATAATACATGTGTTCTTGCTCCTACCATAAAATTAATTGTTGCTAATTAGTTAGGCCTGCCAGCTCACTTATGTGTGGAGTCTGTCACAGGGAGCTTCTCCTGTTTCAGCAAATTACCTCCCAGTCTCCAGCCGCCATGGTACCCTGCACTTTTCCTCTCGTTTCGTTTTCTTTTTATTATTTATTTCCATTGGTGTCAGGATTGTTTAATAATTTTACGCATGCATACAACACGTTTGATTGACTCCGCCTCCATCCTTCTCCGTCCAATCCCTGCCCTGTTCCCTCATCGCTTTCCCTTCCCAACCCCATATGTTATCAAGTCCACCTGTGCATGCACTGGTGCAGAACCATCTAGTGTAGGGTGGGTAGCCTCCCAGGACAACGTCCAAGAGCTGACTCTGCCTCCCTCTGCAGTTGCCGACGGCTCTTCGGACACTCAGGGAGCATTTCTTATTTAAACACTCAAGTCTACTGTTTTGCTCTGATCGGTTTGGAACAGACACATAATGTTGGGAACACCGAAGTCCTCCAGGATAGTGTGGCGATGTCATGGGAGACACTATACACCATTAGGCACCACGCACACAGGTTGGTCTCAAACCAGCACCCCTGTTTCAGAGGTTCTTGTTTATACCAAGTCCTGGATCCCTATGAAATACCATGAAGTGTTTAAGGACCTGGCATCAGTCACCATTTCTGAGTCTCACCTGGGTATGGGATAGATGTCCTTCTGATGGAGTGACAGCTGTACCCACGTGCAGTGGTAGAGCCAGTGGGGCAGGCAGCTTTTTGGCTCCAGCAGCAGTCACCTGGCAGGGAACGCCACAGCAGACTGGCTAAGGGAGATGGATGGTGTGCTTCACACACTGATGAGGACTAATCTTGTCCGCAGTCCTCACGGCTCCCGACCGCTCCGACTCCAGTGTCTTTGCCTGGGGAGTTCTGTTTCTGGAACTGCTGGGAGCATTTCCGCCGTGGTGGAAGGAAGGTATCCCAGCACACTTTGATGACAGCAGGTAGTCTGCCTTGTCCGACCAGTGTAAATTCAGGGATGACAGTTTCGTGTGGCTGTGATCACATTTAATGACAATCAACAGACAGGGCTCTTCCCTCAACAGGGCTCTGCACCGAGGGAAGCTTGTTCTTGCTTCTGGGTCATGAGCCAACTAAAGAGCAAACCTTGGGAGGGAGAATCCTGTTTGCATTCATTCCATGGTGCGGGCCTCTGCCAGGCAGCTCATTTCGCACATCCCTGTCTCGGGGTGATATGACTTCACTGACTGGCAAGCAGCTGTTGGCACCGTGTGTGAGGTGGCTGGTGCGTGCGTGAAGCCCACATGCCAAAGTCAAGTGAGGTGGTTAGTATGCGTGTGTGATGCCTGCATGCCAAAGAGTTAGTGGAGTTACAGACCAGCTATTGAAATTTAAAGGGGAAATGGACCTTAATTAAAATCCCAAATGAATTCAAGTTACAAAAACGGAAGCTGTAGATACCATGCCAGTGTGATCAGGAATACAAACCCACTGGCCACCCTAAAGAAGACCTCCAGCTCGGGGATTAGCCTGCTTGCTTTGGGACAGCAGAAAACATGGCTGCTGGAAAGGTAGCATGAAGTACCACGGCTGGGAGAAGGCTGTGCAGTGGAGTACTAGGACCTAGGTTTTTCATCTGTCTTAGTCCATTTTCTGCTGCTGTCACACCAACCTGGAGACCAGCTGTGTGCTTTAAAGAATAGAGGTTTATTTATCTCAATGCGGTGGAGGCTGGACTTCTAGAAGCAGGGGCTGTCAGCTGCTGAGGGTCTCTTGCTACGCTGTAACAAGACAAAGACCATGCACAGCCTTGCTCCACTTCAGGAATCAACAGGAGGGGCCGTGAGGGAATGAAGAAATAACAGACACATGGAGTACAGGAAAGCTGGGATTGGGTGGGCTGGGCTGTCAGATGGAGATGTCACAGCACCCTAGAAACTCAGTGTTTTGTCATCCCTGTGAGCATCATGGGGCCCAGGCATGGGGTCCTTGACAGGGCCATCGTGCCCACACCAACAGCACACATTCACTCAGGAGATCCACTTCTCTCTAGATAGAGTGATGGACCAAGTTGCCTGTTTTGATCTCTCTTCCATTTTAAAAATAGCATTACTAAGGCCCTCATGGAGGGACGCTCTCATCATCTCAGCTGATGTTACCCCCCGTGGCTGTCTTCCAAGCACATCAACATAGACCAGAGACCACTCTTACCATAGCACCATCCCCTCTGCTCCAGACTTCTACCTCTGCTCCACTCCTGGAGATGGGGTGAAGGAGGGGCTTCTCTGCATCAGCTCTCATCCCATCCCTGACTCTCTCAAGAAGCCGCTATAGGCCCAGTGAAAGGTGCTGCCTGACATCCTCTGACTTCAGGGACATAGACTCACCTGTCGTGAGTTCACAAGTACCTGCACACGTATTTGGGCAAGCAGGGCCTGTCGCACTTTTACTTGAGAAGTTTCTTCGATGGAAAATGAAGGGATGGAATCGGGGCTCCTTCACGTTCAACTTATGTGAACTTTAATGAGCTCTTTGACAATTCCGTATCCTTCAATCTGACAGTGTGGCTGAGAGGACACTGTTTTAAAGGTGATTTGTTTCTGAGAGTTATCATAACTGAGTCAATAATCATTTTGCTCTGACTATTAAATAATAGTATAGCTCAGAGTGTCAGGGTCCATGATTCACCAAAGAGCGACACTCAGACTCAAATAGTATGTGGACGCAGAGAGTGTTTTATTCTGCAGAAGCCCAGCATGCTGGGGTCTCCCCACTACCAAGATAGACAGACACCCAAGTGAGCTCACAGGCCTGATTTAAAGTACATTAGGGAATCCCAGGGTAGGTGACCCCTATGTTAATCTGTTGGGTCCATTTCTACAGGCATTCGGTTACCCAGACATGGGGCTATGAACCTGCTGGGGAGGTCTGGAAACTGCTGCTCACCCATCGTCCATCCTTGCCTGGACTTGCCTGGATGTTCCCAGTTCTTGGAAACAGAGATTTAGGCCTAGTCTCCTGAGCTGCTAAGTTGAGGCTTGTCATGGAGTCAGCCTAGCCTTCTCAGTGGGATTTATAGCAGCCCTGTGTTTACCTTGCTACCACAGTCATCTAGAACACTGTAACTATGCTCTCTCCCGTGCAGCCACATATCTGCCACTCTCTCCCCTTCTGCTTTCATTAAACACATGTGCTCATTGCTACCAAGTGTCCCCTGGTCATCCCAAAGCCCTTGATGGCTCTCATCCACTTGTGTGGTGCAGTCTATGCTACTCATGCAAATGTCCCTCTCTGGGATCCTCTCTGGGATCGGTTCTTTCTCAACCACTGGACCACACCTCTGTGGGACCTTGCCCCATCACCTAGAGGTCTCCACCTATTCAAATGCATGCTTTCCCATGCCCCAGGTAAGGAGCTATTATTCACAAAGCCTTTTTAGTAGTTATCTCTGGATAGGTTTTTTTTTTCCTTCCTTGAGTTTAAATCCTTCTAGTAGACAAATGATTCCCACACCGGCATCTCCCCATGTTTCATCTACAGATTTTGTCTCCAAAAACATTTGTTTGTTTGTTTTACTATCTTGATCTTCATCTCCAGAATACTCATCATGCCGGTCTCATTGAACATTGAACTTCCCAAAGGCAGACTGGGGGGTCAGGCTCTGATGGTAGAAACGAGCCCGTGACCCCTTTAAACCTCCATATCCTCAGCTGTAAAGTAGGGCTCTGGAGATTTTCACAGTGTGCACACAGAGTTGTTTTAATGTCGACATAAAATAGTCAAAGGAGAGTTCTTTACAAGCTTTGAAGCGCTGCGTGAACAGGGGGCCCCATGATGATTGTGGCTTGTCTGTGATATTTAACATGAAAGGGAACCAATAAAATACATCCGTAAGGCACTGTAGGATCCTGAGTGCCAAACTGCCCAATACTGGTGGCCACGCCATATAACATTTATGGAACGTTTTTGTTGTTCTGAGCGCTTTTCATTTAGAACGATGCGGTAAGTTCTCAGTAGCGCCTCATGAGCTTAGAGTAGTGTTTCAGGGACAGTAAAGGATTCAAAGGGGCAGGCACAAAGGGGACTGACTAGAAGGGATGTAGTCAGCCAGTGGTTGTGAATGACATGAGGTTTCCATCTCATACATTCTTCTCTTTGTCCTCACCACTGGACCTGGGTCTCTGCCCTCAGGATGCTTTACTCCACAGCATTTACCCACATCCTACTCACTGCTTCGTGTGTAGGCAGGGTGGTTCATCTCTGTTTGCCACACTGAATTCTAGTACATCACACTGCCTTCCTGTGCACAGCCATGAGACAGAGGGACACCTCCTCAGGAGGACTTTGTGTCTTCTGGAATCCTTTGTCAGTCATGACAGAAATGCCTGCCTTAAGCAAATCTGACGTGTGATAATTGTGAGGGGGGCAGGGATTGAGGGGGGTATTTGTGATGACCCCTCACACAGTTTAGCCTCCTCATACAGTCAAAAGCCAAGCGGGACACAAGATACACCAGGCTATCACCAGATTAATGTGACAGGCTGCTTTTCAGAAATCCTTCTTTTAGAAGTAGAAGTATCATACCTCAGTGGGCGTGAACCTTGCTGCCATCAGTGTATAGAGCACTAGATGACTTATAACCATACAGGGCCAGTAACATGCCAGTCAGTTAGCACTGCGCCATTGGTTGGTTGGCTGGGGTACTTTTAGGTGGGAGCCTGTAGCAGAGAAGTGATAAAACATGCTTGGCCCCGCCCCCCTCCTCTTTGCAGACAGCTCGATGCTCCTCAGAAGTCAGATTCCCCCCAATGCAGGACAGCAGTGGGACTGAGGCCCATCCTGGAGCTGGGATAAGTGATGAGTTATCGGATCCCCTGCTGGACTGAAGCTGGGGAGGTACTGGCACCAGGTCCCCCATCCCTCCCTCTATTTAACCCCTTTCCTTACCTTCCCCTTTCCACACCAATGCTCTTGCTGGCCGCGCCTCACTGGAGAGTCATGCTCCATCGCAGTCTCTTCCTGGAACATCTGAGTAGGACACGTCTCACCCATGTTCTTCACACCAGCACGGGAACCCTGTGGCAGCTTGCTTAGAACGCTGCTGATGGGGCTGGAGAGATGGCTCAGCGGTTAAGAGCACTGACTGCTCTTCCAATGGTCCTGAGTTCAAATCCCAGCAACCACATGGTGGCTCGCAACCATCCATAATGAGATCTGATGCCCTCTTCTGGTAAGTCTGAAGACAACTACAGAGTACTTAGATATGATAATAAATCTTTGGGCTGGAGCAAGGAGGGCTAGAGTGAGCAGAGGTCCTAGCAACTACGTGATGGCTAACAGCCATCTGTATAGCTACAGTGTACTCATATACATAAAATAAATAAATCAATCTTTAAAATGACTTCTTACTATGTGGCCCAGAATGGCCTTGACCACCACCTTGTTTCTTTAAAAAAAAAAAAAGTTGCTGAGACATCTCACCCCCTGGAGTGAATGTCCACTTCTGGCTGACTACACAGTTTTGAATGGAGGCAAACACACATGTTCACCTCACCAGTGTGAAACCCACCGACTTCTGCTGTGCTATGTCAGGACTGTGGAACCAGAGCCAATCACCTGATGATTTTAGCTGCAGCTGTCCGGACACTTCAACAATGGCTTGGTGTTGAATCAGTTTCTTCATCTCACCATCACTGAGAGAACTCCAGTGTTTTACGCCACATCAATCCTTAAGTCACACTGAAATGAAAGGACCCAATGTTAATCCCCTAGGCTGAGCTGCTCCCTTCAGAAGAGCACTTTCAAGAGGGGACAGTTTCTACACAAGACTTCCGCAAACTAAGGAACCAGGAGCAGCTAATTGGTCTGACCCTTTACAGAAACCCCGAGAGGACCACGGAGCCCTGTGGGTAGAGCTATGCTCTTTTCTGAACCTGTGTGTTTAGATAATGATGTCCTAGCTGTACACTTTTTATCTCTATCCCTCCGAGTAGGATTTGAAACACTGACTGCAGGGTTTGGAGGTTTTCCTGGTAACAGATGACAGAAGCCTTTATCATAAGACAGAGAGCAAGGGCACCCGGCTGCCATAACTCACACAAGTCTGCTCTCAACTCAGAAACATTCCCTCTGCTGTGGAAGCTCCCAGAAGCACAAGCTTAGAAGCAGACTCAAGACAAGGAGGGTTTGGGCTGCTGAGTAGAGCATGCCTGTCTGTCTGTCTGTCGTCTGTCTGTTTGTAACGCTGTTATGTGGGGAGCGGATATCTTCATGGATGAACTCCTTAAACACTTCTGGAAACAAAGCACCATGCTTGTGTGTGGAATAGACCCCAGGTTTTGAGCTGATCATATTCCACACACAAGCATGGTGCTTTGTTTAGAACTCTCATCATGAGGGTTCCAACCTGAAGGCTCAAAATTGACTCTGGTGACCTACTAAGTCTTGCCTGAGTGCCCAGTTACACAGCATTCTGACTGTACTGTGTTACCTATGTACTTCTTGCCTGGCCCCTCCCCCTTACTAGAGCAGTATGTGCAAGGAGAAGGATGCTCAAATATTTACATCACAGTTGCTCTTGACTGATCACGTGGCAGAGTCAAAACATCCCCCACGCATCCTCTTGTAGGTACTTTGGAAAAGGACTGCTCTTTTACTAAAGCCAATCAGAAAGGTTTAAGAGGCTATTGATCATGCCCACAAGGAAGGCAAGGAGTAGGGGGAGCCAGAGGCGAAACAGACACCAGAGTGGAGCCACAAATGGAGTTTGATGTGCACAGCCCGAGAGGAGGCAGCGAGCAGCATGTCACAGGAAGTTTGGAGGCCTTGGGAGGTAGGAAGAATGTCAGAGTTCAAGGGTACAGAGTCGGAGGGGCGTGAAGAGAAGACTGTCTGGCCTACCTGCCAGGATCCCGTGCAATCATTCTGCATAATGATTTTTGAAAATACAAACATTGCCGGGGCTGACTGACAAGTATTGTCCCAGCAGGGAGAGCTGTCAGGGCAAATCAATCCAATTCTGCCACATGCCAGTGTGTGGAACAGATATAATTTTGGCTGTTCGGTGATGTCAAAGCGAAGGATGTACCGTCTGTGTATTTTGAAGGGTGGCGTTCATTTCAGTCTAACAGCTTGAAAATTTTCTAGGGCTCCCCCCCCCTTGCCTAATTCTGCCAAGAAATTGCATTTAACTTCAAATCACTCCACCATTTCACCTGCTGTGACGCTGGGGTTATGTGGAACGCAGCTCCCTCTGCCACCGCCACTCTGAGGGTGCTGGAATTGAGTCTGGGATGAAAGGTGCTTTGCTGATGCTAGTGGATGCTGCAAAAACCATCCAAGCAGGTTCCAGATGTCCTCCCAGGAAGGTTAAACCATTGCAAGAGTCTGCCTCATCCTTTACTGTACCTGGTGCAAGGCTTGACTCTGGGAACTCAGAGGCCTTGTACTTCACAAGGTTTTGGGAGCCCTGCTCAGTCCTCAGTGGCCTGTTGTTATATTGGGGCTTAAGGCAAAATCCTTCCAATTGTCAGTTCGGTGGTTCACTGGAAATATCTGCTATTTTCAGTACCCCATCCCTGCCCTGTACTCAATGTACCTGCCCTGGGAATTTCCTGTTACTTCTAGAGCCCTGGGACTCTGCTGTTATCTCCACAATCTAGTTCTCCTCCATTCTGTCCTACCTGTCCTTTCTTTTTTGGTGCTCACTTAAATTTTATCTTCCATCATCCCTCTTAATTTGCATACACTCCAAATCTTAAAACTCCTCCTGGCTCCCCCCACCCCCACCCGGCATTACCGGCCATCTCTAGATTGGTCTGTCTGCCCCCAATCCTTCCCTTTGTTGCCCCAAAGCCTCCACGGGGTGGTCTGTAAGCATCTTCCTCTCCACCACTCCATCCATGGTTGTCTGCCTTCTTGCCTGCCTAGCATCATCCAAAGTCCTGTCTCCTGCCTCTGATGAATACTCTTGGATCTCCTCTGTCTTTGCCTGTCCTTCCTCACATTCTTTGAGAATTAATTCTTGGTGACATCATCTGCTCCCTTTGGGACCAGTGGATAGCAGAGCTGATGACAGCTGACCATGCTGGACTCTTATGCTCATGAAGGACAAAGGACCTAGGAAGGGAAAGAAAGATGATCGAGCCCACCCTCAGTCTTTCTCCAACCTCATAACAGAGGGCTTTGCAGAGCTCCCTAGATGCCACAATAACTTTGTTAATGGAGTGTGCACTGCTTCTTCCCTATGCACAAAGACCTGCTTCACCTCTGTAAACTGAGATGATAAATGGATAGGTGAGTGACATGGTGGAAGGATGGATGAATGGATGGATAGATGGATGGAAGGATGGATGGATGGATGGATGGTTGGATGGATGGATAGGTGGGTGTGTAGTTTAGATAGGTAGATAGATAGATAGATAGATAGATAGATAGATAGATAGATAGATAGATAGATAGATGATAGGTAGATAGAAAGATACATAGATGATAGATAAATGGATAGGTAGATAGATAGGTAGATAGATAGGTAGATAGATAGATAGATAGATAGATAGATAGATAGATAGATAGATAGAAGATAGATAGAAAGATGGATGGAAAGAAAGATAGATGATAGATGGATATATAGAAAGATAGATGATTGATAGATGATAGATAGATAGATAGATAGATTCATTACTGATGGATTGATATATGGATAGATTACCATAAACCATAGATTGATTATAGAATGCATGTCCTGGAGAAATCCCAAGATGCCATTTAGCCCCAAATCAATCATTTGAAGATGAGGAAATGGAAGCTTAGCACAGCAAAGTCATTTATCTTCAACTCCCTACGTCTTGGTATGAGAATCCTTCTGCATGGGAGCTATCTGTGGCATCCGTGCCCCACTCAGCCCTTCGTACTGTATCACCTGCTGCTATTTTGGGGTAATATGACAAATCATGACTTCTTAAACACACCCAACTTGTCTCTTCCTCCTTCTCCTCCTCCTTCCTCTTCCTTCCCCCGCTTCCATGCTGATTTCCACTGTTATTACCTCTTTCTTAGTAGCATGCCCATTTCTACATATCCACACTTTTATTCACCCATGTAAGAGTTGTGATCCTCTAGTGTGAACTAGACCCAGTAGCAGGTTCATGGGAATTACATACATTTGTTAACTTCAAACCCAAAGTGTCTTTGTGTGTACCCACAGGCTTAGGTTCATAGATTATGCTGCTACCAAGACGGTGTGGATTTCCTGCACAAAGCCTAGGCCAAGGATAGCTTTTGTGTTTTATATTTATTTCATTGAAAAATGTTTATTTTAGTGAAACATATATGGGTGTTTCTGTTGCATGTATGTAGGTGCACCACATGCATGCCTGAGGATGCCAGAAAAGGGGGTTAGATTTCTAGGAACTAAAAGGTGTTTTGGATGGTTGTGAGCTGCCATGTGAGGGCGAGCAGTAAGTACTCCTAACCGTTGAGCCTCTCTCCAGCCCCCTACATTCATCTTTTTCACTGATCTCTGCTCAGAGAACTCTTCTTAGCAAAATCACTACTTACCATGAGGCCAGAGGAAGGGACATCAATCACTGGGCTAATCCCTTGTAAAATCACCTTGTCTTAGTCCTTGGAAATTTTACTTCACAGAGGGAGTCGTCTATGCTTTTTACGTTATCAAGCCTAAACTTTTACAATTATGTTGGTCTTTGGTTTTCTTCAGCACTGAAGTTAGAGTTAGGTTTTGCCTTAGGCTTACTAACCATGTGGGGCAATCGAAGCTGGACAGCTTCATTCCTTGGTACCTTGGCTTAGCTTTTGATCCCACTTCGTTTGACTGGATTCGTTCCTTGAGTTTTAGTCTTTCTTCATGCTCGCTCCAGTACACAGAGTATTTTGTGAGCAAAGCAGGCATGTAAGTTGACCATACCATAGACATCCACACCTTCAGCCTATGAGCTTCTTGCAAACAGGAATAATAATACACTCATCCCCTTTCTTGGTGCTAGGCAAATGCACTAGTAGTAGGTGTTTAATCATAGTTTGTTGAATTAAATTGAGGAGAGTAGGCCTATGGCTCCACAAGTTGGCAAAGCAAAACCTGTGTTCTTTCCTTCAGTTTGGTTTTCATTAGAAGACTGAAGACAGATAGTGTCAAAGTGAAAAAGAGCGTGAGCCTCCCTGTTCCTAACTGTAGACTCTTGGATGAGTTATTTAGCTTGTCAGAACCCTTTCTTTTTGTTGAGTGTAAAAACGGAGGTAAGAATGCCCTGGCAGACTATCATGAAGAGTGATGACCATCCTAATTTCCCACATACCCTCTGGCCCAGAAGAACAGTCAGCATGTAGTGGGCACCTCTTCCCTGTTTGCACTGGGAACCACGTTTGGGAACATACAAGCAAGTGGATTCTCTGTGAGCACACGGGAGTCGATTAACTGTGATGTCATCTGTAAAATAGATGTGGCTTTTGACCTCACTCTGCAAGCTGTGAAAGTTCATTGATGGCAGGGTACATTGGGGTTTTTAGTTTTGGTAAGGACTCCTTGAGGATGGCTCAGTGCTGGTGTGTGTCCCATTTCAACAATAGAGTAATCTGCAAACAGTTAGTCTTTTGTGGTCTAAGCACTTTGTGTCTGTGATGATATTTATTTTTAAGTTTAGTGCCAACTCATAAGAGAATAAAAATGTAGATGAAAATCTAAAAGATCATTCGCATGCTTTACTTGATGAACTTCTGACTGTTGGGGACATTCTCCTACCTCCATATGCTGTTGTACACTGAGATAGCCGCATGTGCATGTACATTGAGATAGCCTCCAACTACTGTCAACCATATATGACTGTATATTCTGTTTTCACTTTCATGTTTTGTGGTGTGGGGCAGTTTCCTAATATAATAAAATTGCTCACTCTGGGATGTTCAGAGCTTTACAGAACAGTGTAGCAGTCTGAAGCATGTCTAGTAGAGAGGGTAGTCACCGTGAAATGTCTATTTTTGCTTTTTTGTCAGTGACAAAGCTGTCTCCTGCTACAATGTTGAGCCTACAGATTCCACTGCTGAGCACTTCAGCACCGAGGACCTGGGAACTAGGAGGGTTAGAGTGTCCCCAGTGCAAGTCCCCACTTCTGGTTGGCATCTCCTGAGACCTATAAATATTTGAGAGAGGAAGAGGCAGACAGAGAGAGAGAGAGAGAAAGAGACATTGAGAGAGAGAAAGAGACATCAGGTCACTTCGTTCTTGGCATAAGTAGGGCACTCAATGGCATTCATTTTAAGTCCCATGTGCTGGGGACGCTTGTCCATGGGGCCAAGGTTTCTAAGAAATGTCATTATCCTGGAAATGGGAAAGATACATTTCCTGCTTGAGACCTTAAGTGGACAGAGCTATAGTTATTTATATCTTTATTAGTTTTAGATTCAGCAATAATGGATATGGACATGGATTGATACTTTATTGTCTTTGTATGTGCATAATATTTTTACATCTGGGGGGCAGGAATCTATAGCAAGAATTGAATTTTAGCGTTCTGAGGCAGGCAGCAGGCTGAGCTGGGACAAGTGCTTTGTGGCCTGATGCATCATTCTCATTGACGATAATACCATTGCAATATAATACTGAAAAGCAGCTCCTTTCTACTCCCCATGAGGCAAATGACCAAGGACACCAAATTTCCAGTCTGGAAAATTCCATCAATGATATCTCCTTGGGGACCAGGGAGTGGGGGCAAAGGAACTGAATACATTTCAAAGAAACTTTTTTCCATGAAACTTTGCAAAGCCAACTATTGACTTGAGTTTCCCTTCAAAAAAAAAAAAAAAAGCAATTCATGGGGGAGCTGGGAATCTTTTTTATTTTTGCATTTATTTATGTATTTACTTATTTGTGTGTGTATGTGTGCATGCATGTGTGCATGCATGTGTGTGTGTGTGTGTGCGTGCGTGTGCGTGTGCGTGTGGGTGTGTATGTGTGGGTGTATGTGTGTAGGTCAGAGGACAACATTAATGAACCAGTTCTTTCCTTCCATCATGTGGTCACAGGCATCATCTTCAGCTTGTCAGGCTTGTTCTTAGCCTCTGGGGGCATCTTGCTGATCCTAATTTAATTCTTAATGTTGAATTTGCAGTGATTTAACCCAAGTTCCCAAAGTGAAAACCTGAGGGTAACTGATTTCAGAGGAAGGGAGCAAATGAGACTTCTTCTGCTTACAGGACAGACACTTACTCATCCAGGAGTCCTCCAGCTACCCAACTTGGGAAATTTTAAGGGAAATGAAGCAATTGATTATAGTGCCCCGTAAGAGAATGAATTGAAAGGAAAATGAAACCCAGGTGAAGCACTTTCTTCCCTGACAAATTCTCTCTGTCCTAGGAACATTAAACCTAGAGTCTTACCAACAACCAAACCAAGTCTCTCCTCTATAAGTGTGGACTCTTCACTACCGAGGGGGATAGGGGAAGACAACAGCCTGGTGTATGTGTAGGGCTTAGGCAAGTTCCTGGATCTCTCCATTACCTGAGCTCTGAGATAGAAGGTGTCAGGAGACCCAGGAGACCCAAAAGAGGCCGTGTGAACATGGGAGGCAGGTGTTTGTTTGGGTGATCAGAGAATCCAAGATGTCAGTAAGGGCAAAGCAGAGGGGATGCTGGTTGTCGGATCCCTAAGAGAAGCTTCAGAAGAGATGTATCAGGAGGACAGTGAAGCAGACATGCGGGTGTCAGTCTGTTGGGAGAAGCAGGGCTGGGTGTGGCCTTCACTTGAGAAGTGTTCATGGGGGTTTGTGGAATTGCAGGCACTGAACCAAGAAGTTCACAGGAGCTTGAAAGGCTGAGTCATGGCTGGAAGAGAGGCATTGCTGGGTTGACAGGCTTGATGGGCAGAGCATCTTGGCTTGTCCAAGAGAAACAGAAAGCAGAGCAAATTAGGATAATCCCTGATGTGTTCCATGGAAGGAAACTGTAAGAATTTCTTACTAGCTCAACAGAGTGGGAACTTCAGATTGTGGGTTTTGTTGTGATTTACTGTTTCTTATCTCCCATTCCTGACTTTTCATTCCTTGGTTTTCAGAGAACTGGGCTGCTCTGTTGCTTACATACTTAGCAGACTTGCTTCAGTTAACTGAGAGAGTGTCATCAAATGTGTGAAACCAGATCTTGCAGTAATATCTGTAGGGCATCAATTTAGTATGCAGAATACCCTGAGACCCTGTCAGGAATATAATCACAAAATCCTTATTTGTGACCCAGAATATAAAAGAGACATTTACTGTGTCTGGAGGCGATACATTGGCAAAGGACATTTTCAGATGCCCAAATCACAACACAGTCAATCAATGCCAGCAGCCCATTTCCTAAAGAAAAGCTCTATCTTCTGCTCTCAGTTTTTTCTTTCTTTCTTTTTAAAGATTTTATATATATATATGTGAGTACACTGTAGCTGTGTCTTCAGACACACCAGAAGAGGGCATCAGAACCCATTTCAGATGGTTGTGAGCCACCATGTGGTTGCTGGGAATTGAACTTGGGACCTCTGGAAAAGCAGTCAGTGCTCTTAACAGCTGAGCCATTTCTCCAGCCCCTGCTCTCAGTTTCAACATGAGAAAACTGTTCTCAACTGTAGTTTGGAAGACAACAAAATTAGTTATGGCTTTAACTACCCTTTCGCCACCTTTCCCTATTTGGAAAAAAAATTTAAGATGTTAATCAAATGTAAAAAAAAAAAAGTTGAATGCTTTTTGGCATCTTACTGGTGTGTAAAGTAAATCAAGTGGAAACTTAATTTCCAATAAGTATGTGACAGCCAAGGGGTTAAATCTCAGATTTAAGTGGTCAGTGGAATCACCTTTGGCTTTTTAGAACACTCTCCTAATGAGCACAATCTCCGCCTCTGGTATGTGGAGGGCTACGAGCTCACAAGACATCAATATGCACCCTTATATCCATGAACAGTATTGCTCAGAGACTCACAGAGACCAGAATCACATGAATTGTCAGGGAGGAGAGTTCCCATCAAAACTCAGTTTTGATCGCCATGCGGATTTTATGAAAAGCTGAATCTATAATGGATCCCGCTCTGTCCACCACAGGTGTGGATGCTGCAGTTCCTCCACAGAACAATGTAAAACCTCAGAAGGGAGGGAAAGGGCCCAGCACACCATGTGGCAAATCTCATGGACTCTGCTGAGTGACCGGTGTCTTTGTTTTATAGTTGTTCAGCACATCAAGAGACACAACATCGTTCTGAAGAGAGAGCTTGGGGAAGGAGCCTTCGGGAAAGTTTTCCTTGCCGAGTGCTACAACCTCTGCCCAGAGCAGGATAAGATCCTGGTGGCTGTGAAGGTAAGAGAACACTCCATAATATCTCCATGTTCCTGGTCCACTAAACTGTGGACTTTTGATTTTGTTATACTTTAGTAGCTAGTCCAGGAGTACATGATGTCTTCCAAGGGACACATGCTTTTAGATGAAATCCTTATGAGTAGTCAGATGGGCGTTAGAGGTACATTCAGCTGTCTGTCAGAAGTGCTTCTGGTGTGAGGTGTGGTGCGGGGAGGGGCTCCAATCTGCAGGCCATGGTTAGCTCCAGGCTATTTTTCAAAAGTATACTTAGAAAATTTTAGATCCAGGTCAATGGGATCAAAGAGAATTCAGTCAGCTAAGCCATAGCACAAGGTTCTCTTCAGACTCTGGCTGCTGGTGACACTGCTACATGGGACTTCTGCACTTTCTAGATTCTAGAAGGAAGGATTATTGACTCCATTGCATTGATCGTTCCTGTAGACCATCCATATTTGTCCCTTCCAACTGTCTGAAGCCACTAGATGTTTTGTAACATCATAGACATGATTTCGTCAAGAGTTGGATGGCATGTCTTATATATTTCACCACCATAATGCAGGATTTCTACAAAATAAAGAAATATGAAAATCCTTCATCACAGTCAGACCCCCACAAACTAAAAAGAGGAGTCCTGCTCTTCAATAAGATAAACAATATCATTGAAAAGGATTTTTTTTCTATTGCGCTTTGTAGAGCTTAATAAAAATACCACAGTGGAATTGGGCAGATCTTTGAAACATGCATTATATACATATTTTTTGAAAACTTGCCAAGGAAATTTTGATATGTGGATACCAAACACTGAAAAGGTCATACAATTGTAAAATGAGTTAAGTGTCAAGTGGATGTGGATGTGGTTAACGTAATAAAACTCAGCCTCTTGGCTTAATGAAAGATGGCTGAGTTACTGTTGTTGTCGAATCATGTTCCTGCCAAGCAGGGACCATTTGCATGAATCATATTTATTTAGTCGTTATAACCTGGGCAACATTTTATTCCCTTAAGAAATCAGGTGCACATTTTACCATAATACCAGGCTCTATTATATTACATGCGCGTGGGTAGCTAAGAGAATAAAAGTATCCTTAAAGTCACCTATTCTAAAACACCAGACAGTTCTGTTAGTCATTCCAGCTAGAAACATTGTACATTTTCCTTCCTCGTGATCTGAAGTGTTTTAATAAGCCCTGTCCAGAGTGACAGGGTGCTTATGAACTCCTGGAAACCCTCAGAAGAAGAGCCAGCGGTTCTAGGAATTGTCAGTGTGACTGATACACATCACCTCTCACAAAGGACAATGATGGGGGCTTGAGAAAGAAGAGGCAGAAGAGGGCTATTCTAAAGAGCCGTGGGGTTGAGTTAGAAGCTGCCACAGGAAGGACTGGTGGTGGCTGGAGGTAATTAATTCCATTCTTCTTCCTGCCTCCTTCCTTCCGTCTCTCGACAAAGTTTCCCTGTTTTTTGTTTGTTTGTTTGTGTTTTTAGCATACTATATTCAGGACATTTGACAGTGTCTTATCTCTAGTTTCTACTTTTTTATCTTTAATCTTCTTTACCTTTACGGATAAATGAGACCAAAAGTGTTCTTATTTCTGCAGTTTTATAGACGAGCATGTGTTCAGGCTGGGTGTCTACACCTAACCAAGCCATCTATATCAAACCAGAAAAATGGAGACCTGTGTCCATGTTGGGTCCACGTTTTAAACTCTATTTGGAGGCCACTCAGAAAGCCTAGCCAAGGCTTCAGACTAAGTTCACTTAACAGTGAGTTACATGTGCCCCTCCCCCAGTGTGTGAAAATGCTGGGTGATCCAGGGATTCTAGATGACAGAGTGGGAATAGCTGAGAGGCCGTGGCCAGGCATGTGGGCATCATCCTAGAGAGTTCTTAGTAACAGTAGCCTCTCATCCCTGCCCTGCGCTGACTCTCCTGCACTCGAGCAATGAATGCCCTTAATGAAAAGGTACTGTGTGGCCAAAGCTGGGACATTTGCAGTTTGTACATTCAGATCCCTTTGAGCAAACACAGAACCAAAGTGACCCAATCCACTAATGACTAGGGATGGACAGACGGTAATGACACTTCTGCGGGTCCTCACCCACCCCTGCCCTACCTTGACTGGGCTTTAGAAGACAGTGTACAGTACACCATCTTGCTTCCCTGTTCACAGCGCACTCCACTTTGTGCCGATATCTCATTAACATTACCCAGTGGGCCCTTGTTGGAGTTCCAACTCGAATTCAAATTCTCTGAATTGCCTAGCACACACTCTTTCATGCTACCTTCTGGTTTTACCCAGCATGTTTCTGCAAATTAATGATCTGTGATAAACGTTTGCTCATTAAACAGTGCCAAGGGTGGGGTTGGGCGGAGGGAAGGTACTTGACCCTTTGTCAAATCCTGACCTCTCCTTGCCAGTCTTCTTGGGGTTAAAATGAGATTGTCATCACAGAGAAGAAGGACAAAGAAGCCGTAGATTAAAACCTCACTCTTGCTCCATGACCACAGACCTGAGGAGCTTCACAGCAGTGTTCATGAGTATGAACATTTGTTACAGCAGCAGCTTACCCGCTATAACTCAAGCTTCCATCAGGGGACCAGGCCAGCTCTCTGGAATGCAGAGGCTGTATCTTCATGAGCTCCGGGGTGAATCAGGTCAGAATAATTTGCAGACCTTGCACACAGCCTCTCGGCAACCTAGGTGTACTCATGTCTAGGGCTTCAGTCTAACTGAAAATGTATTCAGAACTAAATTAATCTAGGAGAAAAACATCCATCACTCCATTCTGACTGTAACAAACAGATTTCTGGTTTTTTTTTTTTAATTATATTTTTAAGCAATGTCAAACTGAACACATCTTCCAGTACTGCGCAGACTCTCACATCTCTGGAGTAGCTTGGGTTGCTCCTACTCCATTGGATGCACCCAGGGATGCTTGACAGCCTTTCTGCTGTTGCCTAGCAACCCCTGCAGCATTGACTATGCATGCTAAGCAACTGCAGCCATTGTCCTTTCTCTCTCTCTCTCTCTCTCTCTCTCTCTCTCTCTCTCTCTCTCTGGGAAGAGCTGACTTTGGTTTGCCATCCAAAGCTCTCTGGGCAGATTGACAGATGTCAGATGCAGGTGAATCCTGGTGTTGATGCTCCTGAGTACTTGAGGAGCTTGAAGAACATGTGCATGCCTTCAGGGGCACACAGGCTGATGACGCCTCTCTCCTGCTAAAGCATCTGCTAGTTTGGATTCAGCTGGATTGGTCTTTTCTTCATTACTTGGATGGTCTTTGTTTCTCAGTGAAATGGATTTGTCAACCATTTTCCTCTTTTCACTGAATAATACTGCATACATATGTACATACATACATAGGAGAGAAGCGAAGTAACCAGTCTTTGATAAAATCCAGTTACTTTACCTTTGGGTTACTCGGTTGCCAAGGAAACGCTCCATCGCACTTTCCCTTGCATTAACTATCGATGCATCAGCTATTTTTGGCTCCATCTAACATGCATTTCAATAACTACCCTTCCTACAACCTTTTTTCTTGTACTGTGAATGCAAGATGATTTTTTTTTTAGGTTTTCAAATAAAGCCGCAAGTCTGCTTTGTAGGATCTGTGTCCCTCCCTGGCTAACTCCGGTTTATTTCTAAACCCAAGGAGCACTGAATCTAAGAGAGACCTTTAAAATCATATTCATACAGTCTCGTATTTTATGGACGAGAAATCTAAGACCCAGGGAAACCAAGTGACTATCTCAAGGTCTTAAGTTAAAAGAGTTGGAGACACACACAGGTGGAGTCTTAGCAGACTTGGTGGCTGCTGCATGGGTTCAGGAAACACTTTGCTGAGAGCAGACTTAAGTTTTTATACTTTAAAAGTGTCTGAATTCCTTCTTTCCCACAGAGGAAGTCATGGTATTTTTCTCCACCAAGAGTTCAGAAACGCTAACTTACACACTGTTCTTTCAGCCCAGCATCTGCCACAGTGCCCAGTCCTTATCCCACTCCCCGGTGCAGGCAACTGCAGCTCATGGGTCTCAGCTCAAGTCATCTCTTTGGAAGAGCTGTCCTTTTTTGTCCCCCAAGCAGATCAGACTCCACGCTGCCAAGCCTCTTGAATTGACCTTCACAGCATTGTCAGGGATATAAAATTATGTATCAGTGTGTTTACTCAATGAGTGACACTTCGTGTCTGTGACCTCTTTCGGGGTGTCAGTCATACTCTCCGTGGGGGAGCCATGACTTTGAGTGCGGTGCCTAATATGTGTTATGATGCACAAAAGCAGTGCTCATTGAATGAATGAGGAGGCGGTCATAGGGGAGTGGATAGGAACAGATCGTGGAAATCGAATTCTGATGTGCTTGAGTTGACCATCGCCATTTACCTCTGGACAACAAAGTGGCTTCATGAAACTCTGATGGTCACAGCTGAAGGAAACTGTAAAGATGACATATAATATTAATAATCTAATGTAATGAGAAATCATTTTAGAAATGGTTGAATAAGCTAGGTATAGTGGCATGCACTTAACAGTCCCCACACTTGACAGATGCAGGCAGTAGAAGGATCCAGTACTGAAGGCCACCTTCAGCCGTGTAGTGACTCTGGGAAAGGGAAAGTATAGATGAGTAGTTCTCATGTAGATACAGACTGCCGTTACGGATGTTCTTTAGCTAACAGTTTGTCTATCTATCTATCTATCTATCTATCTATCTATCTATCTATCTATCTATTTATTATTATTATTATTATTATTTGGTCTTTTAAGACAGGGTTTCTCTGTATAGCCCTGGTTGTCCTGGAACATGCCTTTAATCCCAGCACTTGGGAGGCAGAGGCAGGTGGATTTCTAAGTTCGAGGCTAACATTTTAAAAAACAAACAGAAATCCAGAGGGCTTGAGGAGGCTCAACGGTTCACAGTATAGGCTGCAGTTGCAGGGACCTATGTCCCAGCTCCAGCAGCTACATGGTGACTCATGGTCATCTGTAATTCCACTCTCGGGGGATCCAGCACCGGAAAGAAAATAAAAGCAAACTAACAAAGAAAAACCCAGAAATCCAGAACTCAGTGGCGATCTATCTAAGGTTAAACAGCTTGTGTGGACGTCATTCGATGTCGGAGTTGGGACTCAAGCCCATGCTGCGTTCATTGTGGCCACATTTTTATTTGTTAACTTCCATGTGTGCTCTAGCAAGCCAACCTGAGGACATTTAATATGATACCGCTTCTAAAAAAGTACAAAGGCGTAAATTTTGTATGCAAGGATAGGAGGCAGGCACTTTCTTATCTATACAAATAAAAGTTTAATGTCAGGGAATAAGTAGGGGTGGAAAACTGGATTCCCAGGAGAGTTTTGACTTCGGGGAAATGCAAGCAAACTTCATACCTCATAATTGACCTTCCTAAAAAGAACACAAGGATCCTTGGAAACCCAAGTCAGACTGACCTAACCAGAAGGGACAGGGACAGTGCTCTAGAATGTCGCACTGGTACCTGGCTGCAGGTACCAGTGGCTTCAGAAAGCCAACCAGTACCTCCTTAGGCTCTCTGTCTCATCTCCTAGCTTGCTCTTTTTAACACCAACTTCATTTTCAGACAGATTCACTTCAGGCTGTAGCAAAGGTTGATCTTTTCATTGGCTTGTCTTGAGTTATGTCATAACAAAATACTCCGATTACCTGGGCACGAGTCGCACGAATTCACCTGTGGACATGAACAGTGGAGTCATCCCTACAATGCACACAGACTGAACGTGAGAAATTATGGGTTGTCTGGGGAAATATCAGAGATGCTGTACAATCTGTTGGGCAAAATACAAAAGACCGCCATCTCAAACATGAAGTCAGAGTCATTTCTTACTATGGTTGGTTCATTTGGGACCCAAAAGCTTGCTCATGATTCAAGGAAGTCCTCGTGACTGTCTTTCTATGCCTCGTCAGCAGAAGGCACCAAGATCCCTCTGGGCTTCCAGTTCTCTCTTGCCTCAGTTGCTCACTGATGTTTGACTGGTAAAAAAACACACCAACAACTGGTTACACTGCCTCTAGGATTTCTTGGGAAGAGGAATTAGGGATCAGTTTTCCCAGCCAGTCATCTATAGAATCCATTAATCTTCATGCCACAACATCTACCTATAGTTTAGTCATCTAAAGTGACCATGTATACCAAAGATGCCACTTTCAGGGAAAGAAGCAACGAAGGTTACCTGTCTCCAAATGTGTGTGTGTGTGTGTGTGTGTGTGTGTGTGTGTGTGTGTGTGTGTGTGTTGTGCGTATGGAACTGAAGAACCAGAGGTTAAAGGCGCATTCTCTTCCATCCTTAAGCAGTAGGAAGATTCATAGATGAGAGAACAGAGTTGCTAGCCTTCATTTATCTGCCCAGCAAGTTCATTTCTAAGAGAGATCACAGCTTTCTTCCTTTCCTTCTTTCTTACTACAGATGTCACTCCCTCTGCACATCCTGACATGTTGAGAGGTCCCACTCCTGCTCTTCTTCCCTCTCCTCGGGCTCCTTTCCCACCTTTTCCATTTACACTGACACATGAAACCTTTGTCTCCACAAAATGGAAGTTTATGAAGAATTGTTGTATTTAAGGACATTTGTCAATAGTTCCCCCGAAAGATCATTTGTGTGTTCTAATGGGACTCAGGCTGCAGAAAGCGCTGTTTGTTGGTTCTTCACTGGGCTCCTGGAACAGAATCACAGTGCTTATAATGATAGTTTGCTAAAAGTTTGGTCGTCTTTGTTGTCCAGACTTAAGTAGCTCTCTACTTCTATTTGATGTGTGTGTGTGTGTGTGCATGCACATGCACATGTGTTTGCGTGTGCTTGTGTATGTATGTGTGTATACATGTGTGTCACATGTGTGTATGTGTGTCTGTGTGGGTGGGAGTATGTAAGCATGTGTGTTTGTGTGTGTGTGTGTGTGCATACATGCTCCAGTGCACTCATTTTTTCTTAAATTTTATTATTTAAATCCTTTTTATACATAAAACATATTAATAATATTGAGTATTTTGAGAATGAAATAATAGATAAAAATTTTGCTCATATCCTTTCATACCCTAAAAATATCATTAATGAACACAATTTAATACTATCCATACCTGAGGATCCTATGTCTAATGTTGAGTACTAAATTGTTTCAAAACATACAAAATATTCTTTGGGAGTTAAGCATAGTAAAAGAGCATAAAATATTAAAAATGAATCATTAAGAAGTATATTCAAAAGCCCTTATATGATACCACCTGAAACAGTGAGAGAGTATTTAAAACACATTATATATCTGTGTACATTATCTATCAGTTTATTTTTAAAAGGTTATCAGTGTTTCTAGGAGATAAATTATTTTATCAGTAAGTATATTTTAAAATTTTCAAACTAGCAAAAACTCTTTGAAGTTAAACATTAAGAAAATGCTAATTTCAAACACAGTGAGAAAAATTATCAATAATATTTACATGATGTTTGTAGAACACGATTCTAGTATTTTCAACTGTTAATATTCAACAAACCATAATTATTTTAAGATATGTTTCATTGTTATGTCTCCCTTTTCATTACTGATTTTATTAATTTGGATACTGTCTCTAGGCCCTCTAGTTAGTCCAGCTAAGGGTTTATCTATCTTGTTGATTTTCTCAAAAAAACAGCTCCTGGTTTTGTTGATTCTTGGTATAGTTCTTTTTTGTTTCTATTGGATTGATTTCAACCCTACGGTTCATTATCTCCTGCCTTCTACTTCTCCTGGGTGTATTTGCTTCTTTTTGTTCTAGAGTTTTCAGGTGTGCTGTCAAGCTGCTGGTGTACACTCTCTCCAGTTTCTTTTTGGAGGCACTCAGAGCTATGAGTTTTCCTCTTATCACTGCTGCCATTGTATCCCTTTAGTTTTGGTATGATGTGTTTTTATTTTCACTAAATTCTAAAAAACCTTTAATTTTTTTCTTTATTTCATCCTTGACCAAGTTATCATTGAGTTGAGTGTTGTTCAGTTTTCATGTGTATGTGTGCTTTCTGTTGATTTTGTTGGTATTTAAGGCCAGCCTTGGTCCATGGTGATCTGACAGGGTGCATGGGATTATTTCAGTCTTCTTGTATCTGTTGAGGCCTGTTTTGTGACTAATTATATGGTCAGTTTTGGAGAAGGTACCGTGAGGTGCTGAGAAGAAGGTATATTCTTTTGCTTTAGGATGAAGTGTTCTATAAATATCTGTTAGATCCATTTGGTTCATAAATTCTGATAGTTTCACTGTGTCTGTATTTAGTTTCTGTTTCAATCTGTCCATTGCTGAGAGTGGGGTGTTGAAGTCTCATACTATTATTGTATGAGGTGTGATGTGTGCTTTGAGTTTTAGTAAAGTTTCTTTTATGAATATGGTTGGCCTTGCATTTGGAGCATAGATGTTCAGAATGGAGAGCTCATCTTGGTAGATTTTTTTTTTCTTTGACCAGTATGAAGCATCCTTCCTTACCTTTTTTGATAACTTTTGGTTGAAAGTTGATTTTATCCGATATTGGAATGGCTACTCCCGCTTGTTTCTTGGGATCATTTGCTTGGAAAATTATTTTCCAACCTTTTACTCTGAGGTAGCGTCTGTCTTTGTCACTAAGGTGCATTTCCTGTATGCAGCAAAATCTTGCTTTTTTGGTGTGATGGTGTATTCAGGACTTGCTATGGTGGGAGAATGGGATTCTGGTGATGCCAGGTAACCTTGGTTTCTGTTGTTTCTGTTCTTATACTTGCTTCCCACCATCTGATTATCTCTAGTGCTACCTGCCTTTGCCATATCTGACTGGAGCCTGTCCATCCTCTGATCCTGGTTGTGTCAGAACTCTTCAGAGTTCAGCTGTCTCTGGGATCCTGTGATTCTGGGATCCTGTGATCCTGAGATCCTGTGTTTGTTAGAGCTCCTGGGAGTCAAGCTGCCTTGGGACCCTGAGATCCTGGTATGACCAAGCTCCTGGGATTCTTTGATCCTGTGATCCTGTGATCCAGGCTTGTTAGAGCACCTGGGACTGAAGCTTCTTCTGGGTGTTGTGGGACTGGCTGTGGAATTAGTGTCCAAGGTTTGCTCTGGGAACCTCTGATCCTATGATCCTGGGCATGTTACAGCACCTAGGAGTGGAGCTTCCTCTGTGTGTTGTGGGACTGTCTGCAGAGTTTGAGCTCAAGGTCTGCTCAGGGCACCGGCCCAGACTGGAAGGAACCTGTGCCACTGGTTGGGTGGAGTTCCTGGGTGCCTGGGTCCCGCTGGTCCCAGTTACTTCTAGTGTTGGGAAAGATGTTGTGTCCTCCTCACCTCTGATCCTATGATCCTTGCTCCAGTGCACTAATAAGTTAGAGAGCAGAGCTTTCCTGTAAGAACCCCTTATGCACTCCAGTTGCTAAAGAGCTCCACTAAGATGTTTCTTAGTAGCTTTAATTATTAGCCCTTGACCAGACATAGTTTTGCCTTGTTGGTCCCTTTGGTGACTGTTTTCTGGGTGATCTCCAATTTAGTCATATGTTTTCAGAGGCATTAAAATCAAACTAGGATACTTCACTCTAATTGGGAATCAAACTTGGGCTGTAGCCTGAAGAACAACAAACTCCAGCTTCTACACACACACACACACACACACACACACACACACACACACACAAATAGATCCCAGAACTTCAGTTATTTTTCTCCAAAGAGAACTCCTCTGGCATCAAACACAGCCTGAGGATTCACTTCATACCTCTGTATCTCTTGGATGTATGAACTGAAATAGCCAGGCACCCTTTTAATTTACTGCTACATGATAGACTAACTCACAGTCAAGCTAAGCTCCATGCTGAGCCACCAGCTCCTTCATGTCTGGTGAACTGACTCCCAGTGACGTGCCAGAGTGTTCAGAGCCTGCACACACTTTGAGTTGGCCATACTGCGCTTAACTTCTGACTTCATCTCCCATTTGATGTTTATTTTTCTCTGACCATCTCTAAGCTTGTTTTCTGTCTCCAGAGGTCAATATTTCCTATTATGTAAGTTGATGTGACATGCAGGCCTCAATTTTATCCCCCAGATCACAGAGTCTTTTAAAGCATGTGTGTTAGAACCTAATTCAATGCCTCTCTTTGTTACATTTGAGCCCCAATAGCCAGAGTCACTGAGAAAATAAAGATGGAAACCATCAACAACCTGGCCGTGACTCTTGTGTTTGAGACTGTCACTTAGTACATGATTAAAGTTCTTTCAAAGGCCATGTTAGTAGGGTTGGCATATGTATTTGTATTATTGGTTTCTAATACAGAGAGCACACTGTATAATGGATGGTAACAGCTTTGTATAATTATTTGGCCTTTCCTTTCTATGGATCTCTGGGACCTACCTACTACACTTGGTCACTGGTAAGATTTTATTTGTACTGAGTTCTTTCTTTCTCTGAGTTTACTAAACCATGACTCTCCAGAGTCTACCATGTGTGCAATTGATAGCAGCTTCCTTTACCTTTCCTTTAAGAGAAGAATCTCTTACTTTCTTTTAAATCATGGTTAAGGCTTGAATGTTTGGCTGGCTGTTGACTGTGGCAACCCTGTAAGAAAGGTGTCTCCCTAAATTGTATCTCAACTCTACACCTTTGAAGTGCCTTCTCATGTTCCCAAGACATGGCTTACCCTCTCAATAGTTTGCAGGGGTGGCTTGTGTAAAACAGTGCAGTTCCTAGCAGGATAATCTGAGCCACAAAAAATAAGTTTTCCGTTAGACCACCAACGGGTGAGCTGGGCTCCACATCCTGTTTTCCCATTGTCAGGCACTCTGCAGCCAGCCCAGCCTTCCATAACTGAGTACAATGACAATCAGACAAGGTATGGAGACAGAGGTGATATTTATAAACAGGTTTGATTATAAACAAGTTTCCAAAATTCTGTGTTTGTTTTTCAACTAAAGCATCACAATTTAGAATAACAACAGTTAAAATGATAACTGGTAGCATAACTAGAGTCTACTCGGTTAGATAAGGCAGGGCTAGAAGATACCGGGAGAGTACAGGTTTTCTGTGAACAGTAGATCTTGACGCAAGGACCTTTGGCACATTAACCAAAAATCCCCATGACCCTCACGTTCAGCTTGGGATTGTCCTTGTTCCTCTCTGTGTTTCAAGCGTTGTAGTGAGCATGGAAAAGGTCTGTTTTGATCGAGTCTTTCCTTAAGCCACCTAGGCCTCGAAGACTCTCAGCATTTAGTTTGGCGAGGTGCACTGTCCAGATAGGTCATCCCGATCTGGCTTCCCCTTGGTTTGAAGTTTCTGCTTCATCCTTTGAAAGGAATTTCCATCGCCTCCTCTACCCCTCACTTGCATTTCACTTCACTGGTTTCACATTTCTGTGCTGAAAAAGAAGAAGTAACACTGTAAGGCAGACAGGAGGGAGGGAACAGGAATGCATGGTGATTGGGCAAAGGAGTCAAACCAATGAGGCTGAAGTCCTGAGGACTGAGGACCGCCAACAGGTGAGCTGGGCTCCACACCCTGCTCTCCCATTGTCAGGCACTCGGCAGCCAGCCCAGCCTCCCATAACTGAGTACAATGACAATCAGACAGGGTATGGAGACAGAGGTGATATTTATAAACAGGTTCGATGCAGAATCTTCTAGCTCCTGATTGCTGTCTGGCCCCGTTTCTATCCCCACAAAAATCCTATCCTTTTAGTGCCAAAATTGTGATTTTGCCCAAGTCGTTACCTCTGTATTTTCCAAAATCTCTTAAAATAAAATTGAATCATAATTTCAAAGAAAGGGCCCTACATGCAAAAATGGATGGGCACGCAGGAGGGTGCCAGGTTTGCAGGATGCATTTGGTCCATGAATAGTAAAATCGTTTTTGGTTCCAAAAATGTGACTGAACTGCAATTTCTGACAGTGCACTAAGAGTCCCCACTGGAAGCATGGAGATACTGGATGCTTATCAAAATCTTCAGGTTGTTTCTCTCCCAGAGAATATTCTGCCCTCCTCTTGCTTCACCTTTCTCCTTCTCCTTCTCCTTCTCCTTCTCCTTCTCCTTCTCCTTCTCCTTCTCCTTCTCCTTCTCCTTCTCCTTCTCCTTCTCCTTCTCCTTCTCCTTCTCCTTCTCCTTCTCCTTCTCCTTCTCCTCCTCCTCCTCCTCCTCCTCCTCCTCCTCCTCCTCCTCCTCCTCCTCCTCCTCCTCCTTCTCCTTCTCCTTCTCCTTCTCCTTCTCCTTCTCCTTCTTCTCCTTCTCCTCCTCCTCCTCCTCCTCTTCTTCTTCTTCTCTTCTTCTCTCCTGCCCCTCTCCCCTGTTCTCCCTTCCCTCCCCTTTTTGCTTTCCCCCTCTTTTTCTCTTTCCTTCCTCCTTTTCTCTCTCCTCCCTTGTGAATCACTCTGTCTCTTGGTGTCTCTCTGTCTCTCTGTCTCTCTGTCTCTCTGTCTCTCTCTGTGTCTCTCTGTCTCTCTCTCTCTGTGTGTGTCTCTCTGTCTCTGTCTCTGTCTCTGTCTCTGTCTCTGTCTCTGTCTCTGTCTCTCTCTCTCTCTCTCTCTCTCTCTCTCTCTCTCTCTCTCTCTCTGTGTGTGTGCCTATCTGTGGCTACGTCTTTCTCTCTAGCCTTCTTGAGTCAACAAGACATACTTGGAGCTTGCTCAGAAAGCTTTTCTGCAGGATTTGTCTTTACCCTGTGACAAACACCTAGAAGGCTGAGCCCCCTCTCTAGGCACATGATAAACACAAGGCTTTGGACACAAGCTTCCCTATACATTGCAGCAGGCTCTGAATCAAAAGCCGAAGCCTCTGGGAGAGCATGGGACAAGCACTACGCCTCCACATACGGCCTGATGTTCCTAGCAATCGCGCACTCAGATGATGACATCCGCAGAGGTGCCATTCTCCTGCTTTGAGTGGGTACCAATGGGTATCTGTGCACCGTTTATCTTTTGTAGACCCTTTTGAGTGAGAAAACTGAACACAGGAGATCTGTTCTCAGATTCAAGTCACATCAATGTCCTTTAGACAAAGGACCCCTGGGAGCATCCTTCCATCACCTCTAAGAAGTGGAGAGTAAAACAGGGTCCCTAGAGGAGCAGGGTGTGGCCAGGATTTGAACCTGAGACTCTCAGTTCTAACTTAGAACCTCTTCTACCTGGGCACGATTGGAGCATTGCTAGAAGGAGGAAAGATACAGGGCCGAGTCTCTAAGACAGAGTGGGCAGCCCTCCCAACTTAAAAGCCAGCTTTATCTCTTGCTTGATCCTCTTGGTCTCTCCTTTCCCACCCTTGTGTGGGCCAACATGATACCTTTTGAGAGCTCCACCTTTCGCTTCTGTTCCACACCCTATCATCCCTACTGAGTGCAGACCTTGGATTTCAGGGTTTTCTAGCTGCTTAACAGCTGCTGATAAGTTGGTGGGTACACAGACACAATACCCCAAGCCAAAATGTAAGACAGAGGCAAAGAATGTGAGGGTCTATGTGTTTTCTCCAAGATCAAGGAAAGAGCCTGGCTGTGATGGCTCCTGCCTCTGTGACAGAAAGACAAAGATGTTGAGTCTGGACCCAGCTTGACCGTACCTGGGAAGCAGAGGGGCTATGGCAAGCTCAGTTTCTCGTGATTTAGAGAAGCAGAGACCCACACCCCACTCGGCTAGCGTTCATTCCATAATCACGTGAGGAAGTGTGCTGTTTCCATGGTAATGACCATCAGAGATTTCTGGCCTCTCTGAGCACTCCATGATCCAAATCTTCTCCCATTTCCAGGCAGAGCCCATGGTGCTTGAGGGGACAGTGAAGGGCCACTTCACAATTTCCCCTAAGATGCCACTGTCTCTGGTCTAATGGAAGCAACACCTGTGATTTCTGTCTCCTCGAGTCGGGTCACAACTCCATGGAGAACACTAAGTGCTGACCCAGAGCTTTAGTTAGGGGAAGAGCCAGCTCTGGAGACATGGCTGCTGATAGCACTGCCTCCTTCTGCTGTTTCCCTGAGAAGACCTGGGGAGCCCAGATCCTCATTGACACTCCCTTGTGTTAACTGTGGCCCTTCAATGCAAACAAAATTGAAAGCTAAGCCTGTGGTGGACTCCATAGTGACACTGTGCTCCGGAGGCACCTTGCACCCAATGACTGACTCGGGGTTTTACTCAGTGCCATACAGGTTGGCCATGTAGCTAAATCAGGCTTCTGTTGAGCTGGGACAGCAGAAAGCACGAGTCAGCCACCCTCCTCAGAGAGGCAAAGGACTGCTAGTGTTGGCGAGATGTATTAGTTCCCTAGGACTGCTGTCACGCAGGGACTCAAAACACACAAACTGTCTCTCCACAGTCCAGAGGTGTTTTACTCAACTATAGTGAAGGTATCAGCAGAACTGGTTCCTTCATGAAGTTCTAAGTCAGAGATAATTTTCAAAGCCTTCCTTGTAGCATCTTCTATGCTATCTAATTTCTTCCTGTCTTTGCACCTGACAAGAGCCTTTGTTAGGCACTGGGCTCACCCAAGCAATCCCAGCTCATCCCCACATATGGAGATCTGTGCTCTAATCATCTGCAGAATCCCTTTTAGTACAGACAGTAAACATCCACACATTCTGGGGGTTGGGGTAGAGAATTGTTCAACCACACCCAAGAGAGCAGTCCAGGCAAAGGGGAGGATTTGTGCAGGGATGCAGAGGCAGCATCCATTGTTATCTGAGCAGCTGTAAACGTCACATATGGTGGTCCTGGAACTGTAGGCCTCAGGGGAACAATGCCCAGGGGTAGACAAGCAGAGACACAGGGAAGCTGGTTCACATGGGGTGCCAGATTTATAGTTCATTATATAAGTGTCATTTCTATGTGTTTGTTCATAATCACCTGGATCAAGATTAGGGTCCATGGCTGCTTTTCCTCTTATGATTCTGGGAGTTAAGTCTAAGGCTTTATAAGCACCTGGCAAGCTGTAACACATAGTTCTCCATACTTGCTATCTCTAACCTAAACTGTATGTGCCACCAAGACCAGCTCAATATGTCTTTGTTTCTGCCACAGCCCTGGCTTAGTGACAATATGTGACAATGGAGTATACATATGGGACATTGGCTACAAGCAGATGACTAGGACTCCATGGGGCACATCACACGGGCTTCATGCTTCTTACCCCAGGCTGGACCCCGTGATTGTCAGGTGGTTCTATCACCTCTTCATGCTCCTGAGCTTCCTACGAGGCTCTGTGCACCTCATCTGTACTCACCCTAGGCCCTGCTGGTTTTTGATCCTGACCATGTGACTGGCTGATTTTCTTGCAGCTGAAGGGATGGGACATTCCCAGTGTAGAGGGAACGAGCTGGAGAAAGCTTTTAGGGGGTGTCGCGTAAAGACGGAACATGATCCTGATTGCAGCTGGACACTGGGACTACCAGGCCTCACCGTGCTCTTCCCTGTGCTCTTTGGAATTTATTAAAGAGTCGCATGAGCAGGGGCTGGAGGGATGGCTCAGTGGTTAAGACTGCAGCATAGTGCTCTTATTGAGGATTCAGGTTCAGTTCCCAGCAGCTACTTCGCGTGCCTAACAACTACCTGTAACTCCAGTTCCATGGGGTCCAGCACCTCTACCCTCTGTGGGAACCTATACATACACACACACATACACATGCACACACACACGCATACACACACACACGGGTACAAACACACACATGCATGCACTTATTGCTCTATGCAAATACATCTACATAGATAAAAATTAAGGAAAAGAACCATTTTCAAGGGTTATCTGAGTAGAGAAGTGTGTATAGTACCACAGAAATCTCAACAGGCACTAGGAACTGACAGACACCGTGGTGATCACTGGACCCAGACCAAGGGTAAGAAGCGTAAAGCCCGTAAGATAAGCTCCCTTGAAACTCAATGAGAATGCAGTTAGGAGACTGCTCTGCAAGCTCGGGACCTTTGTGTACCCATGAGGAAGAGACCTCACAAGCACAACTAATATTTCCCCAGGAATGACGGTGCTTCCTGACATTTTGTGTAATTAATTAGATACATGCGCATCCCTTCTAGAATTCTTAGGACTCACTGGTGGAATCCCTTATCCAAACAACCTTCTCTTTGATGTCTCCATTTTCACAGACGCTGAAGGACGCCAGCGACAATGCACGCAAGGACTTTCATCGGGAAGCTGAGCTGCTGACCAACCTCCAGCATGAGCACATTGTCAAGTTCTACGGTGTCTGTGTGGAGGGTGACCCACTCATCATGGTCTTTGAGTACATGAAGCACGGGGACCTCAACAAGTTCCTTAGGTACAGTGTGGGGGAGGAGCCAACCTGGGCTTAGTGAGGGGGAGGAGCCAACCTGGGTTTAGTGAGGGGGAGGAGCCAACCTGGGTTTAGTGAGGGGGAGGAGCCAACCTGAGCTTAGTGAGGGGGAGGAGCCAACCTGGGTTTAGTGAGGGGGAGGAGCCAACCTGAGCTTAGTGAGGGGGAGGAGCCAACCTGGGTTTAGTGAGGGGGAGGAGCCAACCTGAGCTTAGTGAGGGGAGGAGCCAACTTGGGTTTGAGAAGAGGGCAAAAGGACTGCTCAGATAGATAAGCAGGGCAAGCATGGGAAGCTCCTGGGAAGGGTGAAGGTAAGCTCAGGCCTTTCATTGGAGCATTCCTTGGTGATGGCTGCACTCACACATGACACAGAAAGATAGAGGGAAAAGAAGAACGCATCTCTCCTTCCTACAGACTGTGTGTCTGCAGGGTGGTATCGCTCCAGATGCACATGAAGCCGGTGCTCAGCTCTGGCATATGTGAGTCGAGGGTTCTGAGCGACTGTTTCTACTGAGCTAGCATGGGTTGGCATGGCGTAGCATGGGCAAACTCTGTTAGAAAAATTCTGCTGGTGACCAACTCAGTCATTAATAGGATCCCAAGAAGAGATGAGTTTGATAACATGACTTGGGCTGTTGATCACCTTGGCGGGGAGCCCTGGTGGATGTCCCCATCGTGTGACTGTCTAGAAAGAAGCATATTGGGAGTCATAGACACCACATGACATGGAAGAAAGCTAAGAATGTCTTCGTTTGCATCAGGCAGATAAGGAAATAAAAAATGGATCTTACATGTAAGGCATCAGGGTGGGGCACACTTGTCCCAGCATGGGCAAGAGAACATGGCTTCTCCTTCCTCCTCAGCACGGTGTGGTTCCTGAGTGGGTCTTCAGCCCACCTTGCTCAGGAACACCACCCCCCCCTCCAGCCCTCAAGACTCTTAAGTCCTTTCTATGCGTTCCTTTCTTTAAACATTGGCTGGCATCTTTGAAGTATGAGCCTGCACATTCTGTGTATGCCAGTAGAGAATGGAATCCTGGGAAAAACAAAATGTGAGGGTAGCAAACTGATAGCCTTCCCTTCCTGGCCTTCTATTCCCCGCCCGAAGGCAGTACAACGTCCATCTCAAGAATGAGTTTAGAGCGGACGTTATCAGTAACATTTGCTCCCACAACCCACTAGTTCTGCCACAGTTTTCTATTTCCTTTGGTTCAGGGATCTCAGATCCCAGTGAGTGGCATCTTTTGTGTAATGGTCATACATAGTCCTCCCTGGCCTCTTCTCATGTCCCAGGCTGCTGCCCGGGGTGTTGCACAGAAGTCATCCCCAGACAGCTTCATGTGTTGCTGCAAGAGTCACACTGTGGGCATAGTAATCAGTAAGTCCCAGGAGGGATGGCTGAAGGGGACAGTGCTTTCAGAACTGGCTGTGTGGGTTGCTGTCGTCTGGACTATTTGTATGGTTTCTGTCTTCGTTACACATACTGCTCAGTTCCTGCCTGGGCTGGACCTCTGCTGTCCCTACAGATGTGTGTAGGAGGGGATGCCAGGTGAGACCAGGAACACATGGAAAATTCAAAGTATTGAGAGACAATCCTAACCCATTATCCTGTGTTAGCCAAGTTTTCATTGTGGGTAAAAGACAGGGTAATGGCAGATTCCATACTTCATGTTGTCAGAGCTAAAGTAAAGAGAAGAGAAAACACCATCTCGGTTGAGGGCTATTGTTCATATGAAAAAAATGTTTTCATCATTCCTCGGGCTTGTTCTTAATCCAAAAATGCCCCTTCTTAAATATTCAACCAAAATAAACTTACCTGCAATTATCTGCATGAAGTCATGTGCATCTGCATGTTAAGACTGTGGGGTGTGTGTGTGTGTGTGTGTGTGTGTGTGTGTGCGCATGAGTATGTGAATGTAAGTACATATATGTGTGAATGTACATTAGTGTATATATGTTTTGTGTGTGAATGCGAAGGTGTGTGGGAGTGTGTGTATGTGTGTGTTAGTGTGTGTATATGTACACAAATATGTGGGGGGAAGCATGTATACGTAAGTGTGAATATGTGTGGCTATGACTATGTGTAGATATGAGTGTACATGCTTATGTGTATGCATGTGTGCATGAGTGCAATAAGTGTGTTTGCATAAGTGTGTGTATTCAAGTGGGGGGCATGTGAATGTATATGGGTATGAGTGCAAATGCATGTGTGTACATGTGTGCATGTGTGTATGTGAATGTGTGAGAGTGTATGTATACATGTGAGTGTGTATACGCATGTGTGTGTGCATGTATGTGAATGCATATATATGTGTGTGTATACATGTATTATGCATGTGAATGTGCATATGCATGTGTGTGCATTGTGCATGTATATGTGTGAATGTGCGTGTATGCATGTGAGTGTGTACATGCATGTGTGTGTGCATGTGTGAGTGTGTATGTGTGAATACATGTGTGTATGCATGTGAATGTGCGTATACATGTGTGGGTGCATTGTGCATATATTGTGTGTGAATGTGTGTGTATGCATGTGAGTATGTACAATGCATCTCATCCTTTGACTTTCTGACTCTCAGTCATGCCCCAGAGTCCCCATGGCCTTCTGAAGCCCTCCCTTGGCATCCTACACAGGGTGTGGAGCACTTAAAACCTCAGCCAACTTATTCCAGAATCTGCTAAACTCTGGAACAGGGTGGCTGCCAAGGAGCAGACCTCAGGTGCAGTGATGCATTGCAAGTACAGGCTGTCCTCTTCCTGGGAGGAGACCTGGCCTGAGGCCGCCATCACAGATCTCCAAACATCTTGGCAGAGCCTGACAAAGCCAGATGTCTTATGTCTCTTACCTTCTTATTCATGTAAGAACACATACACCGAGCACAGTGTGGCCAGGTCTTACATCAGTGGAGTGGCCAAAGAGAAGGAAAATTTTGTTTCAGGAGTTTCACAGTTTTTCCCTCTACAATCTCTCCCAAGTTCCCTTCTAATATGGAGAAGGGAAGACAAGTAACTTTCAAGTAGTAACAGGTAATCTGTATTCAAATTTTCTAAGCATATAGATGTATTAATTTATGAAAACCAAGTAGTAAAATTAAAAATTAATGATAAATTTATTAGTACTACTACTACCACTCTTGTAGCACAGTTAAAGAAGCTGAGTCATACAGCAGGTGCCAGAACTGAGACTCCCAACACGCCCTTTTCTTCCAGAGAAAGTGGCTGTGAACACCCTCAGAGGAGAATGATTTAAGGATGAACAGGGAGGCCATTGTATGAAATGGATAAGTCTTAGTGACCAGGGTTGGGTAACAATGGTTGGCGAAAATTGATTGCATATTTTAAAATAGCTAGAGAGATGATGCTATTAATACAAGGGAAGATAGATATTTAAGTGATATGTATATCAATTATTTTGTTGTAATCTTACCTCATACATTCTACACATGCATTAAATACCACACTATATCCCATAAATATGTATAACTGTCATGTGCCAATTGATTTTTATTTATGTGAAATTTAACAGGTAAACTCACTTTAATCTTAAAAAAAAAAAAAAAACAGAAGGAGGCTAGGATGTAGCTTGATAGTAAGATGTCTGTACAAGCCCCGAGTTTAGTCACTAGCACTCACTACACATTGAAACACTTAATAGGAAAGAGATTTGAGTCATAGAGCCAGTTCAGGGTGGAAAACTGCCAGCTTCAAGCCATGCCAGAGACCATCAGAGCAGCAAGGATTAGCGCCTCCTGTAGATGCTGAAGCCTGCTACTGGCTCCCCAACCCAGAACACTGGGGCACTTGGCACTTTTTAAGGAGCTCCCCCTAGAAGAAGCAGCATGAGTTTTTGTTTTTCAAGAGATGCAGGAAGACCTGGACTCCATGCTCCTCTTAAGAGCTCATCCAGGAGGCTCACCCATTCTTCCCTTAATTGAGAGCCATCCACTCCAAGAAAGCAAAGGTGTGTAGAGGCTTCTATCAGGGAAAAGCTTTCTTACCTTCTCAGAAGTGGGCAGGAAAATGGCTACTAGAGAGTGTGAGAGCCTTCCCCCATGCTCAGGACTATAAAGAGCCCTGGTGTGGGGCTATGAGCTTTTTGTTTGTTTGTGGAGTAGGAGGCTGGTGCAGGCTGGAGTTTACAGAGGTGCCTTCTCAGGAGGGGTTTGGAATCACTGCTTCCTGCAGACACAGGAGTCTCGTTTTCTGTAGCTGGCACAGGCTATGGCTGACATTGGCCTACTTTCTTCATTCCCTGAATGCCTAAGTGTATCTTAGTCTTTTGGATTCCCTATGAGTTTAGTGTATTTCTAGGTACTTTACTGAGGTTGAGATCTCAGCGAGGAATCTTCTGTGAGGTGGGAAGAACTTTGGCATTCTCAAGAAAAGGAAAGTTCCTATGTACCCCAAATCTTCGCACCTCTTCGTTAAGGGCCCTGTTTTGGCAAAGTCCTGCCCCATGCTCTATAAAAATCCCCTCTTCCCTCCTTAGAAGGATCCTCAAGTCTTCCTCATGCTGATGCTCTTAGGAAAGTGCTCCCAGGATCTGGTTTGTAGAATAAGGAAACAGACCCAGAAAGTTATATAACTGTGTTGGGACTGGATTCAAATTCAATCCTGACAGCCTGGGCTTTGGTTTTTGTGCCCTGTCTTGTCTTCTCACCTCCAGAGATGTTTCTTCAGGCTGTTCCTGGGTGCTACAAAAGGCAGCCGAGACCTAAGGTCTGAGGAGAGGTGAAAACTGTTAAGACTTGCTTGCTATGAAACCAGGATGTTCCTAGGGAATAGTTAAATCTCCCTAGGGAATAGTTAAATCTTGATATTCATCAACAGAGAGGGAACCAAAGGATCACCCAGCCTAATACCCCCCTTCTGCCTTTGACTAATGGGGAAATTACAGATTAAGTGAAGTTCAAACACTTCCCCAGATCAGGGTGTTAGATAGTGGTGGACTGGGACACGCCCCACGCCTCTGCCACTGCTTGCTCCCAGAGGAGGGGGTGGGGGAAGCCTGGTGACAGCATGTTTTAGAAATGTAAAAGGAGAGTCATTGTAGTCTACAGCCTTGGGGGATAAAGGTGTACCTCGGGTGGGAGCAGCTCAAGGAAGGCATGATAGGATCTAGGCTAAAAATGTTGGGTAATTCTGGCTCTCTCTCTCTCTCACTTTCAAACACCCATATGCAGTTCTGGGACCCACAGACAAAGTTACCCCCTTCTAAAATGTATTGAAAAGCTCTCCACCTATGTTGCAAGTGTTTCCAATCTCTAAAAGGAGACACCCACTCCCTTACTTTCCCTTGGGGTGGCCAGCTTTGTCCAAGACAGTGACACACTTATTATTTTCTGTAACTACCTCGGCGAGGGTGGAAGTGGGGTGGGGAGTCAAGGGCAACTTAAAGGCTCCACTTGTCCATAGATCTTTGGTGGGGACATCTGGAGCAGTTAGCCTTGGGGCAATGTAGCCCAGCGGATCACAGATTGGAGTAAGGATAGGGCTCCAAAGATGCTAAGATCATGACTTGAGAAGAGCCAACCTCCATAAGTTGCTTTTTCTTTCTCTCAGTTGGGTTATGCTTCTCAGAGTTTGAGACAGTGACCAATGTCTTATGGGAGCAGAGTCCTGAATTCCCAGAGACATTAGCATGTTGATGTGTTGTGGGGGGAGGGACTTGCCATTCCAGCCCACATGGCCCTGGCATCCCACTCGGTAGAAATGAGGCCGCTAGGTGCATTCTTGGCTGTAGAGATAAAACTGTGTGTGGACTGGAGCATCCTGGTCTCTTTTTCACCCAGGTCAGGTAGTGTCCTCCAGTCCCAGCTGCTGAGCCGAGACTGAGGGCCCTTCCTGTCTTCCAGCTGAGGTTCTAACCCCTTGTGTTCCCCCGCAGGGCACACGGGCCCGATGCAGTGCTAATGGCAGAGGGTAACCCGCCCACAGAGCTGACGCAGTCGCAGATGCTGCACATCGCTCAGCAAATCGCAGCAGGTATGGTCTACCTGGCGTCCCAACACTTTGTGCACCGTGACCTGGCCACTCGGAACTGCCTGGTGGGAGAGAACCTGCTGGTGAAAATTGGGGACTTTGGGATGTCCCGAGATGTGTACAGCACCGACTACTATCGGGTGAGTAGCTGTTCCAGCTAGGAGATCGTCTTAAGTAGGGGAAAGCCTCTGTATTCATATGCTTGGGCTGGCGAAAGAAGACATCCCTGATTAGTGGAAATTGACTCCTCACAGTACTGGAGACCTCCAAGATCACGGTGGTAGTGGGCATGATGTCTCAGGTTCTCTTACACGAATGAAGGTGGCTGCCATCTTTCCATATTCTCCACAATCTTTATTTTTACATGCATGAGATTTAATGGAAGATCTCACTTCTAAATCTCCTCTTCAGACATCAGCCGACTGGATCAAAGTCCACCCTACGGGTCCCATTTCCCCTAAGTTACTTCTTGAAAGTGCTGCTTGGAACACAGTCATGTTCTAGTATGTGGATAGGTCCAGCATATAAGTGTTAGGGCAAACTGTACTTTACTGTGGCTTTCCAGAGCATTGTGTCACATTGCCAAGAGAAACCGAATCAGTGTTTACAGGGTGTTGGTCGAGGGCACAGGGGTCATGGATTTAACCAAGAACTTCCATTTGATGCTGGGAGATGCTAACTAGACACCTTGAGAGTGTATGAACATGTATGAACTTGTTTGTAGTCCAGAGGACCATGACAACAGCTTCTTCTTAGAACTACATTGGGTAATAGTAGCAGAATATTTACACACATGTGACAGTGAGAGAGGTTCTGGCAGCCTGTTCTGAAAGACTCTGATCACAAAAGGGCGGAGTTACTGCCATTGCTTCAAATCCACTGGCTACCTGTGGTTAGCACACTCCGAGTATGTTAGATTTGCAAATGGAGAGGTCTTGGTACTTGGATGTAAAGAATGGGGACATTTCTAGAAACCCAGAAGCTGTAGCCGAGGGGTGGTTTAGCATGGTCTTGAAATATTCATTGGTTGTGTCACTTGCCACCTTCCAGAACAGGGTAGGGCTGGTGGAGGCGATGCCAACCTTGGCCTTGATACAGCTGGTGATTATGTAGCTGGAAGATGAACCCTCTGAGTTCCTAAGCTTGGTCCTCTCCTGCTGCCAACTTTGCTAGACTTGGTAATTTTTCTACACTTGGTAACTTTTCTATACTTTGTAATTTTGCTATATTTGGTAAGTTTGCTATACTTGGTAACCTTGCTACACTTGGTAATTTTGCAACTCTTTGTAACTTTGCGACAATTTGTAACTTTGCTATTTGGTAACTTTGCTACATTTGGTTTAAGAAACTGAATCGATGTCTTGCTCCGTGCTCTTCAGCAGACTTTTGTGATGGCTTTTCCTTTGTTGCTTTGTTGAGCATTGCTCATTTCTAGCGAGTGAAGTGTTTTCTAGAGGTCAAGTTGGGGGCCTTTCTTGGTGTTTGTGGGAGACGTGAGAAATCTTAATCTCAAGGGTACAAAAAAGAACTTAGAAGCAGCACCTGCCTCGAGTCTGTACATGGCTGGCTTTTCCCAGACACTTGAAGTACAGATGGTATTTTATAGATGCATTTGCTTTATTAAATTGATTTTCCTTGGTGAAAAATGGGGATGAGGGAGTGGGTGAGCATCCTCTTAGAGGCAATGAGGAGGGGGGCAGGGTGGGAGGGCTGCAGAGGGGAGACCGGAAAGGGGGGACAACATTTGAAATGTAAATAAATTAGATAACTGATTAATAATAATAAAAAAGAAAAGGGAGGATAAGTGTCTCCCAGTTTCAGAAGAAATGGGTGACTGCTTTTCTGAGATGAGCTTTTGCTGATCCTCATGAGTATGTAAAGGAGAAATATGTGGTCCAAACAACAACTTAAAAAAAAGGATTTAGAACAAAGAAAGAGCTCAATAAATGTGATTTAATTATTATACAAATGAGTAAGGGTGTATTTCATCCCAGTGCCAGGACTGAAGTAGGTGAAACTCAACGTTCTCAGAATCATCTCTAGAAAGATAATTCAGAGAACAGTAATAAAAAGATCAGACACTCAGTTCAAACCTAAGCAAAATATTTGAACAGACATTGTTCCAAAGATGATATGAAAGGACCAGGAGCACAGGGAGAAATGTTGAGCACCCCAGTCATTAGGGAACTACAAAGAAAAATGACAATTGGATATCACCTCAGACCACTGGGATGCTGTAAAAAAGATAGACGGACAGAAGTATGTGTTGTCAGGGATGCGGGGAAATTAAAACTCTCATCCATTGCTGGTGGGAAAGCAAAACTGTGCAGGTGCTTTGGAAAACAGTCTTATCTCTTAAGACTTTCAACATAAAGTCACAATATAACCTAATAATTCTACCCCTATGAATATACAAAAAAATTTGAAGTTCTGTTTACACAAAAGGTCTTAGGAGAGTTATTCATGATATCTAAAGAGTACAGGCAACTTAGGTTATCTGTAGGAGAAAAGGCAGTGGCCACCTCTGCATAAACGCTGGGGGCCATGCAGCCACAAAGGCAACTCCTGCAGGAGCACCTAATTGAAGACTGCCTGAGACCAAGGATTGCTGACAGTGAAAATGTCAGTCAACCAGGAACTGCTGGAGAGATGCTTATTAGAACCAATGGGACCCAGGTGGAGGGTATAAAGGGCGCCCCTACGGATTATTAAATGAGCTGATGTTTTGCCACCTCATCTCCAACCCACAAGGGCAAGTAGGGTCAGGCAGTGGGTGGTCCAGGGCACTGGCAGCAAGTGTGGATCAACTGTTAAATAGACAAAAACAACATGGTGAATCAATGGAACATTATTCAGCAGTCCAAAGGAATGAAGCCTATCCCACAGCACAACACAGAGAAAATGTTAAAACACCATAAAGGAGCTGGCAAGATGGCTCACTGGTTACAAGCACTGACTGTTCTTGCTGGAGACCTGGGTTTGGTTCTCAGCACCACCTAGTATCTCACAACCTACTATAAGTCCAGTTCCAGGGCATCTGATATCCTCTTCTGACTTCTGCTGGCAGCATTCACACACATGATACACATGCATACATGCAGACAAAAACAGTCATAAATTAAATAAGTGTAAAAAATCGAAAAAGAAAAACATGACATTAAAAGAAGGAAGCCAAGCATAAAAAGCCAGTATCATGTGACTCCACTTTCAAGGAATGTCTAGAATGAGAAAACCTAAGGACAGGAAGTTGGTTGGTTTTCCAAGGGTTTGAGGGATGGAACATCAAAGGTGACTGCTGCTGGGTACAGGGTTTAGGATGGAGGAGGTAATTCAAGAATTATATAGCGGTGTAACGTACAACATTCTAAGTAGATGTAAAGTCCAAGTGCCTTGTGTACTTTTAATAAAAAAATTAATCTTCAACACTTATGCATTATTTAAACAGTGGTATTTGCAGTCTACCATCTTTTATTGTCATTTGTTAGAAAACCCTCCACTTGGGACATTGGATCCAATACTGGGGAGATCTAAGCCTTCTTCTACCTTCAAGGACACCCACATGTATGTGGTATACATGCACTAACATAGCTGTACACACATGCACATATACATAATAATAAAAATAATAAATATAAATATAAAAAGTACTGAAGTACTTATGGATTACAGGAACTGGTAATTCCCAGTTCTTTATGTATGAAATTGTCTTGATATTTTCCCAGTTATGACTATGCTGTAGAGATGGCTCAGGGGCTAAGAGCACTTAGAGCTCTTATAGTAGACCCAGGTTTGGTTTGGCAGTTCACAACCATCTGTAACTCCAGTGGCAGGAGATCTAAGCCTTCTCCTGCTTTCAAGGGCATCTATAGGTACATGATGTACATGAACTCACACAGGCACATACACATGTATTTTTAAAATAATAATTATAATAATAAATCTATAAAAAGTTATCAACTCCATTCTACTTGCTTGTGGCCATTACTCGACTCTAGTAGGAAAGTTTGTGCTTTTGTTTCACTTGCTCACAGTGAGGAACAGGCCCCAACTTCACATAAGCCTTCGTCGTAGATGGCTTATGAATGAACAGCCCCAGAAAGAGGCAAATTATGGAAGACAGGACAGCCAGTAGGAAACTTGGGGAATGAGTTAGGTGTTCTGTTTAGCCTTTTCTAAAATTTCAAAATAATGGTTCACCTTTTGGCTTCATGAAAGCATCATCAAAGACCTGGCTTGGGGCATAGTTTTGCTTATTGAAATATAGTAGTGCATGCAACACACTGTTGAGTCTGTCAAATGGATAAGCTGGAATTACTGCTTGTTTTGTCAGAACTCAACACCTCTTGAGGCCCTGCACCCCATTGTCCTCACTCCAAGTATCACCATTTATAAGATTCAGCCCAATCCCACCATCAGTGCCTCCTGTGTGTCCTGACACCATCTCTAGGTCGTGAGCTTTAGTAGTCCCTGTGTGCCCTTTAGAGCTCCTGTGTGCCCTTTAGTGTTCCTTGTGTGCCCTGCTGCCATCTCTACGTCATGAACTTTTCTTATCTTTGATGTTTCTCTTTCTCCGGCATCTTCCAAAAACATTTCCTCATCACTTTCTTCCCATCTGCTTCAACAACCCAGACCAGCCTTGTGGGGTGATAGTGCACAGCCTTATGGGGTGGTCAGTACACAGCCTTTTGGGAGGTCCCCACCAATGTCAGAAACCCTTTCAGGCACAGTAACCAGGGAGAAGGTTGGACAGCCTGGTTCTATTAACTACTTTTCTGTTGCTGTGATAAAATACAATGACCAAAATCAACTCAGAGAAGGAAGAGTTTATTTTGCCTCATGGTTCCAGAGAACTGGATACCCACGATGGCAGAAAGGCACAGCAGGAAGCAGCAAGCAGCAAACGTGCTGCAGGAGCTGCAACCTGAGCGGTCATATCTCAGCTGCACATACAAGAAGCAGAGAGAGCAGACGAGAAGTGGGGTGGTTGTAAAGTCTGACCTCAGTGATGTAATTCTTCCATCAACATTCCCCATTCTAAAAGTCCCCATAGCCTCGCCAAACAGTGCCACCAACCAGGGATGTTCAAATGCATGAGCCTGTGGGGACATTTCTCATTGAAGCCACCACACCTAAGTTGTCTTGCATGGAAAATGACAAGTAGGAGTGGACTGACTTGTTTGGGAAGTAACAGATCGCTCACCTTTAAGAAAGATCTAACTCTAATAAGTGTCTGCACCTTCTGCTCACAGGAACTTGTACATAGGCTTGTGGGGTGACAGTGCACAGCCTTGTGGGGTGACAGTGCACAGCCTTGTGGGGTGGTCAGTGCACAGCCTTGTGGGGTGACAGTGCATAGCCTTGTAAGATGACAGTGCATGGCCTTGTGGGGTGACAGTGCACAGCCTTGTAGGGTGACAGTGCACAGCCTTGTGGGGTGGTCATTGGACAGCCTTGTGGGATGGCAGTGCACAGCCTTGTGGGGTGGGCACCAGCTCTGTGCTGGTGGGAATAGCTGGTGGCAGCTGTTCCTGGTCACGAGGGAGCTGGCAGCACCAGGAAGCCTGAGCCTGGAGCCCAGTGCAGCTGAGTTAATTACACCCTCCCCATGAAGAGAGAAATCAGAACACTGAGTTTGCATTGAAACCAGCCCGGCATGGCGGACCCAAAATTACTCTAGCATTTTTGTTTTCTGGATTGTTCTAATTAGCAGCTCTCTGCACCAGCCTTCAATTTTTTTTTCTCTTCCTCTTCTCCGCTGGCAAAACCCAACATTCAGGAACGATCGGAAGTGAATTTGTGTCACATTGTGCTAGGACATCACTCTGCCTGGTCATTACTCTGCCACCGTGGATTCATTGAATTCTTCTTCGTTTTTATTTTTTTAATTTGCACTTCAGTAGTTTTCTATGTTTGGGTCTAACATGAGTGTAGAATTAACATAATCTGTTGGTGACTGGAGAGGCCCAAACATCTGAGAGCCTAGCTTTTAAGGAGTGTTCTGCCCTGTGCTTTAGCTTTATATAGAAGCCATAAGAAATGCTATCCTTTAATTCATCCCTTTGTAAGAGTGAGAGAAGAGTGAAGAATAAGTGAGTCGATATGTGTTCAACATTTAAGGGGACAGACAAAGGGAAATGATTGAAGGAAGGCCCTGCTCAGCATGCAAGATGTCAGTGTTACCAACAATGAACTAAGACATCACCACTGGATGCTCAGTACCAGTTTATTGTCTAACAGAAGGTGAGAGTGTGCCATGCTGAGCATCCCAGCCTACACAGCAGGTAGAACCATCCCATAGCTGGCCCCTTATTTGCCCATGTGCAAAGCCTGATGAACTAGCCCTGATACAGCGTGGAGGAAGAGCCTAGATGGCATAAGAAACAGACACGCAGATGAAAACTAATCAGGAGGGGCTGGAGAGATGGTTGTCGCCAAGCTGAAGAGTAGTCGCTGCTCTGGCAGCAGACCTGGGCGTGGGTTCCACTCACATGGGAACTCTCGATCCTAACAGGAGACTGGCTGCCTTCTTCTGGCCTCTGTGGGCTCCGGGCATGCATATGGTGCATATACACACATGCAGGGGAAAATACTCACACACATAAAATGAAAATAATCAAAGGTCTTTAAATGTTTTAAAATTTAAACAGAAATAGCTATCCTACCTTGGCCTTCAAAACAAATATGTTTAAGGATTTTTTTTTTATCTAATGCAAACATTTCTAGATGGAAAAAGTAGGTAAGTAGACAAACTCACTCTAAAAATTATTTCAGTTTCTTCTTGTGCAGTGTACCAATACTATTCCCTCTCTGAGAGGCAGCATGAGGTAACTCCAGTTCTTTCTCCTCTCTTGCTTTCCACACACAGGGCAGTCTCACAAATCTGTGATCTCTCATTGGTTCATCCAAATAGGTATTACAGCACAGAGCAAGCATCTCACGCCATCAGAGTTATCTCCTATGCTTTTCCCTCTTATAAAGTGAGAGGGGCAGACAGCAAGTCTCCTGTCTCTGAGCATCTGTACAGATTGGTTCAGAGTGTTGCTGATGAAGACAACCATTGGCAGGCGTGTGTCACTTCAGCTTTGTCCATGATTTGTCAGGTTTGTGTTTGACTGCCTTGGATGTGTGTGCCTCAGATACCAGGGCTGCTGACCTTGACAGCCGTAACTCGGGCTGTGAGATGTCCCATCTCGGATCACTGGTTAGCAGTAAGGACAAGAAGCCTAAGATGGCTTCCACAGAGCACTGTCACAGGACAGCTTCCTCTGCAGATGTATGTCTAGAACACTTGAAAATAAACCCAATGTTCATTTCAAGGGAAAATTCAATATCTTCCTGAAAGCAAGATGTCCTTTGTGCTCTGGGCTCTCATTTGTATGTGTCATTTCCCTATTTCCTTCGCCACAATAAAATACTTACACAATGACTCTTGACTTTCAGATGAACAATTATAGATCTTTCTAGTTGGGCTCTTTTGCTTAAAGTGGCTTCAGCAGAAAAAAAAAAGATATATTGTCTATTCTTTGAAATCGTCTTCACTCTGCTCTCCCCTCAACACTTAGAGCATAGTTCAGAGAAACCGTCTGCCAGGGAGGAATCAGAACATTGAGTTCAGGCTAATTCTGTATTAGAAGAGATTTGCATAAATTATTTCAAGTTTCTAAGTTGGTTTAATTTGTATCTGAGCTTGCCTAAGAACTTTGATTTACACTTGCGAGTTTTAGGAGTGTAAGAGCAAGGGTCCTCTCATTCATTCATTCCTTCATTCACTCAATAATCATTATTTATTCAACACATATTTAAGAAACAAATAGTATACAGCACACTGACTACAAAAGGAGTCTAGAGAAAAGGCCTGTGGGATCTATGTGCACATTGCACCGTACCGAGACAAGCCCTGTACCGGAAATGTGCACTGGGAACCCCAGGGAAGAAGTTTTGGAAAATCAGAGTGAAAGTCACAGAGAAGCACTCAGCCTGGGATTAAGATGGAAACTCCCAAATAGTTCTATTGTCTAGAAGCCCTGAACTGGAAAAGGATGGGAAGACATCTGATAGAATGTAAGGAGAGACAGCAGGGTAGACATCATGGATATGGCCGGAGAAAAGAGACGTCTTTGCTGCGAACTCGACAGGATTTGGGCTGTTAGCAAATTCTATAAGGCCCTGTTAGTAATACCTATAGCTTTAGATTCAACATTTAAGTTGAAAAAGAGTAGTAAGGGGGTCTACATCAGGAGATGTATCCTGATATATCCTTGGATCTATGAAAACAGTCTCCCCACCTCCATAGCTACTTGTTCTGTCTGAAGTACCATCCACTGCATTCTACTTTTGAGCTGACAAAGAGCTAGCTTAGTGAGAGAGATCTGCCATCACAGGTCACTGTCCTTATGGAAGGAGCTCCCCACAACCTTTCACTTCTTATTGGGTCTGGTGACCTTTGCCAAGTACCAGAGGAAGCTGCAGAAACTAGAGTACAAGAGCTGGCCCGGAGATGCACAGTCAGGGCCTCTGTCCCACCCACATTCCAGCCAAGGAGGAATGTTAGCAGGAATAGAGGGAAATTCTACTGACTCCTGGGTTCTTCTTACTCATGAAGCCATTCGTCCATCCATTTTGTACACAGGTGTGCTGCATGCTTCTTGGGGTAGGAGAGATGCAGGTGGAGTCGACCTTTCCCAGTTTCTTGGACAGGTGAGAAGACTCCTTTGAGTCTTGGGAGGTCATCTTACCAGGTGCTTTCTCCTCCCTCACTCCGCAAGTGAAGCTTTCGGGCCTCAGTCCTCTGTGTGCAATTGGTGTGACATTGCTCAGCCCATGCTCCTGTTAGCTGACACCAAGAGTCACTGAGACTGTAAAGGAAGGAGGGTCAGTGCTGCAGCCTTAAGACAATGCTTCAGGCAGGCAGTGGTGGCGCACACATTTAATCAAGACAATGCTTCATGTCTCTAGTTTCTCGTGATCATGCCGGTTAGAAATGTATTTGCCCAAAGGCCTACACAAAGGCTGTGTTGCCTAACGGCAGCTAAGCAGGTTGGAATTGCTTTGCTCGTGAAACAGGAACCAACAGGAGGGTAGTTCTGATGGACTCCGAGACCTTCCCATCTCGTGGCTACAGGGGCTAAGCTCCTCAGCGATGACCTCCTGCCTTTAGTTGGCTGCTGGGATCGCAAACCTTGAAGGTGAGGTCTGACGAGGAAGGATGGGGCCGTGTAAAAATCATAAGCATGCACCCGCCAGAAACAATCTTTCCGCAAACGCCCCTCTTCAAAACTTTTATTTTATACCCTGGTGGCCTGAGGTATGTTAAAATGAAAGGGCAAATAAGTTCACTCGGAAAAAAAAAAAAAAAACAAAAGGCAAGTCAGACTCTGAAAATGAGGAGGGGGAGGGGAGGGCAAACGTGAGCAGCTCTGGCCTAAGAACCCTGTCACACCGACCCTAGGTCCCCATAGTCTCTGCTCCTTCTGCCAGGAGGAGTTGCTTCTTGGTCATGTTTTGGAGAGAAATACATCAAAGTGGCTCACAGTCTTAGATTAAGACAGAAGCCCTGGGATGGGAGTCGTTGGTCTTGTATATGCAGAGGCTTTTCCTCTGACATCTAAAATTCTCCTAGTCTCGGACAATTTGACAACGATGTGCCTCCCAGGTTCCTTCATCACTGAATTCTTGGATTTTGTGCCATGCGGTTTTCATCGGTTTGGGTGTTTATGGATCTCAGACATCTCTTGTGCCCCGCCCCATCGCACAGATCGGCGAGCACCGTGTGCTGTTGGCATCCGTTTTCCCTGACCCTTCTACTTTGGAAGGTTTCTGCTGCTGTGTCTTCCTCCATCTCAGTAAACTCTGCAGGGTCTGGCTTTGCTGTGCTCCCACCAGTCTCTCCACCCTTCCAGTTTTCCACTTCCAAAGGCTCAGCAGGAGGCTCTTTCTATCTCAGCCACATATCTAGCATCTCAAGAGATGAAACAGTCCCAGTGAATATTTCAGGTGTTCCCCTGATGTTCTGCAGTGAATTCTGCGTAAATCTCAGTTGACTCCATTTTCTCTTCATTGTAGTGCGTATCTTTCTGAACCCTTTTGCATGGGAAGCCTCATTGTGTCTTTTCCTTATCGAATGCTCAGTGGTCTTGTGTTTCTATAAATATTTCTGACCTCTGTTCAGGCAAGCAGCTACATCTCCTGAGGATAATTTTATATTTGGTGTGTTGATTTTTGAACTTTCCCAGGCAAGGTTAAGAGCACCAGCAAGTTTAGGGCCCACCCCAGATACTTGGAAGGGTGGACTCTCCCCCTCTGCTCTGTGGAAGCCAGCATTTCTCTCTGCCCTGTGTGAGCACCCAGTGCTGTGACCTTCAGCCTTTGCTTTCTTTTCCAAGACTGCTGTTCTCACGGGCAACCTGGTGCTTCAGTGGGTTTGGTACATCTTCATGGGATCACATGCCATGTCAGATCACAGCATGCTGGGAAACTATAGAAAGGAAAGGGTGGGTGGAAGGTAAAGAAATATACAAACAAGAGAGAGAGAGAGAGAGAGAGAGAGAGAGAGAGACTAAGACCTGTATCCTGGCCTTTCCTTCCTTCCCCTTTACTTCAGCCAGGACTGCAGCCTGCAGAAAGGTGCTGTCCACAGTCAGAGCCGACCTTCTGGCCTTAGCTAAACTCTCAGCTAAGCCCCCACAGATACACCCAGGGTCTTGCTCCATCAATCTCCCTGGCAGCCCCCAGTGTAATCAGGTTGACAGTGAAGATTAGCCATCTTGTGGAACTTTCAGGGACCTCGACTTGAGTGCTCTCTTGACTCCCCATGTCCACTTACCTCTCAAGGAGTACTAGCCGTCCTTACGTTTATTACGTAGTGTGGAAACGGTTTATATTTAGGCTGCTTGAGGTGGGGGGAGGACTCATTTCTGCTACTTCATCTTTCCTCGAAGCAGAAGGCGGTTGCTCCCTCTCTACAAAGGATGTGTCATCTCAAGGCCCATCAGTGAGCTACTTACAATCTGCAGTAAGGAGAAACAAAATTCTCTCATCTTTTTTATAAAAAAAAAAAATAGCTACTTCCTGTGAAGGCTTCCCCCCATCTCCTTTTTAATTAAATAACTTGCATTTACATAATACTTGTACAATTAAAGTTTTTCTGCCTACACAGGACTATTGCTTAAGTAGGAGAGCTTCTTCTTCATCTCGGGTGAGTAGTGAGCAGGGGGAGTTATCCCAGCCTTGGTCCTACTCTGAGAAGTTTCTCAGGCTCAAACATGGACTTGCTCAAGAAAACACTGGAAAGCCGTGTGGGCAGAAAATATCAGTAGTGTTCTCTGCATCATATAGTCTTGGCTTTTGTTCTATGCCCATCCCTGGGAAGTGCTAGGCAGAGCTAGAGCTAGAATGGCTAGATTAACTTAAGATAGCATTCCATATAGACTTCATAACTGTTTTTCTGCAAGACATGTTCTGTTCCCTAAAGAAAATCTCCCCGGGAGAAGACACATGAATGATTCAGCCTGATATTAAGCAGGGAGATGCTGTACAGCAAAAAAAAAAAAAAACCTGAATTTGTTGGAGGCGAGGAAGGAGATCTATAAAATTCTATGGGAAAATAAGTTAGACTTTGGCTGAGTTTTAAAGGGAGGAAAGTATCAGGTAGGGTTTTTAGTAACCTTAAAAACTCCATACCTAATGCCAAAGGGTTTTTGTGTGCAGCATACATGTTCTGATGTTAAACTCCAAGTCCCACATGTCCCAGATTCTTGCTGATCACACTAAAAGGAGTTTTCAGAAAAGAATGGTCCGTATTCTTCTTCAAAAGCAAGGATGCTGTCCACTGCACTCGGTACACGGGCCAGAAACCGTGGAGCCCCACCAGGGCATGAGTTCTGATAATGTCAGTCCTCAAGAGATTATTTCAAGCCTGCCCTTGCTCTATCTGTCCACCTGTCAGACACTACAGAGATTATCACAGCAACCTATCCTAGCATGGGATGCAGGTTAGATAACATTAACACACCAGAATGTGTCCTCTGCTGTGTGACAGGGGCTTCACATGCTGGCGAGCCTGTGGTGAACACAGCTTAGCAGAAGCTTAGAGAGAGTCTGAGGAATTTCGCTTTCCAGAGGGAGGCACACATCGGGCTCCAGAAAAATATTTATCTAAGGTTGAAGGGCAACACAGTCTGCAATGTGCTTGCCCGGTAGGCATGAGGAACCAAGTCTGATCCCCAGAGTCTATGTTTAAAGGAAAGACAGGGGGAAAGCGGGGCACGTGGCACACTTTTATAAACTCACACTCGGAAGCTGGAGACCCCTGGCCAGCCATCTTAACCTAATCACTGAGACCCAGGCCAACTCTTGTTTCAAACTTTGATTCAAACAGCAGCAGCAGCAACAACAACAACAACAGCAACCACAACATTAAAAATTTTGAGGCATGACACTCAAAATTGACCCCTGGCCTCAACACGGATGAATACAGACAAACACTCACACACAAACACACACATGTGCATACATGTACACAAAGGTGGGGGAGGGACTAAAAGAATTATCAGACAAAATCCCTTCTGAGCTCTGATGAGAAAAATCTCTCTTGAACCTAAGACCTTACCCACTCCTCGCCACAAACAAATTTTCAAACTTGACCATAGGCATGGATACCTGGGGGCTTGTTTCTTTGCTCATTTGAAAACTCCCTGGACCTCCATGCCTTGATTTAAATTGAAACTGTGCGATTGCTCTTAATTATCGAGCTTCAGAAATTGGCCAGGGAGGCTAGGCTCCGTGTCACAGGCTTATAATCCTTGCTACTTGAAAGACCGAGGTGGAAGGAGAGGAAGGTCAAGGCAGAAAGGTCAAGGCCTGTCTGGGCTGCAGGAGGAGCTCAGGCCTAGCTCTGCAACTTACTGAGCACCTTAAAATAAGAATTTCAGAAAGCTACGACTTTAGGGAGCAGGAGCCTAGCATGCACCATTCAGTACCACCATCAGTGGGGAAAGGCCATGTGCTGTTAAAAATTCTCTCAAGTGTGATCCTTTGTTTTCCTGGTGGAGATGGCGTTATGGCCATAATACAGTTTTAGGACTTCCAGTGAGAAAGGTCTTTGGATTTTCGTCAGTACTGTTCAGCCACACCCTGCTGCTGTCTGCCCTCAGAGCTCAGATTCCTTGAGCAATGTTGTTTGCCCTTATGTTTCAAATCTTCTATTTGGATCAGTTTGTGAATGAAGATTGTTTAAGGCTCCCCCCTACACACGCCCCTCACCTTGTCTGCGGGGCGAGTTTGGCTCGTCCTCTAGGTAGGCACTGTTCTAGACATCCTGAATGTAGTGAACGAGACACACCATAAGCTGCAGCTGGAAAAGGATGCAGAAGCTTCCGATAGAGCAGCAGGGCCTGAGCTCCTGGCCCAGCAGTCTAGGCAGACCCCTGCTGGCCGCCTCTGTCTCTGCAGGGTTGTGTCTGTGTGGGTGACTGGTGGGGCCTTGCGCAAGAAAAGGCTTGCGAAGACTGAAACAGCTTGTCAAGGTATCCTTGTGGGTGTCTGTATTGAAGTGTCACAGTACGAAGGCTTTTTATTAGCAGCTATTTTCGAAGCCGAACACCGAAACGGAACAGTTTCTTCCATACATGGCACTTCCAGGCTGGCTGCCTCCCTCAGCACAGTACGACAGCACCAGCCTTCACATAAGGGGGTGGAGAACATGACGCTGGATCCTTTGACGGTGGAGCCTGGCTATGTGGCCCACGCCCTGAGCCCTGGAGATAATTTGGTTCATTCACATGTTTCTGATGACGGGATGCAGCCGCAGGGGCTGCGGAGGATGGGGCCTCGTGCGTTGCCTTTGCGCACAGCCCGAGAACCCTCCTGTTTTGAATGGGTTCGGAGGGATGGGTGGCCTGTGCGGAGGGCAAAGAGAAACCCGGGCCAGCTAAGCCGGGTGGGAGTGCTCTTTCAGTCCCCTTCAGCTAAATTCTTCACAGCTCTCTTCTAGCATGCAGCAGGTTCTCTCTAGAAAACTCAGTAGACTTCATTGTAATAAAAAAAATGTTTGCCCGAAAAGACTCCTTTCAGTGCATTAGAGAGCTGATTCTGGACCTTGGAAGGAAGGGTATGCATTCTACCTTAATACCTCAGCTTGGATGGAGCCAGCTCAACCACCTGCTTTTGTTTTGGTGCTTTGAGTTTTGAGAGAAAGTCTCACCACATAGCTAGCCCAAGCTGCCCCTCATTTCTTCATCCTTTTGCCTTGGCATCTGAAGTCACAGATGTGTAGCCCCTCCTACACCTGTGTTTTGATGCTGCAGAGGAAGAAAACAGTATTCAGAGAGGCAAAGTCACCTCCTGAAGTGTCCTGGCATCTTTTGAGGTTACTCCCCACCCCCAGGAGGTGGAAAGGGTTAACTTTCAAGGTCATAACAAGGTGACTTTGAGTCATTTCTACATCTGGTACATGAACCATCCATCACACAGAGACCCAGATCCTGTTTGTTCCTCTGTTGTGTGTGCACAGCGTGATGTGACTTCGGCTCATTGGATCAACTTCTCTGACCCTGATTTCCAAGTTCACCAAAGTGGAAATGTCTTTTCTGCCTGCTGCCTCATGCTGTCATGAGGGTACCACGGGAGATACGACGTGGGAATGTGTGACTGGTTCTCAGGACTCTCATTGCCATTGGTGAGCAGCAGGGAGCCCCGTGCTGATGCTTACCCAGGACTCCCGCCTCCATGCTTAGAATGTGGCTCTCTCAGATAAACCACTCTGAGTGGAAGATGGTTCTCAGGGGTGGGAGCACCGACTTAGACCTTTTTGGAATATTTCAAGTTTGCTATTGGCTCACTGTATTTCCCGCTGCATCCCCCGTGTCTATGATACAACATGCCACTCTTGTATTATGGACATGAGTTCACTCTTATATAATATTGCTCTGTTCTCCCCTTCTACGGTGATATGTGAGAGATTTTCCAGCAGTGTGAAAAGGATTAGTTCAGATCCCTGACTGCCCACTGATTCACGCTCCAGGTTTCTTGCCCAGGCCCTTCATGGCAACCTCAGCCACCACCACTGCAAAAAAAAAAAAAAACCAAAAAAAAACAAAAAACAAAAAAACCTTATTTGTAAGATTTATTTATTTTTATTGAAGTGTGCTAGCGTTTGTGTGTGCCTCTTGTGTGTAGTGCCTGTGGAAGCCAGAAGAGGGCATCAGACACCCTGGAACTGGAGTTAAAACCATTGTGGGCAGCCATGTGGGTACCAGGAACTGAACCCAGGTCTTCTGCAAGAGCAACTAGTGCTCCTAATTGCTGAGCCATGTCAGCATCAGCAGAACCACTGAGAGCACGTCTTACCATTCCATGTAAAGTCCCTCCCCTGCTCTTTGAGGTAAGCCGACAATTCCCATCTCTTACCATTGTCAGCCATGTGAGTTAACAATTTTTCTAAGGGTGAAACACACACCACAAAAGGAAGCCATCACAGGATAAGCCACACACACAGTAGAATATGCTAGGCAACAAAGGACAGGGCTCAGGTCTTCAGCACTTTGAAAAGGACTGGAGACTCCTGCTACAATGTAACATTTAAAACATTAAAATAAAATAGACATGGTTACAAAATAATACCATCCAGAGCTATACATCTTAAATTGCGATATGAGGTATGATTAAAGCATTAAATGGGACCTGGGGTGAATATAAAGTGGTAGCATAAAGGATGTTTTGGAATATGTGCAGCAGCAATGGCATGACATTACGTCACCAGGTCATATGTGTATTACCTTTGGAGTTTCTGCTAACACCACCTCTGTTTGTTACCCATGTTAACAGCTGAAAGAAACGCTGGACCCAGAGGTGAATCAAGCATGTGTGCACTCCATGGTCATGCAATTCCTGTGAATCAAGTCCACAGAACACATCAGGGTCTGTGTGCTACCGGTTCAGTAGCCCTGTGCTTGAACATCATGCAACAGTGCTTATTACGCAGGTGCCATGAATTTCTACTAGCTAGGAGCATCGGTCACGACCTGATGCAGGGACATGGAGAAGCACAGTAATCAGACAGGGCAGACCCTGCAGACCCCGAGATGGGATGAACTCCCGGCGTTCCAAAGACTCAACTTCTTCAACTTTTACATTTTACTAGCCATAGTATTTTTGCCAGGAGACCTGTGTGAATCTGTGCACCTCAGGCACTGCCTGTCTTTGCAATAGGCAATTATCACATCAGCTCTCATTGCTGTAATTATATGTGAACATAGGAAGAGGCTATCTCATAAATCAACAGCCTAAGAGGGAACTGACACTGGACAGCCTGGTGTTAAACAGGGCATGCGCACACTCAGCTTGATTAGCTGAGTTCAGCCCGTATTTCTCCACCTCTCCACACTACAAGGACCCTTGCCAAGAGCCTAGTTGAAACCAGTACACTGCCGGCCCAAGGCTGTTCCTTAGCTTCTCTCCCATTAGGGCACCTATAAAGACCCAGACGGTTATTTGTCATAGCTTCATTTTGATAAGCCCTCTCCTTCATCATTTGCTACTCTCTCAAGCAGCTCTCAGGCATCTCTGTACATCTTGTGTTAGGATTCAGTCTGGGACAAAGCTCAACTCTAGTTATGAGAGCGCACTTTCTGGAAGTTATGCCAATCTCTGCCTACCTCCTCCTTTGTTTCCCTCCACCCACTCCCTTGTTCCTACTGCCTGCAGGAATACTAAGTTTACCATGTTCAGGGGCAAGGGTTGGACTGTCACTGAGCTATGACTCCAGATGCACACCTTCCCATTTAAAAAGGATGTCATTTCATCCCTCCTTTCCTTGACTGCCAAACATTCTGGATAGAGCAGAGAGAAAATTATTGAAACTCCTCCAACAAATACCATGCTGGGTGTTAGGGAGGAAAAGGTGGGCAAAGGTGTATTAGCCTTGTAGGGAATCTTGCATTGTCAAATAATCCATAGACACACACCAGATAGTGCAGTGAGTGGTGTGGAACAAACTGCTGGGGGCTGCATAAACCTGCAAGGAGGAGGGGAGTCCAACTTGGTGTGAGTGCTGGGAAGCCCACAGAGAGCATCTCTGAGAGGAGGCTTGCAGGTTGGGCTAGAGCAATACTGCAAAACATTAGTACCTTTTCATGGTCTCATTTTATAATATATAACCATTGCCCACGTGAATGTTTAAGGCATGGTTAATGTGCTTTGATCTTCTTTGGTGTAGGGGATTTTTTGTGATTTAGACTCTCATAGCGACACAGTTCTGGGTTTTCTTCTGATAATTAAAATTAGCTACAATAGCCTCATTTCTATAAACTTACTTTAGCCCAGTCAGAAAGGCAGTACCAGCTACTGGTCTTTGGAGCACAGGGAAGTTTGATCAAGTCTGTGGTTCCAACTCTCTCTGCAGTGAGCCAGGGCTGCACGGTCTTCATGCTTCTTTCAAGCTTGCCAAACTCCACCAGAGCCTCCAGTGGCATTGGGGATGTGTGCTCTGCACAGTGCTAGCATCTTATTGGTTTCGAACAGGAATGCTTAAGTAGTTTGAGGCCATGCTAACAGTTTCTCCACATCCTGGAGAAGGGAATGCTTCAATGTTGACTGCCTTGAGGTACAAGTGACTGGGAGCTGTGAGGGGCACGGGCTGAGGGAGATGGGAAAATGGTAAGCAAGGTTACACCTGGTTCAGCAAGGTTACACCTCACCAGGTAATGCCTCTTTATTCTCCAATCTCAGCAAAACTCACCAACTCATTCATTCACAGAGGCAACATTCACCCTAGGGTGCACTTGACCATGGTGGGCTTTCCCTGTTAGCCACTTGGTACTGGAAGACTATATATGTTCTCCTTCAGAAATACATAAGAACTAAACGGGAATGCGTCACAGTTACAGGTGTCTCTGAAAGTCCTCTGCAGGCACGAGCGGGTTGAGTGTTCAGCTTCTGATGTCATTTTCAAGGCAAGGTAGGTCATGTGGTGTAGGCCCCTGCTTTCGGTTACAGCCTTCACAGACTGTTCTGTTCCCATAAGCAGCCGCCACCAAGAGTGTAGCTGCCACCAGGAGCACTGCTCTATTCCTTGCTTGCCAAGATGGACTGAGAGAGACCTTTTGAAATCTTACTGCTAACCAAAATAAAGCCTTCCTAGCACTGAGGATTCTATCAGGCATGTTGTTCCAGCAATATTAAAGAAACTAACCCAGGAGGTCTATGTGAACCCAGACCTTACATCTCAGACTCCTCATTTCCAAACACATACACCTCCAAACCCTTTCAAATAAGAAGCAGAGTGGGCTAGCTAGCAAGCAGAGCCTTCCCATCATCAATAAGAGTAACCCCCTGTGGTAATCTAAACACCAAGTGTGGTATCATGATTTCTAAGCATTGGGTGCCACCCAGCTGACCGGGGAAAACAGGGGCCTCTCTGGGGCTCCATTTCAGAGGCCTTACTGACAAAAAAGGCAAATGGTGTTTGCAGGGTCCAGACATTTGGCTCTACGATTCCAATTTTTAGTTCCACTAATTAAATGCAAACAAACAAACAATCCCCCCCAAAACCCCAAATACCAAACAACAACAACAACAAACCAACTCTTTTCCTTGAAGACTTGGGATCAGTTCTTAGAGAATTTAGAAAACTTACAAAGCTAGTGGAGTGGGGAGGGAGGGGAGGAAGGAGAGAGAAAGGGGTAGAAAGAGGAGGAGAAACTGCAAATTGTGTTCTGCAGAAGGCCAAGTCCTGCTTACCAATATTTTAAATATTCATTTCTTTATCTCCTGGGCTTGGCCAAGCCCAATGAATGATTCAGAGTTTTCCTCCAGATCCATTCTGCCTCCTAGCCAAACCCATAAGAGGATTAGATGGTGTTATCTTCCATCTTTTCCTATCAGGACACTATCTCCGCATTAGCCAAAGAAATGTATTTAATCTTAGGCCAGACTTTCGGGAATCGCTTTGTTTTAGGGGTCCATGCACATGGAAGAATAGGAAATGACAAAGGAATCACAAGGTGTCTAAGACACCCCTCCACAGTGACAGCCGTATCTGCTATCACACTTGGATCGTGAAGATCAGAATGACCTATGCTCAGCAGGGCCTCTGCCATGAGGCTGATGTCCTCATTAAACAGCAGAATGGAGGGTGCGTGCCTTCTTGTTACCTGGCAGTGTTTGAAGTGAGCTAAACAGTGCAAGTGTAGTTTGCAAATGTCTCAGTCTTAGAGATTGTAATTTACAGCAAGCTCAATGTCTCGTCCATTTAAAGATTAAGAATTAGCTCCTCCTTCTCCTCTGTTTCTTCTCCTTTTCCTCTTCATCCCCTTCTTCTTCTCATCCTACTCCACCATCTCTTCCTGCTCCTCCTCTTTCTTTTTACCACTTAGAAGCCTTCAGGACTATAATCTTTCTTCCTCCACAACTCTCTAACCAAAAGTTAGTACCTTCTGTTATACCATCGTGGAAACTGAGGCAGTGAATGAGATGTTTGAGGTCTCTCTATGGTGTGGGATAGTGATTTTCCCAGAAACCAATGCCATTGACTTTCCCAACTGATTTAGAAAGCAACCTCCCTTCCCCTCACCTCTGCCTCTTGTAGGCCAACTAAGAACCAATGGAGATAGAGGTCTTGTTGCCTTTGCCACATGCCTGCTGGCTCTGGCTTTCCCAAAGCAGGTTCAAGAACCCCCAGCAGTTTGGGGGTTAAGGGAAGCGGGCCTGGACATGGCCTGGGTGTGGCATGTGTCCAGAAAAGAACTGCTGCTACAAAGGAGGAGAGCACTGTGGGAAAGAAACAGTCCCTTGAATGAGACCGGGATGTCCTGAGCTCTGTCCTTGAGCTGCCTGGGGCTGCGTCTTGGCAGTGCCCGGAGCCACTCACTGCCCCAGGCACTTTGGGAGCACCTTGAAAGAGGGCAGCTCTCTTGAGTTAGTACACACAGGGCTGTCTGCAAAGGACGGCCACCCAGGGGGAGTTCTCAGAGGAGGGCAGGCTCCATTGAGGAGTGGTCAACCAAATATTCCCAGCCCAGCACTCGGAAGCTTTTCTTTTCTCCTCCTTCTTTCCCAAAATGCAAATTGCCTCCAGTCCTTGGAATAAGGAAGATGGGTTGCTAGGCAACTACTTCTAAACAAGTCCTTTCCCCCACCCCCATTTTTCTTGACCCCTGGAACAATGAAGACTTTTCAGCAAATGGAAACAAGATGAGGGGAAAGACAAAAATAAAGTAGAATCAGACATTACAGAGGTGCTTGGAATATGGGAAGAGAATATAATATTGACAGGGTTTGTTCTGAGCAGATGGAGAGGGATTTCACGTTACTAATGTGGTCATGGTGTCCATAGAGCCAAATAAGGCGGCAGTGTGACAGTTCTGATTCCACTTGTTAGGACAATGGCCCCGAGAGTATGACGTCATAACCAGTCCATTAGGAGTTTTGGGAATCTGTGTTTCTGTCCGGATAACAAGGTCTCCGATTACCGGGCTTTACAAAGGTCTTTTTAATGACTCTCATATTTTGCTGTATCCTGTGGATGTCTTAGTAGGGGACAGCAGCACACTGAAGTTGTGGGATGGAAACAGATTTGGATGAAAGACTGCCAGCTTGAGTGTAGAGGGGTTTAAAGAAAAGCACAAGGGACAGAACCTTCTACACCTTGGTCTGACCATACAAGGACAGGCAGTGGTTACAAGTAGGAAGCTGGCCCATCAAGGGACTGAACCAACTGTATTTGCTTAGACGGCCATCACAAAATACCATGGGCTGGGTGGCTTAAACTCCAGAAATATCCTATGTCACAGTCTGGAGGGTCCAGGTCAGAGTGCCAAGACCAAGCTCAGGGTTATCTTCGTGACTTACTGATGACGGCCACACTACTGTGAGTCCATGCAGAAAACAGCCCTGCCGTCCGTCTTGTCTCTTTTGGAAAGAGTTCTACTGGATCGGGGCTCTACCCTATGACCTCACCCATCCATAGGCACCTCTGTGGATGGGCCATTTGCCATGCAGTCACAGAGGGACTTAGAGTGTCCGAGAGGAATTTGATCTGAATATAACTCAGCTCAAAGTCACTACTCTGAAAGACCACAGTTGTAGGAGTCTCAAGGACTAAAGTATCTCCCTGGAATACAGTATTTTAATATACACATTCATGCAAGGCCTGATATTATTCCAACTTTTTCAAACATCCAACTAAAACACTGGAAGGTCAGCTGACCTGTCTAGGGAATAACCATGAAGGACACATGCTGGCCAACCTTCTTAAAAAGAAAGCCAGCGGTTTCCAAAACACCATACACAAGTCTAACTGTTATCAACCCACGGGGTTTCCTTGGCTTTGGTCCACCTTAAATGTTTTTATGGTAAAAAACAATGTTATAAAAACACTCTGAGACTCAAAGGGGGAAATTAAATCATTCCTAACTCCACAAGTTGCATACATTGTGTATTGATACAGGCTATTTTCTTATACGTTTGTGTGTAACTATTGGTGTAGATGTAGGGACCTACGAATACTGGCAACATGTGTGTACAACATGCGTGTGCACATACAAAAGACTCTTGTTATTCATAGCATGTGAGTCCCACAACATCACTGAAAACTGAGGTGGTAAATCTGAGATTCCACCTGGGTTTAATGCAGGTTAAACTGTCACTTCTGGTCCTCACGTTTCTGTCGGCTGATCTGCCGGTGTAAGAAGCATATGGGCCCTTCTGTGTAAAAGCTTCTTATTTAATATAAGCGTGTCCTTAATTTAGGGTGGCTGAACTTAGTGTCCCACTTCACAGTGGTTGGTGCAAGAGGAAGCTTCACTTAGTGGAAACCTTATCATTTCGCCTTTTGAGTTGGGTAATTTCCCAGGCTGGACGCACCAAGTGCGTTCCTCATAGGATGCTGGGCAGTGGCAGTGAGCTGCAGTTCCCCAGTCAGCCAGGCACCCACTAGAGGAAATGCCTTACCTGACTAAACTAAGCCCGTTCTGAAGGTTGAGGACATCAACTGTGTTGTGTTTCCAGGCAGTGACCTGTTTGCTGAGACCCAACTCCAAGCCTAGGAAACACCTGTGTGTTGCAGATTCATAGACACTGAATGGAGGGCTAATGATTTGAACACAGAACTTGCCAGAACAAAGTAGATTTAATGCACATATTTTTCTGTAAGGCACACCCCAGCTTTCTTGGCCTTAGGAACTGGAGGCCGTACCTCACCACTGCTTGGAAACCATTTTAAGCAGCAAAGCAACTAACAGAGTCTCAAACGATACAGAATGAATGGTACTAAGTCCTTCTTGAAAGGTACACTTGGTGGAAAGCTGAGAGAAGACTGTCTCGCAGTGTCCCTGAGGTTTGCTAGAACACCCAAGCCAGAAAATTCCAATTTTAATTGTCCTGTGCGTGACTGTGAATGCCTGAGAGCACCCTGACTATTGATTTGGAGGTTACAAGCTGATTTTATGAAGTAGACGGATCTCCAAATTCACATTTAGTAAGGAAAGCTTACTGCGTTGACTCTGACACCATCCAAACATGCTCCAACCTTACCTTCTCTCTAACAGCCAGCCAGGAAAGGACTGTCTTCCAGGCAGCTGGGAGGAGGGTCTCAAAGCCAACCCCCACAGTGACACACTTCTTCCAACAAGGCCACACCTCCTAATAGTGTCACTCCCTGGGCCAAGCATACACAAACCCCCACAGATAGGTTCTGAGTGTTTATTGATTATCTAAAGTTAAGTCTTTGCAGGGAAAAGAACAAAACAAAAAACCCAAAAAAACCCTAAAACAGCTTACTCAAGAAACTAGCTAAATTTGTTGAAAAGCAAGTTATCAATCTAGTTGATTGGCTGCTTCTAGGTGGAGTGAATTCTGATTAGTGAAAGAGTAAATTGTTTACAGCTTCTCAATGCTTATGTGCCTTATCATTCTCCACGTCAGATGGAGTTGTGTGTTGTATAGCACGCCCCCCCCCACCCCCCTAGCCCCAGAAGGATGGACCAAGACAGAATCGAGAGAGATCTGGAAGGAGAACTCTGAGCTGGTGGTCTCTCATCAAGGTTGATTTGATGACACCTATGTGTTACCACACCCACAAGGATTCCTGCTCTGCTGAATGAGTGGCTCTGGATGATTCTGGATTAGCAAAGCAGGGTTGAACAGACCTCCCTCTCAGCAGACGTTAGCTTTAAATGATCAGTGCTCCTGATGCTGAAACAGATCTCTGCATCCATACACACCAGCATTACTCAGGAGCTGTGGCACCCCTCTTCCCCGGCCCTCCCTGCATCTCCAGACTCCCTGGCCCAGACCCTCTCGTAGATTTCCCGTGGCCTATGCAGTACTACGGAGGCATCTGATTGGTCTAAACCCCCATGGAAACTCAGTGCCATTCTCTCCCTTTGGCTAAATCAGTCACTGTAAGGGTATAGACTCGCCTGAGGTCACTATCATCCCTGCAGCAACACCTTCATCAGGTTTGCCGAGTCTCTCTCATCTATTCCCTACAAATGAGTGTGGGCTGAGAAAGTCCAACATGGAGCACACATCATAGAACATAATTACATACCTTCACGGTCATTCTCTGGAACACAGGACAGCTACTACTTGACCATTGTGGGAGCCTCTCCCTTTACTGTTTGAGATTAACCATTATTTCACACATATGCTAGAACCTAGGTTAATCTCCATTCCAGGAGAAAATATGTAAGTACGATACAGTCATGATCAAAAGGGATGGTTGTCGGAGCCAAGGATGGATCTCAAGCTTGGGTGGCTTATGTGTTTCCTCTCCCATCCTTGCTCTGAGCTGCTTCCCCTGTGTGAAGCAAGGGCAGGGGGGAGGGGAAAGATGATTCCCGTTCTGATCCTTTGGCATTATGTCTTAGGACTGAGCTCACACTGCAGATGTGCGAGCTGAGAGAATGAGGGCAAGACCCCCTCAAGTGTCCCTACTTCCAGTTGTCAACATTTGTATCTAAGTGCCCTTTAAGAGCGTCTTATATCAAATTGCTCTGAGTTCATAATCAGTCCGGTTCCCATGGCAATGGGAAAATTCAACAACCCCAGGGCAATACTGATAGGGTGGCGACCCACAGTGAAATATGCTACTGCTTACCCTGAGGCTCTTGCTGGTCCCAGGACAACCCACAACACCTGCCAGCCTACAGAGCTGCTGGAAGGACAGCTGCCCACCCTTCTGTCATGAGCTTCTCTGGCACCAAAGCTTTCATATTTACTTTAACTCTTGTTTCTTTTACTGTAATCAGCCCTCTTTGAATGCTTGAGTCCCCTCTAGTTCTGGAAATTGAGTTCAGCTATACTAGGATCCCCTACAGAACAAGTGTCGCTCATTGGAGTAAAAAGTGCCTAAGCCACAGGGCTTGAATCCCAAGGAAACTAGCTGTTTAAGATGAACTTTGTAGAAGCTTAGATTTCCACTCACGGGTAAACCCTCAGATATGTCAACACTCTTCAAAGCATAGAATGGGGTGGGAGGAGGGTCAGGGCATGGTAGCCATCATCTACCAAGGAGAGATCCATTGTGCAGAAAAAGAAAAGCTTTACTGGGGATGGAAACCCTAGGTCAGCCCTTTTGAGAAGAAAACATTTCTGATGCTCACCTTTATTGAGAGTCTTGGGGATTGCATTTCTAGGACCAGCCAAACAGAGTTAAACTGATCACACGATCTTAAAATGTTGACTCTTTTTTCAGGGCCTTGGTTTCATCACCTCTAAAATCATAGGGCTGAGTAAACGAGCCCCTGGCCTAGCATGCAAGAAGCCCTGGGAATCTCTAGATCCACCAAAATAAATAAATAAACAAACAAACAAATAAATAAACAAATAACAGCACCATTGTCCAGTGTGGATTGGTGTAAGGGTGGAGTGAAGGCATCACGTGTCCTAGGGCAGTGGTTATCAACTTTTATGTGCACATAGTTACTTGGTGGATTCCCTAAAACAGGCTGCTGGGCCTCATCCCTACTTTCAGTAGGTTTGTGGGGTACCTTAGAGTTTACAGAGCACAAGACAATTCCAATGACCTCAAAGCCAGTGATCCTGAACTTGGGATTGCACCCAGGGACACACTCTTGCATGTGACAAAATATATTTACAGAATTTTCTCAGATTTTGAAAAGTTAGTTGTAGTTCATGAAGTACTTGCTATAAACCTGGAAGAGGCACTACTGGGACTTAAGTCCCATGTCTGACCTTTGCCATGAATTTGTTACATTGTCAGGAGAAAGCCTCTCAACGTCTTCATTGCATTTGTTATTTTATTATTTTATTCCTTCTGTATCTTCAGCGGAGATACAATGAAATTTACAAAGTTTCAAATGACAGGAATGTCAAGCACAGAGAGTAAAGAGTAAAGCCATTGCAGTTACCAGGGATGCTGAAGACAATGTTGCCTTCCTGTTACTGATGTATGTTTGGCTAAGTTACCAAGGCAAGACTGTATCTTTTGAGATGGGGGAGGCATGGATAAGAGATAGGAGGAAGGAAGGAAGGAAGGAAGGAAGGAAGGAAGGAAGGAAGGAAGGAAGGAAAGAAGGAAGGAAGGAAGGAAGGAAGGAAGGAAGGAAGGAAGGAAGGAAGGAAGGAAGGAAGGAAGGAAGGAAGGATACACACACAGAGAGACAGAGACAGACAGAGACAGAGAAACAGAGAAACAGAGACAGACAGAGACAGAGGAGAGACAAAGAGAGAGAGTCAGAAAGAATGAATCACAGCTCCATCCTTTGAAGGGCATTTTCAGGAGTGCAGAAGTGATTAATCCCCTTGTCGATGTATTATGTTTACTTAGGGACATCTGAGCCAGAGCAGAATTCAGACATTAGCCAATCCTTTGACATTCTTCAAGTGTTCCTGTCTCTGTAATGGAAACTGACTAAAATCGCCCCCTTCTGGGGTCCTGTAATTTACCTCCCTGCTTGAGGAAGGTATGATCAGCAGGCTAATGTGGTTGACGTGACATTTATTAAGCTTTTACTGAAGACAAAACCCCTCAGAGCACTTTACATCAAACACAACTTTTGAAATCTAGCCCAGGACTCCAGCCCTGGGCTGCACAACAGCAGTAAAGAACTGTGTGTTCACCATGAAACGTTCAAAGCATCAAATTCATGGTCCAGCCTGTAACCTTGACTGTCCTTCTGCCAAAGGCTAACGGCTTCCATCCAAAGGGTTCCTAAAGGGGATACGTACCTTGTGACTCACCTTTGTGCCCTTTGTTAACATAAAAAGTGTGGTTGTGGTGTCTTTCTAAAGGCTAAACTCTACCCTCCTTGAATTAGCCAAAACGGATTTGATATTCATTTACATAGCAGTACCGCTGTTGCCAGCATCCATACTGGCAAGGGGAATTTCCATTAATCCAGTAGACATTAATGCTCAGTGTAAGAGCAATTAGACACAGTGACAAGAAGCACATTTAACTACCAAGCAGGAGTGGCAAGGGTTTCATATGGTTTTCTTCTGTAGTTTCAGGGACCAATTATAAAGCCAGAAGAGGCAGTCAGTGAAGGAAGCACTGAGAGTGTGTGGCTAAAACAAGGACTTAGAGGGGCCGGGCCCCTGGCGCAGGTCCTTGCAGCCAGAGCCCTAAGTGCACAGGCATGAATACCCTCAGTGAATTGATGCTTCTACTCGGGACTGACTGGGTCTCCTGTGTTCTCTAGAACAAACTCTCAGAGATGAAAATGATATGGCCTGTGAATCCTGAGCAGGTTAAACCATAGCTGCTCTCTGGCAAGCATTGGAAGGCCAAGGGTGACACCTTTGAGAGACACCTTCTATACTGATGCCAAAGGTGATGTTCCAAAGCTTGCATTTCACCGCCCGGTAGGAAATTTCTAGAGAAGTTGCTTCACTCATGGCTGAAACTTGGTGCTGTTTTATAATCTCAGAACATTCCAGGCATCTTCTCCATCAACAGATAGGGCTCACTTGAATCTCAAGCAGTTGTGTGACATGTTATTGGTAAAGGCAGGCAAAAGCATTCTACAGAGAGAAAAGGAGAGGTCCACTTTGGGACCCTGTACAATATCCAGTAAACAGTCAAAAATATCTTTTATGTCAAAGCAGACCATCACCCAAAGGGGTAGGACCACAGGCCATTTTGAGCATGAATGAGAACCCTATTAGCACGGTCTGTTTCTGATGAGGTTGGTGGAGGAGAACCACGCTCTGTCCTGTAAAGGGTAGTTATTTATTTGATGTCTTTATATCTGAAAAACGAATGATAAAGATTCAATTGGATCATCATAGCTTTTCTTACTAAGGAGCCACTAAAAGGGCATTATTGCAGTTTCATGGTGAGCACTGGGCTTAAATTCACTGGGTGTTCATTAATGACTGGTCCAGAATTGCTTTGAGTGGATGAAGAAATAACCTTGCTATATATACAGATGATACAGGGGTCTCGATACAGCATCATAAATACAGGTAGAAGCAACCCCATTTACTTTTTCAAGCTAGGAAAATGCAAAATGTTTATTTAGTCAATGCAGAAAAGGCATCACCAGCCCTGAAAGAAAACAGCAAAGCAGTGTTTGCTTCTGCCACTGGAAACTCATTTCTTCCCTCTGCCCATCTTGGATTTCCCTTCTAACCTCACACAAAATGTTGCAGATCTCAGTGGTCCACATTTGGGGAACAAAGGCCAGTGATGCTTTGAAAGGAAAGTGACCCAGTTGTCACTCCTGAGTAGAAGCATCCCTTACCTGACAGCACCCATGAAGGCACCTGCATGCTTCCAGCCCCTCCCATGGCACTTTCCTCATGGTTGTTCAACTCAATGCTGCTATCTCTGACATGACGGATGATGCAAAATTCAAATTTAATTTTTACAGAAAGAATATTAACAGTGAAATTCTTGAACTTTTTTTATTGTGTATTTTTGAAGCTGTTGGTCTACATATAATTAATGTTGTTAGTTCATCGTGTTGGATGTGTGTGTGTGTGTATTTCTTATTCACAACCCTGAAAAGCCACAATTGCTTCCTAGTGGATATCACTTTATTTATCACCCATCAAGTAATGAGAGCTTATTCATCCTCTGGGGAGTGCCAGGGACAAGACACATAAAATAGCAGCCAAAATGGCTGTCATGTGACCTCCAAAGTTGGGAGTTTCTGTGCAGTGTGACACAGAAGCTCAGGATATGTGGGAACTGACAGGACCGAGGGGAGCATGCAGAGGAAGAACGGGTGGGTGGTGCACAGAAGACAAAACCTTGTAGGCAGAGCCAAGGTCTTCATTCACAGAAGTCTAGAGTATGTAAAGTCATTAATGTTTGTCTAAGTCATTAGGGAATACCATGTCAGACCAAAGTTCAACTTGGTGAACCAGTGAGTTTTATTGGGGTTACTTAAAAAATATGGGTGAGGAGCAGAAATGACTTACAGCTGTATCATCAAGGCCCACTCCAGCACGGGTGACAGCTCACAACAACTGGGAACCTGGAGCTCACTGCACAGCCTGCAGGCAGCTTAACAGGTTGGAGAGTGTCCTTTCTAGGTGACACTGGTCTAAACTTCCTCCAAACAGCTCAACTGGTTTCTGCTGCTTCCAGGCAGTTGGTCTGCTCTGAGGTTTGTTTTTGTTGTTGTTGTTCTTGTTTGGCTTCCTTCTGTCTGAAGGGGACTCTCAGATTTCAGTGTGCACTTTGGTGGGGGGACAGGGGGGGCTAAGGGGTCTGATGAGTTTCAGGGACTTCCTGGAGCTAATTTTGAATTGTTTACCTTCCTGCTTAAAGAGCTTCCCTTAAAGATGGAATGTTTCAATTTTCAAGGAAACTGCTACTCAATATCATTCCGTGTGAAGGGATGGAAAGGCAGGCACTATATAATGTCACATGTGCACAGCACAGCAGGCAGCTGGCTTTGGAGGCATCTTCTCCATGACACAGCCCCAAATCCCACAGGGCTGAAGCAGTTGGGAGCAGCTGACTGACTGCATTGACTGACATAAAATGAGAAATAACTGTGATATAAAGTAGGACACTGAATTTAAATCTGATTATACTGCAGAGAGTCGTGGTATTATGGGAACTAGGATAAGAGTGACTTCATATTCTAAATGCAAATTTATAGTATCAGTACACAGGTGACTCAGTCAAGGCTCTGCCGCTACAGATCACCAAATCATCCATAAATCACTAAACTAACCTTAGGGAAATTACAACAAACCCAGCAGAGTAAGAACGAAATTTCCTCAGCTGGGCCCAGTCATGCAGCCCCTCTCCTCAGTGAGAACCACTTACCTACTTGGTATCCTCTGCACAGATAGACCCTCCCACTCAGGCCCTGGGCACAGACAGACCCTCCCACTCAGCCCCTCTGCACAACTGGACCCACCCTCTCAGTCCCTCTGCACAACTGGACCCACCCACTCAGCCCCTCTGCCAAACTGGACCCACCCACTCAGCCCCTCTGCCAAACTGGACCCACCTACTCAGCCCCTCTGCACAACTGGACCCGCCCAGTCAACCCCTCTGCACAACTGGACCTGCCCACTCAGCCCCTCTGCACAACTGGACCCACCCACTCAGTCCTTCTGCACAACTGGACCTGGACCCACCCACTCAGCCCCTCTGCACAGCTGGGCATAGACCCACCCACTCAGCCCCTCTGCACAACTGGACCCGCCCACTCAGCCCCTCTGCACAACTGGACCCACCCACTCAGCCCCTCCGCACAGCTGGACATAGACCCACCCACTCAGCCCCTCTGCACAGCTGGACATAGACCCACCCACACAGCTCCTCTGCACAGCTGGACGTAGACCCACTCAGCCCCTCTGCACAGCTGGACCTGGACCCACCCACTCAGCCCCTCTGCACAGCTGGACATAGACCCACCCACTCAGCCCCTCTGCACAGCTGGACCTGGACCCACCCACTCAGCCCCTCTGCACAGCTGGACCCGCCCACTCAGCCACTCTGCACAGCTGGACCCGCCCACTCAGCCCCTCTGCACAGCTGGACCCACCCACTCAGCCCCTCTGCACAGCTGGACCTGCCCACTCAGCCCCTCTACACATCCACCATTCTGATTCTTGGTTGCAGGTATTTGGGCCGAGAGACTCAAACCTTAATGACGCTTCTCAAAAATTGTATTTGTTATCCCCCAACTTGTCACAATCCCCACATCCTTGTCACTTGCTCTCCGTTGGCTCTTCCTTATCTTTGTAAATGTATTTAAAATGAGTACAGACTGTTGTAGTTGGATCAACTGTAACATTTTTTGCCTTCAATATTCTCATAACACCCATGAAAGGGCACCTCAAAATAATTTTACACGGAAAATACAATTTAGACAACTGCTCTTCTCAATTAAATGAGTTACAGAAGTAGTAGTAGTAAACTATCTAAAGCTGTAGTTAAACTTCTCGCAAGACTGGCTGATTGGCACGTGCCACATCCTATCTCTCCCATCAGTCATGAAGAGCTTTGGGCGACAGCTTCAGCTGTTCTGTGTTACAGCATCGATTGAGTTACGTAGATCAGACGCCTCTTCAACCTTGGGGAGTCCGATGTCAAGGTGTCCACAGCTGCATCAACCCACAGCCAAGGTCTTAGCGTGAGGCCAGATGAGGGAGAGCCAGTCTACAGAACCCATTCTCATGCCCCACACCACAGCAGCAGCATATATGGGCTTCTGAGGGCTGAACCCCCACAATGCAATCACCCCTTACCCACCCCCTTGCCTTGAGGAACAAATTCCCAGTGTGTGAGTTTTGGGGCCTTCCAACCATAACCAAAGTCACCTACCCTAATTCTTGTTTTTAAATCCTATAGAAGACATGGGGAAATAGCTCCTTAACCCCTTGTTCCATGGTTATTGTTGCCTCTTTAAGCTGTTACTTTTTGAAAATGTTTTCTTCTTTGTAGTCTTCTTTGAAAATACTTTTTTCCCCCTTTTGGTATAATTGCCTCAACTTTCAGGGTTTGTTTTCCCCCTTTCTTTGACGTTGTCCATTTATTACTTACTCTCATTCTTTGTAGTTTTAAATTAGCACATATTAATTATAGAAAATAACTGGTTTCATTGTAACATTTCTGTACCTGTTCATAAAGCCCACGGATCCCATCCAGTCACTGTCACCTGTCCCTCCTCTGTCCTTCTTCCTCATGACCCTCATCCTGCATTCACATTCTTTTTAGAAAAACAAAATCTAGATTCCATATGCAATCATAAAGCATTCTTTAAAGGGGACTATCTTTGATCTCCTGAGAAGTTTCCAAAACCCAGGCCACCCTGTGCTCTTATACCCAGAGAACGGTAGTTACGAAGTTGGTTGTTAATGGCAACCCCAGATGGGTGGTGTGGCTTGTGTTTCTGTCATCTGTTCCTTGCTTAGTTGACGCAGCCTTATCCACGTGCTTCCAGGCTAGTCCTGAGACTGGTTGAGATGGCGTCTGTGTGCAAACCGTACCAGAAACAGGAAGTCATCTGGGAAGATATGGAGTTGCTATTCCCTCTGATGGCCCCTAGCAGAAGGGAAATGAACACGTTAGCTCATTTCGCTGTTACTCCGGCCTCTCAGCCTCTCGTTCAGAATGCTTCTCTCCCTGCCTGCTCTCTCTAGCCTGGCCTCTGCATTGGATGCTGTTGAAAGGAGCAGAGGGAGGCCTTGTCAGAAGTCTCACAGGGAGCCAGGCCTTGAGAGGCAAGCATGTCACCAAGCTTTTGTGTGAAAAATGACATCAGGGAGAAAAAGGTGAATGTGACATTGTTTGTCTCTTGGTCAATAGGAACAAATGAGGCTTTTCTCAGCGTGGCCCGTGTCCTCTGAAAACCAATTGCTTCTGTTTTGTGTACTTGGATCCCTCCTCCAGCTCCAAGCACTCTCTCGCTCTCAGGGTTCCCTGACTTGGGTTGTGAGGGAGCTGCCAGCCTCAGCTTGTTTTGTGAGTTGTCAAGGGCAAATAAAGGCCTGTAGTCTGTGTCCATAGCTTTGAGTGCTGAGGACTGTCAGGGCCTTTGTGGTTCTCCTTTACAGAGTCCTGCTTGGTCCCAAAGAAAGCATTTGTGTGTGTGTGTGTGTGTGTGTGTATGTGTGGTGTTTGCTTTGGTTTTAAGAACTAAGTACCCCTTTGACACTCTGAGCACCAGCTACTTAACACCAGGGCAGTTCAGAAAAGATGTCATGAGATCACGGCACAAAAAGCTCAAACTCCTTTAGAAACAGGGGGGACAAGTGTTTTGAACGAGAGGCCTGAGTAACAGAGAAATGAACTAATGTGTGTGGAGGAGACTATTGTGGAACTCCTCCGAATAAGAGGGCATCACCAGACTCCCTCTGTCTATGACTGGCGTGTCCTATTATGGGAGGTACCTCGAGTGCTTTGGTTGGACATCTTTCTCCAAAGCAGCATCAACAGTTCTGGGGCAGGTTGAGTTCATCCGCACACCTGGATAGGCCCTGCCCTCTCTTGCCTAGCAATATGGCTGGGAAGTGCATCCATTGATTCACCCCACCCCACCCCCTTCAAGGGAGACACTACAGTAATCAAATGGCTTTGGTGATCAAGTTAACATTTTTCTCATCATTGTCCCTGAGGACATAGGTCAAATTTTAACAAAAGCACTGCAGACTTGCTCCATATTTTGTGCTGGGTCCCTTGGTTCTGTGCTGGGTCCCTCTGGGCACGGGGCTGTGATCCTGAACACACTGGTGATTGGAAGGCCCAGAGCCTCTCCCCAGGCCCCATTTCCATAGGCTTATGAGTCCTTGCACATTTCTTTATACACCAGTGTCTTCAGCCACAAAAGCATTGTTCTCAATTGTATCACTCCCAAGACCCTCTCTTTTCTTCCCTCCCTTTTCAGACCCTTTGGAAATTCGGCAGTGAAATTTTCCTCCCCACATCTCTGTGGTGAGTTCTCCCGGCTTTGGAAGGTTTGGTTGCCATGGCAGCGAGCCTCCTCTGCCCAGAGCCAGACTGAGGGGATTGGTGGTAGTGGGGCGGGCAGGGGGGAGGCGAGAAGTCATTAAAGTCTGTCAATTAGCATGCAGCACCACAGCCCCTTACAGCTTCCCTCACTGGAGAGCAGCTGTGCGGCCTCAGGTCCCTGCCAGTGAGACCCTCCCTCTCGTGAGCCCAGGGCAGGGCTCTCTGCACCAGCCCATGCACCTGTTTGGATGCATTCCTCTGCGGGAGACCTACACAGCCTGGGCCAGCCAGGCTCCTGCTGACACCTCCCATAAATGCCTCTCCTCCTCCAAGCTCCTGTCCTTGGATGCTCACCTTTGTGAAAACAGAGCAGGATGAAATCACACCAGTGGTGGGGCCTTGGAACATGAAGCAGCAGCGGGATCTATCCTTGGGGGGAAGGGTGGGGGCTCTCGGAGTTAGTTATTTTTACAGTCACCTGCCATCTACCAACTGCCACAAAGGCCAGAAAACACAACATGTCCGGTGTACTGTTGGAAAGAGGATATGCACCGAACTTCACAGGCATCAGTGAGGTGGATTCTCAGGGCCCAGATAAAGTCTGCTTCTTGAGAGACAGGGCAATTCAGGAAGTAGGCTGGTGGAAATGGCAGGGAGTCAGAGCTGTAGTTCAGAGACCCAGGAGTCAGCAGCTTCATCTGTGAAATGGGCTTGCTAGGAGTATCTCCCCCAAAGACCCTGACTGGAGTGGGGTGGGCACTTCTCAAGTACACGGGGAAGTGGAGTAGAGAATGGAATTGAAGCTGCCATCCATTTTCTGCTCCAGTGCCGTAGATAGAAATCCAGAAAGCATTGGGATGACAAACACTGCCCAATCTGACCTGGGCTGAGGAAGTCTCTGTGTGTGGGGTTCTCCAAGCCCAGCTTCACCTTCAGTGCATTCTCTTTGCCAATGCACACAAACCACTCTGAGCTCCATACACATCTCAAACAACTGCCACAGGGCCTTTGCACATGCTGCAGTCTGCCTGGAATGACTTTCTTCTTTTTGGTTAATTTTTAGTTGTTGTTGCTGTTGTTGTTGTTGTTTGGATAACAGGCCCCAACCTCTAACTAATCTTCCAGCCCAGAACAGATTATTCCATTATATCTAAGATATTGTCTGTGGAAATTAAAGATATCTTCCCGCATACTGGCAATTATTAATCTTCTGAACTCACTTCCTTTGGCCACTACAGTGTTATCTCCACCATGACTGGCCCCTCCAGGGATAAACTGTATCCATGTTTTGTTAGCCTTAACATCATCTGTCCTAGTTTTTAATTTTTAATCTTATTTTTTTGCTAGCGTGCCTGTGAGGGTGTGTGTGTGTACAGGAGCGTGCGCTCCACAGCAGGCAGCTTTCAGGATTGAGTCTCTCCATCCGTCCGTCTCTGGGTCTGGTGATTGAGCTGGTCAGACTTGAACTTACCCTTCTCCAGCCCACCCTGTCTGTGCTGATGGGTGTCCCTTCCATGTGGCACTGGTCTCACAATTTCATAAGTACTTCACATTTTTTCCAATACTTACCTCCCCGACTCAGAGTTCTAGGAAGGTGAGGGCTGTGCGCATGGTTAGCTACTTCCCCATATGTAACAAGGATAGATTGAAAGTGTGTACACAAGGTCACTGGAGGAGAGCACAGACCCTGCTCAGTCACCATTGGGTTTGACCCTGAGTCACAGAGAGGAAGTACCAGCTTCAGAGGTGGGGACAGGGGATGGAGAGAGCCCAGCCATCTGCCTGCCCGCTCAGGTGGGCCCAGGGTCTTCCAGTCCCCATCCTGTCTGCTTCCCCAGGCCCCAGCAAGCCCTTTCCTTTCTTACCCTGACAATTGAGGCCTTGCTGTGGAGCTCTTTAGCATTCTGCATCCACATTCTGTTACCCTGACCCAGTTTCAGGCTTTGAAACTCAACTGCTGCTGACAGAATCTGTGCAGGGGTATGGCTCCCCCTCCCTGTTCCCTAAATAAAAGATGAAATCAGAATGGCCATGTAGATGCTGCCTCAAAACGGTGCTTTATTTAGAGAGAGGTGTTAGTTATTACTGGCTACTGGCATTTAACATTTGTTGGGTGAACAAAATCTGCCGAACGAACGCAGAGGAGAATGTGAAATGGACAAGCCTCCACTCAGGGTACACTGGGGCCCAAATTAGACCCAGACAAACCAGTAATGTGCAGCAAGGATGGGTCCACAGGGAGCCCCTCAGCAGTGTGGGTCCCTGAGAGACAGAGGTGGTACAACCTTGTGTCTGAGATAGGAAGTAGACCTTGCTGAGGCCATTTTGAAATGCAGAGCAGGGTGAACCAAACACTCCCTGGGAGTCATTAGGGGTGAGAAACCCACTGGAAAGACAGTGGGATTCTGGAGGTCCCTTTCTGCACTTAGCTTCTGCAAGGCTGGGGCTCCTGTCAAGGTGCACTTCAGAAAGTGCTGCCTCTTTGGGCCTGTATCCCATGACAAGAGGCCAGAGGCACACCTCTGGACAGTGAGGTGGAATGGGCAAGAAGAGTCCTCTCTCTCCATGACATAGCAGACTACAAGAGTCACTGTGGGTGATCCAGACCTACCCAACTGAATGGAATCTAACACACTGCAAACCTGGGTGGAGTCTGTGTGAGGAACTCAGAGGCTGCTCAGCTGGTTCTGCCCAGTGTGGCTCAAGCCACAGGTCCTTTCCGAGTCCCAGTTTCTTAATCTAGGAAGTGGCAGTCACTGTTTTAGGCTTGCTGGCTTGCTGTAAGAACTAACACAGATGTCCATAAGAAGCCATCATATGGCCTGGGACACAGGTTGGCCGTGTTTCAAGCTCTCAGACATACCACCTTCGTCTAGACAACTAAACAGAAACTCCAGGCCAGGACCAGATTGAAGTTAATAATTCCAGACTCAAGGTTTTAACTCAACATCTCACACCAACTTGTCCAAAGATAATCACTCTGTAACAGAGGACAAGAAACATATGGAAACAACCCTTGAGATCCTCAGATAAAGCCAACAGATTCTTTCTAGTCCTTCCAAGTAGAACAATCCTGGAAAAGTAGGGAAGAGTGATCTTTAAAAGAAACACGTATCTGATTCGCCACAAGCCCCAACTGTAACACGATGCTTAAACTGACTTAACAAAGAGCGCTGTTTTTTTTTTTTTTATCTGTGAAGCGATCACAATACTCTTTCAATTTGAACATTATTACGAACATATGAGACCAATGTACACAGGTCATAAAGATGTCAAAAGAGGGAATAGATTTAGCATGAAATATTAGCTCAGGAAACTGCATTTCTAAAGCCCTTAGCCTCTTCCCATTACTGCCAGGAATGACGGCCTCTGAAGTCGGCCTGCACAGCTTGGGAGGTGTCGATCCGAGGGGCTGAGCGGGACCTCCGTCAGTTTCCTATTCTGCCACACTTACAAAATCAAAGCTACAGCTGGGAAGATGGCTTAGCAGCTGAGAGCACCAACTGCTCTTACAGAGAGGACTAGGGTTTAGGTCCTAGTACCCACATGGCAGGTCACAGCCATCAGTCACCCCCTTGGAGATCTGACACCCTCTTCTGGACTCCACAGACATTGTACATGTGTGGCACACAGGCGTACATGCAGGCAAAACACTCATTCAAAAAACAAAAATACATTTATTAAAAAGCAAGGGTGGAAGCCTCGTATAAGAGAGGAGGAGGAAAGCAAGACTTGATTCTTCTCCAGGAAACAGGGCAGATTGTGCTGGGCACAGGTGTTCAGGGAACAGGTGTGCAGGGCACAGATTTGCAAGACACAGGTGTGCAGGGCACAGGTGTGCAGGGAACAGGTGTGCAGGGCACAGATTTGCAAGACACAGGTGTGCAGGGCACAGGTGTGCAGGGAACAGGTGTACAGGACACAGATTTGCAAGACACAGGTGTCCAGGGCACAACCTTTTCAGCTTTTCACATTTGAAGTGGAGAATCTCTCTGTTGTGCCTCTACCCCAACAGCACATAACTGAAGAGAATTTACCATGTTTTGACCCATGCTATCTGGGTCCTGGAAGACAGGTGGACAGTGCTAGGAGCCCATTATGCAAGGTGGAGCCAAAGAGCCAGAGCCCTTTAGGGGGATAACCATACCATGGCATCCCATGAAAGATAAAACAAAAGGAGTATGAGACTAGAAGAGAGAGGGGTGGGGAGAGAAACAAGTTGAAGCTAGTATCTGTCACATGTCACTACTCTCTGGTGCTTATGCTTTCTTTGTGCTGTGGCTGGTTCAAGGATGGCGAGCCCAGTGTTGGCCATAGGAAGAGTCACTCAGGGGTCTGTTTATGTTCAGCATGACACCAGGACAAATGAGGTAACCTGTCCACAGAGATTTGTGGGAAGCCGACGAAGGGTCAAACATTATCACAGCTGATTCGCTGCTGTAGGGGGTCACAGACAAGACACAGTGGCCACATAGGCCAGGTGGAAGGCCTGAAAAAACACTGGCCTTTTACCTGGGATCTGTAGTTGTCAGTCTTGAATGGACAGGGCCAAGCAAGGGCTTGAGGTAGGGGTGAAGTAGGCTTTAAGCTAGCTTCAGTCTAGGCTAAGACATTGTTCAATAGTGTCTTAAAGTGGAGGGGCTGTTTAGGTGAAATTCTGCCAGCCATTGAGTTGTTTAAATTCAGATCTGGGTGTCACAGGGACCCTGAGAGAGCAATGGAGTCGAGTGGACTTCAGGAGGGAATCTCGGGAGAAATTACCAAGCTGTGAGCGATGAACCATATGGCCTGGATACTCCCCTGGGCTTTTAAATGTCTCAAATTCAACTACAGCCCACACAGAGCTGACTTACAAATCCAGTGACTTCAGGCAGGAGGAGGAATGATCCTGTGTATAAATTATTACTGACTATCTCTAACAAACAGACTCTCCGTGGATGGAGTACGTCCCACTTCTTCCCAGAGTAGGTCTTCGAGCAGGTTTGAACCTCATGGGTACCAGATAATGCATAGATGCCAGACTCGAAGCCAAGCTAACCTGGGGGGCTCTGGGCTGACCACCCTGCTCTACTTCATGCCCAGTTACATCTTGTTCACCTGCTCTGAGAATAGCTGGCACCTGTGAGAGCCCAGTTCACAGTCCATCGCTCACAGCTTGGTGATTTCTCCTGAGAACCCCTCTCTCTATGTCCAGGGACCCCATTGCGCTCTAAGTGACCTTCCAGAGTCCTGTGATGCCCAGATCAGGGTTTAAACATTACTCACTGGCTGAGTCCCTATTTCTCTCAGCAAAATTTCAGCTTAACTGTTCCCCTACTTTAAGACAGTATTTAACTTCTTGACGCTTCAGCCTGGTCTGGAGTTAGCTTAAAAGTCCACTTTAGCCCTATGGCAAGTCCTTGGCACTGTCTATACAAGACTGACAGCCAAAGATCCCAGGTAAAAAGGCCAGTGCTTTCCAGACCTTCCACCTAGCCTACATGGCTGCTGTGTCTTGTCTGTGACCCCTACAGCAGCGAATCAGTTGTGATGAGCTTGGCCCTTCATCACGGGGTCTTCATCACCAGAGAGTTCAGCCATGTCTGACCACGGGGCTGTAGTGACATGTGACAGACACTAGCTTCAGCTTGTTCCTCTCCCCACCCCTCTCTCTCTTAATCTCACACTCCCCTTGTCTAATCTGTAATGTGATGCCTCTCTCCTCATGTCTGCTCCTGTTTCTTGGTCTTGTACTCTCTTTTTTTTTTTTTTTTTTTTTAAGAACATTTAAATGGTATTTTTAATTTTCTTTTCTTTTTTTTTTTTTTTTTTTTTTATTTTTCGAGACAGGGTTTCTCTGTATAGCCCTGGCTGTCCTGGAACTCACTTTGTAGACCAGGCTGGCCTCGAGCTCAGAAATCCGCCTGCCTCTGCCTCCCGAGTGCTGGGATTAAAGGCTTTAAGCTTCCAGTGATGTAATTACTACCACCCAGAACCATGCCCAGCAAGCTTCTCCCACAGTGCCCCTTCTTCTGTATTCCCGAGTTCAAGCAACTGCCTGGCCTCACCATCCAGAGATTCTCAAGTTAGAAACCTGAGCTTCACAAGTCAGCTTCCCTTCTCTAAGGAAACAGGCCTATCCAACACCAGGGTTTAACTTCTTCTGACTATGATCTTATCTTGTCCACATTCCAACCATATTAACCCGTTCTTATTTACTCTCTTTTAGTGGAACAATGGAAATACTTTCCTGACTTCTGCCTCCTTCAGCCTTACTTCCTTTGAGCCCATCTACTGCTGTGACATCACCATAATGTCACATTTAAAACACTGTTCTGGGTCATGGTTCTACCCACTACCCTTTCAGGCCACCCCAAACCAACCAGCTTCATTGTCTGCTTCTCCTTTTTCTTTTTTTTTTTTTTTAATATTTTTATTACATATATTCCTCAATTACATTTCCAATACTATCCCAAAAGTCCCCCATAGCGCCCCCCACTTCCCTACCCACCCATTCCCATTCTTTTGGCCCTGGCATTCCCCTATATTGGGGCATATAAAGTTTGCAAGTCCAATGGGCCTCTCTTTCCATTGATGGCCGACTAGGCCATCTTTCGATACATATGCAGCTAGAGACAAGAGCTCCAGGGTTCTGGTTAGTACATCATGTTGTTCCAACAATAGGGTTGCAGATCCCTTTAGCTCCTTGGGTACTTTCTCTAGCTTCTCCATTGGGAGCCCTGTGATACATCCAATAGCTGACTGTGAACATCCACTCCTGTGTTTGCTAGGCCCCGGCATCGTCTCACAAGAGACAGCTATATTTGGGTCCTTTCAGCAAGATCTTACTAGTGTATGCAATGGTGTCAGCGTTTAGAAGCTGATTATGGGACGGATCCCTGGATACAGCAGTCTCTAAATGGTCCATCCTTTCATCACAGCTACGAACTTTGTCTCTGTAACTCCTTCCCTGGGTGTTTTGTTCCCAATTCTAAGAAGGTGCACAATGTCCACACTTTGGTCTTCATTCTTCTTGAGTTTCATGCGTTTATCAAATTGTATCTTATATCTTGGGTATCCTAAGTTTTGGGCTAATATCCACTTATCAATGAATACATATTGTGTGAGATCTTTTGTGATTGTGTTACTTCACTCAAGATGATGCCCTCCAGGTCCATCCATTTGGCTAGGAATTTCATAAATTCATTCTTTTTAATAGCTGAGTAGTACTCCATTGTGTAAATGTACCATAATTTCTGTATCCATTCCTCTGTTGAGGGACATCTGGGTTCTTTCCAGCTTCTGGCTATTATAAATAGGGCTGCTATGAACATAGTGGAGCATGTGTCCTTTTTACCGGTTGGGACATCTTCTGGATATATGCCCAGGAGAGGTATTGCTGGATCCTCCGGTAGTACTATGTCCAATTTTCTGAGGAACCGCCAGACTGATTTCCAGAGTGGTTGTACAAGCTTGCAATCCCACCAACAATGGAGGAGTGTTCCACTTTCTCCACATCCTCGCCAGCATCTGCTGTCACCTGAATTTTTGATCTTAGCCATTCTGACTGGTGTGAGGTGGAATCTCAGGGTTGTTTTGATTTGCATTTCCCTGATGATTAAGGATGTTGAACATTTTTTCAGGTGCTTCTCTGCCATTCGGTATTCCTCAGGTGAGAATTCTTTGTTCAGTTCTGAGCCCCATTTTTTAATGGGGTTATTTGACTTTCTGGAGTCCACCTTCTTGAGTTCTTTATATATATTGGATATTAGTCCCTTATCTGATTTAGGATAGGTGAAGATCCTTTCCCAATCTGTTGGAGGTTTTTTTGTCTTATTGATGGTGTCTTTAGCCTTGCAGAAGCTTTGTAGTTTCATGAGGTCCCACTTGTCAATTCTCGATCTTACAGCACAAGCCATTACTGTTCGATTCAGGAAATTTTCCCCTGTGCCCATATCTTCAAGGCTTTTCCCCACTTTCTCCTCTATAAGTTTCAGAGTCTCTGGTTTTATGTGAAGTTCCTTGATCCACTTAGACTTGACCTTAGTACAAGGAGATAGGAATGGATCGATTCGCATTCTTCTACATGTTAACAACCAGTTGTGCCAGCACCATTTGTTGAAAATGCTGTCTTTCTTCCACTGGATGTTTTTAGCTCCCTTGTCGAAGATCAAGTGACCATAGGTGTGTGGATTCATTTCTGGGTCTTCAATTCTATTCCATTGGTCTATTTGTCTGTCACTATACCAGTACCATGCAGTTTTTATCACAATTGCTCTGTAGTAGAGCTTTAGGTCCGGCATGGTGATTCCACCAGAGGTTCTTTTATCCTTGAGGAGAGTTTTTGCTATCCTAGGTTTTTTGTTATTCCAGATGAATTTGCAGATTGCACTTTCTAATTCGTTGAAGAATTGATTTGGAATTTTGATGGGGATTGCATTGAATCTGTAGATTGCTTTTGGCAAGATAGCCATTTTTACAATGTTGATCCTGCCAATCCATGAGCATGGGAGATCTTTCCATCTTCTGAGATCTTCTATAATTTCTTTCTTCAGAGACTTGAAGTTTTTATTATACAGATCTTTCACTTCCTTAGTTAGAGTCACGCCAAGATATTTTATATTATTTGTGACTATTGAGAAGGGTGTTGTTTCCCTAATTTCTTTCTCAGCCTGTTTATTCTTTGTGTAGAGAAAGGCCATTGATTTGTTTGAGTTAATTTTATATCCCGCTACTTCACCGAAGCTGTTTATCAAGCTTAGGAGTTCTCTGGTGGAATTTTTAGGGTCACTTATATATACTATCATATCATCTGCAAAAAGTGATATTTTGACTTCATCTTTTCCAATTTGTATCCCTTTGATCTCCTTTTGTTGTCGAATTGCTCTGGCTAGGACTTCAAGTACAATGTTGAATAGGTATGGAGAAAGTGGACAGCCTTGTCTAGTCCCTGATTTTAGAGGGATTGCTTCAAGCTTCTCACCATTTACTTTGATGTTGGCTACTGGTTTGCTGTAGATTGCTTTTATCATGTTTAGGTATGGGCCTTGAATTCCTGATCTTTCCAAGACTTTTATCATGAATGGGTGTTGGATCTTGTCAAATGCTTTTTCCGCATCTAAGGAGATGACCATGTGGTTTTTGTCTTTGAGTTTGTTTATATAGTGGATTACGTTGATGGATTTCCGTATATTGAACCATCCCTGCATCCCTGGGATGAAACCTACTTGGTCAGGATGGATGATTGTTTTGATGTGTTCTTGGATTCGGTTAGCAAGAACTTTATTGAGGATTTTTGCATCAATATTCATAAGGGATATTGGTCTGAAGTTTTCTATCTTTGTTGGGTCTTTTTGTGGTTTAGGTATCAGAGTAATTGTGGCTTCATAGAATGAGTTGGGTAGAGTACCTTCTGTTTCTATTTTGTGGAATAGTTTGTGAAGAACTGGGATTAGATCTTCTTTGAAGGTCTGATAGAACTCTGCACTAAACCCATCTGGTCCTGGGCTTTTTTTAGTTGGGAGACTATTAATGACTGCTTCTATTTCTTTGGGGGATATAGGGCTGTTTAGATCATTAACCTGATCTTGATTCAGCTTTGGTACCTGGTATCTGTCTAGGAACTTGTCCATTTCATCCAGGTTCTCCAGTTTTGTTGAGTATAGCCTTTGGTAGAAGGATCTGATGGTGTTTTGGATGTCTTCAGGATCTGTTGTTATGTCTCCTTTTTCATTTCTGATTTTGTTAATTAGGATGCTTTCCCTGTGCCCTCTAGTGAGTCTGGCTAAGGGTTTATCTATCTTGTTGATTTTCTCAAAGAACCAGCTCCTTGATTGGTTGATTCTTTGAATAGTTTTTCTTGTTTCCACTTGGTTGATTTCACCCCTGAGTTTGATTATTTCCTGCCGTCTACTCCTCTTGGGTGAATTTGCTTCCTTTTGTTCTAGTGCTTTTAGGTGTGTTGTCAAGCTGCTAATGTGTGCTCTCTCTAGTTTCCTTTTGGAGGCACTCAGAGCTATGAGTTTTCCTCTTAAAAATGCTTTCATTGCGTCCCATAAGTTTGGGTATGTTGTGGCTTCATTTTCATTGAACTCTAAAAAGTCCTTAATTTCTTTCTTTATTCCTTCCTTGACCAAGGTATCATTGAGAAGAGTGTTGTTCAGTTTCCACGTGAAGGTTGGCTTTCTATTATTTATTTTGTTATTGAAGATCAGCCTTAGTCCATGGTGATCTGATAGGATGCATGGGACAATTTCAATATTTTTATATCTGTTGAGGCCTGTTTTGTGACCAATTATGTGGTCAATTTTGGAGAAGGTACCATGAGGTGCTGAGAAGAAGGTATATCCTTTTGTTTTAGGATAGAATGTTCTGTAGATATCTGCCAGATCCATTTGATTCATAATTTCTGTTAGTTTCACTGTGTCCCTGTTTAGTTTCTGTTTCCATGATCTGTCCATTGGTGAAAGTGGTGTGTTGAAGTCTCCCACTATTATTGTATGTATGCAATGTGTGCTTTGAGCTTTACTAAAGTTTCTTTAATGAATGTGGCTGCCTTTGTATTTGGAGCATCGATATTCAGGATTGATAGTTCCTCTTGGAGGATTTTACCTTTGATGAGTATGAAGTGTCCCTCCCTGTCTTTTTTAATGACTTTGGGTTGGAAGTCAATCTTATCAGATATTAGAATGGCTACTCCAGCTTGTTTCTTCATGCCATTTGCTTGGAAAATTGTTTTCCAGCCTTTCATTCTGAGGTAGTGTCTATCCTTTTCTCTGAGATGAGTTTCCTGTAAGCAGCAAAATGTTGGGTCTTGTTTGTGTAGCCAGTTTGTTAGTCTATGTCTTTTTATCGGGGAGTTGAGTCCATTGATATTAAGAGATATTAAGGAAAAGTAATTGTTGTTTCCTGTTATTTTTGATGTTAAAGTTGGCATTTTGTTCTTGTGGCTGTCTTCTTTTAGGTTTGTTGAGGGATTACCTTCTTGTTGTTTCTAGGGCGTGGTTCCTGTCCTTGTATTGGTTTTTTTCTGTTATTATCCTTTGAAGGGCTGGATTCGTGGAGAGATAATGTGTGAATTTGGTTTTGTCGTGGAATACTTTGGTTTCTCCATCTATGTTAATTGAGAGTTTGGCTGGGTATAGTAGCCTGGGCTGGAATTTGTGTTCTTTTAGTGTCTGTATAACATCCGTCCAGGATCTTCTGGCTTTCATAGTCTCTGGTGAAAAGTCTGGTGTAATTCTGATAGGCTTGCCTTTATATGTTACTTGGCCTTTTTCTCTTACTGCTTTTAGTATTCTATCTTTATTTAGAGCATTTGTTGCTCTGATTATTATGTGTCGGGAGGTATTTCTTTTCTGGTCCAGTCTATTTGGAGTTCTGTAGGCTTCTTGTATGTTCATGGGCATCTCTTTCTTTAGATTTGGGAAGTTTTCTTCTATAATTTTGTTGAAGATGTTTGCTGGTCCTTTGAGTTGAAAATCTTCATTCTCATCCACTCCTATTATCCGTAGGTTTGGTCTTCTCATTATGTCCTGTATTTCTTGGATGTTTTGAGTTAGGATCTTTTTGCATTTTACATTTTCCTTGATTGTTGTGCCGATGTTCTCTATGGAATCTTCTGCACCTGAGATTCTCTCTTCCATCTCTTGTATTCTGTTGCTGATGCTCGTATCTATGGTTCCAGATTTCTTTCCTAGGGTTTCTATCTCCAGTGTTGCCTCATTTTGGGTTTTCTTTATTGTGTCTACTTCCCTTTTTAGGTCTAGTATGGTTTTGTTCATTTCCATCATCTGTTTGGATGTGTTTTCCTGTTTTTCTGTAAGGACTTCTACCTGTTTGATTATGTTATCATGTTTTTCTTTAAGGATTTGTAACTCTTTAGCAGTGTTCTCCTGCAATTCTTTAAGGGATTTTTGTGCTTCCTCTTTATTGTCTTCTGCCTTTTTATCAGTGTTCTCCTGCATTTCTTTAAGTGTGTTATTAAAGTCCTTCTTGAAGTCCTCTATCATCATCAGGAGATATGCTTTTAAATCCGTGTCTAGCTTTTCCGGTGTGTTGGGGTGCCCTGGACTGGGCGAAGTGGGGGTGCTGGGTTCTGATGATGGTGAGTGGTCTTGGTTCCTGTTAGTAAGATTATTACGTTTACCTTTCGCCATCTGGTAATCTCTGCGGTTAGTTGTTATCGTTGTCACTATTTAAAGATTGGAGCAGAAGCTGTGTTCCACTCACCAGCAGTCTCTAAATCCTGCGGCGGGGGTCGTGGGTAGCTGACGGTACCCCGGTGCTGGTCCAGCCGGAAGAGGCCTGTGGTCCTACTCAGGCCGTTTTTCTGCTTCCCTAATTAATGCAGTCTCTGGTCCCGCGTGCAATTGGATTGGACCAGAAGCTGTGTTCCACTCTCCAGAAGTCTTAAGATCCTGTGGTGGGTGTTGTGGGTAGCTGGTGAGTGTCAGCTGACCCTGCGCCCCAGCTGCCCAGGTGCTTTTCTGACCGGAAGAGGGTTGTGGCCCTATGTAGGCCGGATTTCTCTCTCCCCAACCAGAGCAGTCTCAGGTCCCGCGTGATTGGACTGGAGCAGAAGCTGTGTTCCACTCACCAGCAGTCCCAAAATCCTGCGGCGGGGGTCGTGGGTAGCTGGCGGGTGTCAGGCAACCCTGCGCTCCCGCTACCCTGGCGCTGATCCGGCCGGGTGAGGCCTGTGGCCCTACTCAGGCCGGTTTCTGCTTCCCTAACTAATGCAGTCTCAGGTCCCGCGCAATTGGATTGGAGCAGAAGCTGTGTTCCACTCACCAGCAGTCCCAAAATCCTGCGGCGGGGGTCGTGGGTAGCTGGCGGGTGTCAGGCAACCCTGCGCTCCCGCTACCCCGGCGCTGATCCAGCTGGATGAGGCCTGTGGTCCTACTCAGGCCGGTTTCTGTTTCCCTAACTAATGCAGTCTCAGTTCCCGCGCAATTGGATTGGAGCAGAAGCTGTGCTCCACTCACCAGAAGTCTTAAGATCCTGTGGCGGGTGTTGTGGGTAGCTGGCGAGTGTCAGCAGACCCTGCGCCCCAGCTGCCCTGGTGCTTTTCTGACCGGAAGAGGGTTGTGGCCCTATGTAGGCCGGATTTCTCTCTCCCCAACCAGAGCAGTCTTAGGTCCTGCGTGATTGGACTGGAGCAGAAGCTGTGTTCCACTCACCAGCAGTCCCAAAATCCTGCGGCGGGGGTCGTGGGTAGCTGGCGGGTGTCAGGCAATCCTGCGCTCCCGCTACCCTGGCGCTGATCCGGCCGGGTGAGGCCTGTAGCCCTACTCAGGCCGGTTACTGCTTCCCTAACTAATGCAGTCTCAGGTCCCGCGCAATTGGATTGGAGCAGAAGCTGTGTTCCACTCACCAGCAGTCCCAAAATCCTGCGGCGGGGGTCGTGGGTAGCTGGCGGGTGTCAGGCAACCCTGCGCTCCCGCTACCCCGGCGCTGATCCGGCCGGGTGAGGCCTGTGGCCCTACTCCGGTCTTGTACTCTCTGGGGAGCTGGGACAGCTAAGCCTTAGCCTTGAACTCTGCTTCCTGGAGCAGATGAACTCAGCCACCACTCTCAGTTCTCGGAAGTGATACAAGATGCACCCACCAAGGGATGGTCCTTGCCACCGGAAGAGCTCTTATGTATGTTCTAACATGTCACCATGCTACGACGTTCCAGCTCAGAGCCACACGATGCCATCTTATTAAAATGTCGTTGTTTGATTTTTGTCCCCAGTGGAGACAGTCGTAGATCTCTCTAGAATCATTGCAGCCTCCTGTCCTCTGAGTAGCAGAATTGCCCCCACATTCCCTCAGGGTTCTCGGGCATGGTTAGCTTAATCTTTCTGAAGCACCTCCTGGGACCTCTCTCCTTAGCTCACACAGAAGAACCTGCTAGGAACAAGCCAATGACCATGGAACAAGTGTGCTTTCACTTAACTTCAGAGGACCAGGCTTTGACTAACTCAAGGGTGACTTCTCTTTTACAACCACTCGGAGTGAGACTTAGTGTCAGCGGTGAACCCTCCCATTAGTTTCCAAGCCCCTCCTGTCCTATACTACCTAGTAAGAGTCCAATATTTGCTGCTTGAAATGGGTCGGAGGTTAGGAGGTCATTCTGCTCTTGCAGAGGACCTGGGTTCAATTCCCCTTACCCACATGGTAGCTCACAGCCATGTATAATTCCAGTTTCAGGGGATCCTGTTCTCTTCTGACCCTCAATGAGCACTGCCTGTACACTGTGCGCATGCACATATGCAGGCAAATGCACACACATACAAATAGGTTTTTAACAGAGTCTAATATACTTGTAAACCATTAAGATCATACTCCATGGAACTTAGCTATGGTATTGGATCAATAAGACAAATATCTTCATAATCACAGACACATCTCACCAGTAACCAAGCCTCATAATATACTCTCTCACCCAGTACCTTTGTCACACTGGTAGACTTAGGGTAGCCCTAGAGCTAGGGCAAGGCTAGCCCTAGAGCCTGAGGAATGAGTTGAGAGACAGCCTGTCTATTTAGGGAGAGGGTCAGCTATAGGGAGAAGTGTGTGCTTTACAACATAGACAGCAACTCTCCTTTCTCTTTGTTCCGTGTCCTCCCAGACCTTTTAAAAGAATGTTTTATTATTTGTGAGTTTCACATTATCTGCCCCAGTCCCCTCATCTCCTGACCCCACTTGCAAATGTTCATGAGTGATTGGTCTAGTTTGAAATCTTCTTCTGTGAGAAGATTAACATGGTGTCCTCATTGGGACATGTCCCAGTTATCCTGTTGCTGCCCTGTGTCATGGAGAACCGAAAGCTCTGAAACAACAGGACTGGCCCCTTCATGTGTCCCAACCATTTGTAGATGATAGAGATTTCGGGGTGGGCCAACTCGGAGCCCTGGATCAAGGCCAAGGTGGCAGCTGAGCTGGTCAGCTTGTTGTCTTTCCTTACCCACACCACCAGGGAAAGGTCTCCAACACTGCTCTGGCTAGGCCACCAAATGCTGCCAGGACATCTGCAGGAGGCAGGGCATCGGCAGGAGGTGGGGCATCGGCAGGAGGCGGGGCATCGGCAGGAGGCGGGGCATCGGCAGGAGGCGGGTCAGCTCACTTACTCTCATGCTCTTAGTGCCTCCAGAGCCAGCTCCACAGCACTACCCAGCCAGCTGCCCAATCAAGGTGCAGGCCCCACTTTCCCAAGTGCTTTAGCCTGTGAGTGGCCGTTGCCTCCAGGTTTAAGAGTTAAGAATAAAGCTGCCAGACACCTGCTATCACCTGCACAAAAGTCTTTGGTTATGTTTGGGTAAACACCAAGAAGTAACATTGCTGGATCATACAGTGGGGGTGTGGGCAGCTTTGTAAGAATCAGCCAAACTGTCTTCCAATGATACTTGGTCCCACTCAGATGGACTCCCAAGATACTCAGCTAACCATCGCCCATAACAGCAGTTAACTCCATCCTCAAAGTTCATGCTTACATCAGATTTAAAGCTTCTCCTTCTAGCACCCCAGCCTGGACCTGCCTGAGTCTGGTGAAAAAATATTTCCAGAAAAAAATTATATATCTATATATCATCTATATACCTATATATCTATATCTATATACGTATATATCTATATCTATATATGTATATATCTATATCTATATACCTATATATCTATATCTATATATGTATATATCTATATCTATATACGTATATATCTATATCTATATATGTATATATCTATATCTATATATGTATATATCTATATCTATATATGTATATATCTATATATGTATATATCTATATCTATATATGTATATATATCAATCGAGAGAGAGGGAGGGAGGGAGAGGGAGGGAGGGAGGGAGGGAGGGAGAGGGAGGGAGGGAGGGAGGGAGGGAGGGAGAGGGAGGGAGGGAAGGAGGGAGGGAGAGAGAGAGTCAAGAGGCACTGAGGAGAGAGCACAACTGGCCTGCTTGGCTACGGCTGCATCTCTTCACGGTTCTGTGGGTTTGTCCAGCCAGACACGGTGCCTCAAACTTAGACACCCTCTGCAAAGGCTGTTTTCCCCTGAGAAGCATCCTCATCTTACCCTTTACTGATAGAACACAGGCTTCAGCCCCTGTAGTTGTGTCTCTATACCTCCCATCTCTGTTGCAGCACACAGTCATTGTCTGAGCAGCAGCTCAACTCTGGAGTGTGATTCCAGACCCTACTTCAGAGGATACTGGGAATTCCTTATGTGGTTTCAGGTTGGGGTCAAGGATTAATAAGAGGGAAGAATAGGTTGCCTGTCTTAAGGAATATTCCAGCAAAAGACCAGTGGCTGGCTCCATTATTTCTCTTACTCACCTGTCCCCCTTCCCAGGAACATCCCCCCCAAAAGTAAGATTGTAGGATTCCAGGTAACTCTAGGACCCATGTGCTAAGATTGTAGGATTCTGGGTGACTCTCGGACCCATATACACTTTTATAAGGGTGGGATTCTGGCCCAGCAGGCAGGGCTCTTTCCCCAGGGAACACAGACAGGACAGTCAGGCTCAAGCTGACTGAGGTACAGGGCACATGGGTGCTGCACAGAAATATACATGAAAGCAAAACATTCATAAGCTAAATAACTAAAAATTTAAAGATTGTTTTGTGGGTCAACATGTCTGATAATATGACTCCTGGCTGGAATCCAGTTGCGGATTTTAAAGGTCTCTGCACCTGGCTTTGCCTGCCAAGAGACACTGGGATCTGGGGTTCATAATAGAGTACAGCAGGTGACATGGGCACGACTCTGAGGATATCCAGGGGATAGAATAAAAGGATGAAGATTGCGGTGATGGGTACCATTGCAGTTTGCACGAGCAATGTTCCCATGGGGTCATGTGTTGGGCACTTGACTCCCAGGTGGTGGAACTGTCCAGGCAGGTTATGGACAGTTGGGGTGCTTAGCCCTGCTAGAGTACATCCCTGGGTTAGACTTGAAGGGTGTGTGGCCTCATCCACTTTCTACTCCATTTCTGTGCTTTCTGTAGAGAAAGATGAAGTAGGTGGCTTCCTGCTCCTAGTGCCTTGCTATTTCATCCCTGCCATTCTGGATGCCAAACCACTAAGACTTGGAACTGTAAACCAAACCAAGCCAGAGAAGAACACCCTTTCTTCCTTAAGTTGCTTTTTTACCAGGACATTTTATCACAGCAACAGAAATGTCACGAATATAAGCACCTATGAAAACTGCGTGCACGCATCCATTCCAAGAGCCACTGCAGAGCTTTTGGCAGCATCCTCATTGGGGGTGTGGGGGGAAGGGGACGGTTGCAGCAGCAGCAAAGATCACTGAACAGCCTGAGCCCCCTGAAGCCACTCTAGAGGTACACAGAGACAAAAACCCGCACAAGGAACAGCTCTAGCCAATCCAAAGTGCAAAAAAGAAGAAAGGGGAAGGGAACCAGGGTGGCTGAAGCTTGGTGAATAGGGGAGTATCTTAGTCAGGGTTTGTATTCCTGCACAAAACATCATGACCAAGAAACAAGTGGGTGAGGAAAGGGTTTATTCAGCTTACACTTCCACATCGCTGTTCATCACCAGAGGAAGCCAGGACTGGAACTCACATGGGACAGGAACTTGGAGGCAGGAGCTGATGCAGAGGCCATGGAGGGATGTTACTTACTGGCTTGCTTCCCCTGGCTTGCTCAGCCTGCTTTCTTATAGAACCCAGGACTACCACCCCAGGGATGGCACCACCCACAATGGGCCCTCCCCCATTGATCACTAATTGAGAAAAATGCCTTACAGCTGGATCTCAGGGAGGCATTGTCTCAAGGGAGGTTCCTTTCTCTGTGATAACTCCAGCTTGTGTCAAGTTGACACACAAAACCAGCCAGTACAGGCCGTACAGCAGGTGGCAGAGACAGAGCTGAGCCATGCCTGTGGTGGGCAGGAATTTAGGAGTCCTATAGCATGCGTGGATTTTATTACAAGTATGTTGGAACCTGGTGAAGACCTGTTAAGAGAAGAGAACAAGCTCTGGTTCGGCTCACCTTTTTCTAAGAGCGTCTTCCTGTTGTGTGGTGGGTACATTACAGAAAGCAGAAGTCAGGCAGGGGCCTTAGAATATAGCACAGTGATACAATACTCAGTAAGGCCCCAGGTTCAACCCCTCGTACCACAAAGAAAAAAGTCATGAGCCGGCACATCAGTTGGCAGACCGTCACAGCCGCATAGCTGAAAGAACACAGTCGTGGGGGACTGGGGGGGACTTGCCACTGGTGCTTGATGCTCCTTCAGGTCAATTTCAAATTGAGAGGATCCTTTGCAGCAAGGGCTCATGCAACACAGGCAAGGCTTAAATATAGACTCAGGGGAAAACAAGGACTTAGCAATGGCTTCAAGTGTTCTCGCCTGAGCAAGGGTTTAGTCTCAATGGGAGTTTTTAGGAGGATGAAGAAACAGGAATCCAAAGTGTGTGTGTGTGTGTGTGTGTGTGTGTGTGTGTGGTTTAATCTTTGGGTCAACAGTAGACAGAACTCCAACGACAAAGGTAGAAGATCTTGTAGCCTCCTGTTTCTAATTTTTAGATTGAGGATCACTGGTGCTCTTACCCAGAATTTTTGGACAATTTGCCATGGCTTTTTTGCATCTGTCAACCCTGATATTCTGAGAGTGTTCTTGTCTTCATCTCTAAAGACAAATTTAGGGCTGAAAAGAATCATATCCCCGAGTCTATGTTCAGAGATGAGCGACTTGTACCGAAAGACCTTTATATGTTTCATGAAAGTTATTTTTGTAAATGGATTCAAGTAGACTTTAACAAGCAAATATAGCACCCTAAATGCCAGAGATCTAAATAGAAGATTCAGCAGAAGCAATGTATGACGGCAAAGCACGGGGACCTTGGGAGGAAAGCTGAAGGAAAGTGATCAGAGGAACTGAGGAAGGACTGAAGATAGGGAAGGGAGAGGCACAGGGAAAAATGCTGGCTGGTCCTCCAGGATGCCAGCACCAGGCCATCCTTTCTACCCATTGAATGAAGAAAGGTTAACTTTCTTCTTCAGAGTCAGCTCAAATTGTATTAGAGGTGAAATGTTGACATCAGTAGAGACATGATCGCACACCTGGCAGAATATCAGGGTGAAATACTCAGGAAAAATAAGGACGGATATAGGGAGGGCCTCCCAATCTGAAATGGCCAAGAGAAGCAACCAGAGAAAAATCAAAGGAGGAAGTCTTAGGTGTTCTGAGAAATGAATGAATTCCATCTTCCTTAGGGTTCTGTTGTTGTGAAGAGACACCATGACCACGACGATGCTTATAAAGGAAAGCATTAACTGGGGCTGGCTTACAATTCAGAGGTTCAGACCACCATCAGCATGGCAGGAGGAATGGTAGCAGGAAGACATACACGGTGCTGGAGAGAAGCTGTTCTATACTTGAATCTGCAGGCGGGGGTTGGAGGGGGCTGGCCAGGGTTGGCCAGGAGGGGGAGAGGGGAGACTGCAGTTGGCTTGAGCTTCTCAAACCTTCCCCCCACTGACACAAGTCTTCCAACAAGGCCACACCTCCAATAATGCCCCTCCCTATGAGTCTATGGGGGCCATTTTCATTCAAACCACCTTGGATACATACGTGCTAATGGGGAAAGGGTCCATGCATCAGGCTCCCCCTACAGTCCCTCCCTCTTTCCAGGGGTCAGAGAGAGGGTAGCAACATAGTCAACCTACTTTGCCTCCCAGAGCCTACCCAAGCAAGGCACAAGTTATGGTTGTTGGGTCGTGATACCAATGTAGACTGTGCTGGGTCTGAGAAGAAGGGTCTTGTTTCCTTGGGCTCAGAAGCGCTGGTGATGGCCTTAGCTGGCTTGCATAGCTAGTCACATGACATGGCAGACTTAGGGAAGGCAGGCAGAGAGGCAGAAATGGAAGAGTGACTGACTGGAAAGTTAGTGGATCGAAAACACCTGTCTCACCTTGCCCTCTTGGTTTTTCACTATGACTGCTGACTTGGGGGCTCTATGTGTTGGTTCCTCTCTTTCATAAGCGGTGAGTATACTAGATCACAGGCTGTGAGTTTTTTGGGAATTCCTTAAGATACTACCCAGACACAGCAAGTTTTGTATGCATACAGGTTAGACAACCTGACTTGAAAATTTGAAAATATCCCCTTATTCTTTGAGAATGTCATGCCATGTATTTTAATCATACTCTCCCACTCCCACACTGTCTTAGTTAGGGTTTTACTGCTGTGAACAGACACCATGACCAACTCTTATAAGGACAATATTTAATCAGGGCTGGCTTACAGGTTCAGAGGTTCAGTCTATTATCATCACGGTGGGAGCATGGCAGCATCCAGGCAGGCACGGTGCAGGCAGAGTTGAGAGTTCTACATCTCCATCTGAAGGCTGCTAGTGGAAGCTGACTTCCAAACAGCAAGCCCACAGCCACAGTGTCACACTTACTCCAACAAGGCCACACCTATGCCAACAAGGCCACACCCACTCCAATAAGGCCACACCCATGCCAACAAGGCCACAACCTCCTAATAGTGGCACTCCCTGGGACAAGCATAGACAAACCATCACACACACCCATACCAGATCCATCCCTACACACACTACATACAACCTGTGTTCTTTCTTGGCTATATGGCCGTTCACTGCAAGTGTGGTGGACCTACCGAGGGCCACACCCTTAAAGAAATCGACTCTCCCTCTCTCAGCACCCTGTCAGTTGCTGGCTGCTCCTCCTCCACAAAAGATGAGGCTTCATGCCCACCTCTTCCCTTCATGCCTGAATCTCATCTGGCTCAAGGAAAAGCCAAAACAGTTTAAGGTGATGACACGACATCAAAAATGGAAAATCCCATACAATGAAACTTGGTTTTGTATGCGAAATGATTTAAAAGATTATGCAGAATAGTAGCTACTTCACAAATGTTAATGTTCAACCTCAAGTGATACCTTATCAATGTTTAATAAACGTGTGTCTGAGCATGATGAAAACATACACGTCCAGTCTTGGTGCCGAGATTTTGCTGTTAGGCCAGAGCTGTTTCCCGAATGTATGCTTTGGTTTAGTGCTGACCTTCCAGCAGCCTAACGCCTCTTCAGAACTCGCCCTAGTGGGGAGCTGCAGGCCAGGTGTGCACTGACAGGTGTGTTCTTTTCTCAACGCAGCGAAGTTACTGTAGCACCTTAAGTCATTATTCAGAGTCATCTCTAATGTTAATTGTATTTCCTCTTGGACACAGACACAGGAATTGAACAACTTAGAAAGAGGATCTTTATCTTGGCTCATGGGTTTAGAGGTTTGGTCCATGGTCCCTTGGTCCAACAGCTGGTGATCTGCGGCATGCTTATACAACAGTGGTGGGAGCCGTGGTAAAGATAACTTGTTTACCTCAGATCTGGGAAGTAGAGAGAGGAAAGGCCTTAGGTTCCAATACTCCTCTCAAAGGCACACACCCAGTGAGTGACCTCTCCCCCACTAGGCCCCACCTTCTAAAGGTTCCTACCTTTAGGTCACTACCTCCTAAGAGCACCCCCAAGCTGAGGACCAAGCACGAGACATGCAGGCCTTTTCCAGCCATTTAAGATCTAAGTTATAGCACCTGGCCAGTGGCCACAGCAGAACAGGAATGGGGTCTGTGGACAGCATCACTTGCCTGCTTTCTTCTGGTTAGTGCTTCTGCAGCAAGAGTCAAGCCTGGTTCAGGGACTCAGAAAGACAAAGGAGAAACATGGAGCTTGCGTATAAAGCATCCACTTTAACTAGGACTTAGGGACAGGACACTGTTGTTCATGGTGCATTATGATGTTTAATTCAACATCACACCAAGTGTTAAAAACGAGATGTAAGAGTTTTTAAAACTACACACCACCCATAAGCTTCCTCCTCTTTCTTCTCCTTCCTGAAGTATTGGGTTGCCTTGGTGGGATGCAGTGGAAAGCTACACCACATAGCTTTTCCTTAGAAAGGAAAAATAGAAATTCACTGCTGTGAGCAGAAAAGCTATTTGCCGGAAACTGAGCCCTGTTTTCCCACAGCAGAACAGTCGAGCTTTATAGTACATGTGCTTTTATTGATATGTTTGATCTGTAGGTACCTCTAAAGAGACACAGAAAAGTGTTTCTGATGCAGTTCATGTCTTTAGCACAGAGCGTGGCACACACAAATCTGGCCCTTAGTAACTGAGTTATGGTTTAATTCTCATGAGCATCATAAGGGCTCATGATATCCCTTGCATGTGGCATGATGTTCTCTAAGCAATATATATATAATGTATGTACCATGAGAGGACCATAATCATGACAAGTTGACATGTGGGTTCCCTAGAGAAAGTTCCCCAGTTACTGTTAGACTCAGGTGGACATGGCTCAGTCTCCAGTAAAAGGAAAGAGGCTATGTCTTTTTATCTTGCTCTAATGTATTGTCTCCATCTTAACTCCATGATAGAAGGTAGATTCTGGTTGGGTCTCCAGCACTGATTAAGCCTGGAGCTAATAGTGGTGTCTCTTCACCCATGGCCTGTGTAGTGTGCTCATTTTGGTAAACTCGGCTCATACCATGAGGGACAATTCTCAAAAGGGAAAGCCTTCCACCACCCACCCACTCCCCCTATCTATTCCTATTCTGTCAACAATCCTTGCTACCTGGAATCCCACCTGTGATGCCAGGAGTTTTGTCCGCTGTTAGTGTTTGATGCAGAGGGCTGAGTTCAGAATGGGCAATGCCAGGGTGGTCCTGGTTCTATAAGAAAGCAGGCGGAGTCAGTCATGAGAAGCAAGCCAGTAAGCAGTGTCCAGCAACGGCCTCTCCAGTTGATGCTTCCTGCTTTCTGCCTGGAGTTAGTTCGTACACTGATTTCCACAGATGATGAACTACAAGCTGAAGGACAGAACACTTGATTCTCTCCCTGAGATTCTTTTGGTCACGGTGCTTTACCACAGCAATAGAAGCCTTGACTGAGATGCCGCTCCATCTGGATTATTTCCATAGCAATACTTCACACCAGAATTTGTCACCAAACCACCACAACACAGTAACCTTAGCACAGAGAACGCTGCGGGTATACACCTCTGCAGCTTTGCTTACCTTTTCTCAGAACCCTATCCCATCCCTGTGGCTTGTCACCATGAGAATGCCCTGTACTAAATATCATTTGGTCTCATGGGTTGGTCACCACAAATGCTCATGAAGGAAAAATGGTTTAGGAACATTGAACATTTAAAGATGGAGCTTAACACTGTATACTGAATCTAAGTGCACATACGTGCAATCCCCATAGTTGGCCAGCAGGTGGCATCAGATCCCCCGGAACTGGAGTGACAGATGGTTGTGAGCACCTGTGAGCACTGGGAACCAATCCTGGGTCCCATGGAAAGTGCTAAATCCTCTTAATCATTGAGCCATCTCTCCAGCCCTTAATTTCATTTTACCTAAAGAATTCTTGTGTCTCCATCCAAAAGCAATTTCTTGCCATCACTGTGACTGCAGCCACACACTCTAGTGGGAGAAGATATACTACTTTCCCTCAAAGTCAAATGCAAACCAAGAAGAAAGCCGTATCAACTCAAACCAAGAACTCTAGGCCCTTTAGACGACGAACAGTGCACAAGCTGATGGCACAGAGCTCAGCCCTAAACTATGGGTTACTTGAGGTCATGGGGACTCTAGGCATCCATTGTGCCTTGTCCCATCTTGTTAGGACATTCCAGGGTCTTCCCACTCTCCCTTAGCTACGCTGAGGGAACTTGGGCAGAGCCTGGTCTATCACCTGCACTGTGAATGATCTGATCCCAATCTAAAATGGTAGCAGCGTCAATTGGGCCAGTGGGATCAGCGGGGTCAGCAGGTCAGGCATCCTCTTGGACCGTGATAATCTTACGAGAGGCCACAGAGTTAGATGCTGAGTCATAATGGCCCACCTCCTAGTCCTCATATCGGCTCAGTTACTCTGGACCACAGTGGCCTCTGAAGGGAGGTGCTGCTGAGGCGAGATACTGAACTCCGTGTGTTGTGTGGAAAAAGTCCTCGGTGAAATCGGTGTTCTGATGCGGCTCACTGGCACGTCTAGTGTCTGAGTGTCAGAGGGCAGCAGTGTGTGGCATTCTTCAATCCGTACGACAGCCTGCCTCACTCTGGCAGGACGGAGATGACGTAACTATGTAAAGGGCATTTGGAAAACACTATCGTTAACAGGAAGTTTGCAGACATCCTCTCTGGCTAATGCTATAGTATTTGGCCTTGGAGTCACTACGCTTATGACCAGATTGCTTCTATAAATGCGAAGAAGTAAACATGAATATTCAAGGTTTTAAATATCAGCAGTTTTGGGTTGGTTATAATCAGTTCTGGATGTACAAGAGAGGATAGGGTAGCCAGACCAGCATCAGAACTTCTCCTGGATGACCCGGGGCTGCTTCACTGAGGAGTTAAAAACAAGGGCTGGATTTCCCTCCTGGCAGTATTCCCCCATTCAATACCAGCCCTGTGGGAGCCCTAGCTCATGCTTCCTGACAGAACCCTCATCCTTCTGGATGTGGTCACAGCCCGCAGTCCAACCACAAGGCTCCCCAGGTTGTTCTTCCGGGGGAAAACCTTGCTTGGCTCTGCTGTGTTTAATCTTCTCACACAGATGCGGTCGTCCATAGCGAGCAACTGAGCCCCAACCGCTGCTTAAAGTTTGCAGCTTTTATTAATTTTTTAAGGAACAGATCGAGGCAGATTGCTGGAGCAAAGCAGTCATGTGTGTGCATGATGTGGAGGTCCAGGAGACCTTTCAATATTTAATGCAACCAAAAGCCTCTGGCAGCCGATCATCTCTTAATGGGGCTTGCCCTTTGGCCATCTTCTTTCTGAGGGAGTCAACTGTCTGGCTTCCAAACAAGTTGTCACTCACTTGGTGAGTAACTACCACAAGCTACAAGTGGCCCCCCAGGCATCATTGGTCTTTGTTGGTCGAGTTTAGAAGGTCCCAGGTCGGCAGAGCTTGTCTTCAAACACGTGTGGTTTCAGAGTGAGCCAGACACTGGCATGGGTTGTGTTCTTGCCTCCCTGTGAGCTCAACACAGAATGAAATCTGTCAGGGAACTGGATGGTAGGGCTGAGAATTTCTATGTGAGAAGACAAGAGACAAGCTGGGGGAGACTAAGCACTCTCCTGGTAGTTGAACTGCATTCACACCAGAGGGGTCTTAGGAGAGGTGCCAAGGAGCAGAATTGGTTCTGGACTGAGCTGACTGACAGCTAGCATTCCTGAGAACAGTGGCTGCAGAGAGGACAGAGGTGAGTGTGAACCAAGAGGGCGGCACTGCACTTTGGGAGAAGCCAACAGACTGGACAGCTAATGGCTTCACTTCTTCCATCTCCCAGCGTGTCTGGGGAATGGGCTGTGCATGCTTCACTCATTGTTGCCAGGGATAAAGATGGTGTGTGTGCATGCGTGCGTGCCTGTGTGTGTGTATGTGTGCGCTCGTGTATGTGTGTGTGCAAGGCAAACAAGAATGAAAAAAAAAAAAAAGCCTAGGCTGTCAGCGTGAAGGGGAGACATGGAACAATGCTTTTGGCCACTAGTTTATACTTATATATTTGACCAGAAACTTCTTTAATTTCATCAAATCTTCGTCTCCTAATGGAGAAAAGGAACTTGTTAAGTCACACAGAACGTCTCACAGTTTACAATAACTAATGACTACAGACTGTATCCTGTGAATTTCTTAGGCAAGAAGTCCATTTTGGAGGCTGGAGAGATGGCTGAACTGTTGAGAGCATTGGTTGCTCTTGCAAAGGACTTGGGTGTGGTTCCCAGTACCCAAAGGTTAGCTCACAACCATCTGTAAATCCAGACCTGGGGATCTGACGCCCTTTTCTGGCTTCCACGGGTACTGCATGCACATAGTGACCAGGCATAGGTGGAAGCAAAACATTCACTATACATAAAGTGAAAATAAATATATCTTTAAAAAGTAAACTGTGTAATTGTAATGATTGGATATACCATTGTGATTTAAAATAATAAAATCATTAATTCTTTTTTTAAAGGATTTATTTGTTTGTTTATTCATTTAATGTATGTGAGTACACTGTCGCTACCTTCCGACAGACCAGAAAAAGGCATCAGATCCCATTATAGATGATATTGAGCCATCATGTGGTTTCTGGGAGTTGAACTCAGGACCTCTGGAAGAGCAGTCAGTGCTCTTAACCTCTGAGCCATCTCTCCAGCCCATGAATTCTTATTCAAAAGAGCTTTACTTTTATTATTTTCTCCAGTTTCTTTCTCTCTCTCTCTCTCTCTCTCTCTCTCTCTCTCTCTCTCTCTCTCCCTTCCTCTCTCTTTCTTTCTTCTTCCTTCCTTCCTTTCTTTCTTTCTTTCTTTCCTTTTTTTCTTTCTTTCTTTCCTTTTGTTTGTTTGTTTGTTTTAAACATCATTCAAGTTGATAGAGTTGGGGGGGGGGGCGACAGTCAATTCAAAACCATAGCTGTAGATTTTATTTTGACCATTTATTTTGATACTCTGTGTTAATCACTATCAAAATCCTGAGGTGCTCTGCTTTTCTTGATGGAGCATGGTTCCTGGCTTGCTTCAGTTATCTCCTGCCTGGGCCTCCATCTCCCTAGCCATGTTGGTCCAGCCATGTTGAAGTGATATACAGCCTTCACCGAAGGGTCTTTTTATGGTTCCTGGTTTCATTGCCTTCTTCAAGCTTCTCTCCCTTTGCTCCAGCCTTAGAAGGAAGGGGTGAAAACCTGGTGACCAGGTCATGATCACTACTCCCACAAGGTTGAAGAATGAAGTCTTCCTAGACCTCCTTTCTGATGGAGTCCCCCCAAGTCTGTAGCAAGAGCAGCTTTGCACTGTGCAGTCCTTGTTCTGAGAACATCTGACAGAACCGCTACCTGCAGACCCGTGGTCTTAAGAAGTTAAGAATCTCATTAATTAAACCTTTTAAAAATATTTACTTGAGGTGTGTGTGTGTGTGTGTGTTTGTGTGAGCGCAGGTGTTCACAGAGGTCAGAGACATTAATGCCCCTTGATGTGGAGTTACAGTCTAGACTTGAACTTAAGTCCTCGCAAGAGCAGTATTCGTTCTTAACCTTTGAGCCTTCTCTCCATCCAACCCCAATACATACCCACCCCACCTCCCAACCTCAAACAAACGAAAATGACTTTCCCTGCATCTAAACTAAGGCTTTGTTTTGATCTATTGTTTAAGAGAAAGAATTTGATTTGGGACAGAGAGTAGCAAATACGAATCCCTCTTGAAGAACATACCATGAATATCTTTCTCCAAAAGCAGCAGCACTTGTAAAAAATAAAAAATAAGAATAAAAAACAACCCCACCTTTTACTCACCAACAACCCCATCGGCTAACTTTATTAGTGGTGTTCCTTTTGGTGAGGTTCCTTAGCAGCATCTGATGTGTTCGCGTAGCTATACTAAGGGCCCTGAACAGCCAAGGCGCTACAGAAGGAAGGCTTCCTTGAAAAGAAATGGCATATGAACCCACCTTAAAAAGAACTTTGGTTACGGGGAGATCAGACCTTGCAAAAAAGTATAACGAAGTTTTTCCCGGGTGAGCATCCATGACTCAGCTTTCTGACTGCACGTAGAACATGTGTTTGGCCATCAGGAAAACCATCAGAATAAGTGAAATCGGTTTGTATCTGGCTCTGGGCAAGCAAGCCAAGTATCTTCTCCAGAGAGTAGCTGTCGGATACACTGGGATAATCGAATGGAGATTCTTCGCAGAGGGTGAGATGCCATCTGGGAGTGGATGATTAGCAATGTGAAGTGCTGGTTTGTAGTTACAGAACCATACCATACCGTGTTATACTGGCAGTATCCAAGGGCTACCTTCACCCTGTGCATTTAACCAATCAGAACAATGGGAACCAGCCCAGGATGGTTGCCAGTAACAACACATCAGGAACTAGAAACAGTTTCTAAATCACAGGTCTCATTCAGTGATACTGCTAGCTGGATGTTCATCACCCCATTTGTTCCTCCAGCCTGCCCACTGTGAAGGACACCCAGCCTGCCCCACCCTGACTCTTGGAGCATCCCCAGTACCCCTGGCTGGTGGGCAACCAGAGGCAGAGATTCAGACTCCCAGTGCCACACTTGAAAACTAAATCCAGTCTCCCAAATATTTAAGCAAGAGCATGAGATCAGGATGCCAAGGAGCCCAGTTCAGAACAAATGGCTCCCTGTGCTCTGCAGTGAGGGGATTGTAGTTCTGTACAGCCTGAAAGCCAGGGAGTGTCGACAACAGAAACATGACAGTAATTTGCTATTACTGGGACTGCTCCTCTAGTGAGTCTATTCTTGTGGCGTGCCTGAAAATTGGGAGGAAAGAGCAGCCGCAAAGGGCTGTGCAGGGTTGTTCTAAGTGGGCCGAGAAGACTCATGGGTCCTTCATGAACTCTTGTTAGACTAGATCACATCACTCACATGTTTGAAAACAGAAGAATGTATTCTCTATATAACACACATGGAATCCCCAGAGAACCTGGAAAGAAATAAAGAGAAAATGGAGGGGAAAATCTGGCCCAAAGAGCTAAGTAGAAAAGAAATGTCATGATGGAGAGACATGCACATTGAGACTTGAGTGTCATTGAAGGAAACAAGAGCATTTTCTTTGGCCGCTAGCAAACAGAGCCTCTGGTCCACTTGGGGCTGTAATCAGTGTAGCCTCGAAGTCACTGGCAGCTGAGGAATATGGCAGTCCCTTGTGTTGATCTCACCCACAGTTTAGAGAAACTAGGACACAGAGCAGTGTTACTACAGGTCAGCATTGTCCCCATTGGGAATAGCCAAAAGAGTCCAAAGTCTCTGACCACAAATCGGTGGCGAACACAATGTGACATTGTGGATACTCAAGAAAGCCTGGAAGCTCTCGAAATCAGCACACCCCAAAGTTTACGGATATCTGGCTCTAGGAGGCCTCACACAGATATATATCTTGATATGCCTTAGTAACAAGAAAACTTAAATCCCTTCTCATCCGTTGAACTTCTCAGATGCTTGAACATGGTCTGTGATTTGAATCTCCAAGAAGGGCCAGGCTCCTGAGGACTGAGGCAGCTTTTACACTTAGGGGCTGGTGTGCAAAACCTGACACTTTGGTTCACACTTCAACACATGCTGATCACAAACTGGATTATAACTTGAGTATTTCCACAGAACAAATGATTTTTTTTCTACCAAAATTCCCCCATCTAGCTCCAGGCTTTTCTGATTCGTCTACCATGCTGTTGGGGGCTTTTAAAAAAAAAACCCTAACCTTTTGTCTTTCAGGATTTCTGAGAAGCACATTTATAAATGGCTCTCAAAGAAAGACCTGCAGAGGAAGGGACTCAAAGACAGATGCCCATCTCCAACCCTAAACCTTCCCAGAAATATTAGCAGACACTTGACCTTCTTTGTTTAAGATTCTCCCCTTCAGATGCATTAACACTGGGACTTAGCACAGCCAGAAGACAAAGCCACAGATTGTGACCTGTCACTCTGAAAGGCTCACTGTAACCCCTGGAGATCTGTCTTTCAGGGTAATGAGACATACTGTATTTAGGGCCTCATGAGGTCCCCAGCAAATGTCTGCTGTGTGGATGAAAAAGGCCAGGGAGGACAGCTAGACCTTAGACTTGTCTGTCCCATGGGTCACCGCGTCACCTTGGGCATACGGTAACCGGTGACGCAGTCTCATCGGCAGAGTTCAGTGAAGCACCGTGCGTGTTCGTGAAACTCGATGAAGCATGGGCAGATGTCTGTAAACCTTAGAGAGCTTTCCGAGTGTGTTTTGGGAGAACATCACACACAGAGACAGGAGGTTGTACAGCTGGGCCAAGTACTGGGAACTGTGTGTGCCAGTGTGCTCAGACCTTATGGAATATGGCCTGGGGAATGTGTACCAGGCTTAGAGAGCATCAGAACCAGCCTCGACCTGTCCAGAGCACAGAGCAGTCTTCACTTTGCCTGGTCAAGGCTGCCAGGTCCTGGGGTGTCACTTACCCTGGGGCCGTGAGTCCTTCTGAGCATTGGGAACTGTTGGCTCCTCCCTGTGTTTCAATAGCTTCTCCTGGTCAATGTTCTGAGTTTGGAGATGGAGGGTCAGCCAAGGGGGTATCCACACAGTCAGGCTGTACCATATTTCCTGGTTGGTTAGGATTTGTGCCACATGGGTTATGGCATTTTCCTAGGAGGAAATGTCGTCAGACACCTGGGCAGGGTCATTTCCTTTGTGTAAAAAACCACATATCGATACTGAGAATGAAAGCTGGGCGGGGCTTCTGCGTCAACAAATCGATATTGAGAATGAAGGCTGGGCGGGGCTTCCGCGCCAACAAATCGACATTGAGAATGAAAGCTGGGCAGGGCTTCCACATCCACAAATCGACATTGAGAATGAAGGCTGGGCGGGGCTTCCGCGCCAACAAATCGACATTGAGAATGAAAGCTGGGTGGGGCTTCCGCATGCTCTGCATCCTGAACCACATCTAACTCAGGCTGTTTGTTGACTGTCGGTGCGGTGCCCTGGGCTTCGGTAGCACCAGAGAATTGCCAACATTGCGTCATCAAGTTTCTCTGGCTGAACTAACGCTATCTCCAGGTGATTGCTGGGGCTTCTGTTTTTACTGAAATGGGTATTTTTCTTAAAAAAAAAAAGAAAAAAGAAAAAAAGATAAATTTATCTGTTGCTGTTAGTAAACTAAGGATCGCCCTATCATAGAGGAGAGTCTAAAGCTTTGAGTACAAAAATATAGCTCGCAGGCCTTGGTTGCCTGTCAGTAAAATGGAAATAGTAACTTCCATCTCGGGCACCACTAGGTTGGTGCCTAGAAGAAACCTTTGCTTGCTGTTTTGGTCAAAATTATCACGTTGATTAAAGGATGAATGGATGGGTCGATCTCCCCAACAGGAAGTACATGAGGGCTTTTGTAAATCCAAAGTGGACATCAAGCGAATACCCTCTGCTCACCTCTGGCTTCTCGGAAAGGAGAGTTGCAAAGAACATTTAAAACGTTGTTTTGACTATTCTCTACCTTCTGACTCTATTACCCAAGTGTCCCTTGAAAGAGCCACCTTCCCCACAGCCACCTTCTGCGCTGGTTCCAGATGACTGACGCTTCTACTGATGCCTTCCTTGACAGGTCGGTGGCCACACAATGTTGCCCATCCGATGGATGCCTCCAGAGAGCATCATGTATAGGAAATTCACCACCGAGAGCGACGTCTGGAGCCTGGGCGTTGTGTTGTGGGAGATCTTCACTTACGGCAAGCAGCCCTGGTATCAGCTATCGAACAATGAGGTGGGCAATATTTTGGGAGAGATCCCACCCTGCAGTGCACGCGCACGCGGGCACACACACACACAAACACACACACACACTCACGAGTCCTACTAGAGCAGCAATCTAAGATGCAGCCGTGGTCTGAGGGTTCTTGAGCTGGGAGCCGGGACATGGTCATAGGTGGCTTTGTTGGAGTCAGCAGCTCTTCCCAGAGAGCCAGCTGTGTACCTGAATTTCACAGCCTCATTTTAATAATTTTGGAGAAAGAGAGACACTCTGTTTTTCTAACCCAATCTCGCTCCTTCTAATGACAGGGCTGAGAAATGATTTTACATTGCTCGTCCAACAAATTAAGGGCAGCCTAGGTGGCCCATGTCCCCCCTTCTGGCAAGAGTTTCTGCACTGCTCCAGAGATTTCAGATCCTGCTAGAACATTAGCTACTGGTGAAAAAAAAATCTCAAGTGTTTGTTTGCCTATTCCAATTCCTTCACGGAATACAATGACCTGTTGAAATCCATGGGGGACTGGTTCCAAGAACCACACCCCCCATCCCCACCCCCACCCCACCCCGACCAGATTAGAACACTCAAAATTCCTAACACTGAACATGTACTCTCTGCAAGCCACCTGGGCATCTCCTTCCCTGTGGGTCATCTCCAGCTTACTCACAGGAACAGTACACACAAACGCAGTGCGAATAGCGATCATGCAGCATGTTTAGGGAGTAATGACAAGAGGAACATCTGCACATGCTCGGTACAGATGTCATCTTCCTCGAGTACTTCCAGCCTGCTGCTGTTTGGGTGCACATCTGGAGCCCGTGGAGACGGAGAGCCGGCAGTGTGTCAGTGTTGAGGCATAGCACCTCGGTCAGGTGTTTCCAGTCTCTCTCTCACCTCCATGCCTGTGTTTTTAAACTCAGCTCTGATACCCGGTGAGCCTAGTCACTTCTGCTGTCAGGGGGTCCCTGTCAGTCAGCACCTCACACAAAACTAACCCAGGCTCTACCCTCAGCCGGTAAAACCCGAAACACGTAGGACTTTCTGTGTGGAGTTTAGACAACCCTTTGTGAATACCTGGTGCCTATCCCAGTTTTGTGAAATCGCAGTGGCTCTCTTCCTGGTGAGCAAACACTGAGAGAGGCTTCTTCTGAGACTGAGGCAAGGGGGCCATGAGTTTGTAGGCAACATAGCAAGCCCACTCCTACAAACAAAAGCCCCGCCTCTCCCACTGGAGTCTGTAAGGGGAAGATTGGGCTGGGAACCTTCGACCTCCTCCCTCCTAGCCTTTCATAAAAGCCTTTCATAAAAGCCTTTCTTTAATACAAGGAGCTGAAAGTTATTCCACTCTGAGGCTGTATCAGCTCCTTCTCTGTTGGTAAATGGTTAAGGAGACACACGTGCTAACTGTCCCGATTTAATCAGCACACACCTGTGTCTGTACAAACACAAATTATCCAGAGGTAAGCAATGTAATCCCGCTTGATTTTTAAAGAGGTAAAGACAGGAGAGGCCCCTCCTGGCTCCTCCCTCCTGCAGGCATCTGCAGACCCTTCCCACAGGCTTGGCTTTTGCCCTGCTAATCCTGCCTCTGGTCTCCCTCCAGGTGATAGAGTGCATCACCCAGGGAAGAGTCCTTCAGCGGCCTCGAACCTGTCCCCAGGAGGTGTATGAGCTCATGCTCGGATGCTGGCAGCGGGAACCACACACCAGGAAGAACATCAAGAGCATCCACACCCTCCTTCAGAACTTGGCCAAGGCATCTCCCGTCTACCTGGATATCCTAGGCTAGGGTCCTCCTTCTGCCCAGACCGTCCTTCCCAAGGACCTCCTCAGACTGGCCTACACGACGAACCTCTTGACTGCCGCTGACGTCATGACCTTGCTGTCCTTCGCTCTGACAGTGTTGACAGGACCAGGAGCGGCTCTCAGGGGGAGGCAGTGTGTGCTTCTCCATCCACAGACAGTATTAACTCGCTTCTGGCATCGTCTCTTTCTCTCCCTTGGGTTTGTTTCTTTCTTTTGCCCCTTCCCCTTTTATCATTATTTATTTATTTATTTATTTTCTGGTCTTCACTGCTTCACGGCCCTCAGTCTCTCCTTGACCAATCTGGCTTCTGCATTCCTATTAACTGTACATAGACAAAGGCCTTAACAAACCTAATTTGTTACATCAGCAGACACTCCAGTTTGCCCACCACAACTAACAATGCCTTGTTGTATTCCTGCCTTTGACGTGGATGAAAAAAAGGGAAAAAAAAATCAAACATCTGACTTAAGCCGTCACTTCCGATGTACAGACGTGGGGCGTTTCTATGGATTCACTTCTATTTATTATTTATTAATTTATTTATTTATCACTCTTCTTATTGTTTTCTGGTGGTTTTAGCCTATGTGTGAAAAGGAAAATTTGTGTACAATCTGGGAAAACTTTGTGGGAAATGAAAATGAGAGCGAAAGAGAGAGAGAGAAAAAGAGAGAGAGAGAGAGAGAGAGAGAGAGAGAAGCTTTACCATAAACCACAGCATGAGCGAGACAGAGACAAGCCATGGGATCAGTCGGGAGTCCGTTGTGCTTAGGAAAACCCAGCAGCCGTTAGCTGGGGGAGCATGTTCGGCTCCATCCCCCAAGCACCTTTCTGAGGAGGACACAGGATGTTGAACTCTGCTTCACGGGCAGAGTTTCCAATCACAGATATTGGCTTGCACTGGAAAGACAGTTCCCACGGGACCTGGACGGACAACACATCCTACATTCAGACATTGTGGTCGGGCACGGTGACAGAGTTGATCCGTTTCTCAAGTGTTATCTACCAAGCTTTTGTGGAGTTCCATCAAAGGAGATAGATTCTTGCTCAGATATAATTTCAGGAAAACCCGAGTCCTTGACAAAGACAGGAGACGCTCTCAATTTGGAGGCAAGTTTCTCTTACCTTGAACTTTTTCAGACAGCAACTCCCCCCAGCCCCATCTTCCACTCTCACCTGTCTTGTAACTGTGCAAACAAAAGTGTGCATGGTCTTTGTCAATTGATACCTATGTGCACCTGTGTGCAGAAACTGTTGTTCCAGCTGTGGTGCCTGATTAGAAGGGCGGATCCATAAAAGGTCTAACCTAGGCAACTTCGGGAAAGGAGACCAGATCAGTAGCTGGAGGCACTCTCCAGTAGGCGGTGAGGGGTTTACTGAGTAGGCGTGCTGAAGCCTGGATATCTTCACCCACCTCAAACCCACCGGGCTGCAGGACAGGCACAGGCCATCCCGGAGGAGAAGGGGGAGCTCTTTTGGGATCCCACCTGAGGTTACGTTCAGTGTGCTCCAGTCAAGTCCCTTGCTCGGGGCTCTGTTTGGGGAGAGTGGTTTCATTCCAAGGTACTCATTATTAGTATGCTGTTTGGTTAACTATACTCCATTAAAAAGTTAAAAAAAAATGAATCAAGCCTTGACACTGTATGGCTGATGGGAGGCTGTGCCCAGACGGAGCCTGGAGATTTGCGCCCGCACATGGTCATTGGTTTTCCGAAAAGAGAGGGTAAATTTATATAGAAATTTACAGGTATTTGGGTAGTCATTTAGACCAAGGGAGAGAGGGAGACCAGTGTTTCCATTTCTCTGCGCCCCCTCTGTGAGGGGAAGTTCGATACACTTGGCACCTTTATAACCGGAGCCAGATAGGAAGGGAGTGACTTAATTCACCTTAGAACATTTTATTTGGTGTTTATTTCTGAAGGTGCAAGAGCTCTGTGTAGATTTCATTTGTGACCGAACATTTCTGGAGCACTGTGTTTTCTAGCAGAAACTCCAAGAGCCAGTTCTCACAATGAAACTTTAAAAGCTGTGTAAATTGACAGAGAGCAGAAGGCGATCCAAGAGGCCCACTCAAGCGAGCGGTGACACGAGGCACATGCCGTGGCCCTTTCTGTTGTGCTGGCCCATGAGAGATGGGAGCTATTTTTGTCCTCTTCGTCCATTAAAACAAACCCCTCCAGAATACCTATAATAATATAACGAAAGCCATATCTCTGTGATCTATACTTTCAGGTATAGATCATTAAAGGACCCATGGTACTGTCAGGCACTGTGGAACCGTGAGGCAGCAGAAAGGCAAGGGCACATTTGTACATGTTCCTCTAGCTTCCGCCAGCCATGACCTAAGAACTCACATAGGCCGCTTGCTCCTAGTCTGACCGGCTGCCCTGGGAGGAAAAGCTGCAAGATGCTCAGCAGAGAGCAAAGGAGGGGATGGCCTTGGAAAAGGCCAAGGTTAGGGAGGCCACGCAGGAATACACCAAAGGGCTGTACTGAGAATGTGGGAGCATTCCATTCCAGGTTTGTATTTTCCTCAGCAAGAAAAAAGAGCAGATAGAAAGGTGGAAGAGGAGAGAGAGGAAGAGAAAGGAGAGGGAGAGGAGAGAGAGAGAGAATCCTTATACTTTTTGGCAAGTCCTCGAAGGTCTCAAAATAAAAGTGTCTATGCAAGTGCAAATTTTTACAGTTATTTATACTAATTATTATTGTTATTATTAATTATTAATATTATTATTACCAGTCTCTCTGTTGTCTCAAGAATATGTGCAGATTTCAGAGCATTAAAGAGTATCTGGTTTCTTTTAAAGTAGTTGGGTGAGCCAAGGACACCTTAAAATAATTGTCACTGTTCATCTGCTATCGCCTTTCTCATGGTATTTTAAGTTTTAGAAAAGAAACATTCTTATTCTAAAACATATCCCTCTCCATAGATGACCAAAAAATGGTGTTAGCAAACCGAAACCTCCCCCGATTCCTGTCTGACATCCGATCCATTTCTCAACTGCTTGATGATTTCTGAGCGCTTTTTGCATATGTTGTCAAAATATTCATATTATTTTGGTGAGGGAATGGAGACTCAGAAACTCAGAGGACAAACATAAGCTTCACTGAAGTCTGTCCACCAGATACAAACTAACATACAAACAAGACAGCCAGGGAAGGAAATGTGCTAGCAGCGTGTCTGTGAAGCAGGGTGGGAGGTTAGAACAGAAGGAGACCTGTGCAGTGCACGCAGAAGAGATGTTACATCGTGTGCTTCTGCTCCTGGCTTCTGCTGCCTCCCAACTTTGCTCTCAGCCTCATTTAGAAAACGCTTCAAACACTGCTCTTCAGGGTTCTGTCAGAACTCACGCACACGTGCTCACACCAGCCCCGCTTGTGACATTTTTATGTACTTCTATATAAATATATACATAATATATGTTATAAACACTTGATTTATACATATACAAATGCACACATGTAGTGTGTTTGTGTGTTTATGTATAAACATATAGGCACATGGTAATAGAATAATTATAAGTAGGGTGCAATATGAATAATTTGCATAATATTTGCTAAGTAACCAAAACTTTCCAACGTCATGTGGCACTTCATATTTCCACTCTCAGTGTGGGTAAGGATGGACCACACCACACTTTCAGCTCTGTGCAGCCCTTGGATGGAAGATGTGTTGAAAAAAAAATCACATCTTTCCTAAAACAACTGACTGAAAGCCATCCTCTACATTGAATCTGTTCTCTGGCTCTTTGCAAAGGAGAAATGCAGACAAATGGTCTCCTTGTGTCCGAGTCCTGGGAAGGAGAACTGGGTTTTCTCTTCTTGCACATTTGGACCGTGCTCACCTTTCCTGGCTCTATGCCCTTTACCCTGGGCTCAGAGAGGAAGCGTTCTAGACCCCAGCTGCAGGGCTGTAGGGAGGCAAGTGTCTTCGAGGCTGATAGCAAAGCATCCAGGAATCTATAGCAAGACGCGCAGCTCGAAGTCACCCCTCATCCACACGACAAGCAAGAGCCAGGGCGTGCAGTGCTGTCCATCTTTAGGACGGGACAGTGGGGTCCTCGGTCAAGGGCAGTCTTTCCCTAAGCCTCTCCTTTTGCAAATGGCACTGCCAGCAGTACCTGGCATTAAGTCACGTCTAATTTCTAAAATGGCAGCACAGACCCGTGTGCCCTCATTGCTCTGCCCCCACATGCCTCATCCAGTTTCAAACTTGACTTTCCATTTGGCCCTGTATTGTGGTTAAAGGAAATCTCAACAGAGGGATGGCTGTGACCTAAATCCCCAGATGTCCAAGTTTGCAGTGAAAGCCAGTTCTTCCCAAATGTATAACTGGAATGTAGGGACTCAGGCTGTGATACTTCATACAGAAATCTCAGATGTTATTGTTAAGAATTGGGTTGGGAGGGATTCATCACTAAGCCAACAGTAATGCAGGAGGGCGTGGCTGATCGTTAAGCCAATAGTAGTGCAGGAGGGCGTGGCTGCTGTGAGGGCTGGAATCCATCTCTGCTGCTAAAGTTCAGGGTTCTCAACTCTTTTCAGCTGTTGCGGCCCTTCACTTCTTTCCCTTCGGCGTTATTTATTTGTGTATTTATTTATTTGTTTATTTATTTATTTATTTATCTATCAACTTTTGGTCCATTCATCACCAACATAAAGCAAAAACAATTTTTTACATATATGTAAATGTGTTGCAAGTGAAACACTGTGAATCTCACAACCACCTCCTAGCAACTATGCTGCCATCTTGACGTGCGTCTCAGGAGTTGAGACGGGAAAAGACGAGGACGTCATTTTGCAGCCTACGCATTCTGGGCCAGGTCCGTGTTTGTTTTATTTCTTTAGTCTGTGAGTTAAGAAAACAATCCGAGCGAAGGGTGACGGATGTTCGGCAAGCTCGGTGAAGCAGCACGAGCTCTTTGCAGCTATAGGTTCGAGCAAGAAGGAAAACCATGGGAGGTGGAGAAGGGAAATTTGATGGAGGGGTGGGGTGGGGTGGGGGCTCTGTCTTACAGCTCGTGTAGCTTACTGTTGCTTAAAAATGTATACAACAGCTGGAAATGTTTTCAACACAAGGTATTTGAAATAAATGTGAATCTTAAATATGTACTCCCTTAAGGAATGAACATATTATGGTGAAATATTGCTCCCCCGCGTCCCCTACAAATCTGCCTAGAGATGTGGATACCTACATTTGCTTAAGCATCAGACCAATGTTTGTATATACCCGGGCCATACACACTCATCTCGAAGTCTCTCTGCGGATGTATTTCCCCTTCACTGGTGACCTGGTATTTAGAACTCCGTCTTTTCAGTTCCCTTTAATGTGATGTCTCTGTGCCGATTATTACCGGTTCTTACTTGTTTTTGCAATCCGTTTTGAGGTCCAGTGTTTTACTGAGACTCATTGCATCTTGGCTGATTTCAAAGTGACACCCGAATACAGTGTTTAAAAAAAAAAGTTTGTTTGTAAATCATGTGACCAGCTTCTCTCAACCTGACATGGAATGTCTCTTGTACTACAGTGTATTTAATAAAAAAAAAAAAATGATGTCTTACAATAAATAACATCTTCCACAAGAGGGGTTGAAAGTGGCAATGCTTACTTTTAAAAGTTGTGTAGAATGTCCTTCAGGCAGGGCCCATTTTTTAAAGGCATGAGGACACAGATGAGGACATAGGCTACCTGCAGCATTCGCTGACCACCTAAAGGCCATGAGAACAAGCAGCCTCTGAGAAGGAGATGTTCTCTGACCTCGCAGATCTGAACTTTTTTTTTCCCCAAGACAGGGTTTCTCTGTATAGCTCTGGCTGTCCTGGAACTCACTTTGTAGACCAGGCTGGCCTCAAACTCAGAAATCTGCCTGTCTCTGCCTCCTGAGGACTGGGATTGAAGGCGTGCACCAGGCGTGCACGCCCTGCAGATCTGAACTTTTAATTTACCTTGTAAGTTACTGTTGTACTCACACATCATATAGAATCTCCACCTCCACTTTCCAGTATGGTATCCTGCAGCTGCATGTAGCTAGCTGGTCTTCGACTGTGGCCAGTGTGAACGGAGAACAGAATATGAAATTGTATTCAGTTTCAATTAATGTACACTTAAAAGGCTGTGGTAGGCTAGTGGCAACTATGCTAAGAAGACAACCCTGTAGTTTCTGAAAGAGCAGACACAGATGATCCGAGTTGGGGTATCCCTGGGAAACCCAGAGGTGGAAGTGTTTCTCAGGTCTTCATAGTCACCTTTGCAGTGTCTGGCCTCTTCCTCTTGACACTCTGGTAGGTATAAGAAGCGTCCAAATGACTCTCCTGGCATAGGCTGCAGAACTATGTGCTTTAGCTGTGGATACTCCAAACTCACATCCTTAAATGTCTCTTGTGCACCTCCCCTCGCTGGTGAGAATGTGTATTTCCCTAGGTTAGCAAAATATGGCCAAATTCAGATGAAGTGGAGACTTGGGAAGGTCAGAGCTGCATGTGGTTCAAACTTTCAAACAGGGTTACACATCTCACTCAAGAAAAGTGGATTCAGGAAGAAAATGTAATCCCTAATACCTTGACCAGCCGTAACTGAATGTAAAGGTCCTAAGCGTGCTATGCCACACCTCATATCTCCATCACTGCTGCAATTACAGTGACACCAACAGGCGCTTGAAGCATGAAGCCATGTGTTCTAGAACATTCACTTGTTTGTCTGTACAGCTCATCTAATCTTTCTTCCTCCAACTTCCCTTTTGTGCACCCCTAGGATGCTTAACTTCTTCCACGTGAACTTGGATGCTGAAGTACTCCTAGTTACTATATTAAAACAGGCACACTAGATTTTAGCAAAAGTCACCTATATGCACAGGGTGATAGGTGTGTATGTATTAGTTTCTTGTGGCTGCTGAAACAAACCACAACAAACAAGCTACTTTAGGATAGTACAAGTTTATTTGCTGAAAGTGTTGGGGGCCAAGAGTTTGCAAGTGAAAGGGTTGGCAAGAATGTGCTCCCTGCAAAGGCTCATGGGAGAACCTGTTCCTTACCATTCCAGACTTTGGTTGCTTCTGATGCTCACTGGGCACCTCACAGCAATTTCTACCTTCCGGGATATGTTTATCTTCTTGTTCATATGCCTTCTTTGCTGGGTCCTTATTTCATAAGCATATATCCGCAGCTACATTCAAGGCTTGTTCTGACCACCCTGGGTATGTCAGTCAGCTTTCTGTCACTGTGACAAAGTATCTGAGATAATTAGCATACAAAGTATCTGGGATAATTGGCATTCAAAGTATCTGAGATAATTAGCATACAAAGTATCTGAGATAATTAACAAAGTATCTGAGATAACTGACATGCAAAACAAGGGTTATTTGCCCCAGGGTTTGCGTCCATGGTCCCATGGTGCTGGTGCTTTGAACTGGTGGTGGCAGGAAAACATAGCAAAAGAGTTTCTGTGTGCCTCAGGTAGCCAAAAAGGAGAAAAGGAGACAGACAGAGACAGCAGAAAGAAAGGAAGAGGAGAAAGGGGAGGAGGGGAGAGAGCAGCCACCCATCTTAATATCTCTTCCCAGGGCACATTCTACGACCAATGAACCCAACCTCCCCACACCATAAAACTTAGGCTACACCAGTACCATCATGGGCCAGAAACCAGGTCTTCAATACATAGCACTTAACATCTAGCTCACACAATTTTTCTACCCATCCTAGGAGCATCACAGGATCTCCATCACCAAGAATTTAAAACTCACCAAGAAAGTAAGTTGTAAGAAACGGATTCATGAGTTATGTGCTTACTATAAACCAGAAAGATTCATTTACTAACTCCTTACATTTTCGGAGCTCCAGGCAGTAGATAGCAATGTAGTGAGTGCCTGGCTAGGATAAGGAGGACTTTTGGCTAGGGTCAGAGCCAGCAATGTTAACTGAGAGCTTAGGATATGGACTTCTGAGCCCTCAAAGACTGGAGAGAAATAATTTGATGGCCTAAGTCAGTAGGAACAGAATTATTAACAAGCAGATGAAGCCAAGGAGAGTAGAGAGTTTCTGGGAGTTATGCTTTAACCCTGTGTCTGTAGCTGTCATCTGTCACTTTGGTGAAGGATGAGCCTATGGATAGGGGGACCTCTCCAGCATGGGGTTCTGCAGCAAGAGACAGGGTGATGTTAGCGTTGGGGTGTGCTGACAGCTTTTTCTATAAGTTCTCTACCTGGCCATTTCCCGTTGCTAGAAGTGTGTGTGATCCAAGGTCCAAGGGTTCCTGCCCTCTACCTACAGGTGAAGGCCCATAGTGAAAGCATGGTTCAGAGAAAATTCTTTCAAATGAGCATGGTTTATTTTATCCATGATTATGCCCCCTGTGTAGACCAGCAATGTTCTCTCCTTGACCTTATGTAGATTGCAAACTCAAAACCAGAAGTGATGGTGTGCTTTTCTTGAGGACCAGCCCTGACTCTATTCACACCAGCTGATGACAGAGAATGGAAGACCCAGGGACCTCTCATCACTGACAACCATGGTCTGGGCTTTAGAGAGTTGGGCCTGCTACCTCCCCCATGTAAAAATACTGGTGTCCATATAGAAGCTCGATCTTCAGTCATCCATGACACCCCAGAACAAGGAAAAACAGAAACAGCAACAAAAACCCAATGATCTTTACACGAACAGACCTCCTCATATTGATTTCCTTAGAAATTAGACATGTAACCCATAGCTTTATTTCTTACATGGTTTTCTTATGTTGTTCTCTTCTAGGGGGCAGGCTAGGTTTATCATGTACACAGGTCACACTTACATGCTGACAACTAAGCGGGCAACATGGCAACTACATAAAGAGAGCTAGAGCCTTTTCCTCCTGCAGATATGAGTCTGTGGCTGTTTACCCCAGCACACAGAATGCCACTGTATTTCATTTAAGTCAAGGTCCACCTGATTCCAACCCTAAATGAGAGAAGTGAACCTTAAGAGTCACTATAGTGCCTTCTCTCCCTGGGGTAAGCAAAGTCTCTGAAGAACCTTTGAAGCAAAGGACTATGAGAAGAGACTTTGGCTGACTGTCCATCACAATCCCCTGGACCTTTGACCACAATCAGAAGCCCTCACAGATATTCTCCTAAAGTTGACTTCTCCCCAGGACAGTGGGAGACAGGGCTATCAGGTTCTTTATGGTCAGTCATATACCCCAACAAATATCAAAAACTCAAGGATCCATTTCCACCCTTTTCCTCTAAATAACTGAACTATCTCCTAGAAGATGAAGATAGATCCCTAGTCATCTTTTTATGTTATTTTGGATAAAGAAAATCTTATTCTCATCTGGAGTGTATAATAAACGGTGATTATTTTTCTTGTTCATAATATAATATTTTAATAATAACTCCCAAACTTATTTGACAGTTTGAATGAATATATAGCATTAGGTTGGCAATTTCCTTGGAATTTTTAAAGGGACAATTGGATCCACTTTGAGACTCCAGTGTGACTATTGGAAAGTACAGTTTTGTGTGATAACCTTTCTCTCCCTCTCTCTGTCTCTCTGACTCTCTGACTCTCTCTCTCAATTGCTTTCTATTACCTTTTTTCCTTCCTTCCTTCCTTTCTTTCTTTCTTTTTCTTTCTTTCTTTTCTTTCTTTCTTTCTTTTTTCTTTCTTCTTTTTTCTTTCTTTTTTCCTTCCTTACTTCCTTCCTTTCCCTCCTTCCTTCCTCCTTCCTTCCTTCCTTTCTTCCCTTCCTTCCTTCCTCCTTCCTTCCTTCCTTCCTTTCTTCCCTTCCTTCCTTCCTTCCTTCCTTCCTTCCTTCCTTCCTTCCTTCCTTCCTTCCTTTCTTCCCTTCCTTCCTTCCTTCCTTCCTTCCTTCCTTCCTTCCTTCCTTCCTTCCTTCCTTCCCTTCCTTTCTTCCCTTCCTTCCTTTCCTTCCTTCCTTCCTTCCTTCCTCCCTTCCTTCCTTCCTTCCTTTCTGGAAGTTACTTTCTCTTCACCCTTAGTAGTCTAAAGTTTTGTGGACATGACTTAGTTTCACAGTCTTTCTTTCTTTCTTTCTTTCTTTCTTTCTTTCTTTCTTTCTTTCTTTTAAGTATACATTTGATGAGCCCTTCCCATTTGTTAACGTGTTGCTATTGTTGTTGTTAGTTTGGTGATTGCTTTAAGTCACTTTGTTGACTTTTTTTTAAATTATGTTATTTAAATATTGGCTTTCTTAGCCTAAAACTGTAATTTGTATGTTTTTCCTTAATTTTATAGAAGAATTTAAGAAAATATATTCTGAATTCTGTTATTCTCATTTTTTTTTCTCTTTAGAGAGACTTTAGGTTCAATTTATAATAAAATTAAGGCCAAGCAAGGTATGTACCTATAATTCCAGACTTTGTAGATCTGAGAAGAACGATCATTAACTTGACTTATGGATGGGATTAAAAACAAGATCCAAATAATTGTTGTCTTCCAGAAATAAACCTTGCAAGCAAAGAAACTGATTAAAAATTATAGACTAGAAGTCAATATACCAAGCTAATGAAAGAAAGCAAAGTATAGCTAAATATACATATTTCAAATGTTGGTACATAAAGCTTTAGAACAAGCACACACGTGGACATGAAGGAACAGGCAGCTCAAGGTCATCTCATAACAGTGGGTCACCCCAGCATCCAAGGTCATCTCATAACAGTGGGTCACCCAGCATCCAGTTGCCTTTGCCCTGTCTTCTGTTTCATCTGATTTTTCAACTTTCAAATTTCATGGTACTGCTTTCATTTTTTATCTAACTTTTTCTTTGGTGAATTTCACATATGAATACTGAATTTACATCATGTTTACCCTTCTCTCTCTCCTTGCTTCAATTCCCTCTCAAATCCATGACCTTTTCTTACACACACACACACACACACACACACACACACACACACATGTGCTCGTGCGTGCGCGCACGCCTCTCAACAATAAAACAACATCCCCCAAGTCCATTTAGTATTGTGTGTGTGTGTGTGTGTGTGTGTGTTTTAGGCTGATCATTTGGAGTTAGATAGCCTAACAGAGGTGTGGGCATAAAATTTTTGCAACCTACTTTTAATAAACATCCACCCTCTCCCGAAGCCCCCCACCCAGCAGAGGTAGTGGAAGAGAAAAGTTTTTAGGACATGAGGAAGTGGATCTGTTCAGCCATAGTTCTCTGGGGACAAGTTCAATATTCTTTAGCAGCAGTCCAGTCCAGTAGCGAATGTGAAATATGACTCAGCAGCTACCGTTCAGTCCTCTAAGCAGGCAGACACCGCATACACACCAGCGTCTTCAGTCCAGTTCTTTTGGCAGGCTGACACCAGGCTTGAATCAGCAGCAGTAGTTCAATCCTGAAGAAACTGGAAGGCTCATCAACCAGTCTGAAGCGAGGCCACGGAAGGAGCAAGCTGCTGCAGGAACGACATGGGTAGTTCTTGGGCAAGTTTCTGTCTGGCATCATTACCACAAGTTGAGCTCAACAACGCTACATAAGGCGAACCAATACACACACACACACACGTGCCCTTAGCGAAGAATAGTGAGGGGGGAGCAAATTATACCAACACTCAGCGCTCATCTCGCACAGTCTGTGGGGTCAGATTTATATCCCTTCAACTCGGCTCATTTCAAGTGTTTTGCTGTATCAAAACATTCTTTCACCTATGTCTGCTTCAGGCAAACATCCTTTCACCTGTGTGCCCCAGCAGACCATCCTTTGACATAACTGACTTTCCAAAGAAACTAGAAGTTTCCACTTCACAGAGGGCTTATCCTTGTTGAAGACCAATTCTCTTTTCTCACTCAACAGCAATTAATTGGCTTTACTCTTCATGTAGGGTTGGGGCCCTGTGAATGTCCTCTTATCAATGTTGCGATGTCATGTGGTGCTGCCATTATGCAGGTCTTTTTTTTTTTTTTTTTTTTTTTTTGGCATCCATAAGGTTGAGATTCCATGGGTGCAGCTTTCTTTCTCACCATATACCGGAGACACGCTCTAGAAGCAAACACCCTAGTCTTCGGGCTCCTACACCCATCGTGCATCTTTGGGTGCAGGAATTGCACTATAGATATATTAGTTGGGGCTTGCCACTCACAGCCAGTTTCCCTCTGAAGTCTGGTAACTTGTGGATGTCTGTGACGAGGGGATGAGAGCTACACTTACCTGTGGGGATAAGGATGAGTATTTAGAATCGAGTTAGACATGATACCACTCTAAGAAGGCGGCAATAGTAAGCTGTTCTCTAGGATCCATGAGCCCACCGGGCACAGCTGGTTAGCGACATTTATAGCACTAGGCATGAACTCCCTCCTATTGCCCAGGACTTAAATCAGTTGGTTACCAGCTAGATGGCAGTTGGTTACCAGCTGTTAGTTACCCCCAGGATACTGGGTGCCACTGTTGCAGCTTTAGGAGTGTCTTGGCAGGCTGGCTATTGTTGTGATCCATTGACTTTTTAGATGAGCAGGTCTGTTTTTCTGGTAAGAGTCATATTAAAAGAGTTCTTCTCTGCTTTCCCCATGAGAGAGAATCAATGCAGAATCTCAAAAAAAAGTGCTTAAGGTAAAATATTATAGGGAAAGAATTGATTGCCAAGAGCCTGCAGTTGACCCTCAGATACAGACATTTTTCCTCAGTATCTTCAGGTTTGTTTGTTTTAATGTTCAACAGGGGTTGAGAAACTTTATCCTAGGGAATGGTAGAGCTTGGTTGCAAATCCCAACCATCTCAGCAGCCAAATACTACACTGGGTGTAGAACCCCAGTGCAGATAAAGATGGGAGCCCAGCTGCCTCTGGTCAGGGTTCCTCTTCAACCCTGCCTGGGGACTATGTACAGTCCCACACAGCCCTGAACAGCAGGGAACACAATGTTCAGTGACTTTAGAATGCCTCCTGACTTATACATCTTGCTTCACATTTTTCTATTAGTGGACATGTGGTTGACCACTCAGGAGCTTGAAGTATAAGCCTAGCAAAGTAGGAAAGGGTGATGGCATTTTCATGGGCACAGGCCTAGGAGAGTTATTCTTGTTGAGTCTTAGAGTACCAACTTCTCAGCTATGTCGTAGACACTGGCTTCCAGTTCATATTAAGTATGCTAATCCACATTTTGAAACCCCGAAGCACAACGTCATCAATGACTTCAGAGTTCTCATGTCAACAGACCTCTGCATCAGCTCCTGCATCCAAGTTCCTGCTCTGTGTGAGTTCCTGTCCTGACTTCCTTTGGTGATGAACAGCAATGTGGAGGTGTAAGCTGAATAAACCCTTTCCTTCCCCAGCTTGCTTCTTGGTCATGGTGCTTTATGCCAGAATAGACAGGCATCTTTGAGATGGTGTCTTGGAGAAAGGCTCTACAAGTGACTTTTAAAATTTATTTTGTTAAGCTTTTAATGCTCCCTTAGTTTGAGTACCTAACTGTTTTGTGAGACAAGGAGAGGCCTTTCTAGCTCTGGCCACATGGTAGAGGATGGATGTGGACCAGAAGGAATCTTGGGGATCTGTTACAGAATCACAGGTTTGTAGGACTCCTGTGTGGGAGAAGGCAATCCTGCGGACATCCTTGCAGTGGGAGGGGGCAGGGGGCGGTGGTCAAGCTCTAACTAGAGGAAACTTATTTGAGCAACTCTGCCCTCCACCTCCCAGCCCACTTGCAGTTTGCAGTGTCTTTAGCCAAGGACTTTGTGGTGCTGAAGCAACAGCTGCCCCCTCCAACTATTGCCCATGGTCTCAGACCCCCTGGGAGTGCACAGAAGAACTCATTCATCATTACTTGGCACTTCTTTATGGCTCCCTTGTGCTCTTCCCTCTCCATCCAACCCTCTACTGAAAACCCCAGAATGCTTGCCAAATCCCCAGAAGAAAGGGCAGAAGAAAAGCCAAGTCCTGTGGCTCAGTGAGAGAAGTCAACTCCCACCCCTCAGCTCCCAGGTTCCTCCTCAGTCCCGGAGCTCATGCTCAGACAAAGCTCTGCAGGCCTCCTCTCCTTTTTTGAGCACAAAGGAAAGTAACTTTTTAAGGGATCAGCAAGGTTAATAGTGAGGTTTGTCTCCTCTTTCACATCAGTGTGTCAACATAGCAAACAGTTTTGTGCATCCATTTCACACTCACACGCGCACACACACATACACACAAGCACACACACAACATGCATGCATGATCAGATCCAACTGAAAATTTTACTTTCATATGAAAATAATAAAATAAAGTAAAATAAGGAATCCTGGGTGTTCCATGGGAAGCTTGGCCCCACCATCTCCAAGGAGAACAATGGAAGGAAAAGGTGGAAAACTTGCTTGCTTATTTGCCTGCTCAGCCAAAGGAGGAGGTGGGGAATTTGCTAACCCAAAGATAGCTTTAATTTTATTTGTTTTTCCTAAGGAACATCTGCTTGCACGATGGTTAGACACTGGCATTCATTATCGCAGGAAGCGTCTGAAGTTCGTGTCCCTGGGAGTGTTCAAGCACAAAATCAGACAGACACTCGTGGGAATGATTTGAGAGCATTCTTCACAGTGGGTAAAGGTTTAGCCTCAGAGAATGAGGAGAATTTAGTGGAGGGAGGGAGCTATCACGCCTGTGGTGCTGTCGGGAATAAGCCTCATTGTTCCCTGGAACTGTGTGTGCAGGATAAATGATGAGGGACACTGACCATGTGACTGGACCATGTGACTGCATACCTAATGAGGGGAATGAATACCTAATCAGGGGAATGAATACCTAATGAGGGGCTGGCAGCAGCAATGCCTCAAAGAAATACTTGCTGAATAAATGAATAACTCCCTCAGGAACACAGCAAGAAGATGCAGCAGCTTCTGCGCACACTCCCTGCATCCCATGAAGTGTGTGTCCATGCATTCCAGCATTTCCCTTCTGACCGTCCATAAAGTGTGTGTCCATGCATTCTGGCATTTCCCTTCTGACTGTCTCATGAGGACTCCTGGCTGCCTTTCCCCACTTGGCATGTGCAGACCTGGAATCAGACTGTAAGTTTCCCAATTCTTGATGCATTTTCAGAACACAAAAGCACGTGGCCCGTAGAGAAGGCATAAGCTTAGCAGTTTTCAAGTGTGACACCGGGCAACCGAGCTCACAAGTCCTAAACGCTTCTCTGGCTTCCCTTCATCTATAAGGAAAGAGTGATATTATTCAAGTTGTATTTCTGGACATTTCACATATTGTAGGACAAGTGTGAAAAGCAAAAAAGAAAGATACAATTTCAAAGTTACTTTCTGTACTCCTCAACCTATTCGTCAAGACTCCTGGCAATTTTTATTGGGATGGATAGTAGGAAACAGGTAAAATGTAGCCAACCAATTGGATTTGTTCTTATTAGTGAAAAAGAGCAAAGAAATGAAACAACATTGCCCCTTAGCCACTGGGAAAAGGTAGACCAGACATCAAACCCAAAATAGGAACATTTGGAGTGTGAGTTGGAGTTCTAGCCAAACCTTGTCCTGTTTCACATAAGGAAACTGAGGCAGGATTAGAGAAGGACACTTGTAGCTGCTGCAACTGGGGTCTGGCATCACTTCTGATTTCCTCACTCCAAACACGGTACAGCTGTGGCCCTAGTAGCATATGTTCCCAACAGATGAAGAGGCTAGTTTTACCATGAGTGAGTGTGTGTGGACGAGTATGGATTTATACTTTTTAAAAAATCTACAGAATAAAACAGAAAAAGTCTCTTAGCTTTACTGTTTTTAACAGTAAGGGCAAAATCACAAACGCCATTGACTCCCCTCTCCAGAATATTAGTGGTCCTCACCGATTGATTTCTAGCCTGCACTCAGGAAATGGGTTCTAAATAACAAGGCAGTGGCTGACACCAAATCTGGGAAGGCTGTAAACAACTTCCCACTTGCATCCCTACCCCCTCCTTGTCTTCAGGTGTGGCCATCTGAACCCTCTGCCCTTTAAGGGACACAGCCTACTCCACCCTCAGTCATCCTACCTATTGGCTCTGCATCCCTCTCATGTCTTTTCAAAGAGATATTTTTGGAACAGTACACTCACATCCAGACACCAATTACTCAATCTCCTAGCAAGTATGGAGATGATGGAAGTGTAGCCCTTTGGTTTCCTAGCAACAGCGTGGAGGGGGGGGAGGGAGCAGCGCTCGGGAGCTGGTTGCCCAGCACCAGTGTGCGTAGAAGGCATTTGCGCATTTCACTTTTGTTTTCTCTGACTGCCATTTCTAAAAACGGTCTCTGTACTCTTTGGGGATTTTAGGCACTCAAGTTATTCTTTTAAAAGATTTCTGCTGACATCCATGGGTCCTATAATTAACATATCAAGCAGCCAAAGGCCGGAAGTGTTCTGTCACCCCTAAAAATACAGAACCCCTTCCTGATCTTCCTCCAGTCTTGTTTTAGGAACCATCAGACCACATCCCACTCCTTCCACTCCACTCTCTCTTGACAGAATACATCCACACCTCAGATGTGAACGTTCAAGCCTTTTTCTTTTTCTTTTATAATTTTCCAAGTCATGAACTCTACCCTCTAGGTTGGGGCCTGTGACAAGACAGACTATCTGCCTTTTGTCCTGAACAGTCTCCCTGGCGCATGCAGTCCCACACCCACTGTTTCCACGCCTCCCCAATCTTCAGGCCACCCCATGTCCCAGCAGATGTGTCATCTGCAAGGAGACATATTTCACAGCCTCAAGTAAGGCCTGATTAAACGAGGGAGGAAAGAGAGTTGGCGTGATGACTGACTAACTGGAAATATTCGGGATCCCCAAACCAAAGGCCTCGGAGAGGCAAGGCGAGGGTTTCTACGGTTTGTAGCAAAAGCAGATTTTGGCGGAGGTATATAGAAGTAGAATTAAGCAAAGATGTTCAATTGTCACTATCAATGCAGGAAAATCAAAGGGATGACGGAACGAAGGAGGGCTGTGTCTGCTATTGAGTTACCAGGGCCCCGTCTGGATGCAGAGTGAAAGGGAGCAGGTGAATGAGATGACAAGGATTGTAATGCTGTGGAGGCACCGAGGGCCAGGAGGTGGCTTATGTGCTCTGTTGCTGGATCTTGAGTAGAATCTGAGAGGAGGCATTAAGGCTGCCCGGAGGCTATAGCCACCCCTTAAAATGTGGGGGTGAGAAAGCTTGACTCAGGGCAGGAGCTGGGATTCCTTGATAATCTTCAGACTCCACTCCCCTGAACGAGAGGCCATTTCAGTGATAACCAGGAAAATCCCTCATGCTTTCTCTCTTTCTGCCTTCTGTGTCCTGGTTTCTCTTCCTTGGGCAAGCTCTTTACAAGATACCATGCCATCAACCTTCCCCGTCAGCCTTCTCTCTGGGCCCATGGCTTCCCACATTGAAAGCACTCAGTTCCTTACACATCAGTCACAGGAAGAACCCCCTGAGAGCTGGCCGCCATCTTGTTCCTTAGATGGAGGAAGACTTAAGACGACTGGCCTGGGAAGTAAGAACAGATTTTACCAGTCCCTGGAATGAAGAAAATATGGTGGAGCTCACAGCCATCCACCACATTTGAGCTCCTTTGTCCCCCTGGGATGACTTAGGGATGAAGCTGAGCCAGATGGGAGGAGGGATGAAGATGGCAGAGGGGACCCTGGTCACTTCTGTGGTTAATACTTACTCTCCACAACTGAGAAATTAAGAAGCAATGAGGCTTCTTTAAGGCCAAACCCAAAGGAAATTTTATGAGTGGTGGTTTTGCTCTTGTTGGCTCCTTACATGGCTCTGAATCCTTATAGATATTAAGGACACAATGTCAACATATCTTAGGAGCTTTCTTCTTAGTGACCACTAGGGTCTGTTAGCCATGCAGAGGGGGTGGTCACTTAGACCATTCTCTGGTTCCCCTGTGGCAACAGCTTCAAGGGGACCAAGTTTAGGGTTCAAGATACTCAAGAGCTAGCAAGTTCTCCACTGAGAGAACGAACCCCAGTCCGGAGAAGCCACTCAGCTAGGTTAGGGGTGGAGCTGGGATGAGGTTTCATGACTATGGACTTGAAGTCACTCATCCAGCACCACTTTGCCTCTCTGAAAGCTGAATACCAACTTGTTCTATCTGACTAAAACTGTGATCTTGACCCAAAGGCCAAAATGGCACAAGAGGCAGAGCCACAGATGGGGACCAGGAGCTGGGAGGTCATGGAGGGACTCTCTTCTACAGTTTTGATGATGACCAGCTATGCCCAGCTGATCCCAGGAACTACCTCTCAGGGCTTTGCAACTTCATGGAGACATTTAAACCAGTGTAAAGCATGGCCTTTTAAATTGTATCTGAGGTTAGCTCTTTAATTTGTCAGTTATCTGAAGTTCTGTATGTTCAAGTTCTGCTCTGACACCGGCCTTTGTCAGGAGACCAGTTACCATGGCAGTGCCTCTAAAATAGAACAAGTCCAACACGCATCAATAGACTGCCTAATAAATAGAATAAGTACTACTCACAATACATTATTCAGTTTCCACTGAGCAGTAATTTGTGCAGAGTTGAAAATAACGACACCTCCCCCCTTCATTTAATTAAAGGAAAACAATTCAACAACCCCGAATGAAGTGTTTACATCAGAGTGGAACTTGAGCTGCTGTGTGACTAACAGGCCAAGATCATGGATGGATTTGCTAGAGAAAGCTAATGCAGTAAAGCTACAGACCCCACCTCCCCCAGAGAACGGCTCCAAAGTGTTCTCTCTCACACCTACCCTATGGTGGGGTTTGAGTTGAGGTTCTAGCTAGGTATGAGCAAAGGAAAAAGAGCGTCTAAAGGACAGGTGGTGATGTTTTCCCAGTGCCGGGAGGAGCATCTCTGCTGTCTGTCACACCTACCCTGGTTTACACCTGTCACCATGGCTCTCTCCAGGGTGTGACGTTTTGTTCATTTGTTTGAGAACATCCTGTATTCCACTCTCCACAGATGTCCTGAGATACCTTTTCCACTTCCTGCCTTAGTTCTAAGACGATCCATTTCTCTAGGAAGCTCTGATTCCATTTCTTGGAGAACAGCATTAGAAACAACTCCAAGGCTAAGCATGAATATATTGATGGTTTATGTTCTCCTGCTTGACAGATCAAGGACACACACACACACACACACACACACTTATAAATACCGTTGTATATATCCATCTGTTTCTATATTAAGCCAAGCATGAGTTAAGGCTGATGTCTCCAGCTCCAATCTGTTCTACTTGGAACATCTCCTACTCTTCTCCTTCGCTCTCTTACTTTCCTGAAACTTCTCACCAAACCAGGAAGAGATGTGGCGGCCATCCTCCATTTACCTGACTGTTCAGATCTAGAGCACATGTGCAGTTACTTCCTCACAGAGAGCAATTGCACGAACCAAACTGCAGTTCTTGTGAACAGATCCCTGGGTCTTCAGACTCACAGACTCCACAGTGAGTAAAGATGGCACTTAATTCTTTTAAATCAACTTTTTGTCTCCTCTACGTGGCATGAGAGCTGAACTGTATAAACACACCTCCCTACCCCTGTCAGATGGCATTCTGTCCAGCTTTGTCAGTGGAGAAATGCTAAAGAAGAAATGCCCTGGTGTCCCTGTTTGTGTTCCTGGTGTTTCTGCCCAGCCTGTATCTGGCCACCAAAGCTCCCTTTCCCATGGGCCTCATGACACTCCAGTGTAAAAGGGACCATACAGGACTGACGGCTTTGTCGATATGGTTGTAAAATTCTTTAAAAAAAAGATTTGTTTTATTCTTTAAGATTTAATTTATTTATTTCATATATCTAAGTACACCATTGCTTTCTTCAGACACACCAGATCCCATCGCAGATGGTTGTGAGTCACCATGTGGTTGCTGGGAATTGAACTCAGGACCTCTGGAAGAGCAGTCAGTGCTCTTAACCACTGAACCATCTCTCCAGCCTGGTTGTGAAATTCTTAACAGTTTTATAATCCTGTATCTCTGCCTTTGTGTATTTATGTCCAGTGAGTTGAGGGACGATGCCTGAGAACAGGAGAGATGACAAGATGGGTCTCAGTTCTCAGACACAGCAGGCAATGTGTAGCATGAGTGCAAAGCAGTTCACCTGGATGTCAGGCATACATAGGCAGAGGTGATGCAGTCAGGGAGCCTGACTCCTACTGACCCTGACAGGAGGGACTGAGCCAAAACAGAAGCATCATGGGAGGCTCAACAGAAGCCATGTTGGGTAAGAGGCAAACTTAGCAACTGTCACTAGAATCTATCTTTTTATCTTCAGCACAAACGTTAACTATGGCCCTAGAATCAGGTCAGGAATGTCCTATGCCTGATATATAGTACTCTAAATAAGAGCATGCACATTGGCATTGCAAAGCATATTGGGCAGTTATTAGAAGTTTTAAAGAATTTATAATCTCTAATTGTAGTATTCTAAAAGATTTGGTATATATATATATATATATCATTGTGTTCAAAAGAAAGAATAGTATTTTATATGAACCTTCCAATAAACCAATTATTAACAAGAGAAAAAGTTTTTAAATGAATATCTTCTTGTCATTGAAAATGAAGCAATAAAATACATAGCAGTCATTTTGAATTAAACGCAAACTAGGAAGTCATCTTAGTTCCTTGTATAAACTCCTCAAATTGCAGCAAGTGTCAGAGGAGGCATTAGAATGCCATTTGTAAATTTATACTTAGAATTAAATGAAGACAAACAAATTGCTTTATGTAAAGAGTTAAATCTTTTTCAGAAAACCATTTAAAAACTTACTCTAGATGTACAGAAATTTGTATTTCAAAATAATTTGTCAGAAATTGATCTTGATGTTGTCACAGCCTACAGTGTACTCTTAAGAGTTCCATTAACAGTTGCGTCAGCAGAAATATGCTTCAAATTGAAATTATTTATGATTTTACATTGCCAAGAGCAGTTGATAACTCATTCCATTATAACACAGAGAATGAAGCTGCTGAGTTTATGGCTTGTAGACAAGAGAGTTATAAATATCTCTTGGCCAATCAAGGTGGCATAGCAACTGAGTATCATTTATAATACTATATAAAATGATACCAACTGTATTATTTCATTGATATAGTTTATTAACATACTAAGTAACAGGTTTTAGCACTTCGCTGGACTGTACAAGGCCCTGGGCTCAATTTCTAGCTCATAAAATAGTCAAACTCAAAGAACATTAGTTTTGTGAGTTGTGACATTGTTCTCATCCATGTCTTGCCATGACACTTCTTATATTAATGAACAGCATATGATAGTTCCATTCTAGCATCCTGTTCTGTACTTTTTTCTCCTGTCTCTTAAACAAGTCATTTTGTTTTGCATTTGTCCCCATCACTCAGGGGTCTCCTTGTAAAGGTATGTGCTTAGGGCACATCTTTAATCCCAAACAATGAAGGCAAACTTAGACTGTACAAGGAAGCACCCACGTTTGAAAGTGATGTCTAATTTGAGTGGCAGACAAAGTAACTAATCAGAGAAAAATTTGGCAGAATAGGATATGTTCAACTCCCATGAGAAGAAAGAGGAAAGAGAAGCTACTTAAGGAAGCAGTATAGACAGGAGAGGAGGAGGAGGAGGAGGCCATTTTACCAGAACAGTGACAGACAGGTTGCAGAAAGAGAACAAGCTAGACACAGTTTTTTCAGTAAATAACACAGTCTTGGGGCTCACAGTGTGATCAAATTTATACTGCAACATCTTGGAGTGTCTATCCTGCTGGACAGTGGCTTGGTGGTATTTCATCTTTAGCTCAGCAGTCTCCAACACTCCACCCTTGGCTTCCAGCTTCAGTCCACTTAGCGGTCTACCTGCAAAGTTTTTCTCCACTCTCCATTTGGCCTTAAGAGGGGTTCTCTTCCACATTTAATTCTTCTTTGGATATTTTGTCTCAACACTCAGAGGTACCAACTGTTCCCTCCTCCTTTAATTCTTGCATTTGTTGGTGTCCATCCTCCCAGAAGTTAATTTCCACATCCTTTATATTGACGATGACCCGTTCATGCTACTGTAATTCCTATCTTCTAATAGTATTGAGAAGCAGGTGCATGGAATTAACTCATCTGAATTTAGTTTGATATGAAATGTCCTTCAAAAGCTTTGTGGATCCCAGGGGACTCATATTCACATTCTGTGTAATCTCTTTCCCTGGGTGTAGGCTTGATCCTTGGTGATTTGCTTCAAAAAACAGTAGATCATGACCTGTGGTGAGGTATCACTCCTTGGTGTTCATCTTCACTACTTTAATCATGTCATTTGAATAGCAGTCTATGGCTTGCCCATTAGTCTTGTCCCGTGAGCATGCCTTGTGCTACTACTTGTGTCTTTAACTAACTTCAGGTAAGGACCTGTTCCCCTTGTGCCCACCTTGCCTTGAGGGAACTTACCACTAATACCAACTCTCTGACCTCCACTATAGGAGTTTGTAGTTTGGAACTGAGCTACTCTGTAGAATAAGGTCTGAGTGTGCTTCTTATTTATCTGCCACCTTGCCTCCACCAGGATACAGGGTCTCTTTGTAAAACATTAAGAAAGTGCTAAGCATTCAATTAGAAGTTGATGACCTTACTGGCTTCTTCTTATCTTTCCCCAGAGCCTTAGCTTAGCAATAACCAACAAGATACATTGTCTTATAGCCGATGCTTTTATCAAGTTTGTTTGTAAGAATCTCCATAAGCATTACCAGATAATACTGCTCCAATTTACCATGTGTGACATTTTAAGTAGTTTTCTAGTTGCCTTGTACCAAGAGTTACACAAACACCTAGCTATGGCCTTTATTATCATTCAGAGAGAGAGAGAGAGAGAGAGAGAGAGAGAGAGAGAGAGAGAGACCCAGATCAGGCTCCCTCTCAGCACCTCTTCTAATTTCATCTTAGTAAATAACAACATAGGGGAGGATTTATTTATTCAAAGACTACATGCCTAGAGAATGGTGCTGCCCAAAGTGGGATGAGTCCTCCTACATCAATCAACAATAAAGACATTCTCCCACAGGTCAATTATCTATTCAGGGGACCGAAGCTAACCCAGCTTGACAGTGAGGCTATTTGGAATAATACTTTGTTTTTTCAGGTCATTCTTGGTAGCATTCTTGGACACTTTTAGAGGCATGTCTTAGGTAAAGATCTGGGAAAGAGAAAGTGAAGAAGTAATACAAACAAAAGGGAGAGCACAGTAGCCTAATACATTCACTATACCCATAGTGTCTTTGACGTAGCCAAGCTCCTACATTGCCACTACTTTTATATGCCACTACCAATATGATTTATCCACATATGATCCAAGTGTGCCAGCCAAATAAGCAGATTGTCTGAGTGAATCATAGAAAGATCACTCAAACATGCTGCTGAGATTTCCCCACCACATTCTCTGAAGGCAGGGGGGATCCTTTCAGAAAGGGACCCTTGAACAACATATAACTCTAACCATTATAGTCATTAATTAACTTCTGTCTTCTTTCATTAAACAAAGTAAGGTCTAAGAAAGATGTTAGGTTCCTATTTGGCATTGGAAATATCTGGACATCTGGGGAAATTGACACACACATATATATATACAGAAATCAGGGTTAACTTCAAAGATCAGCTTAGGTTTCCATAATAAGGATGTAGTAGACAGACTTTGCACCATGCTGCCCTGTATCTTGAGTTCTAGCTACTTGTCCAACATTTAGATCTGAGGAAGTTTCTTGGCCTTTAAGAGGTAGAGACCTGTTTTCTAATAAAGGTAAATCTCAAGTACGTGTCTTCATCTTCTCTCTGGCATGGGCAGGTCTGAGAAGAACCTGTCACTGTACAAAGGTTTTCAGCATCGCAGAGGGCAGAAGCACAGGTGGATCATGAAGTGGGTAAGAATGGGGAGGCTGTATTTCTTTTCCCTACTTAGTTTTTTTTTAATAAAGTTTTAAAGTTTTTAAAAATAAATTACAACTTTTAACACTTAAACTTGTTTCACGATCCTTACTTCTGAGACTCTCTCTTTATTATAGTTTACTCATAGGTATAACAAATAACTACAGAAGGTCGACCAGATGGCTTGATGACTTCCCTCACATTCATTTGGGACAAAAACAATGGAAGGAAATTCCAGCTACTCATTCTCTTACAAGCAGGGGTTTGCAATGATTGTTCTAAAAAATGAAAATATGACCAGGATCATTGGGTTCCTGAAAGTTCTGGGGACGCCCAGAGATATTTTCTGCTCAGCCATTCTATTTAAGAGCAGGAGGAATTAATTGTACACCTTGCTGAGGGGGAAAGGCATATTGCATATTCCAAGTACCAAAATCTTTCTTTTGGGATTAGAATATGGAGCTGACAGGGAGAAAATTCTTTCAAGATGATGTGATGGGGAAACCCCTTAAGATTCCAGTTCTTCAGAATCCAGTATTAGGCAACACCTGCATGGTTACATATCTCTGGGGTAGAAATATGTATTGTCTCTCAGAGACTGTAAACCAAACATCCTCTTGCAATCCACAATCGAACACAATTCACCTGGACAATCCAGAGATAAAGTAGGGAAACTTCATAAGAACTCCCTTCCTAGGGTTTCCAAGTATTTCCAGATCCTCATCTGTAAAATGAGATTGTAGTATCTAGTTCAAATTATTGTAATAATTTTGTGAGAACAAAGGGACGTAAATTCCCCGCACAAAGGACACATTCCTGGAGGCTCAGATACTTTCCTTATTAAGTCAGAATGGCATGCTTTTTAATCCCCAGTACTTTCCATAGTGCTGCTATAGCATATGGGCCCAAATGTATTTGTGGAATAAACTAATCAAATTAGTCATTTTTCACTTCCCATCAAGGTTACCCTATAGACAAAGCCTACTCCTACAACATGGCCATTCTCAGAAAAAGCCTTAGCAAGGCCTCTGATTTTCATGTATTCTATACCTTTGTGGTAGAAATGTAAATGGACATAAACACTTTGGAGAACAATTGGGATGGAAATTTCATGAAGAAGTTGAATACACATGTACCCTTAGACTCATTCATTCCATTTAAATGTACATATCTCTAATAATGGTCTTTATATATCAACTTATTTCCTTATTCAACTCCATGCTATTGTTATAAATAGCTGAGAGAAGTCAACTTATAAAGACAAGGGGTTTGGTGCACAGTTTTAGCTCATGATCACTTGGTACATTGCTTTGGGGCCTGAGACGAGTAAAGACATTACAGTGGCAGTGTGATAGAACAAAGCCTTTCACGATCAGAAACTGGAAGAGAGAAAAATACAGAGACTAATGTCTCAAAATTCCCTTCCAGGACACACCTCTAAGGCCCTGAAACCTCTTATTAAGCTGCCTTACCTCACAGACCACTAGAGACCACATTTCTAATACTTAGGCTTTTCAGGGACATTTCAGAGCCAACTGTAGCCTCTCTATGTGCAACACTGTTTATTTCATACTAGAAAGCAATTGAAAACAACATAAAAGTTAAGTCACTAGAGGATTAATATTTTTAATGTCATATCTTATAAAAGTCTCAAGGAGCTGTATTTTGTCCAATATAAATGATTGTCTTATAGATAATTTTATGCAGAACTGTCATTTAGAAGGAATGCACATAGATTAGAATTGTGTGTGTGTGTGTGTGTGTGTGTGTGTGTGTGTGTGTGTGTGTGTGTGAAGTCTCCCAAGGCCCAGAGGAGTTAAGCAATTTGCCTAAGAGTTCACAGTTGGGTATAAAAGATGCATCTAATCTGAGCTTGGAGCCCTGAATTCCCAGTGCTCTTTCTAATCGCACTTGGTCAAGTTTCTATACTTGAGTTATCTACAAGAACCTGAAAGCAGGTTTGAGTTGAATCATCAGAAGTGTTCATATACAGTGGTAGGCCATGTGCATGGGAGGTCAGAAACAGTGGTGTGCCATAGATGTAGAAGGTTCACTGAGAGAAAGAGCTATGCAAAGCCAGGAGGGCACAGTGTTCTGGGTGTTTGAACAGTCCACCTGAAGGCTATGGTATTTCTTAGCAAGATTGTGGGTGCTCTGGTCAAAGCTCTGGTGACACACTTATTCCACTCTCAGTCTCTTTGAAACAAGAATCATAGGTTACACATCTGTGTCCACATCTGTGTGGCACTATCAGGTCACGTGTGTTGGCTAGTTATTTGCTTTTATTAATGTATAATCTGGGCGATAACAAAAAAAAAAGAATATTATTGTGTAACAGTGCTGCATTTGAGTGTCAGATTGACAAGGGGTCAGCTGTCCTGGCTAGTTTATGTCAGCTTGACATGTCTAGAGTCATCAGAGAGGTGGGACATCAATTGAGAAGATGCCTCAATGAGATCAGGCTGTAGGCAACTTGTGGGGCATTTTCTTAATTAGTGATTGACTGGGGAGGGACCACCCCATTATGGGTTGTGCTGTCCCTGGCCTGGTGGTTCTGGGTTCTATAAGGAAGCAGTCTGAGCAAGCCATGAGGAGCAAGCCAGTAAACAGTACTCCTCCATGGCCTCTGCATCAGCTCCCACCTCTAGGTTTCTGCCCTATTTGAGTCCCTGTCCTGACTTCCTTCAGTGATGAACAGTGATGTGGAAGCCTAAGTCCAATAAACCCTTTTCTCCCCATATTGGTTTTTGGCCATGGTGTTTCACAATGGTGATAACCCTAACCAGCAGCATGACAGCTTAGGAGTCTTTGAAGATTTATTTTCTTATTTTAACTCATAAGCTAGCAGGAGCATAAAGGGTCAGGATTCTATAGAAACAGCATTATCATAGCTCATTCCTAAATACGCAAGAACTTCTGTGTGTCATGTCATGTACATACAAGATGAAAATGGCATCTTAAGCCACACAACATTAGGTCTCTTATACTGTGCCCAGATGTGTCCTCGGTGGACTTTGCCTGTCCCCTGAAGCAGTGCCATCCACTCGGCTTCAGTGAAGACCTGCTGTTGGGTAGGCTTGTTGTGGAGGGCAGTCCATTGCAATGTCGGTGACTCCTTGTACATGCTCTGCAGTGTTTTCATCTTTTGGATTGTCATCTCAAAAGCATGCCTGCCTGTCCTGTATTTACCGCGAAGAGACAATAACTAATAACTTGGCTGCTTGAGATGGAAAAGGCTGTCAGAGTCCCTGATGAGTCAACCCTCTGCTCCGTCTTAGGGACCATATCTGTTCTGTCTCATGTCCAAGAATTCATAGCTGTTGCTGGCGTGGGAGTGACATGCAGCACCTCAGGACAAGGTGCCCTGGGACCCAGCACCACACCCCTGCTGTCTCCCATAATCACTGAGAGAATTTACCCCAAGGCCTGGGCATACCTGACTTCACTTGTCTCTAGGCCTCCTCGCCTCCTGTTAAAAATCCCCACATTGTTAGGAATTGGTCTTAGGAGAGCCTTGATCTCTCTCCAATCTCCTCCTTTCACAGATATTCTCCAGTGGATCAATGCCCAGATTGGACTTTTGTCAGGAATGATTTATCGAAGAGATACATTTCCATCAGAATCTTCCTGAAGCAATCATCTCAGGGAGGTATGCTTATTGGATCTCTTTATAAGTCTACAGCTTTGCTGCCAAGATATTAAGTAGTACCACACCTTTGAAAGCCACTTATGGCTGTACATGATGCAGCAGAGGTGGCTCATTTCCCAGACCAGGTGAGATGCATACCTTTCTGATTTGTTAGGCTGGAAGCTCACAGTATGATGTTTGGGACTGTACTTGGCTGAGCTGATGCGTCTTCTACCCCTTAAATACATCCTAGGTCTTCATGAGAAGTGAGTATATGGAATGAGGAAGGGTAACCCACTGCTACCTGATGGTGGCCCACTGGCTTCCACAGGCTGCTGGGCAGGATAGGGACAGGGTCTTTTGGTTCCCCAAGCTAGACTAATTTTTCAGGCACACCAACACTCTTTCATTCCATGAGTTTGACTTTTGCTTGTTTGTGTTTGTTTGTTTGTTTGTTTGTTTTAATCAGTATCCTTTGAGACAGGCTTTCTTTGTAGCCCAGGATTGCCTCAACCCTATTTTTATGATTATTTTTATTTGTGTGTCTGTGTGAGCGAATGCACGTGTGGGGACATGCATGTACACACACCAATGGAGAGCCAGAAACTTTGGTGCTAGAGTTACAGGAGCACTCTGCATGGGTGCTCTGAAAGAGCAGTGTGAAAACCATCCCTCTAGCCCACCACCTTAGTCCCTATACCTTCTTCTACAATTCTCTCATGAATCTTAGAACTACATAGATCCTATTTGCTTTGTACTTAAATATTATCGCAATACATCCATGTTTTCGACCTGTGGTTTGGTCAGCCATGCTCTGGTTTCTTTCCAGCTGTGAGAGCATCTGAATATTCAGGAGAGGCAACAGTAGGCAGTTAGGCTGGAAGCTCCTCTGTTAGGCTGGAAGCTCACAGTAATGATGCTATGCGGCTGCACTAGGCTGAGCTGATGTGTCTTCCTCCCCTTAACAGAATCTAACAGGGAATCTAAGGGCTGTAAGATTGCAGAGGTCATAGAGATGAGCCACTGACCAATTCTTCAGTTTCCTGGACACAGTAATATTTACTTCACTTGCTTTTCAACTATGAAATAGGAGGTTCAGTGTAAACTATAAACACTGGGCTGGGCTTTGCTGGCAGAAGACACAGCGCATGGTGGAAACAGTCCCTCACCAAAAAGCCTAAGGATCAGTCAGTTAAATTGAGAAGAGATAGGCGGGGAGAGAGGCAGGAATGGATGGAGACTCAGTTTCTTTGATAACTATTTGTTGAGCATAGTTGGTGACAAATTCTTTCCTTGTTGGCACAAGTTGATGTCTAGAGACTCTGTTCAGAGGAAGTTCATGTATGTTTTCAGACAGCACATTAATCAGGGATCCCCCACGTCACCAAGACCACAGAGATGCAGCTCACTGACAAATGTAAGAGATTAAGCCCTGTCTGGGGACCATGTGCTGTCCTTGCGAGATAGAGAGAATGAGATTCTTACTAAACCTTGCACACATGTGACTGTCCACCATTCCACCCCAGAAAACCTTCCGGACGCACTCAGCCTGCTAGTCTTGTTCCCAGAGCCAACCGGAGCCTGACCTCACCATACTGCCTTGTCTGCTCCTCCACCACAAGCTGGAAGCCAACTGTTTCTCTGTGCAATGTTTTGTGACCTAGTAATGACAGAGCACATAGCATCTGTCAGGCTCAGTTCCCACTGGAAATCCCCTGCAGATGTATGGTAATGGGAAGGGTCTGCATACCATACACAATTTCTCTAGACGTAGGTCAACACGCCCATGTCCTCTGTCCTTGAGATACATAGGTGACAAAGGATGATGGTGAGGGACCCATCTTATAGTCACTAAACCTCCAAGAGCCCATTTGTTGATTTTTCTCCGAGGGGAATCTCTTGTCAGCTGTGGAATTGCAGTCATTGCTGCTCTGTCTTTAAAGGGGCTGTCCCTATTTTCCTTTTATTTCAAAGCATCGTGCTAAGATTTACAGATGTTTCCAGACAGCAGCTCTTCGGCTTTGGGATCATTTTTTGTAGCACGGTCTTCAGTTGAGTTGCCAAGCACGTGGGATGACAACATTGTGGTGTAAGAACTTAATTGTGTGCCTCAAGATTTTTATGCTTTGAGAAGATTCCTTGGAGCTCCATGAGAATTGACCCCAGCTTTTCATGGAGCTCTGCCCATGCCCTCAAATTCCCCCAGGTTGCCTGTGCTCTGCAGTGAAGGTTACAGCAGACATACAAGGACTGTGACCTTCCTGCACTGAATACCTGCTTGGTAAATGTCCACCTCAAAGGGAATTAGACACTGCTCTGATCCAAGACTTTCTGGCAGCATTTTGCTTGTGCCAGGCCCAGAGATGTGTCTGTTGCCTCCTAACTATGAGTGAAGAGTGAGGCAGAGAAGGTCGTGGAACTTATTCGCAGCTTTTCCTGTGTTTGCATCCACCACAACATGTCTTTGTGTAGTTCTGAGTTTTTGAGATGTTCAGACCTGGGTACTGTACTTCAGTCATCCCCACCTGTTCCTCTGCCCTGCCTACAGCTCGTCCCATGTCTTTCTCGGGCCCTCTCAAGTTCATGAGCTCTTCTGTAAGTCTTACTGGCACACACAGAAAACAAACAAACAAAGAAAGAAAGCCCACTGAGTCTTCTTCTTCTTCTGGTGTAGCTTCTCTCTCTCTCTCTCTCTCTCTCTCTCTCTCTCTCTCTCTCTCTCTCTCTCTCTCTCTCTCTCTCTCTCTGCAACACTGATTATTGGTGCTTCTTATCTATGCCTAAGACCTTGTAAAATTTCCCATCTACGTTGGCATGTTGAATGGAATTGTATTACATAGGTCTTGATTAGCCATATTCTTAAGATTTCCTGAGTTCAGCTTCCTTGTCCTATGTAGCAGACAGTATAGAGCAGCGGGCATCCTCATCTTCTGGCTCTTTCTGCCCCATCTTCCAGATCTTCTCAGCATAGTCCTTAGGCACAGGGTTATGGACACAGCATAGCCCTTAGGTATGGGGTCATGGACACAGCTCAGCCCTTAGGTATAGGGGAATTTCCTGGCATAGCCCTTAGATATTGGGTTATGAACATAGCATAGCCCTTATGTGTAGGATTATGGACACAGCATAGCCCTTATGTGTAGGATTATGGACACAGCATAGCTCTCCTGTGTAGGGCTATGGACACAGCACAGCCCATAGGTATAGGGCCATGGCCACACTGGTTGAGGCAGAGCACTCCCTCCACCCCCAGACACTTATTCTCCACATTTCTCTATGTCTGCGTTTCTGTGATGTCTCTGTCTGCACAGAAGGGTTTCTTAACAAAAGTCACAGTGTTGTTGTGTGGTACTCAGTGCTCACTCTATATGACGATTCCTGGAAAACAGCTGGTCCCCAAGTCCCACCGCAGGCAACCCTCTCAGGCGGGCTAGGTGCTCTCCAGAGTTAATGTTCTTTGTAGCATCACAGTGGAACCCATGAACCTGATCCTGAGTGTAAGGAAAAAGAAAAACAGATGGGCACACCCGTGAGTACACGGGCTTTTACTTTCACTCTTGTAACACTTTTCTTGCTTATCAGCAATTTGATTTTGAAATGCCTTATGGCCATTCAAACATTGAAGGTGTGCTTAACAATAAGATGTGTGAGTATTCCTGCTCCAAACCTCTCCTGCCCACTCACCACCTCCACTCAAGAATGAGTGGAAACTATGTAGCGCTTGTTCTTCTAAACAGTCTCTGAATTCACAACAACCACACACCTTCCAAGTCTTCGGACTTACTAGGAAAGGTGGTCAGAGGAATGAATGTGTCAGAGTACAGTAACACATATGCATGGATATATCAAAGAGAGCCCATTACCTTGTACACTTGCTAAGCTATACATTCATAGACAGGTATATGTATATATCTGTATGTTGAAGTAAAACAGAAAGTACTCCTGAAGCAGTATATGTAATTCAAGACACGGCCATTTTTAGCCCCCTAAATGAATGGCAGATGTTTGAGAAGTGCCTTGCTAGCACGGGAACTGTTCATATACCACAGTTATTTAAATATTTGTTTCTTAAACTAGGTCAGACGTGCCCCTTGTTTATGTTACTACTTGCTCAGCACACTAGTTCTTAGACTCTTCTGTAAAGATCCACTTTCTCAATAAGGGGCCTGTTTGTTTGTTTGTTTGTTTGTTCGTTTGTGTGTTTGCTTGTTTTTCCCAATTACTGAGCAAATTTAATGAGGTTTTATACAGAAAGAAAGCTAACATGGAATATTGGTTCCCTCAGGAAATCAGAAAATTGGTTTATGACTAACCAAGTTAAAAGAAGAGACGCTTTTGGGGGAATTCTCCCACATCAAGTACAGTTGGTAAGAGTAAGGACCATTATGTTTATATTCCAAACCTCTTTCCATCTCTCTCCTTCTGTGGCTCCTCCTGTATTTGGAAAAGGGGAGAAAAGATTTGAGAGTTGGAAGTGCAGGTGATATAGGGAATGTGTTCAGAAGTAGATAATAAGGGGAAATTAAAAAAAAAAAACAACTTCAAATGGATGTACATCATTAGATAAAGTATTTTATACAAAGCTCATGGAAGAGGCTGCTAGAGTTTAGATTTGGAGGCTGTCCAGTAGGACTCCAGTTTCTCTACACCTCACCCCAAAGCCCCAATTTCCCCATCAGGACCTGGGGGTCTGAGGGAATCTTAGATTATCCCAGTCATCTGGGGAAAGTTGGGAAGAGAGGAGGAGTCAGAGAGGAGGAGTCAGGCAGCATCCCTGGGAGGGAGGTCCTGTTCTCACAACAGACTCTAGAGTCCTACATTTCTTGAGTGACCAGGGGCCTGAATTTGTTATAGGTGTGTATGTCACAGCAGCTCTCTCGCCAGACAGGAGAAGGCTCAGAGCACAGCTAGCGAGCAACACCAAAACCCCATAGGTGACTGAGATTTCATCATCTCCTTAGATATCTTTATTTTATTTTGTGTGTATGAGTGTATGTATGGTCATTTAATAGAGAATGGACTCCATTTGGCTCAAGAATACTTGCTATCCAGTTGGTGGAACTGTTTGGGAAGAATTAGGTGTGTGGCCTTGTTGGAGGTGGTGTGTCAGCAGGTGAAGGCTTTCCCTGGTACCTATTTTTTTGGTCAAGATACAGGTTGTCAGCTATTTCTCCTAGGACTTGGCTCCACCATCACAGACTTGCACCCTCTGAAACTGTAAGCCCGATTAAATATTTTCTTTTGTAAGTTGCCTTGGTCATAGCAGTAGAAAAGACTAGGACAGTATTTTTCCTGCATGTACATATGCACACCATGTCTATACCTGGTACATACCTGGGTCAGAAGAAGGCATCAGACCCACTGGAACTGAGTTGTGGATGGTTGTCAGCCAATATGTAGGTTCTAGGAACTGAACTCAGATCCTCTGTGAGAGCAACAAGAGAGGCCATATTCTTAACCACCGGGTCATCTCTCCAGCCTCCGTGACAGATCTTAAAGTCCAACTCTTGTGCTCCTTGCCTGTGAACATATGGGTGCAGGCCTCTCTTTTGCCTAAGGAATCTGTCAGGACTTTTCCTAAACATTTACAGGATTGAAAACTGTGGGATTTGGGGTCCCATTCCCCAGTGAAGACAGACGATGTCTGAATTCACAACCTTGGAGCCATGAGCCACAGTTTCAGCATCAGAATGCGTCCTGCACTGTATAATCTCTCTCAGCTTCTTGCAAATCTGGAGCTAGACTCATCTGTAGGTCTGTCATGAGGTGCTGACATTATGCTAAAAATCTGCCTCCACAGATCACACAGTATAAGCAGTGTCATCTTTACTTGGCGAGGAATGCTAACTTAAGACTAAAGCTGGTGATGGTATGTATCAGAGGAGGTCGGTGTGCAGGGGTCTGTGCACACACCTCCAAGAGTGAGCTTAACAAATGCCATAGAGGAATCTGCAGCAAGAGTTTAGAACGGGGTTCGCACATTCGTTCTGAAGATGTAAGCAAGAGAGAGACTCAGATTTAAGGCAAGCTCTGCGAGTCACATACCATTTAATCTGCAAAGCCCAGCATGAATAGGGTAGGTTGACTCTGAGATCATGGAAGATGTGAGACAGGCCCATCGCCACAGGGCACCCTTTCTTATGTTGAACCACCAAAATCTTCTCAGTACCTGTGCTAAGACATCTGAATCTGAGGCCAGGAATTGCAGCCTCGGGCACCAGAAGATGGCCTCTCCCATAAGACTATTATAGGTTCCTATGGTCTTGGCTCACTCCCATGCCACAGTATGTCTCAGAATACACTTGAGATCATTGTTTTTGTGGTGATAATTCAAGGGATGGCGTGTCAGGACTGGAAAACCATACAGGTTTATTTGCAGAAGGATGGATAACTTGGCCACAACCCAGGGGCCTAGGCAGTGGAAGCCTCAGGAGGGAGGGATCTGGAAGGGAAGGAGCTCTGAGACCCTGGGTGATAGAGCTCCATCCTTGCTAGTCTGATCTGGGACCTAAGATTCTTCTGAGGCTAACTCGACCTGACATGCCTCAGTTTCACCACTTTCCAGAAGAACTGAACACACAACACTCCTCATGTGGCGGGTGCTGCTTAGAGAGTGAGTGCTGTCTCAGATCTCTTGGGAATTACCCTAGGGAGCACAAGGCAATCACTTCCTAAATACATCTCTAAAAACCACTTGACAAGATCAGCTCCAGATGAGCAGGGTGCATTCTCCTGCTCAGCCTCCAAGTGGCCCCATCTTCAGTAGATACGCCGCAGAACTCTCCTCTCACGGGAGACAAAAAGCAGCCCTGGGGCAAGGATCTCCCAGATGTCCCTTGAGTGTAAGGTTCTGAGTTGCTCTTTTCTCAGGAACCACTCACTCCACACACCTACCACAGACCACGTGGCAACAGAGCCCTCGGTCAATGAACCTAATCAGCCCTGCTCCAAAAGTCTGGCTTCCTTACCTGTTGCTGCCTGGCCCTGTTGTCGGGTGGCTGTGGCTTCCTGTTTTATTGTCTATCAGGAGAAGTTTGGGGCCCTGTTCTACCACATATAAACAATTTGAAACAAAGCACGTTTCCTTTGTCTCCAAGGGTAACTTGTTCTGTCACTAACATGCCTCATTTGGGGACATAAAGGGTAGAGAGAGGAGGAATACGGTCACTATTACTTGGGAGTAGTCATTCTTGCCTCCCAGACAAGTACAAAGCTTACAAAAGACCCACCTAAACAGAAGGAGAAAGCAAAGAAACAGTGTACTTCACAGCTCGGTATGCAGAGCTCAGTGAGTAAAGTGTGTTGCACAATGGTGTGAGCCAGAGTTCAGATCCCAGCATGCACTGAACAGTCCTGCATAGCAGCCCACGCCTATAATCCCAGCACTGGAGAACTGGAGAAACCAGTGTCCCAGAGGTTCACTTGCCAGCTAGTCTAGTCATACAGCAAAGCCACAGGTGACAAGTGGCAGAGAGATGCCTGACACTGACCTCTGACCCTCACAGATGCACCCGTATGTGCATGTACCGCACACATCACAGAGTAAGATCCGGGACCATTCCAGCTGTGGTGAACAATTGCATAGAAAAAAAAACTGTTATGTGATGATAACTTGCAGTAAGGAGTCCGACCATCTGAAGGTGTTGGGGAAGTCACCTGGAAGAGGGAAGGAAAGAAGCGGGGCCTCAGTAGAGGTTCAACCAATCGAAAGACCTGGGGCCTGTTGGCTCTTTCTGCCACTTTGCAACCAGGAAGCACTGAAAAGATGAAAGGTTATGTTCACCAAAACGGGAAGAAGTAAGATGTGGGTGCTTCACTTAGGAAACTAGTATCCATTCCGGAAATATAACTTTGCCTTTCATGAACTGTTGGCAAAGGACTCAGGGTGGTATGGATCTGTTAAGAGGTATTTAGAAGTGTGAAGGTTCATGTATGGTTGGCCCAGGGTGTGGCACCGTTAGGAGTAAAACCCTAAGACAAGAAGATACACTCATAGGCTTGATTGGGTTACGTCAGAAGAGAAGGGAGTCTTAAGCTTGACTTCAGTTTCCTCACTAGAGATGGGTACCTCTGGGTGAGTCGGGACAGATGAATAGGAGTCCATTATCACTCCAGCCTTGGACGTGACAGGAGCGCCACACCCAGATGCAGCAGTGTCCCCAGAAGAGGACACTACAGGAAACATATGATACAAACAGTGACTCTGGTGGCCACTGGTACCTTCAGGTTCCTAAATTGTATGGTCATTTCTAAAAGCAAATGTTCTCCAGAATACCTTTGAGACTGGCCATATGATTGGCCTGTAACTTTGCTTAGTGACACCCAGACTCTAAGGGAAATATTAGACCCAAAACTCAGAGGAAAAAAATTTCTCTCCTTGGGATATCCATCTATAAGGTCTTATATCAGGGCTGGAGTGGGTATATTTGTGTTCCTTGGTGCTCAGTAAGGCTGTAACATCCTATTGACACCTTAGTGACCAGGATGGAAGTCCCCGTGATGATGGCACTTTAAGAAAAGGAAATCCCCCGACAGCGTCTTCAAAGGCGTTCAGGTTAATGCTTCTATTTCTTGAGACTCCTGGTAAAGTTGTGTGTGTGTGTGTGTGCGCGCGCGCGCGCATGTTTATATATGCATGTGTATAATGTATGTGTATATATATATATATGTGTGTGTGTATGAGTATATATATATAGTGTACATATATATGTGTGTGTACATATATATGTGTGTGTACATATATATGTGTGTGTGGTTGTATGACATGCTGACATAGAGATATAAATTTGTTCCATATTTTAATGCTTACATTAAAGAATTCAATACTTTAAACAAATTCACAATAAGACATAATTGGCCATTGATGAGGATTAAGGGATTTATAAACATTTGAAGCTTATAGTTTAGTGTTGGCAATATGGCATTCTGATGAAACCGAAAGCAAAATATCACACAGCATGGCCTGAGCATGCGCCGCAGTTTGTTTGGCTTATTAGTGGGTGAACAGAGAGATAATGACACAAGTTCAGCAGAGAATATGAGCGATCTGAAGTTTTACAGCGAGCAACACAGAAACGCTAGGTGAGGATCCCGCATTAGACTCTGAGTGATGAATTCAGCACAGGCCAGAGAAACCCTGCAGCCCACAAGCAAGGCTTAGGCGTCACAGTGAAGAACTCACAATCTGTGCTCCATTCCTAAGTTGTGGGAGTTTTTCTGACCCTGGACCAAAGTTATCATATCCTATGACAGATATCTTCTATTCCCCGAGGTATCCATGTGTCTTCAGGGTCATGGTAATCCTGGCTGAGGGACCAAGGCAAAGGGTGAGTGGTCCTTCCTGTTCACCCTCAATATCTCCAAGCTCTCCTCTCCAGCTTCATGGATGCCCATCAGCTCTACCAAGCTCCAAACTGAAAACCCCTCCCACACTAGAGCCAAGTAGTGAACAGTAGAGTCCTGAAGCCAATCACTGAGGTTGCAGAGCCTGGCCTTTCCTGTAGCCTGGGTAGAGGAGTAAACAGCCAGAGAAAGCTGTTTACAGGGTGAGCAAAGGCCTCTCATGGAAGAGAGAGCCCTTTGGAGCAGCCACCCTTCAGGAGTGAAATCTATAACCTTGTGTGTTAGAAGAGACAACCTCAGGACATGTTGTTTCAGAACCCAAAATGAACTTTACCAAAACCCATCATCCACAAAAGTTCATCTCTCCTCCACCGTGGATACTGTTAGGGGCCAATCAGGAGCACACCTTCAGATCTGAAGTCTACGTGCAAACTCCCATCCTTTTGTAGAGCCCTGCCATCTATAAAACCTGAAGCGGGGCTTCAGTATGCACCAGTAACTTTGTTAAGTGAGTTTTATGTGGTGTATGTATATCATGTGTATGTACAAGTATTATGTGTGTGTATATGGTGTGTGTATATGCATGCATGTGTGTATATAAGATGTGTGCATGTGTGTATGTAGTGTGTGTGTATGTTTCTGTTTACAATCAATCCAAGAATTTTACCAAAACAAGCTCTGTAAGTGTGATTGTCTTGGGAACTGCTGGGGGTGTTTAAAAACAAACAAACAAACAAACAAACAAACAAACAAACAAACCACAAATGTAAGGAGCTACTCTCTGCCACTCACTATCAATAGCACTAATCAGATTTTCAACAGACTGTTGATAAACCATAATCCTGATCTGCACGCACACGACACACCCCCTGCTGCCATCCTCACTCCCGAACTGATAGACTGTCAGCCTTTAATTTCCTTTTGGCAAAGCTTGTAAGAAATATTGTTTATTTCATCAATAACTTATGTGTGATTTGCTGCTCTGATTTGCCATGTGCAAAGTCTAGGAAACGGAGATGCTGTCTGATCCCCTGGAAGACTTCCCCAACGAGAGCAAAGAGGTGACATAAAGCAAGCAAGAACCCAGTAAGAAGGGGACATGTCATGTCTTCCAAGAAGAAGGTTTCTAGAGATAGGCTACCTGTATTAGCTTAAGGGACTAAAAAGGGATCTGGCCTGGTCTTGGTCATGTAGATAGCATAGAGGTCATTTGGGCTAAGTAGCTACCTCTGGTCCTGACTGGGGGAGACTGGGGGAGCTCATGGCTGTACCTAAGGGTCATTTAGTAACCTCAGTGTCATTTAGATTACTAGCCTTCTCTTTGAAAGGACAGTTCTGGGTGCTTAACATGCTTGGGCTCCCTGGAGATCAGTGGTTGCAAGAACCTTTGTGTTCCCAACAGGAAGGAAGGAAGGAAGGAAGGAAGGAAGGAAGGAAGGAAGGAAGGAAGGAAGGAAGGGGAGAGAGAGAGAGAGAGAGAGAGAGAGAGAGAGAGAGAGAGAGAGAGAGAAGAAAGAAAGAAAGAAAGAAAGAAAGAAAGAAAAGGAAAGGAAAGGAAAGGAAAGGAAAGGAAAGGAAAGGAAAGGAAAGGAAAGGAAAGGAAAGGAAAGGAAAGGAAAGGAAAGGAAAGGAAAGGAAAGGAAAGGAAAGGAAAGGAAAGGAAAGGAAAGGAAAGGAAAGGAAAGGAAAGGAAAGGAAAGGAAAGAAGTAGGACATAGCCTGAATGACTGGGAGGGCAGCGCAGGAGGACTCAGCCTGCAGCTCTGAAGACTGGACTATCCACTCTGGAGGTAGTGAAGGGTTTATAGGGGACAGTGCTGATAACATTCCTACTTTTAAAAGGTTGTAACATGAACCAACTTTTGACAGTGTCTTAGTAATAAAAAAATAATAACCATTTATTAAGCACCTACTATACACTGAGAACTCAAAGACTTTCTTATGCCCCTTGCTGTGAACAACAGTTCTTACACGTACTGTTCCTTATTGTAGCCACACAAAGTGTTGACCCCTTTGTCCCCTGCTTTTCAGTTTGCAGTGCAACACTCACCCACATAAGGGATTAGAATGCCAAGATGTATATTATGTATAGTCATCCATAACAGAAAGGCATGTGGAGGCGGGAGACTGAAAAGATTATAGAGAAGGGTATACTACCTCTTTGGGCCCTCTCCATTGTGGATGATTTGGGGCAAGCCACTATCAGATGCTGCACTGTTTCATGTCGCTTACAGAAGGGGCTGAGACCTCATCACCTCAGGGACAGTCCATACTGAGAGACAGTATGGAGGGTGAGTGCTGGCCTTTTGCCTCCTCTGTGATCTCTTGTGCTCCCCTCCTCCACACCATTCACACCGGTTTCTGGTAACTATGGTGTCTGTTTTCCACTCCACTTGATGCTGCGGATGAAGCAAAGTGGCTACAGGGTGGTCACTGCTGGATTGCTGCAACACCCGGAACCTTTCTTTACTTCGACAGAGAGTGCCAATCAGAAAGGGGAGTGTGTCCAAGCTACCAGATAATCTGGTTCACCAGCCATAATCATCAGTGCGGTAACAGGGAAGGAGCTGTGCTGTGGACTGAATACATGTGTCCGCCAGAATTTGTATGTTGATGTCTAATGTCCAACAGGACAGTGTTTGAAGGTAGATGCTTTGGGAGTGTGTTTGTGAAGAGAGTTAGGGGCCTGGTGTTTGGGACTAGCACCGTAATAGGGGGCACAGATGCTATGATCCCACCACAGGAGGACATGAGGAAAATTTGAAGATGCAAACTAGAGAGATGGACCTCCCCAGACACCAAGGAAGCCAGTATTCCAACCTCTCAGGGCCCAGAAAAGTGAGAAATCAATGTCTGCTGTTCAGTCTTCACAGCTGCTGTATTCTGTTCAGCATCCCCCCTAACTATATGTCGAGAGGAGGCTACTTTCAGGCTTGGAAGATTTGTCAGTCACAGGATAATGTCTGTCAATCACAGGATGATGTCTGTCTGTCAATCACAAGATGATGTCTGTCAGTCACAGGATGATGTCTGTCAGTCACAGAATGATGTCTGTCAGTCACAGGATGACATCTCTTCTTCCTTGAGAAAGAAAAACTTTAGGAAAGGGGGCCTTGAGGACTCCTAGGCCCTCCCATGCAAGCCCATCAAGGATGCTTCTGAGGGTTCATGTCTCTAGCGGAGCTGGTCCTCAGCAGTGTTGTTCGGCTCCTGCAATTCTCAGAGCCTCCATGCACTGGTGAGCTTGCAGGTGGGATGTTTTATTCCTTATTTTAGAAACTTGGATGACAGGGAAGTAACTTCGCTTAACACCAAGCCTCCACCCAAGTGCATTTTGAAGGAAACCTGAACAGGTCCAGAGGACGACCCACTGAAACTCTTGTCCCGTCTACTCAGTTGTCAGTGAAAACAGGAAGACTTGATAAGGAAGCACAAAGAGAGCTCTGCAAACTCTCCGTGCTTCCTCCATTTTATTTTAGAGAAAGACATCGGTAGGTGTAGCTTCACACCCTCCAAGCAAGATCAGCATGGTGGGCTCCAGAGGGGGAAGCATTAAGAATCCAAGTGTAATTAACCATCAGAATTCATTAGTGGAGACTGTCAGGGTGCTTTGCTCATGCTGCACATTTAAAATTAGCCTTAATTTCTCAAAATAGAGACATGCCGTTTCTTGATGGTAAAGCAGGCAGAGTGCGCGCAACCCCACTCTGTCCACCAGACAGTCCCAGGTTCTGCCATGGGAACTTTGCTCTCTCTAAAGCTCCGAGTGACCCAATTCTAGCCTTCATGTTTAGTATAGTTTCTTTTTTTTTCAGAAGGAATATAAAAAATAAGGCTATTCTTAATAGTCATGGATTCATTCAGACACTCAGTTATTTCTTTCATTGGTTAATACACTGCAGTTGGGCCCTTGCTGCATGTCAAGGACTGTCATAGTTGCAGGGAATAGCCATGTGAACAAAGTAGACAGAAAATATACTCGCAGAAACCTATGCTCTAGGCTAGACCTTTCGTGGACAAGCATCTGTCACAGCTCGGTAGATGACTTGGGCTCTGTAGGGCCACATAGCCTCTGCAATTGCAACTTAACTCTGCTGTTGTAGCACCAAGTGTGGATTCACCCAAGCATGATTAGAAACTGGACAGTCTTTCATAGCCTCTGCCCATCTTTGGAACATTAAGTTTCCAGGTAGACTCCTCTGGTGCCAACTGGGGTAACAGACTGTCCCTCTTTGCATGACCTTTGGTCTGCTAGGCTGCATTTATGTTTGGACCTTTGATCATTCCTGGCCTTCCCTGCCTCAGTAGCCATTCTAGCCTCTAGATCTAGTCTAGTACCCATTTATCTAATTTGCTCATGAGAGTGAAGCGCCAAGACTCATCCGTGAGCCAACGAGGTACACTTCATACACTTGTCTCCAGTGTAGGCTAAGGTGCTTTACAATAGGGAACTGTAGAGGCTCAAATGGCAATGCCTGCCCCCCACCCCCTGTATTTGAACACTTGATTCCTTGGCACTATTTGGGGGGATTTAGGTGGTGTTGCCTTGTTGGCGGAAGTCTTCACTGGAGGTGGGCTTTTAGAGTTTAAGGGCTGGCTCTATTTCCAGTTGCTCTCTCTGCTTCATGCATTCAATTGGAGCCACAAGCCCTCAGCCTCAAGTTCCTGCTGCCAAATCTCCTGGTCCTCCCTTGTGGACTCAAGTTCCTCTGGAAACGTAAGCCAGGATAAACTCTTTCTTCCTTAAGTTGCTGTGATGTTCTTATTGTAGCAACAGGAAAGTGACTGATAGAAGAAGCAAAGACAGATGTGTCCCATGTGGAGGGTTGTGTGGTCACTGGGATACGATAAGAACAGGCAACCTGGAGCCCAATAAGATAGATCCCTAATTAGATATTCTCTTTAAGCCAGTCATAGAATTCATGTGAAAAAAAGGAACATTCGTAGTTTGAACGTCTTACTTTTCTCTCTAAACATTTGGTTCTGCCCTACCTATCCACACCCGGGAATCCAGAATGGCCATATCCAACAGCATCATCCCAACACAGAAAATTCTGCCTCATAAATAGCCTATGAATATTATGTATATCAAAGTCCAAGAGCCCACACATCTTATGGAATATGAACCAGTCTTGAGTTAAAAGGTCAAAGTGCTTGCATTGTGAAGTCATGGGCCAACCAGCATACAAAGGACATCCAAATGTCCTTAAAAACACACCAAGTCAACCCTGGTGGCAGAGACCTGTAAGATCTGTTACTGGGGAGGATGAAGCAGAAAGATTAATCATAAGTTCTAGGTCTGCCTTCTAGGGTGTACAACAAAGTCAAGTCCAGCCTTGTCTTTGTGGTGAGACCCTGAGTCAAAATCAAAATAAAAGAAAATGGGTCAGTGGTAGAACGCTTGATTAGCGTGTCCAGACTGTTGGTTCAATACATACAGTAGAAAGATGAGAAATAGAGAAATGGGAGAGAAAAAAATTTACTATAAAAGGTTTTGTGTGTGTGTGGTGTGAACCTTGCCTGTATGTATATCTGCACACTAGGTGTGCTTAGTGTCCTTTAAGCTATGAGATGGCATGGATCCCCCTGCAACTGGAGTTAACAGGTGGTTGTGAACTTCCATGTGGGTACTGAGAATTGAACCCAGGGCTCTGGAGGAACAGCCAGTGCTCTTAGCCATTAAGTAATAATACTATTAAAACATATTAAGAGACAAAATCAAAGAAATAAGACATAGTGGAAAATTATTTTCAACATATATGGACAGTCGAAGGGACTCCTTTTCCTGACACAGAGTGATATAATAGTTTATCAATTCACTGAAAAGTTTCTTACTATCTTTGTATCATTCATTGGGCTCCATTCCAGGCATTGGTCTGGACACAGTGGACAAATAAAACTTGTAAATCCATTGTACGCAGCCTGTGTTCTGGAGTGTGTGGGAGGCAAGAGAGATGCTAAATAGAGAGACTCAAAACCTCAATGGGAAAAAAAAAAGCATAAATTGGAAAATCCTGTAAGAATAGATATAAAAGATGATAATTTCTAGCTATTTCACACTTTCTAATTTAAGAGACTTGTGTGCCTCAATTTCAGTCACCCTCACAACAGCCTTATGGGATGGTTATTAATTATTATCTTCTCTGTTAGAGCCATGGAGGCTGATTCATAGAGAAGTTGCATGTTTTGCCTTAAGTAGTAGAGCCAGTGAACTGTAGAGCTAAGGTCTGAGCCCATAGAATCAGTCTCCAGAACTCCAGGACATTATTTAATTAGCCACACTGTCCCTTAGTAGCTGGAAAGCTACAAAAGATACTTTGTTTCCGTCACAATCTTAACCACAACTGAGACACCAACACCACGCTGCTATTGCTACCTACAAAATGGGTCAGTAGTGAGAGTTAACATAAAAGAAGAGGCTGGAGGAGTTTGAGGGGGGCTGGTATGGGATTGTGGGAGGGACTTTGTCATTATTAAGAGCCCACGCTGCCCTTTCTCAGCAATCCTCCAACCTCATGTCCTCTCAGTTGCACTGTGGGAAGAGGCTGTCTCTCAGGATTGGCAATGTATACTGTTTTAATAGACAGTCAGTAGTGCGTAGTTAACTCAAATATATTTCATCCATTCTCATGATTGCAATATTGCTATTTTAAAAAGGGCCCAGGCTTTTATTTTCTGGTATGAAAAGATCTTCCTTGATTATGAAGTTAATAAAAGTGAGAAAGCAAAAACCAGGAGGCAGTGGAATGGTGCTCTGCCCAAGTTAGGTGTAAGGTACTCACAAGCAGAGATGCTTCGGAAGAAACTGTCAGTGCTCAAAGGCAGCGCAAGAGACTGGCATCATCGGGCCCTCTGTGTGTCTTGAGGGAGACAGTGCTGGAAGCCAGCAAATCAATCCCATAAAAGGACAGACATTCAGTGTCCTGTCTGCTGTAACACTCCTCAGAGCCACCCAGACAGCCTGGTCCTCCACACTATGCCACAAAGTTCTTCTTAAAGGAACTGAATGGATAGACCACACTCAATATCCATTAGGCTTTTGATTTGGTGTGGTTTGGATCTGGTGAATGTAAGTATCTTGGGTTTGGTTTGCTTAGAGAGTGTTTCTCTCATTTAATCTTTGGCTGGCCTTGAACTTGCCATTCTTCTGCCTCGGCATGGAGAAAGCTGGATCACAGAAATGCAACATCCAACTTCCCATTAAAAATGTGAATACCACTCTTCGTGCTCCAGGCCCCAATGCAGAACTGACCCACAGACTACGGTTTTGCCAACACCGACTTCACAGTACCTTCGGAGTGAGAGGGCTGCAGGGTGACTGTCTCCCTGAATATTCTCGGTGTGTGGGTAGTATAAGCAGGGAGAAAAAAAATTCACTTTTAAAATTCCTGTTGGCCAGGCACGGTGGCATGAATCTTTAAGCCGCGCACTCAGGAGGTAGAGGCAGATGGATCTCTCTGTGAGTTGGAAAAAAATTAGTATTGTATCTAAAGCTGCTCTAAATAGTAAAGTCTAGGTTTAAATAAATACCACATGGCCCCGTCCTCACCCTCCCAGAGCCTGAGTCTGGTTATCTTCTGGGTGGTGGCATCAATATGTTACCCACCTACGGTAGAGTAGCACAATTGTCTCCAGGAGTACACCCAGGCCTTCCTCACTGCTGCCCTACCTGATTAGTCACATGACCAGTCCTGTCCTCGGGGGTGAGGACATCTCACAGGCACTTAGCATGGACACTGACTGTCCCTCCCTATGGCAGCAAGGAGATCTCTGCTTGACCCACTTACTTGAAAGCATACGGAGGAAAGCCGTGTGTGCACACGTGGAATTTTGTGCAAGGGCCATCTGATAATGATAAACAGGCAGCTGGAAAGAACATCATTTTTAAAAAATGAAAAACCTGGCGGCAGCATCGGATTAGGGGGAAAAATGATTTTAGAATTAGACTTTGGCAAAAAAAAAAAATAAGAAAGAAAGAAAAAGAAAAGGAAAGGAAAGGAAAAAAAGAAAAATGAAAGGAGACTCCCAGGACTGATGGATGAACATGTAGCCTGTAGGGAGAGATGACAGAAGGCCATGAGCGCTAATTTATTTCACCTGGACTGCATGCGGTCTGATGCAGAACTCAGCAGGTTCCTAAGGAACTCTGAGTTCAGGGCAAGTCCACAGAAGGATCCGAGGTGTGGTCCAAGGTGGCTGAGTGGAAACCACAGTGGAGGTGTGGCTGCCTGGGACAAGAGGTCCTGTAGATAGATCTTCACTGTGAAGAGCCATCACCGCTCCTTATAAACCTGGGTTCCAGGTTCATTGTATGGGGGATTCAGCCAAGGAAACATCAGCTTCCCTGTCTGTAAACGGAAGAGATCAGGCTACAGTAGCAGCTCAAACATCATGCAAGTCTTCAACTTGGGAGTGCAATTTTCTCACTCTAGTCAGACCTGTGTGTGAGCCTAGGAATTTCCTCGTAGCTGATCGCTCAGGGATGTTTGTTTGGCATTGAATCTTGGTTCTATCCCATGTTATATAGTGACAACGCTTGATTTCTCACAATCCGCCCTCACCGGAACTGACCCAAACTGATAAAGGTGAGAATGTGCATGAGAAAGACCGGTAAGGGTTCCCTCTACCCCCAACCCAAGCACCCAGAAAACAAGCGTCTTAAAGAGTCAGAGAGGGGGTTTCTAGAATGGATTCATTGAGTTGGGAAGGTTCCCCTACGTGCGGGTGGTACCTTTCTCTGGGGTACTGGGTACCCAGGTTGCTGGACTGAATAAGGAGAAAGTTAGCCCCGCGTGAACATCTATCACGTTGTGTCCTGATGGCGGTGGATGCAGTGTGACTTGTTGCCTGCTCCTGCCCATTTGCTCTTCTCTGCCAAAATGGACTCCTCAAACCATAAACAAGCCCTTCCTTCCATGAACAGCTTCTTCTCAGGGGTTGTTTTACCTGCAGCAGGAAAAGTAACAGAAGTCGAAAAGAGGGAGGGGAGAGGGGGAGGGGGAGGGGGGGAGGGGGAGGGGGATGGGGAGGGAGAGGGAGAGAGAAAGGGAAGCCAGGGTGGTGGCCAGCTTTAACCGCCAAGCCTGGAATAACCCAGGAAGATCCTGAGAAGTTCTATGCACAGCGGCAGCCTCTGGACTCATGAGGTAAAGGGAAGCCGTGTTTCTACCTCTCTTAGACACAAGAGGCAAATTTGAAAAAAAAATCACTAAAGTCATGCTTTTAAGCATTTTGCAAAATGGAATAAAAATAATATGAGGTGAGCCGCTGAGGTCAAACTTTCAGAGGTAGAAAGCAAAGCCCACGGTCCCAGTGTCTGCAGCAATTATACACAGTTTCTCAGCTGACAACCACAAGTGTGCAAAGCAACTTTGACTTTCCCTTATTTCTCAACAACTTGCTTCTGTCTTGAGGTTTGTTTTTTGTTTTCCCCATTTAAAAGCCTCTACAGAAAACAAGATGATAGCTCCTCATAGTTTTACAAATAGAATGGACATAGGATCCAGAAAGCTCGTACCATACCAGCAAAATGGCAAGGGGTCGACAGTAGCCAGATTCCTCCAGCTGGAAGCAGGAAGGGTGGAAGGGGAAGCTCAGATGGAGGGGTACGGAGGATCATTTCAGCAAGCAAAAGGACTCTGTGGTAGCAAACATGCAATAGGTCTGTGCTACCCCGACCCGAACATACTTACAAAGGCACATTTTTATTGAAAGCAGCATGTTAACCTTTTAAAAAAATTAAGAGCAAGCATCGTTTTTTTAAAGTAAAGGTCTGATCTATGTTATTCAGGAAAAGTCCAGTCACCGCAGTATTTTCTCAGGCTTTTGTGCCTTCATGTAGATGCGGAATGTCCGTGGGGGTGCTGCAGAAGGGCAGTGTGCCTGCTTGACACTAAGCTATCCTGAAGAGACATCTGGTCTCCCTCCTGGCTCCCAGACTCCTGGGATCCCAACCATGAAGTGCTGGCCAGTTTTTCCTCACTCCCCTCCCTACGTAGGTCAGCCAATCTCACTGATGGACAGTGGGTGGTTTCAATATGAGGTGCTGTCCTATCTGGGAACATTCTTGTATAAGTAGTGTGTGTCATTCTTTGGTGTTAATCCTTAGCGTGGGTCTATGGACATGGCAGCCTGAGCCTCTGAGAATACAATGGAGCTGAAGAAGGCCTGTCAGCCAGCATGGCCTTCCATGTTTAGACCCACAAATTCTTTGATTGCATTACAGTTCCCTACAGTGTACATCGCTGTAACGTGTGGTACTTCTCTGTAGCCTGGACAACATAGGTTATCCCCCAACCCAGCATGCATGACCCTGTCTAGGTTGCTGCTTCCGAGCCATGGCTGTTGTGTGGCGCATGACTGCACTCAGTCTACGACTGTGTGTGTTTAGATTTAGCACACAGTACAGTTTTCCTACTTAGTCAACAGTTTACAGGCCTCACCAGTGTGACAGTGAAAGATAACTGCTCCCAATAGTCCTTGGCTGACTCTGCATTCTGTAACCACTCTGGAGTCTGCTGAAGGAGGGCGGGTTTGTGTTTCTCTGACGACCGAGTTAAGCACCTTTCCACGAATTTATTATCCACTTGGCAGTCTCCCCCTGTGTCTGTTAAAACTTTCACCCTTCTTTCCTTTGATATCTTTACTGAGTAATGTAATTAATTACAAAGGCTTACATATATGCGTGTGAAATACATATGATGGATTAGAAAATATAAAATCCATGTTTTACACACACAAATCTCTCCTCACTACATGGGCTTGCACGCCAGGCTTGCCCCCCTCACTTCCTTAACAGTATCTTTCATGGAGAGGAGTCCGTGTTGCTCTGTGGTCTGGTTTTCCTGTGCATTTTCTTTTGTAGCAGCTGCTTCTGGCTGGCTGTATCCAGAAAGGCATTCCAAAGCTCCATCGCCTCACAGCTCAGTTTCATCTGGAATCGATTTTTGTGTCTGGGGTGAAAAAGAAGTCAAGAATCCTGTTTTTCCATGTGGATATTCTGTTGATCCAGCATTATTTATTGCAAAGGCCACCGTTTCCTCAGTGAACTGCAATGCCACCGCCATAAACCACAGCCCCACATACGTGGCCTCTCTGTTTGCTCGGCTGTTAACAGGGAATATTGTTGTATCTTTTCTCCTGTGGCTACCACCCCACAACCCAAAACATGGGTCTTCTGATTCCTTATCCACAACAGCCTGAGTCTCCAAAGGTGATTATTGATACCCAGAAGGTGGGTCACACGGGTGTGGAAGAACAAATCCTGCTTCAAAGGCTGGTTGTTGTTTAATGCTTCGATGAAGCTTGACAGAAGCAGGTCATTAAATAAGCCCCTGACTTAAGACTCGGTCACTTAATTAGAAGCCTGACATACTTAGAAACTAAACAAAAGCATTTTGAAAAAACATACAATCTTTTTTTTTTTTTAAGAAAGCATATTGTTTGCTTGAGGAAAGTAAAAGCAGGGACTACGTCATTGTCTCAATTTTCAGATGTGAGGACTAGCTGAACGCAGAGGGGACACAGAGGGGACGCAGAGGATCGATCACCTCCCCAGTGACGGTAACCGTGGATGAGGGGAGTTTGCACTGGAGCAGGACTCATCGGGTCCTGAAGGCCAGTTGATTTTATAATAAGGATTTTTTTTTAAATTACTGAGAGAATCACAGATGAGATAAATAATTAATCAAATAACAATCTTGACCATTTTTTTTAAAAACAAAAGTTCAGTTGTACTATCAACTGAAATGAATGTATGTGTGTATTATGTGAATATGTATTTATATATTTATATTTTTGTAATTATATAATATATTTATTTGTTATTTTTATGTTTATATTTAAATTCCTAAAAGTAGGTGGTGTGCTTTGTGTCTTAGTCAGGGTTTCTATTCCTGCACAAAACATCATGACCAAGAAACAAGTTGTGGAGGAAAGGGTTTACTCAGCTTACACTTCCATGTTGCTGTTCATCACCGAAGGAAGTCAGGACAGGAACTCACACAGATCAGGAACTTGGATGCAGGAGCTGATGCAGAGGCCATGGAGGGGCGCTGCTTACTGGTTTGTTTTCCCTGACTTGCTCAGCCTGCTTTCTTATAGAACCCAGGACTACCAGCCTAGGAATAGCACCACCCACAATGAGCTAGGTCCTTCCTCCTTGATCACTAATTGAAAAAAAAAAAATTCCTTACAGGTGGATCTCATGGAGGCACTTCCTCAAGGGAGGCTCCTTTCTCTGTGATAACTCCAGCCTGTGTCAAGTTCACACACAGAACCAGCCATTACAACTAGTGTGGTGGTTTGAATGGAAATGCACTGCGCCCCCATAGGCTCACTGAAGGCCATGAAGGAGTGGTTGGCAGGGATTAGGAGGTGTGGCCTCTTGGAGTAGGTGTGACCTTCTTGGAGGAAGTGTATCACTGGCAGGGACACTTGGGTTTCATATACTCAAGCCAGACTCAACATCTCTCTCTCTCTCTCTCTCTCTCTCTCTCTCTCTCTCTCTCTCTCTCTCTCTCTCTCTCTCTCTCTCTCTCGCTCTCTCTCTCTCTCTCTCTCTCGCTCTCTGCCCATTGCCTGTAGATCCAAGTATAGAGCTCTCAGCTGTCTCTCCACCACCGTGTCTGCCCATATGCTGCCATGTTTCCCATGATTGTAACAGTGGACTAAAATTTGGAACTGTAAGCTAGCACCAAATAGTTACTTTGATAAGAGTTGCTGTGGTCATGATGTCTCTTCACAGCAATAGAACAGTGAGTGAGACAACTGGTAAGCCAATTTAGACAATGTTTCTACCACTTGCTATGTTTAGTGCTAGACTATTAGGTAAATCACACTCAGTAGCTCCAGCAGTACTTACTTGTAAATTCTTGCTTTGAAAGATATGACGTTTCACATCTTGTAAATGACCTTCAATCTTAAAGACACAGAACCTAACCTGTCTCAATCAGTCTAATTGCTGACGAGGCTTTAAGCAGGCAGAGTAGGCGCCACTTGCTTGGTCTTACGTAACTTGTCCCTCTTTAGTTTAGATTGGACAAGATAAAACCATGGAAAGAAAAAAAGGTGTCTTTAAGGAGGAGCTCACAGGTAGCAGGTGAAGGGTTTTATCCCTTATTGTTGTACTTATGTTACATTTTTCTTAAAATATAAGTTATTTATTATATCAACATTTAATAATGTAGCCATGTTTATTGTATACAGGGGGAAATTACCTCAATTTGAATGCTAAATCAAATGCATAATTAAAGTGTTCGTTAATACTGTGTCTCCTGTAATCCCCTCTATGCAAAGGAAACTTATTTGACAAACCTACATCTATCATTTTATACATATTACAGCCTTAATAGAAAAAAAATCTTGCACTTAACATTTATGTATTAAGACTATTGTTGAAAATATCCATATAAATTAGCCCCCAAAGGATCTATAATATACACTCCCCAGAGACATCTTAACATAAAACATTTTTAGGTACTCCTAATTTTTTTAAGCCATGACTATTGAGTAAATAAAATAAGAAAGAAATTTTTAGTAGAACTTCTGTGTTTGATGTCAAATTTTATAACCCAATGAAGCTTTCCTCTTACAAGTGAATGTTGTTTTATATAAGCAAATAACATTTTAAGGATTTATAAAACATTTAACAGACCTCAAAATGCCATTTAAATGGGTATTAGGAAGGCAAATGGATACTTTAGTTCCTCAGCCTGCTTAAAAGGCACTTTAGCATATCCCTAAGCATTCACGTTCACTTAGGCACACACGCATGTTAAAGGCTGTCAAGACTTACAAACAAAATTAAAAAGACATAAAAATGATAAAATATTCCCATTTCTGTCTTTGGAGGGAATGGGGTTAGCTCTGGGGGAGCTTGTCAGGTTGCCTTTGTCTGTCTGTCAGTGTGTTACCTTCACTCTCTTGGAATGGTCCTGTCAGGGTTGTTTAACATCAAGAGAGCAGTTGGCCCCCATCAGTTGGTTGACACTGTGCGGCCTGGTGTCCCTGTGTCACTGACAATCTTTGTACCACCCCAAAATGAATCCGATATCAGCTTTTATAATCTTTATCTCATCATTTTTTATTTTGTCTCAGAAAATACAAATATTAATTTAAAGCATACCCAGATGCTATAGTTTAATATTCTATTTATTTCTGGCATTGGAATAAAATAGATTTTAAGCCACCAGCCTTGCTTGTAGCCAGTTTCCTCACTAAATCCTCCTGTTAATTTTAAAACTCAAAATTCTTTTGAGTTTTCTTTGTACACATTTATCTCTTTAAATGAGAGGTTTTCTTTTTATTTTCCTTTTCTAAACCTTGAAGGCTTTTACTTAATTTCCCTCTCCATGCCATTCTGCAAAACATCCAGTCTTCACTGAACAAGAGGCTCTGAGTATCTCTGTTCCATTCTGAGTCTCAAAGGGGAAGTCTTTCATATTTCACTGTTAAATATGGTGTTTACTGTAAGATTCCAAGGAAGCCTCTTTCACATTAAAAAGCACTCCTCCGTTTCTAGCTTGCCAGGCAGTTTTTCCATGGCTGGACTTTCTGTTTTATTCTTTTTAACAAATAAATGTTACAATGCCTTCCACTTCTGTTAGTGTGGCGAGTTACCCAGGCTCTCTGAACATTAACCCACTCACGCATCAATTGATTTGCAAGTGTTTCAAGATTTTTATACAATGTTCATGAGGGAAATTGGCATGTAATCTTCTTTCTCACAGTCTCCTTGCCAGGGTCTGGCATCCGAATGCAGCCTTCCTCCTCCGAGAACCAGCTTGGGCACGCTCCATCTTTTCTCATCGAGGTCCACATTATTTCTTCCTTAAATGTTTGGGAAGATTCGCTAGTAGAGGCATCTGGGCCCAAAGTTGTTTTTCTGGAAAGGAAGTGTTCGATTTATCTAAGAAATAAAACGCGCTTAGATTTTTCTACTTCATGGGTCAGATTTGGCAACTCGAGATTTTTGAGGAATTTGTCCATTGGCAGCCAAATCTTCACATTTCTTGGAGTAAGACGGTGGTTAGGATGCTCGGGAGAGCATTTTAGCTTCAGCAGGATACATTCCAATGTCACTTTACTGATGCTAACGGCAGCATCTTCTTTTTCTTCCATGCCTGTCACTGGCAGGTTGTGGGTTTCGGTCACCCGTTCCGAGAACCGTTGTTGGCTCTCACTGGTCCTTGTCATGTATAGGGCATTATGGTTATTACAGCTGAGCCTCTGATTTCTGTGTTTTCTCATTTCCCACCTCTAGCTTCTTTGTTACCCTTTACTTACTTTCTTGAATCCGAAGCTCGCAATCACGTGTTTTAGAACTTTGTGTGTTTATTTATTCTTCTCTTGGAAATTTTGGTGAAAATCTCAGTCAACTTGAGAGCAAAAATGTACCTGGTAGTTGTTTTTTGCCCCATTTTCTGTGCACAACGACTGTGTCCCAGTGGATAGTGTGCTGATGGTTTTTTTTTCTTTTTTCTTTTTAAAATTTCATTATCTATGTTTCTATTTTATCAACTACAGGCGCTCCCCTTATCTGTCTCTATAGAGTCAGCTCCTCTTCCTGTCACACACAGTCGTCTCCCTCATGGCACTCACACATTGACAGTCTTGAATTTTCCAAGGAGACAGGCATGTTTATCACTAGGAAATCATTTGCTATATACTTAGGGATGTTTCTTGACCGGATCCCACTTCATCTGAGGTTAGTGGAGTTCAATGTGCATCCTTCCAATTTTCGACTGAATATGTGTTTAAATATAATCTCTATGTATTTTTGCACTCGGGCAGAATATGAATGCTTTTATAATTTTATTCCATCTGATGACCTGAGATTTTACTTAGTCCATTTTCATTTGTTGTAACTGTGAATGTGTTGGAGTTTAGAGCTCCTAATTTATTCTTGAATTTTGTTCCTTCTTTTGGAGTAAAAAATTATTTTTCCTCTAAGGCTGTTAGAAAGGTTTACACTTTTTTTCTTTAAATTGTCATCCTGTAGATGAAACATAAATTACATTATTTTTTGATGAGCTACTAGCTAGTACTTAATTATGTGAATTAGTTTTGACTACCTGAAAATTTACCTCTCTTTCTTTTAAAATGTGACCATCATGTGTTTGCCTCTAACTACATCATACAAGGACTGCTACTTTGTCTTCTTTATGTAGTGTTTTTATTTATTCTGTGAGAATTCTACGCAATATGCTTTGTTTTGTTTAGTTAATTTTGTGTATATTTTCTTTTCTCTATTCTTTATTCTTTTCCCTGGGCATATTTTATGGTTCCCTGAAAGAAGCTCTCTTTAGTGTACCTTGTAGCCACAAAGAAACCAAAACTTTTACCTTTGTTTCTTTGCAGATACCTGACTTCATTGTGTGACTTGCATTATAGTTGTGCATCTTTGGGGAGCGGGATAGTGCCCTCATTGGCTTGGGATGTTTACCATATCTTCCACCTCAAACACTCCTTGGAGCTTTGTGGAGACAATATTCTCAGCCCTCCTCTCCAGCTCTGTCTGAAGGACACTTCCACTCCGTGAAGAATCCCAGTCACAGTGCCACATTTTGTCATCTCAAAGATGTCATTCTACTGCCATCTGGCTTCTGTCATCTCCAATGAGAGGTTGGCTGTTGACCTAACTGCTTCTCCTCTAAGGCGTTTCCCATCACCTGAACTGCTTCAGGATTTGAATTTCAAGTTAGTCTAGTTCTATTATTTTACAAACAGCAACTCCATTCCTCCCTTCTCCCTTACCTCCCTCTTTCCCTCCCTTCTTCCCTCCTTCAACCCTTCCCTTTTCCCTCCTTCCCTTCCTTCCTCCTTTCTTCCCTCCCTCCTTCTGCCTCCTCTTCTTTCCCCCTCTTCTTTCTCTCCCTCTCTTTGTCTTCAACTTAGCTAGAATTTTGAACTGTCTCAGTCTCCCAAAGTGCATGTGTGCATTTATTCTACCTTTAGGTACTTTATGTTCTACAAATCACATACACGGTTTTCAACTTGTAGGTGCCCCCAAGTAATTCTCTTAAAAAGATCTAGTTAGAGACCACATCCAATACCAAATATACACATCTCAAGTCCTTTACATGAAATGGCATGTTGTATACTGTTTGCATATAACCTATACTAACCTCTTGCCTACTTTTAATTCTCTTTTTATTACTTATATTTCTTTTTTTAAAGAATTATTTACTTTATGTATATGAGTACACTGTAGCTATCTTCAGAGGGCATCAGATCCCACTACAGATGGTCATGTAGTTGCTACCATGTGGTTGCTGGGAATTGAACTCAGGACCTCTGGAAGAACAGTCAGTGCTGAGCCAGCTCTCCAGCCCCCTACTTATATTTCTGAGTTCAGAGACTGTAGGTATGCATGCCCATAGGCACCTGTAGTCTACCTTTGTATAAGCCTGACACCTCTTCCTCCTTCCTTCCTCTCTCTCTCTCTCTCTCTCTCTCTCTCTCTCTCTCTCTCTCTCTCTCTCTGACACATTGTTCCACTTCTCTAGCACCATTTGCTGAACATTTACCCCCCTCCCCATCCCATGCCACTGCTTTGGCTAAAACCCAGTTTCGTGTATTTGTGTGGCTCTGTTTCTGGTCTCCCATTCCACTGACTAATTTTAATATCCCCCTAGCTCTTGGGCACCATTTTGTTACTAGAGCATCGTGTTTAGAATTAATTTGGTAAGAACTATGTTGTCGGCTTAGATTTTTCAAAGCCTATTTAAATAAGGGTTCTCAAACACTTCAACCTCCCTTGTAGCCCACCGTCTAAAGGTAGGGGAGAAAAGATGGTAGATAGGACAAGGGGATGTGGACCTGTTTAGAAGTAATTCTTCAGGGCGATTCCAATCTCCATTGTCAGGATACCAGCACTTCAGTTCAGTAGTATCAGGATACCAACAGTTCGTTTCAAAGAGTGTCACCAAACACAAATCAGCAGCAGTGGCATGATCCAGCAGAAACCACCAGGCCTCCACTGACTCCTTAGGAGTCAGTGGGAGCGACCAGAACCACCAGCAACAGCTGAAAAGCCAGAAGTTCTCTGCCCTGCCTCTCTCCACGAAGTAAAGATCAGCAAAGTCAGGAGGCCCACAAAGCATTGCATGTCTAGCAATGCAAGCGCCCCGCCCCTGTCTGTTGGGTTCTACTTATATACTCTCCCCAGATATCACATGTCCTCTCTCTCGAGTCCTGCTTCAGCAAAACATCAAGAGTCTGCATCACATGACACAACCAGAAATTTCCATTTCACTATGCTCAGCATATTAGTTTGGTTTTCAAGGTTGCTTAGGTCTCCTGTCACCCTTGTCTCTTCATAAAAGCATTCCATTATACTTCACGATTACTAGAGGGATGGAATCCTGTGTGTTGGATCATCCAATCTATGAGCAAGATAAGCTATTTTAATTGTTTATGCCTTTGTCTGTCTGTTTCTTTCTTTCTTGTTTGAAACGGTGGAGGCCTCTTTGTAGCCCTGGCTACAAACTCTGTAGAGCAGGCTGTCCTTAAACTCCGAGATCTGTTTGGGAGTGCTGGGACAAAAGCTGTGTGCCACCATAGCCAGCTAATTTATGTCCTTTAATTGTTTGATTGTAATGTTAAGTGTACATGTCATATAGACCTTGTGTTCTGTGCATGCCTGTCAGTGTTTTAGGCTGGCTTGTAAGCGGGGCTCATCTTAAGTCTGTGTTCCATGTCTTGCTCACTCATGGTTGTGTAGTACCGTTAGGTTCTGATGTATTTCCTATCAACTGTAATTGTGCTGAATCTACGTCTCCCTTTCCTATTGTTACGTACTTGGCTTCTCTTCCCATAAATGGCAGCCAGAGCTTCAAGGCTTGGCTGGAGTGTGGCAAGAGATGACAATTTTACCTTGGAACTGAGGTTTTGAGCTTTTAAAACTTTTAAATATGATGTTGGCTGTCGGTTTTCATAGATGCTTTTAATTGAGAGGACCCAGGTTTACTCCCGGTTTGCCGAGAGATATTTGTCAAGGATGAACACAGTTTCAAGGTAGGAGAAGAAAATAAAAGGGAAATAACTGGGAAAGAAGTCAAAGTGCTCCCACTTGCACATGGTATGATTCTTTGCATAAGCCACCCTCCAACCCCCGAAGACACTCTCAGATGCTCTTACAGCTGCCCAACACCTTCAGAGAAGTGGCAGGATAGAAAATCGACAGCATAAACCAATAGTCTTCCTATGTGTCAGTGTCCAGCATTCTGAAAAGGAAATCAAATCAGGGACTCAGTACCATTCACGACAGCTGCACAAAGGTAAAATACTTAAGAATAGACCTAAGCAAGGAAGTGAAAGACCTCACCCAAGATAGGCTTTCTGTTGCTGTTGTACACACAACAACAAAATCGTTTAAGGGAGGAAAGGGTTTAGTGGGCTTGCATGTTCCAATCATAGTCCATCACTGAGGAAGGGCGGAAACTTCAGGTAGGAACTGAAATAGGGATGCCATAGGGAAACTCTGCCTACAAGCTTGCTCCCCATGGCTACCTCAGCCACATCAGGACCACTTGTCCACAAGTAACACCACTCACAAAGAGCTGGGTCCTCCCACATCAATCATTGATAAAGAAAATGTCCCACAGACAATCTGATGGAGATAATCCCTCAGTGAAGGTTCCCTCTTCCCAGGTGGCTTATATAACATTGACCAAGGAAACTAAGCAGCGCAGACCTCCACAGTGAGAACTCAAAGACACGGAAGCAATTGACAAAGATATCAGAAGATGGCGAGACCTCTGTTCTCATCAACTGGAAGAATTAATGGATGGTGAAAATTAATAACCAAACAATCTGCAGAGATTTAATACAAGCCTAATTGAATTTTGATTTAGTCAAAATTCCATGGCATTTTTCACATATGTAGAATTTTTTATAAATGTATATGGGATCAGAAAAGACCAAAGCAATCCTGGGATTGCTGTTAGCATTTATGATGCCATGTTATACCACCAGAGCCATAGTAACAACAGCATGGTGCAGGCTCAGAAACAGGCATATGGTAGAAGTAAGGACCTGGATGTAAGTCCACACAACTACAGTGCCTGCACAATGTCAAAAAGTATACATTAAAGAACAGGCAATATCTTCAACAGACAGTTCTGGAGAACCTGGCTATCAACGTGTAGAAAAATGAAATCAAATCTGTATCTCTTACCTTGTACAAAACTCAACCCCAAAGGTATGACCTCAACATAAGAGCAGAGGTCTCAAATATTTACCTTCAGATGGCAGATCTTATAGATAGCATATTTCTGTATTCTATTGTTGTGTGTTTTCCAGTGGTATGTGTAAGGGCAGGGACATCAGGTAAAAAAACATTATATTTAGGGTAATTTTGAAAGTTGGAGCTTAATTATCCATTTTATCATTTGTCTAGTTTTATCCTCTGACTCTCTTCCTCCAGTTTCTCTTTCCTACCTGCCTAAGTTTATTAAATATATATCCCAACACTTACTTTTGATCTCTGTGCAGCATTTTGAGTATATCATCTGTATGCCTTCTTTAGTGACGGCTGTAGGTGTTACTGCACGTGTAAGGAGCTTATCTTAGTCACTGGCTTGGTGCCTCATCATGCGGACAGAGTAAAGGTAAAACCCTATTTTCCTTTAGCACCATATATCTTCCCTCACTTTCAAGTATAATTATTTTTGAGTTTTTCTCTGTAAACACTAAACACCATAGCAGATGGTGTGTAAGTTTGCTTTGACTACCACATGTGAGCTAAGCAAATAATCAAAATAGACGATCACATCTCTCTATGCTCGGCCATTCCTAGGCTCCTCTTTCTTTTCTGGGGCCCAGATTCTCTGCTGAGAGAGCCTCTTGAGCCACCATTGGGGGAGTTGCTAACAGTAAGTGCATTCCCTACTTCCCTGTGCTTGCAGATGCTTTCTATCAAACTTTATTACTGGGGGATATTTTTACTAGAATTGTAGTCACAAAGTTAACCACTTCTTTTCATTTCTGAGCTTGTGGTTCCAAATGAGAACTTGGGTATCCTTCATGTTACCATTGTGCCCTGAAGGTCACCTGACATTTCCCTCTGGCTGCTTCCTCATCTCTCCTTGAAAATATCTAATTAAATGTGCTCTTTGCATCGTGTCACCTTTATTCTGTTTTCGGTTCTAATGAATGACCACGCCACTCGGTGATGTTTCATGAGATGTTTTAAACTATATTACATTTTTTTAGTCTCGTTCTAACAGAGGTAAGTCTCCTGGGTTCTCGGCTTCTTTTAGGCCGAGTTGGCTCCACTCCATAGGAAAACAGTCTGGAGTTGGGTTCCCTTTTCTTCCCAGTTGCTTTGTTTTGAACTGTGATAACTTCCTTGAATTCCTTTTTATTGTATAACTTCTAAGTTTTTACTGACTGTCTTAATTAGGGTTTTACTGCTGTGAACAGACACCATGACCAAAGTAACTCTTATAAGGACAACATTTATTTGGGGCTAACTTACAGGTTCAGAGCTTCAGTCCATTATCATCAAGGTAGGAACATGGCGGCATCCAGGCAGGCATGGTATAGGCGGAGCTGAGAGTTCTACATCTTCATCTGAAAGCTACTAGCAGAATACTGGCTTCCAGGCAGCTAGGATGAGGGTCTTAAAGCCCACACCCACAGTTGACACACCTACTCCAACAAAGCCACACCTTCTAGTAGTGCCACTCCCTGGACTGAGCATATACAAACCATCACACTGAGATGTATTTTTCAAAAGTTCAAGAGGATTTATAATCGCTCTTGATGCGTGCTTGTGATAACGTCTTTGCAGTCTTTTTAGAGAGTTCACCGTTGACTTTATTTCATTGGGAGCAACTATTGATTGATTGTCTCCCACTATTTGTGTTGTGATTTCCCTGATTCTTGGTAGGTCTGTTTGCTTCTTTACTCCATCACAGTATTTTGTATGTATTTATCCACCCTGAGTCCCATTTAGTCTTCATCTTGGGGGCAGGCACTACCACTGTTAAGGTGTAACAGAACTGGCTCCTGTCACCCAAGCATAGAAAGCAGAACATGGATTCACAGAACACAGACTTACTGGATGGGATTTCAGTTTTCCTGTACAAGTTCTCAACGCATGGCCTTACTCCATCACCCGACCTCATCTCCGGAGTTCTAAAATCATTTCAGTATTTGGCTTCAGAGCTACCAGGAAGAGAAAGGGCAGAAAATTGTTTCCCACCATGTTGCTATGAAAGGTAAACGCAGAAATCTCAGCTCTCTGCCAACACAGAGGGGGAGAAGAAGTCAAGATGATCTACTGTGCTCACTCAGCCTTAAAGACTCCAAGTCGGGTCGGGGCAGAGACTCTGGTCCTCACTGAATTAGACTGGAAGGGTGAGGGAAGCAAAAACGGTGTTGACCACCAGCAGCCCACTACATTCTTCTGTCCAGTTGAGGTCAGGTCCGGTGAATGCTCCACTACCTCCAGGCTCTATATGTGGTTGATGTCAGAGGCAGGGAACAGATACACCAACTCTTCTTGCTCATCTTCTCTGACCACTTAAGGCAGAGATTCATCTCTGGACCCTGCTGCAGGAAGACAGTGAAACTAAACAGCACCAGCCTTTCCTAGTGACTTAGCGGTCACGTGATTGCTGTGGGGGCGGGTGGAGGCTTAGCTCCCCCACAAAACACCACTGAGGCTGCCCTGACCGAGGATTTGGGAGTTTTCACTCCCACTAGGCAGCAGGTGAGAGAGCATTTGTGCGCTTAGCAATTATCTCAGCACCACTTCATTACAGGCGAGAGGATGGATAGTTAATTCTGTGTTCAGTCCTACAGACCCCGCCGAGGAATCAGAGCATACTGCCTCATTTGAATAGAGAGTGAGGATTTTACAAGATAGATTCCATACAAACCCCACTGCAACCCAGGAGAAAGTTTTGTATGGGGTTTCATGTGTGTTCTGCTAGAAAGCAGTGGGTGATGTCTAAGGATTTCTACTGCCTTCCCAGTCGTTTGGCCTGGGAAAAGCAATTTACCTGTGTTTGCTGGTCGGACAGTTGTAAGCCTCTAGAGCCTCCCTGCCAGGTAGATTTGGGAAGTGATGATGGAGCCCCAGAGACCGGCCACTTGTTCTTCAAATCTCAAGGATCGGGATCTGCTCTCTTTTCAGCATCCCAGACCTTTCTTTGATCTACGGTGCCTTCATCCTTCAGCTGGGTTGCAGAGGACCTAAGAGAAATGGACTGAAGTGTCAGAGAAGAACCAGGAACCTCAGGCCAAGAAGTGTCACCTCTTCATTTAGATTGACTCAATGCACACCTACTTACCCACTACTCCTGATCTTAATTCCAAGACTTTATAGTTTTGGGTTTGTTGTTGGCTTTTGTTTTTGTTTGTTTGTTTTTGTTTTGTTTTTTGTTTTTTCTGCACCTTCTATTCCAACAAGGACTATATGCAACTTTTTTTGATAAATGAATTATATAAAAACATAAATGTTACAAATACCATGGTTAATTCCTGGTTTCAACATGATGTCACTGGCCATCCAACTGTAAAGTGCCCTGTGTAAAGGAATCATAGAAGCCTGTATGAATTTATTCCGTGCCAGTGCTATCAGATATCCGGTCAATTTATAGACTCTTCTACTGCTTTGTTTTTATTATCTTTGTTTTGGTTTCTAATGGGGAGTTTTGTTTTTACATGTTAATTTTGTTTTGGATACACACACACACACACACACTAGCCAGGGCTGACTTTGAACTTGCCGTGTCGAGAGTCTGATCGTGAGTATCTGCTCCCTCCTGCCTAAGTGCTGGAATTACAAGTGCTGGAATTACAGACGACCACTACCACCCCCTATTGCTGTTTCACCCTTTTTGAAGAAACTTCACAAAGTGATTGGTGTTTAATAATCTCGGTAGAACATAGCAGCAATTGTCCTTTTGTGTTAGTGTTCAAAGAAATGTCTTGACATCGTCTTCGCTTCAGGACAGGACCTGTATCTGTTGAGTTAACGCTTTACTAAACTGTTTGGAAGAGAAGATGAGACGTAGGAGTCCTTTGCTATGTGTGGGCTGCTGCTGCATCTGCGGGGCGTGGCAGGGACCAATCAGCTTTCTTGTTGTTGTTCTGACTGGGAGATTATAAGCTGGGTCCAGAGCTTAACTTTTGGACAGTAAAGAGGCATTGAATGAGGGTTGAGGGAAAACAGAAAATGAGAATGGAGGCGCTCATGCCGGAAAAGTGATCAATGGGTGAAGACAAAATTAAGGCTTTTCTCCTGGGACTTGAGCGTGGACTGTAAGTACTCTCCTGCAGTTTCCCTTGTGGTGTCCAGTAACACTTCCTAGCGCAGCGCTGTGCCTTTTACTGGTTTGGGAGAGGATGAAAAGGGTCCCTCTGCTTCTGGTTCACTTCAGAGATCCTGAGATTGAAGCTGCCGAACACAAGCTTTGCAGAGTTCTGATACCATCGCTTACTTCTCTCATTTTAGAAGCTTATCTTTTGCTCATTTTATTGGATTTTAATGATGGTGTGTAGCTTGTCAGCTTCCACCTCAGTGCCTCTGAGCACAGCTGTGCTGTGTGCAGTTGAGATATAATATTAATATAACTAAGACTGTGAGCCTTAGTTAATATCAAGGACACATTGTTTTGTTATGTACTCTGTGTGTATGTGTGTGTGTGAGAGAGAGAGAGAAAGAGAGAGAGAGAGAGAGAGAGAATGTTTGTGTGTGTGTATGTCTATGTCTCTGTGTCTCTATGTCAGTGTGTATCTGTCTGTGTTCATGTCTGTCCATGTGTCTGTCTGACTGTATGTTTGTGTCTGTCTGTCTGTGTGCATGTGTCTATATGTCTGCATCTCTGTGTCTTTGTTTGTGTGTGTGTATGTCTGTATGTATGTCTTTGTGTGTATGTGTGTATGTCTGTGTGCTTGTGTGTATATGTCTGTCTGTCCCTGTGTTTGTGTGTGTGTCTGTTTATATCTCTTTGTGTGTATATGTGTCTATCTGTGTGTTTGTGTATATTGGTCTATATGTCTGTGTCTCTGTGTCTTTGTGTTTGTGTGTGTGTGTATCTGTCTGTTTATATCTCTTTATGTGTATGTGTGTATGTGTGTGTGTGTCTATCTGTCTGTGCCAGAGCACATATGCAAAGTCAGAGGGCAGCTCTCTGGAGTGGGTCTCTTCTTCCCTGTGCACTGAACTCAGGTTGTCAGGCATGACCACTTTTAGCCACTGAGCCATTTCCCTGGCCCAGGGCAATGATTATGACTCTGCCTCCTTCCACTCCGATAGTCACTATCTTCTCTTCCTCCCTTTCTCTTGCACTTGACTGAAGTTTTCTACCTCTGACCCACATCCCGGGCAATCCAACTATATCTCTTAGGTGGTTCTTTACCATCATCTCCTCTCTCGTCTCTGTTCTGTGGCTCCAGACAAACTGCAATTTCTACACAGCAACCAAGGTAAACCTGTTAAACATAAATCAGATCATGGCCTCATAAGCCTCCATGCCAGCATGCTCTGCATTGGTGGGTTTGTGCAACCACTGATACAAAGTGCTTGGGGAAAAAGAAGCATCTCATTTGTAGGGGACACAGGCAGGTGCTATTCCTCCATTATCCCTTAACGATGACCACAACACCTGATGGGGACTACTCAGGAAAGGAAAGGGTTTTTATCTTGGCTTATTTCAGAGGTTTCTGCCCGTCGTGGAGCAAGCAGATCAGTCCACTGTGGCAGGGGCACGGTGCACCGAACTTATCCTACTTGTTGCTAACGAAAAAGAAACACACAGTATCAGCTGCATTTACCATGGCTCCCAACATGTCTTTGAAGAGTTATTCCTTGGACATACCCACATCTTGATGTCAGAATCTATAGTTTGTCATGAGTGCAAATCATGCCTTATTGTTGGTCCTGCAAGTGGCTAGACAGACACAAACACCGTGTCTTCCAGAGCCATTGAAAATGTGACACTGCCCTCACTGTTTGGTCCCAACACAGGGTGGAGAGAAGATTGCAAATGGAGACCTTCTTAGCTTCACTGGTCCTACATCCAGGCTTAGCTCATCAAGCAAGGCCCAGCTGCCTTCAGAGTTACAGAGCCGTGAGGCTGTGCTCTGTGCCAATCCCTTTTCCACTGGCTATGCATGATCTGCTGCCTCTGATCCACTCCCTCTGGATCAGTACCAACAATTGTAGAAAGGGAAGGAACCTCCTGTCATTGGCTGTGTCTGCTCTGTTGACTCCTGCATCCAAGACTAGATTTTTCTCCTGGAGAGAGGTCTCTTGGATATGGTGTCTCTCTGGAGATAGAACTCTGAGTCCAGAGTCGCGGAAAAGCAGCCGAGCATCCTTCTTGCTCTTGCCCCACTCAGATACTTTGTATCCACCAGTGGCTCTGGCGCTGGCTCCTGGAAGTCTTAGCCTCCACACTGGCTGCTCTTCCCCGTTCCGTGAATCTCTTTGTTGGCTTGTCAACAAACACCTTTCAGAAGCCAGACTGGGTGTTCCAGTGTTGCTGACAACCTAAACTATTTCTATGGCCTCTTCTGAAGTCAAGCTGATGGCTTTCCTTCTGGGGTGTCCCGGGTGGTGTTCCGCAGTAGCTCAACCTCACTGCTGGTTCTGTGGATGGAGAAGTATGGCCAGAATGTGAATCAATGCACACTTCTTTTCATCAACAAAGAATGCTTTTGAGTTTCAACTGAGCCATATGAGTACAGCTGTGTGGTAAATTACATTCCCGCACTGAGTTCTAAGTCTGAGGACAAGGGCCAGTGGGTCACAGGAAAGTGACATTGGGCTAAATCCTGCTGGGGGCAGTGAAGGGGCTGCTTGCCCACTTTGACTGTTTAAGGGAAGATGGAGGGAATGGAAAGAGGAAACTTTCCTGCATCAGGAAGACGCTTCGAGTCTGTGTGAAATAAACCATTTTCTTTTTAATCATAAGGGAATAATTTTTCCCTCTTAACCATCAGTGTTGCCGCTTTGAAGTCAAAGCCTGTGCAAGAGCAATTTGCACAGAATTATACTCTAGGAAACCGGGCTAATCACTCGCAGGGCTGTCCTGTTTCTAATGCAGAAGGGCCTTGTTGCCTGGAGTGAATCATATGCTGAAGAAAACTTTACAAAATAACTGAATAGAAGGCTAATGTGAATGTAGGCAGCAGCATGAGCCAGCTTTTCTGCCCCTGCTGTTCTTATGAGCAGGCTCGGGTGTATCTGAGAATGCTTGTACAGTTGGGACCCTCTGGTTGAAAGAAGAACCCTTCGATTTATGGAATCTGTCTGGTGGAGTCTTAGTAATGTCCTGTCAGGTACATTGAGGCATAAGCTGAGGACCCGAACATTTTTGCTGTTATTGTTGTTGTTGTTTGTTTTGTTTTGTTTTGGCTTTTTTTTTTTTTTTGAAAAATGAAACCAGAGATGGAACTGGCTTTGATTTAATTAAATCAAAGATCTTTAGTTGACAGTTTACAGGGACCAAAACACTGTATGGGGTGCACACATATGAACAAAGAGATTAAATTCATCATCATGATTAGGAATGCAGATAAAAACCCAGAAGAGAAGAATTTGGCCAACAAAATGAGACAAATTCTATAAACACCCAAACTACATCTCCTCCAAAGCCTGCAAATAAAGGTGTCGGCTTGTTTGACTTCTCCAGGAAGAGTTTCCTTTAAAGTGTTGCAAACAGCGCAGCAGCAAGGAGCATCTGCTCAAAAGAAGGCCACCGGCGATGGCGCTGCGGGTCACCCCTCAGTGCCTCTGCATCTTCAGGTGTTTCATTAAAACCCTACGAACTAGTTAAGACTAGAATAAACCACGGTGTAGGTCACAGGAGATTATCCACAGGCTCCACGTGGACCCAAAGACACAGAGTCCCCATGTGTGGCTGTCAGGGCTGTATCTCAGAGTGCTCACTGTCCAGATGGCCTGGATACATTGTGTTTCATGGTGTAGCTGCCCCAAGGACCACAGAGGATAGGCATGAAAGATAAGCTAGCCACAATGAAATCTTTAAAACACGGAAAAGAGAAATGGATGAAGACACAAGAGGATGAGAAGATGGCTATGCACATGGACCAGAAGGATCAGTATTGTGGAAATGGCAATTTTACTCAAAGGAGTCTATAGGTTCGATGCCACCCGAATCAAAAATCCCGATGCAGTTTTTCCACGGAAACAGAAACCATGACTTTAAAGTTCATATTGAAGCTCAAAAGACCCCAGAGAACTAAAGCAATTCTGACCAGTAAAAGCATAGCTGGAGGTATCTATTTCAATAAATTATTTTGGAAAGTGTTTGAAGAGAACGAGTGAAAGATAGGCTCTGTATCCAAGGTTCCACACAGCTGAAACCTGCATCTGGGTGTTCCCAATGCCACTTTAGACTGCCGGTGGAATAGGGCTGAAGTAGGCCAGGCCAGGCCAAATGTATGTTGGGACAGAGGGAGGTGGAGAAGCCAACGGGCTTCCACTGGCATCTCCAGACATCCCGGGGCATACCAGAAGACAGATAGCCGTTGTCTTTTCAGACAGGAAGGGCTCACCCTGACTTACAGCCACTGTGCAGACCCTGGCTGGCTGCCCCAACTTCAGTGAGCAACTCTGCAGCCTCCCTGTATCAGAGCTGAGCTTTCAGTCCATAGCGTCTGTTGAGTGTGGCTTCTCTTCTTGACTCCCCTCATAACACAGCTGAGCACACGGAAACCTTCAGTAGGTCACAGAAAAGAATGGCCTGCTAAGCATGTAGCCGCAATGATTCACTAACATGCACTTCATACATGCATAAAGTTTACTAATATACACTTTGTAGGCTGCTTCTCAAGACCTGCAATTGGGGGTTCACAGCTTTAAAACTTCACAGTTTTTCAGTCTCAGAGGGCTTGATTCATGGCCTAAGTTGTTGTTGTTGTTGTTGTTGCTGTTGCTGTTGCTGATGTTGTCGTTGTTTCCTTACTAACTCTCAGAAGATGTGTATTTTCAGGCCACATTTCAAGTCCCAATATCCTAAGGAACATAAGAGGGAATTGGTCCCATCCCCTGTAGTAAGGGTTAGATGGGCCATCTTGATTTATAAAAGGAAAATGTCAACTATTGAAGGAAAAAAATGACATTTGTTAAAGCACAGAATGAAAGCTTTTATTCAGGACCAGGAAATGAGGCAGGGGAAACTGTTGGGGAAGTCCGAGTTCCTAGAGAGGAGGTGATGGGAGATTGCCACCATACACTGTGCGTCGTCTGGTTCAGTCTTCACACGGTATATCTGAATAAACACCTGTACGCACATAGCCAAGTGTTTGCTGGATACCTTCTCACTCTTTCTATCGTCTTTTGACAAAGATCCTCTTCCTGGCCAAGTGTCCATCCAGCTGCTGACCCTCCTTCCAGCCCGACCTATACCCTTTCTTGTCTTACCCACTTTCCACACAGATCACAGGTAAGTTATTTAACAAGAACCTCATCCTGGATATCACAGCATTCTGGATATGGAACTGGGCTCATCACCCTGCACAGGATGCCTGCCCACCCTGAGCGGTAAGAATCCTATGAGGTCTGTTTAGCTATGATCCTTCCTAGCCCATTTCCCTTTAGCAACATTGTATTCTTTAACCCTTCCTAGCCCCTGCATTTCCTTTTAGCAACATTGTATTCTTTAACCCTTCCTGGCCCCTGTATTTCCTTTTAGCAATATTGTATTCTTTAACCCTTCCTAGCCCCGCTATTTCCTTTTAGCATTATTGTATCTTTTATCCCATCCCTTGTAAATCCCTTCCTGCACCCTAGTGGCACTGAGCCCCATCTCCCTCACTGCAAACCCTTTGGTTAGTCTTCCCTATGCCTGTTATCATGGTCTCTAACACTTACTTTCCACCCCACACTTTCAAAAACAGTGTTGGGGTTTGTCTCTCTTCAAACAGCCTGTAGTTTTCCAGAAGCAATAAAACGTACCGCATCTTACCTTCACACCAGGACATGGGCTAATGATCTCCTCTTCTGCCCCTTAGAATCTTGAGCTCAATACATGCCTTATAAATCTGCATTGTTTGGGAGCTGGTTGCAGAATCTTTGGCCCTACCTCCTCATATTCTGAATCAGAAGCTGCATTTTATAAGATACGTGGCTGTTTTTCAGGCATGCTGCAATCTGAGAAGCCCGCCCTGGGAGATGACACCAGTGTGCTGAGAGCCAACAAGAGGAGAGTCATCGTGAGTCTGTTTTGGTGAGGTGCTCCTCATTCCCTCTCATGTGCTAGTAAAATGTGCCTTTTGAGTGTGTGGGGGTGCACACATGGGTGTGCGCACCAATGGGCCTGTGGAGGTCAGAGGTCATGTCTACTGGCAATGCTCAGGGACCTTCCCTGTTTTGTTTGATACAGAGTCTCTCATTGGCCCAGAATGTTACCGAGTGGATTGTGGTTAGCTGGCCAGTGAGTATCTAGTCATCCCCCTGTCTCTGCCTACCATCTTAACCATTCCTGAGATTACAAGTGTCTGCCAAACTGGCTTTTCACAGCATTCTGGGGATCCACACTCAGCTCTGGACACTTGCATGGCAGCACTCTAGAGAGTGAGCCGTCTCACTAGCCCTAGTATATTTGCATTTTAGAATATAACTACAAAAGCAAATTGCATAGCCTCACCATTTCTGTATTGTTCCAGACCCTTTGCTTTAAGCATATATTTCTGAGAGCTTTCCTATGTTGTCACATAACGGGCACCAATATTCATTAGATGGCTGCATAGCCACCCTCCAAAGAGTCATGCAGTTTATTTAATTTTTTTGATGGAGTTTTCAATCATTCCTCCCCCTCAATATTATGATTAAGAGGGCAATGAAAATATTTGGGTAGATAAATCTCAGGAAGAGAAATTCCTCCCATGGTGTCTGCATTTAAATATTTAGTAACTCCTCCTAACTCACACTCCAGTTTATGACAGTTGTTAATCCCCTCAACGGTGACTGGGAATATCCGTTCTTCTGCTCTCTCCTATATTCTGAAAAATGTGCCTAACTGGTGGTCAGAGACACCACTGGTTGTTTATGTAATTGGCTCATCCTCTGTTAGGAATGGGGCTTCGTCATGTGTTTATCATGTGGCATCGGGTATTTATCATGTGTCATGTGTTTATCATGTGTTGTCATGTGTTTATCATGTGTCGCCGTGTATTTCTCATGTGTCCTCCCATGAATCAGGGAACCATGATGAGATCAAGATTCTCATTTATCCCTACAACCAAAGAACACCAGTGGTGTACAGCAATCACAGCCCTGACAGCATGATGCTCCACGGGTTGAGAAGATTGCATCTCCAGGGAAAACAGACAAGAGGCGTGTGCTGAGGTTGTCCTTCCACACCAGACAAACTTGGAACAAAAAAGTGCACATAACACTTCCTAAAGTAAGGGGCATTTTAAAGAACCTACCCTTGCTGGCATGCTTGAAAATTACACGCCAAAGCATTGCAGTGGTAAGCAAAGGGCACGTAGCTCAGTGCAGACTGGCACACATCGGCTAAGCAGAACATGTGTGTGTACGAGCGTGGGAGGAGGAGGATGAGGGGAAGTAACATGGACAGAATCCTCAGAAGAAGGCTGCTCCCAATGCTGTTGTTTGCAAGTGCACGCAGAATTTGAATCTGCTCCCAGAGAACATCCTGCAGCTCTCGGGTACATTGCTGCTATTTGTACTGAAGTTCTGGTGGGAATGCACCCGGTTGGCATGGGTGAGGGTAGTGAGGGCATGAGGAATCGCAGGCCACAGTTAGTAAAGCAAGCTTGTACACAGGGAGAAGAGGAAAAAATGTCTGCTACTTCTTCTTCTTCTTCTTCTTCTTCTTCTTCTTCTTCTTCTTCTTCTTCTTCTTCTTCTTCTTCTTCTCCTCCTCCTCCTCCTCCTCCTCCTCCTCCTCCTCCTCTTCCTCCTCCTCTTCCCCCTCCCCCCTCCCCTCCTCCTCCTTCTTCTTCTTTCCTTTTTAAAAAATCAGATACTTTCTTTATTTACACTTCAAATGTTAGCCCCTTTTCTGGTTTTTCCTCCCAAAACCCCCTATCTCTTCCCCCCTCCCCCTGCTCACCAATCCACCCACTCCCACTTTCTGGCCCTGGCATTCCCCTACACTGGGGCATAGAGCCTTTCCAGGACCAAGGGCCTCTCCTCCCATTGATGACCTACTAGGCTATCCTCTGCTACATATGCAGCTGGAGTCATGAATCCCACCATGTGTACTCTTAGGTTGGTGGTTTAGTCCCTGGAAGCTATGGGGGTACTGGTTAGTTCATATTGTTGTTCCTCCTATAGGGATGCAAACCCCTTCTGCTCCTTGGGTTTTCTCTAGCTCCTCCATTGGGAACTCTGTGCTCAGTCCAATGGTTGGCTGCGAGCATCCACCTTTGTATTTATTAGGCAGTGGTAGAACCTCTCACGAGACAGCTATAACAGGCTTCTGTCAACAGGCACTTGTTGGCATCCACAGTAGTGTCTGGGTTTGGTGACTGTATATGGGATGGATCTCCAGGTGGGGCAGTCTCTGGATGGTTATTCCTTCATTCTCTGTTCCACACTTTGTCTCTATAACTCCTTCCATGGGTATTTTGTTCCCCCTTCTAAGAAGGACCAAAGTATCACACTTTGGTCTTCCTTCTTCTTGAGTCTCATGTGGTCTGTGAATTGTATCTTGGGTATTCCAAGCTTCTGGGCTAATATCCACTTATCAGTGAGTGCACACCATATGTGTTCTTTTGTGATTGGGTTACCTCACTCAGGATGATATTTTCTAGTTCCATCCACTTGCCTATGAATTTCATGAATTCATTGTTTTTAATAGCTGAGTAGTAATCCATTGCTTTGATTTGCATTTCCCTGATGACTAAGGATGTTGAACATTTCTTTAGGTGCTTCTCAGCCATTTGGATTCCTCAGTTGAGAATTCTTTGTTTAGCTCTGTACCCCATTTTTTTTATTCTTGCCAAACACCTCAAATTTTACTCATTTTACAAAAGTACTAAGTGACACACAGCTACAGAAAAAACCACGGAGCTTAGCCTATATCCCTTAAAGTCAAATGGTCACATGGAAAGTCAGCACGGAGTCTGTTTACTATAAAAGTTAAAGTCACAAGTATGCATTAGGACTTGAACTGTTTTCTTCTTCTTCCTAGAGATGTGATACACATGCTTTCTGTTTGGTGGCAGTCCACCAAAGATGACAGAGGACCAGAAATCTGTGTCCTGCCACCCACCCCCACCCCCAGGCTGAGCTGGATCAGGGGAGCATCAACTTAGCAGGAGAGATTGTATGAAAACAAACAGCAGAGTCCCTACCCCCCAATAACCCCCACCCCAGCTCACTGGCCTACACGAAGGACTGCACACCTCGCATGCACAAGCACACCTCGCATGCTGCCCTGACAGAGCCACGCTCCACTTCTAACACACAGCCTGTTTGTTCTGGTGCCCAGCAAGGAGAACCCATCGGAAAGCACATTTGCACTCGCAACACTCACAGCTACAAAGCACACAGCATATAATACTTTGATCTTTAAGTGGTTGATCATGGGCATCCCAAGATCATACTCACTAGGTTAGCCTGAGTTTTCATCTATAAAAATAAGTTTCTTAAAAATAATGCTTAGAGTCATAGAGAACAGTAGGGCTACATCAAGACCAGCAGGACTCACTGGTGAAAGGATTGCTAATGTAAGTTTGGGAGTTTATCTTCACTTGTGGGTAAAGGGCAGCTCTCTCAGTGGATCCCCACAGCCAGTCAAGCTGTAATCGCAGGAGATTCAGAAACCAGGGCAGACAGCTGGTCTGTAACTCCCTAGATCAACATGCCCAAACAAAAGCCCCATTGAGGCTGAGGCCTGAAGGGGACCCAGGTGAAAACTGGGAGAACAAATACTCACTAAAGCCTGCGGGATGAAGGGCTCATAACAGTGTGGTGTCCACACTGTTGACACAATACACTACCATGTTGCTGGAGGATAGCCCCCAGGTGAGGTGGCCAACCCAGGCCTGTGCCCGATGAGCCACTCAGAAGCACCTGGAGCAGGGAACATGAGGGTAACGGACTAAGGGAAGGAGTTTATGGACAAGGGCCAGCAAGGTCAGTCGTATTTTCCAGGACTCATCAATACTTCACATGAACAAAGGGCTGTGGCACAGTGGGTCTTTGCAGGATACACCTGTCATCATTAGCCCATGTTTCTCGGAGCCTGCTGGTCTGGTGAACTCATGTCAATCACACCGGTTGTGTGAAGGTGGGACCTAGTGCCGCAGGTTGTTCTGGGAAGCTGGCGTAGAAGATGACTTACACAGAGAAGTCACAACCAAACCACTGCTTAAGTCCAGTCCTCGGCCTTCCTTTTCTGCTCTGTAGTCCAGGAACATCTCCTTGAAAGCCAGAAAATCCGTGAATGTGAGCAGCATGTCAAAGATGTCACCAGCCACCTCATCTTTGTGGTGCTGCAGTGTGGTTGTGAAGGCCGCCATGTTGAAGCCTGGGATACGCTCCAGCAACTGTTCTTCAATGTACTTCTCTACCAGGGAGATATATTCATTAAAAATGGGTGTATAGGTGAGTTTATTCTCTTCTGTGTCTTCAAATTCCTGGTAGTACTTCTCCATGAAGTTTCTCTGCAATAACTGGAACTCATCATCCATAATAATGTCCTCTAAACATCCAACCACAGCATCAAATTCTGCATCAGAGGCAGAGGAGAAGGACAGCGCGAAGCTCTCTTCTTCTAGGGCGTCCATCGTAGGGGCGCCGCAGTCACCGGCCCGGGCCCGCGGCCCTGCTGCCTCCTACCGCGCCCGCCGCCGGGCCGGGCTCCTCTGTACCCCATTTTTAATATGGTTATTTGGTTGTCTGGAGTCTAACTTCTTGAATTCTTTAGATATAAAATTAACTCAAACAAATTAGTGGCCTTCCTCTACAAAAATGATAAACAGGCTGAGAAAGACTTTAGGGAAACAACACCCTTCACAATAGTCACAAATAATATAAAATTCCTTGGTGTGACTCTAACCAAGTAAGTGAAAGATCTGTATGACAAGAACTTCAAGTCTCTGAAGAAAGAAATTGAAGAACATCTCAGAAGATGGAAAGATCTCCCATGCTCATGGATTGGTAGGGTTAATATGGTAAAAATGGCCATCTTGCCAAAAGCAATATACAGATTCAATGCAATCCCCATCAAAATTCCAACTCAATTCTTCACAGAGTTAGAAAGAGCAATTTGCAAATTCATCAGGAAAAGAAACCTAGGATAGCCAAAACTATTCTCAACAATAAAAGAACTTCTGGTGGAATCACTAGCCCTGATCTCAAGCTGTACTACAGAGCAATTGTGATAAAACCTGCATGATATTGGTACAGTGACAGACAGGTAGATCAGAGGAACAGAATTGAAGACCCAGAAATGAACCCACATGCCTATGGTCACTTGATCTTTGACAAAGGAGCTAAAATGATCCAGTGGAAAAAAGGCAGCATTTTCAACAAATGCTGCTGACTCAATTGGCAGTTATCATGTAGAAGAATGCAAATTGATCCATTCTTTTGGATGGCCATTTTTACCATATTAACCCTACCAATCCATGAGCATGGGAGATCTTTCCATCTTCTGAGATGTTCTTCAATTTCTTTCTTCAGAGACTTGAAGTTCTTGTCATACAGATCTTTCACTTACTTGGTTAGAGTCACACCAAGGTATTTTATATTATTTGTAACTATTGTGAAGGGTGTTGTTTCCCTAATGTCTTTCTCAGCCTGTTTATCATTTTTGTAGAGGAAGGCCACTAATTTGTTTGAGTTAATTTTATATCTAAAGAATTGTACAAAGCTCAAGTCCAAGTGGATCAGGAACCTCTACATTAAACCAGACACACTGAAGCTAATAAAAGAGAAATTGGGGAAGAGCCTCGGGCACATGGGCACAGGGGAAAGTTTCCTGAATAGAACACCAATAGCTTATGCTCTACGATCAAAAATTGATGAATGGGGCCTCATAAAATCACAAAGCTTCTATAAGACAAAGGACACTGTCAATAGGACAAAATGGTAACCAACAGATTGGACAAAGATCTTTACCAATCCTCTATCTGATAGTGCGCTAATATCCAATATATACAAAGAACTCAAGAAGTTAGACTCCAGAGAACCAATTTCTGCTTCCTAATGGGAGATAATTTTGAAGTTCTTTCTTTCTCATTCATCACATAGGCACTTGAGTGACTGATTGGTCAGCTCCTGTCACCTGACCATGGGCTACCTTCAGAAGACTAGACCAGCTAGACAGTCATGGACCACCAATGAGGAAGTCATAGAGTGTTCTTTCCCTTTTCTATCTCTGGGGCCCAGCCATAAGCTTTTCATGCCCATAAGGCAAGCTCAAAGCTCCCGGGGTGCTGTGAGGACCAGGGTACTGTACTGGGACCAGCTCAAACCTAAGCATTACAGGTGATAGGCCTGGTTCTAATAAGATGCAATACATGAGAAACAGGTGCAGGCTTAGACTTCAGGTTCTTTCTGTACCTCATCACAGTTCCCTGATTCACAGGAGGACACTCTGACTACATTTGTGAGTGACTTCTCTAGCTGTGTGCCAAGCCTTTCAGCAGTGCTCATTTCAGAACATTCAATTTCCTCTTACTTTCTGTCAGTTGTCTCCCTTTGAATTCTGATTTATTTTACACACCCCTATAAACTGTCTTAATTGTCTTTGAAATAGAGACCAGAGGAGAGAAGGCTCAGTCCGCCTGTCTCTATGTGGGCGTGGAATGTCGGCTGTGTAGAAAACATTTGGCCTCACTGAAAGGGGTGATGTTCTCAGAACCCATGGATGTCAATGGCCATCATGTTATGAGCTCTCACGGACAGATCTAGACCCCTTTTGCACTGGGCAGGGTTGAGTGCTGCTGGTCCCCTCATTTGTAACTCCTTTCCTGTCACCAAGTGAAGGAAAATGTCCAGAAAGTGAAGAACATTCTGTTTCTTGGAAGTAACGAAGGTCTAGCTCAGTTCCCAGAGTGAGGTTCCCAGAACAAGAGGCTCGATGTCATCTGAACATCGGGGAAAGCAGAATTCTCCGACCCACCCTGAAAGAAGCTTGGGTGCTGAAGACTGATTTTCAATCAAGCATCCCGTGATCGTGAGTTTGTGCAAGCGTGAGAACCTATGGACTTGACTCGAAGTGGTGAGAGCGTTTTCCCATGAACCACTCTACTTGCTGTGCGTTTTTATTGAGGTGGGAACAGCTGTCTCTTATTTATAGATTTATCTCTTATTTATAGACTGTCATCACACAGATTTATCTGCTTCTCAGGCAAATTCCATGGAAAGGTTCACAGAAGCAAGATTTGGAGCATTTTGGCTCTCTTGGCCATCGTAACTAATGGGAGCCTGATTTTACTTAAATTTTCCCCAAATTTGTAAATCATCCACCTCTAAAACAGCCAAGTGAGATATTTATAGCATAAGGAAACTAGCCACAGAACAGATTTCTAAAAATCTGCAGTTTGCATCAGCACGCTGCAGAAAAAAAAGAAAAAGAAAAAAAAAAAAAAAGTAAAGCCTCATATGTTGCCGGAGAACGAGAGAAGAAATGAAAGAAAGGGCGGAGAACTTCTGAAAATGAGATGTTTGAGGTAGTCAAGCTTGGAAAGACAGAAACCCAGACTGCCTGTTCAAGTCAAAATGGCAGCAACGGCTGTCAGCCAGCAACGGCTGAAGGAAGCGTTTTTAGATATATGTATTGCATACTGATGTGAGAGGGTAACACGGTGGTAGGGTTTCCACCCCATCACATCTAATGGGACTCTTTTAATATTTGATATATAGGAGCTCAGATCATGGATGGATCTTCTGTGTTACAGCAAATGCACAGAACACAGCTGTGACAAGCATCTGTCTCAGTGGTCCTGGCTGACAAGGAGCCACTTAATTGCATTTACAACCAAAGAGAGGGCATGGAGTTGAGTCCAGAAGTCACCTAGAAGAAACTCAGACTTGGAACTGCTTGCTTGTGATTTATTTCTACCCCGAAGTTCCCAGTTGCTATTAGAATAATGTCAAGGACATAATGATGGCTCTAATAAGACGTCAGTCGTGGTCCTGATGATGGGCTGGTGCCTGAAGTAATGAGACATCAGGGAAAAGCGCATCGTGTGCTCTCCTGTGCCGTTAAGGGGACTCTGGGCAAATGGAGACTTCACTACGATTTCCCTCAGATGCGCCAGACAGTTGCTCTTTGGCTAAAAGCTCTCCAGTTAGCAGAATCAGACCTGAAACTCCCACACCTGAGGAAAGAAGAGAGCGCCCACAGATCCTGCTTTCAAGCAGGTTAGCACCGATGCTCACCCACCATTAACAAGGTGGCTGTCCAGAAGGGAAGCAGGGCTCTGAGTGTGTACCTAGCAGACAGTCATAAAGGACAAAGTGTTCGACAGACAACTCTACTCCACTCCTAACTAAATCCCCAAGGGGACCTCTTTGCATTCCATTACCAGGTTTTTCCTGATTCCGCCTACATCTAATTAAGTCCTTAAAAGTCACTTTGAGACCTAAACTACAGATCTGCGTGGGGACCTCTTTAGTGTGAGCTCCCATTGCTATCCATCCCTCTGCCAGGAGCTATGATAAAAGCTATCTCAAAATGCACCCTTCTCTAGGTCATTTGTTTCTCTTTGCTGGGAACTTGCAGTTGAGTGACACTGTTCCACCACTCAGTGTATGTCTGAAACAGCTGAGAAAGTCCCAGCTGTGTGGGTTGTGGACCTCCAGATAGGTTTACTGAGTGTGAATTCACTCTACCGGCTTCCCTCGTCAGCTATGGAAAGAGAAAATTCTCCCTGCTCCTTATAAGTTGTTTGGATTTAGTTGTTGTCTTCTCTTCCTTGAGTAAATAAAAAAGTGAAGGAAACCATAGAGGGCACTGGATCCCCCCAAAGCCAGAAGGGTCAGAAAGGAAAAGCTTGCAAGATTGAAAACTAGATTGATGCTACCTTTTTTTTTAATAGCACCCTCCGGTGCCCCCGTAAGCACCTCTCCCTCAACCACCGTCACCTTGGCCCAGGGTGTTTTCAAAAGGTTTTCAAACTTGCATATACATGCACGTTCAGATATCTGGCAGATAACAGGACCACAGCTTCGATGGGGTTTTAGGTTATTAATTTCATCTACTTTCCAAGCAGATTTAGAAGAGGACTTGTGACCATTGCTGAAGTTTTGAGGGTAACGTGGAAGATAAGATTATTTTCCTACACTGATTTACAAAGCCCACGCTGGATTCATGCCCCCTACATCTTTAATTAATAAGGTGTCAACCTTCCAGAGATACAGGAAGGAATTTCATAGGCCAGAGGGAGGGGAAACATAGAAAGTCACTGGAGTATCCGTAAGGCAAGACTAGGTCTAAGGGGAAATTGTTCTAATCCTGGTGACAAGATGGGTTGTCTCCGCTTGTCAAGATCAGCTTAGGAATGGGCCCCTGACATCATTGGAACTGACTTTCTGAGGATACCGGGCCCCAAAGCTGGGGTGCTATCAGGTGGGACCCGATTGCTCTGATTCTCAGAACAACTTACAACAACAACAACTACAGAAATAAATGTGGCTCTTGCCCAGTAGAAACGTAGGCAGGGTTTGCTGTATTTTCCCTTTTGAAATTCAGAGTTGCCGTTATGACGTGTGGCGAAGCTCAAGAGTGGAGCTCTATGCTTCTTTAATACCATGCTTTAGACATCAACAGGAATGCTCAGAATAAAGGCTTGTTTTCCATTTGTGTCATTGCTGTACATGCACTATGACTGGGTATTGATACCTGGATGTGAGAGTAAGCTGTGTCTATCATCCTAAAGGTCTAGCCTTGCACTCTGGCCTGTTAACTCTGCCAACATCCTCACCTCCCTGCTGTCCTTTGTCCTGCCTCTCATCAAAAGACATTGTGAAGAACTGTATTAGACTACACAGATGAGAAGGGGGCTGTGGTGCTGACCTCTTGACATACACTATCAGTCTTAGATTGCTCTTGCTCATCCTGAGAGCAAACTTCTAATCTGCATAATCTACACTTGGGTCTTAAAGCAAAGGAGGTGTATTGCAGACAATCCAGCCACAGGATGCCAAACTGACAGCTGGGACTCCTCTATGACTTCTTAGAGCACGGAGCTGATGCAGGGTGAGCCGTGGCGTGACAGCCATGAGGAATACAACCTTTAAGTCAGGTGGGACAGACACTAGATTTTGTCTGTCCACTTCCTAGCTCTTCTCCACTAAGGATTCTGGGCTTAGTCATCTTCACTCAAAAATTAAGAATGATACATTACTGAGTTGTTTAAAGTTAGACAAATCAATGTGTGTGATGTCCTTATCACCCAGAAGTCAAAGATCCTAAGCAAGTAGGAGCAGAGGATGGGAGTGGCTTCATCTGGCCATGTTGCAACTGTAGCCTGGGTGACTTGGTGCTCCTGAGGCAGCCATGGAAAGACTAGAAGCAGCCAGGTCTTGTGAGCAGTGATCACATCCAGTTACTCATGACCTGGGCCCTGTAGCATCATGTGGACCGAGAGTATCATCTCACATGAGCAACTGGATATGCTGTGCTGTTCTCATTGAAATATTCTCTCCACCCACCCCATCTCCCATTCTGGGTTGTGGGTGTTGACAGGCTAAGAGTTTCCCTCTGAGGAAAGATGTGCTGTATGTAGCCTTCCTGAGCCCCGGCTGGTGCTAACAGACCTAAGAATGAGCCAAATGACAAAGTCTACTGGAAACCCTGAATCCAGCTGCACGCCCAGATGTGCACATTACCTGATGCCAAGCCATTTCAAGGGCTTGAGCAACATGTAGTTCCAGGCTTGCTGTTCTGCAGCCAAAGCTTGGGATGTCATTCTAGAAGTTCGCAGCTGAGTTCATTAGGAACTGAAACTCCTCCTTTGAGGATTCCCTCCTGGACAGTGGCATCTCTACCATGCCCTACCTGCTGCAGGAAATGGCTAACAAGCTCAGCCTAGGGTTGGGACAGGCAAGTCGAGTTAGAATCCACCAGGACACACTCAACAGCCATCTGGAAGAAGGGAGTTAGACCAGCCAGCCTAAGCACAGAGACTCTGGTCTTCCTGTTGAGGCCATTGAACGCTGAAAGTATTGGAGACGAAAGGCAGAAAGTTAAAGCTTGTAGGGATTTCCATCTAAGCCGGAAGAGCATAAGCAACCACGAGTACATGCTTATTTTCTTTAACTTTCAGTGAGGGTAAGTGGAGACATCCCTCAATCTCACTGGAGGTTGGGTCCTAGGCTCTGAACCCACCCCTCATTCAGCCCACACTCTCCATCACCTCCTGAGAGGGATACTACCTTCCCCACTGCTTTAAGACATCCTGAGCCCAGTCTTACCTGCAAGAATCAGAGTTTGACATCAACATCACCCACCCCATGAGGTCAGCTTCAATAAACACCACAGACATAAGGTCCTGCTCTCCAGCAACTGCAACTTTGCTTCCAAACACAACACTGTTCCCATGGGAACAAAAGCTGGTCCTGGGCTCTAGCACAGATTGGTAGATGATTGTGATGACTTGATTGTCAACTTGATTAGAGTGGAAAGTGCCTAGAATATTGATAAAGCACACTTCTGGGCGTGTTCTATAGGTGTTTTGAAGGACAGTTAACTAAAATGGGAAGGCTTATGCCACCAGACAGGATGGAGGTCGCACAGGGTGGCATAGAAGGGTGAAAAGAGGTAAGCCAACAGAGCAGGGCTTACTCTCTCTGTCTCTCTGCCTCTGTCTCTCTGTCTCTGTCTCTCTGTCTCTCACTGTGTGTCTCTCTCTCTTCCCTTCCCCCTCCCCCTCCCCCTCCCCCTCCCCCTCTCCTTCTTGGCTACTATGAAGTGATCATCTCCACCCAGCACATCATCCCCACCGGAACAGGCTGAGACAAGGACACAGAATACAGTTTCCCATCTAGGCCATTTCACAGAGGTGTCTGGCCATAAAATTAGCAAGTTCTGACTAATAGAGTGACCACCATGCTTAAGCCATGTACACACCAGCATATGAAATCCAAACATCTAAGATAGTTTTAGAGTACACTGCGAGCTGGGGTTAAAAATGCAAGAGAGAACGTCAAGTCTTCCCTTTTATATCCACCCTAGCATGTTCTTCCTCTGCCCTGTAATAAGAGCGGGTACTAGAGAAACATGAATGGCATCTACTGTAGCCTGTTCCCTCAGGGCCAAGCCATGTACCTTCCCCAAACCCAGCTGTGCTCACAGATGCAGAGGCAAGGTCTCAGTCTCAGGAAGAGGAGAGGCACACAGCTGGGTTACACAAACCCTGCTGTTCTTCTGCACAAGGGGACTTCCTTTCATGTGGCTGTTCTGCATTTAAGGGATAAAAGCTTAATTTTAAGGAAATATTAGCAGTCATTGTGGTTTTTGCATAATGGCCAAACGTCGTCAGAAGAAAGAACTTGTTAGAAACTATGAATGTCTGTAATGCTCCAATGGCCTGCTGAGCTCCGGGCCCTGCACAGCCCCATGGCCCTTCTCTTTGAGATCACTGCTAATCGCTGGGCCTTTCTGTCATCCAGCAGCCCACCTCTCCAAAGCTGCAGTCTTTATGGTGCTTGGGCAGAGACACTAAGACCTGTCTTGGTTTCTAATGGTTTTTTTTGGGGTGAGAACCAAGGACCTGTGCTATGCCTGGTGAAGGCTGCTTGCACTCAGTTGCTATAAATATTAATTAAAATATAATTAATTAATTAATACAAATATAAATAAGTATTATTGTCCAAATGCCATCCTATGCCCACACCCCTGGCCACAGTACCTGTGTTCCCCAAATTGTGACTGCAGAGCCTCCTGAGGGCGCTACATCAATCTATGGTAAGACAGAGTCGACGTTTGGAGGAGCTCTTCATTCTGTAATTTGTCACATTTTACAGCAAGCAAGGAAAATGGTCATATGCATATCCCAAGGGGACATGGAGCCAAGGGGGCAAGTACCCTGAGATGGCAGTGTGTCAGTGTTTTTTGAGGAACAGGAAGGAGACTGGGCAGGTAGGCCAGTGTGAACAAGGGACACAGGAGAGAGAGGAGAGGGAACATCAGAAGGCTAGGTGCCTTGCCTGTGTGTCTGGAATATTCCCCAAAGGCCATGTTGAAGGCTTAGTCCCCAGCTTTGTGAAACTGAGGTAATGGGACCTTTAAGACATTAGGTATATAGGGTGTGTCCTTCAAGAGACTGGGGTCCCCTCGCCTCCTTGCTCTCTATTTTATCTCCCACCAGGATGTGGGTGATGTCTAGCTATCCACCCACTATGATGAGCTACTTTGTCAAAACAATAGACACAAACCATGCCTTTAACACTTAAAACTCTACACCACACTAACTTTTATCCTTAGGCCAACTGTTCTAGGTATTGTTTGTTTGTTTGTTTGTTTATTTTTAAGGAAAACTGGCTAACATGACAGCCTCCAGGTCCAGGTCCTGGAGGCTGTGCATTGTGGAGGAGCTGAGCGGAGGAGCCATGCAGCTGAGTCCAGCAAGAAACAGGATCTCTCTGACAGTGCTGCAAATAAGTTCCAGGAATGTGATGGTGTGGGCAGGAAAGGGTTGATTCAGCAGATCTGGACTGCTCAATTTAAACAAAGACTAGAAGGTGATATTAACAGCCCCACCCAATACCACACACATGCATGCATGCACACATGCACACACATGCACACACATGTACACACACTGCACAGGCAGACACACATACACACATGTACACACATACACATGTACACACCCATATACACATATACACATTTAGGCGCATACATGCATACACATGTATACATGCATAAACATGTACACATGTACACATGCACAGACACACATACACACATATACACATACACATTCACATGTACACACCCATATACACACATAGACATCTATGCACATACATGCATACACATGTGTACATACATAAATATGTACACACATGCACACACATACACTTACACTGGAGGAAACAGAACACCAGTGCAGGAAAGGGTGATGCCTCACAGACCATAGTTTTATCAAACCCCTAGAGTATTTCTGTTGAAATTTTAAAAAACTGTATTGGTTAGGGAAAGGTACTTTCCACTCATGGAGACTTGTACAGGCCAGAATCTCTCTGTGGAATGGGGGAGCCTGGACTAGTCTGTCAGTGAAAGCCTTCTCTTTCCTCTTTGGCACGGCCCCGCTCATCTGCTGGGTACAAGTACACTGCGAGGCTTGGGTGTAGCAAGAGCCTCCTCCACTCAGCACTGACTCTGGCCTCGCCTCCTCAGCACAGGCACTGGTGACCTCACCCTCTTCCCAAATGGATAAACGAGATGGTGATCTAAAGAGGGTCAGGAATTCTGAAGTTGCCCCTGATAGAGAAAGCGAGAATGTCTTTATACTCAGGGTCATTGTGTGTAATTCCTCATCAGGAAGTGAGACAACAGCTGGGGGGGTGGGGGTATATAAGTAAGATGTACCTGTATGTAGACATAAACAAAATGCAGGGATAGTTCTGTGGCATTCATTCCATAGATGTTTCAGGAGGCTCACACACATACACACATACTCTTATACTCACATTCACTAATACACACACACATACACACACACACACACTGAGCACACACATTCTCACACTCACATTCACACTCATGCACACAATACACATATAGCACAATACAGCACACACACACACTCACATACACACACACACTGAACACACACATTCTCACTCTTACACTCACATTCACACTCATGCACACAGCATAGACACATCTTTGCTAGGAGCATGACCTGGGGCAGCTGACCTCCAAGTGTCTGAGCAGAAAGTTCACATGACATATATGTGGCAGGCACCATGTAGTGAGCACCATGCAACAGGCACCCACTGAATGCTCACACTCCCTTTGTCTGTACCCTGTGTATTAATACACAGTATCGGTGTAGCCAGAGGGAGAAATAAGGCAGATATCTGTGCCAAACAATGTCTCTAACATTACTTCAACCTCTTGTAATGTATTTCGTTACCCAACAGTCTAAACCTTAGTACCCCTGTGGTAGGCAAGTTTTCCTGTGGCTTCTAATATGCTACAGCCTTGCCATCCACTGGGTACCATGTGAACTTCCTTCCAGGAGTTGAGAGCTGTCATCATCTTGGGCTTTGGAAGGAGTGTCACAGGGCAGTTGATGGGGATTTGACTCCTCTAATTCAAATACTGAGAAAACGGCTACTCAGGAATTTTTGAGACATTTGAATGGAGAGCTTGAGAGTGTATTTTAGTATTTTGTTTTCTTAAGGGCATACAGACATGCCCTTTGTGGATGTTCTTTCTGTGTCTCTGTGTGAGTGTTCTCTAATTCGCCCGCGAATAAGGACACCACACACAATAGGGTTCTTCTGCAGCAAGCTTTATGCGTCTTGAGAGGGAGAGCATAAGCTTCACAACCGGAGACCCCAGGCAGTCCGAGCCCCTCCCTTTTATAAGAAATTCTCCCTGCCTCGGACGTAGCAAGCCATGATTGGCTCAACACTGATCACCCCATCCCTGAGGCGGAGCTGCCCGGGGTGGGGATTTCCAGCACAGGATGTTTACGAGTTGTTATTGAGGAAATGACTCAGCACAGGATGTTTACGAGATAGTACTGAGGAAATGACTCAGCACAGGATGTTTACGAGATAGCGGCGCTCCACATCTCCCCCTTTTTTGTCTAATAAAACCAACTGGACACCCAGTATGAGAGGACGGGAACATTGGCCGAATCCTCTTACTCAGAGATGTAAGAACTATGTCCGCAAGCAACAACTAGGCTTGAGTGGGACCCGAAGTTGCTCCGACCTGTCCCTCTGCCATTTTTTCGAGGAGGGGAAGACTAGGGCAGGAAACCCCCACTAGACGGCATATTCCCCAGGTGGGACGGGGGGACCACCTGTGCGATGCATTGCTCTACAATCCTCTAGGGCTGCTGAAGCTCACCCGCTAAAGCGCGGGCAGCCAGCGACCAGTGGTGCAAATCAATTTTGTTTAAGCGCCGCCAACCATACCTGTGCAGATTGCCCCTGCTCCAAGGCAGCAAGCGCCTGGGATATCATGATTTTGTCTCTATTATTTTTCTTATATAATTTGCAAATTAACCATAAGCTAGATACCGATCCGAAGCAAAGGAGAATTCCAAACAAACCCACCCCCACCCATTCCTTAAAATAAGAAACAGCAGAAGAAATCCATGACGAAAAGCCTTCGGTCAAGGAGAGGTCAAGTCTGGTGGAATTGATTTGGACGATGGCCAATCTAAGTTTCTGGAGGGTTTGATCAAAATCAGACGTCCAATTATATAGCAGCTGTTGGGACAAACTCTTAGAAAGATTAGCGGCATATGTGAAATTATAGCATCATGTTTTTTGCCTTGTTCAACCCTTCCTCCGACACGATTTTTTCATTGGACAGGGTTAGGCCCAAATGTTGCATAATGTCTCTCCCCCAAAGGTTTACTGGGAGCGGGAGCACATAAGGTTCGAATTTACCCTTTTGTCCCTCAGGAGCCTTCCAGGTCAAACTCATTGAGCTTATGGCAGGGCATGAATGATATCCCAGACCTTGTAGAGAGTGGGACGATTTTGTAGTGGGCCAAGCTTTTGGCCACCAGTGCGTGGATATAATGCTTTTGTCTGCCCCGGTATCAAGAATACCTTCAAACCTTTTTCCATTTACTTCGAGGCAGAGTTTGGGCCTTTCATTCAGGGATACAACAAGGTAGGCTGAATCAGTTCCTGACGACCCCATCGTTTTGGGACTGGGGCCTGGGGAGTCCTCCCAGAGGGTGTCGGGGAGGAGCAGCAATTGAGCTATCCTATCTCCTGCACTGATGGAAAACACACCCCTGGGGCTGGAACATAAGACCTGTATTTCGGGGGAGTGTAGATGGTCAACAACCCCAGGATGGACCACTAGGCCCCGTAAGGTGAGTGATCCTCGTCCGAGGATAAGGCCCATGGTCCCAGGGGGCAAAGGTGACATTGGCTCTATAGGTACTGGTTGGATACTCATTTGGGGCATTAGTAGGAGGTCGGAGGCGGCACGCAGGTCCACCCTTGTGGGTCTTCCTGGGTCGCTTCTTCCGCCATCCCGGATGTTCTGACAAACCGGTTCCCATATCTTTGAGGGCCTTGGGACCGTGGGCCCAGTGACCCGTTTTTTGACACATTGGGAGCAGGAACATTTAATGGAGGCAAAAGCCTTCCCTGTATATCTCGCACTGAGCGACATTGATCTGCTCTGTGGTACCCTTTACCACACCTCGTGCAGAGGGTCAAGACCCCCCCTTTCTTGTCTGGGGCTTTGCAATCTCTTTTGAAATGTCCAGGCTTACCACAATTAAAACAGGTCCGTTCACCGGTCTTCTTTTGTGGAGGATGCTTTTGTGCTAACATGATGGCGGCCGCGAGGCCAGTATTGCTAAGTGGACCTCCAAGCTCTCTACACACTCTTAGCCATTCTTGCAACCCTTTTGATTTTCTAGGAGCAATGGCATTCCTGCATTCCTGGGTGGCTTGTTCAAAAATCAGTTGCTCAATAAAGGGTCCTATCCCTTCTGGGTCCCCAAAGATTTTTCCTGCCGCCTCCACCATGCGTGCGACGAAGTCGGCAAAGGGCTCCTGGGGCCCTTGAACAATTTTTGTAAGCTGATTGGTGGTTTCTCCCTTGTGATTAAGTGACTTCCAGGCCCGTATGGCTGTGCTGGAAATCTGGGCGTACGCCCCCCAATGGTAATTAATTTGATCTGCGGCCCACGGGCCTTGGCCTGTTAAAAGGTCAAATGTCCAATCCCGCTGCTCTTGCGTAAGGGCTATTGCGTTGACCCTGGCCTGGGACTGGGCTGCCTCATGCCACAAGGCTTTCCATTCTATGTATTGTCCCATAGTAGGCAAGGCGGCCTTAACCACCATTTGCCAATCACTAGGTGTCATGGCAGTTTGTGCCATTCTTTCAAGAATCATAACAGTAAAATTAGCATTGGGACCATATTTTCTTACTGATTCTGCAAGATCTTTTATCTGACTATAGTCTACAGGAGCGTAGATTCTCCCCCCTTCTTGTTCATAAACAGGAAACGCTAATTGTAGCTTGCGGAGGATCTTTTGGGGAAAAAAGGAAGTTGTGGATGACCGGGCCTCATAAGGTGGGGGAGCGGAGGGAATGGCGGCAGCCAACAATCTCCTATCCTTAGAGGAGACACCAGACGCGGGCTTACTTGACTTAGGTCGCCCGCCTTCATCTGGGTGATACCTTTCTCCTTTATATCTAACTGCTTCTTCTTCTAACTCGCCCTCTTCCTCCGAGGTCAGTTTACTGTCCTCGGTTTCGGAAGAATCCGAGGTATCTCTTAGGTGGAGGGCAGCCAGTTCTCGGGTCGGATATAACCCGGGCTTGCTGCTCCCCTTCTCTCCCTTTCTATTTCTCCCGGGAGGTCCTTTTTCACTTCCCTTTTTTGCCTTTTTTACGGTTTTTGTGCGCACACCCATCCTCTCACTACGCTCGGATTCTGACATACCTTCCTGCATAGCTTCTAAAACCTTTTGCCCTTTCTTTCGGGCTAGGAACCATACAACCAAAGCCACGAAGACGATAATTAAAGCCTCGGGCAATCCTTCCCACGGCCCAGTTAGTTGAAGGGAGTGCGAAAGGGTCAGGTAAAATTCAGGCATACCTTTCCGAGACGTAGTTCCTGCAGTTCTGGACCCTCCCCGTCACCGAGGGATCTCCGACGGTGCTCACGATGTTCTTTGTTTTCCCGGGTTTTCGGCACCAGATGTGAGTGTTCTCTAATTCGCCCGCGAATAAGGACACCACACACAATAGGGTTCTTCTGCAGCAAGCTTTATGCGTCTTGAGAGGGAGAGCATAAGCTTCACAACCGGAGACCCCAGGCAGTCCGAGCCCCTCCCTTTTATAAGAAATTCTCCCTGCCTCGGACGTAGCAAGCCATGATTGGCTCAACACTGATCACCCCATCCCTGAGGCGGAGCTGCCCGGGGTGGGGATTTCCAGCACAGGATGTTTACGAGTTGTTATTGAGGAAATGACTCAGCACAGGATGTTTACGAGATAGTACTGAGGAAATGACTCAGCACAGGATGTTTACGAGATAGCGGCGCTCCACATCTCTGTGTGACACACACTTCAAAGGCTCCCTCTTCAAAAGCTACATTGTGTATGGGGCGGGGACGGGGATGCAGCAGACAGGAGAACATCAGTGTGGCACCCAGGCAAAGCAGCTCTCCCCAGCACTGTCATAAGGGCCAGGTAAGGGTCTTACAAATAGCGAGTGCCAAGGAGTTTGCAGAGTCTGCAGCCTCCTGAGGTCTTTTAGTCTCTCTCTTAGTTCCTCCATCATATTCCAGAACAATATCTCTTATAGGAATGCAAGTTAGCCCAGGAGGGAACCTTCATGCAGAAGGTAAGGTGGCACAAGCCATTTAAGAACAAGTAAGCCGGGCGTGGTGGCGCACGCCTTTAATCCCAGCACTCCGGAGGCAGAGGCAGGCGGATTTCTGAGTTCGAGGCCAGCCTGGTCTACAAAGTGAGCTCCAGGACAGCCAGGGCTATACAGAGAAACCCTGTCTCGAAAAACCAAAAAAAAAAAAAAAAAAAAAAGAACAAGTAAAAGAGGCACTTTCTGAAACTCTGAGTCTCCGTCCAGGCAAATGTAGATTTTGTCTGTGTCAAATGCCACTTCCCACAGCTGGAACCCAAACTCTTAAATTCAAACTCGTGAACTCTGAAAGAGAGGCCTGAGATATGGCTTAGAGGTTAAGAGCACTGGCTGCTCTTGCATAGGACCGAAGTGCCTTTTCTAGCACCCAGATGGCGGCTCAGCACCATATGTAACTCTAATTCCAGGGGATCCGATGCCCTCTTCTGGCCTCTGTGGGTACCTCAAGTGCACATGTTGCACAGGGCTGCATGTAGGCAAAACACTCAAACACACAAAATAAAAATAAAGGAAAAAACTCAAAGATGTGAACTGCTTAAAAACACCGCACATCTTAGGCGAGTGATACACTCCTTAGATGTAAGCTCTCCCAGGATCCTTCACTTCATTCATTTTTTGTAAGCTCTCCCGGGATCCTTTACTTCCTGCGTTCTTGTATGCTCTCCCAGAATCCTTCACTTCCCGCGTTCTTGTGTGCTCTCCCAGGATCCTTCACTTCCTGCGTTCTTGTGTGCTCTCCCAGGATTCTTCACTTCCTGTGTTCTTGTAAGCTCTCCCAGGATCCTTCGCTTCCTGCGTTCTTGTGTGCTCTCCCAGAATCCTTCACTTCCCGCGTTCTTGTGTGCTCTCCCAGGATCCTTCACTTCCTGCGTTCTTGTGTGCTCTCCCAGGATCCCTCACTTCCTGTGTTCTTGTGTGCTCTCCCAGGATCCTTCACTTCCTGTGTTCTTGTATGCAGTCCCAGGATCCTTCACTTCCTGTGTTCTTGTAAGCTTTCCCAGGATTCTTCACTTCGTGTGTTCTTGTCTAGAACTTCACTAGTGCACATTGAGACCTCGTTGCCTGGAATATTTTTAAAGTGTTCTTTGGATCATGTTCATCATGAACACACAAATCTCTGTGGAGGAAATATCATACTTATTCCAAAGTCATACCCTCTATTCCTAAAGATTTAAAAATAAAAAGGGACAAAATCCAGCAACAGATTCTATTCTGGCCGCTTTGGCATGGAAATCTAGAGGAAAGTTGGTGGGAAATATATTCCCTTGCTCTGTGTGGGACACGGAAGTGGGTATTTACTGAAACGTACGGGCAGCTAAAGTCCTGCCTGGAAATGAATAATGACATGAGCCATGACTTACACTTCTGAAATCCATAAATTGTATTTATAGTTGAACACTTTATCAAGACAGCCAATGGCAATCCAATAAGCAGATAAAGGAAGTAAGACACAGCGGGGCTGGAGCAGAGTCAGACTAGCAGATGTACAGGATCCTAAAAAATGCCTCATCAAATATCTTCTGGACAACGATGGCGGGCAGACCCCAGATGGGGGCTGGCACAAAGCACGAGGGCAAAGGTCACTTGGGCCCATAGCCCCTCAGTAATGATGGCGCACTTAACCGCCTCCAGTTGTATGATTGCTAGAGTATGTCTTTGATAGGAGGAGACGTAGAGCAATATAGGCAGGAGAAATATTTCTGCCTCTAGGAGGTTTTAAAAAAGAAAATCTAGGACAAGAAACGGAGCTCTTGGGGGGGAACGCTGTGCCCAGGCTGCACAGAGCACATTTTCAGACAGTGACTGAAATAGAAAGCCGAGCAAGCGAACGAGCGACTGCTGCTCTCCTCAGCCTTGCCAGCGACTGAGGCTGACAGACTCCCTCAGAACAGCATCTGTCATGTTGCGACTGCCTGCATTGGGGACAGGTGCAGTTCCAAGCCCCTTCCTAGGCATCCCCTCTCGAGGTCCTCTCTAAAGTCTTCCTCTGCTGGACTCTTGTGAGCACAGCAAGATGAGGAACACCGTCTCAGATGCCCTGTCTTCATTACCGGAAACACAAACAGCCCACAGCATGCAGTGGGAAGCTTCATCACATTGAGTCTGGTCTCTAGATTCGTGCTGAGCAGGAGGGTAAAGAGCAAATGCATCCATCCTGCATCTCTGGTCCACTGTGGAAGGCATCCCTGACCAGGTCTGACATGATAAGACTGGTACCCTAAGAAACCAATACAAAACTAATCATGGGTGCCTGCCTGAACCCTTGTTTTACTAATCTAGACAGAGGATCAAGAACTTCAAAACTCATTGATCCAGCACACATAGCTCACATCCACGGGAGTCACGTGGTAGACATGTCCACAAGGGCCACGCAAAGCAAATGGAGTTTAGTTAACATAACCGTCTTCTCTTGTTCGAATTGAATTATTCTAGGGGGACAAAAATCTAAAAACATGCAGACAAGAAGTAATTTTTAGCAGATGTGGTGTAATTGGTCATAAATAGAAAGCACTTTGTGTTTGCAGTTAAACCTGAACAGTTTCTAATTCTTGCTGAGGCAGGGAGAGGGGTAGGGTGGGGTGGGGTTGTGTGAGTGGCTGGAATTGTCTGCGCTTCAGCTTCTTTATCTGTGAGAGGAAGAAAGCATAACACAGCTCATGGTAGATGTCGTGTGTGACATTCACGTGCAGAGTGGCTTTAATGCACGACACTCCTGGTATGTGGCGACCATGATGCATGTCTGTGCTGTGTGATGGCTGTAATTATTAGAAGTCACCTGTAGCAGATTCTCACAATATGAAATACAGTCAGCTAGCAGGAACTATAAGCAGGTTTAATGTAGCCGGACAGTACACACTGAAACAGACGATGTTTGTTCTGTGCACAGCACAATGCTTTCCCGGATCCTGCTGTGGATGAATTTGCTTTGCTCTTAAGTGATACCTCCTAGATTCCTCACAATGCGCTAATGGCATTTTTGTTTTTACTGCGTAATTCTCAAAGCTGCCAGAAAACTTCGTCTATTACCCTCCTCACTTCAGAGGTAAATAACTTGAAATGTAGTGAGGTAGAGTAAATTACCACTGGCCAATACGGTCATCAACAGCTGCTTCGTTTATTACAATAGCACTATCAACATTCACAACCCTCATGCTTTTACTAAATAAGCCTGGACACTTATGACCCTGAGCTAAGGGCTGGGAGCAAGGCAAGAAGGAAAAAAAAAATGCTCATATTCTTGCTTCAGGAAGGAGATGCTCCTGCAGATAACCCAGCCACTGGACAACTATGATGGAAAAGGAACACTCAGATGAAAGATGGCAGGTTTCAACCGACACCTCACCAAATACCGTATTTAGTTGACAACTATGCACATGAAAGTGCCTTTTCTGCCTCATGGTATAGGAAATCAAATATTAAAGTACAGTAGTGTATCGAGCTGTGAAGATGACCGAAACCTAGGCACAGACGTGCTCACCATGGGCAGTGGGTGGAGCTGTAACCTGAGAGGAATGAACACATGCAAAACTAATGGCGTCATGCTCTGGAGAAGCAGCGCACGCTTAACACTAAACATGAACTCTCCTAAAGATTAAAGACAAAACAACCCCGAAAAGTGAACATAATCAAAACACCACGGCCACCAATCAAGTTCTCTTGTGTTTACCGGAAGGTGTGGAACTCTGTGTCCATAAAACCCAGCTTGTGTATGCTCATCACAGGGCTATTCATAACTGCCGGAACCCAGAAGCAGCCAGCACACCCTTCAGGAGGCACGTGGTCAAACAATGGAATATTACTAGCATAAAAAGAAATGAGCTATGGAGCCATCCAAAGATATGGGTGACTCATGAACGCTTCCTAAGGAAAGAAAAGAAACTGATTTGATAAAAACACATGGCGTTTGAGCCCAGATCTAAGACACTGTAAGATGGAAAAACCATGGATGGAGAAAAAGGATCGGTGGCTTTCAGCAGGAGCGGGGAGAATGTAGAGCTGACAGAACAGATACGGTCACTAGGCCAGGGGGACACTTCTGTTTAATGGTGTAACAGTACAGACATGCTATCGTGCATTTTCTCAAGCCCATATCACATGCAGCACCAGGAAAGAGCCCCGGTGTGAGTTCTGGACTTCAGATGATGTGGCGATACAGGCTTATGATATAGGATTATTGATAATCACACCAATGCCACTGGGAGCAATTGTCCCTGATAGGCTGGGGGTATATGGGAATTCTCTACACATTCTGCTCAGTAATGATGTGGAGCACGTGAAGGATTCTGCAGGAAACTTGCGGTCTCGAGGAATCATAAACAGTTTATATCAAGTGATCGTTATTCTGAAATCTGATAGATGAGTGGTGAGATTATCAATTATGCTAAATGCTTTAACTCTCAGTAACCAGACGGACAATACAGGCTTGATGAGAGCAATCGGCAAGACCCACTGGACGCTGTTGCCGTACCTGGTGATCAGTACATTTGCGTGAAGTGGTCTCAAATCTAGAAAAATAAAACACAGGAAGACAGCAAGTTCTCCCCTGGTGACAAAAACACAATGAAGCCATGGTAAAGGTTTCCAATAAACAGCCAGGATTCTGTGACATCTGCCGTTCACTTGAAGGCAGGAGAATAACTGGAAATACCTTTGTGTTGGGGAGGAAATCTTGGTGTCTCTTAAACACTGATCCATTGCTTTCAGCATTCAGTGACAGCTTGCTCTCTCCATTAAAAAAATAAATAAACAAGAGCACTGGGCAAGACCAAGATTCGGTCATTTTAAACCTACAGAAGATCAAGCAAGGAAAGGAGCCCACCCTCTGAGGAAAGGCTGGGGGAGAAAGGAAAGGAGAACTGTGCTAAGCAAGAGGGTGGGAATATATAGTAGGGGTGACTGCCAATGTGTTGCTAATGGCTGAAGGCACGCATCGAGGGAAGAGGATTAAGCCACAGGCCTATAGCGTCTCACCTCACAGCAAAGGCTGGGATCTAGATTTCAGTCCCACTACTCGTAGCTGGAAGACTCCTGTAAGTTTCTGGATCTCTTCACAATGCAATATTCTCATCTGTAGGGTAGGAGTGTTTCCCTGACATTGTATATGAAGAAGATACTATCTCAGTGCCCGACATATAGCAGCCAGTTGACTATTATTAGTTTTATTTCATTTTGAATGAGACAAGTAGGTTTTATCAGTCTAATCATTTCTATTGTTATTAAAAAACATACAATATATTTTGATAGTGTTTTTCATTCCCCCAACACCTCCCAGGTTGACCTCATCTCCCTACCCACACCAGGGTTATGTTTGTTTTCTCCAATCCTCTCAAAAAGGGGAAAAAAAAACCCTGAAAAACAAAAAAAAAGAAACAAGACACACACAAAGAGAGAGACAGAGACAGAGACAGAGAGATGCCCAAACCATAAAAATAAAACTCAGAACCAACCAATATGACAACAACAACAAAAAGAAGTCAAAACAAAGTAAAAGGAGACAAAAAAAAAAAGTCCCCAGAAATAACACTGAGTTGGTTTTGTGTTGATCAGCTACTCCAGGTCATGGGGCATGCCCTGAGCTATGATTAGTATAACCAGGGTCACTCCATCAGAGAAAGCTGATCTCCCCTCTTCTAGCAGGCATCAACTGCAAATAGCTTCTTGCTTAGGGGTGGGACCTTGTGGCCACTCTCCCCTCCCAGCACTGAGTTGGACAGGTGCAGGCCCTGTGCATACTGGCACAGTGTCTGTGAGTGCAACCTGTGCCATCTGGAAGACATTGTTTCCATGAAGTCATCTGTCACTTCTGGATTTTACAGCCTTCCTCTCTTCCTCTTCCTCATCCCCATAGATCTGAGTCCAGAGGGAAAGGGTTTGATAAAGGCATCCTGTTTAGAACTAAATGCCCCAGCATCACTCACTCTCTGTCCGTTGTTCAGTTGTGGGTCTCTGTGTTATTTCCCGTCTACTGTGGGACAACGAAGCATCTCTGGTGATGGCTGAGGGAAGGAAGCCCTCACCTCTGGGTGCAGCCTGTCATTAGAAGTCATTTTATTGCTTTGTTCTGTTAGCAGCACAATGGTATTAGGTTTTCCCTCTGTGTAAGTGTTTCTTTACACAGAAAACCTGTTTGTCTTTAGTGTCTATTAGATTGCCACAGATTTAAGAAAACGCTAGAAGGATTTCAGAATCCCTTGGTCAGGTGCCAAGCAGCAGGCAAAGCAAAGACAGTCACCTGTGGTACAGTGGTTTCTCAATCATTCAGTCATGCCCTTCAACCTGAGGAGTTCAATTCTGGTTTCAGGTGACCCACTGAGCTGTGCTGAAGTCTTCATCCCATGGTACATTGTCCCTGTGCATCAAGGTGACTACTATGTTGTGCAAAGCCAGGATAGCTGGACTGTGCCTCCTCCTGGCCACCTGGTTACACAGGGCCATGGGACCTGTCATCAGTCATCTCACAGAATGTGAGAGCTGCACACTAAATACAAGACATGACCCCTTCAGTCATTCTCTATACTACCTGTGATGGTTTGTCTATGCTTAGCCCAGGGAGTGGCACTATTAGGAGGTGTGGCCTTGTTGGAGTGGGTGTGGCCTTGTTGAGGTGGGTGTGGCCTTGATGGAGTGGGTGTGGCCTTGTTGTAATAGGTGTGTCACTGTGGGCCTGGGCTTTAATGCCCTAGTCCTAGCTGCTTGAAAGCCAGTATTCTGTTACCAGCCTTTCGATGAAGGAGAGCCTCTCAGCTACTCCTGCACCATGCCTACCTGGAGGCTGCCATGTTCCTGCCTTGATGATAATGGACTGACCCTCTGAACCTGTAAGCCAGCCCCAATTAAATGCTGTCCTTTAGAAGAGTTGCCTTGGTCATGGTGTCTGTTCAGAGCAGTAAAACCTTAAGACACCACCTCAGCCAAGTTTCTGGAGCAACTTGAACCTTCAAGCTCCTCCTCCCTATAAGCGCTGCAGAGGATGTGGACTTGATCAATATCCCAAGTGTCTGAGCAGGAATCGGAAAGTCCACTTGAACTGAATCGCAGAAAAGATATCAATAAAGTAATTAGCCATAGGAGACAAGGGTATGGACCCAGAAAGGACTGCCATTAGAGCCTAGACTCACATGAGAGGAGAGGCAGCACCAGAATCCAGAAAGGACTTGTTTAGCAAAGAGCACACAGGACTGAACTCCTGTCAATTGGCTGCCTCTCCATAGTCTGACCTTTTTTAGTGGGAGCCCTGGAGTAGAGGCTTGTTGACACAGTTCACATAGGTGAGCATGGATGGAGACAGGGCCTTGGGAGAGAGATGGGAGGTGGTGTGGAAGATGCAGGGGAAACACATCAAGAAAAATGAGTAGGGACAGAGTCAGTTGTTCAATGCCTGCCAGTGCCTCGTGCACAGGAAGAAAACAGTAATTGACTTCCAATCCCCAGCTTTTAGAGAGACTTTTAATCCCAATGTTCCTGTTCCACTATGGGCAGGAACCTTTACTCACAATCACACACACACACTGAAAGAGAGAGGGAGAGAGACAGAGACAGGAAGAGACACAGATGAGACAGAGACAGAGAGACATACAGAGACACAGAGAGAGACAGACAAACAGAGAGAGAGAGAGAGAGAGAGAGAGAGAACAGCTCTCTTCCATTTCAGGTTTAGCTTAAGTGTTTATTCACTCTGCCTTCTTTATCTTAAAGAACTGCTGTCATTCCCAAACTTTCCCTGGTTCACATTAGTGTTTAATTTCCAATTATTTTGTTTGCTTTAAGGAATACTTTTGCTAGCATCCAATTTTAATAGTTACTACAAAGGGCTAAATTTCTTTACATAATATGAAGAGACTATTTGTTGGCTAGCAGACAATTTGCATCTGGTACCCAGGGAAGCAGATTCCCAGATAGCTTCAAGAACTTCATCTTTGGAAGTGGCTGTTTCCTAGTTTACAAACAAATGGGCTTTTGTCTTCCAGGTAACATGAACCTCTCTTCTCTGGCCAACCCATTTCATTCAATTATTCTTAAAGGCAACCAATAAAAGGTGCCAATCATTCTGCTTAACTATGTGGCTAACCATTTATTATTAATCAGAGCACATCTTTCTGGAATAGTAAATGGGGTCTCAAAGATCTGAGCTCAGTACACCCTAAATGCACTGACTGCTCTGCCTGGCCTCACATGATAAGTGAAATGATGGATGATCGACAGACAGGGGAGAGGCTCTCTCTCTAGTCCTCTGCCTCCCCTGACCATGATTTAACACACCTAAAAAAAAAAAATAGAGTGAAAATATTTTAACATAGGAAACAAAAAAGCAAATAAGTTTTCATTTTTGTTTTTAAGTTTATACATTTTTATTTAGGACACTTTATACTTGCAAGACTTTCTATTCTTCCACTGTCTATAAAGGTCAAAAAGTTCCCAACAAACAGGAGTTCACCATTTGTCTTCAAGATAACCATTCTTTAACAATGGATTTGTCCCACCAGCCTGAAATTGTAACCTTTTTTTAATCTTCATGTCAATTATACCAGTGTCTCCTTCTGAGATCTTTGGCATCTGATTTTTTTTTGAAGCCATTTACTTTAGGATCCTAAAGGGAAAATTGTCCAAAGTGATATTTTGAAGTAAATGAACCAAAATATTATTCACTAATAGCTTTTAATTTTGGAATGTTGTATCTTCATTTACAAGCTTGGACAAATGTTACAAGTGTTGCCATAGATAGCCACAATGCATTTTCTGTGACAAAAAGACGACTCTCGTTTTCAAATAAGTGTTAAATAGAGGTTGAAACCCAGCTGTGAGCGTTCCTGATTGGTCACTTATTTCAGTATATTTAATGGGAATATTTCTGGCAGGGCTAAGTAAGTGCTATGTTAGACTGGGAATCTTGTCGTCTTTACAATTATGCTCAGAAGGGACTGGAAGGGGTCTCCGGAGCTAGGAGATGTTTGGGTCAAAAGTATATTTCAAAATGCTGGTGAAAAGCTACAGTCCTGGTCTCAGTTTTAGCCAAATCGCAACTCAACAGCAGCATGAAGTGCTCCGCGTATAGAAACAACAGCACAGCAGCAAAGACTTCAGTCTGAGCCCCGGAGCTGGAAAATGTGTGCTTCATAGTAAGAAGCGAATAGTGTGCTTCATGTGTGCTTTTGTTCTGCTTCATAGTAAGGGGCAAGTAGTGTGGCTTCTTAGCATTGTACTAGGCTGTTTACTGTAGGTGCCTTATCAACATTAGCCTGCCAATCCCAGCAAGATTGTTGGGGGCTTGGCTGGCTGTCCACCTCTGTCATTGCAGGTGAAGCCATAGGTAGCTGTAAACTGTCACTGTTTTGGAGCCAAAGAAAGGGAATTTGCACCTCCCCAAAGGTGAGTGTGTGTTATCAGTGGGTAATGCTCCTAGCCTCTCTCTGCTTGGGCTGGGGTAGCTTGGGAGTGGTTGCTGATGGAAGCTTGGCGCCCCTTGTGGCGGTGTTGGGAAGTGTTTAGGAACCTTAGTGGGAAGAGCCTAAGGGGTCAGTAGGTAGGAATTGTAGCTCTAGGGGGAGGAGTTAAGTTCTCAAAGGAGGGCTGTTGTGAACAAGTGAGTCTGTCCCCTGCACTGATACATGGTCAGTCTCTGGCACGCTTCCATCTGCCCTGAAGTCCTCACCAGAGTTTACCCTGGCCCGCCCCGCCCCCATCACTGGCTTTCTGCGGAGCTTGTCTTGGGGCTTCAGCCACTGCACTGTAAGGGACCCTTCATGGCAAACTCATCAGGGCAGAGCTTCCAGTGACAGAGGCAGACATCAGAGCAGTAACCATAGTTAACATTCATTGGTTTAAACTTTCATGTAAATGTTCATATACTGCTGCTGGCTGCATATACGCAGGCTTCACATTGGTTGCCTGGAACGCCTTTCAAACTGTCATATGCCTGTCATGAGGCAAATTTAATGGGCTGTGTTTCTCAGGGGCAAGTCACTGACTTATTCAGGGCATTTTATTATGAATTCTTCATACAGGGAAATAGAAAACAAACTCTGTGTCTAATTGGGTGCACACACCGCCCCTCCTTGTCAAATGTTGGTAATGATCTATAGGCCATGGCAAGATTTACATTCTCTCGGCTAATTTGGGGGGTTCAAGGTTTGGGAGCCAGGCTGCCTGAATTCCAGAGGGTCCTCCCATCCAAGTTACAGGGAGGGCATTTCTTGGTCTTTCTGATCCCTGAACTACAAGGAACTATTCTATGGATATCTAACACCTCCTGGATCTTCAATAAATGAGTGTCAATGTCCACTTGCCCCAATCTAATAAACAATTCTAATAAATGCAAGTTTCCCACAGGATTTTGTTAACATACATTTTGGGGTATATATGTATTTACAAAGCTTGTCAAGTACCCACCTGTAGAAATAATTATCTAATTAATAAATCCCCATGGCCGGTTTGCTCCACTACATGCCCCAGTGGTATACATTCCTGAATGAAAGACATACACAAAGCCTTTATATTTTAATATGCCTTCTGTAGCACAATAGCTGGGCCATTGCCTAACCTCCATGCAGTTAATCCTGAGTAATTACTTACTAAACTCTGTTCTATGTTCTAGACCCAGTAGGGCAGCCCTCTGGGTCCATCTACACTCTCCCAGCTCCTTCACATGATGGCTATGTGTCCCTGTCCTGCACTCCTCTCAGGCATCGCATCTCTCCTCTCCTCCACACACCCACCCCCTATGGTAGATCTTCTCCCTCCTCCCGGTCCCAAGCCTGGGAAATCCTAAACTCCCACCTCTGTCTGTCTTCCCAGTCATTAACTGTTGGCATCTTTATTTACCAATCAGAACCAACTCGGGGCAGGTATCCAGAAAACTCAGCCTTTGACAAAGCCATTCATACAATAATGAAACTAATAGTAGTCACTCCTTATCATTTCCTACGGAGAGGAAACAGATATGAGAGTTGAAATGATGCTTCCTGGAACCAAAGATTTAGGATGATTGTGGCAGAGCTAGGACTTCCACGCAGACTGCTTTTCATTCATGTGTTGGCTGTCCACTTTCTGCTGTTATGATAGAACATTTGGGACTGGGTCACTTTAAACCTTCAAGCTGGGAAACAGAAAAGTGTGAGGCAAGCATCGCATGAGCACCTTCCTGCTGGGTCATCCCAGGGCAGAAGGAACAGGAGAGGGAGACAGAGGAATATGAGGGTAAGGGAACTTCACACTCTGTTATAGTAACCCCTGTCTCTTAGCAGATGATCCTCTCTCCCATAAGGACATTAATCTGTTTGTGAGGACCTTGCCACTTCTTATTAGGTCCCATCTCCTTCCTACAGTTGCACTGGAGAAGTTTTTAACATATCTTTTCCATCTATTGCATAGCAATAGCATAATAAAGAAAGAGAGAAAGAGAAAGAGAGGGGGGGGAGGGAGAGAAAGAGAAGGAGGAGGAGGGGGAGGAGGAGAAGGAACGAATGAATGAATGAAAGAAGGATAGCTGTCTTAGTCAGGGTTTCTATTCCTGCACAAAACATCACGACCAAGAAGCAAGTTGGGGAGGAAAGGGTTTATTCAGCTTACACTTCCATACTGCTGTTCATCACCAGAGGAAGTCAGGACAGGAACTCAAGCAAGTCAGGAAGCAGGAGCTGATGCAGAGGCCATGAAGGAATGCTGCTTACAGGCTTGCTTCTCCTGGCTTGCTCAGCTTGCTTTCTTATAGAACCCAGGACTACCAACCCAGGGATGGCACCATCCACAATGGGCCCTCCCACCCTAGATCATTAATTGAGAAAATACCTTACAGCTGGATCTCATGGGGGCATTGTCTCAAGGGAGGTTCCTTTCTCTGTGATAACTCCAGCTTGTGTTAAGTTGACACATAAAACCAGCCAGTACGATAGCTAACTTTATTTTGATGAAACTCATTTTATCCCCATTAAAAATATATTCACAATACTATCTTGATCTATACACAATGAAATCAAAGTACAGAGTCATTCAAGATACCCCAAGTTTACTCAAGTAAACAAGTAGAGAAGGTAGGATTTGAATCAGGGCAAAATGGCTTCAGATAAATTTTCCAGTCAGCATCAAAGTCAACTCCAGTTTAGGAACTAAGAACAAGGGTGGGCCATCGTCAGGACCTCATCACTACACATGGGAAGGCTTGGAAGCCATGGGGTAGAATGAGCATCCAAAGAAAAGCAGAGAAGGGACTGCAGAGATGGCTCAGCAGTTAAGTTCCCTAGCTGTTTTTGCACAGGAGGTTTGTTCCCAGCATCCACATGGTGGCTCACAATCATCTATAACTCCAGTTTTAGGGAATCTGACACCTTCCTCTAGCATCTGCAGGCACCAGGCATGTACACAGTATACACACATCCATGCAGGCAAAAATACCTATACATGGAAAATATAAATAAATAGAAGTAAATGAATGAATAAATCTAAAAAGAAAGAAATCTATAGAAAGCAGGACAATCCCAGGTAGCACAGATGAGTGGATTAGGTTAAACTTCGAGTGACCACCCACTGAGTCCTTTTGGTTCACTCAAGACTTTGGCTTGAGTATAACATTCAACAAAACTAGCCTCGCCTACTCCATAGCAGAAATCACAAGACCTAGACTTGACAGGATCTGCTGATTTATTTTCATTGTTTGCTAGAGCAGTTTGGTGCAATTTATTTAGGACCACTGTCTCTCACTCAGACGGAAACTCATCAGGACAGCACATTAATCTCGGGAGGCAGTATCTCAGATACCAGCATCTTGGGTAATTAGATTGTTTCTCTCAGCATGCATGGTCTGCTCGCAAGCATCAAAGAAAGTTATCAGATTCTAATAACCTTGGTGCATATTATACAAGCCATAGCACTCAAAGACAATCACAATTTGCTAAAAAAAAAAAAAAAATTCCTAGCCTGAACTCCTTGTTGCTTTGTGGAAGCCTAGCATGTATTTTCTCTCCATAACAGAAAGGCCATTTCTCTCATTAGCAGTTTAATTGGGACATTTTTATTGATTTTTTTTATTTTTTAAATTAGATATTTTCTTTATATACATTTCAAATACTATCCCGAAAGTTCCCTATGCCCTCCCTCCGCCCTGCTCCCCTACCCACCCACTCCTGCTTCTTGGCCCTGGCATTGCCCTATACTGGGACATATAAAGTTTGCAATATCGAGGGGCCTCTCTTCCCAGTGATGGCTGATTAGGCCATCTTCTGCTACATATGCAGCTAGAGACACGAGCTCTGGGGGTACTGGTTAATTCATATTGTTGTTCCACCTATAGGGTTGCAGACCCCTTCAGCTCCTTGGGTGCTCTCTCTAGCTTCTCCATTGGGGGTCCTGTGATCCATCTTATAGATGACTGTGAGTATCCACTTCTGTATTTGACAGGCACTGGCATAGCCTCATACCAGAGTCTCTTCATCAAAATCTTGCTGGCATATGCAATAGTGTCTAGGTTTGGTGGCTGATTATGGGATGGATCCCCAGGTGGAGTACTCTCTGGATAGTCCATTCTTTCTTCTTAGCTCCAAACTTTGTCTCTGTAACTCCTTTCATGGGTATTTTGTTCCCTATTCTAAGGAGGAATGAAGTATCCACCCATTGGTCTTCCCTCTTCTTGATTGTCTTGTGTTTTGCAAATTGTATCGTGGGTGTTCTATGTTTCTGGGCTAATATCCACTTATCAGTGAGTGCAAATCTAATGACTTCTTTTGTGATTGGGTTACCTCACTAAGGATGATATCCTCCAGATACATCCATTTGCCCAAGAATTTCATAAACTCATTGTTTTTAATAGCTGAGTAGTACTCCATTGTGTAAATGTACCACATTTTCTGTATCCATTCCTCAGTTGAGGGGCATCTGGGTTCTTTCCAGCTTCTGGGGATTATAAATAAGGCTGATATGAACATAGTGGAGCATGTGTTCTTATTAACAGTTGGAACATCTTCTGGATATATACCCAGGAGAGGTTTTGCTGGATCTTCTTGTAGTATTATGTCCAATTTTCTGAGGAACCTCCAGACTGACTTCCAGAGTGGTTCTACAAGCTTGCAATCCCACCAGCAATGGAGGAGTGTTCTTCTTTCTCCACATCCTTGCCAGCATCTGCTGTCACCTGAATTTTTGATCTTAGCCATTCTGACTGGTGTGAGGTAGAATCTCAAGGTTGTTTTGATTTGCATTTCCCTGATGATTAAGGATGTTGAACATTTTTTTCAGGTTCTTCTCAGCCATTCAGTATTCCTCAGTTGAGAATTCTTTGTTAAGCTCTGTATCCCATTTTTAATGGGGTTATTTGAATTTCTGGAGTCCAGCTTCTTGAGCTCTTTGTATATATTGGATATTAGTCCCCTATCAGATTTAGGATTGGTAAAAATTCTTTCCCAATCTGTTGGTGGCCTTTTTGTCTTATTGACAGTGTCTTTTGCCTTACAGAAGCTTTGCAATTTTATGAGGTCCCATTTGTCAATTCTTTTTTTTTTTTAAAGATTTATTTATTTATTATATGTAAGTACACTGTAGTTGTCTTCAGACACACCAGAAGAGGGCATCAGATCTCATTACGGGTGGTTGTGAGCCACCATGTGGTTGCTGGGATTTGAACTCTGGACCTTCAGAAGAGCAGTCGGGTGCTCTTACCCACTGAGCCATCTCACCAGCCCCCCATTTGTCAATTCTTGATCTTACAGCACAAGCCATTGCTGTTCTGTTTAGGAATTTTTCCCCTGTGCCCATATCTTTGAGGCAGCCATCTTGGGTCCCGGATCCCTCAGAAACTAGTCTGCGCTGGTGAGAGTGTGGACTACAGAAGCGACACAGCTCTAGGATAGGCAGAGGTGACACAGCTTCTGAGACAAACCCTGTTTCAGGCTCCAGACATCCGGGCACTTTCCCTGCCAGAGGAGAGGTGTCAGCCCGGAAGGGCTCTGCCAGAGCAGGTGGGGGAGTCATCTTGGATCCCGGATCTTGATTTTTCTAAAAAGCTCCTCATTAAGTAAAATCCAGAATTAAAAAACAAGGACAGTGTGACCTTGAAATTTTCAAGGCTTGGAGCCAAAGTCCAGATCCTATTGATTAGTGTAAGTTCAACTCTTCAGAAGCCTTGTGATCTTTCACCAGCCATCTTCCATGGAGAGTTTTGAGTTTAGAGACCTTCAAGTATCTCAGATAAGAATGGTTCTGAAGATAAAGAGGACTTGGCCCACAGCTGGAAGTTCAAATCATCATCCTAGTTGTGGGTGAAAAAAACTGGAGGGTCTTTCACCTGCTAAACTCCCTCTAGAGAGACAGAACTCTGTCTTTGACACAGTAATTGCAGTACATGTTCAGATAAAGATGTTCAGAGAAGGTTACTAAGCTAAGTGGCCAAGCTCTACTGAGTATAAAAAAAAATCACCAGAAACCCATCAATAGACAACTCAAAAGCCCTGGGAGTAATACCCAACTTTTGGTACTAATGCCTTTGTCTGGACTCGATATTGTTGAGCTCTCTGTTCAATTTCATGACCAAGACTCAGATTTTCAAGACCTTGGGTATTAGCTCACTGTTCCCTGGGTGGCCTGGAACCACTACTGTCACCACCACTGACATCCCCTGTCTCTAGCCTCAGTGAGCCATTTGCAGAGTGTATAATTCTGGGTTGTCTTGACCAATCATTAGAACCCACCCTGTAGTTGGTTTGTTTTGCTTTGTTTGTTGTGCGGTATTTTTTGGAGTTCTCCATGGACCAATGAGTGCTGGGAAATCCCAACACTGGGTAAGACACCCGGCCTCAATCAGAAGCCCGTTTCTATCGAGACTGTGTTAAAGTATGTCCAGAGAAACAAATCATAAAAAAGAACTTCTATGGTTCAATGCAAAGCTTCGCAACACTGATCCAAGGAATCGCACTGGAGATGAAGGTCACTGGCTCAGCTCCTGCTCCTCGTTTGCTCTGTATGTGGTCTTGTCTCTGTGTTCTCCCTCACCTATGGTTGCTGTGCATTGGCATTACCCACCTCACAGTTCTCCAGCTTCACGACTCCATCTAAGCCATTTCCTACCCTAAAGACTTAGTCCTTACCAAAATCATCTATAATCTCCCTGAGAAGGAAGGGTTTCTCTTTGGTGTTCTCTCTCTTTCCCTCTGTCTCTCTGTCTCTCTCTGTCTTTCTCTGTCTCTCTCTGTCTCTGTCTCTCTGTCTCTCTGTCTCTCTGTCTCTCTCTCTCTCTCTCTCTCTCACACACACACATTCGCGCTTGGTCTGAGCATATAACATGCCCAACCACTGATTCTCAGTCTGGGGTTGACCAGTTGGCCAGGATTGAATTGAATTCTGTGCTCTTTTCCCCAACTTACTAGACAATCTTGTGGCATTCAACCAACAAGTTTGCTGTGAGAATTATGCACACTTTTCATTCCAGTACTTGGAGGTGGGCAGGGAAGGAGAATCTCTGTAAATTCGGGACCAGCCGAATTCGGCTAATACAGGGTGGAATCTTGGCAGGACTCCTGATGGATGTCTGTTGTTTACTGAATATTATAAGTTGGGTGTGGCTGTAGTTCTTTACTTTCCTGGCTTTTGTTTAATGCTCACAAGAAATCCTCAGCATACATCTCGGCTCCATTTTGAAAGAGGATTGAGATGCAGACACTTGACCATGCTTACACGTGCACTAAAACCTGGTGTCATTAGCAGGGCTCAGCCCAAGCACATTGCCTTTAGACTAGCAAACTCACTGATGGTAGAGACCTTGATGGAGGTGCCTTCCTAAGGCTGTTCTCAAATTACAGAGCTACTTCTTTCCTCTGGCCTCCACTTGCACAGAAAGAGTTCTTCATAACGCAGCTAACTAATGGCTTTTCTCCATGTCTGACCCAGCCCACCACTGCGCTGCCTGGCACATAGTAAGTGAAGTAAATATTGGCCGACTGGAAAGTGGTGAACAGGACCACACTTACTGTGGACTCTCTGTCTGGACAGCTGTAGTGAGGACGACTGTCCACATTTGTTCAGTGGGCAGAGTTCCCACGGTGTCACAGACTGACAAGGAAAAGTCGTGGATTCCGAAATTTGCAGTTTTGACAACCAAAGGCCCTCTGAAGCACATCTTTCTAGAGGAGTCTCCACCTTTGACTTATTCTGCAACTGTGTAAGTTAGGGGAACTGACAAGAACAGGAGATGCTCTGCTTGGGAGAAATGGGAGAATTGTGTCTTGGGGAGCAGAGCCAATCCTTCAGCTGTGGGCAGGGTTCTCCACTTCTCCTGAGAGGCGGCAGCCATTCTCCACGTTCTCCACGGGGTTCTCGCTCACTTCAAATTCCTTGAGCTTTTTGCCACCTTCTCACTCATCCTTCTGTGACTGCACTAAATAAAGTCTCGTGTGTGTTAACTTTATATTAACGGGAAATTCATATGTTTTCCCCCTTATAAAATTATCCTTTAAAGTTTCTCAAAATGCACTGTGTCTACCCAAATCCAATACAAGCCTGTGGATTTCCACACCAGTTCTGAATTCTGACAAAAAACCCTCACTAACATGTGGTTTTAAATTAAAAGCCATCTACGTGCCATAAAATCCACATCCTAACTTGATGCTGAGACGCAAACCCAGGACCTTATGCTTATGAGAGTCCTCTGTCCCTGAGCAACTCCCCAAGTCCTTAAAACTCACAATCTTAATCATTCACTAATGTTTGTTTGTTTGTTTGTTTGTTTGTTTGTTTGTGACTCTCCAGGTTCTGCAACCATCACTAACATTCAACTTTAGATTATGATAAATACTGTGTCCTTTGGAGGCCACCCCCTAGCCCCATCCGCGTCTCTCAAAATCAGCTCTTACAATTTTTTTTTGTAATGTATTTTTCTGTCCTGAATACTGAAATGAAGTAGAATCTCTTCCTTAGCTCTCAGTGTGTGGCTTTTATAATTGAGCGTAATGTTCTCACATTTCAACCTCTCCTCGCTTCTGTCAATGAGGGATGGACAGACAACATGAACCTATTCACCAGCGTGCTTGCAAACGATGTTGTGAACATTCGCATACAGCTTTTCCTGTGGACGTCTATCTTCAATTCCCTTGTGCGCAGACGCAGGAGCACTGTGGCTGTGCGCTGTAGTAACTGTTTAAGCTCTGAAGGATGCGCTGGGCTGTTAGCATCTGCCCCCCCCCCCCCGCCAGCAATCTCTCCACGGTTTCCTAGAGGAGAGTTCATCTTACAAATGAAGAAAAGTAAACCCCTGTGGAAGCAGAGCCATAAAGAGCGTTATCTATTCCGAGTTGCACACCCAATGGGTCCCAGGAACAATATTATCCTTGCCCAGAGATGTTGAGCTCTTAGGCTCGGCCGAAAGAGCGCTCTTTCGTCCTTACATCTGAAGTTAGCGGGGTTTCGGAATTTGCTTTTCTTTCTTGTCTTGTCTGACTCCATGGAACACAGCCTCTTCATACCTGAGCTGGGTCTGACTTTGAATCCTGACCTGGTTCATCACAAGGTCAAAACTTGGTGAGCACTCTTGGCCCCAGGCCAACATACCCCCTTCTGCAGCTAACCTGATTGGCTACTGGTATCCTTTCTAAAAGTGCTGGAAGGCTTAAGTATCTCACTCAGATAATGTGGTCTTGGAGCCAGCACAGAGCGTCAGCCCAGGCCAGGTGCTGAGGAAGCAGGAAGAAGGAAGTAAAATAAGAAACTCTGTGGCCTGCGCCCAGATAGTTCTCCAGGCAACTTGCCAAGGGCAAGTGTCACAGCTGACAAGGGTACCTGTGGGAGTGACTGGAGAGAAATGCATGATGGGTTGGTCAGGGTTTTACTTCTTGGCTCCGATTTCCAGGGCTTAAGCAATCAATGAGTTGAGTAACGGGGCCTGTGGACTTCTCACACCAACCCGTGGGACTCTTATGTTCTGAGCATGTTTCAGCCAGCCTGTGGGGGACAGTCATCCGGCTTGTCCCTTGGAGGCTGGCTTTGGTGTGGTTTCACGCCAAGCCTCTCAACTGTGCCTTTTAAAGTTTCATCACCTCCAACCAGCTGCTCCTCCCTGTCTGTGGTTTACTGTCCGGCAGCCTGTGAGGAGATTAATAATCTCACGGCTAATGAGATCAGGATTCTAACAGAAGCAGAAGCAGGCAGCCCACTCTGAGTAGGCATGGAGAGCGTTCTCTGGTAGGCTGGGTCTGTCAAGTTCTGGAAGTCTAAGAGCTGCCTCCTCTGTGTCTCTCTGGGATAGCAATGACCTGAGAGCCGAAGCTCTAACTTCTCTTAGCCCAGTACTAACAAAGCTCTGGTTCTGACACCAGATCAGCCTTTGGACTTGTTTTCCCTAAAAGAAATGAATTTGTTCAGAAGTATGTGCGTGTGCGTGTGCGTGTGCGTGTGTGTGTGTGTGTGTGTGTGCTTAAACCTGGGTCTCCTTAGCCCCAGCTGGGCCCTCAATCTACCTACCCTCCAGTTCACATATAAAACGTAGCTGCTACTGTGAAGCAGTGGATCCAGCATTCTTAGGGTGTGGTGGGGACTTAAAGTAGAGCGTTTCCTTGTTGGCCTCAGAGCCTGCCTACCAGGGCTTCGAGGAAGGAGCCTCCCACCTTCTTTTGCCCTCTGCCTTTCACCATGTGAGAGTACAGTCAGTCAAGAATGCCCTCCATGATGCCATGTGCCAGGACCTTGTCTTTGGCAACTCTGCCTTTAGAACGGTGGGAAGTACAGTTTTGTCACTTAACATATTGCTCCATCTGTGACCACGTGTCACAGCCAGACCAGGCTTATACTATTTCAGTATCCACCAGATGTGTCCCACACGCACTCAGATAGATGTGTCGCCATCCATCTCTGGGTGAAGCCCTACAGGCCTACAGACAAACCCCGCCCTCTCGTTCTGCCGCTGGACTCTCCTGCAGCAGCTTCTTCTGGGCTCGGGAACCGCTGTTCGCTGTTCGCAGCCACGGGGCTTTGTTTGCTTGTTGTTTTGTTTTCTTGGATTTTTGTTTGTTTTCATTTTTTAAAGATTTATTTATTATGTATGTATGTATTTATTTATTTATTATATGTAAGTACACTGTAGCTGTCTTCAGACATCCCAGAAGAGGGCATCAGATCTCATTACAGATGGTTATGAGCCACCATGTGGTTGCTGGGATTTGAACTCAAGACCTTCAGAAGAGCAGTCGGAGCTCTTAACCACTGAGCCATCTCTCCAGCCCTTGATTTTTTTATTTTTTTATTCTTAGATAAAACTGTCCTGTTATACTTCCCATGCTGGCCTCAAATTCACAGTGTCCTGCCCTGGACTCATCAGTATTGAGATTATAGGTCCACATTGCTACATCTGCTTCATACGCTCTTAGTAGGAAAGGAAAGGCAGCAATCAGTGACCCCTGTATGTGCCTGTGTGTGTGCAGTTTATCTCTTTTAATTGTGTGATGTGGGGCTGGAGAGATGGCTGGGAGGTTAAGAGTGCTCACTGCTCTTGTAGAACTCCCTGGTCCAGTCCACATGGTAACTAACTCTCTGTAACTCTAGCTCCTGCAGGTCTGATGCCCCCTCTGACACTCTCGGGCTCCTGCACAGACATAGTGCACATATACACACTCTGGCACACATGCATGCACATAAAATACAATGAATAAGTATCTTAAAAATAGTTACAATTGTGACGCGTGGCTACTGTAACCTAGAGATCCTTAGGCTTCAGTCCGCCTAAGTGGTGCTCTCTGCTCACAGTCAACTTCACTCCAAACCCCTAGTTTCCTCCTGAATCTGATGCTCTTACCAGACTGCCCTTGTGCAAAAACACCACCAAGACTTAAATTGTCACTTGTGTTTGCCTCGCTGAAGAAGGCCCTGTCAGGCACATGGGTGAGTCCTTGGACTTTACAAGTTGTGAATAAATGTAACAGGTCATGTCAGGTCACCGTGAGACCAGGGCTAGAAGAACATAAACAGCCTAATTTTAAAGCCTAAACCGGCTGACATGAGCATGGGCATCTTTCCATTTCCATGGGCATTCTATCCAAAACGTATTAGGTTACATTAAGCTCTGTATACACAGGGAAACTCATTTTCTGCTAAGTCAATTAACTGGATCATCTCTCCCAATTATTCCCATAATCAAGCTAATGTGTTCTTAAGAAGACTGAAATAATTGTTTATGAGCTGGTTATTTTAGTCAATGAATAATTGCATTGAGTGGGCATTAAAGGAAATCAAATCAATCCCTGACTGTGCACCCAGTCAGTCCACACAGAGTCCCCATGGTGGACAGAGCAGGAGTGTTAACCTAAACATTGTCCTGGGGTCTCAGAGCTTGAGGCTCAACCAACTGTTGTTTCTCCCATTCTAGCAGGGGCCATTCCTCCTAGTCATTTATTATTTCTCAGGATACATTGTATCCCTTGCAACTTTGTACACAGCTATTCACTTCCGGTCTCCACTCAACTCCAGTATGAGTGGTATTTACTGTCCAATCGGTGTCTGTCTCCTCCGGTGTAAATGCCGTGAGGACATGAATATTGGATTGGAGGCTGTTATGCTCCTCATTCTTTCTCCACATCTGCCAGACGAAAGACGGCGTAGTAGGTGCTCAGCCAATTTCTGTAGACTGAATAATGCCATAAAAGCATGAACGAGTGAGAGGAAGACCTTTGCAGAAGGACTGCTGGGTAGCTGGGGATTTCATCTTCACCGTAATCGTGAAAGAAAGACGACGATGCTCTTCCCCACTTTTTATCACACAATGTGAAAGGGTTGGTTGGTTTTAGTAAAATCTCAGCCCTGCACTCACCTTAACACAAATCACAAGAACAAAAGCCTGCCACTTTCTCCACCAAAATCTCCCTGCTGTAGCCTTGTCTTTTGTTTTATCTTCTCTAGAAGAACACCATGAATGGTAATGGAAGTGATTATGAGTGCAGCCTACTGAGCCCAGGTTGATACTGAGCCCCTGGGGGGCCCTCCATACCCCTAGCCAACAGTGCTTCACCCTTTCCCAGGTTCATGGGGGCCCCCAGGGAACCTCCACACCCCTAGCCAATGCTGCTTCACCCTCTCCCAGCCCACAGCCCATTTGGGAACAATCTCCCTTACCAAACAGGTTACCTCATGCCTTCTATGAACCCCTCCTGCTAGTTGCCTCTAATTTTCCTCTCATCCCATCTCTTAATGTTATCCTACAAACCTGAAAATGGTCTGGGGATTTAGCAAAATGCTGCACTTGTACTTGGATATAGCAACGTGATTCTTGTAAAAATTAAAATGAGGATAAAAGCCATTCAGAGAAGCCTTTTGGAAAGAGGGGAAAACCCCAGAGAATATTTATATGAATGAAGTTTCCCTTCTAACTTGGGACTGTTAATGGAAGCGCTGGCAGCCACTTAAGAAATGCTAACAGTGAGCCTTGGGTCTTGGCACAGCCCGTAGGGATGGGTGAACCTTGAGCAGACAAATAATACATTCCATGATGTCCAGAGAGGGACATCTGAGGGACCACGGAGAGATCATTATCACTTTCTCCTACCTCTGGAAAAAAAAAAGTGGGTTCTACCTAAAGTGTGACTTTAAAAGATGAGAGAGAGAGAGAGAGGAGAGAGGGGAGAGAGAGAGAGAGAGAGAGAGAGAGAGAGAGAGAGAGAGAGAGAGAGAGCTGGAGAGATGGCTCAGTGGTTAAGAGCACTGACTGCTCTTCCAGAGGTCCTGAGTTCAAATCCCAAGAACCACATGGTGGCTCACAACCATCTGTAATGGGATCCGATGCCCTCTTCTGGTGTGTCTGAAGACAGCTACAGTGTACTCACAGCAAGTAGACCATTTTTCTGTGCAAGCAGGAGGACTTGAGTTTAGATCCAAGCACCTATAGAAAACACAGCACCATGGTGTGTACCTATCCCAGCGCTCGGAGGTAAAGGCAAAGGGATCCCAGCAGCTCGCTGCCCAGTCTAGATGCTTGGTGAGCTTCAGGTTCAGAGAGACCCGTCTCCAAAGATAAGGTGGAGAGCAGGAGAGGAAGACGCCCAATGTTGACCTCTGGCTTCCACACAAGTACAGATACGCATGCGTGTGTGTATATGTATATCCATACCTACGCTCATGTATAACACACACACACACACACACAGAGTCTTTATATTTTGATATGCCTTAATCAGCTCCATGTCTGGGCCACTGCCTCTCCACGTGACTAATCTGCCTCCTTCCAATATTCCTGAGTTATTACTTAATAAAACCTATATTCCATCTTTGCTGCCCTGGACCCAGTCAGGCAGCCCTCTGGGGCTGCTGCCTTCTTCAATCCCTGTAGGCAGCTTTATTTACCAATCAGAACCCAGGACCCCTCAGTGTCTTATGTGTGTCCTTCATTCGGGAACTACGGAGGGTAGCAAGGAACACTACCACCACTGAGATCAATTTATTTTAATTGGGCACTACTACTACTACACACACACACATACGCATGCATACACATATGCATACATACTCACATACATGATACCCACCCTCCTGCCAAATGCTTGCCATGTGTTCAGAGATTTTTTTTTAAGTAGAAAGGTGGACTGCTTTTCTGAGTATCTTCCCAATTATAAGTTACTAGAGCAGGGCTCTGGGAGGGTTAGCATGGCTAGACACTTGGCTGGGATGGGTGAGCATGGCTGGACACTGGGCTGGGATGGGTGAGTGTGGCTGGACACTGGGCTGGGGAGGGTGAACATGGCTGGACACTGGGCTGGGATGGGTGAGCATGGCTGGACACTGGGCTGGGATGGGTGAGTGTGGCTGGACACTGGGCTGGGGAGGGTGAACATGGCTGGACACTGGGCTGGGGAGGGTGAACATGGCTGGACACTGGGCTGGGGAGGGTGAACATGGCTGGACACTGGGCTGGGGAGGGTGAGTGTGGCTGGACACTGGGCTGGGATGGGTGAGTGTGACTGGACACCGAAGTCCTAACTCTGGAGATGGAATTTCTGTCTGCATCATCCAGATACCGAGGTTCCAGGGTCAACTTGTCCTTTATTTGCCATATTTTCTTCTCAGTTGCTGTTTGTTTGTTTGTTTTTTTAATTTAACAATATCATACTTATATACAAATGTATCTTAATTACATCTACCCATCCCCTTTAGCTCTCAAGTGCCCCCTAATACATCTCACTCCCAATTTTATATCCTTATCTATCAACCTATTTGCCTGACTGTCTGTCTATCTAACTACTTACCTGTCTGTTTGCTTATCTATCTACCTACCTACCTATCTATCTATCTATCTATCTATCTATCTATCTATCTATCTATCTACCTACCTACCTACATACCTGTCTGTCTGTCTATCTGTCTATCTAACTACTTACCTGTCTGTTTGCTTATCTGTCCATCTGTCTGTCCATCTATCTATTCACTTACATGTCTGTCTATTTGCATATCTATCTATCTATCTATCTATTTATCTATTACTGATCATCTATTTTTATAACTGTCCAAGCCCCGTCCATGCTGCCCATATGAACATGGCTATGGAGTCATCTGTGTAGGCATGGACAACCTACCAATAGACACCCCCTCAAAAAACTCCCTCCCCTGGAAGCCATCAACTGTCATTGACTCCTTAGTTAGGGTGGGACCTTGGAAGCCCCTCCCAACCACCATGGACTTTTTAACTGTTTTGAACTTGTGCAGTTAACTGCAGCTACCCTGGGTTCACATATGCTGCAGTCACACCATGTCCAGAGGATGGTGTTTCCCAGCTTCTTGGCGCTTCTCTCTCTCTCTCTCTCTCTCTCTCTCTCTCTCTCTCTCTCTCTGTGTGTGTGTGTGTGTGTGTGTGTGTGTGTCTGTCTGTCTGTCTGTCTGTCTGTCTGTCTGTCTGTCTCTCCTCAGTAAGGAGGGCTGATATAGTCTATGGCTGAACATTCATAGCCACTCATCTTCAATGCTCGAGCAGTTGGGAGCCTGTGCACCACCCACTCCCAAATGCATTCAGAAGCCTCTCTGACCAAGGCTGAGGAGAATGCCACAGCTCTGCTTAAATGTGCATATCTAGAAAGGAATTTGACAACATAACCATTTCACAAGACAACATGAATAGGTTCTCCCCTCTGACCTATGACCTCCCCAATCTTGGGTTTGCTAACAGGCATGTGTGGCTGGTCTTTACCACTTTGTAGGCTCTTCTTTTTCTTACCCTTTTATCCCCACAGTTTTATTCCCTATCCCTAGATAAGAGAGAGAAAGAAAGAGAGGAGAGAGAGAGAGGCGAGAGATCCCAGATGTGATTTCTCTCCTTTTGCTTCTTTGAGCACGGCTACTAACAAACTGCAACCAAGCCTCCTGAATGACCACCAACAATGCCTCTCAGGGCCCTAGCATGTATGCACCTCTGAAAAGTTCCCAGAATTTCAAGTGTCACACAGTCACAGAAACTATCTTTAGCTGGCAATAGCATGCCTTTGCTGAGCATGAGGTAAATCACAGCCAGCTGCTGTAGACCGTCCAAAGCACCTCTGAATTCCAACACCCAGGATTAAAATGAAAGTGCATCCTTCTACTCTGCCTGTGTTTTTTAAGGAAATGGTAGACCTATCCTGACTGGCAGTCCAGTATTCTAGCATGCCGGGTTCAGTGCTAGGTACAACCACTGATGTCTCTTCTCTCCCAGCATTTCACACAGAACCAGCTAGCATGAAGACTAGTCAACAGCGGGAGAGTTTCCTGGCCAGCCAAGATAAGTTGCTTTATGTTCTGGAAAAAAAAAAGAAGTCCTTAGCAATAGGGTCTTATAATGATCCATTCACGTCAAAAAACATTTCTGAGGTAAAGCGGGTGTGGTAGTTTGAATAGGTTTGGCTCCCACAGACTCATGTGTTTAAATGCTTGCCCATAGGGAGTGCCGCTATTAGGAGGTGTGGCCTTATTGGAGGAAGTATGTCACTGTGGACGTCTCCTATCCTTCAGTTATGTCCAATGTGGCGCACAGTCTCCTTCTGGCTGCCTTTGGACCAAGATGTAGAACTCACTGCTCCTTCTCCAGCACCATGTCCACCTGGAGGCTGCCATGCTCCCACCCATGATGATAATGGGCTAAACCTCTAAAACTGTAAGCCAGCCCCAATTCAATCTTTTTCCTTATAAGAATTGCTGTGGCCGGGCGTGGTGGCGCACGCCTTTAATCCCAGCACTCGGGAGGCAGAGGCAGGCGGATTTCTGAGTTCGAGGCCAGCCTGGGCTACAGAGTGAGTTCCAGGACAGCCACGACTACACAGAGAAACCCTGTCTCGAAAAACCAAAAAAAAAAAAAAGAATTGCTGTGGTTGTGATGTCTCTTCACAATAAAACCCTGAGACAGCAGGTGTCTAGAAGAGTCTAGAGCCACCTCCTACTTATGTCCAGCTGTGGGTATCAGATTAAGTGGAACAGGTACAATTTAAGTTACTTAGAAGTGCTTAGACACTGTAAAATGAGAGAGAACAAATACTACATGTGAAGAATTATACTAAAACTTTCTCATTCTTTATTCCACATAGCTGACACAAATAGAAATCCCACATCCTTCATTCTATTTCCCCAATGATTCAATTGCCCAGGCCAGGGTTTGTCCGACAGGAATTGCTTCTCAAGTCTCTTGTGTTTCTGTTGCCCCTGTGCTGCAGGCTGAAAGAAAACTTCTGCAGTCGCCACATCCATCTGGCTGCGTGTCCTGTTGTATGTTTGGCATTTGTTAAAGGGAGGCTGCTCTTGGCACTGCCATTCTGAGCTGCTGTACAAGTGTCCCTGGCAGAAAGCCTGTGTCTGTGTGCTGCCTTCCTATCCTGACCTCTTGCAGCACAGGGCGCCATCTTTCATGATGTCGCAGCTTTACACGGAATCTCTTGTCCAGTCACTCACTGAGGGCTGCGTGGACGTCCGTGTTAATCCCTCAGTGCCAGAAAAGAATTTAGTGGCATATGCATAAAATAATTAAATCCTTCACCCTAAGAGACAGTCGTGGCAAGTGCTGTCATAATTACCAACTTGAATTTGGAATTTGTTTTACTGTTCATAATAAGCCCGTCATTTTAAAAGCAGTACTGACATCCACAGAGATGCACTCTCTGCCATGGCTTTCTCTAATACACCCGGTGAGTTTGCCTGAGCGAAGGCATCTTCAGTGGTTGTTTGCTTCCCTCTCGATTTTCAATCTCATGTCTGAAGAGATGTGGGGAAGAATGAGCAATGAGGAACAAGAACGCATATTTTTATCCCTCCATAGATAACCTTAAAAATCAACAGGAGATTGGGGTGAGGGTAGGGTGGTCCTTCTCTTCAGAATTAACATATGAAGCAGTACACATGGAGCCAAGGGCAGACCAGTCTTGAACAAGAGCTTGTGGAAAGACCTCCAACTTATAGTGACAAGAGGCCTGAGCCAACACAGGACAGTACCTGACCCTCAGGAGACACAAGATGGAGCCTCTGACCTTAAATACCATCTCACAGAGGGAATGGACATAGAATCCTACCAGGACTCCTTCACCCACTCAACCCGGCCAGCACCAGCTAAAGGTAAGAAGGAGATGAACTTAAAAATGAAATATGGAAGGACAAATAGAGAATGCAGCCATCAACTGTGACTCCAAATATGTAAATCTCAGTGGGGCAGCTAAAGGGAACCATGGAAGGAGTTCAAAGGAGCTCCAGTCAGTCTCTGGGTCGCAGACCATGCTCCCCTGCTGAGAGTGACACCTATGACGGTGAATGGAAGAAGCAAAGGAATGAACGGGAACAGGAAGAATGGAAGGACCGGGGACAGGAAGAGTGGCAGGATCAAGAACGGGAAGAACCCAAGGAACAGAAATTAGGTTCCCAGGTCCACGGCAGAGAGATGGGGCACAGGACTCAATGAAAAAGATGGCAAACTTCCAAGCCATGGCTGGCTTTTTCCTTATCCTCCTGACCTAAGCCCCTGCAGCTTCAAACAAAGGCCAGTCAGGCTCTCCTCAGGCCAGCAGGACCCCAGCTGGTGGAGTAGCTCAGCAACTTTAAGACCAATTCAGACGTGTGTATGTCTACACAACATTATAGGTCAGCCAGCAGCCATATTGTTCTTCAAACTGATCAACCTAAATCTGGGAGGAAGATGCTTCAGAGGAGGAGACGGGGAGGGAGTGAGGAAGAGAAAGACAGAGACAGAGACAGGGAGACAGAGACAGGGAGACAGAGACAGGGAGACAGAGAGGGAGGGAGGGAGGGAGGGAGGGAGGGAGGGAGGGAGGGAGGGAGGGAGGGAGGGAGGGAGGGAAAATCTTACCCCTAACGAAAGTCAGCTGACTCTGCTGCTGCTGTCTGCTGTTTCTGAGATCCTTCTGCTGTTACTTTGTTACATGTGAGGTTTTCCCTGCCTTTTAATTCTTTAACTGGAAGAGAAAGCGAGCCAATCAAGATCCTAAGACTTAAAATAACTACTGGACAAAGAATGCAAAAGAATGAATATCTGATGTGGGAACAACTCAAAGATGTGTGCATACTCCAAGAGACTAACAGAGTAATGTCAGGAGGAAGCTAATCCAAGGTAGGAAAACAGAGATGGAGTCGCTGAAGAAACCCCACGCTGAGATGCACACACAGGGCATGAGGACCACGGGCAGATTACTGAATGGTTTCAATACTTCAGCTAAACTAAAGGTTCCGCTATACCTGTCATTTTGTTTTTGTTTTTGTTTTTGTTTTTGTTTTGCTTTGCTTTGCTAAGGATAGGGTTTTTTAAATGAAAACAAATTAAAGTATGAGATATGTGAACAAAATCATGCCAAATAAGAGACATGCCAAAGTTTAAGATGCATATGTCCTCAGGAAGACATCACATGCTGTGTGGTTGTCCTGACACAGTGAATGGGAGATTCCTCACAACATGTGTGCTTTGCCTTCACACGGACAAGAATTTGTGTGCTCACTAATATTTGTACTGATCTTACCTTCCCCAAGAGCAGAAAAATGTTTCTCGAGAAGGCTTAAATCGACTGGAGTCTCTCATCTGGAAGGAACAGGACCTACCTGCACTGCTTTGCATGATACCAACAATTAAATCTTGCAGAAGCAAGCACAGACTTCCTTAGGGATCCTGAGTTCTTACACCCAAGCTGATGCTGAAGAGAGAGATTTGGTTATCTCCGTCCTAATCAATGAAGCCAGAACATTTTTATATATTATGGAGGATTTTATTCTGGCACTTGAAAATTCTCTTGCAGTTTTAGAATCTGAAAATACTTCTGGCAATGGTACGTTTAAACACTCATTTCAGCAGAAGACAGGGTGGAGCACATAGCATGCTGCTCCCCTCTCCTCTTCCCCCTCCCCTCCCCTCCCCTGTCCCTCTCCTCCTCCCTCTCTTTCCCCCTCTCTCCTTCCCTCCCTCTCTCTCCCTCTCCCTTTCTTTCTTCCTCTTTCTCCCTCCCTTTTTCCCCCTCCATCTCTCTCCCTCTCCCACTTGCCTCCACTTTTCCAGAAGTCAGCCTGAGCCTGTTCCTCTCAGACTCCTGGCTCCTGCCCAGGCAGGCAGCCTCACACCCACTCAGCACAGCTGCAGGCTGTACTGCACCAGAGGCTGCATCACAGGGCCTCTCCTGACAGTCTCCCCGCTTTGTTCTGGGGTAACCCTGTGTAACCAAAACACAAAGACTTGGCACCTCTGCTCCGTGCTTCTACGTAATAAAAACTCAACCGCACAGAATGTCATTGTTTAGAGGTCCAGGCTGTCAGTCTAGCTTGACTTGCCTAGATTTCTAGCTCAAGGTATGGCCCTGATGCACAGGACAGGCTGAGGCAGTCCTCCCCTGGACCCACAGCGAGTGAGGGCTCATTCCGGCAGAGGCAGAGGCTCTGCATTTCACCTTCGAAGCAGCTAGCCAACAGCATCACCTCCATGTGTCTACAGAGACGGCCACTGAAAAGTCAGAAAGCTCAGAAGCTTAAGATAACAAATGTTTGTCCTGGCTCCTGTAAGAAGACAGAGGCTGAGGAATCTAGGACCAGGGTGCTGGTGAAGTGTGCTCTTTCACAGTAAAAGCAGAGGCACAAAGCCAAAGTGAGAAGGGATGGCTGCCACATGGGCAAGTTTCAAGGCCCCCCAACACCTTGGAAGGGCAAGCCAGAGTGCAGGTAGGGTACAAGACAAGCTCTCAGTCACTTCTGTTAAAGGTCTTCTCTCTGAGGGAGAGGCACCTTGCCCATCCTCAGAGAAGGGTGGATGATGGGAACCACACCACAGGACTCAAAGCAATCCTGGACCCTCCTGGATTCCTGCTGAATTCTAAGAGATTGGTTTCTAGAATTCAGAAAAGCACTTGGATTTGTAACTTACTTTACTGCCTCGAATGAGACACAGGGTCCCTCCCAATCTTCTACCCTAACGCCTCACAGAACCTTCATCTGGAAGCACAAGCATCAACAGCCAGTTTAGCAGCCTTAAAATACATCTCGATCTTCATGAAACGGGGAGTTTGCTAGACTGCTCTATCCTGGGGGGAAGGGGATGCAGGGGGGAAGGGAAGAGAGGGGAGAGGGGAGAACAGGAGGGGGAGGGGAGAGGAAGGGAGGAGGGGGAGAGGAAGGAGAGAGAGGAAGAGGAGAGGGGGAGGGAGAATGTGCATCTGTGTACTTAGGGAACCTCAAAAATGTCCCAGGGAGACTGAATGGCCTCTGTTAGTATCTTTCCTGAGTTCATCACCAGAGGCCATGATCCTCCTCTGTTCTGGTGCTACAAGCTCCACAGTTATGGCTTCTGTCTACACGTGACAGTGCCACCTGAGCATGTTACCTCCAAGGACATTAGACACGTACGAACACCAAGGCTGTCAGACACATATGAACATGTATGTGATCAAATTTTCCCTCTCCCTTCCCCCAGCCAGATAAAGAAGGAAGAGGAGACACCGAAACACCTTTCTAAGGGAAATGCTCGTGTGTCCGCCATGCATGCTTTGGGATGCTGAGCAAGGGAGAAAGGCCACCGCAGCACGGGGAGCTGGGACACAGCCCGAACCACATGCTTTGCTGCTGACTGGCACATTTTGATGGGTGACAAAGATGTATTCTCTCATTAATTACAGACGACCCACTAAGATGGAAATTTTGATTAAAGTGGTATTTTAAGGAATTGAGTGTTTAAGAAAAAGATAGGGGAAGATTGCTAGGTTTAGGGCTGACAGGAGCTACTGTCCCTCTGGGCTGCAAACTGACACACAGGCCCCCACTCAGACTAATACTTCCACCATAAAAAGTTAAGTGGTCCTTGGGTGGGCTTGTTAAACTCTATCCCAGGGTCTTCAAAAGGTCATGAAGTTCTTCCTCGGGTCTCTGCAGCTCTGAGTGCTTCTCTCTTAACCCATGCACCTGGGCTTCTGTGCTCACTTGGGAGGACACTGGGTAAGTTCTGTTTTCACAGGGACAGGAACTGAGGAGCGCTGTGGGACAAAGTCTGTGTCATTCTCACTAGTAACCATCCCTGGGTGCCGAATGTTGACAACAAAGGCTTGCATTGTCTGTGGAGAATCTTGTACCAATAATAAAAACTAGAAGTTAGCTTGTTGTGTAAGTGTATGCATGTGGTCTTGTAAGTGTGTGTGTGTGTGTGTGTGTGTGCGTGTGTATGTGTGGTGTGTGTGTGTGTGTATGTATATGTGTGTGTGTGTGGTGTGTGGTGTGTGTGTATGTGTGTGTATGTATGTGTGTGTCTGTGTGGTGTGTGTGTGTATGTGTGTGTCTGTGCGTGTGTGTGTGTGATGTGTGGTGTGTGTGTGTATGTGTATGTGTGTGTTTGTGTGGTGTGTGTATGTGTGTGTTTGTGTGGTGTGTGTGTCTGTGTGTGTGTCTGTGTGTGTATGTGTGTATGTGGTGTGTGTGTGTGTATGTGTGTGTGTGTGTGTGTGTATGTATGTTGTGTCTGTGTGTGTGTATGTGTGTGTGTGTATGTGTGTGTGTATGTGTGGTGTGTGTATGTGTGTGTTTGTGTGGTGTGTGTGTGTCTGTCTGTCTGTGTGTGTGCATGTGTGTGTATGTGTGTATGTGGTGTGGGTGTGTATGTGTGTGTGTGTGTATGTATGTGGTGTGTGTGTGTGTATGTGTGTGTGTGTGTATGTGTGTGTGTATGTGTGTGTGTGTATGTGTGGTGTGTGTGTGTGTGTGTGTGTGTGTGTGTATGATTCTGGGGATCATGTCAGAGCCTTGTGAATGTTAGGCAAGTGTTCTACTGCTAACTTACATCCCAGTGGACTGAGCAGACTGAGTACTTGCCTGATGACCAGAGTTCTGTCACTGGAACTGACGTGGTGTGGAAAAAACATATTCCCACAAATTTGATACACACACACACTCATATACACTTACACACACACACACACACTCATACACAAACTCATATATACTTACACAGATATATATATACACACACATACTTAAATACACTCAGATATATACATACACCAATATATTCTTACACACATACACACACTCATATACATTTATACAATACACATACTCATACACACTCACATATACTTACACACTCATATACACTCATATATATTTACATATATACTTACACACACTTATACACACACTCATATATACTTACACACATATATACACACTTAGACACACACCCAAATGTACTTACACACACACACACATACACACAATGCCATGCATATATGCAGCCCAAACACATACAAAATAAATGTAATTTTTGAAAAGTGAAGTTACATCTTGGGTTGGTGAGTTGGCTCATGAGGCAAGGGTAATCTCCACCAAGCCTGACGATCTGAGTTCAATTCCTGGATCTCACATGACAGGAGAGAACAGATCCTACTAGTTATCATCTGACCTTCAGTACACATACCATGGCAGGTGTGGAAATGTCTACACACACACACACACACACACACATACACACATGCACAATAAATAAATAAAACTTTAGGAACTTACATCCCCAGCCCAAGTTTTAATTTTCAATACAAGTAATAAAATCCCCTATCAGTTGTTGGGTCAAGCCATTCCCAGCTCCCTCTTTCTGTGTCTGGGAACCCAAAGGAGGTACCCAAAGGAAGGCATCACAGAAGTGTCAGGCTGAGGGCTGGAGGCAAGAGAACACACCTGAGAGAAGATATTCTTAACCCAGAAGTCAAGCCTTGCTCTCAGCAGTCCATCAGAACAGGGCTCTGCCACACCATTGTTATGTGCTGAAATGTGTCTCCAGTGAAACTAGATGTCACAGTGCCACCCCACTATCTCGGGGTGGAAAATAAAGTCGTTCAGATGCAGCTACTTAAGATGAGTCCATGAAGTGGGTGCTATCCTATCCTTCTAAAAAGTTTAGGCTGAGAGAGTTTCAATGCAGATGAAGGCTAAGCCAAGAACAGCACTGCAACAAGCCAAAGATGCCAGTGGTCACCAGGAAACCACTAGAAACAAGGAGAGAGGCATGAGCCAGGCCTCATTTGGCCCCTTCACTGCCTGAGACCCAGACTCTGCCCAGAACCCTCAGGGCTGGAAGATGTTGTGCTTCGGTTAAGTCATCACCCCTGGGACACTGTGATGGCACCGTTAGCAAATGGACTCAGTTCCTTCATGGCCTGTTAGCGCCAAGGATCCAGGCAGTCATTCCCTGTGCATTGTGCATTGTTGCAGCTTCTAAAACAACAGTCACCAGACACATGAGCTAGGCTAGCCTCTCTACACGAAGCCGAATGATGCCCCAACAGCTCCAGAAGCCATTCACTGGGGATAAGCCATTTTGTCCGTAGAACACACTTGTATCTCCAGTTGATCAGGTATCATTTTAATTTTTCCAAAGGAAAAAATCTGAGCTTCAGGTGCAACACTATCTGTTCAAGAAAAAAACCTATAGGAGACAGGTGGGGTTTGAATCCATGCCTCCCCCGACATGGGGGAAACGTTTCTGTCCACTCCCTAGTTCTTGAGAGACCTGCCCTGCCCTTTCTCCTCTTGCTGCACAAAGGTTGGGTAATTTTCTCACTCCTAGGGGTCATGACAACTTAGATCTCCTTTCCGTAGCTCACCACAGAGACTCTGAAGACTGGGCAGGTTCATGTGGACAGTGTCCCCTTTCTGAGATCTCTACAAGATCTTTTCAGCAGCTGAAGTCACCTTGGCCAGTTCATTTGCCCCACACCTGGCATGCCAACAGGAAAGATGTAGTTTCCAGTACCGGATGAGTGTATGGGCACCGTTCTTATTCTTAAGTCTGTTGAGTCAAAGAAATTTAAAAGATGGCATTGTTTAGCTTTCCTGAGCACCAGACATCAGTTGCTGGGTCTCTCTTGTTTAATTATTTCTAATCTGAATCTGCCCTCCACGATGTCAGAAAAGTGATGTTGTTGGTATGAATGGCGCTGCTTGAATAAATCTTTCTGTGGGAAGTTGGAATGTCGAAGATCAATGTGAGATACGGAGTTAGAAATATTCTGGAGGGAGGAAAGACAGGCAATGCAAATAAATAGACTATAAGACACAGGATATGACATTAGAGCTAACCCATGCCCTAATTTGCTTTCTGGTGCTGTAATAAGCACCATGACCAAAAGCGACTTGTAGAGGAAAGGGTTTGTCTCACCCTACAGGTCACAGTTCACCATTGATGGAAGCCAGGGCAGGATCTCAAGGCAGGAACTGAAGCAGATACCACAAAGAAATGCTGCTTACTGGCTCGCTCCCAGGCTTCCTTTCTTTTGTAACGCGAGTTCACCTGCCTAGGGATTGCACTGCTCTCTGTGGGCTAGGCCCTCCTGCAACAGTTACCATCAATAAAATGCCTATAGATGTGCCAACAATCTGTTGAAAGCAATTCCTCAAGTGAAGTTCCCTCTTCCCGTGTGTCAAGCGGACAGCCAAGACTAGTCAACACAGTCTAGAAGGCATTTGCTCATTCATTTTCCAAACACATACTCAGAGCCCACAGACTCCAGGGCCTGTCCATCATGCTGGTACTTCACTGTAAATCAAGCAAAGTTCCTGCACTCGTGGGTCTCACTTTATGATCAGGAAGACAGAAAAGACTGGATGTAGGGTGAAAAGCTAAAAACCCAGCCCGTGAAAGGCTAAAGCAGAATCGTTAGAGGTTTTGGGACAGCCTGAGCTGTACAGTGAGATACTGTCTCAAGACACCTTTTTTTTTCTTCTTACCTTCTCTGTCAACAGCAACATTCCTCCATATCACCCTGCTCTGATTTCAACTACAGTCACTAGAAGATTCTCCAATACCTTGACTGCCGCTTGCAGCTTTCCTAGGGACTTCCTTTTATACCAACCCTTTCTCCTTCAAGGGTCAGTCTTCTGATCTCAGTAGATAGCCTTTCTCCCCATGTTTATCACTGGGTCTTCGCTTCGACATTGAGACACACAGTTCTGTTCTGAGGGTGTTAGTTCTCCGTTTCTACATAGTTACTCTCAGAATCTAGCAGCAGCAGAAATGACCAGCCGACGAGCTCTGGACTCTGCCCTAGGCTGTTCTCATCTGTAGTCTTCACTGTCAAGGCAAGCCATAATAAACTTCAGTTAGGACCATCCTATTACCTTGTAACATTTTTTACTCTTCTGAAGAAAAAATACATAGACTTGTCTCACAGGTTGAACAGGCGATCTGGTTCTCCCACTTCAGCATCCTTTCCCCAGTCTTACTAGGAGACTTGGCATAGAATTTGTTTCTCTGTCCCTCCATCACCACATTCTCTGATGCTTTCTGTGGGGAAATGACTCAAGAAAATTTTGACATGAAAGCTCTGTGTGAATCCCCCTTGCATTCTTGAACTATGCTGGATGAAGTTTCACTAATAATGCTTGAACACAGAACGTATACATAGATGGATGGATGGATGCATGGATGGATAGATGGATATATGGGTGGATGCATGGATGGATGGATGGATGGATGGATGGATGGATGGATGGATAGATGGATGCATGGGTGTATGGATGGATGCATGGATAGATGGATGGATGCATGAATGGATGCATGGATAGATGCATGGATGGATGGATGGATGGATGGATAGATGGATGCATGGGTGTATGGATGGATGCATGGATAGATGGATGGATGCATGAATGGATGCATGGATAGATGCATGGATGGATGGATAGAAAGATGGGTGCATGGAAGGATGGATGCATGGGTGGATGGATGGATGCATGGATGGATGGATGGATGGATGGATGGATGGATGGATGGATGGATAAACGCATGGATGTGTACATGGATGGATGGATGAATCTTAATGAAGGACTAGTTGATAAGATACCATCCTGCTATGACTGTTACAAAAATGCCCAGTGCTATGAATCACAGTCCCCTACAGGAACAAGTGATATGTCCTTAGGCCACCCTGCTTTAGGATGCTGGATGGAGAGAGGAAAGCTGAAGGGGAGCTTTTTATGAAACTACTCAGTGTCATAAACAGCAGTGAGTTACTGGTAGTGAGTCACTAAGTCCTGGAACTCAAAGGGAGCATAGTTAATCTCTAATTCTAATTGTGTGTATGTGTGTACACATGTGTGCATGTGTGTGCATGCATGTAGAGTCCAGAATTGAGTTGGTATCTTCCTCAATCATTCTTTAACTCATCTTCTAAGACAGAGCTCTGTGCACCTGGAGCCCACCAGTTGAGCTAAACTGGCTGACCAGCAAGTCTCTGGTGCCTGCCTGTCTCTGCCACAACCCAGGACTGAGTTACAGATGCACATTGCCATGCCCAGCTTTTTATGGGGGTTGTTGGGGCTGGGCCAGGTTCTCATGCTTGCACAATAAGCATTTGACTGCTAAGCCATCTTCCTAGGCCCAGCTTCATCATCTTTAAGGAAGGAATATTACGCAATGTGTCGATGCGGTATAAAGCCATTCGCAGCCATATGTAGTAACTTCACTGCACATACTCCAATTGACTCAAAAGACTCCCAGTCTCTTAAGCAAGCTCAGCATATTTTCTTGTCTTTCCATTTTGGCTAATGGCACTGCCCTGGTGCTGTAATTCCACCAGCCTGCATGGTCTGTGTCCATTGCTAGACAAGTTTGTTTCATAAGAAGAAAATACATAAAATCAAGGAAGGGTTGTCCTTAACAATGAGAAAGTCAAATATTATCAAGGAAAAGGGTATGACCAAGAATTGGCATTTTAATACTGGTGTTTTCACTATGAAGCCCGGGCTTTGGAGGGATTAACTGCACCAGCCAGTTTCTCTAGGCTAAGATTAATAAAAGGTTTAATCACAGATGTATTAAGCAATGCAAAATAAGTTGTTTTACACTTTAGGAAGTCTGCAGGGTCCTGTACATCTCCATCATCCTACGTCCACAGGGTCAGAACTAGAGCAACCACTACAGTTTGCTTTCCAGAGAGCAAATTAGAGTTACAAGGTCATTGTGGTCACGGTAAAGAATTCACAGCCTTCCCTATGGACTCTCAGTACAGATATCCAACCAACATCCAATCACTGACGACCCAACCCCCCCATCCCCATTCCTCCATCCTAAAGGACACTATGCCTCATTCCATGGGCCACCAGACAGTCAGACAGTTGGTCAAATGTGCATCTTATAACCTAGGGCTACAGGCATGATTAACGCCTTTCTCAGTATTCTATGCTGATAAGTTCTGACTACGTTGTAGCAGACTGTCTTGTGAAAGTTCTAGTCAGGGAGACAGGGGAGGTCATTGAACAGTTTGAAATAAAATGAATGTGAATAAAATAAAGTGGATGGAATTTCAAGATGGCTGCGGAGGGGTATGATTACACACGGTACATCGCGGACATAGGGGGCATTTTCTCAATACTGACATTCATACTCAATTTGCCCTCCTTTCCACACCTCCCCCAGTGCACAGAGCCCAGTGGCTCTTGCAGAAGAACATCCTAGAGAGCCAGAAGCGCCAGGCTACGCAGCTCAGGAATGCAAAAGAAAAGGCTCCTCAGAGAGTCGTCTTGCTCAGCTTCCTATTGCTATCACAGTACCATGAGGGTGCATCACTGACAAAGAAATGTCTTTAGTCTCACCATTCTCAAGGCTAGGGAGGGACAAGGGCATGGCACAGCAACTGCTCAGATGTTGTGGGGTCCTCACACTACACCCTAAGCTGGTGGAAAGAGGAAAGGCACTCTACTGCATCCAGGGGGCAGCCTGCTGTACAGCAGACCGCCATGTGACACAGGGACTGAGCCTCTAATATCAGATCCCTTCATAAAGGCAATAGGGATCAGACTTACCAGTTCAGGAGAGGTAAATCACACTGAATAACAGCAGTGGGCAAATGTGAGAGTGGGGAATCAGATAACAGCAACAGACTCTTCTACTTCCGCATCCTGGGACAGCAAGTCATCAGCCAGTGGGGAGAGTAACTGCCAAAAGTGACGTCAAAGGCAATGGTGGTGTATCTAAGGCCTGTTGCAGCATCTTGCCCTCTCAGCAACCATTCCTTTTGTCAAGGCAGTCAGTCAGTGCCTTGGTTTCAGTAGCAGACATGTGTGAGTGACTGACAGACATGTCCATTTCCATGTTCTGCACTGTTTCCAAGGTCAGACTTGGGCCAGGTGGGCACAGGGGTGAAACAAGGTCTCCCCAGGGAAACACACTTGACTGAAGCTGGTGTGTGTGTGTGCAGATGCATGTGATAGATGTATGTACGTGTGCTATATGTCTGTGTGTATATGTGTGCATATTTATTTATATGTATATGTTTAGTGTATATGTGTGTGTGTCTGTGTATGTCTCTCTCTGTGTGTTGTCTGTACAGATGCATGTGGTAGATGTACGTACATGTGCTGTGTCTGTCCATGTGTAAATGTGCAAATATTTGTCTGTATGCATGTGTTTATGTGTATATGTGGATATATCTCTGTGTATGTCTCTCTTTCTGTGTGTGTGTATGTGTGTGTATATATATATATGTGCATATGTGTGTATGCATTTATGTGCATATGTATCAGGGAAAAGAGGGCATTGGGTGTCATTGATTTCACCATCAGTTATTAATATTTCCGATGCTCCAGGATGGCTGAGGGTCTGCCTTACATTTCCATATAAACTGTGCCTCAGGTGGCAGCTGAGTGTTCAGGAGGTGTTTGCCGACAGGTTCATGTCCGCAGCCGCTCACCTCGGGCCATGGTCAGCATCTGCTCTGCATTTAGCCTGTTTGTATTGTGGTTGCTATAGCTCATGTCGGGAGGAATGTGGAGACAGAACATTGACTTGCCAGAAATAATGGCCAAAATCTGTGCCTTGGTAATGAGAGAGAAAGAAGGAGGAGCAAAGTCCCCAGAAAGAAGGGTTTGGGTGTTTCAGAGCCAAACATTGAGACCAGTCCAGCACAGCACAGCCTGGGGTATGCAACTCCTTCTTGGGAAAACCACGTAGCCAAGAAATAACTGAACTACAGAGAGGCTACACTGGGGAAGGCAGGCGAGGCTGAAAGAGAACTTTTCCCCAAGATTACGATCCAGGGGACCTGGCTCAAGCAATGTGGAACACAATAGAAATGACTGGGCTTTACAAGAAAAGTGTTATGGTGGGGGACTCTGGTGTCCTCATTTGCAGTGAATCCTGCCTCACTGAGGTATGAGTGGTTAGCCTGAAGAAGGCCAGGTGTGACAGCATACAGGTAAAAGCCAGCATGGCTGAGGCCTCTCTGCATGAGTATGCTTGCCCTACTGTGACAAAGCACCATGAACTAGGTGGCCAAAATAGTTTATGTCATAATTCTTGAGCTGAGAAGTCAGCATGGCTGGTTCCTGAGACCTCTTCCCCACACGGTCAGGCTGTCCTTGCTGTGTGTCCTCACAGAGTCTTCCCTCGGCCTGTCTGTGTCCTGGTCTCCTCTTTCTCTGAGGATCCCAGTAATGTTGGGTTTAGGCCCAACATTAAGGACTTTGGATGAGTCTAATTGCTTCTTTAAAATCTTGTCTCCAGTTCTGACTGTCAACTTACAAACTTAGGAGAAGAAACAAAAGCCAGCCTGTAAAAAACTGTCTATGCCACTGTGAAGATGTCTTCATGTCCCTTGGTTACCTCACCCCTAAAAGGAAGAATCTGATGGCAGACCTCACTGCAGGTGGATGACGTAGGAACTGGATGAGATTTTCACACAAAGAGAAGATGACGGCGGTCACAATTCCAGCATGGCCATTCCTGGCACCTGTGCCAGAGACAAGTCCCTACAGGACTGCTATACTTAATACGGGATGTATGTTTTAGTTGACGACATGATTTTTTGTGTTGGATTGGGTGGAGGCTAAATGTGGTTCCAGCAAAGCACAGTACGATGTGGGAAACTTCTTACAGGGTATAAATGCCTTCTGCTCACTCCCTTGGAGCCCAGAGCTTCTCCGCAAACACCAGTAGCAGGGTTCTCAATCTAGCTAACTACACAGCCCCACCGAACCCCACCGGGAATACCTTCCTCCCGACCACAGTCCTGGGGAGTTGGACCAGGAGTAGTCAATAACTATTGCTTCTGCAATAAATTCAAGCAACAGACTTTACCCCCAAGTCTGTCGGCTGCGTAACCGGGAAACTCTCGGGCCACTGGGGATCTCTCTGCTGAACCTGTTTTTAATTCCAGCCGATTACATTTAACTGACTGGGCGGCTTCTGGGATATGGATGATCTTATACAATGTATAAACTGCTCCACGGGTTTAATGGAAAAACCACTTAGTTCAATTGTTTCTCCTTTTTTTTTCTTTTTCTAATCCAATACTTATATGCTTACAGACCAGACCACACTTAATGGAGACTTTGGAAAGACATTTTGTTTTCAGAAAACTTGGGTTGATATGCAGCCACGGAATTAAACTTCATTTTTGTGAGGCTGCCTTGTAATTATTAGGAGCTGGCACTACACAATTCCCTCAAATGATGCTGAGTTTTATTAAAATAATTTTCTTAATGTTTGGATAGCATAGTTTTTTTCTTTAATATCACCAGCAAAAAGAGCTGGAGAATATTAAATATATTTTATTCTGTGCTCTTGTGGTAATGGCGCTTTTGGCCCAAGGCCCTTCATTCCTGCCATTTTATTTCCCCCTTTATGCTTGATCTCTGTTTCTCCTTCCATAACATGCTCAGAATGTAACGGCATCTACCGGGAGCAAGAGCAGCTGCAATTCTCCCATCATGAACAGCGAGAACAGATACAATGTAGAGAAAAGAGCTGAGTTCCTTTCCATGGGAGAGAATTCTGAGACCTTAGTTCAGAGGAAGAATAGAAGAGCTGGAGAGAAGGCTCAGCCATTGAGATCACTTGAGACTCTTTCACAGAACGTGAGTTCAGTCCCCATCCCAGCACCCGTGCTGCGAATCTCACAGTCACCTGAACTCTATTCTGGGAGTTGATATTCTCTTCTGGCCTCCACAGGTCCTGTACTCAACACACACACACAGATACACATACATACATAAATACATGCATACATTCACACACAGATACACACATGCACATACATGCACATGGATACACACACATACATACATACACACAAACACACACAGAGATACACACACAGATACACACATACACACATGCACATACATGCACACACATACACACACAGATACATACACACGGACACACAGACACACACACACACACACACACGAGAAATAAACAAATCTTAAAGACAGAAGAGTGCTTTCAGTGCAGCCTTAAAGTCTAAATAAAGATTGTAGAACATTTCTCTTTCAACTTCCACATGTAATTTTTATCCCATGAAAAGACCAGAACCTACATCACAATCACCACGGGGAAAAAGGAGAAGGGTTGATGGGTGCTTTTGTGTGCTTTTTGTTACCTTAGCAAGTATCTGAGCGAATCAGCTTACAAAGAAAACCAGTTGACTTTAGTTCCCAGGCTTGGAGAGTTGGGTCTGCATTTATCCTGCACTCTCAGTTTATACCCAGGCACAAGGAAGGAAGGTATGGCCTCCAGGAAGCACCGACTCTGCAGTAAATTCCCCAGTGTGAACTGGGTGAACTAGGTGAACATGGGGGTGGGGGCAGGGGGAGCCTCCATTGTCCTTTCCTCCTGCCTTGGCTGGAGAACTGGAGCCCTTGTGTACTTTGCCTCTAACTCTAACTGGCTTGAAATCTTAATAACATGAAAATAAGACATTGACTCTTATTTTAACGTTTAAAATCCTATAAGGCGACATGTAATGTGACAGACACCATTATGGCTCCCCTGCCTCCTCTTCTCCTGGTCCTCTGACTCTTCCTCTTCCTCTGTCTTCGTTCTCCTAGATTATTTTCCTCATTAATGTCTCCTGTGCCCATCCTACCCTTCCTCTTTGCCTAATATTCGCCTCTCATGATCTGATTTCAGGATTTTTTTAGAACTTATCCACACTCGGATACTTTTAATTATTCCAAAAGCAGCAAGTGTGAATTGTAAAATACCAAGCGAAAGTAAGAAAATATGAACACTATATATTCTTCTTATTGAAATATTTTAGACAATATATTCTGTTCACAGTTCCCTTATTTCCTTAGTTCTTTCATTCCCCTCTTCTTCAATGAGCCTGGGCAAGGACCAGAAGGAGAGCTGTAAACTGTTGTCTATGAACATCACATGATATGGTTACTTATACAGAGCCCAGCTACCCAGAATCTCACAATGGACCTGGGAGGGGCTTAGGAGGTCCCACTCCTAGATGAGGAGCTATCAGAAGTTGATGGCTGCTGGAAAGGGAGAGGTATGGGGGGGGACGTGTTATTGTAGTAAGGACATTACTTCAGTGAATAGCTATACAGAAAAGTATATAAAGGCTGAATTAACTGGACTTAGTGGGTTATAAGCCAGAGAGAGAGAATATGAGAACATGAAATTGAAAGGAAGATGTGGAGTTGGGGAGTGGAGTTGGAGGGGAGTCTGGGAGTTTCATATGATCAAAACACAGTATGCACATGAATGAACTTCTCAAAGAATAAAGACAAAAGAGGAGGAAGAAGAATATAAGGGTACATATTATTATATTTCTCCATAAGCATGTATAAGATCCTCAGAGAATTAAAAAAAAAAATTAAAAAGAAAGAGAAAGGTTAAAAGAGAGAGAAGAAGAAAAGAAGAAGAGAGTGGGGGAGGGGAGAGAGAGGGAGAGAAGCAGAGGGCACCATTTCCTCCCTGGAGATTTGTTTGTGACACCCAGCACCAAGGGTAAAAGAGACACATCTTCAACAGGAGAATGACGAGCCCAGAGGCCACCACATGCTATGGAGAGACACTGTCACACAGCAACTTTTGGTCAATGATGCAGCAAGACCCAAATATCCTCTGTGTCCTAAATTCTGCCACGGTTGCCATGGCAACACCACCCTGCCTCCAGCCCTGTGGAAGACAGTGAAATGCAGAGGCTGTTTTCCTATCTCAGGAGAGGAGGAAGAAGGCAGGAGAGTGGCACTGTTCCACACCTGCTACAGGCAGGAACCTGAGAGGTTTGCGACTTCTGAAGGGTAATTCCTCTCTAGTGAAAAGAACTAGCCTGCTGTAGATTCAGTTTCAGAGACAATACTCTGGTGTGTAGTAGGAAGAAATAAGTCTCTGAAAACATCGGCTGCTGTCCCCTGTCTCATCCTGAGAAGGCAGTCAGTACCCTGGGCACACGTTCAGGTATCATGAAAATGTACATGGAGGTGTGAGTGTGTGAGCTGGTGGCTCTATTCATCTCTGGGCCTCCTTCCCATGTTGGATCTTCCTCACAGACCTGAGCTGCAGTGTGCACACAGCACCAGGGACAGTGCGCTCGGCCAGGCACCGACTGTTGACCTTCGGAAGGTCGCCCACTCACCTTTGCATCCATTTGCACATTGATTAAGTGGAGATGCTGATGAACACCGTGTGTTGACAAAGACTGAGTCAGGTGCTCCACAGGAACATCTCCAAAAGACCCTGGAATATCACGGGTGTTTAATAAATAACAATTTAACCCTTTCCTTGGTGTCCCTAGAGTGGACTCCAGTGTTGGTCGGGGCAGAGGTTCGCAGGATGACAAATAATACATCAGAAGCCAAATTACAAAGCTGCCTCTTGGCCCTGACCCCTGTCACTATGAGAACATGCCCCAGACAGCACGATGGTCTCCAGAGGAGGACAAGATAGTGGCACAGAGGTGTCTGAGGCTCAGTAGGCTGCAGTAGAGCCATCCCAGATCTCTGGTGAGAAGTGAAGACAGGCAGCTATTCCTGGCTTCAGATGAGCTGACCGTTTCACAGTCCTGAGGGTGAGCTCAGCACAAGGGTAGAGCCACACAGTCAAGGCTAGATTTGATCTGACCCCACCAACCTTTGGGTGAAAGTGTGGGAGAGAACAAAAGACCGTGAGGTGTCATTGATTTTTGTCGTGCAATACACAAATTGCTTTTTTGTAAAGCAATACACTGCTTCCCACAAGAATGACTGCTTTGGACCTTTTCTCTTAGACAGGAAGAACCTGAAACAATAGGCCAAGATACACCTCCACAGTAGCTTTGCCTTGCTACAGTGTCGGCAATCTAAACAAGTGGTTGTATGTTTCCATGGTGTCATGACTTGTATATTTTAACAAGACCTATTGTAAGTACTATTGTGCACAATATTTTATAAATTGTGGGATTCGTGGGTTTTGTGTAGCAGTCCCACTGTAGGCATTATGAGAATGGTCTTTTTTATCATGGAAAGGAACTCGTGTGTGTGTGTGTGTGTGTGTGTGTGTGTTTTCCAGGGAAAGGAATATTTTTGATGTTCATTTAAAGCTAAGATGTTTTTCTGAATAACCCATGTAGCTTGCATGTTGAAATAAAGACCCTTGTATTTGCAGTTCACAAGGACCACATTATGTCCCCCACTGAGTGACTGAGCCTAGATGGCCTACTCTTCCCTAAAAGTAACCCCAGCAGCCACCAGAGCTCATCCTCTTGTGGTTGGACCATAAAATAAAGCTCCCTTGACCTGTCTTATGATACTTACCATTTAGACACTCAGTTCAGCACCATGAACCATTAACTCCTTTTAGAAGCCAAGTTTCTGAGTCTCGGCTTCAGGGAGAACTCCCTCGGGATGTTTATCTGCTGCCTGCCACCCACTAGGCTACCCTGGACCTTTGTGAACAGTGGGGATATAGGGGAAAGAGTATACATTGGTTTTGATTCACATCGACCTTCTTGAGTTTTCTGGCTGGGAAACTGTCCTTTCCTGGGTGTTTGGCATCTGTGGGGCTCTCTCACCTCCCAGTCCCCAGACTGCCTGCCTGGTCTCCTCTCTCCACCACCTGCCTGGTCTCCTCTCTCCACTGTCTACATTGTCTCCTCTCTCTACCACCTGCCTGGTCTCCTCTCTCCACTGTCTACATTGTCTCCTCTCTCTACCACCTGCCTGGTCTCCTCTCTCCACTGTCTACATTGTCTCCTCTCTCTACCACCTACCTGGTCTCCTCTCTCCACTGTCTACATTGTCTCCTCTCTCTACCACCTGCCTGGTCTCCTCTCTCCACTGTCTACATTGTCTCCTCTCTCTACCGCCTGCCTAGTCTCCTCTCTCCACTGTCTACATTGTCTCCTCTCTCTACCACCTGCCTGGTCTCCTCTCTCCACTGTCTACATTGTCTCCTCTCTCTACCACCTGCCTAGTCTCCTCTTTCCACTGTCTGCCTGGTCTCCTCTATCCTCTGCCTGCATCTCTTACTTTGAATCCGTGCTGTTCACCTGCACTTTCTGTGCTTCTGACCCAGAGTGCCTCAATCAGCCTGAAGTTCCCTGGATGTCCCTGGCAGGACCCAAGGTCTTCTATTCTCGGGTCCCTGTTGTCTTACAAGGCTAGTCTCATTAGGAAAGAGAGAGACACCCATCCATCCCATCCCATCAGGGGTGTAGGATGACTGTTCTTAAGGGGATGTTTGATCGACATTTTAGCCTCTTGTTTTGTGTTTCTCTAACATCTTGAAAGCAGGATGGTGGCAAACTGGGGTCTGTCTGTCCGTCTGCTCCTCAATGTCAGCTTCTGAGGCTAGAAAAGCACCTAACTTTGGAATGTGAGAGTTGAGTCTTGTTACGGGGCCTCAGCCAGTTCTGACACAGCACCCCCTGGTATGATACTCTGAAAGCACACACTCACAAAGACATCTCTCCCTATTGTCCCAAGAAGTGAACAGGAGGGGGAATCTGTGGTGACTGTTGTCTTGTACTTCCCTGAAACTCTTAGGAGGTAACTATCAACCATGTGTGGTGCTCCCTTAGCTGTCTCTCAGCTGTAATCCTTCACAGCTGCGTGAGCTGCACGTTGCCAGACCTACACAGGATGGAAAGTGATGCCTTCTGAGCAGAGGAAGGCCCCATGCAAGGCACGAAACCAAGCAGGCAGAGAAGAGGAGGAAGCCGGACAGATCCATGGCCATGGCTGTCGCCAGACAGAGCACAACTCTCATCAGACGGCCTCTCCTCAGCTGTTGCTCTGCTCATGGAAATCCAGAGAAAACAAGCATCCAGACCTCCCTGGGTTCCTCGGGGTGTTAGAAAAGTTGGGAAAGTAGTGTTGTGGGCGATACCGAACAACCGTTGCAGATGGAAGGAGCCACTAGGCAGGCTCTCCCAGCCACACACGTGGAACGCATTTCACTCTCGGGAAGCCTGTTGAAATCAAGCTCTCCGGTGATTCATTAACAGTTGAAAGCATGTGGTCCTTTCTCAGGCAGCTCTGGATTCTTTAGTCTTTTCTTTCCTTTTTATGTTTTCTCTGGGAAAATACAGATGACCACAGTGAAAATGCAATGTCCAAAAGACCATCAGTGCGGCTGCTGTGGCCTGTCCCTGCTCCTGGCTCAGTTGTCCTAGCTGTGACCTGTCCCTCTCCCTGGCTCAGTGCTGCTGTGTGGCCCGTCCCTCTTCCTGGCTCAGTGCTGTAACTGTGGCCTGTCCCTCTCCCTGGCTCAGTGTCCTGTCCCTGCTCCTGGCTCAGTGTCCTAGCTGTGACCTGTCCCTCTCCCTGGCTCAGTGCTGTAACTGTGGCCTGTCCCTCTCCCTGGCTCAGTGTCCTGTCCCTGCTCCTGGCTCAGTGTCCTAGCTGTGACCTGTCCCTCTTCCTGGCTCAGTTCTACTTCTGTGACTTGTCCCTCTCCCTGACTCAGTGCTGTAACTGTGGCCTGTCCCTCCTCCAGGCTCCATCCTCATGGGCATGCAGAGGTGAACTCTTGAGCTAAGCTGGAGAAGAGGCAGCTGGAGAGAGTGAGTGTGAAGCAGATGAGAAAGGAACCATGGGGACAGGGACCCCAGCCCCTGAGCAGCTTTGCTGCTGTTTCTTCTCAGATAGAATAAATAACAAGAAAGGCGCATGGATTCCATTTCAACTGCTCAGGGTCCTCAGGAAGAGGCGAAGGGAGGAAGACGGGAGGAGCCTGTTGTAAAGTAAAAACCCAAACAACCCTCAGAATAGGGGCTGCTTTATGCCAAAGCTACCTTTACCACCCTCTCAGGAGTGTCTATAATGGTCACATATTAGAAACAAGCAATGTGGCCAACTATGTTTTTAAGTAGTTCAATAAATTATAATAATCTAGGCCATGGTACCTCCTACTTGACTATGCCCAATTATACTTGAAATGGAGCGTGTTGTCAGAGCACAGCTTCACCGTATATTTAACGTAACACGCAGGTTTCTAGAGAATATGGTGATCACAACTGGGTTATTTATGTACGGATATTTAGATACGTGTGTAGAAAAATGAGCAGAATCTTGTATACCAAAGTGTTGCCATTAGTGATATTTGAAAGGTAAAATTTCATTTTTAAAGTTGTCTCTTTTATAATTTTATATACATGTACATACACACATACACATCTCCTTACCTTTTCCAGGTCATCACAATAGTCATGATGAAAATAAGAAGTTTCAGAAGAGAAAGAAAAGCTTCTAACTTTCCCCTGGGAGGCTGTGACTGCACACCAGACACAGAATGCAGTTTCTGAAGACTGGACTCTGCAGCGAGCGATGGTGTGGACATCGGCAGCGGAGACAGGGAGACCAGCTGGACCAGCAGGCCCATCTCTGGAGCGGGAAAGGGCCAGTGTCACTCCTGTGCTGCGTGGGTGGGGTTAAGGCAGATGGCGAGGGTGAGGGACTCCAGTCTATCACTGACTGTGGTCGTCCCTCCAGTAGCCTGTCTCTGGGGGAATGCAGTGACATGCTTTTTGGGGAGGTGTGGTATCCAGGACCCAGAGGGGCTCTGGGACACACTAAGGAGAGTCTGTGAGAGAGAAGAGATGAACCCAATCCAATCCAGCACTAATGTGTCCCTAATTTAGATTCAAGCCAGAGCACTTACTTAGCACCAGAGTATGTCGGGCATGGAATTCTGTATCATGCACTGTGATATGATATTAGTCCTTCCCTGAATAAACCCAGCAGTGGTGAACCAGGCTGATAAAGTTACTGACTCGTGGGATAAAATAAGATAATATACTTTGTACTGGAGATACACGAAACATACCACACGGGGGCAAAGCACAAAGGGGAGACATGACTTCCACCAACGTGGGAATGGTTAAGTACTAGATATCAAAGGCCACTAAAAAAGATTAACCTGACATAGGACCTTAAAAGAAATGGCAGGAAGGAGCATGTCGGGTGGTCAAGTTGCCTCTCGCACATTTTTCTCAACTTGTTTGAGGAGGCCATTTCACGCATGCGCATTGCTTGGGTAGATAGGCTGCAGGCCGCGCTGCAGTTGGGCCCTGTTGGCCATGCAGCCCTGAACTCCTGCACATAGCTGTCTGCAAGGGGACAAGGTGCTGAGGTAGATCTGTCTGCAGGGCCCAGATTTAAGCTCTCATTTGTGCTAAGGAAAGCTCATGGACCAGAAAAAAAAAAAAAAAAAAAAAAAAAAAAACACCATCAAAGAGATGAGTGCAGAGTCCTCCCCAGGGCCCTTCAATTCTCTAGGACGCTGCCTCTGCTGACATTTCAGCCCTCTATTGATTAGCGTCCAGACACCGTGAAGTTAAGTGTTAGCTTGTCCACTTTTGTCTGGCAGAGATGCAAATTACTTCTGTCCCACTGAAGAGATGTCTTCAGAAGGTTGCAGCAGGTTGCCCTTGTCACCTCTTTACCAGACCCTCATGTGTGCACACAGACATGCACATTTCAAGTCATCCTGCTGCACTGTGTGAACCTCAGGTCCCCAAATGGTTGGTACCGTTTTTTTTTTTAACATCTTCCTGATTTCCTTAGTGGTGAATCAACAAACTCCAACCTGTGTTCCCTCTATATCAAAATGAGTGGATGAGTGCAGCTTTTGTCATTTCTGCAGGTTGTCCTTTGACACTGGCAGTCTAGGAATGTGTGTCAAAGGTTGTGCCCACCCCCCACCCCCATGTTTACAATTTGATGCATTGTATTAAATCATCTTAGTGGTCCAACTCTCTCTCTCTTTCTCTCTCTCTCTCTCTCTCTCTCTCTCTCTCATACCTCTCATACACACACACACTCACATACACACACACACACAAAATTTGATGCATTGTATTAAATCATCTTAGTGGTCCAACTCTCTCTCTCTCTCTCTCTCTCTCTCTCTCTCACACACACACACACACATACACATACACACACACTCACACACACACACACACACACACACTCCATTTTGTGTAGCTACAACACAATGAGAAACGCTGGATATCTTATAAAGAACAGAAATCCATTTCCTCTGATCTGGATGTTGGGAAACCCTTCCTGCTTCACCATCCCACAGTAAATGGCAAAAGAGAAAAGGGACCAGGCATACCATCCTTCCAGAAGGAAGCCATCCCCTCAATAAGGAAGTCCCTTCGTGATGGTGTTAAGCAGTTCATGAGGTTTGATTCTTACAGGCCCAGCCTCCCATATCGCCAGAGATTAGGTTTCAACATACAAGCTTTGACGATACAGAATTCTGTCACTGGACTACAAAAGCCATGCTCTTCTCCCAGACAAAACATAATCACATCATTTCAACAGCCCCAAAGCCTTCGCTCCTTCCTGTGCCTGTTCCAAAGTTCAACATGAACTGTTTTCTCCAAATCAGGTAGAGGTGAGAGTCCAGGTGGGCAGGATGCCCTGGCAATCATGAACTACTCTAGCTGTGACATTCTGAAATTGAACAATTTAGAAACCGATCAATACACAGCAGTGGGGCAGGCCAAACTCCAACACTCCCACTCCAAGGTGGAGGAACAGACAAGAAAGGGGTAATTGGTCACAGGTAAACCCCAAACCCCTTACAGCTAGACACAATGCTACCTCTTACAGCTAGACTACAGTCTCTTTTGACTTGAGTCCTGCACTGTGATAGCATTGGAGTGACAGATTGGACCCAAACTCTCAGACTGCTCTGTTGTTATGGCTCAGCACACATCAGTTCTAATAGAGAAGCACCTGGGACCTGTAACTCTCCCAGTCTGCCATCATACACTGTGGCTTCAAAGTTCAGAGGTGGAGGCAGAAGGCATGTTCAGTGGTGACCTTATGCCCACAGCTCCACTATATATTGTCTCTGGTGGCCCCTGTGACATGTTTCTACCTGGGCCCTGAGCTGTGCAGGTCTCCTAAATCCTGAGAGGTCTCCATGGCCCTCCCCACCCCCTGCACTCCGCATGCCTGTAGAATTAGCACCACATGCATACTGTTGGAGCTCATTGCTGGAACCTTCCAGAACAATAGCCAGAGACTTCTGACCTAGGTCCTCTGGAGTCCTGATGCGTTTGCCAAGAAGCACTGCCCTGGAATGTATGGAGCAGAGCCCCGTGGTGACCTCTGTCAGTAAGCTGACAGAGGGCACATAGAAGCATTTGAAATCTCCCTGCCCTTATGGGTCTATGACAAGGAGAGTCTCAGAGATCTCCTCAGGCCTCCAGGGCCTTTCTCCCATGGTCAACAACCCGAATTCCTCTACCCTCGCCAGCCCCTTTCCTGAAGGTCACGGTACCCCTGGCTTGCTCTCTGGGCAGAACCCCACACCCCCACACCCTGGCTTGCTCTCTGGGCTGAGCCCCTGGCTTGCTCTCTTTAATGCCTTCCTAGTCTTGGCTAGGTTACAAACTTTTCAGATATTTCTGCTTTGCTTCTTTTAAAACTATAGATTCTATTCTAAAACCATCTCTCTCTGTCTGTAACCATATGTGGTTAAAAGTGTCCAAGAAACTTGTCTTCAATGTTGTTTGCTTAGAAAGTTCTCCTCTTGGGTGTCTTAAGTGATCACTTGAATTCTGCCTTGCACAGAGCCCCCAGGCATAGGCACCATTCAGCTAAATTGCTTGTTAATCTGTAGCCAATACAGCCTTTATCCCAATGTCTGACACCTTTCCTTCACTCTACGAGACATCATGGGAATTGCCTTCATTGCTATTCTTCTACTGACACTGGTCACGGCTATTCAAGGAATCCCAAAGAGACGTCAGTGTTTCTTTGCAACTAGTCTCCTTTGGCCCCTCCCACAGTGGGCCACATATCTCCATGCACAACAGCACAGACTTTTTTCTTTGAGCTCATGGTTCTTGTCTTCTAGTGGGACAGGGCTAACAAATGGTGTAGAGTCATTTATGCGCCATTATAAATCGATATCGTTATAAGTGGTATAAATGGTGCCGTTGCTGGAATCCAAATGAAACACTGAGGGTCAGGGTAAGGTCAAAGGATGGAGAAGGGAAACAACATATCTGAGCAGGCATCAAGGAAGCTCTACTGAGGATGTGGGAGTTGACCTGGGATGTCCACCATATTCTAGCAAAGATGAGACGGGAGTTAAGGAGAAGCAGAACATGTGCAAAGGACCAGAAAGGACCAGAGAGACAATATCCGTAGCCGTGCTCAGGGAGCTGGGAGTGAGGTGGGAGAGGACAACATCTGACTAGGTGTAACCTTTCCATCCCAGTAAGTGCAAATCAAGATGCTGCAGAGAAATAAGAGCCCAAGAAAGACTCCTCCCTACAGGAATGAGAGCTGAGAGTGCTTCCCAAAGCCACGCCTCCTTGGCCAGGGAATCGTGGAGTGCTCATCCCAAGTGGCTGTACACAGCTACACGCCCAGGTATTTCAGGGCAGTCATGGTATTGCTTATACTCAGCAAACAGTACATTCCTGTGTGTGTGCACTTTAAGGTTGTGTTTTGAAAAGGAAGGGTGTGGGACACATACATGATGCATGTGCTTGAAATTTCAGAAACCCTTCTGCACACGGTCAATGTTCTCCAAAAGTAGCCCTGCTTGAAGTAAAAGAAAGGATACTTCAAAGTTAAGACAGGAGTGTCCTCTTGAAAGTGCCCGCATGCTCAGCAGAGGTGGTCAGGCTACTGGCAGAAGGGTTTATCATCATGAAAATTGAAAGGGGACTTTATTAACAGCACACTTTTTGTCCTTGTAATTAAAACCATGACCAAAAGCAACTTTTGGAAGAAAGTGTTTATTCAATATATACTTCCATCTCACACCCAGGGAAACCCAAGCCAGAATTCAGGGCAGGAGCCTGGAGGCAGGAGCTGAGGCAGAGACCATGGAGGAGTGCTGCTGACTGGCTTGCTCTCCATATTTTGCTCTGCCTGTTTTCTTATACAACCCAGGACCATTTGCAGAGACGTGGCAGAGTGGGGTGGGAACTTCTCCAAAATTGACCATATAACCGGGCACAAAGGAAGCCTCAACAGACACAAGAAGATTAAAATAGCCCCTTGCATCCCATCAGATCGCTATAGATTAAGGCTGGGCTTCTACAACAGCAGGAACAACAGACAGCCCACATACCCTTGGAAAGTGAACAACACTCCACTCAGTGATCACTTGGTCAGGGGAGAAATAAAGAAAGAAACAGACTTCAAGAAATCAAAGAATTCAATGAAAATGAAGATACAACTTACCCCACTAAAAGCAGGTAAACAAAAAGAGGTAACCTTTGCCTCTGCCAAAACTAAAGAAATTAAAGAATTCAATAAAAATGAAGGCACAACTTATCCAAACTTATGGAACACAATGAAAACAGTGCTAAGAGGAAAATTCATAGCTCTGAGTGCCTCCATAAAGAAACTGGAGAGATCTCATATTAGCAACCTAACAGCACACTTGAAAGGTCTAGAACAAAAACAAGTTAACAGACCCAAGAGGAGTAGATGGCAGGAAATAGTCACACTCAAGGCTACCATCAATTAATTAGAAACAAAGAGAACAATACAAAGACTCAACAAAACCAAAAGCTGGTTCTTTGAAGAAATCAACAAGACAGACAAACCCTTAGCCAAACTAACCAAAAGGCACAAAGACAGTGTCTGAATTACAAAATTAGAAATGAGAAGTGTGACATGACAACAAAAACTGAGGAAATACAAAAAAATCATCAGGTCTCACCTCTAAAGCCTGTGCGCCACAAAACTGGATGTGCTCTTGGAATCAGTTCTCGGGAATTTTACTGAGTATTTTTGTGTTAATGTTCAGAAGCAAAATTGGTCTGAAGTTCTTTCTTTTTTGAGTCTTTGAAAGAAGAAAATAAAGGAAGGAAGGAGGTTGGGAGGGAGGGAAGGAAAGAAGGAAGGAAGGAAGGAAGGAAGGAAGGAAGGAAGGAAGGAAGGAAGGAAAGAAGGAAGGGAGAGGGAGAGGGAGAGGGAGAGGGAGAGGGAGAGGGAGAGGGAGAGGGAGAGGGAGAGGGAGAGGGAGAGGGAGAGGGAGAGGGAGAGGGAGAGGGAGAGGGAGAGGGAGAGGGAGAGGGAGAGGGAGAGGGAGAGGGAGAGGGAGAGGGAGAGGGAGAGGGAGAGGGAGAGGGAGAGGGAGAGGGAGAGGGAGAGGGAGAGAGAGGGAGAGGGAGAGAGAAAGACCCAGCCTGCCCCACACTTCAAGCTAAGGAAAGAGAAGAAAAGAGGGAAGAACAATCATTCAACCTATTCTAACCTGGTAGAATGAGAGAGAAATCTACATGAGTACAATCAGGTTGGAGTATATTTCCCAGTGTGAGACACAAGGGGAAAGCTTGCAGCTAAAGAATGCGAGGATGTCTAGACCACACTCCTTCCCAGGGCTCAGGGGTCTCTGTAGAAGAGGAGGTAGAAAGATTTGGGAAAGTAACACACTAAGGCAATTGGTCTCATCAGCCTAGAACAGTTGTGACAGCACACACAGGACCTTTGCACAGCCAGACCCAATCTCAGCATGGAGAGGGGAGGTGGGCATCATGTCCCACACCTCCTAGCTAAAGAGCTATCCGTGACTGATAGCTGCTGAGTCAGTGTTCTTTAAAAGTGCCACATAGCCAAGAATATATGGGGCGGGGTCACAAAGTTGGATAAGTTGAGTGAGTAGAGAAGGGAGAAGTATATAGAAGTTGGGGAAAATAATATGGCCCAAGTACGTAGTACCAAATTCTCAAGGAGAATTAAAAAATAAATAAATAAATAAATAAATAGAAAGATGGAGAAGAAACAGGAACTCCTGACTTGAGACTAACTTTAAAGTGGGTGTCAATGGGGACTGGTATAGATGCAGTCAGTCCTTGTCCAGTCTGTCCCCTGTCACAGGCTTCCTCACACTCTGTTCAACACTTTCATTTGAAACTGGAACCTGTGTTACGTGGGATGTCCTTTCTGGAAGCCATCACTCAGGAAGGAGGAAGTCAGCACTGTTCTGTGTGAGTCAGCTGGGGCTGGTTGGTAGGAAGTAGAGAGATGTCAACAACGCGGTGTGAGTACAACAACGCAGTGTGAGTACAGCCTCCCATTGCAGAACTGCACACACTAGCACCAAAGGACAAGCCAATTACAGTTCACCTGTGGTGGACTCTGCCACTCACAGTCTCCAAAACTCACTCCTAAAATCACCTGAGCTGTCACCACACTAAGAGACTGGGCTCTAACCTCAGCTACCATGAATTTCCCCCACCCTTTGGAGAATTCTTCTTGAGATCTGATTGGATATAGAAGCAGACAAATTGGGCCAAAAGGTTAATATGCATCTGCAATTGAAAACTTTTAATAACTCTATTCCCTAAGAACTCAATGATATTTAATTAAAAATATACAAACTGGGTAGCATTTCCTGTGACACTCTGGCTGTGAGAGTCAATATTTCTCCCAGATGGAAGAGAGACAGGGAAGTCATGTTCTTTGGCTCACACTGTTAAAAAGAAATACAGGGCAAGACTCTTACATCATCTATAAGGCATGAGTGTATTGCTCTCATTTTAAACAAATACAGACCCAGGCTTTCCCTTTGCATTTGCAAGCAGAAAAACCCTGACTCTCTTCCATAAAATACAGTGAACATGGAACACGTGCCACACTGTGATGCAATCGGCTATTAAAATCAGTAACTGCACCAAGCCAGTACTTCCATATGCCATATTGTTCAGAAGGTAGGAAACATACACACAAACACATGCATATACACACACAAACACACATCCACACAAATGCATACACACACAAACACACATGCAAACACACACACAAACACACATCCACACACATGCATACACACAAACACACACACACACATGCATACACACACATACACACACAAACACACATATACACAAACACACATGCATACACACACACTGGCACATACATAATGCACACACACATAGACACACACACACATACAGAGGTACACATACATATGGAAGGTAAGCTATAGAGAAAAGGTGGGGTTTGGCCCATAGTTTGAAGGTACAGGCCATCATAGCAGCAAAGACACAGCAGTGGTGTGTGAGGCAGCTGGTCATATTGCATTTTCTGTGAGGAAGGAAATAGAGAGCTACAGATTCCTTCTATATGCACCTTTAGAAATGTAACAAAATAATTAAGAATAAATTTGGAGGAGCCAAGTATGGTGCACACACCTTGAATTCCAACAATCAGGAGGCAGACGTAGGTGGAGCTCTATGACATCCAGGCTATACGGCTCTATACAGTGAGTTTTAGACCAGCCAGTGCTACACAGTGAGCTTCTCTCAAATAAAAAAATAGATATAATAAATAAATAAATAAAAATTTAAAAATAACGGAGAAAAGTTAAAATTAAAATTTGAAAACCTGGAGGAAATCTGGGTTAAATACACATAAACTGGTCTCCCTACTGTAAGATGTATAAAGGTCTGTAAGATGTTTGAATCTGAAAGGGAGGCTCAGCATGGTCTAGGTTAAAGTGTGGCCATTTTTTCACAGGATGCTGATTTATGTAAGCAGGGGGTGAGAAGGTGCCTTCTGGGAAGCCACACAAGGCCCCTCGAGAGCCTCTCATTGCTTTCCCTACCCCCAACCCCACACCCAGCAAGGCTCCTGGTACATAAGAGGTGAGCTTCCTGCCAACTCTGCTCAGACTTCTATTTCCAGCTCCGTCCTTTGCAGAACTCTAGACTGATGCCCAGAAGCCACTCCCCAACCCCAGCATCTTTGCTGACATGGGATGGACATCTCAGGTGCAGTGTGTTCAAATCTGAACTCAGTACCCTTCCCACCAAACCTGTTTCGCCTGCAGCCTGTGGACCTCAGTTGGTACAAACACCGCCCTCCCAAGGAAGCTTGATACGAGTTTTTCTTGTTGAACCCATTAAAGCACAAAATTTCCACTCCTCTGAAAATCTACCCCAGATGTGATCACCTCTAGTGCTGTCATAGGGCCCCTACCCCAGTGCAGGTCCTCACCCTGTCTCACCCGGCTTCCTGTTTGATGTTCTCACACACACTGCTATGCTCTTCCAGTTTCACAGACTTAACTTTAACTGAGCCCACAGGTCCCTTCTCCTCAAAATCCTGCCCAGCTTTGCATCCCATCAAAGGCTGAAGACTTACAGAAACGCTAAGGAACTTAATCTGGGTTCTTGCCCCCCCCCCAGGCTCCTTCCTCCCCTCCTGCCTCCTCTTTCCTCTGCCTGTTTCACTCTCCCTCACATCCTCTCTCCATTTCTTTCTTCCTCCCACTCAGGATATAATGGCTCCCAAGTTAATGCCCAGACACATCCTGACCACCCTGGCTTCGGTCTCTGCACTAGATTCCCCTGAGACCGGAACATTCCAGCTGATTTGCACATCTCCCATATTTGCTCAGTTCTTACCATCAAGATGAAGTCTATTTTGTGCACTGTGACTAGAGTGAGTCCCCTGCCAGTCTCCTCCTCTCTACCCTTTCTCCAAGTTTCCCACGCCACAGGCCCCTCTTGGAACTGAATATCACTCTACACAAGTGTTCTCTCTCTCTCTCTCTCTCTCTCTCTCTCTCTCTCTCTCTCTCTCTCTCTCTCTCTCTCTCTCTCTCTCTCTCTCTCTCTCTCTCTCTCTCCTCTCTGCTAGAATGCACGCTCCAGAAGAATCACTTCCGTACTATTCCCCAAACAACAAGAAAAACACAAAGCACACAGACCCTATTCAGAGAGGGTCAGCGGAACACGCGCATGCGTGGTGAGTGACCAGCCACGTACCGGAGCTGTTCTGTTCAGGCCCCCTGAGCTCACATCTTTGATTTGACAGAAAGCCAAACCTCATGATCTTTTTACTTTCGAGTGAGATAAAGGTTGTATCTTTCAAAAAGTTGGACAAAGCCAACATGGATGGGATGGGATTGCTTTCCCCAGTCAAAGCAGATAATTGCCCAACAGATTCAACAGCCAACCAGATGCGGTTTTCCGTGGTTTTATTGAAATGTGCTTACCTGGAAGAGTTGTGATCAGGAAAGGCAAGGGAAGGACACGCTGGAGCCTCAAAACATCTGAAGACTTACAGAAACGCTAAGGAACTTAATCTGGGTTCTTGCCCCCCCCCCCCCAGGCTCCTTCTTTTCTCTCAAAACATCGGCTGGCCTGCTAGTCAACGTGGGCCACCTGTCGCAGGCAGTTGTAAGGTGGCGAACTGAGAGGAAATGGGGAACTTTCCAGACAGCAGCGCATCCCTCTAGTCAATCTCGACTTACTGTAGTAATCAAGAGAATTTTAATTTCTAGAGCTTATCTAGAATTATGCAAACTAGCTGCCAAAAAACCAGGCCAGTGCTGTGGAAAATGGAATCCCAGATTCACATGCTGGGGCCCCCGAGAGGTGAGCAGGGTGAGATGGAGTTATGAGAATGGGTCCCTTGTCTGGAGGAGTTAGTGCCCTTCTGAGATAGCCTGGAGTTTTTCTCTCTGCACACAAACTGGATCATAAAAGACTCTGTGTGTACACACAGTGGGAAGCCTGCTGGTGCAGGAAGAGAACTCCCATTAGACACCAATCACACTGGCACGTGGCCATGGACTGACAGCCTCAAGGTCTGTCAGAAAGGATTTCTGCTTTGTGAGACTCCCTACTCTGGAGCATTTTGTTATGTAGCCCCAAAATGTTCATCATTGTCATCGTCATCACCACCACCCCCATCATCATCATCATCTTGGGCCTAGGGGTACAGCTCAATGTATAGCACTCGCCTGGCATGCTTAAAACTCTAACAATAAGGTATTTTCTTAGAGACGATATGTTAAGCATAATATAAAACTTTACTTTTTGTTTTTCAACAAAAGGAAAACATCAGAGCTTAAACTTCTCTTCCACTGTGATCCCTTCAGTCCTCATAGTCTCATGGAAACAATAATGATGATCCGATTGGATTGAGATTCCTTGAAAAGGAGCCCCTCATTGGTCATACAAGTATATAAAAATAATGATCTAATCAGAAGCATTGTGTGACGAACAGCATTCTGCCACAGCATTACTCTTTAACATATATTTATAATTTATAATATATATATATGTATATATATATATGTATATAAAACCACGATTTATAATTTTTAAGGAAAGTTGGGTTGGGGCTGAGGGGAAGAAAGATAGTAAGACTAATGAGAACAGTGTTTGAAAAATAAAATTAGCCAGGCAGTGATAGTGGCACGCCTTTAATCCCAGCACTTGGGAGGCAGAGGTTGGCAGATTTCTGAGTTCGAGGCCAGCCTGGTCTACAGAGTGAGTTCCAGGACAGCCAGGGCTACACAGAGAAACCCTGTCTCGAAAAGCCAAAAAAAAAAAAAATAGAATTAGCATCAGATCCATACATTCTGTATTTTCTACAGGTGTTTGCCTTGCCTTGAGATGTTAGTTAGTGAAGATCTGAAATCATCAACTTTAATTGTTCTCCCTGTGTTCCTTTTGGTATTTTACGGTACGCATTCGTGTATGGACACTTACTTAGACGTGAGCCAGTCCTTCTGTTGCTGGAAACGCACAGCCTCAACACACCTGTGTTGAATGATAAGAGAGGGTGTATGATGACGTACACTATGGAGGAGACCGGAAACAACATGAAGCCTCCGTTGTGGGGAGCTGAGCACCAAGGTTAATACACACAGGTATTATTTACCCACAGACAGTACGGGCAAAGTTGGTAAAACTTTTTAAAACCCTTAGGGAAACAGGCCCATAAACAATATATTATTTATACCACGATAATAGCGCTTCTGTTTTTATATTCATCTGCCAGAGCAGGCTTCTAATGGTCTCATCTTTTATGCAACATATACCATTGGAGAGGAGACATTCATCTAAGTAATTGAGGTGAATTTTAATTTGTTTGGATGCTATGGAAGCCTGAGATGACTAGAGAGAGAAATATACATATATTACCATTTGTGCTGGCTAAAACGGTAGCTCACACTAAAATCAACCATTTGGCCCCTGACTTGGGACTTCCAGCCTCAAAACCTGTCGGAAAATGAAGCTCTATCTTCTGGAAGTGTTTTGTTGTCGTGGCCTGCAAAGATACATGTGAGCCGCAACTTTAAATGATTTCAGCATGCTGAAAGCTAAACATGAGATGACCCAGGACAGCAAAACACACATTTTCCTCCTCCCACGTTTTCACTTCACAGACCAGGGGAGCCCAGATGTCATAAGCACGGTTGGTACAATGGGAGAGACGGTGGAGGAAGAGCCGAAAAGATCATTGTTTTTTTTTTCCTGTCTGAGGATGGGAATGTGACCAAACCATTTGACTTGTAGACTTAGAGAAAAACCGGAGGGGGGGGGGGGAGGGAAGCCACCCCTGGCCTCTCATCAAGAACAGCAGTTTGTTTGACTAAGTTCAGCGCAGTGGTTTGATTTTTCTCTTTCCTTTTAATTAGGAGATCAAGTAGAACCAGATGGCTTCAAGGGTTCCCATGCTTGCTCTGTGGACAGTCCATGATCCCGAGAAGTGGGAGAGTCTTGGTGGTAGGAGCTAAGCTTTCACTCTGCTCTTCTGGTTTTATTGCAACAAGCTGCACAGTTGTTGAGCAATTGCCTCCTCTGGCTCCAGGAAACCAAGACGCAGCATTTCCTAAACCTGGTCATAGGGCCAGGGATATAGGCTGGGCAGGGCACTTGCCTAGCATCACAAAGTCCTGGGCTCAGTCTTCCATAGCTACTTAGGTTAAAATATAGGTGATAGCTGAAGAGACAATGAGCCTCGCCATTCCTGGGCTCCCAGGACTTGTGTCTCAACATCTCATGTCCCTCCCCATCCTACCCCAATATGCTCCCAGCCCCAGTCCTTCAAGAACAGGCAGTTAGAAAGCTGGCCATCTAGCCTGGGAAACACTGGTGTTTCTCAGCAAGAACAGGATTTGCTAAGAAGCATGGCTGTCCATACCTGGTGTGATGGTTTGTATATACTCTGCCCAGGGAGTGGCACTATTAGAAGGTGTGGCCTTGTTAAAGTAGGTGTGTCACTGTGGGTGTGGGATCAAAGACCCTCATCCTAGCTGCCTAGAAGTCAGTATTCTGCTAGCAGCCTTCAAATGAAGATGTAGAACTCTCAGCTCCTCCTGCACCATGCCTGCCTGGATGCTGCCATGCTCCCACCTTGATGATAATGGACTGAACCTCTGAATCTGTAAGCCAGCCCTAAATAAATATCCTTATAAGAGTTGTCTTGGACATGGTGTCTGCTCACAGCAGTAAAACCCTAACTAAGATGCCTGGTCTTTGCCACCACATCATCACTAGGCTCAGGGCCTAAGCTTTCTCATAGACAGAGGCATGTCTCACATGGCAAAATAGAAGCCAGTATTGCATCGATGGCATGGACCTGCCTTGAGAATGCATGTGCCTCCGTCACAAGCCCATTAAGAGCATATATGAGTCTCTTTGCTTTCCACAAAGCAGGGACATTGATGGGCCTTGTGCCATAGTCTCAATGTATCATCCATAACTTACTCTCTGTGGGGCGGGGGACCTTGAGCAATCATAAGAACTCAATGATCTTCAGTCATCACAGTACACAAGATTAAAGCCTATCACCCAAGTCCAGGGACGAGACATGTAATTTGAAACAAAACAACTCCATTCACTTCAGGATGCTGAAACAAATTATACTATTCACTGCCTTATATTTTGCTACAAACTTGTTCTCTCACAGCTCTGAGGCCAACTGTTTACTGTGGGAATCACTCAGTAGAATCCAGGTGTCTGCTGCAGACTGTAGAGTAACGTCCGTGTCTGGCTTTCCCCATCTCCTAGAGCTCTCGTCATCTGTCTCCAGCAACAGATGGTCAATCTTCCCATGGAAGACCTCTGACCTTTTCTCTTGGCTTCCTCTTCTACAGTTAGGAGTCTGTGTTAGCTACTTTTCTGTTGCTGTGATAAAATATGATGAACAAAAGTCACTTACAGAATGAGATTTTTTTTTTCTTGGTTTATGGCTCCATGGCAGAGAGGCATGGCAGCGGATGGCTAAGATACCGTATCTCAACCACAAAGAGAGAAAAAGCCCTGGAGGTAGACCATGTAGCCCACCCCCAGTTACATACTCCCTCCAGCAGGGCTGCCTGTGCTAAATCATTTTATAAACTCCCCCAAATAGTACCAGTGGACTTGGGGCCACGTTTTTTATGTAATCCTATGTTAAAAGCTTTTTGCATGAGCCTACAGGGGACCTTTCTCATTCTAACCACCAAATGACCCTTGAGACCACACTGACTGAGTCGAACGTGCTAGGATAATACCCTAGTATAAGGTTAGATAGGTAACAACCGTAATGAATTCTCTGTGGTCATTTAAATCAATGATTCCAGCTTCCAGGGATGAGATTCCGATCATTATTCTGTCTACCAGAGCAATTAAACAAAAAGACACCTACCTCTGGAGCAACACATGGATGCATTCTTACTGCAGTTGAATCACTACAATGAAGACAGAACTACCAGGAGCTCACCAGAACGGGTAAGAGAACGTCTCCTGAGTGAAGGATGAAGAGCTCCACTCTCAGAAATTAGTCACTCGGCACATGTGTGCGCTTCACAAACAAAAGAAAAGTGGGAACTCACTCAGGGGACCCGCACTTAGCCATGTAGGAAGGGACACAAGGAGCAGGCACATTCTTGAGCCTATATGGGTGAGGTCTAGCATTCCTGACATCAGCTCAAGAGGTAGGCCCACCACAGAATCCTGAGCAGATTCCCCCACACTGTGAACTTCACATAGCATGTTGGAACTGAGGATTAGCTGTGGCTTAGACTATCTTTGAGAACCCATTCAACAGGTATCAGCTCACCAGGAGCAAATTCTAGACCTCCACATATGCTACAAAATGCCTGATTATCCAGTGGTAACAATGGCGGGCCCCATAGCACCTGGCTTCCAACAGGTACATCCAGCAAATCGCCCACTCCTCAGCTCATCCCTCTGTGTGGAAAAAACAGCACAGAAGTAACTACGTTTTCTGTTTCGACTTTACCAGGGCTATTTCTGAGTGCAAAGCCACTTTAGATGTGCCATCATCTTTGGCATTTCCCACATAACAGCTTTGCTCTTCTCTCTAATTGAAGGGAAGGACTCAGAAGCCAATCTGAAGCAGTCCCATGAACACTCTCCCTGAAGATCAGAACCTCTCCCAGGACCAATATCAGTCCCAAGCTATGCTTTTGCAAACAATCAAAAGTCTCATTTCCCTGTAGAGAAACTAGCATGACTCCATGTTCAAGAGAATTTTCCCAGCCGATGGAAGTGCCTTCCCTCAAGGGAAGGTCTCTGGCGGGCAGAGGGGGGAAGCTTTGTTGCTCCTCTTCATAATGTCATAAATTAAGGAGGAGATCAATCCTGCCATTTCAATTTGTACCTAGCTGAAGGTCAGGCAGAAGCACGCAATAAATTCTGTTTTGGATTTAAGAAATTAGAGTCCAACTGATTCCTTCTACCCCTAAAAGTTCAGATCTGGCCTTCCCAGTCAAGAATTCCTTCCCTGGCCATTAGGAGACTCTTGTTCTGCGTGGAAGGCTTGCCTGGTTGTTCTTTTCAGTCCCAACAGAAAAAAATAAAATAATTCTACTGATTTTATAATTCATCCAAAATTCTGTATCTTTACACACACACACAGTAAGCAACATTCAATGGCTATCAAAAGGCTACTCAGAGGCTCTTGGTGGCCTCCTGTGAGAGCAATGGCCACCCACTGGTGACCAGTGAATGAAACCCTCTCAGAACAAGGTAGACATTGTCACTGAACTACAACATACCACGGCAGAGGAAGTGCCATGTGGTGTGTGAGCATAAGAGTTCCCAGTGAGTCCCCCAGTGAGGAACTTACCTATCTGGAATGCTCTGTCTCTCTGGCTTGCATCTCTGCCTTAATCAAAACTGTATTGATAAAAAGGGATTGGATAGAAACCAACAGGACTGAGTCATTGTCAGACGGTCCCCACGTTAGTCACCGTGTCTTTAATGTACTAAAACCAGCATCATAGAAAAGAAATGTCCGCAGCCGTTAAGCCCCAAACCTTGATCCATTGTGAGGCTTTCCCACTGTGCACACAGACAGCACAACACAAAACATGGCTCTTGCCTCAAAGGGAAAAGGATATAGTTTGTTCTGGAGCCAAATCTGAGTGACCATGACCTTGGAACAGAGAGATCCAGATTACCCCAAATGCCGTGTTCCTATGTGATAACAATTGCAGTGGAGTTTTATAGTAACAGAGAAAATAAAATTGTAAAGACAGGAAATATTAGGTAAGAAGGCAGGTAGGTAGGTGATGGCAAAGGAAGCTTTATCTCATGATATTCTTAGACTTGGGGCCGGTTGAATTTCAAGGCCTGTTTGTACATTCCAAAATGTGCTGTTTGCAATTAGTTACCTGATGTCACAAGGGTGTTGGGCCAAACACAGAGGGGTGATAGGGGCTAACATAGCATCTGGGGTTTAATAGTCCAACTCTCCACGACTAGTTCATGGCATAAATTTGGCTGGCAGTCAGTAGAAAGTGTTCTTGGAATTCTGACTCCTGTACTTTTCCTGGACTCAAGATACACAGCTACACTGTGCTATCTTGTGATGCTGGGGAGAGGCAGAGCCTCAAAGTCACTCAGCCACATGGTCACAGGGTAAATGACAGGGCTGGATCTGCAGCTAGTGACTTCTCTGTTTTCTACTTATGATGGATTTCTGGAGACCCCACTCCACTGTAAGTCAAAGAGCTCCTGTCCTCCCTCCCACTGGTGGCGGGTGGGGGGGGGGAGATTGGGATGGGAGCCATTTGCAGCCCAACCTAGAATCCCAAACCCGAAATCCCACTTTGCCCTATCCCTTTGCAACTTAGAGTCAAACAAAGCCTACCCAACTGGGTTAAAATTTCTGACTGAGAACCAAAGCAAACACAGGGAAGCAAATATTCAATAACTTGGGCAGCTGAGAAAACATTAATATTTTCAGTGAACTGGAATCTAACTTTAAATTATTATAAATGAGAATCTTCCCATGACGTGTTTCCAAGACTTTCCCAAATCAAACCACAGAGGACATCAGATAAGCACAAAACTTCCAGAAAGAGAAAAGCAGAAGGGGCCACTGACTGCACGCTCGTCATCTGTGGAATTAATTAAGAACACTTCACACACACACACACACACATACACACACACACACACACACACACACACACACACACAGCAAAGTACTCTGAGTAAAAGCCACCAAGCCTTCAACATCAGGACCCAAAAAGGTAAACGGGAATCTTTCAGAATTCACACTGAGGCCATGGGGCACCCTTCAGGAATTCAGTCTCATTTCCAAGTTATCAGGCAGCTCGTGCAGTGTGTCTGGATTCAACAGCACCAGAAAGGGGTACTGGATCACACACCTGCTTCCTAAAGTCCACATGACTTTCCCATGTGGTAAACACAAGCATCCTCTGAATTGTGGCAGAAAGCTACTTCTGGTGGAAACCTCTGTCCTGGTCCCATGAGAAGTTCTGTGACTCCATAACCCCACGAGAGACTGTGGGGAAGTCGGCCATGTAGCAAATACACACAGAACTCTGTGCCATCCTCAATCATAAGGAACAAAACCGATACTTTCTCTTTTATCAACACATGCCCCCTCTGCCTTCATCTTTGGCTTAACTGGTTTAAGGATGAGGTTAAAGTCTAGACACTCTTCTTAGAACGGCTGCCCTTCTCTTCCACCTGCCATGCTGCAAAGCCATGAGAAACTGCTTCCTCCCAGGAGGCCCTGAGGTCTAGGGTTCTCTGTTCCCATGCTGGACTCAACAGCAGGAAGTGGATGATAGTCTACCATGACCATGATGAGCAAAGCCCCCAAGGTTACCCTGAATGACTACACACACTGGGCAGACAGAGAAACTATCACTGTTGCAAGCAGTGTGTCCCACCAGACATCAGGGAATGTCAAAAAATGTAGAAACCCCTCCCCCTGCTCTCTGTTCTCTTTGTGTCTCTCTGTCAATGTCTCTCTCTCTCTCTCTGTCTCTGTCTCTGTCTCTCTCTCTCTCTGTCTCTCTCTCTCTGTCTCTCTCTCTGTCTCTCTGTCTCTCTGTTTCTCTGTCTCTCTCTCTGTCTCTCTCTCTCTCTCTCTCTCTCCCTCCCTCCCTCCCTCCCTCCCTCCCTCCCTCCCTCTCTCTCTATCCCTCCTGCCCCCTTCAAATCTAGATCCATATCCAACCCCAGGAATGACTGCAATTTCCTTCAGGGGGTTCCCCATGTCCTAAAGACCCAAGAATGAGACCAGACATCAAATCACTTTTGGAAAATCTTATAAACAAAACTTATAACCTGTCTCTTCTTCTGTGGGCAGAAGCTTCAGGTGGGAGACAATGGACCGAGGGCACAGCAGTGAGGAAGCAGAAGAAGCCATTGACTGTCACCCACATTCAAACCATGCCTGTGTGTCTGGGATGTCTTCTCTAGACCAGCACATAGGACCTCATCACACTCCCGTGGGTGGTTAGGGTCACCGTGCTTTGAGAAGGAGGTATGGCCGCCATTGTCTGTCACTTTGGAGTCTAGCTCAGGTAATTTCAAGGAAAAGAGCGAGTTGCTATGAGGATGGTGTGGCTGTGATCTAAAAGGAGGGAGAAGACAGGAATGGCACTCTCCTATGCTCCAATTCCAGTTTCAACTCGTCCACATCTGGCCCCATATGACTGACAGCTCAGCTTCCACACCTGCCCACTCTCAGCAGCTAAAGCTCCCACCACTGTGGCTTCGCTCCTGGACACATTCCCTCAGGCAGGCACCTGAGGGTGGTGGGTAACTATGTGTCAGGAAGGGAGATGTTTGCCTGGGTGCACATCAGAGTCTCTAGGCTGAAGTACAGTTTACATAATCCCCACTCAATACTCTGTCTCTGTTTTCACTGATACAGTCATTATTTCTAGATGCCTGAATACTACTTTATTGGAATTATTTTTCTTTTTTGAGTCAAAGGATCAATAATATTAATTTATTAGTTCCACAAATATGTCTTGAGCACAGTCGTGCCTATAGGAGACATGGCTCCAGGGACCCTACCTGACACTGAGATCTGTAGATGCAGAGTCTATATATCAAGAGCATGGAAATTTGCATATAATCTACATATAGGCTCTCCTAGGATGCTATATCATCTCTGGATTACTTATGATGCTTAACATGATAGAAATGATGCAGCAGTAGTTACTGTACTGTGTGTTTTCCCATGAATAATTACAAAGGAAAACTACAGATGCCACCTTTTCCTGGATAGTTTTGATACAATATTGCCTAAAGCCACAGGCACAGAAGCAGATGACAAAGACCACGTGAACCAAGCCCCTGCCAGGCTCTGCTCTGGGCATTCTCCATAACAAACGAGAGAGGCAAAGCTCTGCCTGTCAGAGCTTCTACTGGAGAGAGGGGGAAGGGGAGAAGGGGAGAAAGGGAGATGGAGGGGGAGAGGGGGAGAGGGCGGGAGGGGGAGAGAGAGGGGGAGAGGTGGAGAGGGAGAGGGGAAGAGGGAGGAGGAGAGGGGAGAGAGGGAGAGGTGGGAGGCGGAGAGGGCGGGAGGGGGGAGGAGGAGAGGGGGAGGAAAAGGATTAAGTAAAGAGCACTAGTCATAGTAGCTCTCTAAAGAGGAATGAAGTCACCAAGAGTACAAAGTGTGGTGAGGAGCACAGAGGAGTGTTTGGATGCCTGAATGAGGTTTCCATGAGCTGGTAGTGTCACAGTGACGACAAGGAATAAGGATGTGAGACATGTCATCAGGGACAAGAGATCGCCAAGAAGAAGCCGAATCTCTACTGTCCAGGCCTTCAAACTCATTCTGGGAGAGGGCAATATACACATTTCTTATAACCCACATGTCTTCGGTCCTGCAAACATTTCATGATGGCTTACACTCCTGTTAGTGAGGCAGTGACAAATACACCCAAGGTTAGAAAATACAAGGAACACCGGGCAGCACTCATCACCTTAGCACCTGAGCGCACTCTGTTGCTGAATATTCCCAGCCAAGGTAGACAAGGGCATGTGTGTAATCCTGGACTGTGAAACTTGATCCAGGGAGAATAACAAAATGTTATCGTTGCACTCTCTCCACGGCTGTGCTCTGAGGGCTTTACAGTAATGACATGGCATAGGGACCCCTCCCCAAACCAAGGCCTCCACCACCCCCCCATCCCCACCCCAGTACCAGCACAAGGAGGATGCCAAGAGACCAGGAGCCTGGGAGATGAAGCCAGCCTCTGTAGGGATCCCTACCTCAGGGCCCCACTGGCTCAGGAGGAAGGCCATGGACTCTACCCACAGATAAAACCGAGAAGAACATCAAAGGGACTTAAGGGATGAGCTTTTGTGATTCCAGAACTAGGGGTGGAAGAGGGGCTGTCAGGCCTGACCCTCCTGGAAGTCTTAACCCTTGGGAGAGTTCATCAGACAGTGTGGAGAAATCAAAGATGTCAAGGGGCCTTCAAGTCTCAGCCAGCTTCCCAGCATCCCCATCTCTCTCATTTCCCTGTCATGGCCATCCACTGTCATCTTCCCATTTTCCTTGTCCTTGACAGGCCCATCACCTACCAGCTGATGTTCTCCCCTTCATCTTCCTCTCCCATTTGTTTTTGTTTGTATGAAACAGCCATGTAAGAAATGCCTTATGAGACTGCTCTGGTTGGGGAGGCAGAAATCCGGCCTACTTAGGGCCACAAGCCTCTTCCGGTCAGAAAAGCACCAGGGTAGCTAGGGCGCAGGGTCGGCTGACACTCGCCAGCTACCCACAACACCCGCCACAGGATCTTAAGACTTCTGGTGAGTGGAACACAGCTTCTGCTCCAAACCAATTGCGCGTGGGACCTGAGACTGCATTAGTTAGGGAAGCAGAAAACCGGCCTGAGTAGGACCACAGGCCTCTTCCGGCTGGACCAGCACCGGGGTACCACCAGCTACCCACGACCCCCGCCAGAGGATTTTGAGACTGCTGGTGAGTGGGACACAGCTTCTGCTCCAATCTTTAAGCAGTGACAACGACAACAACTAACCCCAGAGATTACCAGATGGCGAAAGGTAAACGTAATAATCTTACTAACAGAAACCAAGACCACTCACCAACATCAGAACCCAGCAATCCCACGTCGCCCAGTCCAGGGCACCCCAACACACCGGAAAAGCTAGACACGGATCTAAAAGCATATCTCCTGATGATGGTAGAGGACTTCAAGAAGGACTTTAATAACACACTTAAAGAAATACAAAGGAACACTGGTAAACAGGTAGAAGACAATAAAGAGGAAGCACAAAAATCCCTTAAAGAATTGCAGGAGAACACTGCTAAAGAGTTACAAATCCTTAAAGAAAAACAGGATAACATAATCAAACAGGTAGAAGTCCTTACAGAAAAACAGGAAAACACATCCAAACAGATGATGGAAATGAACAAAACCATACTAGACCTAAAAAGGGAAGTAGACACAATAAAGAAAACCCAAAATGAGGCAACACTGGAGATAGAAACCCTAGGAAAGAAATCTGGAACCATAGAAACCAGCATCAGCAACAGAATACAAGAGATGGAAGAGAGAATCTCAGGTGCAGAAGATTCCATAGAGAACATCGGCACAACAATCAAGGAAAATGTAAAATGCAAAAAGATCCTAACTCAAAACATCCAAGAAATACAGGACACAATGAGAAGACCAAACCTACGGATAATAGGAGTGGATGAGAATGAAGATTTTCAACTCAAAGGACCAGCAAACATCTTCAACAAAATTATAGAAGAAAACTTCCCAAATCTAAAGAAAGAGATGCCCATGAACATACAGGAAGCCTACAGAACTCCAAATAGACTGGACCAGAAAAGAAATACCTCCCGACACATAATAATCAGAACAACAAATGCTCTAAATAAAGATAGAATACTAAAAGCAGTAAGAGAAAAATGCCAAGTAACATATAAAGGCAAGCCTATCAGAATTACACCAGATTTCTCACCAGAGACTATGAAAGCCAGAAGATCCTGGACGGATGTTATACAGACACTAAAAGAACACAAACTCCAGCCCAGGCTACTATACCCAGCCAAACTCTCAATTAACATAGATGGAGAAACCAAAGTATTCCACGACAAAACCAAATTCACACATTATCTCTCCACGAATCCAGTCCTTCAAAGGATAATAACAGAAAAAAACCAATACAAGGACAGGAACCATGCCCTAGAAACAACAAGAAGGTAATCCCACAACAAACCTAAAAGAAGACAGCCACAAGAACAGAATGCCAACTTTAACAACAAAAATAACAGGAAACAACAATTACTTTTCCTTAATATCTCTTAATATCAATGGACTCAACTCCCCAATGAAAAGACATAGACTAACAAACTGGCTACACAAACAAGACCCAACATTTTGCTGCTTACAGGAAACTCATCTCAGAGAAAAAGATAGACACTACCTCAGAATGAAAGGCTGGAAAACAATTATCCAAGCAAATGGTATGAAGAAAAAAGCTGGAGTAGCCATTCTAATATCGGATAAGATTGACTTCCAACCCAAAGTCATTAAAAAAGACAGGGAGGGACACTTCATACTCATCAAAGGTAAAATCCTCCAAGAGGAACTATCAATCCTGAATATCTATGCTCCAAATACAAAGGCAGCCACATTCATTAAAGAAACTTTAGTAAATCTCAAAGCACACATTGCACCTCATACAATAATAGTGGGAGACTTCAACACACCACTTTCACCAATGGACAGATCATGGAAACAGAAACTAAACAGGGACACAGAGAAACTAACAGAAATTATGAATCAAATGGATCTGGCAGATATCTACAGAACATTCTATCCTAAAACAAAAGGATATACCTTCTTCTCAGCACCTCATGGTACCTTCTCCAAAATTGACCACATAATTGGTCACAAAACAGGCCTCAACAGATACAAAAATATTGAAATTGTCCCATGCATCCTATCAGATCACCATGGACTAAGGCTGATATTCAATAACAAAATAAATAATAGAAAGCCAACCTTCACGTGGAAACTGAACAACACTCTTCTCAATGATACCTTAGTCAAGGAAGGAATAATGAAAGAAATTAAGGACTTTTTAGAGTTCAATGAAAATGAAGCCACAACATACCCAAACTTATGGGATGCAATGAAAGCATTTCTAAGAGGAAAACTCATAGCTCTGAGTGCCTCCAAAAGGAAACTAGAGAGAGCACACATTAGCAGCTTGACAACATACCTAAAAGCACTAGAACAAAAGGAAGCAAATTCACCCAAGAGGAGTAGATGGCAGGAAATAATCAAACTCAGGGGCGAAATCAACCAAGTGGAAACAAGAAGAACTATTCAAAGAATCAACCAATCAAGGAGCTGGTTCTTTGAGAAAATCAACAAGATAGATAAACCCTTAGCCAGACTCACTAGAGGGCACAGGGAAAGCGTCCTAATTAACAAAATCAGAAATGAAAAAGGAGACATAACAACAGATCCTGAAGACATCCAAAACACCATCAGATCCTTCTACCAAAGGCTATACTCAACAAAACTGGAGAACCTGGATGAAATGGAGAAGTTCCTAGACAGATACCAGGTACCAAAGTTGAATCAAGATCAGGTTAATGATCTAAACAGCCCTATATCCCCCAAAGAAACAGAAGCAGTCATTAATAGTCTCCCAACTAAAAAAAGCCCAGGACCAGATGGGTTTAGTGCAGAGTTCTATCAGACCTTCAAAGAAGATCTAATCCCAGTTCTTCACAAACTATTCCACAAAATAGAAACAGAAGGTACTCTACCCAACTCATTCTATGAAGCCACAATTACTCTGATACCTAAACCACAAAAAGACCCAACAAAGATAGAAAACTTCAGACCAATATCCCTTATGAATATTGATGCAAAAATCCTCAATAAAGTTCTTGCTAACCGAATCCAAGAACACATTAAAACAATCATCCATCCTGACCAAGTAGGTTTCATCCCAGGGATGCAGGGATGGTTCAATATACGGAAATCCATCAACGTAATCCAGTATATAAACAAACTCAAAGACAAAAACCACATGGTCATCTCGTTAGATGCGGAAAAAGCATTTGACAAGATCCAACACCCATTCATGATAAAAGTCTTGGAAAGATCAGGAATTCAAGGCCCATACCTAAACATGATAAAAGCAATCTACAGCAAACCAGTAGCCAACATCAAAGTAAATGGTGAGAAGCTTGAAGCAATCCCTCTAAAATCAGGGACTAGACAAGGCTGTCCACTTTCTCCATACCTATTCAACATTGTACTTGAAGTCCTAGCCAGAGCAATTCGACAACAAAAGGAGATCAAAGGGATACAAATTGGAAAAGATGAAGTCAAAATATCACTTTTTGCAGATGATATGATAGTATATATAAGTGACCCTAAAAATTCCACCAGAGAACTCCTAAGCCTGATAAACAGCTTCGGCGAAGTAGCTGGATATAAAATTAACTCAAACAAATCAATGGCCTTTCTCTACACAAAGAATAAACAGGCTGAGAAAGAAATTAGGGAAACAACACCCTTCTCAATAGTCACAAATAATATAAAATATCTTGGCGTGACTCTAACTAAGGAAGTGAAAGATCTGTATAATAAAAACTTCAAGTCTCTGAAGAAAGAAATTCTAGAAGATCTCAGAAGATGGAAAGATCTCCCATGCTCATGGATTGGCAGGATCAACATTGTAAAAATGGCTATCTTGCCAAAACAATCTACAGATTCAATGCAATCCCCATCAAAATTCCAACTCAATTCTTCAACGAATTAGAAAGTGCAATCTGCAAATTCATCTGGAATAACAAAAAACCTAGGATAGCAAAAACTCTTCTCAAGGATAAAAGAACCTCTGGTGGAATCACCATGCCGGACCTAAAGCTTTACTACAGAGCAATTGTGATAAAAACTGCATGGTACTGGTATAGTGACAGACAAATAGACCAATGGAATAGAATTGAAGACCCAGAAATGAACCCACACACCTACGGTCACTTGATCTTCGACAAGGGAGCTAAAAACATCCAGTGGAAGAAAGACAGCATTTTCAACAAATGGTGCTGGCACAACTGGTTGTTAACATGTAGAAGAATGCGAATCGATCCATTCCTATTTCCTTGTACTAAGGTCAAGTCTAAGTGGATCAAGGAACTTCACATAAACCCAGAGACACTGAAACTTATAGAGGAGAAAGTGGGGAAAAGCCTTGAAGATATGGGCACAGGGGAAAAATTCCTGAATAGAACAGTAATGGCTTGTGCTGTAAGATCGAGAATTGACAAGTGGGACCTCATGAAACTACAAAGCTTCTGCAAGGCTAAAGACACCATCAATAAGACAAAAAAACCACCAACAGATTGGGAAAGGATCTTCACCTATCCTAAATCAGATAAGGGACTAATATCCAATATATATAAAGAACTCAAGAAGGTGGACTCCAGAAAGTCAAATAACCCCATTAAAAAAATGGGGCTCAGAACTGAACAAAGAATTCTCACCTGAGGAATACCGAATGGCAGAGAAGCACCTGAAAAAATGTTCAACATCCTTAATCATCAGGGAAATGCAAATCAAAACAAATCTGAGATTCCACCTCACACCAGTCAGAATGGCTAAGATCAAAAATTCAGGTGACAGCAGATGCTGGCGAGGATGTGGAGAAAGAGGAACACTCCTCCATTGTTGGTGGGATTGCAAGCTTGTACAACCACTCTGGAAATCAGTCTGGCGGTTCCTCAGAAAATTGGACATAGTACTACCGGAGGATCCAGCAATACCTCTCCTGGGCATATATCCAGAAGATGTCCCAACCGGTAAAAAGGACACATGCTCCACTATGTTCATAGCAGCCCTATTTATAATAGCCAGAAGCTGGAAAGAACCCAGATGTCTCTCAACAGAGGAATGGATACAGAAATTATGGTACATTTATACAATGGAGTACTACTCAGCTAATAAAAAGAATGAATTTATGAAATTCCTAGCCAAATGGATGGACCTGGAGGGCATCATCTTGAGTGAAGTAACACAATCACAAAAGAACTCACACAATATGTATTCACTGATAAGTGGACATTAGCCCAAAACTTAGGATACCCAAGATATAAGATACAATTTGCTAAACACATGAAACTCAAGAAGAATGAAGACCAAAGTGTGGACACTGTGCCCCTTCTTAGAATTGGGAACAAAACACCCAGGGAAGGAGTTACAGAGACAAAGTCCGTAGCTGTGATGAAAGGATGGACCATTTAGAGACTGCCGTATCCAGGGATCCATCCCATAATCAGCTTCTAAACGCTGACACCATTGCATACACTAGCAAGATTTTGCTGAAAGGACCCAAATATAGCTGTCTCTTGTGAGACGATGCTGGGGCCTAGCAAACACAGGAGTGGATGTTCACAGTCAGCTATTGGATGTATCACAGGGCTCCCAATGGAGAAGCTAGAGAAAGTACCCAAGGAGCTAAAGGGATCTGCAACCCTATTGTTGGAACAACATGATGTACTAACCAGAACCCCGGAGCTCTTGTCTCTAGCTGCATATGTAGCAAAAGATGGCCTAGTCGGCCATCAATGGAAAGAGAGGCCCATTGGACTTGCAAACTTTATATGCCCCAATATAGGGGAATGCCAGGGCCAAAAGAATGGGAATGGGTGGGTAGGGAAGTGGGGGGGGGCGCTATGGGGGACTTTTGGGATAGCATTGGAAATGTAATTGAGGAAAATATGTAATAAAAACATTAAAAATTAAAAAAAAAAAGAAATGCCTTATCTCTTTTTCTGCTCGTGGCTCTTCAGTCCGTACTGGCCTTAAAGAGCAGCAGTGTGTTACCACATACAGAATACCACAAGTTTCCTACTCTGGACCCGGTTACCACACTCCTGAGTATGTGTGCTCAGCAAGTGAGTCACCAGGAGCCCAAAGGAAAAAGGTCACACACACATTATGTCCTTTGTGGCATCTCCAAAAGTCTATAGTGACAATGTGCATAAGCTCTAAGACTTGGGTGGGTTAGTAACCTCTTTCATGTGATTCACTGGGAGACTTTGTGTCCATTAAGAATCCTGATTAGAAACACTGTAGCAGCTTGGGAAACCCTGACTGTTAATGTGAAAAGAGAAGGATACAAAATTACTACTGCTCATTACAATTATGGGCATTCAAAGAAGGCTGGGTCCCCCCCCCATGTGTTGTGTTATTTTTAATAAAAATGTAAGGCTTGAGGATATAGCTCAGAGGTGGATCACTTGCCTTTAGTTCTACCCCCAAAAACAACAAAAATAAATAAACGCAAACAACATGAGCAGATCCCAAAGCTTTGTTGAGAAACCCAGCACAAGGGAGATTCAGTTTTCTGCCTGCGCCCATGGGCATTGCCTCTTACATATTTGGTTTAGGAAGTTTCTCCCTCCCTCCCTCTTTCCTTTCCTCCCTCTTAAATCGCTTCCCCAAAGGTTGGCTCTAGGCAGGAAGCGTTCTTTATCTGTAGTTGTCTTAGTTAGGGTTGGGAGTGCTGGGATGAAGCGCCATGACCAAAAGCAAATTGGGGAGGAAAAGGTTTATTTGACTTAAACTTCCACAGCACTGTTCATCATCAAAGGAAGTCAGGACAGGAACTCAAACAGGGCAGGAACCTGGATGCAGCAGCTGATACGGGGGGGGGGTGTGTGCTGCTTGCTGGCTTGCTCCCCATGGCTTGCTCAGCCTGCTTTCTTATAGAACTCAAGACACCAACCCATGGATGGCACCACTCAAAATGAGCTGGTCCCTACCCCATCAATTACTAATTAAGAAAATGTCCTATAGGCTGCCCACAGCCCAATCTTGTGGAGGCATTTTCTTAATTGAGGTTTCCTCCTCTCAGATGACCTAAGAATAGCCATCACAGTAGTCATCCTGTTGTATGTCAGGCAAACATGATAGGTGGCTCCTGTATTGTGATCCCACTGTGTGCAAGTCACATGCTATGTGCCATCTTGCACAGCAGGTCATATCCCATCATGGCTCCATCACCTACCTTCTTCATCTCAGAACTCCACTTCCATCCGTCATTCCAATCAAGGGCCTGACATTCCCTCTTGCTTTCCCTTCATCTCCAGATCCTACATCCTTGGCCATCCTACCTGCTCTCTAAGCTCACGACCTCCTTGGCCACCAATGCTCTCCTTAAGTGAGATGATCCTGTTTTTCTCCAACATTGATCATCTTGCCCGATGGCCCAGATTTATATCTTCATGAATTAATCTCGTTGTCTAGCCCTACTTCTGTCCCAAGGGAAGGAAACACACTATGGATTTGTCTTAAAGCAAAGTCCCTCACAGTGCTCAATGCAGAGTAAGCAAGTGCTGCTGTTGATTGGATAATCAATAAGGAGACCAAGGAAGGGGACACGTGGGAATTGGGGCATAGACTTCCTTCCACACCTGTTCTACATCTCATCTACCTGTCATATTAAAGCTCCCCTAAGCCCTAAAATGCTCACTAACTATTGCAAAATATGTGTGGACATCCATAAACATGAAGCCATCTGCAGCTAATTTTTCAAACCTTTAAACCAGCACAAATGAATATGTATTACTAACAATATCAGTACTGATTAGTAAGATGTTCTAAAGCAGATTAAAGGCTATAGGCAATATTATTAATAACCCAATTATCAGCAGGATAACTTTCTAGATTTAATGTTGGAGTTATAAAGAATAACACAAAATGATTTTTTTGAAAATGTTTTGAGTAATTTTTATCTGACACATTAAAAGATGAAAAGATGCATAATACAGTACTTAAGCATGCATATTCAATGAATTATATCTGTGTTTTTTAATCTAGAGTGTTACATATTTCCAAATGGAGAATTTATGCTATAGAATTATCATATATTGCAGGTGTATAAATCACTGAATCACTGACCATACTAAAAACAGAGCACTCAGTCGTGTGCATGCTTGAGTCTCTCTCTCTCTCTCTCTCTCTCTCTCTCTCTCTCTCTCTCTCTCTCTCTCTCTCTCTCTCCCTTCTTTCCTCCCTCTGTCTCTCCATCTCTGTCCTTCTCTGCCTATCCATCTCTGTCTGTCCATCTCTGTCTGTCCATCTCTGTCTCTCTGTCTCTGTCTCTCTGTCTCTGTCTGTCTCTGCCTGTCTGTCTCTGCCTGTCTGTCTCTCTTGCCATCTATCTATTTATCTATCTCTCATAGAACTCTCTCCTCTGCAACAGCTATCGGCACTGTGAGAAGACCAGGTTCACACTAAGGCCCCAGGGAGAGCCTTTGAGACACTCTTCTGAGATCGGTTCTGTGCTGTGCTTATCGTCCTGGAGAAGATGGTTGTCTTAGGGTTTCTATTCCTGCACAAACATCATAACCAAGAAGCAATTTGGGGAGGAAAGGGTTTATTCAGCTTACACTTCCACATTGCTGTTCATCACCAAAGGAAGTCAGGACTGGAAATCAAGCAGGTCAAGAATCAGGAGCTGATGCAGAGGCCATGGAGGGATGCTGCTTACTGTCTTCCTTCCCCTGGCTTGCTCACCTTGTTTTCTTATAGAACGCAGGACCACAAGCCCAGGGATGGCACCACCTACAATGGGCCCTCCGCCCTTGCCTTGCAGCTGGATCTCATGGAGGCATTTCCTCAACTGAAGCTCCTTTCTCTGTGATAACTCCAGCCTGTGTCAAGTTGACACACAAAACCAGCCAGTACAATGGGTTTGAGTTGGGTTAAGAAGTCAATTGGAATCAAGTACTGGGAAAGGAGTGTTAGAGATGGGAAGCCTAGTGCACAGAGAACAGAGACCAAGGACAGAAGCGGGCCCTCCAGCATGGTTCGAATCCTCATTTAATGTGGTAAGAGGGCTTTTAGAAACCCCATAACCTTCTAGCTTCATAAATGGCCAGAGGCATCTGCAGGTACTTATCCAATTAGACATGAACCTGAGGACACTTGAGCCTTCTCTCATCCTCACCTCTGCCATCAAAAAGAACATTACGCTGTTTCTGAGTGCACCATCTCTATTTCCCATCTCACTAAGAACGGTCCAGGCCATCTGCACACAAGCACTCCTATGCCATTTGTGACCAATGGCCAGCTCGCCATCTCTGAACTTGACTGATGGTCTTCAGTTATTTTCTTATGAGAAAGGTCATTTGGTCGGTTTTCAGAATCTCAGGTTCAAGTGGTGGCAAAGTCAACGCACCTTCCAAGATGCGCACCATGAGCACCTGATCCCCCTCCCAAAGCCGACTGCTTAGTCATGTGGCCTCTGAGTCTCTTCACAGAAGGCTCTAACGCATGAAAAAAGGAGACAGGCTACATTAGTAGTCTCACTAGCTTCTCAGCCTGTGCCTCAGTGTGGATCACAATCAGAACTTTCCAAAACAACAGGAGGGAGTCTTGCTTGAACTATCCTATGCCCCAAACTGGAAATAAACGGAACTTCTTGAGCCATAGATTTTAAATCACTTAGCCCCAAAAAGGGGCAACATTAATGCCAGTTGTGTGATACATCAAAAGAACGAAAGGACCATGTGCAAGCGTGGGCACAGCGCCATTGTCCAGTGGCTTCTCTCTCTCTTGAGTATAATTCGAGGTCCTGATCTGTCTCCCTGTGTGCTTCTCTCTAAATATGTGGGTATATTCTAAACATCCTTGCTACACACACACCTGTATGCTGTAAGGATAAGGTTACAGATCCTATGGCCAAAAGATAGAAGACCATTGCTTGAGTGTTGGATTAGCCAGGACACTATAAATCAACTTCAGAAGAACTGTCTCTCTTTACCAAAAGATATCTTAATGCCCACAGTTAAGTGTGATCCATATGCTAGTTACCAGGCTTTTAAGAAATAAATCTCCTGACATATGCTTTCTCTGGTGGTGGCACTGTTCCAGAACTAACTAGAAAATCAGATAAAACCCTGAAGCATTTACTCGAAGGACCTGGAGAGTAGCCAAGAGAAGCAGGACACCAGAATGCCAAGAGAAGGGGCCGTGGGGGAGCTGGCCTGAGTATTGCTTCCAACCAAGGCACTGGCTGATGTCTGCCTTTAGGGTGGGCTGACTCAGTACAGATCTGTGGCCAAGGACAAAGGAGCCACTGGAACTTGGAGGACCCGCATAGAATGGGGGAACACAGGTTTCAGGGCTGGTCCTGCCATGCTCCTTAGCTATTGGAGTCCATTTGTGTCTCTGGATCTAACACGATACCCAAGATGGGGTGGTTTATAAATAATGTGCTTTTATATTTCCCAAAGCTAGGACATATGGGAAGTTCACGATCAAGAAAGACACCCGCAGATCCATTGTACCAAGAATACCCTCTTCTCAACGATGAGCCTATCCAGGTTTCTTCACAGAGGAGACAGAAGGGAACAAGAAACACTGTGCCTCCAATGTGTCAGAGCAGGAGAGCCCTCTCCCCTCAGCTCTGTGTTAAGGGTTGATACTCAAGGCTTACTTGCCTCCTGAGACTGTTACACCGGAACTCAAGATCAGCGTGAATCTTGAGGGAACACCAACAACTCACACTTCAACAGAGCTGCCTGGCCCAGAACTCCAGACAGGCCAAGGGTTGGCGGTAAGGAGAAGAGAACTAAGCCAAGGCCGGCTAGGAGCTGAAGCTGAAGCTGAAGGATTCAAAGGAGAACTGTTGGGGCCCGCATCAGTCTCTCAGTGGCCTGGTGTGTTCATTTAAGAACAAAAACTAAGGAGTCCTCATAAGCACCTTAGGCTTCCAGGTTAGATTGTCAGTAAGCTGTACTTACCCAGGGAACAAGATGCATTGTGACAGGGAGGCGAAACCTTGCTGAACCCAGATCACGTGGGAGGCGGGACCTTGCAGATCACGTGGGCTCCCCATCTAATCAGATTAAAGCCTGTCCCAAGGGTTGTGCTTGGCCCTCTCTAGAAACAGTGCACATTATCTTGAATCTCCACAGCGTTTGTATCCAATGCCCAGACTTTAATTAAAATCTACCCGACATAGTAAAAAAAAAAAAAAAAAAGTAAATTCACAAATGAACTAGTTTTTTGAATCATGAGATATTAGATTTAAATATTACTGTGATTAACACTTTTTATGAAAGAGGGGTGTGATTGTTCTGCCAGATGCCTGTAATAGTCTCCTTTTCAAAATGCTAAATAGAAATTCTAAAACTAAAAGTTATAAACAGTTGAAGTTAAGGATCCAGTAGGTAGGTGTTGTAGAAGATCAGATATAGTGAAAGCAAGATCTGGAAGACAGTGGGTATAAAGTGTGCAAACTGAATCACAGACAGCTAAGTGGGTGGGAAAAACAGGAAGGTATTAGTGAAATATGGTGCACTGGAGACAGGTGTGGCACATCAGTGGCTGAGTCGGCAGAGAACGGACATCCGGCACTTCTGCCACAGAGGATAGACCAGGGTCAAGAACTGAATGCTTAGAGTAGTGGAAGTAGAGTCAGGCCGTCACAGTAAAATCAGTGGAGAGAAAAGGAGCCAAGGCAGAAATGTGGAGTAAGAGCTCATCTTCTGCAGCACAACTAGGGTCACAATAACTCACAGTGACTTTTATAAGAAGCCAGAGAGAAGAGTTTAAGACTTTGCATCACAATAAGAGGGTAAGTATCTAAGGGTATAGGAGTGCTGGCTACCGGGGTTCATCATTTCATAGTGTCTCCAGGTGCTCCTCTACTTGTGCAAATGTGTCCACTAAAATTGTGAAAATATAAAATTTTAAAGACACGCTACCTTCTATGAAGTGAGAACAGCTTCACGGCTATGTTTTTAGTAGAAAAATAAAGGACCCAGGAAACAGCATCGCTAAGACATGACCAGAAGATGACTGACGTGCCTTGGGAAAACAGCAAAGATGAGGCAGCTCTTTCACCAGGCTGGAGGGACGGCTCAGCAGTACAGAACACGGGCTACTTCCAGAGGACCCAAGTTCAGCTCCCAGCATCCTCATGGCAGCCTGTAATTGCCTATAACTCCAGCTCCAGGAGAGCTGACGCCCTCTACTGGCCTCCATGGGAACTGCATATACACGATACCCATCCTTACGTGCAGGTCCTCACAGATGTAAAGTAAAAATTAACAAATCTTTAAGATATGTTGAAGCAGAGATTTTTTTTTCAGATGAACAGAAGGGATTTGACCTTCCAGTCAACAAGTGGAAAGAAATGCTCCTGGGTAGGAACAAGAAGAAAAAACAAGAGAGAGTGCATTAAGGAGATATGGCTTTAGAAAACAGAAAAGGATGTTAACTGTAAATCCATTAATCTAGTCTGGCAGAGGGAAGATGTGCAGAAACTAATTGTATGGTGATGGTGATGGTGGAAAGGAGAAGAGGGTAAAGTGAACATATTTTGATCTTTAGTATTGCCAGTGACCATAGACCATGCAAGTAAGCCAAGGTGCATGTCAAAATGTCTAAGATAACCATTACCATCGAAGCACCGTATGCTCAAACCGCTAGCAAAGGAAGAGAGGATGACAAAATTCAAACAGAAGTCAGTGTGACCATCACACCACAACCAACCACAAAATATTACAAGGAGAGATGATAGCAGTAATTTCCCCTGCCAATAAAAATGCAAAACTATTACCCAAAGAATAAGATACCCAGGTATGCACACAAGGTTAAAACATGATCAGATATGTAATGCCCTGAAAATTGCCCAATGCAGTTCTCAGATCAACAGGAAAGGAAGATGGGCCAAACCCCTGCTAACTGACATAGGAAGGCTTTCTGGTAGTGCCTGTTACCTGAGGTGATTTAGAGCAAGTTGCTGGAAGGTAGGGGGAGAACAGAAGCTCTCAGATCTCAGCACAGGAATCTGTACAATGCCTACAGCACGCACCATGTGCAGTGCTTGGGATAGTGACTTTGTTTTTTCTATGACGAGGCACAGAGCAAGCAAGAGTGGCACTTTCTCTTATCACAAGAAAAATGTAAGACACAGAATTAAAAGGAAGACAGAGATTTGTCATTATTCCGCTGAGAGGATAGTGTCTGAATACCACCCCCCAGCATCCACAGGTGAACTATTGTAATTAATAGTCAAACACAGTAAACAATTAGCCGGGCGTGGTGGCACACGCCTTTATTCCCAGCACTTGGGAGGCAGAGGCAGGCAGATTTCTGAGTTCGAGGCCAGCCTGGTCTACAGACTGAGTTCCAGGACAGCCAGGGCTACACAGAGAAACCCTGTCTCGAAAAAACAAAACAAAACAACACAAACAACAACAAAAAACCCCATGCTAGATCAATATAAAAATGCACCATACAATCTATGATCCCACATGGGACATCTGCAGACATGAGTCGCAGCACAGAAATCTTCAAGTTTAAATCAAAACAAAACACACTACATGTTCATCAGAATCACTGAAATAGACTCAAAATGAGCATGTGAAGTGCCGGCCTCGATTTGAAGCAGTAAGGTTGAGAGTGCCCGGCTCTGGAGATTTAAATGTACACAGTGACACTAATGGCATCTAAAGCTAAGCAGGTTGCTTCTCAGTGAACCAGGAGTTCCTACTTCTGTGTACACACCACAGAAGCACACATATGTGCAGTCCCAAATCGCCTGTACAAATGCTCACGACAGCATCATTTGCAGCAGCCAGAACCTGGCAACAACTCACTTGTCTGGCACCAATATAACAAACAGAAAGTTTGTGTACATTGATGAATTGGAATATTATAAAACTGAGAACAGCCACCCAGATGTACATAGATTAATGGGATAAATAAAACGAGGGGTTGTATTTGACAGTGATAACGACAAATGATATATTTTATATCATAGACAAGCTATACCCATAAATCTTCTATCATGACATTGGTATAAAGATTTTTTTTTAATTTAGTTCCTTTTTTTTTTCTTATTCACTTAACATCCTGCTCACTGCCCTGCTCCTGGTCACGCCTCCCACAATCCTTCCTCCCCTCCCCTCTCCCCCTTCCCCTTCTCCTCTAAGCATGTGGGGGATCCCTGGATATCCACTGGCACTTCAAGTCTCTTCGAGGCTAGTCATGAACAGCTCTCCCAAAAGCTGTTGCCTGTATGTGGGATATGTTCTTCTCGCTGGACTGCCTTGTCTGGTCTCAGTGGGAGAGGAAGGGCCCAGACTCATAGAGACTTGTGTCAAGTTTTTAAAAGGCAAAAGAAATCTATGGTAATGGAAGTCAGATTAGGGATCACGTGTAGAAGTGAGAGTTTTGGGATGTACTGAAGCCCCTCTGCACAAGGAGAGCACCATATGGCTTCGTTTGCATGGTGCTTAACTGTACACTTATCTGTAAGTTTATGAATTCCCACTATCTAATTCAACAATCAGGCTAGCCATTCCTGGGCCTGGAAAGACCGCTCGGCAGTTAAGAGCACTTGCTGTTCTTGAAGATGACCAGAATTCTGTTCCCGGTACGCATACTGGACAGATCATAACCTCTTGTAACTTAAGCTCCAGGGGAATTCAACATGATCTTTTAGCCTCTGTGGGTGCACATGCAAACGCACACACACACACACACACACACACACACACAATTTTTAAAAATAATTCTTTAAAAAAAATTCCACAAAGTATGGCCAGTCTGGCCTCGTGGGTAGCAAAGGAAGACCTGCCCAGAGACAAGGAAGGAGATAACATATGTGTTCCACACTGAAAGCAGCTGTCCCCTCTGGTCACGTGAGAAGCAGCATCCCATCTAGTGTTTCTCAGCCACTGCTAGATTCTAGCTTCAAATATTTTATCCATCTGAACAGTTCTTTTATTCATAGGGACTCTGACCCCACTCAGAACACTGGCTTGGACCCACGGAGGGCAACTGAACCACCACAGTGCGATTTAGTTAGCATCGATCAATGGGGCATTCCAGATGTGAAACCCAAGCTCCAGCCTTGTCTCTTGGAGAATATCTAGTGCCACAGACTTAGTATGGGGACCTGAGGCTGAGTGTGGAGCTGGGGTGGCAGAGTGAAGGGTGAGGGTGGCAGGCAGGGAGGCAGGGAAGTGGGGAGGTGGGGAGGCAGGCAGAGAAGCTGAGAGATGGAGCAGGGTCAGAAACGAATATCTGGGGTTCTTCACACACCGTTCAAAACTGGTTTCTCTGGCTTTTATACACTGTCTGGCTTTTTTTTCTAAGGCCTTGGGAATAAGTCAGTAAGTAGGATTGGATTCTGACTGCTTAGGGCTCAGATTCAACATGGCATTAGAGAGCAATTGTAAGCCTGATTTGAACGAGTTGAATACAGGAATGATAACACATCCTGGTTTGTAGACTGGCACACAGTGGCCAGCACACAGTAGGGCAGCACAAGTTAAACCCACAGGCCTTGGTGCTGATGAGAAAGAGATGTTCACCCACCAGAACCCACCACACAGAAGCCACATGAGCAAAAAAGATCAAAATATGAAAGTGAACATCCCTATTGTTCCATCCAGGTCCTGCCACAAAATATTTGACCAGAATTACCTATACTTGTTTCTACTGGGAAAGTTATCCCTGTTAGGAACTAATTCCATGATCCTAGGGCTAAGACCAATGGCTAAATTGGAGTGATAAGGTCATGGGCTCAAGGCCAAGGCCAGAGATTGAGCATCCAAAGATGCCCTTTGTGCCTTCTTGAGTGCCAGCCCATTCTAACCTCCTCCTTGTGAGCCTGATTCATCTCCATTGGCATATATCAATAGTGAGAAATCTTAGCCATTTCATTGGTAAAAATTTGCCCTACCAGTAGTCTTAGAGTTGAAGTCTATGAACCATTTGTAGGCATCTACTAGTTTTATACTGCTAGGTATCTGAGCTGGAGTGATGCTCAGAGGGTAAGAGCACTGGCTGCTCTTGCAGAAGACCTGGGTTAAGTTCCTAGCACCCACATGGCAGCTCACAACTGTCTATAACATCTGTGCCATGGAATCTGACACCTTCTTCTGGCCTCCTCGGGCGCCAGAAGTGCATGTGGTACACAGACATACATATAGGCACAACACTTGTGTTACTCACTGTCCTATTGCTGTGAAGAGGCACTGTGACCATGGGAACTGTTATAAAGGGAAGCATTTAACTGGGGGCTGGTGCTTACAGTTTCAGAGGCTTAGTCCATTATCATCATGGTGGGAAGCATGGCAGCGGGCATGGCTTCAGAGAAGTAGCTGAGATCTGTATCCTGATCTGTTTGGCTGAAACAGACAGACAGTCAGACATTGGACCTCATGTGGGCATTTTAAAGCTCAAAGTCACTCCCACTGGCACACTTCCCCTAACAAGGAAGGCCAGGGCTATCCAATAAAGTACACTTCCTAATCCTTCTAATCCTTTTGAATATAGTCGCTCCTTGGTGACTAAGCCAATGGAGGCAATTCTCATTCAAGCACCCACAACTCATCCACAGAAAATGAAAATTAAAAAAAAAAAAACTAAGCATAAAATCAAAATTGTCCTACACTGGGCATCTGATAAAACACACACAATACTTTGTTCATAGAATTAAAGGGCAGAAACCCTCAATTCCTGGGCACTTAACTCTCAGTAAGACCTACTATTCTATTCTGTCACTAGAAATGCCAGTGACCTTATACAGAAGAAGAGCATCAGACAGAACAAGCCAGAAAGATCCTCCTGTAGGGCCAAGGACAGGTGACATGGACCCAGAAGGGCTTTCAATCTTGATTTATACTCTAGCAATGATTCTTCAGGGGCATGAGGACAACTCCTCCATGCAACCAAAAGCACAAAGACCTGTGTTCAGTCAGCTCCTGGCCCACCGCTATTTCAGGAATTCCTTTTGTAAATGTGTGACTGCAGTTCTGATATTCTCTAAACCAAAGATGTTGAAAATGGCCCTTAAGTAACCAGCCACACTGTAGGACGGTGGTTTTTCTTAACCTCCTGGCAATTGTCTCATGTTGGTCTGGCCTATGTACCTCCAAGGCCATCTCACAGTCTTTCAGAACAGTAATTTGTTTACTGACATCTCCCATTTTTTTTTCATGTTCCAGGAATAAGAACGTAGTATTGGGTGTGGGAGGTAAGGCCTTGTCCTGAGAGCCGGGGAGCCATCTGAAGGTCCTGACCTACGTGAAGCATGTCCTGGCCTGTAAACATGTCAGAATGACATTAGCCGTATATTTACAAAGCTTGCCCTGAGTGGGCCCATTATGCCCAGCCTAATGGAATTGCATTCCTCTAAGTGCTTTTTAAGTTGTGTAGACAGCACTGCCAATATCCCTGCAGGGAACTCGGATGCTTGCCGTAAATAGTGAGGCAGGCCTCCCAGGGCGATCCCAGGTTGCCTTGGGATCTACTGAAAAGAGGCTCTGGTCCTGTGCATCCTCGCTCATGATGCTGTCCATCTGATTGAGCCTCTGATACCCAAACTCATTCGGCTTTCCTAAAACTGAGAACAAAATTACACGCCATCCTCCCAGTGACTCCCGTGGACCCCGTGCCAAGCTCCCTTGTCCCTCCCTGTCCCAGCCCTGCATGTCTATTCCTTCAACATCCTACAAAAGGGAACAGAGTTGTAGACATGTAAACAGAAACGCCAAATGTCCAAGGCCCAGCAACGCCACTGCACAAAGGAGAAAACCCAGCTGTGAGGAACTGAGCAGGCCACCAAGTGACAGTTCACACGGTGAGGCAGGGCCAGTAATGGGTGGAATGTAAACCATGCTGGTCTGTTGTATGGGGCTGCACTCTTTCCTCTGGTGCGCCGCAGTAGGCCAACAGAACTCAAGGCTCATTAGGACCATGCTATCCTCACCTAGTTTAAGAGGACTCGGTTGAAGACTCCTACTTTAGGCCGCCATCTTCCACTCCCCTGAAGGAACTCCCACCTGGCCTCACTGAAAAGAACTGTCTGAAGACAGGACATTCAGCTGTGTGTGATATGGCCCAAATCAGTGACTTACGGGAGCATCCTAACCCATTAAAGATAAAAAATATCACTACCTTCTATCTGATTTTCCTTAGCTGTTTCAATTTTTGAAAGACGTTCATTTTGAACATTCTGTTTTGTAACAAGCCAATTATTCAACTGAAATCCTCCACTTTCATTAAAACCAGCAGGGCTTCCAAGAAGTGATAATGGACTTAATTTTCTCCTAAATATAAATTCATGTGTATGCATACATATGTATAGATTCATAATGTGATATTCATGCATAGTATTTACACATCGTATATATGTACACACATGTGTGTGTGCGCACACACACGCACACACACTGGTCAACAATTTCAAACACAACTGTCTTTTAAGTTTAGACACAAAAAAGTTAATTAATATCCTAGCAGGGTTTAACCTGGAAATATTCCTAGCAAGTTTTTATTGATAGAATAGATTTGTTTTTTGCTGAGCATACTCGTGAGTTAAAAATAATAATAATTCTAATTTATACAACTTGAACTTTTATTTAGCTCCTGAATTCTTAGCTATGACTTGTAATAGAGTGTTATAATATCATAAAGCTTCTATAGATGCCAGACAAAAATATGTCTTAAAAACATTGGAAGGAGGGAAAGATGTATAAGATTAAAAGTAATTAAGAAAAGGGTTCAGAGTTTCTTGAGAATCTCCAAAGTCTAAAGAAAAAATTCACAGCAAGAAACAGCCCAGTATAAAATTAAATCAACCATGGGATTTGGTTTCATAATCAGATGTAAACTTAAAGAATAAGCACATGGGCATGCTCGTGCGTGCACACACACACACACACACACACACACACACACAGAGAGAGAGAGAGAGAGAGAGAGAGAGAGGGAGAGAATAACACACTTCCTCTGTACCTTCTCTCAGATTTATCTTATCTATCTTCTAGCCTATAGAAATATATACATTCATATACATATGGATATATATCCTATGCTTTTTATTTTCTTTCCTTAATGTTATACAAAAACACAGTTTCGATGTATTTTAAAAATTCAATAAAAGCCAAATTTCAAACTTTAGATGAACCTGGATCTAGGCCTCAGGTCAGTGCTGGCATACGCTGTTGCTGAACTTCAGGGGAAAGACAAAGACAGTTTATATCCAACCCGCAACAAACCACACACGTTTCCCTGGTGCCAATCCACAAGACACAACCCACCCTGATGCAACCAGAGAAGCCCTACTTATTAATGAATGCTTTTATCGATGTTTCCTCGTGCGGCAACTCAATCAAAACGGCAGCATAAAAATAAATTAGCTGAGGATGTAAGGTCTTATTTTACAAATGATAGCACTCAAAAGGTTTAATGTCTGCCACGCAGACCAAGACCGCTGGGGTCTCCCTGCCCTGAGGGAGCAATTTCTGTCTGTACAGGAGCTTGCTGATATAGTGAGGTATTTACTAGACCCTTCACGTTCCAACTCAAGATGTAAGACACATATCCACAAACCACACAGCAATGGAATCTACCCCATGGCATGCAGCAAACGCAGTTATTTTGAGTAGTTACCATGGAGATCCATCAAGGGCATAACACCTGGTGCATCTACAGAGTGCTGTGACCCAACACTATGAGCAGCTACACGAGCCATGTTGCCACACACACAACACACATACACTTTGACAGCTGTATACTGGACACTGCTGTGTCTTTGGCATCTGCCAGGGCCACGAACGTCTTTTTGCCCACAGACAAGGGAAACCAGGAGTGTTAATCATGCAGGAGTACCTCCTTAAACGAGGAAGTACCTGCTTTCCACCCAGAACGCTAGGCGTGGATATTGTTAATGACCTGGAGTCCTTCTGCTATTTGTAGAGGCAAACTTCACCCAAGCACTCCAGACTTTTCCATCCCAGACGTTCCCTCCCATGGCCTTTAGCTCTCAGGCAATAGAGCATATCTTTAGCAGGGGATGTCACATATAATCCACAGCCTGCTGACCTCTGTGCTATCCCTGTCAGAGACCCCGCTAGAGTCTAAGCCTTTGAGCTCTAGAATACATCTTCATGGTCACATGTACTTTGTAAAGGGGTTTCTATGTAGCCATGCCTTAAGCTTTATTGTGCTCCTGGAATTGCAATGAGTGTTGCCTGGAAACTTTCCTCCCAATTCTATTGTTTAAATACGCCGCCAATAAACTGCCGGGCATCGGACTCTTTAGATGTTTGATTCAGTTTGATGAAGTCAAGTCGAACCGAGTTTTCTTTTTTCTTTTTTTATTCCCTCAGTGACTTCTGCAGGGACCCTCTCAGGCATCTCTCTCCAGATGTACCTATTAGATCATACACACTGAGCCCTCGGAGGATATCTAGGTGCAGATGCCAAAGGACCCTGTGAGACACACTCGATGGTTCTGAATATTCAATGTCCCTCCCATAACTGGCCACACCTACCTTGGTACTTCCTCACCTAGAACTAAGGATCCAAACTGAGATGTACTAGATTTAAAAAAAAAAAAAAAAGCCTGACATTTGCTTGCTCTCTCTCTCTCTCTCTCTCTCTCTCTCTCTCTCTCTCTCTCTCTCTCTCTCTCTTTCTCTCTTTCTCTCTCTTAACCTCTTTCTGCCACTTCCTCCCACTAGGAAAATTGTTGTTCCTTCTTCTGGAGGTCCACAGAGGTTTCCTGCCTCCTCTTTCGAAGATGTACTGAATTCCTAACTCCTTGTATTAATTTCATAAGTTTGCTTTGCACCAGTGCACCAGTGCTCAGCCCTTTAACACAAGGGCAGTAGGTTTAATAGCATGAATAGACTCAGAAGACCACAAAAGACCACAGAAGACTAAACTGGGCAAAAGGACAGAATCCCAAAGGAAGACTACACGCACACGCACACGTACACGCACATCTTTGATGGCATGTGGCGTGAGTGGTTAACCAGTCTGGAAGATGTGGGCTCAGTGTCTCCGCAGAACAGGCTGGTAACCTAGAACACCAGTGCCCTCCTATGGACAAGCTGCAAAGATCGGTAAAGCACAGACCTCAGTCCTAAGGCTCATTACCCCACCCTGAAGTGAGGATGACACAGTGTCTTCCCCACCTGCAGAACTCCAGCAGAAAGATCTGCTCCTGCTTCGCTCTTCACTCCTGAAACCGGTGAGGACCGCTTCTTCCAGCTGCTCCCAGCCCGGTCAAACATAAATCTCAGTACAACTCCAGTCATGAACAGAAGTATCATTTACCGATTAGTAAGACTCATTTCTTGGGGCTGAGGAGACGGCTCTCGGTGGGAAAGTGTTTGCTTAACAAAAGCATGAGGACCAGAGTTCAAATCTCTCCACACCCTTAAAGCCAAGTGTTAACAGCACTTGCCTGTCACCTCAAGGTGCCAGACTAAACTCAAGGTCAAGATTTGGGTTCAGTGCGGAAAACCTGTCTCAAAAACTAAGGTGGAGAGCTATAGGGTAGGCTGCCTGAGACCAGCCTCACAATACTGGGCATGGTTCAGGGCAGCGTGTTGGGGAGATGGGAGTAAGCCTGAAAGACAAACTTAAGTTACTAGACTCATGCACACTATGTTAACTAATGCTCTGGATAACTCAGAATACATGGATGACAGTGTGTTCTGATATGTTACATTCAAAAGATTGGCTCCTTCACTCTGCTTGTAGCGCAACGGCTACAGCAGAGGAAAGCCTTCATTAAGGGGTTCCCTGTCTCCTAGTGCCTGTCACACAGGGGCACGGATTCGAGAGACTAGGAGCCAGGCTGCCTTTCCAGACCTTGAGATCAATCTGATTGTTAAGCCACTTCCTTTGCGTTCTGACAATCTAAGGTAAGTCTTGATCCTTAATGAACAAAAGATGAAGCCTTCAAGAACCCTAGTGTTTCTCTTTACCTGTGAAAGGCTCGTCTTCACGGAGTAAGTACAAACAGCGTCACTCCTTGCATCCAAGCTTAGCTTAGTTCCCAGCCCTGGTACAGCACAGAAACCCATCCCAGCAATACAGCAGCTAACACCTTTCCTATCATCTTTTAAAGCAGGACCAAGGGAAGCCAGTGTAGTCCAGAAATGAAGTAGGTGAAATTGTGGTGGTCAAAGCCGGCCATGCTAGTCACACGTCATTGTTAACACTGTCTTTGGTGTCATCACTCTTACAGGGCCTGATGGAAGAAGCCCCTAGTGGAGGCCAGAATGTTTAACTTAAGGATTAGAGAGGCCCTGGGAGAGAGCCCCTCCACACAGCTTGGAGGGTGAGCTTTATGTCCTATGAAGAGTAACACCAAGAGAATTCTGTGAACTGCCGATTCTCATCCATGTGCTCTCTGTTCCACACAGAGCACACACTTGGAATGGTCCCCACAGGAGAACAGACCAGTTAGGAGCTGAAAAGTAGCCAGGTTCCTGGTGAAGATCTGTAATCCCAGTTGTTTAGAAGGCTGAGGCAGAAGGATCCTAAGTTCAAGGCTGGCCTAGGCAGATCGGTAAAACCCACTCTCAAAGTAAGAAGTAAAGGTGGGACCGGGTCAGGCATTGTCACAGCCAACTGTTTTTGATGCTTTATAACAAGAAAGAAAGAAAGAAAGAAAGAAAGAAAGAAAGAAAGAAAGAAAGAAAGAAAGAAAGAAAGAAAGAAAGAAAGAGAGAAGGGAGGAAGGAAAGAAAGAAAGAAAGAAAGAAAGAAAGAAAGAAAGAAAGAAAGAAAGAAAGAAAGAAAGAAAGAGAAAGGAAGAGAGAGAGAAAGGAAGAGAGAGAAAGGAAGACAGAGAAAGGAAGAAAGATGGGAGGGAGAGAGGGAGGTGGGAGAGAGAGAAAGAGAGAGGTGGAAGGGATACAGAAAAGAAGAGAGAAAAGGAAAAAGAAGAAGGTGAGGAAGGATTGCCAGGTATGGAGGAAAATCTACCTTACAAACCAGTTGTATGCTGAAAGCTCAGGGGTGTCCATCTTTCCCTTGAAGGTCTTATTCTGCATGGTAATATTTCCCATCAGAAAAATACTCGAGGACCCCAGTAAACATTGTTATGAAGATAAACAACCAGCAACTAAAAGGTTGTGTTTCCCCAACACCAGGCCACCCTGACACCAGCGCTCTTCCTCGCCCACACAATGTCCTCCTAGGACGCCACCTACCCTGCCAGCTAGCCAAGGCTCGTGGATTTCACTATCCCCTGAGTATGATTCCCTCTCGTGTACACCTTGTTGTTGTCGTTTTCATCTGTAGACAGTATTGAACTCCCTTCCTGTTGCCAACCCTGTCACCACCGATCTATGGCATCCTAAATACATGCCAGTCTCCACAGTCTGGGGCCAGTGAGGAGACAGAGTGCTGATATTCACAGGATCTTGGCTTACACGTCCCAGTTAAAAGCCAAGAAAAACCAAAAAACAAAAAAACAAAAAAAAACAAAAACAAAAAAAAAAAGTCAGTCTCAACTAACACAAAATCGCCCTTCAAATGAGGCGCAATTGTCACCTGCATCTCATAAGGGAGGTGTGTTCTAGGTGATTCTCACAAGAAAAGAAAAGAAAAGAAAAGAAAAGAAAAGAAAAGAGAAGAAAAGAAAAGAGAACAGATTCTCCATGCCCCTGTCCTTGTAAAGACCCTCTAAAGGCCCCCATGGAGACCCAACCCCCAACAGCTCACCCTCTGCCTCACTACTAACTGCAGTTCCAGTCTGCTGCTCTTTGAGAGAGAACACGGCAGCTCCATGGTATTGGTGTTGGTATTTTCATTGAGTAATAATATTGGGTATTGTGAATGCACAGGAAGGAGGGGGGCAGAATAGACAAACACTTCTCTTCCCCCCAAGGTGATGCTACAGGCAGCCATTTGCTGCTGCTCCAGAGCTGCCCACTGCGATGGAAACAATGCTTAGTTCTATGTTTTGGGGGTTTGCTTTTTAAAAAATATATAAATCCAACTCTAGATCTACAGACCCCTCAGCCAGACATGGTGGCACACCCCACAGTTTGGGAGGCAGAGGCTGGTGGATCTCTGTGAGTTTGAGGAGCCTGGTCTACAGAGTGAGTTCCAAGCTAGCCAGAGAGAGAAACCCTGTCTGAAAGGAAGAAAGAAAGGGAGAGAGGGAGGGAAGGAAGGAGGGAGAGAGGGAGGGAAGGAAGGAGGGAGAGGGAGAGGGAGAGGGAGAGGGAGAGGGAGAGGGAGAGGGAGAGGGAGAGGGAGAGGGAGAGGGAGAGGGAGAGGGAGGGAGAGGGAGGGAGGGAGAGGGAGGGAGGGAGAGGGAGGGAGGGAGAGGGAGGGAGGGAGAGGGAGGGAGGGAGAGGGAGAGAGAGAATATCTTTCTGATTTGAAGTCGGGAAAACACTTAGATGCACAGGCTTTTCGGCTTGTGTGTATCTTGTATGTAGGCTAGGTTATGTACCTAGCTAAGGTGCATAACATCTAAAGCCTTTGCTTTAATAATCAGACTCCTCTGCTGATCAGCCACACTGTCTACCTCATTTGCCCACTGTCTACTTCATTCTCTTTTGTCTTCAGGATTAATCAGTGAAAGAGAACATTGCCAGAGGCCTGAGGAGGAAGGGTGGGAGAAGGGAGAGAGTCTGTCTTGGCTCTCTCTGTTCAGCAGGACCAAGGTTAACCTAGACTTGGATTTGGTATTGTGTCCATTTTTTTGTTTTGTTTTGTTACTTTTTTTGTTTTTTTTGTAAGAAAGTATACATTCCAATACGAATCTGCTACCTCAGCAAAAAGCTGCTTATCTCCTGCAGCTGCCACAGCTGCATGCCAAGCTTCAGGGGCTCAGGGTCAGTGATTACCATCTCGGTTCTGACACATTGACATCAGCAACAAGCTAACCTTGAAGCCAGAGCTGAGTCACTCCTAACAGATGTTAATTGGATCGCTCTGTCTGACCCCTCCTGGGGTCTGGCTTTTGTCTTCATCACTGTATTAAGCCGGTGAGAGCCTCCCTGAAGCTCTGAAATGGTCTGCTAAGACTGATCGATCCTGTATCTAAAATTGAGCAGATAACCCAAGTGTATTTTGGTAAACTTTTAACCCACTTCCCAAGGCATTTGTCTGTCCACCAAGTAAGAAACCAGAAATGCATGCTTCTTATCTCACAGAGAACTCTCCTTTGCTTCCCATGAATAATTACTGCTTTAGAAGCAATGTAACACACTCTGTCCATTTTGCACTTATGTTAGCTGGCTTCTGAAAGAATGAGGACCATTGTAGTTGGAAAAGAAAAATAGTGACACTCCCTCTCTTAGGAAATTTAGGACTGCGAAAGTTTGGAAGACAAAACAAGATATGAAAAAAAAAAGAGTTAAAAAACCTGATATATTTAAATAGACAACTGACCCCAAAAAAGACATCCCCCCTAAGCAGATATGCAATGGCTGACTTATGCATGAGGTAATGTTCTCGCCAGTCAACATTGGAGAAGTGCGATGTGATTCCATCTTACCTGGTCAGAATGTCTCCGGTGGGAATAAGCATTGTCAGGTGCTGGAGAGAATATGGATATGGAGAAAAGAAAACTACACTACACTGTTGGCAGGAACGTAAATTAATCCTCCCTCTGCAGAGAAAACTGTAGAAAATCCCAAAGAAATTGAAAATAGACTTACCTGGCCTATCAACCCTCCTTGCTGGTTACTTATTCGAAAGAAAAGAAACGTGTTTCAAAGAGACCCCTGTTACAACTGATTCCTGCAGACCTGAGAAATGGAATCAACTAAGACTTCTCCTGGGACAGCAGAATACTACACAGTTGTTAAAAAGGGAACAATCCTGTCAATTCAACATCCGGGTGGAACTGGTTACCCTATGTTGAAGGAAATGAGTCATGGACAGAAGCAAACACCACATGATTTCATTCTCATATGGAAACTGAGACAATCAAGTTGATACAGCTAGAGAGCCAACAGTGGAGTCTAGAAGCCAAGAAAGGGAGAGGCTGTTCAATGTGAGCACGGTCACAGCCCGCTTGGAAGAGTCCACGCCAGCCTTCTGTTGCTCAGGCTGTGATTTAGATTGACACAGGTGGATTGAGTGACCCAAAATTACTAGAGAAGAGGGTCTGGGGGTGCGCTCATCATGTGAAGATGATAAAGACTTGGAATGTTGGGTAACCTGTTGTGAGTTGATCAACACACAACCTATGAGTGTGATAGAGCACCAGGCCACGGCCTGTGAAGATGCCCCATGAAGTCCATTAATGCTTTAACTTAGAGCTACAGATATGGAACCCATTGATGAAAGTGACTATCCTGTGCAGTGCTGTACTGAGAAGATCGGGGCTCAATGGTCAGGTGGGACTGGACTCAAAGCCCTGATACACAGCTTGGGAGTATGTGACCACCAAGTTATTAGACAGAGCTGAGGATGACCGTTCTGAGTTCAATGAGGCCCTGACTCCTTAGTCAGAACAACTCCAAATAGAGCTATTCCTTCAGACAGACAGATCCCAGAGTTACACTGACCTACAAAGTTCTCATTCCAAGCTTCCATCCCGACAGTGCCCTCCAAGTCAAATATTAGTGAGCTTCATAGAAGTGACTTCTTTCTCAGTGCTGGAAGCTTTCCACAATGCAGTAGAGGCATGTTGGCCAAATACTTCAGAGGTGCACAGATGGGAAAATACAGTAGAGATTTAAAAAAAAAAAAGAATCACTAAGCTAATATTCAGTGGACATATTAATGTGGAAAGGGGGAATTCTCAGGGTTAAAGAACCACAAACAACCAATGAGTACTGGGAAAATGAGAGCTACCCTTTCCCAAGGATAAGCCCCTCATTGGTTGTCCAAAACAAAGTGGTCATCCTGAAACCATACATATACGTATACATATACATGTACAAACACATATACATACACACATACATATATGGTATTTATATGGTATATATGCGTGTGTATATGTGATATAGTATACATTTTTATATATGTACACATATAGTATATATATGATGTAGATATGGTATGTATATGGTATATATGTAGTATATGTATGTATATATGTATGTATATATCATGTGAGATATATATGTGTGTGTGTATATATATGGTGGCACTTATACATATTTGTACATGCATACATATGCACACGTATGTAACAGTAATAGTCAAAGAAAAGGAGGCTATCTTAGTCATCATCATAGAAGCTTCCTCCAGCAGCAGCCGAAAATGGATGCAGAGACCCACAGCCAGAGGTTATTCAGAGAGTAAGACTAAACAGGAGGTCTCCATCACATTCCTCCCCTCAGAGCTCAGGGAATCCCATGAAGAGGAACCAGAAAGAGTGTAAAAGCAAGATGGGGTAGAGGACACTGGGAGACAAGCCTTCTAAGTCAATGAGCAAAGATTGCATGACCTCACAGAGGCAGAGGCCGCATGCATACTGCCTGCCAGCTTCCGTACCAGGTCCTCTGCGTATGTGTTAGAGCTTTCAGCTTGGTATCTATGTTTATGGGACTTCTGAGTGTGAGAACTAGCGGGTCTCTGCTCTTAGGAATCCTTTCCTGCTGTTGGCTCACCTGTGCCAACTCCCATGTGATGGTTTTGTTTTACCTTATTGTATTTTATTTTGTTGTTAGCTCTCAGAAGCCAGTTCTTTTCTGCTGAGAAAGAAAATGGGAGTGGATAGGAAGGGGAGGAGGTGGGAGGAACTTGGAGTAGGGGGAGGCTATAATCAGAATGTATCCTATGAGAAAATAATCTCTTCAATAAAAGGGAAAATAATTTTAATGACAAAATTGAAAAAAAGTAGTCTATCCACTTGAGAGTGGGGTGACATGGGAGGTTTGAGAGAGAGAGTCTGAGAGTAGCAGGAGGAGTGAAGGCAGAAGAAAAAGTGAGGTAATTCTATGTCTATCATAACCATATTTCAATGTATTAATTAAAAGAATGGCTAAGCAGTCAGTGTTTCCCAGAATGTGTAAGTTCACTTGGAGTCAAGGATTTGGTTGATGGAGTAAGAAACAAAGTTCACCTACAGCCAAGCAGGAAAGCTGTCAGCAAGGTCTAGAAAGTCTAGAAGGATCCTCTAACTATTCTGATCTAAAGAAACGCCAGGATGTGTCCTCCAGCTGCTGTGTTGCTGTCTACAATAGAACAGAGAGGCCTGTGGGAAAATCCACCCCTAAAGCTCATGTGCACCTGTCTATTCCTCCCAGTCACCCCCACACTCTCCACTCCCTATCCACTTTCTGTTTGCTGAGCCCCAAAACTCTCTGAACATGAGGGGTTCTTCTCCTTCCCATGTCACAGCTGCAAAACTGAAACACCACATCTGCTTCTGATGAGTCATAGAAAATGCAAAACTCCATCAAAACATCACTCAGTCCACAAATGTCAGGAGGAGTGACCAGCTATCACTTTCTTGAGAAGGGACGAAGGTGACAAGGATGTAGTTTCCAGGCAAGGGGACCCCAGAGAAAGGGTGGCTGGGGAGGGACCGACTGTGGGGAGCAAACTTGTTTGTGTGTCATTTTGTCCTCAGGTAGCTCCTGCCTGCAGCAGGGGCTGGTAACCGAGGCTGAACTTGGATTTGGTTCGGGAAGGTTTTCGGAGGGTTTGTGTTTATTTAGTTTTGGCTTTGGCTTTAGCTTTTGTTTGAGTGCCTCTGCAAACACGGTGTGTCTGGCAGCAAAGATTTATGAACTAGTTTTTCTTAGGTGTTCATTTCTTTTTCCTGGGGCTGGATGCTTTCTTACTATCTGCTAGAATTGATAACCTGGTAGCTTGGGTGACCAGGGGTAGAGTCTAAGTCTTGTCAGTTGCCTCAACTCCCTCTACCGATTACCCAAAAGAAGAGGGGATCGTTCTGGCTCTCTCATTCGGAGGCTTCCCATCTGTGGTCAGGGTCCCAATTCTTTGGGCCTGAGTGAAACAAAACATGACATGGGAAAGGGAACACTATTCACCTCATGCTACACAAGAAGCAGGCATGCCCCGGCTAGGGGCCTTCTGTCAGCATCACCTCTTATACCATCTGGGTCCCAGCCTATTGGGGTGCTGTCCATATCCAGTGTGAGTTTTCTCCTGATAATTGTCTGAAGATGCCTTCCTGGCAAACCCAGGAGTGAATTTGATCTCCTAGGTGTCTTTAAACACAGCTAACTTTTCAATCAAGCTAACTTTGAAGGTTAAGTCTCACTTAGCTAGTTGGGCAGTCTGATAGACAGACAGACCTCAGTCAGCACGGCTCAGTCTACTGGAGAAGGGTCTCTCTTTTGGGGTCATGTTTATTCCCTAAGTCAAGACATTGTTGTAGTTTAAAATCTGTCACGTTTCCCTTGATATTCAGAATAGTTCCAATGAGCTTTAGAAAGAGACTGGGTGTAGACTTGGATCATGGAATGTATTGCTAACAGCCTGAAATCTCCCACTCAGCCAACTGCAAACCCAGTTTTTAGGGTTCTCCATTGACCTCTCCCATAGCCTCTGAGGGTACTGGTCAGTCTGCCCACTAACTTTAGAGCTAGGACACCTGGTTCTTGTTAAATATCCTGCAAGCTGTTGGCATGAGAACATAGGGAGAGTTTGGGTAAATTAACATAACAAAAGTAGGCAAGTTTGACTGTCTATCAAGTTTGGTTGTCTATCAGCCATGGTGGTGGTTTGAGGGATCAACAGAGAATCTGGTGAGAAACTTTGAATGGACCAGATGTGAGAAATTCCCACATTCTTCAATCCACATTCATTAGTCAAAGCACAGGTACATGTCAAAATGTCCAGGGACCAGGGGGGCTGAGGAAGTATTCATATATCGTAGGCCCCGGGGGAAGGAAAAATGTACTGGCTTCCATTCTAGTCTCTGCTATCATGCTCATTAAATATTTGTTGAATTATTGGTCCCAAGCCCATTGCAACCACTTACTGAAAGTTAAAATAATGGCTAAATGTCCTCTCCTAAAAATAGCCATTAAATACACCTATAAAAAGACACACTACCTCAGGGATGCTAGGGTCTGAATGTTGTGCTTGCCCCACCCCGGAACCCAAATGTTTTAAAGCTTTGCTGCCCGTCTGTGTTAAGCATCATAGTTGGAGCTGGTGAGAGGTGGATGGGTCAGGGAATGGAACACTCACAGCCGAGATTAGTTCCTATGGAACGGAAGCAGTGGCTGGGGGAAAACTCAGTCTGTAAAGCACTGCCCATGCAGATAGGTGGGCCTGAGCTGGATCCCCGGAACCCACACACCAGGGAGGTGAAAAGATCCTTGGGGCTTGCTGTTCAGTGAATCTGGCCTACTTGGTGTGTTCTAAGCCAACTCGAGTCTCTGTCCCAAGGGAACTGGATAGTGTCCCTGAGGATGAAACCCAAATTTGTCCTCTGGCCTCCACAGTCACAAAAAGGTACATGTGAAACATTCACACATATATACGCACATGCATGAATAAGATATAAACTATATTTTTTTTCTAAAGAAACTTGGAGAGAAAGCCACCATTGGCTCTACTATAAGCATCTCTAGCTGAAGATGACCATCTTGAAAGCAGGACACGGGAAATGGTTTCTTAAGAGACACTAGATCTGCTAGCAACTTGATTGTGGACGTTCAAGCTTTCACGAGTATAAGAAAGAGACCGTGGTTGTATGTAAGCCATGCGGTTGATGGCATCTTAGCCAAAACCTATAAGAGCACAGCATTTGTTTGGTTTGCCTCCTAGAGGACTCACACGAGGATTGTTCCCTAGCTCAGTTTCCACTTCAAATCACTAAAAAGTCAACTTTAAGGACAGAAGTAAAACAATTGGATCCCTTGAAATAACAGAATGGTTCTCATTTTCTTTGTCAAAATTATATGGAATGCATTTGACGGCACGCATCACGATTCAATTTGAGGTGACCCCCCCCATATCCAATAGAGAGGAGATTTCACAAATTAATATTGTAATTTAAGTTAGTCACACGTGCACAATGACCTGCACACATAGTTATTCGTTCTGTCATTACTTATAATAGCACGAGATCAAAAATAACCTCAATGTCTTGCTCCAAATTATCCTAAGGCAATTTGGCTCATCAAGAAACATCAGCATGGAAACTTCCAAACTCAGGAACACAGGGCTTGGGGGATGGGGCACATTGTGTGCTGTGCCATCAAATCTGCAGGAGCTTGGGCCCTGCAGAAAGGTATACAATTCTGGCAACTCCTTCTTTATAAGGAACATTTTTTTTGTGTGTGTGCTTCCTACTACAGGTCAGGACTTTAGAGGCATCTGAGCAACCATTTAATAATGAGCATACTAGTGGACATGAATTTTTTTCCTTGCTGTTTTCCTAGACTGGATGTGGGAATCACTGAACTTTCTACAGACAGTAGTGCCCAAGGACACTGTAGTACCTCCACTGGACACCTTTGAGGGAAACAGATTGACAGTGGAGTCAAAAGCCCAAAGAAAGTCTGTGTCACCTGGCAGCTAACAGAGACCAGGCAGCCTGGCCCCTCCAGCTGACCCACACCTAGACTCCCGGATGCTCGTCTCTGTTGCAAAGGTATTTAAACCCACAGCTGCTGCTTTCCCCTCTGCTTCATAGACATTGTGGAGCAGTTACTAATACTTCTTTATAAGAAGGGATGTGGCTTAAAAGTGGAAAAGCAACAGCAGGGGACCTGACTATTCAGGTGATATCACAGTCTGTGAGGAATGGAGACATTCTAAAGAGACACTCACTGTGCCCCTCCCTTTGGCTGTCAAACTATTAAGACAATGCACACACACACACACACACACACACACACACACACACACAAGGAGTTGAAACTTCCCCGTGAATGTCACACCAAGAAAAGAAAAAGGTTGACAGCTGCTGCCAGTGTTGGGCAGGGGGTCTCTCGGAAAAAAAAAGATTTCATGTAGCACTGACAACTCAGCAAGGAGGTAGATCACACCTTATCATCATTATTCCTTAAATAATATATCAAAGGGCCTATTGAGACAGCATTTGTATTAACTACGGTAAACTACCTAGGAATGACTTAAGGTTTGTGGGAGAATATACTAGTTGCAAAGGGATTCAAGCATCTTGGGATGTTCATATCCATGGGACCTGGATTCAGTCCCCTCACAGATACCAAGGGACAACTGAACTTTGCTGCTTGAAGGACTCCTAAGCTACCTCCCTCATGTGAGGCATTTCAAAGAATCCGGGCATCCCTTACAACATCTCAGTTGGCCTGGCCACGCGAGAACGAGCCCTAGGCCTGTCAGAATCCGGACAGAAGGATCATTGGCTCCCCTAGCCTCTGACCTCGGCCTGACCTCTTCTCATGACCTTGATTGAAGGGATGGGACGGTCCCCTCACATACCACCCTTCATCTTACTCAGGCTGGTAAAGCACAAACCCATGCCAGACTCTTCTTGCACATTTTTCATCAAATATAGACATTTTCTGAAAATATCTCTTGCCTTCAAGGAGACTGGACTTTTGCCAGACCTTGGAGCCAAGTCAATAATGTGCCTTGAGATCCACTAAGACTGTGCATGTAAACTGCTGGCCTACTGTGCCTCAGACCCAAGAGAGTACATGTAAACTGCTGTCTTATTGTTCATCAGACTCAAGATTGTGCATGTAATCTGTGGGCCCACTGTGCCTCAGACCCAAGGTAATGCCTAGGCCTTCACACAATGGGAGTACAGATGTTGACCGAGTGTGCAGGAAGTATCACTCACGCCTTCCTTTGCCTGGATGACTGTGGCCTGAAACTGCTTTTCTATGGAGGTCCCCTATGAGCTGTGCTATCCCATCTCCTCTCTCATGCTATACACACTAAACCTGCCTCCTCACTCAGCTATGTGTAGTAGACTTGCTGAGTTTCTGGGCAGCTGGTAGTGCTCTCTGTCATAGAGCACCGTCTTATGTTCTCAGAGTTTCTGTGTGTTTTGTCAGTTCTTCCTTGCCTGACATTCCAGTTTAGTCCCTAGGCCATGCAGGTCATAGCAGAAAAGACCCTAGAAGTGTTCAAGTGCCTGTTGATAATGTCATAGTAGTTTTCTTTGTTGCACCAGAAAGAAAAATAACTGGTCTTTCCAAAACCCATTGACTTTCTAATTCCCACCAGCCATAGCTATTACCTTATATGGCAAAATAAAGTGACCATCTCTGTTACATTTGTACTAAATTATCCTGGTTGACTCTTCCAGCATCAGGACTAACAACAACGACAAGCTCATGAAGACTATATGAAGACAGAGGCAGAACTCCAAGTCAGGAAATGTTGGCTGAAGGTGGGGCGGGCAAGAACCAGTTTCCCTCATGAGACATTCAAAGCAAAGGCAGAATTGCCAACATCTTGGCTTCAGAGTTCTGGCCTCCAGATTAGAGGAGAATTAAGCTCTGTCAGATTACGTCACAAAGTACGTTGGACACTTGCTATGGAAGTCACAGGAAGTCACTTGGCCTCTCCATGTGACTAGCACGGGCTTTCGCACAAGTGTGTGGCCCAGACTGACTATAACTCTTAACATGGCTTTTAGCCTCCCCTCAGCTAAAGGAGAGCCAGCCAGGAGTTTCGAATGATAGACCCAGTCTGGACTGATGACACAGGATTATGTTCAGGGAAGGTCCGAAGGTTGAGGAAGCAGCTCCATCATCTCACGGATGGAGTAGGGCGCAGCACAGAAAGAGCAGACAGGCAGCCATCTTTGTTGTGAGTCTCCACACTTAAAGCCAGCCCAGACAGCACAGCCATTGTGGGACATCCTCCCTTTGTCCTCTTGCTGTGCCACTGTCCTAACATGAACTGATGGAGTTCTTATAAATTAGCCTAACCCCAATAAAACATTCCACTAAGCAATCCAACTATGTAATCACAAACTCACAATTTAAGCTTACCTTGGTTGTCTTCTAACTATAGATTTAAAGTGTTTTTTGTGCTAAATCTATACTATCAGCTATCATAGATACAAATATAAGTTTTCCATAGTTGTCTTTTAACTATAGACTTAAGGTGTTTCTTATGCTAAACTATATGATCAACTATCAGATTTACAAGGTCATCAAAAGTTTTGAGTTTCGTTTGATTGTCTTTTTAAATGTAAACTTTAAAATGTTTCTCATGTTGCTAAATTTATATATATTCAGTCTTCCAGACAGAAGGGGAAAAAGCCCTTCTTGCTCCTTCTGCTCCACAGAAGGTTTTTGTCTTCCTTGAGCTCACCTTGTTCAAGCTGTTAACGCCTTACCGGTATCTCTTGTAAAGTTACAAGCTCCAGGGAAGGTGCTCAGATTCTCCTCTTGTGGACCAAACAGACTCTGTCTGGATAAGTACATCTGCCAATCAATAGCCTAAGTCTCTACCTGTCGCCTACTCCAGAGGGTGGGATTCCTCCCCTGCTCCCTGCCATTGGGACTCCCCTCACCCTAACCACCAAGACCTAAGGGTTTCAAATGTACACCTAAGAAAAATTTGTTTTCTCTCAAAAGTACTTAACTTTATTCTATACCTCCAGTGTGTGTGTGTGTGTGTGTGTGTGTGTGTGTGTCTTTCAGCATCTTGACAAGTCCAAAGTTTACTCAAAATCTACATCCAGGACGGTTCCAGAGAAGCAACCCACAGATGCTCCAATCTGCTCTCCCAGTCAGACGCTTCTACTAGATCTGTTCCTTCCTGCCCGAAGACAGTCCCACAGACCAGGGACAGCAAGAAAACAGCCAGCTCTCCTAAGACTGGACCAACATCTTCATCCTCGTTTTCTTAGGTTTCCCAAAGACATGGTGCCCCAAAGTCAGCATGGAGCACCTAAAGATCACAATGACCCCATCCCTGCTTCATCACCACCTCTTTCTAGTTTCTCCATTTTTTTTAATTAAACCAAAATGGAGGAATGTTGGCAGTCCTTCTAGGCTCTACCCAACAGTTACCAGGCAATAGACAAATAGGCCTGGTTTGCTTTAAAAGGGACTGTTTGGCCCCTCCTTGCTGTCTCTCTGCTCTCTCTCTCCTCTCTCTCTCTCTCTCTCTCTCTCTCTCTCTCTCTCTCTCTCTCTCTCTCTCTCTCTCTCTCTCCTTCTCTCTCTCTCTCCTTCTCTGTCTCTACTTTCTTCTCAACACTCCTTCTTATGCCCTAAATAAATTCTATTCTATACTATACCCATTGTATGGCTGATAGGTACCTTAGGGAGAAGGATGCCTGCATGGGCCCTTGGAGGCACCTCTCCCACTTCACCATATCACACTCAGCAAAACATATCCTTGGCTCCTTTTTCTATAACATGACAGTCGTGATACAGCACCACAGCTGACATGCTCCAGGAAGGCGAACTGACTTCTCTGCTGGCTGAGGCGGATTTGTTTTACTTTTATTATTATTATTTCACTTTTTATAAGGATTCTGTTATTAAAAAAATATTGTATACATTCAAAGAGAATTGCAAAGAATCTTATTAAAGGACATTTAAAAAGACCCACTCTCATTGCCAGGGTCTTTTTGCTGACTTGCTTCTTATGCCATACAAATATGCATATGTTCAAGCTTAAAATATGATATGACTTTTAAAATATTATAGTCCCCAAACCTGCCTCCCAACTAGTCACTGTGCTAAACAAAGATGAGGTTTAAGGCTTCAGTTGCTTCTTGAGAACTTCGCATCTGACTCCCTCAGGATCGTTCGAGTTTTCTTTGATAGGAGAAAGGCTACATTGAAATTGGCTAACTGAAACCGACCTATGGTGCCTTGTGTTTCAAATCATCCTCTTCCTTTTAAGAGGCTTAAAGCATCTTAAAGCAGTGCCACATTCAAATTCTTTTGAGCCCGTGAAAATTTTCATCCTTTGGGAATACATTAAAATACCATTAAAAATTACATACAGGCAATTCCAAACTATATAATACTTATCAAGAACTGAGGTAGTTTACCAATAGTATACAATAATGTTTAAGTTGGAAAAAGTCAAGACCTATTGCTAGCTGCTTTCACGGATGGGTGAAGGTCATTTTTAATAAACATCAGTTATTTATATCCAGATGTAGCCATGAAATTCTTAAAAACATCAAACATCTTCTAAGCACAGACGATTTTTTAAAAAGCCTTGCCCTTGGCAGATCTCATTATTCAAAGGGGGCCAGGAATCAGCAGTGAATGGTACAAGGCAATTACTGTACACAGGAAGAGCAGCCATAAGCTTACAGGACACCAGTGTACCATCAGCTCCAAGTAACCAGGGCAGCATCAGCTCCAAGAGGAAGAACGACTGATGGACCACTTTCAAACCTTGCCTGGCAACAGAGCTAATGATGGTTTGTGCACCTTGAAATCCTATTATCTGATTTTCTCTTGTTTTAGAACTTCAGCCCAGTGTGTACATCCAAATTCTGCAAGGTTCAAAGAATATCACATTAAATCACACCGCATGTGAATGTAATTCAATGTCTGAGCCATTTCCAGCACTCTGCAGGAAGCATTCTTAGTCCCTCTAGAGTTTTGGGAGGCACTGACCCTGTGCCGTCATGGGAATCCTTAACAATTTTCAGACCGTGATTGTCAAAGCATAGACAAAACCTGGAGAATTCTCTGAAAGACTGCTGGAACACAAATACGAACGTGGGGAACTAAATAAAGCTTTTAACAATGCATCTCTTGTCAAGGTTTTCTGGTCGACAGCAAAGTCCAAGGACGGCCGTGTGAAGCCTTAGGTAGTTGCTGTCTGGGTTTACAAGGTGAGCAATAGCGATCAGGCCCAGGGAGAAGAAAATCCATCAGCTTGGGTCTCAGAGAGCTATAGAAAGGACAGCCTTGGGCTGAGGCAATGACTCAGTGCATAAAGTTCTTGACAGCAAATGTAAAGACCAGAGTCTGATCCCCAAAGTCCACATAATAGTCAGGTGAGTGTGGTAGCCAGCCGCAATCCTAGCACATGAGAATCGGAGACAGGAAGTCTCTAGAGAACACTTGCTCACCAGATCAGCCACACTGGGTTTAGAGAGACCCTGCATCAACATATAATGAGGAGAATGACCAGGGGAGATGGCAGGCATCAACACTGGGCCTGCAAACATACACAGACATACACACACAGAGAGACACATACACACAGAGAGACACACACAGACACACAACAGAGACACACACAGACATGCACAGACATGTACAGACACACAACAGAGACACACACAGACACATACACACAGAGACATGCACAGACACACAACAGAGACACACACAGACATGCACAGAGGCACAGACATGCACAGACACACACAGAGACATGCACACACACATACACGCAGAAAGAGAGAGACACACACAGAGACACACACAGATACACACAGACATACACACACACATAGACACACAGATATACATACACACAGACACATACACAGACACACACACATACATACACAGACACACAGACACATACACAGACACACACAGAGACATACACAGACACAGGCACACACACAGTCTCTATCTTCCAATGGTGCATCTGTTAGATTCTCACTGTGTGTGAGTCTCAATATTTCAGTTTGATTAAACAAAACAATGACACTGTGTTGTAAAAACCTCTGAACAGAACACAGAACATGGAGATGGGGATGAATTACAAAGCCATGACCTCAGAAATCTCTGAAAAGGAACAGGGTAAGTGGAAGCCACACTGCCTAGAATGGCGTGGACCAGGACAGATCCCAACAGCGATGGCTTGGGCCACCTTGTTCCATCCTCAATTCCATATTTCCAAGTTTTTCTTCCTTTTCCTCTGTGCTTCAGTGATAACTATCCTTATTTGTACAGAGAGAAGAGAGAATGGGGTGAAGAGCTGAGTATAGGAACAAATCTTGAGCACGCAGCAATATAAAAAAACAAAACAAAAACAAAAACAGAGCAAGACATGTTTTGATGAGATTTGGGCCATAAGGAAATGCTCACATAGAAGTAATGGGCATTAGAGGCAACTCTTGCTCATATTTGTACTATCTGTGCATTGGTTAACAATAATGAAGGACAGGAATAGTTCAGTGGCATTTGTCTCTCCATGTCCCATATCATAGACCAATGTCTGCTCAATGCCACAGGATAGACAAGGAAAAATATCAGCAAATGTATACACTGTTATGATTAAGCCTTCTTCCACAACAGAACTTTTAGAGAAAAACAAATGTAACTATAACAGGGGTCCCATGTGGCCCAGCCTTGAGATGCCATCTTCTTAAAAGAAGCGGACTTGGTTCAGATCAGCCTACAAAAAGCAACCCCATCCTAACTCAGCCCAGTGAGCATGTCTGTGACTTTCTCCCTTCATCTCTGCATTCTGAGTGTCCTTCACAGGAACAATTAACTTTCTGCCCCACACTTCCTTTCTTGTAGACTAGCACTTGCCATCCAATCCTCAAAGCATTTCTGTCTCTTTCCCTTCAAAATGTCAAAGTGTGGAGATCGGTGATTGGCTTTGTTTCTTGTCCCCTTTCCTATAGCATAGAACACATCTGAAAGCTTTCTCCAGCCTCCATGTTGATATGCCTGCTGAGATGAGTGTGGGTTACAATGTATAATATTAGGTCTGGCTCAAGAATAATTGTATCGGTTTTGCTTTTGAATCCATTTGCCTTTCAGGCTGCAGCTATTTAGTGACAAAAGACTCGAGCAAACATGACAGGAGCCCGCAATCCCCTCTCCCACCACTGGCTCCATTTCTCTCCTTGGCCAAGTGCTTCCTCTACTTCATAGGCTCTAGGCAGTAGAGTGAGGACTTCCATAAATAGCTCTTAGAAACTATTGCTCTATTGGTTACCACAAAGGGAGCATGTGACAGAAATGAGCCTGGGTCACAGGTATCAGGGCAGAGCATTTTGAGTGGTGCATGCTTAAGCAGCATTACGGCTCTACAGGCTATCTGACAGATGATATTACACTTGTGACCGCCTACTTTCTCCTTGCCATTTCATTCACCCTTGTGCTCATAGGACCTGCTGCAGGAAGATCTGGAAGGATGGAGACAGGGCCTCAGGAAACTCGGATGGGTTGCAGAGCTAAACTCAGACTCGAGGGCTCGTGTTCCACCAATGATTTTACTTAAGTCCAAGTGGCCTAGATCCAAGAAAATATCTCAGAATAAGGGACTCCTTGAAGTCCCAAAGGATGAAGTGAGAACTAATCTGACCATAGAAAAACATCCTCCCTGAAACCTGCTTTCTTCAACATGGAATAGACTGACATGTTTCCCAATTTTCGTCTTGTAAGAGAAAGATGGAGCCTGGCCAAAGAAGACATCCACAAGACAAGGGATAAAAACCAGCGCTGAGGCCATTGAGTGGCACTAACTGGGACTCTGTGAATTCTGAGAGCAGCCATTCCTCCGGTAGACATGTGACCTCTCACCTTCCATTGCTAAGATTATAGTCAGTACTTTAATAGGCAAAATTTTACTGAATTCTCAAGACCCACAGATAGGCTGGATATGGTGGTGCACACCTTTAATCCCAGCACTCAAAAGGTGGAGGCAGGTGGATCTCTGTGAATTTGAAGCCAGCCAGGGCTATGACCCTGTCTCAAAAAAAGAAAAAAAAGGGGGGGTGGCGTGGAGGGGAACAGAGAAAGGCCAGCATTTCTCAGAGTATAGTTCCTTGATAAGCAATGTCCCCTGGGAACTTGTTAAAAATCAAAGCTTTGGGTTCTGTGTTATACATACAAGACCCAGAAATAGGAGCGGTCAAGGGTCCCTCTATGGCTTGTTGCTACAGTGTAACTCAATCTAACCCAAATGATATTACCAGAAACTATGTCCACATCGCTAAAATGTTTCTCAGTGGTTTCAATCTTAAATATCCCACCCTCATTTTAAGCCATATATTTTTTTTTACTTTGATCATATTTTAGTTACAACTGCTCCTCTTTGTCTCCTGTGTGGCTGACCCAGGACTGATGAGTGCTAAGTTATCTGGGCTGGAGACATGGATCGGCAGTTAAGTGTACTGGCCACCCAGGTTCAGTTCCTAGCACTGACATGATGGCTCACAGTCATCTGTAACCCCAGAACCAAGGGGATCTGGTGGCCTCTCTGGCTTCCTCTGGCACCAGGCATACATATATACACACAGGCAAGTACACATATAATAAATAATAAACAAATAAATCTTTAAAAGTAAGTAGAATGCTGGGCTGCAGAGATGACTCAGAGGTTAAGAGCACTGACTGCTCTTCCAGAGGTCCTGATTTCAATTCCCAGCAACCACAGAGTGACTCATAACCATCTGTAATGAGATCTGGTGCCCTCTTCTGGGCTGCAGGTATACATGCAGGCAGAACATACATACATACATACATACATACATACATACATACATACATACATACACAAACAAACAAATAAACAAACAAATAAACAAATAAATAATCTTTTAAGTAAGCAAACTGTTATCAGTTAATCATATCTCCACCCACTCGAGGCTACTCTTCCTTCGTAGCCCATGCTTGCCTGTAAAGTAGAACAAACCACTCCTCGTATTGCCCCTCCCCAAAAGTAGTTTCTTCCTCTCTTAATAGTTCTTAAATCCCGCGTTTGAGTCTACTTGCCCTGTTCAGTTATTAAGTGTGATTACACACTCCAAGCGTTCTGGAGCAGTCGGGTAATTGAACACAAGTAATTTCCCTGACTCAAGCCTGACTAAGGGAAAAACAAACCCCAGAAGCCCAAAAAGAGGTGTTTGTCTGAGCAGCTGGATCGCTGGAGAGTTACGGCACTGAGGAGGCCTCTGCAAGGAAGCCCTCTATGGTGAACACAGCCTCAATAATGTGCTGGGAAGAATCTGAAGCTATTTGAGGCTCTGAAACTGAAACACACCTCTACCACCCCGTGCAGCCTTCTGGCTTAAACACACTTCTAGAATTAGGCTTGGGGCACCTAGAAACGTGGGGCCAAGTCTCATCATGTCTGTGACACCTTAAGGTTTGACAGAATCTGGCATTGCAATCAGTACACAGATGGGTAGATGGATGGATGGATGGATGGATGGATGGATGGATGGATGGATGGATGGGTGGGTGGATAGATGGATTCAAAACTTTCTATTGAAAAATTTCACTGAAAGGAACCAAAAGCCAAAATTTGATTTATGGTCCCCATGAGAGAAACATAATCATCAAATTTTCTCTATTCAAGACTTTCTCTAGGGGATGTGGCAGCTTCCATCACTCGGGAAGCAGAGGTAAGTAGGTTTCTATGAGATGGAGGGCAGCCTGGACTATTTAGAGGATTCCAGGCCAGCCTGAGCTAGACATGGAGACCCTTCCAGAACAATAACAAAGCTACAGAAGGCTCGGCTTCCAGGTTTCTCCCTTGGCGGCAGCCATTAATGTCTGGGAATGCTTTTACCTCATCCAGGAACCCCTGTCTGTCAGTCTGTCTGTCTGTCAGTGCTCCTGGACACAATAATAGCCATGCTAAAGGCTGAGCCCCATCTCAAGAAATGGTAGCCCTAAGCCGGGCGTGGTGGCTCACGCCTTTAATCCCAGCACTCGGGAGGCAGAGGCAGGCGGATTTCTGAGTTCGAGGCCAGCCTGGTCTACAAAGTGAGTTCCAGGACAGCCAGGGCTACACAGAGAAACCCTGTCTTGAAAAACAAAAACAAAAAAAGAAATGTGATTTGGCAGACTGATTCCCACACCATTTGCCAACATGTGCCGACAATGCCAGTTAACATGAGAAAGCAACGAAGAACGAACCCCTTCATCGGAACAGAGACAGTGGGTGCACGATGTCATCAGATCCCAGCCTTGCCATCAGGAGCAAGACCTCACAGGACAACACCAGCTCCTGCCTGCACCTTGTTCTCTTCATGGTTTCTTCTATGATGGATTTAGGTCCTCCTCAATCCCTCCTCGGTACCCATGAGTACCAGAATCAACTGATTCATCAACTCGTTTGGCATTTCTTTAGTATCAGAAAAAGCGGGCTCTTTATCCCCTGCCCCCAGTTCCAAGCACTGGCCTAATTTGCTGCAGGCTAAATGAGGGCACAAAGTGCTTTCATTTAATGACAGTGTAAATGTATGGCTCTACAACTCCTCATGAGTACCAGAATCCAAGGATGCTAAAGGCCTTGTATAAAATGGCCTGGTATTTGTGTGTAATCCATGCATGCCTCTCCACACCTGCTTCGGATCACATCTATATTACCTACAAAACCTAGCACAATGTGCATTCTTTGTGGATAGTCATTATCCGTGTGCGCACATTAAATACAGATGCAGCTTTCTTGGTTATTTTTTAGTGTCCTCGTCACTATTTCCATATTTGGGGAACTTTCCATTGGTAAGTTTAATTTCGTTCTGAATAGCAGAAAAGAACGTTTAAAAAGATGTTTTGTGGCCCTTTGTTAATGGAACTTCATGTGTCTTCTTGTGAGGGGCATTCACAGTGTCTGCCTGATGATGTCACATAAGGGCAGTGGCAGTCCCTAAAACCTTTCGAGACTGCTATATACCCCAGTTTTCATTTTTGTCATGGGATATGCACATGTCTTAGGGGTCATTGATGTATGTTAATTCTTGTATACATTTACACTGTCATTAAATGAAAGAACTTAGTGCCCTCATTTAACCTGCAGCAAATTAGGCCAGTGCTCGGAACTGGGGGCAGGGGATAAAGAGCCCACTTTTTCTGATACTAAAGAAATGCCAAATGAGTTGATGAATCAGAGACTCGAGCATCATTAAGAACAAAATATACACATTATCTCCAGAGCCAGAGATGAAGGCACATTATTTTTCTCAGGTTCTTATCATCTAAAGTTCAGGTGATAGCTATTCTAAACAGACACAGCTCAGCTGAGCATGGTGGTGCACACCTTTAATCCCAGCACAGTCAGGCAGAGCTCTGTGAGTTCCAGGCCAGCCTGGTCTACTTAGTAAGGTAGCTGGGGCTACATAGAGAGCCCCAAAATACAAAAATAAAAAGATAAAAAATAATTAATAAACAGTCACAGCTCTGCTGTGACTTTATTCCATGGATCCCTTGGTGTTTTTTCTGGTTCTTATGTTACACTGGTAAACGAAAGCTAACAAGCACCTTGGCCTGAGCTGTTAATGTTCTTCTGGCTCAGTCTTACCATGTGGAGTTCACAAAACCTGAGAGCCGCACCTCACCTCATCACAGCGTGCACAGTTGCCATGGTGCACATAAAACAAACTCCAAACCGTTCCGGTTAGAGAAAAGGCAAGATGCAATGCCCTCATTAGCTGGCTGTTCCCCACTGCGCATCCTTAAATGCTTCCAGGTCAGAATAAGGAATGCAGATGCAACAAACCAGAAGTGTTAAGAGACTATCGGGATGGTATTGCTGGCCTGAATACAGTGTGGGTGTGCAATGCCTGCCATGGAGTGTTGCCCACTGTGACAGAACCTCAGAATATGGATAGACATTTAAAGTCACCTAGACCAACCAATACACAGGAATACCATGATGGCATCTCTAGTAAGCACTCACCCCCGACTATTACCTGAAAATTTTCCAGTGTTTCTAGGACCCATGGCCTCTCCAGCCGTCCTACCCCATTCTTAAATCATTCTCTCTGTTTGGAAGTACTGCCTGCTTATTGTATTTAACCTCACTTGATGTTGATGGGATTTGAATTGTCCCCGCAGGTGCCTGCAAGAAAGGCTCAGTCCCTGGCCTCTGGTGCTACTAAGAAATAGTAGAACCCTTAATGAGTAGAATCTTGGGCTGGAGAGATGGCTCAGCAGTTAAGAGTGCATGATGCTCTTGCAGAGGACTGATTCAACTTCCTGTATCCACATCGGACAGTCCACAACCATCTCAAAGTCCAGCTGCAGGAGTATCCCATGCCTCTAGCTTCTGCAGGCACCTGTGCCTGCACATACACACACACACACACACACACCTGTACTTGTACACATATACATATACACAAAATTTAAAATAAATATTTGGAGGATGTCGGGTCCTTAGGAACACACTTTTATTAGGAATAATGGGACCCTAATCTCTTTCAACTCTCTCTCTACTTCCATTGCCACCTGATCCACCATGGCAGAACCTTGCCAGGGACCAGAACGAAATGGAGCCAACTGACTGTGGGCTTAAAGCTTGGAAAATGTAAACCAGGTGGATCTCATTTTACCTCGTTGATTTATCCTGGGTGTTTTTTACATAAACAAAAAGCTATCACTTCTTCCATAAGCCTGTGAGAACCCAAAGGTCTCTCAACTACTGTAATACATTTGCCCATCATCAGATGTTAAATCGCATCGAGTCTGCCTACCTCATCCATCCACCAACTGCCTACTTGTCTCCATTTCCAGTTGGTGTGTATGCCTTAAATGATTCTTGCAGTCCCATGAGTCTGCCTTCCTCCAATCTCACCCCCTCCCACCCACTTAATACATTAGCCTATAAAATATTCTCAACATGATCATCATCTTTTGAAAAAGCCTTGACTGGCATCGTATGCCCTTCAGATGAAAGCTTGGTTCTTAGATCTCTTAGCCCTCCATTATCAGACCCTTCCACCTCTCACAAGACTCTACCTTCCACAGGAAACATAGCAAACTATGAACTTCTTTGAGTTCCCAAGCCAATTGTGCTCTCCTGTGTCAGTCTTAATCCATCCCTTGCCTGCAATGGCCTCTTTTCTCATCCAATGGGCTCATCATTTTTAGACTTCCTTCCTCACGCTCTTCCCAAGGCCAAATTGGGCACTCTCCTCCCTTCTCTGTCTCTCTCTGTCTCTGTCTCTCTTCTGCACTCCTTAACCTGCATTACAAATAGTAAGATACAATGTTGCCATCAACTTGCACTATAAAAAGATACAATGTTGCCATCATTTGTACGGCTTGTCTGTCTACTACTGAAGTACCATGCTCCTTGAACTAACATGTGCCCCTGTGCTTTGCAGTTCCTGGCATATTAGAGACATGACACTGTTCTCTGTTAAGTGATTAATCCAGTCTCTCCAACCCTTTCTTCTTTGCTCACAAGAGCACCCGTGATCTTGATTGTTTTCCTCCATCGCTCTACATATCCACAAGTTCATTAACACTCCATATAAATGTACTACCAAAGCTCAGACTTGCTCCTAACCTGCCTGTCAGATCCAATTGCTGTCTTCTGCTCCAACTCCAAGCTGGCTACTGCCTGCATCACAATCCCAAAACACAGGCTCCTAGTGGGTCAGTATCTCTGCCAAAGACCTACTGGAACTTAGTTTCTCCGTATGGGAATTAACAACAACTCAGCCGTATGCCTGTATAAAATATGCATTAAGCAGAACGCAATGCCTATTAATGAAACATTGATGCATCTGTTTATCTGGCCAATTATTTGAAAATAGCCTGGACCTTTTCCAGACGATGATTTCAGCTTGGCATCCTGTAGTGTGAAAGCCATTGCTGGACTGTGCTACTGGGATGTACTTGGTAGGTAAGTTGTTTTCCTGCATGCATGCATAGTTTTATTCTCTGGTGTCTTTCTGAGGCAGTGGGGTCCAGAGAGCCTCTCCATTTGGCAGCAGTCAGGGAATTAACTTACTATCCCAAAAGGTTTCTCCTCTGGCTCCCATTTCCCGGCTCTCATTTTAACAGATCTCCTCCTCTGTGCTACAGTTTCTCATCCTTTATATTGTTTTTTTTTTTCTAAACATCCATTATCCACAGCAAGTCTTATCTCCCTGCAAGACCAGATGACATTCCCTTAGCAACATTTTCTATAGTTTTTTAACATTCTTGTACATAATTCAATTATTCTTACATTAAAAAAAAACCTCAAGGGGTAGAGATGGCTCAGTGTTTATGTGCACTGCTGCTCTTCCAGTGAACCAGGATTTGGTACACACACACACACACACACACCAGCTGATAACCCTCTGTAACTCCAGTTCCAGGAGATCCAGTGCCCTCTTCTGGTTTCTTCGGGTACTGCATGCATGTGGTGCACAGACATACACACAAGCACAAAACCCATGCACTTAAAAACAAAATAGTAATATTTTTTTAAAAATACCTCCGAGCCTTCAAAATAGTAAAGAAAAAACAAAAGTGCATTTTATTGTGTGACTAAATAGCAACATGCACAGAAGATAGCCATTGCAGAGAACTGACATCTAATCTTTCATCATTAATAGCTGTGTAAATAAACACCAGAGGCAATATGATCAATGGCCAACTACAAATAAGTTGAAAATACTGTTGGTATAAAGATAGGTTTATGTATTTATATGTAAATGTACTATGCAAACTGGGACTAAAAAACTGACAGAGGGAAGGCCAGACAAAAGAGTAGACGTATTTGCATATCACTATCCACACGTACACATACATACACAGAGGTCAGGTGACTGCCTTTCCCATCACCCATTTCCTGATTTAAAGAAAGCTGTGACACACAAAAAGCACTTCGTTGATTCTCACGTGGTTAGGAGAAGGCTTCCCAAGGTCAAGTGTCAGTCAAGTTGCTAAACTCCACCCCTTTGGGCACTTAGTCTCATTTCTCTGTCCTGGTCTCCCCATATCTACGGGAAAGTTTTGTGAACTTTTATACCCCCAAAAGCATGTGATTCTGGGATATTAAAACTATTGCAGGATTGGAGATGTAGCTGAGGGGCAGAACATGGGCCCATCAGGCATGGAGCCCTGGGTACAATCTCCACATCTTCAAATATTCTGCAAACACCAACATGTATATGATATGAACACTAATTTAAAATGAGAAAAATAGTTAGAGGTAGTGGTATACCCTCTAATACTAGCTTTCAGATGGCTAAAGCAGGGGGTTCTCCATTTGAGGTGAGCCTGGTCTGTCTGTCTGTCTGTCTGTCTGCCTGTCTGCCTGTTTGTGTGTGTGTGTGTGTCTGTGTGTATGTGTGTGTAGTTCTGTGTATGTCTGTGTGTGTGTTTTCATTTTTCCTCCATTTACACACTTCTGGTGAAATGTAACTTACAAATTATGCTGAGAGACTGATATTAATGATAAATTAGGTGAATTACAAGAACCTACTGTGATAAAAGTTATGTAAAGGTGGCCTCCTGAGGCAAGGCAAGCAGTACTATTTTCAGATGGTGACTGAAGCTGAAGCTGGAGTTAGGGGCAGCAGACTAGGGGAGATTATGACATTCACACTTTTATATGAGTTCACAGCTCTAAGGAGAAAGCCTCTGAAAGGCTAAGGCTGATGGTGTGTGGGCTGTTATTCTGAGTCCCCCCAACACCTTCTTTCAGAGGTGCATGGTTCCTGTTTCCTCCGTGGAACACCAGCATCTTGGACCAGGGCCAAACACGATCTGATAAATCAGAGTGGCTCCTAGACCTAGGCTGGTGTTTAATAGATGCTCAATAAATGGCTATTGAACATTAGCCAAAGGGAAACTGCTTTTTCTCTGGACCCACATGGTCTTCTAGGTGCAGGAGAAAATTGTGATCACAAGGGTTTAGAATAGTTTAGAACTTCAAAGTATGAGAGAAGGATTCAGAGAAGAGAGGGGAGGGGAAGAGGAGGGGCTGGAGAGGGAGGGGGCAGAGGGGACAGAGGGAGAGAGGAGAGAGGAGACAGAAGAGGGGAGAAAAAGGAGAGCGGGGAGAAAGGAGAGTGGGAGATGAGGTCAGAAGCCTGCTGACGGAAGGCTGAAAGTCAAACGTCCAGCTTCACATACTGGTAATGGTTACAGCATATTCTGACTGTGACTGAATGTTCCACAAACAAGTAATTAAGGTAATCTTCATCACGGGGGATGGGGGGGGAGTCAGGAAAAGCTAAGCTGCAACATGTTTTGAACAGCTGGGGAACAGAAGAAATACTGGAAGCAGAAAACCACACGCAGCATCCTGTGAGCCGGTGTTTTCACAGAATTTAAAAATAAATGCCAAACCATGGTACACAATTGTTGTGAGGACCACATTGGATTATGTGCTGTCTTGGTTGTTCAAGGGACACAGGAGTCTAGATACTACCTTGGCAATGATATAGAGCAACTGCTATGTACACTGCTCGCTTGTGAGGATATCTTGTCTCATTGGACAAGTTTCTGAACCTTCACATATCATCCATCTTGTCTGCCCACTTCTCGATACCATCATTCAGTGCGGTGACTTAGGAAGGCCCCTGCCCCCCACTCCACTCCCCTCAGAAAAGGCACAGAGCATGACTCTGGGTGTCTAGGGAGCATCAGTCCCAGTTTCATTAGCTTTTTTTCACAGGTCAGGTATGAAACACACCCATGCTCCCTGGCCATTCCTTCTCTCATCAAAAAACATAAGATGCCTGCATCAGCTGGGGCGCGGGGCTCTCCGATCCTGGGTCCTGAGAGAAGAGCAGAGATGGATGGCAGGTTGGTGCTCTGAAAGAATCTCTGCCTGCCGCCTTTCCTCCTAGGCTTGCCAGCAGTGCGTTCCTTGACTTTCTTCATTCCTTAGCCCTAATGTCTCAGCAGGACTAGACAGACTTTCCACACTCTGGTGCCCTCGCTGGTCGCCCTCCATTTCTGTCTCCTCGCTCACGTTGCTTACCTTCTGTCTCCCTTCCGTGGTGACTGCGGCCGACCTTCAGACAATCTGTTTGCTGCTGAGTCTTTAACTCCTTGCCTCCTTTTGAGAGAAACAACGGACTAGAGCACAGAGGAAACAGTTCTGATAAATAGAAACAAGGTGTATTAAAATCTGATTACCAGTGATGTTTGCAAATTCTTCTAAGTATGCCCTCTAATATATTTGTGCGAGAATGTTATTTGAAAACGAGCGCACCCTTCCAAAATTCACTAATAATTAAAGAAGACATTTTCTCTCTCACGGGTGGCTTCCAATGGTGTTAAATATTAAAGACTAATACTGACGGGATTTAGAGGAAACAGGAGCCCACATTGGAGTTAAACCTGACCAGGAGAGAAGGGACTGCATCTAAATGCTGGGTTCCTAGTGGGAACTTGCCCAGATCAGTTTGTCCACAGAATAAAGTGACATTCTGTGTCCTGGGAAATAGATATGGCACTCATTCTAAAACAGAGTGAAAATTAACACTTTAAGAACAGTCACAATTCTATACATTAATTACCTTATTACTATTGTCTCACAATAAGGTCATGGAAAGTTTATGAAAAATACATATCCAGGTTTGCAATCATTCTATTTCCGTGTTTACCCTGTATGTTAGAAGGGGTCAGGCAAAGCCACATTAACTTCTGTTTCTGGGCTTCAGAATTTTACCAGCACTCTAACAAGCAGACCTCCAACTTAGCAGATTACGCAAACACAGGATCTGCCGATCAAATATATTTATCATGTCCCTCACCTTCTGTCCTTGCAACCGAAGCAGAGTAGGATGCTATTGCAGAGTCAGTGCTTGGCCTGGAGCAACCACTTACTTACAACTTTTGTAGAAAAAGGGCTTTTAATTGGAAGAGAGAAGAAACCGAACAAAAAGTTACATGAGAAGAGGAAAAATCTGGGCTACCATGATTGTGTCACTCACTGCTAACTGGATAGCTGCTGCTTTTGATCATCTATGACAACAACAGAAGAACTTAACTAAAATAATTCAGACTTTTCTTACACTCTGCTCTGAGCAAACACCACTGGCGTATCCTTTCCTGGGGGTGAAATCTTGGACCTGAGCCAGTAGGATCACTCAGCTGGTAAAGGGCCTCTGTCACCGGGCTTGTGACATCCCCAAGACCCGCGTGGTGGAAGGAGAACCAACTCCTGCTGGTAGTCTTCCGGCAACACACAAGAATGAATGAATGAAATAAAAATGTTTGCTACAAGTCTAGGACTTGTTCTAGAGTGTTTCAAGATCATCAAACGGGTCCTTCACTGAATCCTTAAAACTCCCACCACATTCTGAGACTCTCACAAAAGGGCTGGGGTGTGTCTCGTGTCTCAGTTGTCAGGGATTGCCTAGTAGACAAAGCCAGGTCAGTCTCCAGCACCACATAAAACCAGACACGGCGCCATGAACACCTGCAATCCTAGCAATATGGAGGTGGAGGTAGAGGATCAGAGATTTACAGTCATTTTGGCTTCATAAGAAATTTGAGTCGAGCCTGGAATGTCTGAGACCCTTCTCAAAAGGAACGGGAAAGTACCACTCCCAGCCTATCCAGAATAACCATATCCAGCTGGTGTTTCTCTTCGCTGCACCAATGTCTAGAATGAGGGCAGAAGACGAGGTCAGCTTCTTTCCCAGTTTCTAACTCCTCTCTCACTCACTAGCTATGGCCCCTCCCATCTTGGGTCCCTTTATGGAGGAAGCAGACAATCTATAGGAACAACGGGACTGTGGTGGTGTGGATAGCCCTGGGGCTAATTATATTTGATGTTAATTCCATTCCTCTGTGAGTGGCTTCGAACTAGGAATAAGTCAGCACTCAGGTGATTTCCTGTAAACCTGCTTCCCCCCCTTAATTTGTAAAATAAAGGAGACCTGATGATTGGGCAGATAAAAGGGAAGGTGGAGCAGAAGATGGGGGGAAGAAGAAGGAGAAAATGGAAGAGGGAGAGGACGCAGAGGAGGAGGAAGAAGAAGAAAAGTGAAGAAGCACGTGGCCTGGAGAAACCACGAGTTCTAAGGGGTCTCATAGATGTGGAAGATGGTAGTGTAGCGGTAGATCTGCCCAACCTAGGTGCACAGCATGTATTCATGTTAATTGTGTCGTGTTTTCATTGCTGGGGCATATTTGGGTTGGAGATTTACCGCAACACTGTGGAGCCTGTTTTAGCTGGTACACCTCCATTGTCAGCTATGGACTCTAAGAAGGACTGGTGTCCAGACTTAATTCTTCTGCCTGAACAGGTTCTTCAGAAATACTGGAACTGGGAACTTCTACACGATGGGGAAAGGGCTTCTCCTGAACAGATGGCTAAGGACTCCTTCGCCCCTCCGGCAAAGGTTTAGCATTCATTTCTCTAGCTTAGCTAAGACGGTTAAAAAAAAAAATCCAAGACATTTTCCTGTCACAGCCTCTGTATGGCTGATCCACAGAGCAGCTGGTTCTGAACTCACTTTGCCATCCCCTTCCTGTGTCCACGCCCCTTCCTGTGTCCACGTCCTCCTATCTTTACTATTTCCTAGCAACAATCTGACACCAGTCCTTAGGTTGCAAACCCCATAGGACATGGGACCTATCCCTAGATTTCCACCTTAAAGCTTCTCTCAGTGGTTTGAAGTCAGGTGGAGATACATACTCCTGTCCCTGTGGATTCATACACCAAAGGCTTCAACAGCAGTTCTTCTCCATCTTATACGCCCGTCTGACGGGTGACAGGTGAGCTCTGGCCAGTCTCCAATGATTTCTTAGTGAGATTTTCATTCTGCTATATCTCCCTCCCCCCTTGTGCATGCTCTCTCTCCCTCTCCCTCTCCCTCTCCCTCTCCCTCTCCCTCTCCCTCTCCCTCTCCCTCTCCCTCTCCCTCTCCCTCTCCCTCTCCCTCCCCCTCCTCCCTCCCCCTCCCCCTCTCTCCCCCCCTTCTCCCTCTCTCTCCCTCTCCCTCTCTCTTTCTCCCTCTCTCTCATATTTGGGCATTGGGTACCTACCTACCTCATTATTCTCAGCTTTTGCAAAGTCAGTCAAAGCTGAGGCCAAAAAAAAAAAAATTGTCTCCCTTTAAATCCTGTCCAATAGCATGAAATGTAATAAGAGCATAATGAGAGGGATAGAGCTGTCTTGGCTGGAAACTCTTCAAGGAGAACAATGTTTGTTTGGAGCACGTCCCATGAAAGGAAAGGCTGGAATGTTATTAAAACTTCCCTGTGTTGCAGAAGAGAGTTTCTTCTAATTGTTCTAAAGATGGAAGGAAATTAAACAAAGCCAGTGAGATGGGAATCCCATCTAGATTCCCCGCTGCTAACCCAAAATATGCACTGAAGCCTCCAGAGTGGAAAGCATGTGCTGTGTGGGCAAATGCGTATGGAGACACAGGGCCAGCTCAGCTTCTCGGAGACCCAGGTGGAGCGAGGCAGCAGCAGGAAAACAGAACAGGAACGAAGGGGAGCAGGCGCTCTGCGGAAAACAGTGCTCAGCAGCAGGTTATCCAGAAGCAGAGCCTCTAAAGTTACCCAGAATGCTGAGCAGCAGAGTCGGTCACATGCTTGCGAGGTTTGTTTCTCCGCCCACCATCTAGATTGACAGCAGAGGGAACTCACTGTTGAGACAGAATGACAAGCCACAGTCCAGTTCCTTCTTGGTTCTGCTAGTGTTTATTTTAAAAGATTTGTTATTTTACTTTATGTGTATGTGTGACATATACAAGCACGCAGTACCCACAGGCATCAGAGGAGAGCATCAAGACTCCCTGGACCTGCAGTTAGGGAAGGTTGTGAGCCACCATGTAGGTGCTGAGAATTGTACCCAGGTCCTCTGCAAGAGCAGCCAGTGCCCTTAACAGTGATCACCCCAACCCCCTGCCTGAATTTTCTTTTTTTAAGAAAAATGTTGAACCAGGCTGATTTTTTTCCCAGTAGCTTTAAGACAATTTCTTGTTTCTCCTGAAATCAGGATTCTTCTAGGTTAGGCCACACCGATTTTAAAAAAGAACCACAAGGTTTCTGAGGTGCTAGCCTCTCCCAGAAGCATGGGCTTGGTTAGGTATGTTGGGAGGAAGAGGCTTCTGGTCCTTTCTGCCCAGGAAGGAGACAGCGAGGTGAAACATTGTGTTTGGAGAGGTACCATGAGGTAACTCAATACGCAAAGGCCATGCCTTGGTCTCACCTCCCAGGGATAGTAAAATTGATACCAGGGGCAGAAAAGTCAGTGTCTTAGTGTGAACACCGCATCCGTTCATTCCCCGGAAGCAGTGAGGAGCTGAGGGTGTGGAGATGAAATGACCACTGTGCCATGGCCTGCTTTGACAAATGTGCTCATTTCTCAGACATCCTGGAAGTCATTTAAGCCTCTTTGCCCTCAGAGGTCACATGGCAGGAAGATGAGGGAGCACAGGCTCCCTCAGCCGTGCCCAAACCTGCAGAAAGGCGACTGGTGCATGGTACACTCCTATATGTCCTAGTAATGATTTTGCAACTGTCCCCAAAATAATTATCATATTTTCTATTCTTAACTTCACTTGAAGTTTTTTTAGATTTATTATAGTTTATGTGTATGAGTGTTTGTCTACATGTATGTAAGTGCACGCTATGGATATCTGGTGCCTGCAGAGGCCCACAGAGAGTGCTGAACCTCCAGGAACTGGAGTTATAGATAATTGTGAGCCACCATGCAGTGCTGGAAAACAAAGCCAGGTCTTCTGCAACAGCAGCCAGTGCCCTTAACCACTGAGTCCCCTCTCCAGCCCTGTGGAACAGAATCTTTAGTTTTTATCTGATACATTAAAATTGGATCTACGGTGTATGTAATCCCAATTATTCCTACTGGAAAGGTTTGAACTTAAGGAAAATGAATGTATAGTAAGCCTGGTAGGTTTTAATATGTCAGCATTTCTAGATTCTCAACGTAATTTTGTGATCCTTTGACCAAGCTGGCTCCAAAACTAGAAGTAACCTGTACTCACATGTTATCACCCCCTTCTCTTGTTATGCGAGAACAGTAAGGAGAGGCCCTTAGGAGGCAAAGGTGCAGCCACGGGTGCTGCGGGTACTGCCATCTTCATGGCCAGAACAGTCTGAGACCTGCATAGGAAATAACAGCTAATGCAAAGATTTAGAGCGAGCAGGCTTCAACTTATGAGTCTATGTGCCGATTAGGCGTTGCTGGCCTGGAGGAAGCTTAGAGGGCCTTCCTTAACCAGTTCACTGTCGCGTCTGAGGATTCAATGTTCTCTCTTGCCCCCCACCAGGACTACTTGTAGTCTCCTCCTCAGCCCATGACACTGTTGTGGGGGGACACAGACACCAGGGCAGTTGTGGGAGAGGCTTGGTCCCTGAGAGGACCCTGTTGGGAGACTGAGCCTAACCGCCTAGCCTAAGCAAAGGCTACCGTCAAGCTCCGCCCATTCCACAGGCTGCCGTCAAGCTCCACCCACTTTCCACGGGGCTCCGTGGCTCCTTTACCTGCTGAGCATCTTCACTAGGCTCTATTCTTCTACTTGCCCTAAAACAAACAAACAAACAAACATGGAGGCAGGCTCACCAGCAGCTGGGAGTATTCCTATGAGATATGCAGGCTGAGCAGTGTCTCAGAGGACATTCATGTTCTAATCCCTGGACTCTGTGGGTGTTGGTTTAGAAACACTGCAGACCGTTGATTAAGCTTTTGAGGGGAGGGCTTATAAAGAGTTTTCATAGGTCTTTCATGCAACTATGATGTTCTATCTGGAAGCTGAGTGGTCAGCGAGGTGTTCTGATTTGACCATAAGCCAAGTACCATGGACAGCTACCCGGCTCTGAAAAGACAAGGACAGCTTCTCCTCTTAAGAAAGTGTGTCAGCCAAGCCATGCTGATTGAGGACTTCTGGCCTCTCTAAATGTGACACCTGACAATACCCTGTGATGTAACCAAAAAGATATTTTTTTTAAAAAATAGAATATACCAGTCAAAATGATTACTCTAAATGTTAAGAAGAAGAAAAAACAAAAAGTGAGGAAAGGCGGTTGGTGGGGAAACAGAAGGAGCCTCCCCATCCACCTGAGAGGTAGGAAGGTAATACCTCTGTGCACAGCAGATGGGAGAAAAATGCAAAAATACACACATATGTGGAAAGGTGGTGAGAGATTTACCTTCAAATTAAATGGTAGAAGTCCAAACAGAAGCTTTAGAAGGCATGGTAGGGAATCTCATGAAGACAGTTGTATAATTTCCATACCCTATACACAGGAGCCAAGGATGAACCCAGCCTGGAGCCAACCTCCTGCTCAGGGCTGGAGACAAGGGCAGGGGCCAGTCAGTCACCTCCTGTGAACAGCGTGCTGTGTTGGTGGCAGCTGCCGGGAGAGCTATCATGGTTTATGGTGAGGAAAATTAGATTTTTCAGCCCCATCGATTCTGTCTCATATTCAACACTGAGGAGAATGGCCAGAAGAGCTTCAGGGTGGGGGTGGGGTAAGGAGCCCCCAAAATAACCCAGGCGATACCCAGTGGTAAGAGACTGAAGGAAGGTACTTCAGAACCGTTCACAAAGGGAGAGAGGCCAAGTGGCTTGTGAGGCTGCCAGTGGGCTCTCCTGGATAATGTTCAGACTGCCTCACTTCCAGCTCTCAGGCATCTAGCCTTCCTGGGGAAGGTGGGTTTCTCAGTCTGAAAAGTAACACAACCAGGACTGTCACAGTCAAAAAACTGGTACTGGCTGGGAAAGTGGGAGGTGACAGAAAGCTGAAGACCCCCACAGTCCTCCATGCAGTGCAAGCACGTAGGCACAGAGCCCCTCCAGCAGGGAAAGCGATCAGGATTCTAGGGCCCAAAGGATGTGTGGAAGTCAGATCGGTAGAGTGTGGGCAGACCAGCAATTCCCCACCCCATCCCCTTCCTCTTCATTGGTCACCAAAGGGATGCACATTTTTCATCCAAAGCAAAAGTGCTCAGGAGTGAACGAAAGAACTCATGGGTTTGCAGCAAGAACATTTAGAAACACTCAGGCAACAAAATGCTTTCTGCTATTATCTTGAAATGCCATGATGTTTCAAAATATATAGATGAAGTCAGTCCTAAGTTCCACAAGAATTCATCACTGAAGGCTCTGAAAGGCAACCAGTTTGGTCTGTCTGGTGTTTTACTAACAAGGGAGTAAAGGAGTTTGGAATTAGAAGGCTTTGCTTCAATTCCAAGTATATGAGATGTTATTGTGAGCCTGGGAGGATTCTTGATATCTGTCAAGAATAGTGTATAAAGCTCTATAAGGTGTGATTTAAATGCACTACCGAGTGTGTGTGTGTGTGTGCGTGAGTGCACATGTGGACATCTCTCATTGATAGATGACACAACCAGAAGACAGATGACACAACCAGAAGACACTTCTCAAGAGTCTGTTCTCTCCCTTCCCTTGTGGGATACAGGGATTGAACTCAGGTCATCAGATTTATGTGCAAGCCCCTTTACCCACAGAGTCATCCCATCAGCCCTGTAGTGTGTAATTTTTAAGCTAATGGCTAACTGCTTATATATTCATCCTTAAAGAAACAGAGTCAGTCATCTCTGGTATGCATAGATGTTTCAGGATCCTCTACAATACATAACCAGGTACCCATGATGCTTAAGTTTAAGTCTCTAATAGGATGTGGGGTAGTGTCTACATAAATTCTGACCACGCCTTTCTATGCACCAAACAGGAAGTGCTATATAGATACATGTTAAACTGCATTGCTTAGGGAGAGGTGATGGAAAATAATAAAGCCCAGGCTCTTCACGCTTACCACAAACATAGCCCCACTGAGGCAGCCTAGCACACAGAGGAGATACAAGGATGCCACACCCACCAAGTGCTGGAGAGACCGAGCCCTGTGAGAAGGTGGAGGACAGAGACAGCTCTGACCACACAACTCTTCTTGGGCATGGATTCAGTGCACTGTTTGGAAACAGTGCTGTGTTTTCTTTTTCTGTTTAAAGAAAAAAAAACTATTCTAATTAAAATACAATGACATCACTTTCCCCTCTCTTTCTTCCTACTAGCCCCTCCCCTTCACTTCCTCTTTGATCACTATCTTACAGTCTTATTATTGTGAAGAGCCACCATGATCACAGCAACTCTTACAAAGGAAACCGTCTATTGAGGCTGGCTTACAGTTCAGAAATTTAGTCCATTATCGTCGTGGCAGGAAGCATTGCAGCAGGCAGGCAGATGTGGTGCTAGAGAAGGAGCTGGGAGTTCTATGTCTTGATCCAAAGGCAGTGAAAGAAACTGTGTGTCACACATAGCTTGAGCATAGGAGACCTCAAAGCCCACCCCCACAGTGATGGACTTCCTCCAACAAGGCCACACCTATTCCGACAAGGCTACACCTCCTAACAGTGCCTTTCCCTATGGCCAAGCATTCAAATACATAAGTCTATGAGAGACATACCTATTGAAATCGCTACAATCACCATTGGTGGGTGTGTGTTTACTGCTGCCTGTGTATATTTGATTTCAGGGTTCATTGCTTGGTACTGAATAACCAATTAGGGGGGCTCATCCCTGAAAAAGACTAATTCTTTCTCTCTCAGTAATCATTACTTACCTGGAGGGTTTTTTTGTTATTGTTGTTGGTTTTGGTTTTTGGTTTTTGTTGTTGTTGTTGTTGTTGTTTTTTACTAGAGGTGGGTTTCAGGGGATTGGAGCTGAAAAGTTCAGCCTGAAAGCCCCTCCTTCCAACACTCTACCTTTCTTCTTTTATTCTATTAACATGCTTGTACGAGTATGGGTGTTTTCCTTCCATGGATGTCTGTACACCATATGTGTACTTGGTATCATGGAAGCAGAAGATGTCAACTGATTCCCAAAACTGGAGGTACGGACTACTACAGACCACTGTGTGGGTGCTGGGAATCAAACAGGGTCCTTTGGAGGTGAAGCCAGTGCTCTTAACCTCTGAGCTAGTAGCAAGCTACCAAGGCAGAAGTTAGTCAATAGTCCTTTTCAACGACGGTGCTTACAAACCACAAGAATAGCCAGTATGGCAAGAGACATGTACTGGCTGGTTCTGTGTGTCACCTTGACACAAGCTGGAGTTATCACAAAGAAAGGAGCCTCCCTTGAGAAAAATGCCTCCGTGAGATCCAGCTGTAAGGCATTTTCTCAATTAGTGATCAAGGGCGGAGGGCCCATTGTAGGTGGTGCCATCCCTGGGCTAGTGTCCTGGGTTCTATAAGAAAGCAAGCTGAGCAAGGCAGGGAAAGCAAGCCAGTAAGTAACATCCCTCCATGGCCTCTGCATCAGCTCCTGCTTCCTGACCTGCTTGAGTTCCAGTCCTGACTTCCTTTGGTGATGAGCAGCAATGTGGAAGTGTAAGCTGAATAAACCCTTTCCTCCCCATCTTGCTTCTTGGTCGTGATGTTTTGTACAGGAGTAGAAACCCTGACTAAAACAAGGTCCCAAAAGTATCAATAGCAGCTGCACTAACATTAGTGGTGACTAATAGCTGACATTACAGTCCCCTCCACAGAAGGGAAGGTGTGGTGCCAGGTACTAGAAACCAATGAGGCCATGGATTGCTGCCTGTGTCTTGGGCTACTCCCCACCTGACCCTACCTGCCCTTGGGGGGTTGAAGGTGAGGTGGTGCAGAGTCAGTGACACAGACTCCAGGAGCAGGTGAGAAACGCTGCAGCAAGCTCATCTGTGCACTGCTGCAAGCTCCTTTAATACCCTTCACCCAAGCCCCCATTGGTTCCAAGAAAGCATCTCCTCTAAACAGCAGTTCCTGATTAGCTGTCATTGTCTATACCAGCAATCCGTGGTCTCTCAGGCAGTCGTCAATTAGGTCCTCCTGCAGGAGATGCCTTTGCAGCTGTGTGGACCCCAGTGTTTACATAGAGGCAGCCCACTGTTCCTGCTACAATGGAACTTACAGAAGAACCCTACTGCCACCTTCCTAGACAGTATAATCCCTAACATTATACATTCTACTACGTACCCTTGTGCCCACAGGGCGGTACAGCCCTCACCCTTCATCAAGCAAGCACACGGAGAGCATGGAAAAAAACGCTCACTTACCATCACACAGAGGTGAAGAGAAGCAAAGCCCTAATGTTCCCACTGCACCTAGGGCTCCCTTGACGAGTGATGTCCTGGCAATGTGACTCGCTAAACGAGACCTGAACGGTGAGGACATCAATAGACATGGTTAGTCTCAAGGTTTTCTTTTTATGAAACAACAACAAAAAGATCAGCAATGGATTGAACCCATGAGTGTAGAATCCACAGATATGGGAAATCAACTCTAACAGTTCCTATTAAAGACAGATGGTAGATCTATGTCTCAGCAAATAGGTCAGAAAGAGGCCTTGGGCGAGGCAAAGGATAAGGGGGCTCATTTGGGGATTGCTTTTTGCTTTGTTGTTGTTTTGTATAATATAGACAAGGAGGAAATGAAGGCTTGGTTTTTTCTAAGCCTGTTCCTAACTGTAACTATTATCTCAACTATGACAAAATCAGAAATGAAATTCAGAGGTAGAAATGTACTTCATGGGTTTCCACAGAAATAAAGTCATAAAAGGTGTAGAGTCTAGACAGAGCCAAGCTTCAGCAGAGTCACAGCTCCAGAAGGGGACAGAGTGGTCTGTGCCTGGGAAGTTACAGATATTTTCCTGGGGACACATTAGGAGAGAAGATTCAGTGTGCCCCTGGTCAACTCTCTGGCCATCGTGGCCCTGTGACCCTGCTATGCTTCCCAATTCTCTTCAATAAGATCATCTGTCAGGATACGAAAACTACCATGCTCCCAGACTGAAGAAAGAAAAGCCAGATGTGAATCCCTGGCTTTGCTGAGATCTCTGTACTAGCAAGAATATGTGCACAGAAATGCTTCAGCTCGCCTGTCCTAGAGTTTGGTTGGAATGATTGTTTTTTTCACGGCAGATAAGGCATGTGATCGGTGCTTGGAAGGAGTACGGGTGTGTTTGTCAGCCAGTTCTCAGTGTGACACGTAAATTTACATACTTAGACAATCAAACGTCCCACAAAACTTTAGCTCACAGCCATTCTGGAGGCATCCTTTGCGTCTCTGAGCACTTGGGTCTCTGAGAATCTCTGAGTCCCTTAGAACCATTTAAAAAGAGGCGTGCCAGCCAAACAGAAATACGTGAATTCTCTGGGATTATCCACACGTGCTCGTCTTTAGGGATACTTTTTCTCATTGCCATGGAGCAAACACCAAATGCTTATGAAAATATATGCAAGTTTTATTTTCATGCGTTTCAAGTCTCTGCCCCCTCCAGGAGGAGGTGCTACATCATCTGGCTACCAATTGCTCTCTGACCAGAGTATCCCATCTGCAGAGAGGCTGGGAACGTGGAAAAGCTTTGGAGATGTCGGGAGTACGAGCTTACCTCACACCCGTAGGCTCTGCGTCAGTGGCGTCCCACGAATACGCAGTTAGCTCCCCGTCCCATCTTCCAGCATAGTAAGACCTTACCTGAATTGCCTGCTTCACAGGAAGGGCTGGGTGGAGAAGACGGTGTTGAGAGCCAGAGTCCTCTGGCCCACACGTAACCGGAACTACTTTTCTGTCAGTCAAAGCCACTCCGGTGAAAGCTGGAGAGACCTGAACAGCTAGCTAGCTGAGTTTTGATTCAGTTAACAGAGTTGAAAAGCATCAGACCAGTAGAGTTGAGGGTAAAAGGGAGCAGCCAGAACAGGGTTTAGGCGCTTTGAGTTCTCTTCCGGGCTTGGGGGTGGGGGCTGGAGGCGGGGGGGGGAGCAGAGTTGTGCTGTTTGGGAAAATTTCTCATTGACCTTAGTCACTGGGAATTTACAGAACCAGGTTTTTGCTTTTATTACACACACACACACACACACACACACACGCGCGCGCGCGCGCACACGCACGCACACGCACACACACACACACACACACACACCACCTCTGTCTCTGTCTTGTTTTAAAAAGTAATTTGTTTATATCTTGAATTTACAAGGTGAAAATACAATGCAGGACTGGGCTCAACAGGATCATGTGACCCATGGAGGGAGGGGCAGATGAGGACAGCTAGGCTGGAGAGATAAGGAAACCTGGAGTAGTGGTGTCCCATAGAAAAGTGACAGAATGCCTGGCCCCAGCAACCCTGTGCACCCAGGGTACTTGCTAGGCAAGGATTTATGCATGTAGAGTCCTTATGTCAGACATATTCTAACATTTATAACGCTAAAAACATTTTAAACAAGCTTATTCTTGATAGACTAAAACCTTCTATTATGGTATAATTAAAAATAATTATGTTAAGATTCTTAGGTAACATACAATTACAGATAACAATTACTGGGTGCTGGCAGTTCATCCTGGACTGTAGGATTTTCATTTAAATTTTTTGAGTATAATCTATTTTCCATCTAATTAATAAAGGGCACAGCACCTCTTCTCTCTCCTCCTCCTCCTCCCCTTTCTCTCCCACCTTTTCTCCTTCCCCGATGATAAAAATCTGATAAAAAAAAAAAAAAGTAAGTCAAACACACATTCTCTCTAAAGATGAGCTCTGAAACTTAGAAAAAGCTCCTTCATGTATAGTCTTAAAATAGCGCATTTATAATGTCATTTATACTTAAGTGAAGATAAACTTATATTCACCTTTATGATGTCATTTATATTTAAAGGTGAGTGGTACTGTGAATTGCCCCAGGAATACCTCAGCCATATGGAAGTTTTTCACGTACCACAGGCAAAGCTTGCTGAGGGATAGAGAGCTGAACTTACAATGCTGTGGCTTGAGAAGATGCTAATGTCTGAGTAGGCAGGGTTTGTCCCACAAGGACCAGTGGGTGGGTGGTCTTGGTCCTAGGCAATGATGGAAGGGGAGGGGTTCAGTGGAAGGTTTTGGGGATTAACAGGATGTGACCTCAGAAAGGATGGATGACTTTAGTTCTCCTAGAGTCCGGCTGCCCTGGCTTTCTGTCCCCCTGTGTGATCTCTCCATTACCCATACACTCCCAATGCTGCGGAGTCTTCAACCATGAGGTTTCTGCCAGTGCCACACCTGGGACGCCCCCCAAAAAACTGTGAACTAAATTAAGCTCTTCTCTATGTCTCCTAGCCTTGGCATGTTATTACAGTAACAACAACAAACAATTCCCTAGATACAGACTGATCACTAGCCAATATCTACAGCAGAGGAAAAACAATAACTTCATGTGTGTTGTGGTTTTATTGGTTGAAGATATCATGTAGAGACAGAGACAGCAGGATTATTGGAGTTTGCTAGCTCCCAGATCAGCTCTGGGTTCAGAGAGAGACGCTGTCTTAAGGGAATTCAAGCAGACAGAAATGGAGAGGAAATTTGACATCCCCTAATGGCTTCCATGAGAGGCCAAGGGCATGCACTCACACACACATAGACATACACACACACACACACACACATACACGCACTCGCACACATAGTCATACACATACATATATGCACATAATCATATATATATATATACATACATACATACATACACTCATATACATACTCTAGCTAATGCTGTGGTGGGCTGAATGAAAATGATCCCGGCAGGTTCATATATTTGTGTGAGTAAAACAACCTAGAATTCTCCTTAAAGCATTTGTTCCAAATGAGCAGGCTTGAGCCTGTCTTGGTGGAGTGTGGCCCATCTCTAAGATGACCCCAATGCATATTTGCTAGTATGCTGATGCAATGTACTTGATTTGATGCTCAAACCCAGGGCCCAGTGTTTGCTGGGCCAGTTCCCCTCTCCTGTCCCTGGACCTGTTTTTATTGGCCTGAACCTCTGCAGAAGCCACACTTTCCATGGCCTCAATTCTGTATCTCACCTTACAACCTATGTGGTCTCTTTTCCATGGGCTTCACCTGTTTGCTGAGCAAGCTGGTGTTTAAAACCTTTTGTTCTATTCTTGATTCCTAATTCTCACTGTAAGTCTGTAAGCAGCCAATAGCAGGCAGGCCACAACTGTGCTATCAGACTGCTTTAATACTTTCTCTATCAAACTAATTATCCATCATTTTTAAGTTCAGCCTTCCACAAGGCCTCAGGACAAAATGCAAACACATTCTTTGCCAGAATGAGACAAAAATGGTCTCTATCCAATTCCTAAAGGATCCTTGCTCCATCTTGAAGCATCTTCAAGATCCCACACTTCACTCTCCCACCTCTCTCAGCAATTTGGTCTTTTGAGCTCCCACTAGCCTTGTGCACAAAGCTATATATACAAACTCTTCCAAATTTCTCCTACACACTAGTCCCGTGTGGTTTATAACCACATGGTTTGGTTTGTCACAACAAACTTACTTTTCTCAAACCAAGTTTCAGACTTTGTCACTGAGACAAAATTTCTGTCGTTAGCACTTGAAGGAAAGGAGATAACTATGACTCGTGGCATCTAAGGGTTCTGTCCATCTGGGGCATGGGGATATACTGTGACTCATGGCACCTAAGGGTCCAGGGCATCTTGCAGAGGGATAGTGTGGCAGAGTTCAGCAGTTCACACCATGGCAGCCAGGAAGTGGAGAGAGGGAAAAGGGGGAAATAGATGAGGTAGAGATAGAGACCCTAGAAAATGTTACGTCCCTTGGGAACAGGACCTCAGGACCTCAGGTTCCTCCAGTTCCCAGAGCCTCTCAGAACAGCTGTACCAGCTGAGGACAGAGCCTTCAACTGTGAGGTGGGGGTTGGCGGGGCACTTGATGTTGAAATGACAATAGGCAAAACCTCTGGAAGCTGTTTCTATAAGGAAGCCTGCACAGTCTCTGGGTGAGCTAATGACATCGTTTGCATAGCACTGATTTTCCATTTAATGGAACATAATTTATCATTTTTCACCCTTAAAATTACTCCCTTCTCTCTACTCGCAGTTCTCGCCAGGATGAAAAATCAGGATTGGATCTACTTGCCTTCCTGAATTGATATTTTTTAAATAAACAATATATATGAAAGAATAGTTTTCAAATTGTCAGGCTTCAGATGACAAAACACATTAAACTCCAAGGGAATCGAAACAAACAAGCTGAACTCTAGGGCTTCCCTGGATTATGGCTAGGAAGAGTCCCACAACTGGAAAGCTGGGAGGCAAAATTTAGAAAATCCAAGTCAGCAAAATCGGAGACAGTATCCCAGGAGTACAACGTCCATCTGTAAGTCAATCAGCAGGCAGTGGAGTCCATTGTATAGACAAGGCCAACAAGCAAGAGCCTAGGACAATCTCAACAGAGACAAAAATGTTCATTTGGCAAACCTAATGCACAGACTTCTTTAAAAGAAGAGGAAACCTTTAATAAAGTAAGAATGAGCCCGTGTCCCCAGACTAACAACTGGCACCTATGACACTTACAGCTAATGCTATCCTTAAAGAGTCATCTCGACCTCCCTGTCCAACACTGCATTGGGGGTTGTAGTCAACAATCTGTAGGACCTGAGAAAGCAGGTAGATGCAGCCTAGTTACACCGATGATCTTCAGAGAAAGCACACTGATGAGATTGGGATGGAAACATGGAGATGGACAGTGACAGGGGGAGAGGGGAGGAGAGGAGAGGGGAGGAGAGGGGAGGGAGAGGGGAGGAGAGGGGAGGGGAGGGGAGGGGAAGGGAGGGGAGGGAGAGGGGAGGAGAGGGGAGGGGAGGGGAGGGGAGGGGAGGGGAGGGGAGGGGAGGGGAGGGGAGGGGAGGGGAGGGGAGGGGAGGGGAGGGGAGGGGAGGGGAGGGGAGGGGAGGGGAGGGGAGAAGGAAGTGATGCCCAGAGGCCAGAGAGTAAGAGCAAACCATCAAGAGTAACCAAGCTGACAAGATGGCTGATAGTAAAGGTGTTGCTGCCAGCCTGATGACCTGTGTTCAATCACCCAAACCTACAAGGTAGAAGAGAGAGAGAGAGAGAACTGGATCCCACAAGTTGTCCTCTGACCTTCACATGCACACACACACACATGTACATGCATGAAATAAATGAATAAATACAAAATAGAAGGTAGCGCCATGGAGCTGATGGTTGAGCCTTGGGAGGTGGAGCACAAAGACAGACTTTTGTTTCCACACACATAGCACATGGCCGACTCACACAAGTGGTTCTCCGGGATCTTAAGATTTAAAACTCGTGTCGCCTGGTTCCTTGTGAGCGCATGTGCATTCTGCTTCTGCCCGATTCAACTGTGGTCATTTCTCCCTCCAAGCGTGAGTCTTTTATGGTGATGCTCGAACTCATCGTTGCTTAATATTGGGTTCCTCCATCGTGGAACCAAGAACCAAGTGGATAGGAATTGAGGGGAGAAATGATGTGTATATGTCTCCGTGTGGAACACTGTATCGAGGACTAGCCACCAGTTTCATCCTCTTAATCCTAAATTAGAGTTGATAAAGTCGGCGTGTGCCTTAACTTGTTCTGAGTGACACTCAGTGTGAGCTTCTTGTACATGGGCCGGAGACAAGGACTCGCATGCAGGGAACTGATCTGTGGCGGTGAGCATGAACAAATGCATGAGTGTGTGAGTAGGTGGCCAAACATGAGGAGCTTCTGTTGTTGCCCTGGGAGGGGCTTTATCCTACTGCCTCCGCCTCCTTGCTGAAGAACCTAAGCAGCTGCTTCCAACATTACAGCACCAAATGGTGGAGTAACCCCAGTATTTAAGCAGGATCCCCTCCAGTTCATCACCCAGCATCCATGTCCTGCCTGCATCATGAAGCAAGCCTCCCACTGCCAGGAAAAAAGTCCTCTGGCTTCTAGAGAACAGACCAGATATATGAGGTGGAGAGCACCAGCATGGCAGATACATCAGGTGGGGAGCACTCAGATGGCAGATACACGAGGTGGGTAGCACCCAGATGGCAGATACACGATGTGGAGAGCATTCACATGGCAGATACATGAGGTGGGGAGCACCCACACTGGCAGATACATCAGATGGGGAGTACTCACATTGGCAGATACATGAGATGGAGACCACCCACTTGGCAGAGATATGAGGTGGGGAGCACCCACATGGCAGATACATGAGGTGGAGAGCATTCACATGGCAGATACATGAGGTGGGGAGCACCCACACTGGCAGATACATCAGATGGGGGGCACTCACATTGGGAGATACATGAGATGGAGACCACCCACTTGGCAGAGATATGAGGTGGGGAGCACCCACATGGCAGATACACCAGGTGGAGAGTACCCACACTGGCAGATACATCAGGTGCGGAGCACTCTCATTGGCAGACACATGAGGTAGGGAGCACCCACACTGGCAGATACATTTGGTGGGGAACACACTGGCATCAGGATCATCTGAATCTGGCCCTCCAGCAATCTTACTCCATCTTGGGCCCTTGCTTCACCTCAGGAAGAAAGCCAGATGCAGAAGTGAAGTATATACCACTCACAGTCCGAAGCAGAAAAGCATGCCCCTGCAAGATCCTCAGCCTCATGCCATCTGCACAGTGCATGTTCTTAACTGCCCACCTCTCACATAAGTGACATCAGAGAAACAGGCTCTGGGCCACACACTCTTTAACAAAGTTCACCCAGGGTGACTTTATACACGTAGTCCTGACTGGCAGACATCAATGCCTGAACTCTGCAGTCTCCCAGGGACAGACTCTGAAGACTTTGCTACCTCTGATCACCCTCCTGTCCTGAAGCAGCTTTCTCTTGATGCCCGTAGGATTTAGTGAGACCCCTTCTCTAATGGAGGATGGCTGCATTTCTTTTTATGGTCCATATGCCCACTGAACTTCCTTATGACCTAGGTGCTCTGGTATCTAACACACAATACCATCTACTTACAGTAAACACATAATCTCTCTCTACTATTGACACTCCCTGCTGTAGGCTTTCTCTTTGAGTGGATGCCTTAAAAAAAAAGCCATTATTAGGAAATAAATGGGTAGGCAATGTGCTACCAAGCTGAGGGGTTAATAAATCTTGGCCTCCACTTTCTTAACTTTTTCTTCTGTTTTATGGCTCCCATTGGCCTCAGTGCACAGCTAACCATGCAAAGGAAATAATGAATCAGTTGATCAATTAGAGACTTGGTGGCCTTGTTTTGACATTCTACATTAAGCAGGAACTAATTGCCTGATTCCAGATGCTTTTTAAAACACATCTTGGCAATCAATAGCCTGGAACAATGTTGAAGTAGATCAGAGGAGCCATGCATGCATCTCACGGTCTCAGAGAGAGAGAGGGTCACTCTAGCCTTGTCTGGTGAGTTTGGCTTCTTCCTCAGTGACCACAGTACACCCCTCAGAACCTCTCAACACTTCACTCCAGGAGTCCTCAGAGGAGTCCTCCAGGCTTGTACAGATAGAATGAAAGGTGTAGGAGTGAAAAGACACCTGGGGCTCTTTGTGCTTGAACAAAGGCTGACCACAGTTTAACAGGCAGTGCTGGAGGCTATTCCCCACTCAAGAGAAAGCAGAAATCAATAACATGATAAAGTATTTTCCGGAATGCTGGGGGAATGTGCCAGAACCTCCCAGAAGGATTCACAGGTTCTAGCCTCCCTCTTCATCTCCCCTACATCTCTTCACCCTGGAATCTGTTTACTTTTAACAAACATGACTTATGCTAAGTCACTGGTTCTCAACCTTTGGGTTGTGACCTTTGTGGGGGTTGAAGGATGCTTTCACAAGGGTTGCCTAAGACTATTGGAAAATACAATTATTTATTTACATTATGATTCATAATCATAGTATAATTACAGTTATGAAGTAGCAAAAAAATAATTTTATTGTTGGGGACCACAATATGGGGAAGTGTATTAAAGAGTTGAAAACATTAGGAAGGTTGAGAACCAATCCTCTAAGGAGTCCCATGTCTGGAGCATCTTACTGCCTGACACTCAGCCTGTAACCCCATACAGATGGAAATGTGCTGGAGGAAAAAAACCTAATCTGCAGAAACAGAAAGGCCCTGCTCTGCCTTCCTCCCAGAGCCCTGCATAGACCCACAGGAGCTACCGGACCCTCTGGAAGCTTAAACTGCCAATCACCTAGACAGGCAGTGTCTCTAAGGCCAAGAGTCCCCGGTGATCAATAATCACCACGCAAGGGGGATAAGTGAGTTTATATTTGAAACTCGGAGGAAAGGATGGCACCACGGTGTCCTGCTCAACTGCCTTGGAAGGAAGAGGAGATGGGGTTTTCCTCCAAGGAGCCATCGCCGTGGTTCCACAGAGTCTGAGAAGGATGGGGCTAATGCTTTGATAGCTAAATGCTCCATCTCTGAAACACCAAACACTTCGTGCGCATGCCCGGAGTCATGAAAACTGAGACTCTTGGAAACACTTCGTGTGCAATGCCCGGAGTAATGAAGTCTACAAGAAAACTGAGAATCTTGGTCTCCACACCCAATTGCCTTTATATGCTGAATCCTCCTGGCTTTTCCGCCTAAGACCCATCCTCTGAGGAAAAGCTGGGCAGACAATGGATGAACATTGTCCACAGTCTGATGCCTTTGGTGCATTTCTGGAATAGGATGCCCACTTCATCTACCAACTGAGAAAATATGCTTCTAGAATAGCACTCAATTGACTTTGGTCTCCCATGTGTTCTTCCCAGATGCCTCACTGCCTATGACTGCCATGCCTGTTCAGTGTCCATTTCACCATTTCACCATTCCTTGCTATCCGGAGACTGCAGGAGGTCACGGTTATGCAGTGACCCATGTAGGGGATGGAGGCGTAGGTCTGTCAGTCCTTACACGCGACTTTCCAAAGCCACCAAAATTAATCATTCTAACAATTCCACCAAGTGCATGTGACCAACCACAGCTGAAAGAGGGTCCCGAGGTGACGGGGGTTAAACAGCCAGAGTCACAGTGGGTAGAGAGTAGGAAAGCCAAGCTCCCAGCTCAGGACGCCATGACTGTAATGCCAGGCTTGGCCACTGCTGGTTGCCACCATCACTGGACCTCCACCAAGAGGATGCTGGGAAATACAGGAAACAGATCCTGACCTCAGCATGCACCATTGCCCCTGTGGCCAGCCCAGTCCTCGGTGAGAGGATGTTCTGACAGGTGCGCCTTAATTTGCCATACTCAGCTTCCTTCGAAGTCTCACGTGGGCACAGTGCTGGCTTCAGGACCTGTGTGTTTCCTTTCAGACTCCATGGTCCACAGCATGAACTCGGCTATGATGTGTATGACAGGCAGGCAGAGTCTCAGCATCCTGCTGGATGGCAGGCCCTGTTACTAATAAGGAGCATAACTCAAGTCCCCTGTGCTTTCTTCAAAACATAAGAACATGTTCATTTCATAAACACCTTCCTTATGAAATTCTTCTGTTTGTTTTATGGAGTGTATCAGTCACCCACTGGAAAATGTTCTGTCTTCAACATGTGCCTAAGATCTCCAAGCTGGGTGCAATGAGCCGGAAGGTCAAGCTGACCAGTTTTTCTAACTTGCTTTCTGTTGCTGTGATACACACACCACGACCAGAAGCCACTTAAAGAAGAAAGGGTTTATTTCATCCTGCACGCCCAGGTTACAGTCCATCATGGAAGGGAATCATGGGAAAGAACTCAAGCACAAACTTGAAGCAGAAACTTTGGAGGAGCCCTGTTTATTGGCTTGCCCAACTACCCACCTTTTGAACAGCCAATCACCTACCCAGGGGTGATACCGCTCACAGGAAGTTGGGCCCTCCTACTTCAAGGCAATAAAGAAAATACCCACACAGACACACCCACAGGCCAATCTGATCTGGGTAATTCTTCAGCGGAGGTTCCCTCTCCCCAGGTGACTGGCTCTAGTCTTATATCAAGTTGACAGCAGACTATTACAGAGTCGTCAGTGAATTCAGTCTTGTGGCTTCAAGACTATCATGCTGAAAACAGGAGAGCAAGCCAGCTGTTGAAGCCTACTGTTTTACATTTCCTTTATTGTTATCTTTGAGAATTTCATGTGTGAGTACTATATTTATATTATTTTCACCCTACCCGTAAGCCTAGATAACTACCTACGGCTGGTCCTTGAGGTCACAGACCCTAAACCAGTGTAATCCAAAGCTTCATTCTAGATACTTGCCCTTCTACCGACAGGTAAATGTAGCTCTCACTCCTTGTGAAGGAAGCTTCAGACCACAGCATACACACCATCACAGGAATCCACAACTCATAAGAATGCAGAGCTCAACTGACCTGGGTTGCCCAGACCAAATGGTAGGACAATGGCCCAACCCTGTACCCAGGTCACAGCGCATCACAGAAAGTGCAGTAGAAAAAAACGTAGGAGCCAGAGGCTCACAATGCATGCTGTGAGCTCCTTATCAGAAACAAGGCCCTTCTTAACTGCCTGAGGCTTGATTTGCTGTCAGTGAGAAACATTTTAAAACAGTAATAGGAACCCAAATTGTTCCACAAGATCAAAAATGTCAGAAGTCGAGTTGTAAAACCTGTGCAGAGTTACCGGAATTCTCTGTAGAGTGAGTCTGGTCACAGCATTTCTGTATCTACAACTGTCTCCAGACCCAGACCTAATACTCTTTGAAAGCATCCACATGTGGATGTCCCTGGTCTGTGCTGCCACCTGGGGCCATGTTGATATCCAAAGGCACCACAGTGGAGCTGATCCTGATGGCATGAGAGTAGGAGACCTGTTCCTGGCCTTTGCCAGGGCAGTGCTGGAGAGCTGGCTCTGGTGACACAGGAGAGCTGGCCCTGGTGGAGGGAATGCAGGAGAGCTGGCTAGGTGACCAGCTCAGCTCATACCCAGGCTCAGATCCAAGGCCCTGAGTCAGCCCACCCCAACTTCTACCCCACCTATGAACTGCTAGAACACATGAAGGGGCTAATCTGTCAGATCCAAAGCTGTGGGATCTCCATGACAGAGGGCAACAACAGGACATCTGAGAGGAGCTCTGGTGAGGATTCAGTATAGATAATGTAGCAGAAGCCAGGAGCCTTGAGTCAGATCAGTGCCTCATTGCAATGAACACTTGCAAGTAAAGCTGTTTGGACAAAGGGTGACACACCCTGACACAAAGCAACACACCCTGACACAGAGCGACACACCATGACACAACACAGCTTCAACATGGGAGACGTTTGGTTGATTGGTTGGTTGGTTTGGTTTTTGTTGTTGTTGTTGTTGTTGTTTGTTTTTTTACTTTTTTGTATGTTTCTTTTCTTTTGGTTGCAAGGGTAGAGGGAGGATATGAAGGAATGGGGAGGTGAGTGGGATTGGAGTACATGATGAAAAATTCACAAAGAATCAAGAAAAGGTTTAAATAAATACAGAGAAGCAAGATCAATTAGAACAAGATGATCCCACCTAAACTATTAAAGCCATGCACTTCATGGCGTCAGGGACAGAGAACTAGAAACCCAACATTGCCTCTACCTCACTCCCTGACAGACTCATCCCAGAAGCTGAAACCATGGTTCCCCCTCCCCCAAACACAAAAACTGAAGTTTCTGAGGCCAGAGAGACAGCTCAGCAGTTAGGAGCACTGGCTGCTCTTCCAGAGGACCCAGGTTCAATTCCCAACACCCACACGGTGGCTCCCAACTACCTAGAACTGCACTTCTAGGGACTCTGATACCTTCTTCTGGCTTGGTGCACATGGCACAGACATGTACATGCAGGCAAAAGCAAAATAAATTTAAAAGCACCCATATATTCATAATTAAAAAAAAAAAGACTGGCCAGGCAGTGGTGGCACACACCTTTAATCCCAGCACTTGGGAGGCAGAGGCAGGTGGATTTCTGAGTTCGAGGCCAGCCTGGTCTACAGAGTGAGTTCCAGGACAGCCAGGGCTACAAAGTGAGTTCCAGGATAGCTAGGGCAACACAGAGAAACCCTATCTCAAAAAAAAAAACAAAAACAAACAAACAAAGAAAAAAGCTGTCTTGGAATAGTGGAGTCCCTTTTGGTTGAAGGCACCGAGATAACATGCTTTTCCTTATGGGAACGCAGTATCCACTTTAAAAATACATTTGTTGCCTCTCTGCTTCTTTGTCTCACTCCTAAACCTTAAATTTAACCCAAAGCCCCTTTTGATGGGTTTTCACCTTTCCTCAACATCATCTCATGAAACTACCAACATTTATGAACAGGAGGGAGGTGCCAAGCTCAACGTGGGCTGGGTCTGTAGCAGTAGCCAAGGCTACCAGATATTACACTGTCGGGGGGCGGGGGGGGGGGAGGGGGGCTGGGGGAGGGGCACCAAGAACCTGACAGCCAGCTTGAGTCCCCATCTGGTGACCACAGAGGGACAATGGGATTTAACTCACTCAGTGCCCTCGACAGGAAGCTCACTGTGGGGCATGTCTGTGTAACAAATGACTTCCCAAAGCTTTAAGTAGCCACTTTATTTAGTCCATGACTTTGTGGTTCAAGAATTTGGAAATGGCTAAGTTGAACCATTCTCCCTCGGTTTCCCATTGGGCGGGAGTCGGATTTTGACTCGGACTTTGGACATCTGGGGACCCCACTGGGTGGACTATCCAAGATCCTCAGCATATGGCCCACAGATGAGCCTAGGTGTCACTGGGAGCTCAGCCTGACTAAGGACCCAGGAACAGTGTTCATCTTCTCCCTTGCAGCAGTCTGGTGATTGGATTTCCTCCACGTGGCTTCCTGCCTAGTGAAATCCCAGGAGAACCCTAGAGCAGCTGCACAGCCTCTTCCCGCTTTGTTGTGGACGCCAAGTGGCGTCACATCTGCCGCCACCTCTTGGTTTCAGGAGAGTCACATGTGGGGCCAGCCAGGATTCAAGGAGAAGGGAAAGAGATCCAACACTTTGAAGACGAGGTCATCGTGTAAAATCGCACACAGGGGCGGGGAATCAGCATCCTGGTTCAGATTCTATGGAGTGCCCTCGATCCACATGGTCTTGTGCTAACAGTGATTGGTTCTTAAAGTTTAAGCCCTCAGAGACGGAGAAATCTGGTAGCTCTCTCCAGCTGACATGTACCTCCCTGGAATTCCCTGGCTAACCTGGAGGCACTTGGTGGAAAGGAACCGTCCTGAATCCCACAGGTGTTTGTGCCCCTTTTGATGGGAACATTTCTCCCCTATCCTGACAGGACACAGGAGTTCTTAAGTGAGCTGAGGCATCAAACAAAACCAAGCCAAGTGCTGCTCTGAGGAGACAAAGCTTTCTGCCAGCAGCCTCCTCAGATCTGGTTTCACTGAATAGAGAGCTGGGATGGGAACCCGAGCATTGTGGGGTACAGGATCACAGGAAGGGGAGGAGCCTCGAACAAGATGGCAGTATATACCACTGAGGGATCCATGAGACAGCCCTCGTGGCTTCAAATGCTATCCCACACTAAAGAAGGTGGAGAAAACGCTGGGCTGTGTAGTTTCATGGAAGAGTCAGCAATTATAGGAAAACCACGAGTTGCTTTAACCATGCCTGCTCCTCCTCCCAACTGTAATATCAAAAGGAAGGCAGAGAACCTCTCTGCTCCTGTTCTGGACTGTTTTATGTTGTTATAATGAAGGACCTGAACCCGGAAACTTTATGAAAAAGAGGGTTACTTAGATCACAGTTCAAAGGGCCTCATGGTAAGTGGGGGTCGGGGTAGTGGAGACAGACAGAGAGATGGAGAGACTGCGACAACAGAGGCAGAGAAACCCCAGGGAAGGACCAGCCTCTGTCTCATACCAACCTGCTCTCCTCTGGGACGTCTTCTGAGAGACCTAATGGAAACTATTTCAGACTGCCATGAATCCTTTAATGAGGGCAGTGATGACCAGTGGTCTCCCTCTAAACTCAACCTCTCAAAGGCTCTGTCATCTTTGGATATTGTTAACTTAGGAGGATCAAGATTTCACAAGATGAAGATTCATGGAGACCATTCTCAGACCTTGGCAGCTCCTGGAGCAGCCTGGCACCCACAGTTAGTGTCCCAGAGAGCATGGGGTCACTTTGACATATTGAGAGCCCCAGAAGAGTGCCCAGCCCCTCCGGCTCAGTCGGAAGGTGCTGTGGGGAGAGTTCGGAGAGGCTGGAGGTGCTGACAGCATCCCATAGCGCTCAGGTCGGCTCCCCAGCAGAGAAATAACACCATCACTGGGGGTTTTCCACAGAGAATACACAAACCTTTACACTGAGCAGGGTTTGTTCCCCAGAGTACTGGGTTTATCGGTCTGTGCTAGAAATGTGTCTTCATAGACCGCACCCTAAAATGTCTTCAGCTACACCCTAGCTTTCTTGTGACTCTGCCAAGCACAATGAAATCTTCCCCAACCAGCTCCAACCACACCATCGCCTTTCCTCTCAGCCTTCCTTTGTCTTAGAGGCATTCTCCTTCTTTCTCTCCTTCCTAAAGTCCTGGTGTCAGGAGGAGGCAGCTGCTGTCTAAGGTTTCTTAGTCTGTGTTTGTGATACAAAACCCTGTCAGACATTATTAGGTAAACAAGAGTTAAGATCAGCCCCTTATTAATCACCGCTCCTCTGCCCTAGTCTTCCTGCCTGGAGCAGGTTTTACTTTCTGAGGCCCCTAGGTTCTTCATGGGTCTTAGTCAGGGTTTGTATTCTTGCACAAAACATCATGACCAAGAAGCAAGTGGGGGGAGGAAAGAGTTTATTCAGCTTATACTTCAACATTGCTGTTCTTCGACAAAGGAAGTCAGGACTGGAACTCATACAGGGCAGGAACCTGGAGGCAGGAGCTGATGCAGAGGTCATGGAGGAGTGTTGCTTACTGGCTTTCTTCCCCTGGCTTGCTCAGCCTGCGTTCTTACATAACCCAGGACTACCAGTCCAAGAATGGCAACATCCACAATGGGCTCTCCCAGCCTTGATCACTAATTGAGAAAATGCCTTACAGCAGGATCTCATGGAGGCATTCCCTCAAGGGAGACTCCTTTCTCTGTGATAAGTCCAGCTTGTATCACGTTGACACTCAGAACCAACCAGAACGGCATGGGTGTGTGTCTACCTTTCCCTCCACCAGCCATCTCTGTACAACACTCTCACAACACACTCTTACGTTGACACCAAACAATCTTGATGAAAAGCAGGATGTCCCGAGTGCTTCAATGAGGCTACACTTGGGAGACAATGTGAGAGTTGATGGGAAGAGACAAATGTCAACAGGGGGAACCCTCCATTGCCAGGGGACAGGAGATAAACAACTGCCTTGCTAAGCCGTGTGAGCTCAAGGTCCGATTCCTGCCCATGTTAGTGGATTAGCTTTCTCAGAACACCAACGGCCTCATAAGGGCCTGAACTATTCCCAAAACCCCCACAGGTTTCTCTCCTTAGTCCCTGGGAAGTCTTGGCTTCAGACCCTCTGTTGGCAGCTACAGGTGCCAACTTTAAAAGTCTTAGCTGAACAGTTGCCGTGGTACCTCTCAAGGCATGCCCTCAGAGATCACAATGTGCTCTACAACACTGTCAACACTAAATTCAGATCCCTCCCGAATGCACAGAAGCCTGCAGCACATATATGGCTAAGTTCTCCTTCTCAGTATACGTTTTGTTTTGTTTCTCGAAGTGCATTTCCACCTCTATCAAGGTGATACCAGACACCTCTAAGAGACCATTAGCCACATACACATAAAGAAGCCGTGCACCGGAAGCAACAGCCACACCCTTGTGCATCGTGTGGTGAGGCAGTTATCTCTGAACAGTAACCAGATTCTTCCTACTGTGTGCTGAGAAACTCTCCATAACTAAGAAGTGAGTGGACACAGGGACACCAGGGAGCTCTAACCAAGAGGGCAGACGGTCCAGGCAGAGTTTCTCCCAGAGGCTATAAAATACATCAAAGACTAACAAGGAAGAGGCAACGGGGAAACCTTAACAGGGAAAACAGAATTGAAGAAATTTGGATCCTCGGGGAAACTAATTTTCTAGAGCACAATAAAAAATCAAGTGGAAACAGGCTTAGCCTCTGCTGGCCCTTGGACAGCTGTCATCTGTCCATTTACAGCCACCAGTGTGTCCCCAAGAAAGGGGTCAGAGGGAAATGAAGCAAGCATATCTGGACCTTAAGAAGCCAGACCCACACATCTCCCTGTTCTACCTTCACAGTCGACTGTGGGGATGGAGGCTGTGGAGGGGAAGCCTTATACAAGAAGGCTACATGGCTAGGAAGGGCCATGGCTACATGGCTAGGAAGTGTCACCTCTCTGACACTCTCTTTCAACTTTAATGACTCCAGGATGAATATTCAGCCCTCTTTCTGGCCCTTTGGAGAAAGCTCCTTGGTGATTCCCCTTCCTTCTCTATCTCCTCCTTCACACACTCCACTCCCTGGGCTTCAGGTTTTCTTGACCTAGTTCCCTTCAGTTCCACTGAATCTCTCAGATCTACCTACCTCAAAGGCTGGGAATGGAATGTAGAATGGCCCTCTTGTATATATGAGACGTACCAAGAATATTAGTAGTATTATTAAATGTATTATGCATTTTAAATGGGAGTAGGATCAACTACATGCCTGCCTGATTCAGGCATTTCTCTGCTTTCAAGAGGGCTACAAAGTGATGATCCTAAGTTAAAGATGTCACCAGGACCATTGAACTCACAGATGCACTACAGCAGTGGTGGTCTTCACAAATCAAGGCAGTCAACATCCCCACCTGGAATGGGAGGAGACTCTCAGCCCCCAGCCTCAATTGGGAAGCTATGGGAAGTTGATGACTTTCAGAGAAGAAAGAGGCAGTGTCCTTCAGGAATGCATAGGTTGACCATTCTCCAGTGGATGACCCACACAACTGCTGGAGCCCACAAACTGGGATTGATGGGTTAGAAGAAGGGAAAAAAAAAAAAGAACACAAAGTTTGGAGACTATGGCAGTGAGATGGATCTAGAAAGTGTTGAGGGAAGAGTGAGGGTGAAACCAAATCACACTGTATGTAAGTCTCAAGAATGGATGGAATTCGTCCTCTAAATGTCTGGAATCAAAACATACCCAACACATGTAACTTACTGAACTTGAGCATGCTGAAGTGGCTTTGCTTCTCTTGTGATTACATACATGGTGGCTGGCCCATGGTAAACGGGCCCTCACTATCACTACTCAACACCATGACAGCACACAGTAGGCTCACTATCACTACTCAATACCATAGTAAGACCACCATCACTCCTCAACACCATGACAGTACACAGTAGGACCACCATCAATACTCAACCCTGTGACAGTGCACAGTAGGACCACCATCACTACTCAACACCATGACAGTACACAGTAGGACCACTATCAGTACTCAACACTATGACAGTACACAGTAGGACCTACCACCAGATTTAGAAGAGATCTAAACTCCAAAGTCAAACTACAATTTCCATTGAACATTCACTTGTCCAGCCATGGAGGTGAGGAGACCCTGTTGCTTTGGGCCTGGAGGTGGGTAGAATATCATGGCATGGGACTCTCACACCAAGGTAAGAGAAAGGTGAGGAAGAGCGCCACTCCCATATTATAGAAGGCCTTCCCCACCTTCCCCACCACATGCTTGAGTATAAATGTCATTGTAAGTGCAGGCCCTGAAAACATGCCGTATTTGGAGTTTACCTTCATCTTATTTGTTCACAAATCCATTTGGAATCTGGGCTCCCCACCTCCACCAGAAGATGTTGAGTTTCCATCTATTCATCTCCTCATGGGGTGCTACTTACACTTCTAAGGACACAGAATTTCCTTGGCCAAAATGTTCTTGCAAGAAGGAAGTACCATGTGCCCTTAATATCTAAAGGCATCACAAATTAGTATATTGTGTGTTGCTGTGGTGAAATACTAGAGACTGGACAGGTTATGAAGAAAAGAGGCTGGATGGTCATGGTGGTACAAGCTAATAGCCCCAGAACTTGGAAGGCTAAGACAGATATGTTTAAGTCATCCTGTGCTCCATAGGGCATTCCATGCCAGTGTGGGCCACAAAGTGGGACCTCTTCTTAAAAACAAACAAACAGGCTCATGCTTCTGGAGGACAGGAGACACTAGCATCAGACACTCAGCATGTAGTGAGGACCATGTGATGTTTCACAAGTAGTGGGGGGGGGGGGGCGGGTTAGAAAGAGCGAGAGAATGATAGGTTGACCTGCTGTATACCAAACAACTTTCAGTATGACTAACCTGCTCTTGTAGGAATGACATTGGTCCCTTCACTGAGACAAAGTCACTATGTCTAACTACACCCTAAAGGTCTCCACACTTATTGAAATCATACACTAAGGGCAAGGTCTCCAGTGCCTGACATGGGAGGGGGTCATGTCATCTTCAAATCATGGTGAGGGCAGGTGACACACATGTTTGTGCTGAACTTTCTCATACAAGCCATGTAAAACACCAGGGACAGGTTGGTGTTCAGTTAGAGAACTGGTTTTGCCAACTCCAAGTTACTGTGTAACTTTGGAATTAAGCTCGTTAAAGTCTTGTCATCTTGCAACATGGAAAACCAAGAAGAATGACAATACATATTTTGAAACATATGGGTCTTACATGATTGCGTGTCTGTGAAAGACCCAGGTCATAAACAAACCGTTATAGACTCACCTCACAACACTTGCCTTGAAGATGAAGGGCATTTCTCTAGAGAGACAAACCAACAGTTTATTGGCTCACATGATCAGAGGTTAAGTCACTCCATGGTATCTGCTCAGACCAAAGAGTCTTAAGCTGCAAAACACTGTAGTTAAAAAAGTTAGTTATGCCACCTCAGCCCGAGGCCAAAGGCCTGAAGCCCCTCATAGGTGCAGGTTCTTCAAGAGTTGGAGGCCAGTTGTCTGCAGATGACCCTGTCAGTGTCCCAGTCAAGAAGGGTCTAGCCTATGTTTCCAGAGTTCCCCCTTCTTCTAACGCTTTCCTTCACCAGAGTAGGCACACCACTGCGCTCAGGCCAAGATAAGTCTTCCCATTCAGTCCCCGACCCTCAGTCTTCCCTGAAAATGCCTTCACACCCAGAACTGAAGGTATGAAGTTTTCGACATACTTAGCTCCAGTCTAGTTGACAACCAACATTACCTGTCAGGCTGGAAATGTCATGTAGGTTTTATTTATCAAAACTCAATGAATTGTGTGCTATCTTGGGAAAGCCTGAACATTTTAATGCCAGATTCTAATTTAAGCAATACATAAGTGGCTGGAGAGTCAGCTCAGCAGTTGAAGGCACTGACTATTCTTCTGGTACTCACATTTTGGCTTATAATTGTCTATAACTCTTGTTCCAGGGAACCCAAAGCCCTCTTCTGGCCTCTGCAGGCATTGCATGTGCCTGCACATTCATAAGTGTAGACAAACACTCATACACATAAAATAAAAATAATAAATCTTTAAAAAAAAATACTCAAGTGAACTAAGAATCCTCAAATGTCACAGAAAGCTAATAGCTGTTTCACATGAATAAGAATTAGCCCATGTTTCTGTTTTATAGAATAGAATATTATTTATAGTAAGGGGCATCAATGGCAAAAGAAATAGAAGAAAGGTAGATCTTTTAGTGGGGAAATGGCATGCTAGTGGTCAGCTAAGACATGAAATAGCTCTTATTATCACATCTTTTAAATTTTAGGTGTATATTCCATAATCAGAAAATTCACAGACTAATTTCTGTGTGCACAATGACATCTTCATATCTATTATCTGGACTTGGGAGTTCAAAATGGTAGAAAGCTTGGAATGCTTCTTCGTGCAAACACTTTCCCTTCATGGTATCTGGCTGTAACAGTGGAGATAGTAAATGGGTTTTAAATAAATTATTTCTTTTATGTGTATACGTGTTTACCTGAATGTATATTTGTGCACCATGTGGGTACAGGGTGTGTGGAGGCTAGAAGAGGGTCTCAGATCCACTGGAACTAGATGGTTGTGGAGGGTGCTGTGCACCAAATCCAGGTCCTCTGCAAGAGCAGCCAATGCTCTTAACCACTGAGAAAAACTTCAGCCGCCCCAAAAATGTTTGGAAGCTGGCTTCAGGACAGCAGCAGTGAGCAGGAGTGCAGCTGAGTGAGATTTCTGTTTATGCTGCTTTTGCAACAGACATCGAGAAGTAGGGAGGAAGGGGAGAGGGAGGAGAGAGATGTGAAGAGAGGGAGAGGGAAGAGGGGGAAAAGGGAGGAGAGAGATGGGGAGGAGAAAGGGAAGACGGGGGAGAAGGAAGAGAGAGATGAGGGGGGAGAGGAGGAGAGAGGGAGAGGGAAGAGGGGAGAGAGAGGGGAGAGATATGGGAGAGAGAAGAGAGATATAAGGGGGAGATGGAAAAGAGAAGCGAGGAAGAGAGGGAGGGAAGAGTGAAAGAGTGAAAGAGAGGGAGAGACAGAGAGAGAACTAGATGAAGATAGAGAAGAGAAAGAGAATGTGTCCCTGTGTTGGAGAGAGAGATTATATGGCTATGTTTGTTTGTTTGTATGTCTATTTGTATATGAATGTGTGCGTGTTTCTGTCTGCGTACCTCTGTGTGACTGTGTATACTTATCTTTGTGTCTGTGTGTATGTGTATATGTGTGTGTGTCTGTAGCTGTATGCTTGTGTTTGTGTGTCTATGCATATATGTAGGAGTGTGTGTTTGTGTGTCTATGCGTATATGTGTATGTGTGTGTGCGTGCATGAATGGATGTATGTTTATGTGTGTATGGATATGTATGGATGTGTATGTGTATATGTGTGTGTGGATGGATGTGCGTATGTTTATGCATGGATGTGTATATATGGATGTGTGTGTGTGTGTGTGTGTGTATGTGTGTAGATGGACATTGGGGAGATGAATGTGTGTGTGTATGGGTGTGTGTGTATATGAGGAGGTATATGGGGGTGTATGGGGAGATATGTGTGGATGGATGTGTGTGTGTTTCTGTCTGTGTACCTCTGTATGACTGTGTATACTTATCTTTGTGTCTGTGTGTATGTATGTGTATGTGTGTGTGTGTAGTTGTTATGCTTGTGTTTGTGTGTCTATGCCTGTATGTGTATGTGTGTATATGGACATTAGGGGGAATGGGTGTAAGTGTATGTGTGTGTGTGTATGAGTATGTGTGTATGGGTGTGTGTGTATATGTAGGGGGGTGTCTGGGGAGATATGTGTGGATGGATGGATGTGTTTTCCCTGACTTTAGATGTGAGTCTGTGTTTGTCATCTGTGTACAGTCCCAGGTGCATCCCATTCTGTCCCCTAATCTTCATGACATAAAACAGTTTCAGTGTGAGGACCTCAAACAACCTCTCCTGTGTCTTAAGGAAAGATCTCAAAGCAGACAGAGCACGGCACTGTGGGGTCTGCAGATGGCTCGTAAAACACAAAGCAGGTCACTAACGTGTAGCCAGCAGCCAACAGAAAATCAGCTTGTGGTTGGATGTCTCCCAGCTCTTTAAGGAAACAGCAAGAGCCTCTATTGCTGCTCTCATTTCTTTATTGACTCCGTGGTGAGGAGTTAGAAAACCCTCAGTGTTTACTGCATCTATAAATGCTGGAATCAGCCCAGATAATGTAAAGGAACGCCAAGCCCCGTTTCCTTCCATACTGCATTACACCATTCAAAGCTCTGTTCCACTGAATTTGAAAATTACTCTGTGGACAAAATTTATAGAGGGGATGGTTTGTTTCAGAGGAGGCTCGAATGTCTTAAAGTAATCATGAGAGCATTGTGTTTTTTAAGTTTGAGTGTGTCTCTGTTTAAAATCTTGTAAACCGTGTTTTTCAGTCAAGTTTCCTTTATAAGACAAATGTTTTGCTGCTACAGCAAACCTCATCCCGAAATAATCCCTCTCAGGTTTGCACCAGGACAAAGCCTTGCAGAACAGAACCATCTGCGCGCAGATGGAGAGGACCGCTCTTGCCTCTCTCTACAAGGCGGCTCATGGTTCTTCCCTAAGGCAACGCCTCCTGTGGCTCCTTCAACCAGTCACTCTGTCATGGCTCCATCTTCCCATCAAGTTCAATCTCCCCTAAAATGGCCTGTGCCCAACAGGCTCGGCCCAGCTTCAGGGTGGGAGTCACATTCCCTCCTTGCTGAGCAGTAAATGTCTTTAGTTCCTTAAGTGGCTTTGGGGGCCGTTTCAATGTTAGGCTCCTACAGAACACCCACGTGGTAGCGCTCAACTAGGCACAACTCTTTTTCCAGTGGATCTGCTGCCCTCTTCTGGCCTCCTCAGGCACTGCATGCATGTGCCGCACATACACATAAAAGAGCTAAATCTAAATAACAAAGATCCGCACAGCATAGAAAAAAAAAAAAAAAAACCAAAAAACGATTCCCAGAGTAAAGAGCCTTGAAGGAATCGGGGGTGGGGAGATCTTTGTCAGCTGCACAGAAGATAATCACATGCCCAGGGATTAATGCCCAATGTAAGGTGGAACTCAAAAAAAAAAAAAAAAATCAATAATCCAGCCAATAAACCCGCAAATGAACTGAACTGACACTTTTCAAATGAAGCACTGATGGTCAATAAATACACAGGAAAAAAAAACCTTTAATATTCTTATCCTTCTGGGAAATGCAAATCAAAATTGTTTTGCTATTTGACTTCACTCTAGTCATAATGGCTATCATTAAGAAAAATTAATAAATGTTGGCAAGAATATGGGGCAAAATGGGCCCTTAAACATTGTTGCTTGGCTATGGAAGTTAGTATGGAGGCTACTCAAAAGAAAAAAAAAATTAAAACAGTACTATGTCCCAGAGATACCACTTCTGGGTCCAAATCCTGAAGAATCTAAGTCAGTTAACTATAGTCCCTGCACCCCCTCGTTCACTGCGCCCCTTTCTGAGATAGCCTCGTACCTGCATACCAATGCTTACTGCGTGTGGTCCTGTTCACAACAGCCGAGTTATCAGCCTAGGGCCCTACAGTGGTTATGGTTGGGCCTTTGTGGTTAAAGATGTGTGCAACTAAGTTACACTTGACAATAAAGAATCTAACCATTTCATTTGCAAGAAAATAGATGAGCCGGGCAGTTAGAGCAAACTAAACATAAGTATCTTGGACAACTGTCTCATGGTTCCTCTCCCACATGTAGAATTTGGGGGTGTTGAAAATAAAAGCGGAGCGACTGGTGGTGTGGGGGGATGAGAAGGAGGGGAATAGGAAGGAGGAGTAAATATGGCCAGGTGCACACATCATAGCAAATGTATCAAGAAAGCCCTGGCTACAAGTTAATACACACTAGCAAAACTCTGTAGCCTAGAGATGAGAACCCTGGCTTCTTACTGACAATTAGGACCCAGACTTCTCATTGTTCCGTCAATAAATTTGCAGCATGTTTTAGTCCACAGAGCAGATCATGCCTTGGTCATATGCTCAGTATGTTTTTAACTCATTAAACATTATACTTCATAATTTCCCTTTCATCCTGGGGAATAACAAAGTATGGGGGGGTAGTTTGGATCATCTTTGCTCTCAAGTGCCTCCCACAAACAGGAAAAGATTCTCATTACTAAATCAATAGTAATTACAGTCTTTGGTGCCTTGTACTTAGAGTATATAATGGTCTTACCAACACGGTAGCTAGATCTCTCTCTCTCTCTCTTGTGTCTCTCTCTTGTGTCTCTCTCTCCTGTCTCTCTCCCCTTTCTCTCTCTCTCCTGTCTCTTTCCCCTGTCTCTCTCTCCCCTGTCTCTCTCTCCCCTGTCTCTCCCTGTCTCTTCTCTCTCTCTCTCTCTCTCTCTCTCTCTCTCTCTCTCTCTCTCTCTCTCTCTCATCTCTCTCTTGTGTCTCTCTCCCGTCTCTCTCCCCTGCCTCTCTCCCCTGTCTCTCTCTCTCTCTCTCTCTCTCTCTCTCCACCTCTCTCTTCTCTCTCCCTCCCCCTCTGTCACGTCTGCATCTTCTCAATGCACTGCACCCCCATCCCAAGGCCATGTCCATGGAAGTCCATGTTCTTCTCCTTATCTCAACCCCTTCCCCTGTCCCAGCAACTCAGAGACACTGCTGTGCTTTCCCATTTGCCTCTGTCACGGCTCTGTGACAGCCACAGTGGCATGGTGTCCCCAGGGATGCCTTCTAGGCATTCCTTCTATTCAAGTAACTCCCTTCTGGTCTCAAGAGGGAGTTTTAAGGGCTGGGGATAAGGTTCAATGTTTGTGATGGTTAATATGGGCAATAAGACAGAATCTAGAATCACCTGGGAGCCCTGCCTCTGGGCATGGTCATGATGAATTAGCTAGATTAAGTTATTCTCTGAGAATGCCTATGGGGGTGTTATGGGGGTTGGGTTGACTGAAATGGAGAAACCCACTTTACTTGTGCCTGGCATGATTCCTTTGGCTGGGGTCCTGTGTAACTTTAGTTCTTTTTTTTTTTTTTTTTTTTTTTTTTGGTTTGTTTGTTTGTCTTTCGAGACAGGGTTTCTCTGTGTAGCCCTGGCTGTCCTGGAACTCACTCTGTAGACCAGGCTGGAATGATGGTTTTAAACACTTGATCCACTCGCAGACACCTTGTGGATACACCAGGAGTCCAGTTCCGTAGAGTTGTGTTAGCAACAGCGGTGATGCGACCTAGCAGAGACAGACAGGCCTCAGCCTAGGCTCCTCAAGTCAGCAGGAGGGACCATCAGGAACACCAGAAATCCTCAGCTGTGCCTCTCTCAGGGAAGCAAAGATCAGCGAAGATATGAGACCCACAAGCATTGTACAGTTAGCTGTACCAGCAAGCCAAGCTCAGTCACTCTGCAGAATCCTATTTGTACCCTCCAAACATCCACTGTTGGAACCCCACAATTACTAGAGAGAGACTTCAGTGTTGTGTACAGACAGTTTACCTCGGCATTCCCTGCCCCCAACCCCCACCAGATGCCCCCATCCTCCCTCAATCCCGAGACAAGCATGATGTGCAAAAAGCTGATTTTTGGCTGTGTCCTCCTGCAACAGCCTGGGGCTCCCTCCCCCTCCCCTAGCGTTAGAATGGTACTACCCATAAAACTCCCTCTTCATGAGGACATTCTGAGGAGACATCCTCCCCTGCCTTTGTATCTCCAAAAACCAACACTCCTGCTGATGAGCTACAGAACTCCAGGTGCCTGTCCTTGAGACCTTAGAGAAATAACAAGCTCAAGGGAGACCATGGGGGGAAAGGTAAACAGAGGTCAGGTCACAGACAGTTATGACTGGCCATAAAATTAGTCCCTGAACAGACACCCATTAACCCTGCCCCCTCCCGCTTCAGTACTATTCCACCAAATGATTACAGCCCTCTACTCCCATTTTCTGTGAACATTTACACTATTCCTAACTATAATGTATATAAACCCAATGTTTTCTGGATTCAGGGTCGTTTGCCAGCATTCATATGGTGAGTGCAACGTGGGTGAACCGAGTTCGAACTTGAAACAATAAAAGACTCTTTTGCTAGTTGCAGCGGACTTTGCAATTCTTGGGCTCATCTGGGTTTCCTGTGGACTCAGGGCACACCATGTGGTGCCTTGCCTCAACATGTGTCTTGCCTCACTCAGCTCGTGCATCCAATCAGCCCGAGTCCTTGAAAGCAGCAAGAAACTGCAGCACACCATCAGAAGTTTTTAATGCATGTCTCTGTATGTCATCCAGACAAATGCAGCTCAACTATGCAGTGTAAGGCAGACATATACATGTGTGTCCTTACCAAAGACTCCATCATCAAGTGTCCTCTCATGTGCTTGCCTTAGCAGAGCATCCTCTCTCCTATGTCTACTTCAGCATAATGTTCTTTCACATGTTTGCCCAGCAAAACACCACCCAACCAACTTCCCAGAGTGAGTGCAATCTCTTAAAGTTTCCACTTCAGTCCTGGACTAAAGGCAAATGACAAACAGCTTTGCTTTCTGACTGTGGACTGCACTCTTGAACTGTTAGCAAAACAGACCTCTCCTTAAGTTACTCCTATGGACTACTTTGTCCCATCTGTGCATAAAATAATTACTACAGTGGTAAGGTGCGGTGGGCACCTAGCATGTGTGAAGGTCCACCTGAGTAAGGGAGAGACAGAGGGAGAAAAAGAGAGGCTGAGAAAGATGAGAACAGCAATAATAAACTCTGCAGCCTCCTCACACAGAGCAGCCCTGTTCTATACGGTGAGCATTTACACTGTCCTGACTCACCTGCTGTGTCACTCAAAAGGTGCCCCACTCCCCAGAGGGACCCAAACTGCAGCCACCAACCATGAACTGAGAACTGGGCTGCTCACCAGATGCTTTGTGTTTGGATCCAACTGTCTATAGCGTTGCAATCAGCTTGACATACGTTCACGTGGTAACAGATATGGTCACCTTCAGTCCCTCAGATTCTAAAGTTTTGTGAGTCTGGAAGTTTTACAATCCTAATTAACAAATTAAAGATAAAAACTAAACACTTCTGCTCAACAGAGGAAGCATGAAGAGAATCTCAATTATTTATTGCTACCAACATGTTCTACAAAGAACAATGCCAAAAATCACTCACAAAATACATGTCTTTTTAGTCGCAAAAAAAGCAAGTAATGTTAGAATATAAAAGCTAAACAGAGAGCACAAACATAGGAACTTATACACTGAAGGGGGCTTTATTAAATAGGAGGGCTGGAAAGATGGCCCCATGGTTAAAAATACTGGCTGCTCAGCCAGAAGTACCAGGTTCGATTCCCAGAACCTACATGGCAGCTCATACCATCTGTCAACTCCAGTTCCAGAGGATCTGATGTCCTCATCTGGACTCTGGGATGCCAGAAACACCAGTGGTTCACTTACATTCAGGCAAGATGCCTACACATATAAAATAATGTGTTATGCCAAGTTTCATCCCTGAGAGAACTCAGGCATTATTTTGCCTTTGTGGGAAAACAGCATGGAGTGATTGCATGTAGACCCTGGACAGCAGAGGACTTAAGAGGAGAACAAAGCACTTGTGGTCAATTTCACACACCTGGAGGCCCTTCCCACACTGCTGTGCAGAGAAAGACAGACCAAAGAGCAGACTCCTTGATAAGCATCCAGGAGGGGTCTCAGAGCACGCCTGCCCTGGGGTTAGGAATCACTACACTGCAGTGAAAGCAGATGGTGCGAGTCGGGCTTCTGACCTGAAGAGCAGAAAACAGTACATGGGAAGAAAGCTCTCTTGTCTCACCCGACAGGAACAGAGCTGGAAACACCAGTGTGAGTTCATATTTAATCAATGTACCTGTGGATGCAGTGCATGCAGTGCATGCGTTTGCACACTTTGTTAGCTGAGAAGTCTGAGAAACAGCAATGATAGCTGAAAGACTCTGAGAGGAGCCCCTCGCTCAGGCCTCAGGACAATAGCAGACACCCAAGAACTCACAATAGACCAAGCTTGATGCAAGTCACGTGAAGCTTTATTCAGGGAAAGCCAGAGCTCTGGGGACGACTCATATCCCACGCAGGGGTAGAGGAGTCGACCTCGAGGGGAAAGAAGTCCCAGTTTTTATAGGCCCTCATGGGAGAAAGGAGAAGGGGGGGGGGAGTAGGGGATTTCTAGATCTAAACAATGTCTATTTTCAAGAAATGGGTATGGGAGGGGTACAAGGAAAGAGTCTGGTGCAGGTGTAGCAACTCAGGATTGGCCAGGCTGTGGTTGCTGGAGATTTTCTGACTCTTTCTCAGCAACCAATATCACAAACACCTGGCAATGGGCTTCATCAGTGGGCACACACATGAGTCAAGGAACGGTCAAAACATTGGCAGACACACGGGTTCAAGGAGTGGCCAGAGCATTGTGCACCTCTATTTTTCTAAATCAGTGAAGCTAGTTCTGCTAACACTGACATCTATCTTGCCAATTTTAGGGCTTCTGTGTCCTTTTACATTCTGTCAGGATCTTTCAGAGCCTTCAGCAGCAATAGGTACCTTCCCCTCACCCTGTCCCCTAAGTCCTGCTCCTCTAAGACTCATGAGGACTATTATCCATCCCTCCCCTCCTGTCTCTGAATGTCCTGTGCACCTTGCTGTCCTTCCTGCATCCTCAGATGGTATGTAAATTTTCCTCACCCACTCAACAGAGTTCCCACTCTGTCTACTGTGCACAATCTCTGCACACAGCTATCCTTGGTAGTCCTGGAGAAGACACTGTGCTCAGAGACTCCATCCTAGTCCCTTGTCACCTTCCAAACCATCGGCCTCAGTTTGAGTGTGAGCCATACTTCTTCATTGCAGATTACTGGGGCTGCTTTTCTTCTTCCCTGTTCCTCAAAAATCTAAAGAAACAATGTGAACAATCTGCCGCTTAGTCAGGAAGAGGCACAATGCTTTTAACTAAGCAAGTAATTGCTCTGATAGGAACACTACTAGCTGCCAAAGCTGGGCTCCGTTAGCCAATGGCTTTGGCAGGTGTAGCCTTTTGCACTACTTTATTGGGCTCTTACATCTACCAGCCTTCTCCCCTTATTCCACCCTAATCCCTTCCAACCCCTTACACTAGGTAAGAGCGAATTGAGGTTAGAGGGAAAGGGGGCATAAATCTCTTTAGACTACTTCCTGCTGACTAGGGGTGTCGAGTTCCTAACAGAAAGTCCAATCTTCATTGTCAGGAGATCTCCAACCAGCAACCCAGTGATAGCAAAGTTAGCAATGCAACAGCAGGAGCCAGCAGCACTGGAGACGGCCGCAGGGGGGCGCAGCAGCTGTCACAGGCCCTCTAGCGACTCTTGCCTTTACATCCTCTCAAGAGTCCCCAGAACTCCAAACATAAACTTTGTGCAGCTGGCAAAAATCACACCCATGCTAGAGCATGAGGCAGTTCCTAGTCAGCTGCTGTGGACGCCCTGAAGCAGCCCCATAGCCCACACCTGGATTAACTGAAGCAGCCCCATAGCCCACACCTGGATTAAAACCAAAACACAGTCACGTGACACAACTGGTCAGGCTCATGGTCTCAACACACTTCTTTCCCCTCCTCTCTTTCCTCTTCACTGTTTTCCTTTGCAAGCACTGAAAACCCAGAACATCCCTTGAGACAACATAGAATCTCAGAATGGAGGGTGAGACAGGGAGGGTGTCTAAAATCCAACCCAGTTCGTGGCAGCAGCCAGGTATGCTCCTCCCCACAGTTACCTGGCAACAGCCAGGTAGGCTTGGCCCATTATAAAAGAGGTTCCTTGGCCCCTCCTCTCCTTTGTGACTCTCTTCTGCTCTTGCCTCTCTCTTTCCTCCTTCCCCCTTGCTCCTCTTCTCTTCCCATTCCCTCCCCCCTCTCTCCATGTGGCCATGGCCGGCCTTTGCTTCTCTACTCTCTCCCTCTCTCTGCCTTTCTCTGCCTCTGCTACCCTCTTAACTCCCCTCCCATGCCCTGAATAAACTCTATTCTATTCTGGCTGGTCCCTCCCAGGGAAGGGATACCTTGGCATGGGCCCACAGAAGCACCTCCTCCCCCCACACCCTGCCAGGACATATTCTTATAGCTCTTTCTCTTTTTATGATCACAGCAGAAAGGAGCTCAGAGTCTTGCCCCTGAGGTTGGTCACTGTGGTGGTCAACTTGACTGGGTTTTCACCTAGGAGACATGTCTGGGCTTGTCTGTGAGGATGATTCCAGAGACTGTTAACTCAGGAGGAAGACTCTCTTTGAACATCAGTAACTGTGACCGAAGAGAAAAGGAAAAGGGAGAAAGGAGGAAAGGAGGATGCTCACGTGGTGCTCTGCATCCTTCAAACCATCAGCCAGAGCGAGCAAGCCTTTCTTCCTTCAGTCTCTTCGTGCCAGGATTTTGTCACAGTGAAAGAAATTCAATTGATACAATGCTTTTATTGTATTAGTTAACATTGTAACCATTTCTTCCAAAGGAGCATTTTGTGGTTTTTGAAAGAGTCAGAAGGCTGCCACTCCAAAGACTCAAACTTATTAATCATCCTGTGACAAATTCCTTCTCCACTTGTTAGCAATCAAGAGGATGATGGACCTTAACAATGCTTTTCTGTTCTTCTTTCACCAAAATACCTCAGCCACATCTCTGGGTGGAGGACAGCATCCGTTTCCCTCCTTGCAGAGTTGGTGGATTGGTGTCCTAGGCTATGAGACTGTCAGGTATACAGCAAAGAATGGTATGCCAAATACTTAAAGCTACCCTCAGAGACAGCCACAAACACAGATGAGACCCAATACAATTACCTAGGTGAGATACCAATGGAGGGGTGAGCTGACCCTTCTGACTGGTCATTTAACCAGGAGCCTTGCTGGATGGCACAAATGGATGTATTTGGGGGCAGAAGGAAAAAGGTCACATTAAAAGAGAAAAGCTCCTATCAATTGATCCCATTGGAAGAAAGGGAGCATATTGATTAAGAGTGGCTGGATATTAGACAGTGAGTTATTGGAGAGGTAGGAAAGCCACACGTTTACATGGTGAAGCAGGAAGTCCATAGTAGACTGTGATATCTCTCCTGGAAGTCCTGAGAACAGAAGGGGGCGTCTGGAGACACAGAATGATCCTGAATGTTCTAGAATAAGCTCTAGAAGGAGGTGAATCAGTCCTGGAAGCCTGACCCCTCTTTTCCACAGGATCATCCAGTCACAGGGCTGGAACAAGGACAGGGCTCAGCTGCAGCTGCTCTGCTTCCCTTCCTTGTCTGTTGCAGATACCAAACATGATTTTTATACAGAGAGCCTCAGACCCCTGTTTTACTCTGTGGGCCACATGGACTGAACAAGGTTGGCTGCCCTGTGGGCTCGGAGGAATTTCCTTTGATGTTTGTGCATTTAACTTGTTTTTGTTCCAACCCCAACCAAAACCAGAGAATTGTCTTTGGTCCTGACACAGATGTGAGGGATTCTTCCTTCCTTCCTTCCTTCCTTCCTTCCTTCCTTCCTTCCTTCCTTCCTTCCTTCCTTCCTCCCTCTCTCTCTCTCTCTCTCTCTCTCTTTCTCTCTCTCTCTCTTTCTTTCTCTCTCTCTCTCTTTCCTTCTCTCTCTCTCTCTCTCTCTCTCTCTCTCTCTCTCTCTCTCTCTCTCTCTCTCTCTCTCTCTCTCTCTCTCTCTCTCTCTCTCTGCCTTTCCCCATACCCTGTCCTAGGTGGTAGGCAAGAAGTTATCTTTAAATTACCTCACTTGAGGACTTCAGCCCAGATATGGCTCTGGTCATTTTCTGTTCATAAGAGCTACTCACATCTGAGGTCCAATTAATATCCACAAATGTGCTAATGAGAAAGTGGGTCCCTCCAGACTGTGCCCCTGTGCTGACTAGTGCCACCCTGACAGTGAACGAAGTGCTCACACTGTCATGATTCACAGAGACTGAACCCTCTACTCTGCCTCGCTCTCTGTTCTCTCTCGATCTCTCTGCCTCTGACTCTCCCCCCTCATCGTCATAATTTACTAGCCGCTCTTTACCACAAATTGGCTCTAAGAGAAAAATGTATTATGTCGACGCAATCACTCCTCTTACACAGAAGCCGCGCGCTTTTAGCAAACTTAATCAGAATACAGTAGCCAAGCCTGAAAGCTAAGCCCGTTAAGCTACAACCATTGAGTTTTGGACTTGGAGAGATCTCTCTCAGGTATTTAAGCACTTTGGTTTCACAAGGAGGTTTAAACACAAAGTGGCTGGTACACTCCCTTTCAGTCACTCTGTGGTGAGCTTGATCGCTTTAATGTTGCAGGCAACAGGGTCACTCAGGATAAGTAATAAGAGCTATTCAAACGACTTAAGCTTAAATACATATCTGACCACAGGGTTTCCGCAGACCCCAAGGGCCAACTTCCCTGTGTTGTGGCCACACTGGCTTTCAGTTGCTGCTATAAAATGGCGGTTTTGCATAGTAAACAGCCTCACAGCATAGTCTAGAAAAAGGGTTGAGGGAGCGGCCATCAGCTTTCTTCTGGCTCTGTGCTGGTCTGGAAGCCAAGGGGCCTGTTTCTTTGGAACACATTGGCAGTTTAGCAGTGACCAACAGGATGGCCATGCAACAACTCACAATCAGAACTCTACTGGGGAGAGACGAGATCTCAGTAGAAAATGTTAAGAAGCCAATGATAGCCCAGACATTCCCAAACTAACCAAGTTCTCGGGGCTGGAGAGAAGGCTCAGCTGTTAAAAGCACTGACTGCTCTTCCAGAGGTCATGAGTTCAAATCCCAGCAACCACACAACGATCTGACACCCTCTTCTGGTGTGTCTGAAGACAGCTACAGTGTACTTATATATAATAAATAAATAAATAAATAAATAAATAAATAAATAAATAAATCTTTGAAAAAATAAGTTTTCAATAAAAAAACACCTAGTCAACTTAGTCTATTATCTGTTGCTGTGACTTAAGACCACAGCCCACCCTTACAGAAGACCTAGCACCCAGCACCCACATCAGGCAGTGAATGACTGCCTGTACCTCCAGCCCCAGTAGATCAGACACCCTCTCTGGCCTCTATGGTCACCTACCCTCACTCTAATGAATAGGAAACATGTTTCTATTGCCCTAAATCCACCCAGAACCGGGCACCAGAGAACTAGAGACCATGTCTGTAACCCAGAGCCTCTCTACACTGCTCAAAGTCAGTCCTAAAGGGTTGAGGAAACCTGGGGGGGTGGGGCTCAGGCCTGGGCCTTCCGCTCCCCCACCCAGGCTTTGTTCTGAGTGCCTTCTCTACAGAAATAAAGGAAAGAACATTCTTCCCTCAGGGGCTTGAGCTGCTCATATGTCCTTCACTGCTTCAGACCTAGCAGGAAGCAAGGCTGAAACTCCGTTCTGGAAGCTCAATCCAGGGTTAACTATTTTAATAGCTGTATAAGTTGGATAAAAATAGAGATCTCATTTACACTTCAACATCTTGATTATGGAGAAGAGACTCGGAGGACTTTTATAAAAAGAACTGTCTTTTTTAACTTCTTACCAATATCCTTATCAATGGGGTATAGCTAGGGTGTGCAGATTACATGGGCTATATCCACTCACACATCTCGTCTTCAGGGTTTGGATCTCTTCCTCTAGGAGAAACTAAGAGAATCCTGGCATCCTTTCTTCACGCGGCATGGCCACCGTTGGCGCCAGATTCCAGACACTAAAATAAGCAACCAACTGGAAACCATTGCCTTCCCTGGACGAGCTCACTGAATCCAGGATACTTGCTACGAGATGCCTTGACTCCATTCAGCATCAGAGCCTGTCTTCCTTCATTTGCCTTCTTCAGAATCTCCTCGTAGACAAACCTTCAAGCTCAGGTGCCTCTGCAGACATTGCTTAACTAACAAGTGTCTTGCAACTATTATCACTAACTAAAGGATTCTAGGCCTTGGTGTTCATTTAGATTTTTCACCATCTTTAGCCCCCAATCAGGACACAGTTTAAAAATTCAGCTTCCCCTCCACATCTTAGAAAGTCTGTTGCTTCCAAGCACTCCTAGTAGGAGGTTAGAAATTGCTCAAGTGTCTCATGTAAGAGTAACAGTTTCAACTCTGACTGACATGGGCAGAAAAGACAACTGTTAAAAGACAAAGGCTCAGTGAGTAAAGAACTTACCACAGGACCCACATGGTGGAAGGAGAAATGCAACCTCCACAAGTGTCCTCTAACCTCCATATGTACACATGCGTGCGCGCGCGCGCACACACACACACACACAATTTAAAAAATTGAGACTTAACTCAAAGGTATAACACTTGACTGGCATGTACAAGGTCCCACGTTTAAACCCCAGCACACACACAGAAACAACATCATGATCTAGGCATGGTACACAGAAGTTCAAGGCTAGCCTGGGCCATATGATAAGACCCCCATAAAAATAAATAGATAGATAGATAGATAGATAGATAGATAGATAGATAGATAGATAGATAGATGCCACATGATAAGACCCATAAAATTAATGAACAACTAAATAAATGAATAAATAAATGTCAGGTGTATAATGCATGCCTTTAATACCACCATTTGGAAGGAAGATCTCTGTCTTCTAAGGGGAGGGGAGGACAAAAGATCTTGCAAAACTCCTCAGATTTTTAGAATGGCTGAAAAACAAAATTTAGAGATTTGCAAACCAGGGAATCATGATTAAGACCTTCTGAAAAGGACTCCCCTGCCCACTGTCCCAAGACTAGAAACTGCAGCCCGTCAGAATTCCTAGCCTAGAAACCCAGGGCACCACACCCTGCCTTCACTTGTGGAGGAAGCTGGATATAAGGGAGTAAGTAACAGCCACATTGTTTCGGTCCCTGAGAAAATGGCTTGAGTGTACCAGATTACAAATTTAAATGTCACATTGAGTGGGTTTGTTGGTTGTGTGGGTGACAGATGCCGATGTCCTCTGGCACCCTGAGTATCCAGGAAAACAGAGCAGAGCGCATCTGCACAGTGCTCAGTTCTCCCGGGGCCAAGGCTCAGCTTTACCAAGTTCAGGTTGCCAGGTAATGACTTCCCGTTTTTCAGACTCCAGACATATGTCACTCCAGGGTGTCATAGTTAGCCATAAAATCTGATAGTGGTTGGTTCATGTTGTAAGCTAAATATCAATTTATCCACCTATGTAACGAATCCAGGGTATCTTTCAAAGATAAAGGCACATATGTGCATCTTGATCTGTCCCCATAGTCAGACCAAAAAGTCACCACATTGCCACTGTAAGATCTGTGTTACCCCTGTGCGTCTACTGTCCCAGCGTGATAGCGCTGGGGGCAGCATGGTCATAAATACCAGCTTAAGCCACGGGCAGAGCACAGCAGTGGCTGCACTCCATTGGAAGGAGAATGGGTAGGAAGTCCGAGATCCTGAAAGACAGTAGCGTAAGGGCTAAGGAGGAGCGCTCAGTGGTTAGCGGCATAGCCACAGGAGGCACGCATGCAGACAGACACAAGCTTCGAGCTTGTGACGGTGACGGATTACTTATGGGCTCCATTGTGCACAAGAATTAACTCTATCCCCCCGCTAGAACAGTAAGAACCAGAAGAAGGAAGACTGGGCTTCAAATGTATCCAACAAAATGTCTCTTATTAACATCTTATTGAAACTCAGAGAATGGGCTGGCAGGATTCCCAGCATGCACTGCGAGCACTCCAGGTAGCTTGCTGCAGCTGTAGGTGTCCTCTGTCTCTGACTCCAGCGCCATCACTCGGCAGAGGTCTCATTGTGCACCTCATCTCTGTCTCAAATCTCTTCTTTTTATGGTGCAAAGAAACGGGTTCCACTTTTGGGGAGGAAAACTTTAACAGAACGTTATTGTTCATAGGGAAGGCCGAGATCCGGAATGAGAGTAGCTCCTAGGCTAAGGAGCGCTCAGCGGTTAGCAGCGTAGCCACACAGGGCTCGCATACAGATGCACAATTTAAGATGGCAGCAAATCACACATCTAACGAGGCCCTTTCCTTACAAGTGGCTTCGTTATGTTCTCATGTGATGTTAAGAGAAAGGGGGAGCCATCAAGCTTCTCAGGGCTCTGTTATAAGGACCACACAAAGCCCACCTTTGGGAATGGGCTTTAACATGAGCTTTGAGGCCATCAACGTTGGCCATAGCACCCCGATAGATTGTTGGTTATTATACATACTCTGGCAGAGGCTGTGGGCTGATGTTTATTCTTCCAGCACCCGTTTCAGGACATACCAGCATAATAGCAATGTTAATCAACTTACAATGTTTTCCTATTAAAGCATTTGAAGTGGATGCTGACATGTGATGATCTAATTAAAAGCAAAGAGTGTTCAAATAGATGTTGTTGGCAGACAAAAAGAAGACCATAGTTTATTCTCTAATATCTTCGCATACCGTTGTTGGCACAGAAGGAGAAATTTAATTAACTTTCACCTTCATGAAGTTTCGTTTTTGTTAGCCCCCGGTGAGTTCAGAATGGCTCAGGGGAAGAGGCTGGTATAGCACTTCCAGAATAAATAAAGAAACAAACCTCCTTGAGAGGCCTCAGTGGGACTGACTGACTGTAAAGCAGGGTGGTTAGGAGTCTCAAGGTGACAGACAGTTCGCTCAGCTGATCTGAATAGATTCTTGACCTAGCTGAGAGTCAGCGTAAATTTATCAAGACGGAGGACAGAGGTGTGTGTGTGTGTGTGTGTGTGTGTGTGTGTGTGTGTGTGTGTGTTCGTCTTAAACATTTTCAGGACATATCACAGTGGCTGTTTTTACTTTTAGATTTTACTTTTATTGTTTATTTTTGTATGTGTGTGAGCGTGTGTTTGAGCATGAGTGTAATGCTCACAGGTGCCAAAAGATGGCGTCAGATCTCCTGAGATCGGAGTCCCAGGTGGCTGTGAGCCACCTGACCTGTGTGCCAGGAACCCAGCTCAGCTCATCGGGAAGAGCATGAGTACACTTTATTTTTTAAGATTTATTTATGTATACGAGTGTTCTATTTGTGTGCATGCCCACATGACAGAAGATGGCATCAGATCCCATTACAGAGGGTTGTGAGCTACCATGTGGCTTCTGGGAATTGAACTCAGGACCTCTGGAAGAGCCTCCAGTATCTTCACTGCTGAGCCATCTCTCCAGCATCCCAGGACATTCTCTTAACTGCTGAGCCAACCCCACCACAGTTTCGAGGGTAAGGTGGGACGTCCTATGGTCCAAACTTTACCCTGGCCCTGCTAAGACTGCAGTCTCCAAGGTGATGTGTGCAAATCAGTGACGAGAACGCATGCGCGCCTTCATCCGAGGCTTGGTGTAGGTAGGAAATACTGTTTGTACAGGGTGCTTCTCATGGCAGCTGTCAGTGTGAAGAGAACAGTTGTTTGCGCCGCCATTCTTACTTAGGGATATGAACATAAACCGCTCCCCACCCCACGCCCTGGATGGAAGAACATTCTAGAACATTGAAAGATGGCAAGTTAAAACCTGTCTGGCCATCACATGTGCCCCTCAGAAGCTCACAGGCAAGGTAAAATGGGGCACGAGGTAAGTTCTATAGGATTAAAGGGGATTTCTCCTGGGCCAGAGAAGGAACTCCTAATCTGGCTAAGTGGACAGGAGCCCTCTTGGCTCGATTTTCAGAAAATTTAAATTATGCACAGAGCCTACCATCACTACACACAAACTATCCCCAGAGCGCCCTCTGCTGGTGACAGGTAGCTGATAACGTTTGTGGCATTCTCCCTGAAGCCAGCATCTCAGCTCTATTGAAGTTGCACTTTCAAGGGCCTCTTCTCCTGAGAAAAGCCCCAGACCTTAGCACAATGGACGCCATGATGGGAGAACCATCCAGGCCTTTCAACCCAGCACAAAGGCAGCACCACCTGCCAAAACAGGAAGAAAGACCTAATCCATCAAAGTCCATAGTTCTAGGAAAGCCCCTAAGAGTACTAACTTTGCTTTTTGGCTTCCGTATTTCCATTTCTGGTTAACAATTCTTGCTAACTGAGGTGCGTTCACTGGGATATGGTTTTTGTTTTTTTTTAAAGCTCACCCTGAGAAAGGCTCCGGACTGCACTGGGATACCAAACACCCTGTGTAATAGACTTTCTATTGACTTGAAACACGTCCCAGTAGTCATCTCCGGTAGATAGCTCACAACAGAGTTTCTGAATGCCTGCACCTAATCTCTGTCTCACCAGAACCCCTGTTACGTTTAAGACGCAATTTGCAAACCCCTTGTGTTCTCCCAGACACACAGGTAGAAGGTCTTAATAGCAGGAATGCCTACAAGTGGATCCCAGTGAGGAGTCTTCTACCACACCCACAGAACCATTTGCCAGAGGAGAGTGAGGGCTATGCACATGTCTAAGGACACCAGATCTCGATAAACACTGCCCATCTCTTCCTACTAAGATCAAAGCTCAGCTCTGTGGCCTTCTCTCCCCTCAGGACACACAGAAGGCCTGCAGTCTTGCTGAATACTTGTGCTGGGAAGCCAGGAAGAGAAATGAGCAGCAACTGGGTGAGCAGCAACAAGAAACCAATGCTCTCGGAATCGAAAAGAAGACACAGTGACCCCACGGCACCACTGGGGAAAGCTTTACAACAAAACGCAACTTTGTGTAGGTCGTTAAGTCACTCAAGACCATCTCCCATGCACTCAGCTCTATAGTAGGTGCTAGAGATGTGGGGACTAGGTTTTAAAAAGTCAAACTAATACCCAGTGCTGGGAGAAGAGAGTAGAGAGGCAAGACCTACACGTGTTACTCTAAGAATTCTCTCTTTACTATTTTTCCAAGGGACACAAAATCAATCACAGTCAGGGAGAGTTTTAGTAAAGGGAATGGAAATCATTCCAAGGTTAGAGATTATGCAGGTGGTGGTGGTGGTGGTGGTGGTGGTGGTGGTAGTGGTGGTAGTGGTTGTAGTTCAATTGTCATGTGACCATGCAAGCACTCTGGAAAGTTAGTTCCTCGAGATTTTCAGTCATGCAAAGCCAAGGCTGTCCAAAGTCACCTGAATTCAGACAGCAAGGCACAACACATTCCGCAGCAGTTGATCCCGAAGCTGCATACCGATTCTTTCCCGCAGACTCTCCGTGCCGAGCAGGGTTGAGGCTCGTCACTCGTTTGCTCTACAGTGTTAATAGCGAATTGCCCTACTCTGGAAAACAAAGATGGAGCCACAGACATGGGCCAGCTCTTGGGTGGGAATGACTTGGGATGGAGGTCTGGGCAGAAGGTCCCCCAAGATGTACTTCGGGAAGAGAGGGTGGACTGGTTTGTCACTGAGCGAGCTTAGTCCTGTTTCTGTAAGGCCTGCCCATCCCATCCCGTCCTCCCTGCCCAGTGCCGTGCAAAGATTCAGGGCCTCTAAGCTTTCTGCCCCGGAAGAGATTTGTAGTATTTTGTATTTTATTTTCTATCAGCCAAGTGGAAGCAGGAATGGCAGCCAGAGCTGATTTTTATCTCAGGCAAATAAAGTTTTATGGCTGGAGTTTCATGCCCACCTGCCTTTACAGACCAAGATCCGTCCCCATTACGCTTAATATTTTATTTTCCACTCTGTACTCTGCACAACTAAATAATTAACTCCCTCCATAGCCTATCAATATGTCTTCCTTTAATTGTTAAACATGTGTTAATAATTCAAAAATTGGCTGGTGACCTCCTGCACTCTTGTGGTCTCTGCAGGCCTCGGAGCTCTTTAAAGAGGGTCTGTCGGTCCTGAATTCACCATCCACTAAAAGCTTTCTGGGTTTGTCCTCTTTCTAGAGGCTTCTTACTCGACAATAAGGTCTTGGGGTTAAATGGGAGACAGAGTTCAAGGATTCTGGAGCTCTGATTCAATTAGAGCAAATGAGCATAGGAGAACCAGATATGTCACGGTAGAGTGCATCCACCCAGACCTTGGGGACATTTTTTTTCCAGATTAACACAGTACAGGGTTTTGTTTTTGTTTTTCCTTTTTTGTTTTTATTATTGGATATTTTATTTATTTACACTTCACATGTTATCCCCTTTCCCGGTTTCCCCTCTGCAAACCCCCATCCCGTTCCCCTCCCCCTGCTCCTATGAGGTTGCTCCCTTTTTTCTTAATTTTTTTTTCTCTTTTGACTGCAGATCTTCCTCGTTAGAGTGATCTCAGTAGTAGGAATTTGGGTTACACTAAACTTGCTACCCAGGTTCAATCCTCTTTCAAGGAGAAAAAAACAACAGCAACTGGACAGCGTAAGCAAGGATGCTGGAAGCTACAGAAACGACCGATCCATGAGCCACACACGTGAGGAAGGCTTTTATGATAGATGTAAGAGAGAGACTAGCCCAAGGCCTTAGGGGAAGTCCAAAGCAGCATGGCTATCTCTCTAGGGGCAGACTGACAAGAGAAGCTAGCTAGCTCTCTTGGGAGCAGAGAAGAATAACAGTAGGAAAAAGAAAAAGTTTCAGGGTGAGGGGAGGGGCTGAAAAGCTTGCGGGGGCGGGGGGTCGTGAGGGGCAAGCGAACTGAGACAGCCCAGAGTTTGCAGCAGCAGGCAGGGGCTTGCGGGCCAGGTGGCTTTGGTGTGCACCAGAGGTACACATCAATAAAGACGTGTCTCTTCCTGGCCTACAGACATCCTTTCCACAAGTCCCTGAGGATGACGGGAGTGGGCAGCTGCAGTCCTTCAGAAGTTCAGCTTGAGCCTAGCCAAGGCTGTCAGTGTGGTTCTTCTTGGACCCAGCAGGGAGAGTGGTTGGATATAGACTCCCCTTCAGCCTTCAGGACAGACAGACCAAGAAACAGACCACGGGGAGAGCTGTTTTGGAAGTTGCTGACAGCCTTTTTGATGTTTTGTGATAAAACTCAACTCTTAAGAGTCTAAGCTGTCCCATAAAAGGCTGCCAGGCCTTTGCCAAATTATAGACTATACATAAAATTAGCGAATTTTCTCCTCGGGCATACAGAAATTATGGACAGTTCTTTCCGAGGGCAGTTGGCGTGAATAAAGAAATAGCTGGGGCATGGGCCCACTGTCTCCTCAGCTCTTCAAGGTCATCAAACTGTCTTTATTGCATGTGCTAAAGGCTGGATCTCAGAGCTCTTTTACTTATTTTTATTTATTTATTTTCACTTACATGTTTCTCTGTGGCATTTTGGGAGCACCCCACCCCCCACCCCAGTAATTGCACATCAGCAGGAAAAATATTTTAAGCCGAAAAGAATCTTGATATTCATCAAGTTCTGAGTACCGTTCATCCCAATATATACTCTGGCGACTGCTGCATGCCTGGCGTGTGTCTCCATCCTTGGACCATTTTCTTCTGTCCTGTGCTAACCAGGCCAGCATCGCCTCTGCAGGTCAGGTGTCCTGTTGCTTTAGTGTTCTCCTGATCTTAAATGATAGGTGACCTTTGACATCTGGCTTCTATGCCTGCTATGTGGATGGCCCTGGGCCAGATTCAATTTACTGCTTTCATCAGTGTCTTAGTCAGGGTTTCTATTCCTGCACAAACATCATGTCCAAGAAGCAAGTTGGGGAGGAAAGGGTTTATTCAGCTTACTGCTGTTTATCACCAAGGAAGTCAGGACTGGAACTCAAACAGGTCAGGAAGCAGGAACTGATGCAGAGGCCATGGAGGGATGTTCTTTACTGGCTTGCTCAGCCTGCTCTCTTATAGAACCAAGACTACCAGCCCAGAGATGGTCCCACCCACAAGGGGCCTTTCCCCCTTGATCACTAATTGAGAAAATGCCTTACAGTTGGATCTCATGGAGGCATTTCCTCAAATGAAGCTCCTTTCTCTGTGATAACTCCAGCTGTGTCAAGTTGACACAAAACTAGCCAGTACAATCAGATTGTCAGCCTTTGAAGTTAGAGTATCCAGTGTCACTCATAGGTGATGTCACTGCACTCAGAAATGAAATGGTCTAAACATGGGTGGCAGGGAGCACCTTCATTGGATGCCAAAGACATCGGCCGCGTCATCGGCTGCTGAAACAGAGTGACGCCCAAATCCAAGGGTGTCTCCAAGTGGGCCAGTGATGTGCTTCCTACCAGGAGGCTCATGGTCTTGCCCCTGGGGTGGGCAAGACCCAGTTCAGACAGTGTGGCTACTGAGTGTTTTAATTCTCCTGTTCCAACTAGCCAGGCCCTTTCCACACTCAGAGACACAGACACTGAAGAATTTACAGATCCTAGCAGAGTGTCAGAGATGCCAGGAGAGAGCTCACCCGCCTTCGGGTGAGACCAAGTGTGCTCCTCCCCCGTGTCAGGGTTCAGTCCTTCCCTCCATTACGGGTTTGATTGCTTGGGAACCTGCTCCTAAAATTAGCACACGCTATTATTAGGCTGGTTTCTCTCTGTACTTGGCAGCACCTTTGGCTTTTTATCCTTGCTAAATGAGTTTAATCACTTGGGTTTCTTTTTATTTCAGTTTCAAAGTGCCTTTGGAAGGCATGGGGTCTAAGTGGCCGGTGCATTTAAAAAAAAATGCAATGGAATGCATTAGCCCCGGGCTGTTTTCAACAGTTTGATTAACCGGCCTTTGCTCTCCTGCCCATGAGATAAGTCTACCTGGATGGGTTGGCAAACTGGTTGGGGTCACTGTGCCATGAGATTCCTGGCCAGCCAGCATTGTAAGCAGGGGTTGGGTTAAGGGGATGACAGAGAGGCATAGCGACAGCCAGGTTGGGACAAGAGCATCCTCATCTGCATTGAAAGGTTTCTCTTCAAATTCACTCATTTTAGAAACATTTTAAAAACCCTAGGCTGAAGGAATCTGGGTGTCTCTCTCTGGCTGCAGTGTGAGATGTGTCCAAGGAGTGTTGTTCTTTGGGCAGAACAGGGAGACAACCTGACTCCTCCTCAGTTAGATTCCCACAACATACATAACTTCTACTCTATAATTTGTAGCGCCTGCCTTCCTTCTTTCCCAGTGCCTCCCCGTCTCCTACCCTCTCTCTAGATAGAGTCAAACACCAGTGAGATGGACCGTGGGTGGGTAGCCCCAGTCACAGCCCTGAGCTTCTCAGAATTCTAGGCCATCTGGACAACTCAGGATCCAAGGGGTCAGAAACTGCACAGCTCTCTAATATTCATGGCTGCAAACTGAAGATCTTTCCCAAGAGCTCATAGAGAAGTCTCTATCCCAACTAGCAAATGGAAAAGTCACTAATTCCACAAAGTCATTTAAAAGCATCAACCAAATTTGGGGTGGGGGTGGGGTTAAAAAGTTGATAAATTTCTCACATTCCGGCCATTCTGATTAGCCTGGATAAGGTGACTGTGTCTCTTGAAAGATTCGTTTTAATGGTTTTCATTGTTTCAGTAGGTTCACTGAGGTCTCCCCCACATACACTGTTCATTCAGTGACACCAAGTTGCTTCTGCTGAGGAAGAGGACAGTCTCCATGTGAGCCCCAGCTGCATCTGGAAGTTCTCTCGCAGCATTTTATCTGTAGTAGAATGAGTCTCCTTCCCCCCTGAGAAGTCATGAGTGCCATATCCCTTTAAGGGCACTTAAAGTGAGCAGAAATTGAATAATCTCTGCAATGTGCTGTGGCTATTTCCCCCTGGCATAGAGTGAGGATGAGATGTAGGGAGCGAGAGAGCGAGGGAGGAGCCCACCATCACCTCCACTCGGTCTAACCACCCACCTTCAGGCCGGATGAAAGGAAAGTACGGATAATCCGAACGTCTTCTGAAAATTCAAGTCTCCTCTATGAAACAGATGGAAACCAAAAAAAAAGGGGGGGGGGTGGAATCGTCTGTACCATTGAACTTGATAAAACACAACCCTACAGCCCTTCTCCTGGAGCTTCCCCTCTCCTCTCACATCCCTGACAGATTCTCAACAAAAGGCAGCCTCTCTTGGACACAGTTCTCTGTCATTCTGCTTTGAAGGAGATGGAAGGAAAGACCAGATCTAGAATGTGACTGTGGCTCTAGGATTTGGAGATCTGGTGTTTTTAAACTAAGTTGACTACTCTAAAACTGATAAGAACCCGTCAAATCTCCACTTGCCTAGGGGGAGTGTGGGTCAGCCCTGGGCTCCCAGATCTCCACTAAACCTCCACCACCGGAAAGTAGGATCAAAGCTATAAATTTGTCATGATGGTAACTACTGGCTTTATTCTGATCCTGTACCATGACACCATCCAAACTTGGAAGGGGAGTTATTTATATGCCATGTAGCTATTTATGCACAGCACTGGGCAGGGGGCTGTGCTAACTAAATTAGCCCAATCTAATCCACTCGTATTCTGAGGAGCATGTGGTCTATGGTGAACTCAGACATGTGCATCAAAGCTTTGGTGAGGGAGGCCTTGCCGGTTAGAGGCAGATTTATAGCAAATGCTGCCAGGGCTCCTCCAGCCCCCAACAGTGACCACCTGTGTCCCTGACCTCTACAGTTTCCTGCAGGTATAGATATCCAATCTGCCCACATATTCCAATGGTAAAGCTATCAGCCAGTGACCCACCTCAATCAAGGCAGCTGGGAATGGGGTATAACTGCTCCAGCTCCATTATGAGATGCACACCCTCACTTTCTCTGGGTTTCCCACAGGTTCAAGCAGCAGTTATGATGTGCAGCAACTGGTTGCCTCCCCATCCCCCTGTGGTATACACTTCCCTCCAATGCTCTCCAAAACTCCAAAGCAAAAATTCTTGGTTGTAAAACAGAGAAAATTTTAAAGCGTTAAGTGGAAAGTAAATGGTGTTGGGGCTGGGCACACAACCCAGTGCAGAGTCATGGGCTCACATGGACAAGGATGTGGGTCCCCTTCCCAAGTATCAAAGAGAAGTAGCTCTAAGAAGTCAAAAACCTAAGACTATACATTGTAAAACTTCAATTAATCTTCTCAGAAGCATTTGTTAGTGCTTGTTAAACAGCCAACTGGTCTACCTAAGAAATCACACACCTTTCGGGTCAAACCTGCCTTTACTTCGAAATCCAAAAACCTTCCTGTTACAGCTCTAAACATATCATGTTCTACATCGTGGCCCATCTCCCATACAATAACAACAATAGATGATACAGGTAGTAGAGTTGATGCATACCCTTCCAAATGTCTTGCACACATTAACCCATTCATTGATCATCCAATTCACATACCAGCCTAGGAGACAGTACTGTTCCTCTGTGAAGCCCAGGGGAATTTAGCAACCATCCTGAGCTCCCAGAGCTACTAAGTACTGGAACCAGGACAGCAAAGGTCTGCGATGCACCCTCCAACAACTATAAAACTGCCAGTACTCATTACCCGTATCACATTTAGATTCCCCTTCATTCTTTAGGCATCTCTGAAATATAAGCCTTTTGAAGATTACATAAGATTAAATTTTACACAAGACTCCTTTCATGCTTCACTTAAAACTTTGAAGTGAAAGATTGCCTGTGTCAAGACCCGACTGTGCTCCTGAATTTAAATTCTCCCGTGACTCTCATCATAAGGCCATGCCATAAATACTTTACCACAGCCCAAGACGTCCTGTTGGGCTTGTCCTCAGGCCTCTGTCCAGGCTCTCTTACCTTCCTCAACATCAGTCGTCATGGCCTTCATTTCAAGAAAGCAGTCAGCTTCCTCCTCCTACGATGTCACCATAGAATGGATGTCTAAGGAGGTCTCCTGCAGCTGCAGACTCAGTCAGCTTCTCCTCATCCAGAGGAGGGCCTTGGCCTCTCAACCTCAGCAAATGCCTCCCAGACTCAGCTCTCATTTAACAACGCTATAGAAGAGCCTTCCTCTTTCCTGAACCTTAGGTTATAATCAGGCACACAATGGGATTGCTTGTCTAATAAGTCCTAGGACAGTCTCTGCCTCACCTTTGTGTAACACCTCTCATGTCTAACGTGATACTGAGTGCTCCTTAGCACCCAGTCAGTTCTCTTTAACACAAAGTGAATGTTCCTGATTGCATAGTGGGTACTCCTTTGCATATACTGAGTGTTCCTTATCACATAGTGAGTGTTCTATGTCTACTGAACAAAGATCCAATGGAGGAAAGGTCAATCCATTCAAATCCATACAGACAGTAAACCTTAACATTTTTGTCATTATTGCAATGAAATTAAGCCAAATAACAAAACAACTGAGATAAGTCAGGAAAGCTATTGAGTCTTCTTAGACACTGTACAGGGTCAACCAAACTCTGGAGGGTTGGCAGTAGTGGAAAGAAAGCACTGGCTCAGAACAGCTAATGGGGCCAAGCACTGATGGTGGTGGCCCTGGCTGGGCATATCTATATCTGTGATCTGATCTGGAAACCTTATTGCTTTGAAGAGAGAAGCTGGGGAAGGCGCTTCTTTCCTTCTTCCCAAATGGTTTCCACCAGAAACATCATAAAAGTGTGGACTAAACACAGCCAGGGTTGGATCAGACCACCGGGTGAGAAAGGGGCTTGGTAGGAATGCACCCTCACACTCTCACCAGCAAGGCAACTCAGGGAAAAAAAAATGTCCAAAGGGAAATTGGGGAAAATAAAAGTTGTCAGGAAGGCGAAAGCATCCTCAAGACCGGACATCCTGAGTTTTGAAAAGCTTGACTTTTTCCTCAAAAACATGTATTCTTCCCTCTCTATGTCTTCCTCGGTACTGGTCACCAGACTCTATCTTCATTTCATTTTCAAACCATGTGATGGTACCCAAGGCATGAAGGAATTGGGAGAGAGGTGGTGTCACGTGAGAATAAGAGATGGCGAAGGCCGAGATAAGGGGCAGACACATGCAAAGGTCCTGACATTTAAAGAAGAGTCATAAGTTTAGAGAAATTGGCCGTGCTGTCTCGCCATCATCATTTGATGTTATCCTGCCTTATAAGGACTGGCTTCGAATCTGCTTTGTGGTGTGGGTAAATAATCTGAAAACTTTAACTCACATTTTTCATTGCCAAATATGAGGTGGATCCCAGATGGTCAATGGGGGTGAAATGGTTCTCGAACCGGTGAGATCCAGGATAGGGAAGCTCTCAGGGCATCTCAAATCCTATGATGTTTAGCCAATTGAGTTGGCTATCTCTTTCCCAAGACCCCCCAAGATGGCTGCACAGTCAGGCAGGTTTTGTTTGTGTTTGGTTTTTTTCACCCCTAGAAAAGGAAGGCATTTCCCCACGGGCCATGCTTACTTCATTTTTCTGCAATTCAGACGCTCTTCATTGGCTCTCGTTTTCGGAGGAAACTTCTGGAAGAAAATACTTTTCCTAACCTCAGTCAGTACTGTTGAGATAGAAGAAATCCCCAAGAAATAAACCACAGGTTTGGCTCACAGGTAAACAGCTTTTAGCACCATGGCTTCTGGGAGTGTCTGTAAAAATCAAGTGTGTCTGAGAAACACAGAAAGCTGGACTTTTGACACGAGGTCAGGATATCTTGCATACAAACTTGCATTTTAGCATCTCAGTTCCATTGGAGACCATGAACCTTCTGCAGCTGGGACATAACACTCAAGAGTCTATGCCTTCCTCTGCCCTGAGTGGAGACACTTCCCGGAATATTCAGCCCTAATTCTAATAACCGGTAACCCATGAACAGTGTTGACAAGTGTCCCCATTTGCCCTCGAGGTGATTTTTTAAAACTATATATCAGGGCTCTAGGATTAAAGCCATGAATATACGCACATGTGAGCATGTATGTGTGTGGGAGGTGCATTAGAATAACTTCCGTATGTCAAGAATTTACTAATATCCTACCTTTGGCAAAGCATTACCTGACATTTTGGGAAATGCATGCATGGTATCAATTCCCATCGCTGCAGAGCTCCTCTGGTTAAACTGAAAAATGCTAGCCAGGCAGAAGGACCCTGCTTTCTGTGTGTCCATACACACATGTGCACATGTGTGTGGAGGCCAGAGGTTCATAGCAGGTGTTTCCAACTCTCATTCTCCACATTGTCCTTTGGGACAGGGTCTCTCATTGCACAGGGGTCAGCAGCTAGCCACACAGGCCAGCCAGTGAGCTCCAGGGATCTGTCCATCTCTGCTCTCCCAATAACAGGGTTACAGATGAGTACGCCATGCTTGTCTTTTGTGTTAGTTCTGAGAATCTGAACTCAGATCCTCAGGCTTGTGCTGTGGACCGTTTTACCTGCAGAGCCCTGTATCCATCCTCAAACTGTGCCTTGATCCACTCTGTTACACGGTACAGGCTCTGATACCCAGAATTCTGACTCCTGGATATCAATTACTCTGAAAGACTTCCAATCAGAGGGGTCAAAAGTAAGATTGTCAACCACACCTTTATCATTTTCCGACCTCAAAATAGCTCTTGAGTTTTAGGTTGCTCTTCCCCCTGGTTAGAAGCATGCCTTAAGAGGACTATCTCAGACCCACTGATGGGAAGGCTACGATTCCAAGATTGAGAACACAAAAGCCTTTGGATGTTTCAAGGTGGAACTGGAACAAAAGGATGAACCAATTCCCTGCTTGCATTGGTCAGACTCTGAGACCAGAGTCAATGCCAAGGGTTACAGTATCTCCACCAAGGGTTACAGTGTCTCTGCTGAGTCAAGCTAGGTCCTTGGGCCTTGGGTATAGTAAATGCTTGCCAGAGCCTACTTTCTGCAGAGTCCCTCCAGGGCCTTGTTGGATTCTGTCCATCCCCACCCCACTCCCTGCTCAGGAGTCTGGCTTTGTAACCCTTACTGGAACTCGAATTGGAAGAATATTATGTTAGTGATGTTACGTCTTTCCAAATACAACCAGTGCAATATGGCAGTGTCCATCTGTGAAGAACACAGTGTCCATTCTCCCAGTGGCCAGCCATAATTTTCTGGGTCCAAGCAAAACTGGTTTTTCACAGCTGATGAAAATGTGTCAAGTGTGCCACCTCTTAATTTTAAAGATTTCTGGGGACCAAAGAGCCAATTCAGTGGTTAAGAGCACCTGAGACCCATGTTCAGATCACATCACCCAGATGGTGGCTCACAATTGTCTGTAACTGCAGTTCCAGGGGATCCAGTGCCCTCTTCTGACCTCTCTGGGCACCAGAAATTCACATGACACATACATACATGTAAGCAAAACACTCAAACACATAAAATAAAATTAATAAAGTAGCAAGACTGGTGGACCATCATGCTTGTAGAAATGGACTCTACCCTACACCTCCTGTACCAGTTGCCAAGCTCCCAATTAGACACTGATGGACCAGTAAGCAGGATGTGTTCTGACAGACCAGGAAGTCTCATTCCTGATAGGGATAATCATCTGCTTTCCAAAGTGTCTGTCAGTAACTCCCAAAATATAGAACTCCAAGACAGGTTTCTCTGGTGCATGGGATCCTTCGGGATTTTTCTCTGCCCATCTATCTTAGACCAGGTTTGTATTCCTGCATAAAACATCATGACCAAGAAGCAAGCTGAGGAGGAAATGGTTTATTCAGCTTACACCTTTCAGATTGCTGTTCATCACCAAAGGAAGTCAGGACTGGAACTTACACAGGGCAGGAAGCAGGAGCTGATGCAGAGGCCACAGAGGGGAGCTGCTTACTGGCCTGCTTCCCCTGGCTTGCTCAGCTTGCTTTCTAATAGAACCCAGGACTTCCAGCCCAGGGGTGGCACCACCCACAATGGGCCCTCCCACCTTGATCACTAATTGAGAAAATGCCTTACAACTGGATGTCATGGAGGCATTTCCTCAAGGAAGGCTCCTTTCTCTGTGATAACTCCAGCTTATGTCAAGTTGACACACAAAACCAGCCAGTACAACTGACTCCTTGTCAACTTGACACACAAACACATCACTCTTAAGTCTCAACCCTTACTTTCTTATTCATCCCCAAGATCCAAAAGTTCCACAGTCTTTACAAATTCTTACATACTAAAATTTCAATCCCTTTAAAATATCCAATCTCTTTTGAAATTCAAAGTCTCTTTACAATTCAAAGTCTCCACGAAAATATTTACTTTAAGAGGGAAAAATATCAGGGCACAGTCAATCAAAAGCAAAATCAGACTCTAACCATCCAATGTTTGGAATCTACTCACAATCTTCTGGGGTCCTCCAAGGGCTTGGGTTACTTCTCCAGATCTGCCCTTTGTAGCACACAGCTTGTCTTCTAGGCTCCAGATGCCTGTACTCCACTTACAGCTGCTGTTCTTGGTGTCATCTCATGGTACTGGCATCTCCAAAACACTGCTGTCTTCTGCACTTTCACAAATAGCCTTTCATGGGCTCTTTACATGGTGTTAAGCCTCAACTTCTCTGCATGACCCCTTCAAATCCTGGAACTTGAACTGTCACTGAGGTTCCACCTTCACCAATGGCCTCTCATGGCCTCTCACAGTGCCAAGCCTCAGCTGCTACCCCTTCATGTTTCAAAACCGGTACCATCTGGGTGACTCTTATACATTACTAAGCCTGGCTGCCAACAGGAGGTACAACCGTGGCTGCTTCTGAAACTCAGCTTCTCTGTGTTCTAAGGAAACATTTTCCAGAAGATTTTACCTTAGTGATGCTGGTCTTTTTAAAATCACTGCTAATTTCTTAGCTCCAGCTAACCAGCATCAATTATCCTAGTAATGCAAAGGTTTGGCTTTAGTGGTTCTGGTATCTTGTTAATCATAGCTGATTAGTCAGCCACAGCTAACCAGAGCCACAGAATCTTTACAATCAAAACAGCAACAACCTTGATAAGAGTCTTTGATCTTCCCTCTGAAATTTCACAAGCCAGGCCTCCATTGTTTTCACTGTTCTCAACATTATCTTCCAAGCTCCTACAGAACATCCCATAAGCTCTTAAAACCCCCAATGGCTCTTCTAGCTCAAAGTTCTAAAGTCCTTCCACATTCCTCCCAAAAACAAGGTCAGGTTGTAACAGCAATACCTCATTCAGCAATACCATGCCTGCCTGGATGCTGTCACACTCCCACCTTAGCAATGATGGACTGAACCTCTGAACCTGTAAGCCAGCCCCAACTAAATGTTGTCCTTAGAAGAGTTGCCTTAGTCATGGTGTCTGTTCACAGCAGTCAAACCCTAACTAAGACACCATCCATGAAATGGAATCTTTTTGGTGTCTTTGGAGACTCATGTGATGTGAGTCACTTTGTGTCATGTGATGTTTTTCTGGAAACTGTCATATGAGAGGATGTTTTAGGTAAGAACAGAACATGTAGTGTTTTTCTGGAAGCTGCCTGGTGAAAGGGCATGTGATGGCATGCTGGAGCGGATGCTTGCAAGGACACATGATGTTTGGAAAGAGTATAGGTATAACCTAATAGACAGTGGATGGCACTCTGGCATTGGTTCGCCTTACCACTCTTTGCTGATCTTCTTTGGTCTTTGCTTATGATGCTCTAGCATTGGTTCGCCTTGCCCTGTGAAGCTCATCTTTGCATGTCATGACTTCATAATGAATAACTGGCCAAAGAACTTTTCATGATATTCCAACCACTTTTTGCCACTTTGGTGGACATGGGAGGATTGGCAGTCTCGTGGTTTCTTCTGGGACAAACTGCCATTGCTGATTCGTGAATGGTGTTTGCAAGTGGGTTGAGCTACCACTGCTGAATCATGTGAACTGAACTTCTGATGTCCTGACAAAGGAGGTTGGACTCACCCCCTCTAAACAGGTTCACATGCCCCTTAGCCCAATTAACCTTTCCTTTCTACTTCCTCTGGTGGGTGGTGGAATAGAAGGGATGTTAAAGTGTTTAAGGACCCTTATTAAAGGGGGGTTTGAAAAATCTAAGACTACACATCTATTTTTCCCTTTCCTAAGTCATATCTACCTGCATGGCAACTAGCCTCTTCTGAACCAAGATTAGAGGTGATCCAGGGAAAACAGAGTACCCTCTCAGGGCTCTTGGTCTCATTAATAAAAAAAATTAAAAATTGGGCTCAAAGAAAAGCTCAAGGACAATTTTATTAGGGTTTAAAAGAAAACCCTCCAGGCACGCAAGCTATAAATCTCAGGAGCTTCTAAGGAAAGGAGAATGGAGAAGAGAAAGAAATAAGACATGCCACTCAAGTTAGCATGAATGTAAAAGAGTTGCTAGGATAGCAGACATCTGGCAGGGAAGGAGTTTTAGCGAAAGAGTAGGGAGAACCCCCAAAAATTGGGGAAACCCAAAATGTTAATGAAAGCATGCTTAGAAAAAAATGGAAGCAGCTGTGTGGCTGTGGCCTCTAAATTCCTACATTAGGGGTGGAATTCTGGGAAGAAAAGGTACAGCCTCCATTAGAGGAATAATTATTCTACACAATTCTTTAACATGTCTAAACCTTCCTGATCCCTTGACCAGGTGAATGACCCACCCTATCTAGGATGTCAAGTCTCCACCCAGGCCAGAGATTTCAATCTCTTGACCATAGAAGTTTTCCCTTATGGGCCCATTTTTCTACTATAACAGAAAGTTTAAAAAATAGGAAATCAAGATGTGCCTCTTGGTGTGTTTGTCAGTCTGGAGATCTGCATGCCCTCCTATGTGCTACAGGACAAGTCCACTGACTTAAGCTAGGATGCATTCTCCAGTTTGAAGCATTTTGAGGCAAAGAAAAGAAAACAATAAGGTTTACTGTAGGAAGCATCCAGTGATGCTCCACACAGAGGACCCACAGCTTGTGCTCAGGGAACAAGAGCAGTGAGCTAGCTCTGGGCCACTTGCATGAGAGGATAAAAGGAGTGCACCGAGGGCCTGGCTCCTTCCTCTTCACCATCCCTCAGGAGCAGGCTCAGAGCAGTGACTGTGAATCATGGGCACAAGTGACAAAGGCCTCCAGGACAAGGCAGGACAATGGCTGGCATTGGAAAATCTAGAACAGAAGAATCCTATGTGCCAGTCAGCATCAGGGAATGGTTTTTCTGAATAGTGTATATGAAACCCAAGACATACCCTAATTTTGTAGCACCTAAACAGTGATGTTCACAGAGGGACCCCAGCGCAGGTATGCATGGGCATCTAGCAGTGTGTATACAGTGTGTGCAAATGTATTCACTGTGTATACAGTCTGTGCAAATGTATTCACTGTGTACACAGTCTGTGCAAATGTATTCACCATGCAAATGTAACAGTGTTGGTCTTCAACCACCCTAATGGCTGTTTTACTGGTAAATGGTAACACAATATGTTGAAGATGTTTCCTGGTTTCTTCTACCAAAATGAGTTGCAAACTTAAAGGACTTAATTGTTTAAAGACCAATCTAGAAATTACCTTGAGTAAATTATAGGGTCTGAGAGTGGCACTGGTCTTCTGTTCTGGTAACAGTGGCAGGGATTACAACAGTAACACACTTCCTAAAACCAAACACAATCAAGCAAATGTAAGAAGACTATAAGAGCCTCCAGATTCATTAACATAGTAAGCGCTTCTGCAAAGCCTAAGGCCAACAGCCAGAACAAATGGCAACACAGCAAACAGTGAAGATATTTAAGGTTCAAATCTATTGAAATAAGTTAGATGACTTGGCACACTGCTATAACCCCATCACTGAGAGGCTGGGGCAAGGGGATCACAAGTTCTAAGACAGCCTGGGCCCCACAGAAGGATTTTTGTCTCAGAAAAAAATAAAATAAAATCAGTGCAAAACTGTGTCCCTCACATGAGAAACAGGCAAAGAGCATAATCAGCAGTTCACAAGAACAGATAGACAGACAGACAGACAATAAGCTTGTTTCTGTTTTAAGTGAAATTGTTTAAATAGAAATAATTTTTGTTGAAGTTGAACATTTAGGAAAAAAAAACAAAAATATAGGAGACCAATTTTTCCCAATTGACCACTTCATACTAGATATTAAAAGGAAAAATCTTCACATTTCAGTTGACTTTGGAATTCCACATTTTACCAGAAGAGATAACAAGATAACTTAATGACATAATATAGTCAAAAATTAAATACATCATAGGCTGTTTCTTAGATGTAAATATTACTGAGTATATCAACATCTATGCTATAGAACACAGGGTAATTTCAAATTATAATGGGAAAGTGTTCAGGACTATTACATTTTAAAGCAGGTTTAAAGCTGTGGTCCTATTATTTACACGTACTTACTTTGCAGGGCTGGGGATCGAACCCAAGGCCTTGGACTTACTAAGCAAACATCATGCCACTGAGTTTTACCCTTAGGTCCTGTCATGTACTTACAAACAGTAATTTTATTAATAATCATATGCAAATGTAATACATGATATGTAAACTGTTCTTGACTTACAATGGAGTTGCACCCAATAATCATACTGAAGTTGGAAATGTCCTATGGCTTCCATAGCTTAGCAACACAGCACACAGTGGGATGGCAGTGGCTTCCTCTGGTGACTGAATGTCCAGCCTGGCACTCAAGTGGACCAGATTCAAAATGCAGCCTCTCACAAAACACATGGCTCTCACAGGACCACAAATGGAAATGTCAAACCAAACCAACCTGAGTTGAGGAATGACTTACGTATTTCAAGGGATAACTTGCTTTCTTTACAGAGTTAATAAACATTCTATAAGCTTGTAAACACTAGGTTTGTTAGTAACATTCTAAAATGTAACAAAAACATTTAAACAACAAACCACAAGGCTTACATTTCTCCCACCAAACTAAGTGGCTTCCATTGACTATTTCCATAGTGGAGGCTGCTCTTTCTCTCCTTCCCCTGACCTGCATCCAGCTCTTAACAATTCCCTTCTCATTATGAAGGAATTATCCGGAACCCCAAGCTCACTCATTCAATTTGCTCCCAACCTCTCCCTTACTCACTATTTAATTAACATTGACTCATTTTAAGTCTTGCTATTTTAAAACCCGCTCTGCTTAATCCATCTGTTTGTTCATGGGAGTTTCCCTTTGTCCTCCTGAGTCTTTGCCCTCATCAGAAGACAAGAAGATGTCTGTGAATAAGTGTTATCCACAGAGATACCTCCACCTCTTCAGTGTTTGTTCTGTGAACTACTAACTGGACTAAGTAGAGGGTTCCACCTTACACTAAGGTGACCCAAACACACCAACACATTCATATGGAAATATTGTATAGATGTAATCTATGTGGCTGCAGCCTGGGCCAGCACTGGGCTCCTGAGGTGCCTTTACAAAAAGAGCTTAATTGCCCCCGGTGTCAGTTGCTTCATTTCCAAAGTGTCGACACAATATCTAGTATATAGTATCTTGAACCTAGAGTACAATGTGTCCTTCTCAACCTGAATCACATTGTTGTCATAGCAAGCCTCTCAAAGTAGGTCAATGGAGCCCAAAACCAACACTAAGGTTCTTTTATATCTGTTAGTCCATTGGAATGGAAATTTCTGGTTTTTTTTTTTTTTTTTTTTTTTTTTTTTTTTTGGTTTTTCGAGACAGGGTTTCTCTGTATAGCCCTGGCTGTCCTGGAACTCACTTTGTAGACCAGGCTGGCCTCGAACTCAGAAATCCGCCTGCCTCTGCCTCCCGAGTGCTGGGATTAAAGGCGTGCGCCACCATGCCCAGCTAATTTCTGGTTTCTTAACAGGTCAGTTGTGTCATGTGATGTGTTTCTGGAAGCTGTTTTGTGGAAGGGCATGTGATGTTTTTCCTGAAAACAGACACTTGATAGGGTGGGTGATGTTTAGAAAGAATATAAATGGGACCCCACAAGCAGTGAGAGGATGCTTTTGCATTGCTACTCCATGCAACGGTTCGCTGGTCTTTGCTGGTCGTTACTGCTCTTTGCTGGTCTCTGCTGGTCTTAACTTTGTAGAGAGAAATGCACCAAAGAACTTCTCATGGTATTTATTCTGACTGATTCTGGATCTGGATCGAGCTGTCACTATTGATTCATATTTGGTTTTTGCTATTGAACTCGACTGCTGGTGTCCAGACAACAAAACGTGGAATTGCCCCAAGGAACTACTTCTAAACAAGTCCACAACACCCCTTTTACATTAGCCTCCTTTTTCTCCTACCTCTAGTCAGTGGGTTAGAAGAGAGGCTGGAGTTCTTAAGAACCTTAAATAAAGTAGATTTTGAAAAAATTCTAAGTCTACAGTCCATCTTACAAATTATTCCAATGTCTGTTGCATGTTATGAGTAATGGCTATTTTCAGTATCTTCCTCTGGGTTTCTCTCACCCTTTATCCTCTCTCCCACTTCATCTTCCAATCAAGGACTGACTTTTTATTTTCTACCCTAAAGAAGCTCATCATTTGCGATGTTTTTTTCCGCACATCACAACCTATCATACCTGTGTTGCCTCAAGGTAAAAGGAAGAACTGCAGGAGATGCCACCTAAGAGACCTAGGAGTCCACACCTTCCTATAACCAACGCCCTGTCCACCCCACCCCCGCATCCAGAACACAGCAATACTAACTCAGTGCACTGGAGAGGGGCTGGAGATTGGGGTGCAGTTGTTAAGATCATTTACACAGGACCTGAGCTCAGTTCCCAACATCTGCACGGTGACTCAGCCATCTGTAATTCCAGTTCCAGGGGATCCGGTGTCCCATTCACCCATATGCAGGCACTGCAAACATGTGATGCACATGCATACATACAGACAAGACACTCGTACACATAAAACAAAGATAATAATTTTTAAAAAACACTGCAGATGAAGGGGAAGTGGGTCAGCAGACAAGCACCAGGCGAATCCATTTCTGACAGCTTCTCTGGGTGGCAGTTTTTCATAAAACTATGCACATTACTTGACATATGACCTAACATGTATGAACATTTATGACAGAGAATAGAAGTGTCACCACTCAAAAGCCTGTACACAATGCTTTTAGCAGCCTTGTTTGTAATCACCAAGTAAATCGCCCTGTAGGCTATAGTTCCTGCTGTGGCTGAGGGGTTAAACAAAGCTATGCCAGGACATCCTGCCGGGTGGAAAAAGGGACAAACAGTTGACCTACATGCTGACCACAGAGGGCTAAGCTGAGCAGCAAAACAAACCACATCACAGGCCACATGTGTGATTCTGCACCGCGTCTGTGAGATGGGGATGCTGTGAGAAATGGCTGACATAGTTTGCTTCCCTGTCACTGTGGTAAAACACTAACCCAAGCAACCCAGGAAAGATCGGGTTCCTTTGGCTTGTCAATCATACCCCATCACTGAAGGAAGCCATCAGGAACCTGGAGGCAGGAGGTATGCTGAGGCCTTGGAGGGCTTCATCTCTAAGGTTTGCTCAGCCTTCTTTCTCATACAACCCAGGCCCACCAGACCACCCTCCCACACCAACCATTAATCAGGAAAACACCCTACAGGTTTGATAGAGCTGATTGCTCTTTCTTCCCAGGAAGGTCTAGGTTTGTCTCAAGTGGGCAAAAACCTAATGACCATCAGGAAGCAAAGAATGCAAGAATCCTGGAGGGGGCTGCCCTGTGGTGTTCTCTTCGCAGTCACTCGGGATACAATCACATAGAACACAGGGTCACACATACAAATACACATACACACCACACACATATCACACACACACACACAAATATACATACAAACACACACATTGAGACACACAGAGATACAAACATACACAATAACACAGAGAGGTGTAGTAAACAAGGGTGTGCAGATCTGATGAGACCCAAACCTAGCTACTACACTGCACTGCTATCAATTTTCTGGCTCTAATACTGTATTGCAATTATGCAAGACCCAGGTAAAGGGTGTGGGCCAGCCGGATGGACATACATGCGAAGTGGAGACCTAGAGAATCTGCCGCCGTTTTGGATTTCTCTACAACCCTGTCTTGTCTGAGGGAGATGCAGATCTCTCCCCTATAGTCCACTGCATTTCCTGGAAGTTTAACGATTCCTAGTTTGTGTGTTGCCATGGTGATGTTTAAAGAGGTGAGAATTGTGCCGTGCTGTACAGAGGATCTGACCCTCTCACAGAGACTCAAGCAGCATTTCCTCAGAGCAGCAGATGCCAGCTGTCTCCCACCCACTGAGCTTGGCCAACCTCACAGGTCATTGGCAGACTGGGATGTTGGGAGCAGAGGGAAAGCAATGAAGGATGGAGATGCATGAGGGGTGCTGAGCCTGCCTCTCCCTGGCTGTCGTGAAGCTGAGGTGGTCTCAACTCCATACCCTACAGGATCTATAGACCTGAACCCCAGGATCACACTCTCTGGGCTCTTCCTTTCTTCCTGTCACCCTACCCCCACCCCCAACTCCACTGCCCAGATGAAGCCAGTGAACCTCATCTCTGGGCTGGCTTATTCCAGGCCTGATTGATGGGAGGTTCCTAAGTAGGTTCTGGAAATCCATTCTTTCACAGCTCTTTCCCTAATCTACGGTAAAGTCCAAGAAACTGCATAAAACATGATGGAAATTTAGCAAAATGTACTTTTAAAATATTCATCGATGGCTGTTGGTGATGACCTCAGGTCAAGGTTAGGCCCTCTGCAACATCTGTTTGCCTGGTCACCAAAATGGACATTGATTTTAAGCTGTGTGTTCAACACATGGCTGAAAAGCCTTACTAAGATTCTTATTTAAAGACCCTGTAGTCTGGGGCTAAAGGTGGGAGCTCAGCCAGTAAGATCATGTGCTGATCACGTGCTGATCATGTGCTGCTCTGGCAGAGGACGTGGTTCCATTCCCAGAACCCACATAAGGCAGCTCAGACTCTCTGAACTCTGACACCAGGTGATCCAATGCCATCTCTGGCCTCTGTGGACACTGCACATGAATAGAGCACAGGTATGTATGCAGGCAAAAACATAAAAATATTGCTTTAAAAGATAAAAGGTACATTCATGGAAGCCACCCTCAAAGGCATTCTTCCTAGAAAAGTGACACAGTCACAGGCCACAAGGCTCAAGTAAGCATGGACCACAAGTACCATGAACCCCAGCGTATAGTGGTGATGAACCGTCCTTTGTCTAGTGGCATGGTAGTCATGGTAACGCCACGTGCAGATGATTCACCTGACTGAGGATGGAGTGTAAACAAACCTATTAGGCTGCCTGGAGGGAACTGCAGAACGAACATCTTCAGCAGTTGGTGAGAATGGCCTGCACAGTCCCCTCTGCATGCAGTTACTATTTTAGAGTTCTCTCCATCTGTTATTAAAAGGTGCACGGTGAAGCAGTGTGCTGTGTACTGCCTTCTGCATGCCTGTGTTTACCAAGTCTCTTGCCTGGAAGTCATGTGGCTGCCCTCAAAGCAAGAAGGCCGCCACGACATTAGTAACACCTGAGGATGTGAGTCTCAGAACGGCCCTCCATTAAATGATGTCTCTGCTGTGGTGGGAGAAGGAATGAGACACAAGCAAAGGGCCTGAGTGTTGAGTTTCCAAAGGGCAGCATGAGAGTCCATCAACCTGCCTCCTGCTGCCTTCTGCTGCCTCCTCGCCTTGCCAAGCCTCTGCCCAGCCATAGCGGACTCTTATCTCTCTTAAACCACTAGCCAAAATGAAACTTCCTTCCATAAGTTGTTTTGGGTCATGTGGTTTTCACAGCAACATAAAAGGAACTAATACACTGTCCTTGTAGGAAGCATAACCATTGAGAATCTGTGTGAGATTCCAGAGGTGGAGGTCAGGGCCTCCTTTTGCTCTGACTCTTGGTGTCTGGCAAGCAGAGAACACGTGTAGAACAACATTCAGGTTCCCCCCAGAGTGACCAGTACTCATGACTGGCCTGCACTGGCTGGCTATAGATTCGGAAGTCCTTTGATTCATCAGAGAGGGATAACCCCAGACATCAGGTCCCTTCGGACTTAGTACCGAAAATCTTTGCTTTACTGTAGTGTTTGTTCCACAGTCCTGTCACGAACCAGTCAGTGTGATCAGACAGCCACATTGAAAGAGCTTTGTCATTTACTCCCAAGCAAACTGGACCTAGTGTCCAGCTAGAAAACCACAGCACATAGGACAGACGAAGCTAGCTGGAAATCAGTGATGAAGTCGGAGGGGCACATTGTGTGTGCCCTAGACTTCCTGCAGTCACAGATCCCAAGGCGATCTGATGCTTGCACAGAAATAAAACTGTGGAGCAGAACAGTGGCACCAGGAACAGAGCACACAGATGTGAGACGTAGCTTTCGGCCCTGCCACAAGAGAAAAAGAATCCTTCAACAAATGGTTCAAGAGCTACCAGGTCTGTGAAGGTCAAAGCACACAATTCAGTTGAAACCTCAACTTTAAGTGGACCAGGAGCCCACAGGTGAAACATGGAGCTATGGAACATTGAAGGGAAACCCTGAGGTCTGGGTTTAAGGAATGATTCCTAGAATGAGATACCCCAAAGTGAGTACAAGACGGGTTGTTGAATTAGCCATGGTTATCATTTTAAACTTTTGATCTGTGGAAACCGCCATTAAGAGAATAGAGCACATAAAATTACAGACCACAGAGAGAAGTTTCCAAAGCCAACAACAAGAAAAAGTAAAAACTGGGCAAAGATGTGTATATGCCCATCGTCAATGAAGACAGAGAAGGTTTTCTACATCAGTGATTAGTGTGAAAACGTCAATCAAAACTGTAACTAACTTCCCCTGCAGACCTGTCACCATGGCTACAACTCAGGGTCTGTCCAGATCACCCACTGAACAGACACAAAAGGTCAGAATGTCTGCACACTCTTGGCAGAAAAATTTAAAAGGTACAATCATTCTTTAAGACCTAGGAAGCTTCTTTTTAAAATTAAAATTATGGTGACATATGCCTTTAATCCCAGCACTTAAGAAGCAGAGGCAGGCAGATCTCTGTGAGTCCAAAGCCAGCCTGGTGTGCATAATGAGGTCACTCTGGGTTACAGAAAGGGAAGCCCTCAGAGGAAAAGGGAGAGAAGGAAAAAGGAGGAGAGGGAGGAGGAAGAGGGGGAAGGAAAAGAGGTGTGTGCAAGGTTCAGCTGTTGTACTCCGGATCTTTACCCTGAAGGACACTAAGTAAATGTATTCATGGCAGCTGTTTGTGTAAGGGCTACAGACTGAGAAAGACTGAAACCTGACATTGGAATGGATGAGCAAACTGTAATAGAGTAGAAACCATTAAGCATTTAAAGGGATTACTGGTGCATCTCAGAATAATAATGTTGAACGAAAGAAGCCAGATGAGAAAGATAAATCATTGTGTAATTCCACATACATAGGCACACACACACACACTACTACATGTACACACATATACACACACTACATATAACACACACGACATATATACACATAGCACACACACCACTACATAGACATACATAACACATATACACACATACACAATATATACACATTCACTCATATACATATACCACATATACACACATAACACACACTACTACAGATACATACAGAACACACACTTAACACATATACACACATATACACACACCACATACACATAACACACACACATCACTAAAATATACACATGACACATATACATACAGACCACATATACACAGATAACACGAATACACACAGACCATATAACACACACACACATCATTATGTGTCTAACTATTAAGACTGAAAGGCCTGAATCATGCACATTCCACCTTTGTACACAGAGGCAGAAGGAACTTCGACCAACACTTGCTCTTTTCTCTAGAGGTGAAGAAGCTGAAGGCCAGAAGCCAGGTGGCTTTTCCAAGCTCATATGCTCAATAGTGCCTAAGGTGGGGGCGGGGGACCACTAGAAATTCTTGACTCCTGCCTTTGAGGGTTGAATTTGTCTGGTCACTCAACACATACTGATGGGGGCTTCTTCCTCCAGAGAAGCAGCTGGGGAACGGGGCAGACTCCCCTCTGGGGTACAGCTTATCTGAGTTGATTCTGAACAAGAGAAAACACTAATGAGCACGGGTCAGAGACAGGAAGGAGGAATGTAGGACCACAACTTTTCCCTCCTGATCTCAGGGTGAGAGACTCGCTCAGAAAAACACACATGCACACACATAGATAGACACATGAACATGCACATACATAGATGCAGATGCGCACACAGACACATAGACACACATGGAAATGCATGCACACACAGATGCACACACAGAGATTGTGATGGCTTATATATGCTTAGCCCAGGGAGTGGCACTATTTGGAGGTGTGGCCCTGTTGGAGTAGGTGTGTCACTGTAAGTGTGGGCTTTAAGATGCTCATCCTAGCTGCCTGGAAGTCAGTATTCTGTTAGCATCCTTCAGATGAAGATGTAGAACTCTCAGCTCCTCCTGCACCGTGCCTGCCTGGATGCTGCCATGCTCCTGCCTTGATGATAATGGACTGAACCTCTGAACCTGTAAGCCAGCCCCAATTAAATGTTGTCATAAGAGTTGCCTTAGTCATGGTGTCTGTTCACAGATGTAAAAGCCTGACTAAGGCACAGATACAGATACACATACAGACACACAAATATATGCAACATACACACAGACACACACAGAAATACACACATGAGTACACACAGATGCACACACACATGCACACACTCAGACACACACACAAACATGTGCACCATTGCTCTCAAAGTCTCCAGCGTCTCCTATGTGACTGTAAACAAGAAGCATCCATCACCTTGTAATACCGCCGTGAGAATGAGCACAAGCCCCCTGAATGGTTCAGCACATGCCCCCGGTTAGGAAAAACTGTTGCTATGTTCTCTGCACCATAGAGATGCTTCTGGAAGCCTTCCACACCTGCAGAACCTTGTGGATCTGGCCGAGCCCCAACTGTTGACAAACACACACTTGGCCAAGGCAGAGTCTCCAAAGAAGACATCCCTTTGAGGTCTCCAGGCCTGTGTCTCAGCAGAAAAGGGAATCTCATCTCCACTGAATGTGTTTATTTCTCTGTGTGTGAATGTGTGTCTTGTGTATGTTTCTGTGTGTGCCGTGTGTGTATCTGTGTGTGCATGTGTGTATCTATGTGTGTGCATGTTTATATTTCTGTGTGTGTGCGTGTGTGTGTGTGCACCCATGTGTGTGCACACAGAGGCACAGGAGAACAAATGTTCTGCTTTGTCACTCTCTGTCCCATCCCCTTGAGACAGGATCTCTCACTGAATCCGGAGATAGGCTGGCAAGCTCACATTCCCACCTGCCCTCCCAACCCTAGTGCCCCAGTGCTGCTTCCAGGCAAGCCCACCATTTATGTGTGTGTTGGGATCTGAACACTTTATCCTCATAGAGCCAGCCCTCTTCCCCTGTGAGCCATCTCTCCAGCTCATCAGTGGAACTGTTTAATGCCGTAGGCCATTTGCTCTGAGGACTGCGTGAAGGCTGGATAAGTTCCAAATGGCGCTTTCACTCCCAGGCTGGATGGGTGTCAGGAGAAAATCCTCCAGCACCTACCTCTGCCTTGTCAGAGACAAATTAGCTCACTGAGATGCCCCTGTGACAGTCAGCACCTAGCTCTCCCACAGCCTGTAATTGGAAAGGGGAAGTGAAAGCTTAACTCTATCTGAACCACTGGACCAGCCCCTGGGAGGTGACCTTTCACTTCTGGGAAAATCCTTGATAAGAAGTGTCTGGACTCAATGTAATCCACTATATAAACAAACTCAAAGACAAAAACCACATGATCATCTCATTAGATGCTGAGAAAGCATCTAACAAAATCAAACACTCATTCATGATAAAAGTCTTGGAAAGATCAGGAATTCAAGGCCCATACCTAAACATGATAAAAGCAATCTACAGCAAACCAGTAGCCAAAATCAAAGTAAATTGTGAGAAGCTGGAAGCATTCCAACTAAAATCCGGGACTAGACAAGGCTGCCCACTTTCTCCCTACCTATTCAACATTGTACTTGAAGTCCTAGCCAGAGCAATTCGACAACGAAAGGAGATCAAGGGGATACAAAGAAGAAAAGAAGAAGTCAAAATATCACTTTTTGCAGATGACATGATAGTATATACAGGTGACCCAAAAAATTCCACTAGAGAACTCCTAAACCTGATAAACAGCTTCAGTGAAGTAGCTGGATATAAAATCAACTCAAACAAGTCAATGGCCTTTCTCTACACAAAGGATAAACAGGCTGAGAAAGAAATTAGGGAAACAACACCCTTCTCAATAGTCACAAATAATATAAAATACCTTGGCGTGACTCTAACTAAGAAAGTGAAAGATCTGTATGATAAGAACTTCAAGTCTCTGAAGAAAGAAATTAAAGAAGATCTCCGAAGGTAGAAAGATCTCCCATACTCATGGATTGGCAGGATCAATATAGTAAAAATGTCTATCTTGCCAAAAGCAATCTACAGATTCAATGCAAACCCCATCAAAATTCCAACTCAATTCTTCAACGAATTAGAAAGAAAAATCTGCAAATTCATCTGGAATAACAAAAAACCTAGGATAGCAAAAACTCTTCTCAAGGATAAAAGAACCTCTGGTGGAATCATCATGCCTGACCTAAAGCTTTACTACAGAGCAATTGTGATAAAAACTGCATGCTACTGGTATAGTGACAGACAAGTAGACCAATGGAACAGAATTGAAGACCCAGAAATGAACCCACACACCTATGGTCACTTGATCTTTGACAAGGGAGCTAAAACCATCCAGTGGAAAAAAGACAGCATTTTCAACAAATGGTGCTGGCACAACTGGCGGGTAACATGTAGAAGAATGTAAATTGACCCATTCCTATCTCCTTGTACTAAGGTCAAATCTAAGTGGATCAAGGAACTCCACATAAAACCAGAGTCAGTGAAACTTATAGAGGAGAAAGTGGGGGAAAGCCTCGAAGATATGGGCATAGGGGAAAAATTCCTGAATAGAACAGCAATGGCTTGTGCTGTAAGATCGAGAATCGACAAATGGGACCTCATAAAATTGCAAAGCTTCTGTAAGGCAAAAGATACCGTCAATAAGACAAAAAGGCCACCAACAGATTGGGAAAGGATCTTTACCTATCCTAAATCAGATAGGGGACTAATATCCAATATATATAAAGAACTTAAGAAGGTGGACTCCAGAAAATCAAATAACCCCGTTAAAAAATGGGGCACAGAGCTAAACAAAGAATTCTCACCTGAGGAATACTGAATGGCTGAGAAGCACCTGAAAAAACGTTCAGCATCCTTAATCATCAGGGAAATGCAAATGAAAACAACCCTGAGATTCCACCTCATACCAGTCAAAATGACTAAGATCAAAAATTCAGGTGACAGCAGATGCTGGCGAGGATGTGGAGAAAGAGGAACACTCCTCCATTGTTGGTGGGATTGCAAGCTTGTACAACCACTCTGGAAATCAGTCTGGTGGTTGCTCAGAAAATTGGACATAGTACTACCATAGGTTCCTGCAATACCTCTCCTCGGCATATATCCAGAAGATGTTCCAACTGGTAAGAAGGACACATGCTCCACTATGTTCATAGCAGCCTTATTTATAATAGCCAGAAGCTGGAAAGAACCCAGATGCCCCTCAACAGAGGAAAGGATACAGAAAATGTGGTACATTTACACAATGGAGTACTACTCAGCTATTAAAAAGGATGAATTTATGAAATTCCTAGGCAAATGGATGGACCTGGAGGGCATCATCCTGAGTGAGGTAACCCAATCACAAAAGAACTCACATGGTATGTACTCACTGATAAGTGGATATTAGCCCAGAAACTTAGAATACCCAAGATATAAGATACAATTTGCGAAACACATGAAACTCAAGAAGAACAAAGACCAAAGTGTGAACACTTTGCCCCGTCTTACAATTGGGAACAAAACACCCATGGAAGGAGTTACAGAGACAAAGTTTGGAGCTGAGACGAAAGGATGGACCATCTAGAGACTGCCATATCCGGGGATCCATCCCATAATCAGCCTCCAAACGCTGACACCATTGCATATACTAGCAAGATTTTGCTGAAAGGACCCAGATATAGATGTGTCTTGTGAGACTACGTCAGGGCCTAGCAAACACAGAAGTGGATGCTCACAGTCAGCTATTAGATGGATCACAGGGCTCCCAATGGAGGAGCTAGAGAAAGTACCCAAGGAGCTAAAGGGAACTGCAACCCTATAGGTGGAACAACAATATGAACTAACCAGTACCCCCCGGAGCTTGTGTCTCTAGCTGCATATGTATCAGACGATGGCCTAGTCTGCCATCAGTGGAAAGAGAGGCCCATTGGTTGTGCAAACTTTATATGCCTCAGTACAGGGGAACGCCAGGGCCAAGAAGTGGGAGTGGGTGGGTAGGGTAGTGGGGTGGGGAGGGTATGGGTGACTTTTGGGATAGCACTGGAAATGTAAATGAAGAAAATACCTAATAAAAAAATTATCTCACTCGCCAGCTACCCACAACACCCGCCACAGGATCTTAAGACTTCTGGTGAGTGGAACACAGAGTCTGCTCCAATCCAATTGCGCGCGGGACCTGAGACTGCATTAGTCAGGGAAGCAGAAAACCGGCCTGAGTAGGACTTCCGGCCGGACCAGCACAGGGGTAGCTAGAGTGCAGGGTCTGCTGACACCCGCCAGCTACCCACGACCCCAGCCACAGGATTTTGAGACTGCTGGTGAGTGGAACACAGCTTCTGCTCCAGTCCAATCATGCGGGACCTGAGACTGCTTTGGTTGGGGAGGCAGAAATCCGGCCTCAGTAGGGCCACAAGCCTCTCCGGTCAGAAAAGCGCCGGGGTAGCTAGGGGGCAGGGTCGGCTGACACTTGCCAGCTACCCACAACACCCGCCACAGGATCTTAAGACTTCTGGTGAGTGGAACACAGCTTCTGCTCCAATCCAATTGCGCGCGGGACCTGAGACTGCATTAGTTAGGGAAGCAGAAACCGGCCTGAGTAGGGCCACAGGCCTCATCTGGCCGGAACAGCACCTGTGTAGCTAGAGCGCAGGGTCGGCTGACACCCGCCAGCTACCCACGACCCCCGCCACAGGATTTTGATACTGCTGGTGAGTGGAAAACAGCTTCTGCTCCAATCTTTAAATAGTGACAACGACAACAACTAACCCCAGAGATTACCAGATGGCGAAAGGTAAACGTAATAATCTTACTAACAGAAACCAAGACCACTCACCATCATCAGAACCCAGCACTCCCACTTCGCCCAGTCCAGGGCACCCCAACACACCGGAAAAGCTAGACACGGATCTAAAAGCATATCTCCTGATGATGGTAGAGGACTTCAAGAAGGACTTTAATAACACACTTAAAGAAATACAAAGGAACACTGGTAAACAGGTAGAAGACAATAAAGAGGAAGCACAAAAATCCCTTAAAGAATTGCAGGAGAACACTGTTAAAGAGTTACAAATCCTTAAAGAAAAACAGGATAACCTAATCAAACAGGTAGAAGTCCTTAATGAAAAACAGGAAAACACATCCAAACAGATGATGGAAATGAACAAAACCATACTAGACCTAAAAAGGGAAGTAGACACAATAAAGAAAACCCAAAATGAGGCAACACGGGAGATAGAAACCCTAGGAAAGAAATCTGGAACCATAGATACCAGCATCAGCAACAGAATACAAGAGATGGAAGAGAGAATCTCAGGTGCAGAAGATTCCATAGAGAACATCGGCACAACAATCAAGGAAAATGTAAAATGCAAAAAGATCCTAACTCAAAACATCCAAGAATTACAGGACACAATGAGAAGACCAAACCTACGGATAATAGGAGTGGATGAGAATGAAGATTTTCAACTCAAAGGACCAGCAAACATCTTCAACAAAATTATAGAAGAAAACTTCCCAAATCTAAAGAAAGAGATGCCCATGAACATACAAGAAGCCTACAGAACTCCAAATAGACTGGACCAGAAAAGAAATACCTCCCGACACATAATAATCAGAACAACAAATGCTCTAAATAAAGATAGAATACTAAAAGCAGTAAGAGAAAAAGGCCAAGTAACATATAAAGGCAAGCCTATCAGAATTACACCAGATTTTTCACCAGAGACTATGAAAGCCAGAAGATCCTGGACGGATGTTATACAGACACTAAAAGAACACAAATTCCAGCCCAGGCTACTATACCCAGCCAAACTCTCAATTAACATAGATGGAGAAACCAAAGTATTCCACGACAAAAACAAATTCACACATTATCTCTCCACGAATCCAGCCCTTCAAAGGATAATAACAGAAAAAAAACCAATACAAGGACAGGAACCACGCCCTAGAAACAACAAGAAGGTAATCCCTCAACAAACCTAAAAGAAGACAGCCACAAGAACAGAATGCCAACTTTAACAACAAAAATAACAGGAAACAACAATTACTTTTCCTTAATATCTCTTAATATCAATGGAATCAACTCCCCGATAAAAAGACATAGACTAACAAACTGGCTACACAAACAAGACCCAACATTTTGCTGCTTACAGGAAACTCATCTCAGAGAAAAAGATAGACACTACCTCAGAAGGAAAGTCTGGAAAACAATTTTCCAAGCAAATGGTATGAAGAAACAAGCTGGAGTAGCCATTCTAATATCTGATAAGATTGACTTCCAACCCAAAGTCATTAAAAAAGACAGGGAGGGACACTTCATACTCATCAAAGGTAAAATCCTCCAAGAGGAACTATCAATCCTGAATATCTATGCTCCAAATACAAAGGCAGCCACATTCATTAAAGAAACTTTAGTAAATCTCAAAGCACACATTGCACCTCATACAATAATAGTGGGAGACTTCAACACACCACTTTCACCAATGGACAGATCGTGGAAACAGAAACTAAACAGGGACACAGTGAAACTAACAGAAGTTATGAATCAAATGGATCTGGCAGATATCTACAGAACATTCTATCCTAAAACAAAAGGATATACCTTCTTCTCAGCACCTCATGGTACTTTCTCCAAAATTGACCACATAATTGGTCACAAAACAGGCCTCAACAGATACAAAAATATTGAAATTGTCCCATGCATCCTATCAGATCACCATGGACTAAGGCTGATCTTCAATAACAAAATAAATAATAGAAAGCCAACCTTCACGTGGAAGCTGAACAACACTCTTCTCAATGATACCTTGGTCAAGGAAGGAATAAAGAAAGAAATTAAGGACTTTTTAGAGTTCAATGAAAATGAAGCCACAACATACCCAAACTTATGGGACGCAATGAAAGCATTTCTAAGAGGAAAACTCATACCTCTGAGTGCCTCCAAAAGGAAACTAGAGAGAGCACACATTAGCAGCTTGACAACATACCTAAAAGCACTAGAACAAAAGGAAGCAAATTCGCCCAAGAGGAGTAGACGGCAGGAAATAATCAAACTCAGGGGCGAAATCAACCAAGTGGAAACAAGAAAAAGTATTCAAAGAATCAACCAATCAAGGAGCTGGTTCTTTGAGAAAATCAACAAGATAGATAAACCCTTAGCCAGACTCACTAGAGGGCACAGGGAAAGCATCCTAAATAACAAAATCAGAAATGAAAAAGGAGACATAACAACAGATCCTGAAGACATCCAAAACACCATCAGATCCTTCTACCAAAGGCTATACTCAACAAAACTGGAGAACCTGGATGAAATGGACAAGTTCCTAGACAGATACCAGGTACCAAAGTTGAATCAAGATCAGGTTAATGATCTAAACAGCCCTATATCCCCCAAAGAAATAGAAGCAGTCATTAATAGTCTCCCAACTAAAAAAAGCCCAGGACCAGATGGGTTTAGTGCAGAGTTCTATCAGACCTTCAAAGAAGATCTAATCCCAGTTCTTCACAAACTATTCCACAAAATAGAAACAGAAGGTACTCTACCCAACTCATTCTATGAAGCCACAATTACTCTGATACCTAAACCACAAAAAGACCCAACAAAGATAGAAAACTTCAGACCAATATCCCTTATGAATATTGATGCAAAAATCCTCAATAAAGTTCTTGCTAACCGAATCCAAGAACACATCAAAACAATCATCCATCCTGACCAAGTAGGTTTCATCCCAGGGATGCAGGGATGGTTCAATATACGGAAATCCATCAACGTAATCCAGTATATAAACAAACTCAAAGACAAAAACCACATGGTCATCTCGTTAGATGCGGAAAAAGCATTTGACAAGATCCAACGCCCATTCATGATAAAAGTCTTGGAAAGATCAGGAATTCAAGGCCCATACCTAAACATGATAAAAGCAATCTACAGCAAACCAGTAGCCAACATCAAAGTAAATGGTGAGAAGCTTGAAGCAATCCCTCTAAAATCAGGGACTAGACAAGGCTGTCCACTTTCTCCATACCTATTCAACATTGTACTTGAAGTCCTAGCCAGAGCAATTCGACAACAAAAGGAGATCAAAGGGATACAAATTGGAAAAGATGAAGTCAAAATATCACTTTTTGCAGATGATATGATAGTATATATAAGTGACCCTAAAAATTCCACCAGAGAACTCCTAAGCCTGATAAACAGCTTCGGTGAAGTAGCTGGATATAAAATTAACTCAAACAAATCAATGGCCTTTCTCTACACAAAGAGTAAACAGGCTGAGAAAGAAATTAGGGAAACAACACCCTTCTCAATAGTCACAAATAATATAAAATATCTTGGTGTGACTCTAACTAAGGAAGTGAAAGATCTGTATAATAAAAACTTCAAGTCTCTGAAGAAAGAAATTATAGAAGATCTCAGAAGATGGAAAGATCTCCCATGCTCATGGATTGGCAGGATCAACATTGTAAAAATGGCTATCTTGCCAAAAGCAATCTACAGATTCAATGCAATCCCCATCAAAATTCCAAATCAATTCTTCAACGAATTAGAAAGTGAAATCTGCAAATTCATCTGGAATAACAAAAAACCTAGGATAGCAAAAACTCTTCTCAAGGATAAAAGAACCTCTGGTGGAATCACCATGCCAGACCTAAAGCTTTACTACAGAGCAATTGTGATAAAAACTGCATGGTACTGGTATAGTGACAGACAAATAGACCAATGGAATAGAATTGAAGACCCAGAAATGAACCCACACACCTACGGTCACTTGATCTTCGACAAGGGAGCTAAAAACATCCAGTGGAAGAAAGACAGCATTTTCAACAAATGGTGCTGGCACAACTGGTTGTTAACATGTAGAAGAATGCGAATCGATCCATTCCTATCTCCTTGTACTAAGGTCAAGTCTAAGTAGATCAAGGAACTTCACATAAAACCAGAGACACTGAAACTTATAGAGGAGAATGTGGGGAAAAGCCTTGAAGATATGGGCACAGGGGAAAAATTCTTGAATAGAACATTAATGGCTTGTGCTGTAAGATAGAGAATTGACAAGTGGGACCTCATGAAACTGCAAAGCTTCTGCAAGGCAAAAGACACCATCAATAAGACAAAAAAACCACCAACAGATTGGGAAAGGATCTTCCCCTATCCTAAATCAGATAAGGGACTAATATCCAATATATATAAAGAACTCAAGAAGGTGGACTCCAGAAAGTCAAATAACCCCATTAAAAAATGGGGCTCAGAAATGAACAAAGAATTCTCACCTGAGGAATACCGAATGGCAGAGAAGCACCTGAAAAAATGTTCAACATCCTTAATCATCAGGGAAATGCAAATCAAAACAACCCTGAGATTCCACCTCACACCAGTCAGAATGGCTAAGATCAAAAATTCAGGTGACAGCAGATGCTGGCGAGGATGTGGAGAAAGAGGAACACTCCTCCATTGTTGGTGGGATTGCAAGCTTGTACAACCACTCTGGAAATCAGTCTGGTGGTTCCTCAGAAAATTGGACATAGTACTACCGGAGGATCCAGCAATACCTCTCCTGGGCATATATCCAGAAGATGTGCCAACCGGTAAAAAGGACACATGCTCCACTATGTTCATAGCAGCCCTATTTATAATAGCCAGAAGCTGGAAAGAACCCAGATGTCCCTCAACAGAGGAATGGATACAGAAATTATGGTACATTTACACAATGGAGTACTACTCAGCTATTAAAAAGAATGAATTTATGAAATTCCTAGCCAAATGGATGGACCTGGAGGGCATCATCTTGAGTGAAGTAACACAATCACAAAAGAACTCACACAATATGTATTCACTGATAAGTGGATATTAGCCCAAAACTTAGGATACCCAAGATATAAGATACAATTTGCTAAACGCATGAAACTCAAGAAGAATGAAGACCAAAGTGTGGACACTGTGCACCTTCTTAGAATTGGGAACAAAACACCCAGGGAAGGAGTTACAGAGACAAAGTTCGTAGCTGTGATGAAAGGATGGACCATTTAGAGACTGCCGTATCCAGGGATCCATCCCATAAGCAGCTTCTAAACGCTGACACCATTGCATACACTAGCAAGATTTTGCTGAAAGGACCCAAATATAGCTGTCTCTTGTGAGACGATGCTGGGGCCTAGCAAACACAGGAGTGGATGTTCACAGTCAGCTATTGGATGTATCACAGGGCTCCCAATGGAGAAGCTAGAGAAAGTACCCAAGGAGCTAAAGGGATCTGCAACCCTATTGTTGGAACAACATGATGTACTAACCAGAACCCCGGAGCTCTTGTCTCTAGCTGCATATGTATTGAAAGATGGCCTAGTCGGCCATCACTGGAAAGAGAGGCCCATTGGACTTGCAAACTTTATATGCCCCAATATAGGGGAATGCCAGGGCCAAAAGAATGGGAATGGGTGGGTAGGGAAGTGGGGGGCGCTATGGGGGACTTTTGGGATAGCATTGGAAATGTAACTGAGGAAAATATATAATAAAAATATTAAAAATTAAAAAAATTATCTCCTCAAAAAAAATGTGTCTGGACACGTCAGTCTTGGGCCCCACACCGTTTATGTAACAACAGACTTAGAATGGAGCCTTGGTCCACTGTGCATAAGTTAGCCTGGGCAGGTGACAGTCAGTCAGTTACTCAGCCTGATCACACCCATGCATCAACCATCCCAAGAATATCCTAGCCCTCAAGGCTTATGGAAGTCCCTGCCGAACAGAGATGTGTACATTGCCTCACATCAGAGCTGAGGGAATCCAACATTGTCCACAGGACAGCCAATGTCTCATGCCTGGGTTTTGTGGGATAGTCCTGGGAGCTCCCTTCGTTAATAATTTTAACCTTTAACCTTTTGCCTTTACCCTAATAAACAGTCACTGTGACTCAAATACACTTTGTGGATGTTTTTGGCAAATCATCAGATGTGTGTGTGTGTGTGTATGTGTGTGTGTGTCTGTGTGTGTGTGTGTGTGTGTGTGTGTGTGTGTGTTGTGTATTTCTGACAACCCCGCCTTCCCTAATTCCAGGCAGACCTCAGCCCTAATGACATCAGAGTTACATCTTTTAGAATGTAACTCTGTCCTGTCCTTTTCCCTGATTCTCTATGTTTTCCTTTACTAAGACCCTTGTACCTTCTTAGTGCAATCTGTTCTGTAGTAGCCCTCCCCTGCTGTGTGCCTTGGATAAGAAACCCCCCACCTCCCCCTTGTAACAATAATAATTGAAGAGGAGGCCAGAAATTTCAGAAGGAGCAAAATGGGGGAGGGGCAGGGCACAGAAGCGTGGGTGATACAGATGTGTATAGTTCTCAAAAATATAATTAATTTTAAAAAATGAAAAGATACTTGCAAGCAGAGAAGAGGATATGGGTCACCTCCAGCCGTGTATTGTGGAATCTGACAGGTTAGCCCCAGTACCCATCTGTCCTAGTTCCCCAGGCTAGAGCCTACACCAGCTGAACAAACAGGTACTTAAAGAATATGGGTGTCAGTCTCTGAGGCAGCTTGAAGTGACCACGTGACTAAGTAGTGGCCACTGGTATGAAATAAACGTTTGATGTGGGACCCCCTTGGGGACAGCTTGAAGGAAGTAGGAACACAGACAGGAATGGTGGCATTTGGCAGCTTCTTGCGCCACAAGAGGAAGTCATGTCCCAAGGCTGGCAGAACAGGGAGACCAAGGAAGTCTGGCTTCTGGAGACTCTCTGAAGCCCCTGCCGGGAGTGAACTGTCTTCACATTTCTTCCTCACAAGGAGCAAGCGGCCCAGAGTTTTGAGCTACTGTTCTTCTGAATTCTCTGGCCCACACAGCTGGGTCTTTCCTAACCAAAGCAGGGGTGTGTGCTGCCACCTCCTGAGGGACTGAGCGGGGCTCCCCCGGCCTCAGCAGCAGCGCAAGGATGATTCATTTAAAAGCCTTCTATTCTGGATACTACCCTCTCCGTTTCCTACAAACCCAATTACCAAGAGAACAATTGGATTTTTCCAAGTCCCTCAGAATGTTCTCTTTAAATGTTCTTGGTATTAAATAGTAACAGAATTTAAATGGCATCAACAGAACACACAGATGTGACGTGGTGATGAGTTACATAAACGGGGGAGAGAGAGAGAGAGAGAGAGAGAGAGAGAGAGAGAGAGAGAGAGAATAAGCCCTGGCACACAGAAGCCCAGGGACTGTGGCCAAGATGGAACAGCGTCAGAGCACAACAGGCTGACAGATCTGCCTCTGGCTTCCAGCTGCCTTCTTGCACGCAAGCCCTTCTCTGGCTTAGACTAATCTTTTCTGTCCATGGAGGGTAATATTAAAGGACCAGGACCATACCTCACTGTTCTGAGCACCAGGGCTGACAGTGAGTCCGTGTCACCACCCTGCCAGTCACCGAGCTGTGGGTGGGTCTGCACCGGGCACTGGGCCCGCACTTTCTCTTCTGTCGTGGCAAAGTCCCTGTGAGGGGCCCTACTGTTGCTTTACCCTTCGGTAAATGATATGGAGAGAAGTTAAATCTCAGCCTCAAATCCCTCAACAACCAAGAGGCAGGGTGGGGATTTGAACCCAGCCCTTGTGACTTCCCAGAGTCTGTGCACTCAGCCACACTGCACTGTGAAAGGTAGATGCTGTTGCTGGGCAGTGGTGGTGCACGCCTTTAATCCCAGCACTCGGGAGGCAGAGGCAGGTAGATTTCAGAGTTTGAGGCCAGCCTGGTCTACAAAGTGAGTTCCAGGACAGCCAGGACTATACAGAAGAAGAAGAAAATAAATAAATAAATAAAATAAACAGAGGAAGAGGGAGGAGGGGGAGGTGGGAGAGGAAAGGGAAGAGGAGAGGGAAGAGGAAGAGGGAGAGAAAGGATGGGGAAAACAGAAGAGGAGAGAAGAAACCAACCAGTACTTGATTAGCTCATACTTTTCACACAGAGGGCCAGGATGCATTCTAGTAAAGCCTGGCCAGGGTGAACCCCCAGAACACAGACTTCTGCCCGTGTTTGCGGCTTCTGCTCTCCACAGGCACAGAGGACCTCTGAGCCTCACATCTACATGACAAGCAAAAAGAAGCAAGGAGAACACAAAAGTATGTCCCCAAATTCCTAGCAGACAGCCTCTTGTGGGCACTAGTACCTGCAAGGGATTGTGGGTGAATGAATGTCCTTAGTGTGTCTGTTGGTAAGGCAGGGCTGGGGGGGTGGAGCTTGAGTGGTGGGGCAGATAATCTGCATTACAACTTTGAAACTGATTTCTCAAGCTTACCATCCTCCACAGAGTTTCCAGTACCCTGTCCCTGCCTGCAGCCACGCCCAATAAATTCCCTCTCCCTGATCCTATCCTTCCTCTCCTGCCACCCACAACAGAGGGACCCCAGCACCACACCGTGACCTCCGCTATCCACCAAACTTTCAGAAAACCATCCAAGAGTTTATATCCCAGGCTACATCTTTGGAGCTTTGGTGAATTCGGAAAGAATGTTCCAGAACACAGCCTTTCTCCAGCTGAGTGTGAGCCATGCTGTAAGACTCGCGTGGTTGCCGTGACCTAGATATGCCTTCAAGCATCTTGGAGATACCATAAAAGATACAGAGACACCTCAACACAGAGACCGTAGAAACTTAGTGTGGAAAAACAAATACAAACAAAAAGCCCCTCTTAGCAGGAAAGATATTCCTGACTGTGAGAAACGGCCAACAAGAGTCAAGTTCTATGATGGCGGTTAAGGGCATCAGACTGGCCATCTCCTTTGGACTCCAAGATCAAGTTGGATCTTTGTGACTTGCTTTGGTTTCTTCAAACAGCAGCAAAATGAGTTAAGAGGGCCCTGGGCTCCCAGCAAATGGAAACATGAATCAACATAGTTGCAAACTCCTGCATTGGAATGTGTGGTGGAGTAGGGTAAGACTTTAGATGGCTTTTCTGAGCACCCATGTAGAAATCCAAAATGCAAATCCCCTCAGGAGAGGCGCTTCTCGGAAGCCTTGTGAGAGTTACAGGTAGGAGCTTGGACCTGCAGCTCACAGCTTAAAAGTTAATGGTGTAGTCAGGGGCATGCGGGGAGGATGTGCCTATTGCTATCGATAAACCAAATAAAATAAACCCGCTTTCTCCTTCAAATAGGAGAATCAGAAGATAAGAAGAAGAAATTTCACAGAAAAGGGAAGACAACGCTACTTTGAAATGTAAAAATCTTAGCCCAGTGGTTTGTTTGATTTTTTTTTTTTATCCTAAAGTTTCTCTGAAAAGGTATGGTAGACCTGACCCATAAATGCAGTTAAATTCATGCTGCCCATATACGTGAAAGAAGCTCCTGTGCACACTAAATGCAATTAGCATTTATGCTACCGGTGTGTGTGTTTAATTCACAAGGACTATTAGGGGAAATGCTAATAGATAAATTCTCCTTTTAGCTACAAGTACAGCATTTTGGAAATAACAAGTCATGTGTAGCAGAGTGGTTTCAGTACAGTATCTTCCATGTCCAGTAGCCACCTGTCCTATTACTTCCCAAGATAGGTAGCCCACTGTGAAAGGTAGATGCTGTGTCAGGCAAGGAAAGAGAAAAGGAGAAGGAGGGATGAGAGGAAGGAGGAGGAGGGAGAGGAAGGAAGGACCTTCCCCATCCCCACTTTCCAGTGAGAAGCACGGCTGGTCCAGCTTATGTAACATTGAGCAAGCAAGCCTAAGAAGAAGGTAGCATTGGTCCCAACTACAGGTCTTCCAGACCCAGCAAGCCAACCTCTAAATATGGGAGCACGGCCAGATGAGAGCTGCTAAGCTGCCTGCCTGTCCCCGGGCTTTGGCAAATTCCTTTCAGTTCTTAAAGATGTCTTTAGGATCTGAAACCATTCTTGTTTGTGCATCCTTTAAAAGATAACTCCCACCAGGGAGTGGTGACACATGCCTTTAATCCCAGCACTTGGGAGGCAGAGGCAGGTGGATTTCTGAGTTCGAGGCCAGCCTGGTCTACAGAGTGAGTTCCAGGACAGCCAGGGCTACACAGAGAAATGCTGTCTCGGAAAATAAAACCAAAACCAAAACCAAAACCAAAACCAAAACCAAAACCAAAACCAAAACCAAAACCAAAACCAAAACCAAAACCAAGAAAGAAAGAAAGAAAGGAGAGAGAGAGAGAGAGAGAGAGAGAGAGAGAAGCCAGCTCCCTGTCTCTAGCCAGTAAGCTCTAGATGGTTGCTCACACAGAAAACACTCTATCCATGGGGTCTATCCCTTGTCCTTATGTCTAGATCTCTTGCAGGCAGAATGAAGCATGAGGGTCATCTCCTCCAGGGAGAAAGGTTGATGACTAACAGAAACGCAAAGGCCATTGACAAGCTTTCAGTTTCAAACTGATTTCCTGATCTTCTTTAATGAAATAATAGCCTGGAAGACAGTCTTTCTGTGGCTAGGAAGATATCTCTGACCATCAGATAACAGTTGGTATTACTGGACTCTTGTAGACGATACCAGCATACAAACCCCAAAGACACCCAGGACTAACTTCAGTGGACCTTCAGGGGTGAGAGGAGCTATTATCCACAGCAGAAGCTGGAAGGGAGCCAGAGATCATTGACTCTGCCCTGTCTTCTATGACTGTGCAGTCACGTTAACCCAACCCTCTGCACCCCTGACCATCATTCTGAGGAGACCTGCAGAGGCAAGGAAGGAAATGAGATGATCAAGATGATCGGAGTTATGCCTTCGGGGATGACTGGACTTTAAATATCTGGATCGGACTCAGCTTTCAGGACTGGACTAAATTTAGCTTTTCCTTGTTTCTCAATGAGTTGTAAACTTTAAAGGAAAATATGTCAGTTGTAGGAACAGTTGTTTCTTGGGGGGGCTGTGTCTCCCTAAAATGTTCTTTCCTACTTGGAAATGAGGTCTTTACAGGCGTGACTGGCTGAGATGAGGCTGTGCAGGTGGTATTGATCAATATGACCAGTGTCTTGATACAAAGAGGAGACAGATACACAGGAAGAAGGGGTCATGGATGAATGGGGAGAGAGACCAGAACTGGGTAAACCATAAGCCAAGAAATGCCAAGATCCCTAGACACATGAAGAGCCAACTCTCTCCTAGAGCTGCTCCTAGATCAGATCTTCCAACACCTTGGTTCCTGACTTGCAGCCTTCATAACCATGAGAGAATCTGTTTCTACTAGTTACTCTCCAGGATCCTGGTGGGACAGACATGATGTCCACTGCATTTAAGGGAAAACATTTACACCTTATAGTTGATATAACAAAGATTATGTCTATACCTGTTCTCTTGAGCCTCAAAAGCAGTGTGTGACTGTCCCTTGAATGCAGATAGGGAGAGGAGCCCTGCCCTGCCCCGGGGAAGGTAAATAGGTTTGGAGGCCCCAGAGAGAGCATATTCTGGTGTTCTAAAGGTTTTTGCCATGGCTTTGGGTTTTGAAGAAAGGCTGACAGGAGACACATTGTTAGAAGAGCCTACATTTTTAGAGTTTTACATTGGGGACATTAAAATCACCCTGAGAATATGACGGGAACAAAGATACCTGTGCTGATTGGGTTTGTTTGTTTGTTTGTTTGTTTGTTTGTTTGTTTGTTTGTTTTCAAGTTGACCCTGAATTTCAAGTGTCACAAAACTCCTTACCTGTGAGGCCCCAGAGAAAGGAGGATGCTGACGAATGTTCCCCAGATCTTTCACTGCTCAAATGAAGACCCAGACAAGACCCTGGGAGCCTGGCGTCCCCTGGTGGCCATTCACATTTAGTTTCCAAGTGCTTAACAAGGGTATCCTAACAGTAGCCCAATTCCTTGACCCTAACAAGGCAAAATAGCAATCAGTAGCTCAGGCCAACACATAGCTTATTGTGAACTTGCGTCAGGGGTGATTAATTACAAAAAGAAGGTGCAAATGAAGGATGCCCACAGGAAATGACAACTGCATTTTATGAGCCTTAAAATTCAAACCAGGAGAGGAAAAAAACATTCCAATCTAAAAAGCTGGGAATAGGGCCTCTTCCCCTCCCCCAGGTCTATTTAAGAAGGAAGCAAGACTAAATTGTAGAATACAGACAAGAGTTGGGTAGAGCTGGAGGGATTGGAGCCATTTGGAAAAGTTCTTTGGAAAGAAATTCTGGTAGATTTTTTTTTTAGAGAACTCTTGCGAAATTTAAATTAAATAAAACAGATTTCAAAACGTATTGGACTATTTAAAGCAGCCAGTATCGATCACAAATAAATCTCTTCCTTCTTCCAGCTGTGTCCCACAGCTTAACTTGCAAAATAGAAGTAAACGAACCCCCTGAATTCAGTCCCCATACCTAACCAACCCCTATTGTTTATCATCATCTGTATCTCTGTACTAAAACAGTTCTTTGGTGACGCCGAGAATGTATGTGGCAGGCAAGCCCTCTGCATTTGTTAGCTGTAATTATTAGAACAACCCCACAAGGTAGGTATCACTAATCAAGATAGGCACCATTAATCAAGGTAGGCATCATTAATCAAGGTAGGCATCACTAATCACACTTGTCAGCTGAATATTAGGATCTGGAACGAGGATCAGTATGTTCCCAAAGCCAAACTTCTGAGTAGTCATCTCTAACTCTGCCCTGAAGAAAGTGCACCAGTTCTTAACCCTCCATCTGTATACAGTGAAGATAATGCCGGGACTGAGAATTAACATTTATGTGGGTGCAGGACACCTTGCTGGGATCCAGGAAATATTCCAAAACTGGGTTTGTCATGTACATTATATGGCGTTGCTATAGCAGTCAGCAAAATCACCCAGTCCGATTTTGTACTTAAAATGGATAAAGATGTGGTATTTGAATTCTGTATCGATAAGCAAATTAAGGATGCAATGCACACAAAAAGAATAATAGTATGCCCAACCTATAAGAAATGGTGGGGATTACAAGGTACAAAAACTAAAGATGCCTGGTAGGGTGGCTTTCCGTAAGCCCAGGATGGCCCTGACACAGAAGCATCATCATGGTCTAGCCCCAGGGCATCATTGTGATGCTCTCCTTGGCCCTCTAGGCTCTGCTGTGGGGGACCTTCCTCCTGGTGACACCTCATCTGTCAGTACCCATATAACATCTCCCAGGTTCCCCTTCCCACCAAGACCTGTTTGCAGAACTTTTGTTTACACCAGTGTGTAAGTGACTGGTTCATAGCTAACTAATTCCTTTAAAAAGGTAATGGTATGATTTTTGAGACTAAAATTAGGACACACACACACATTTTCAAGATGATTCCATGGGTAAAGACACTTGTTACCAAGCCTGATGACCTCATGACCTGACTTCAATCCCTGGAACCCACGTGGTGGAATCAGAGAATTTGTTTCTGCAGATTGTCCTCTGACCTCCACCTGGCTGCTAGACAAAAATAGATAGATAGATAGATAGATAGATAGATAGATAGATAGATAGGATATATACATACATACATACATACATACATAGATTAGATAGATAGATAGATAGATAGATAGATAGATAGATAGATAGATAGATAGTCAGACAGATAGATACATGGATAAATAGATAGACAGTCAGACAGATAGATAGATAGATAGATAGATAGATAGATAGATAGATAGATAGATAGATAGATAGATAGACAGACACATACATACATACATACATAGATTAGATAGATAGATAGATAGATAGATAGATAGATAGATAGATAGATAGATAGATAGATAGATAGATAGATAGACAGATACATACATACATACATACATAGATTAGATAGATAGATAGATAGATAGATAGATAGATAGATAGATAGATAGATAGTCAGACAGATAGATACATGGATAAATAGATAGACAGTCAGACAGATAGATAGATAGATAGATAGATAGATAGATAGATAGATAGATAGATAAGATAGATAGATAGATAGATAGATGATAGATAGATAGATAGACAGACAGACACATACATACATACATACATACATACATAGATTAGATAGATAGATAGACAGACAGACAGACAGATACATACATACATACATACATACATACATAGATTAGATAGATAGATAGATAGATAGATAGATAGATAGATAGATAGATAGATAGATAGATAAATAGACAGACAGACAGATACATACATACATAGATTAGATAGATAGATAGATAGATAGATAGACAGACAGACAGATACATACATACATAGATTAGATAGATAGATAGATAGATAGATAGATAGATAGATAGATAGATAAGATACATACATACATAAGATAGATAAGATAGATAGATAGATACATACATACAGATAGATAAGATAGATAGATAGATAGATAGATAGATAGATAGATAGATAGATAGATAGATAGATAGATACATAGATAGATAGATACATAGATATATAGGCAGGCAGGCAGATGGATAGATGGATACATGGATGGATGGATGCATGGATAGATGGATGGGCAGTCGGACAGACAGACAATGAAATAAGAAAAATATTAAACTTAAATGTCTCATATTAAAGCAAAAAATTTCAGTTTCTTATCATCATTCTCACCATCCTCACATCAGCTTTCTAGCCACGTTGCTCTGACTCTAGCCCTGTCTGCTAACACAGGTCTCCACCAGCTCATGAAGTCTCCCAACCTCAAATACTTTGGGTATCCTAGACATTACGACCCAGCAGTTCCTAGTTAGCCTGAGGCTGTCACAAGGTGTTTCTCCTTGTTATCTTTTCCAGGCCTGCATGGTGTGCCATGCACTGGTGAGACAGGAACAGCAACCTTCTATAGGCCCCCACTCCTAGCATGCACCACTGTTGACAGAGGACAGCAGTCTCATAGCTGTTGGAGGTAGCTGTCCACTCAAGGGCCTCTGCTGGTGTGTGGCAGGATTTAGACAGCAGAGCTATGATGTGGGTGCCCAGCACATAGCGTAGTGTGCTGAAGCTGGCAAATGTGCTACCCTGTTAGGAAGGTCCCAAGTCACTGTTGCCTTCTAACCCTGGTCCCATGACAAGGCCTTCTGCCCAGAAGGGCCACTTCACAAATTGCCTGTGACAAACGCAAACAGAGCCAAAAATTATTTTTAATCCTTTTCTTAGGTTAGGGTTTTACTGTTGTGAACAGTCACCATGACCAAGGCAACTCATATAAGGACAACATTTAATTGGGGTTGGCTTGCAGGTTCAGAGCTTCAGTCCAGTATCATCAAGGTGGGAACATGGCAGCATCCAGGCAGGCATGGTGTAGGAGAAGCTGAGAGTTCTACATCTTCATCTGAAGGCTGCTAGCAGGATACTGGCTTCTGGGCAGCTAGGGTGAGGGTCTTAAAGCCCACACCCACAGTGACAAACCCACTCCAACAAGGCCACACCAACTCCAACAAGGCCACACCTTCTAATAGTGCCATTCCCTGGGCTGAGCATATCCATCACAATCCTGACAAACAAACCATGCAAACACTTTGCAATGTGTTTCCCTGAGATACTTACTCTGGAGTCAGTGTACAACCTGTGGTGACCTGCCCCACTTCAGTGGAGCCTTAAACTTCCCCGCTGCCACATCAATACCACACGGCTTTATGTTGAGCACAGGGCAAGACCAGAACAAGTAAGAGAGGTGGTTTAAGGAATTTTATATCACGGTACAATTATCAAACAAATATGCCAATTAATTTCTAAAAATTGGTGTTTGAGCATGCCTGCGACCCTCCTTGAAGATCTGACTTGCCTTTAAAGCTTTCCTGGCCCACGTTTCAGTAGACTTGTCTAGAGCAGCACTTTAAATTCAGCCACGTTTTCTTGCTAGTCCAGAAAAGCGATGAAATCTGTTGATTTCATTTCTATCTCCGGGGATTTTAAAGACTTTAAAAATACAAAATGTAGCCCTGCATCTGACCTGCCTGCTGGGCGTTGGGGTTTTGTAGAAGTATTTGCTGATTTTCAGCAGCTCCTTGCATCCACAACCCAGCCCCATGCAAAGCCCCTTAGCTGCTTCTCTGTGCTTGTTTTCCATTTGGATGGTTTGCATATGGACTGTACACACTTCTCTCCTGCATAGCTTGCACACTTAGGTTTCATTCTTTACGTTTTCATTCTAATCATTCTTTAAATCACTTACTAGAAGATCTTTTTCACTAAAACTGAAAAAATTAAATGTGTGTGGGCATGCGTATGTGTGTGTGTGTGTGTACATGTGCATAAGTATGCACAACAAGTACCCAAGGAGACAAAGAAAGGGAGAAACAGCGCCTGGATCTAGAGTTAGAGTTACAGGTAGTTCTAAGTCACTAGATGTGGATGCTGGGGAGCAAACTCAGGGACAAACTTGGGTCCTCAGCTTCATTCTGAGTCATCTCACTGAATATATATATATATATATGTTTTGTTTTATATAACAAATATATAATATATTTTATATATATATATATGTTTTGTTTTTTGAGACAGGGTTTCTCTGTATAGCCCTGGCTGTCCTGAAACTTACTTTGTAGACCAGGCTAGCCTCGAACTCAGAAATCCACCTGCCTCTGCCTCCCAAGTGCTGGGATTAAAGGCGTGCGCTACCACCGCCCAGCTCTGAGATATACTTTTTTAAAAGGTTTATTTATTTATTTATTATATGTAAGTACACTGTAGCTGTCTTCAGACACCCCAGAAAAGGGCACCAGATCTCATTACAGATGGTTGTGAGTCACCATGTGGTTGCTGGGATTTGAACTCAACCTTCAGAAGAGCAGTCAGTGCTCTTAACCGTTGAGCCATCTCTCCAGCCCCTCACTGAGGGATCTTAAGGTACAAAAAGAGCATGTGGTGGTCTGCAGCGCTCACACTCTCAGGCTCGAGTGATCAACAAAGGCCCAGAAATGTTAATGTTTGTCCAGACTCCACTGGAGGAACACATGCCTTCACATACCACCAATATACATTATATTGTTATTGTTATGATTGCTCCATTTTATCCCTTGTCACAGTTGATCCGCTGTGTGGTTAATTTATAAATTAAGCTTGGTTGTGAACATGCTCATGGACGTATGAGAACACATAGCACCTATAATGGTTTGCCACTATCCGCAGCTTCAGATCACCTCACGGTGGCTTTTCACCAAGAACCCACACATTCAGAAATTTTGTGTGTGTCCCTGAGCTGATATAGCCCCAGCCTCGCACGCCGTGCTATCTGCGGCCAGGCAGATCTTTGACAGCAGAGAGGTCACGCACAGAAGAGCACCTCAGCCTTTGTCAAACGTTGAAGAAGGTTAGTTAGAGTCTAACTGAAGAAATCACAGTGATAGACAGAAAACTGCTAGTGAATAGGGACAGGCTATGGGCAGGGCGGGGTCACTCATCCTTAGAAACACAGGCTGGGAGGAAGGGTGGATCAGAAGGGAGCCAGGCTTTGTGCGAGAGGAAGTGGAGGGGAAGGTCATCAATAGTATGGTGATTGATCAGAGTGAGCAAAGGTCCCAAGGAATCTGGCTAGTGTGAGAGGCAGCCAGCCAGCATCACCATCTAGAAGGGAAGAGACGCTGGCTCAAGCCTGCATTGGGGTCTCAGGTCCAATATATAGAGGGTTGGTAGCAGATGTGGTACCACTTTCTAGATGAGGGGATGCCCCTGGGTAAGCAACAGTGGGGAACTGTCATGTGTCTTAGGCTCAAAGGGACCCCTAAAGAGAACCACCTGCTGGCACCCACAGCCTCTGTTCTCAGTCTAAGGCACAAAGCCAAGATCTAGGAAAGATAATGGTTCTGGAGGAGCTAGAGCAAGACTCTGGCATCAGTCCGAGGTAAGTTTGATGTATAGGAGCAAGCCTGCTATCCCTCATGGAGTTAGGCAAAAAGTGAAGTGGACCAGACTCCTGGACGGGCCAGTGAATCAGGTCTCTTGTCTTTCAGGTTCTTGCAGACTCAAAGAGCCCTGGGTCCTAAGCATGCTGCTTAGTTCTCGCAGCATTCTCTAATCACCTTGTGCCCTTAGCCGTAAATCAGCATGTACCTGTGAGAGTGGAATTTTCCAGGAACATATGTCTTAAGAGCAACCTGGTGGGGTCCGAACCTGGTAAAATCTAAAATGAAAGTTAGGGGTGGTGGTAGAGGAGTGGAAACAAAATAAACAGTCCCCAGTATGCCGAACCTATGTCTTAGCTGGAGAGCTAGGTGCAAAATGGGGGTGAGGGTGGGGGACAACTGAGTCACCAATGACTGGCACTAACGCAACACCAAGAGAGTCGTCTGTCCCTCTTCGTGGAGGGCAAGAGAAAGCCATAGCTCCTGTGAACCAAGCATTACCCAAGTGCCTGGTAAGTCAGGAGTCTTCCAGTTGGAGGGTCCCACGCATTTGAATTTATGCAGTTCCCAGTCCCTGGGGGAGAAAAATCTGACATCAAACAATCGGTCAGTGCTACGGTTCCAGAATCCCTGCATGATGCGTGGGTTGCAAAGGCTGTGGGGCACCGATTAGCTCATCTCTAATTATACAGGATTTACATTAGACAGCAAGTTTATTTTGGAATGCTGCACTAAGATGCCAGCAGTGGTGAGGATGAGGGGGCGGAGCTCAGGCTTGGCCTTTAGAATAGAATGGCTTTGTTGTTGCCGTGGAAACCAGCACCCTGTGAATTCTCAGGCGCCTTATTCTATAATTATAAGAGATCTGATCAGGGGGCTGGGGGTGGGATAATTTTTTTCCTTTATAAATTGTATTCAGTGGCTGAAAATAGAAGGGCCCGCAGAACGAAGCTTATTATTAACTATCCGAAGGGCGTCCTTCAAGCTCTGGATGTGCGCAGAAAGCCAGGGCGCAACCAGGACCACATCCCTCAGCACTGCACACCAGTGGGACAGACACCGCTGGATGTGGCAGCCAAGAGAGACACTGGGCAGAATCTGAGGCTGTTACTCATAGCCCAGTCCTGAGAAATTCACAGTTTACAAGTTCTCCCTTTGTTAAGGGAGTGTGAGAGAAAGAGCCAAGGCTTCCATGGCCGGCATCCATTCTCTGTAGATTATTTAAATAGACAAAAGATAGTGGGGAGCAGAGAAAGGACATTTGTTCAATGGGGTCACATGGGGAAGACGAGCACTGAGTTAAGTGACCCCCCTCCTAAGTCCATCTTCTTCCTAGGTTAAGTTCAGAAGGCAGGAGGCATGCTGTAAGCAAGCAGCCCTAGTAGGATGTGGCCCCTGACATCACTGTCTATGCTCCAAACTCTCCTGCATGGTGGCCTGACAGCTGTCGGAATGAGGAGTTCTCTTCCCCTGAAGACAAGCATGCCCTCAGGCTGGCACCCTCAGCCTTCTCCTCCAAGCTGTGACTCCTGGGGACAGGCACCGAGAGAAAGGCAAGCATCTCTAGAACACCTTCGCTCCTGCCTGGATCCCTCTCTTTCTTGCTCCCATTGCGCCCTCCCTCTCCCTCCCCGCTCCCTCTTCTCTCTTCTCTCTTCTCTCTTCTCTCTTCTCTCTTCTCTCTTCTCTCTTCTCTCTTCTCTCTTCTCTCTTCTCTCTTCTCTCTCTCTCTCTCTCTCTCTCTCTCTCTCTCTCTCTCTCTCTCTCTCTCTCTCTCTCTCTCTCTCTCTCCCTCTCCCTCTCCCAGATATTAGGTTGAGGTAGGATCCCAGCCATTCTAGCCATCAGACCCTGAGCAGACAGGAGGTTTTTAAAGGAGGAGGCAATGTCACACACAGCAGGGTTGCTTTGGGAGAAAATCATTCTTGTCAAATTCTTGTCAAAATCCCAGCAGTTTCAGGCTCCCATTAGGAACAGAAAAGCGAGATGCTTGCAACAATGTTACCTTTAACCTGTGGCGTGTCTACACTGCCTCTGGACATTTTGTCTTCTCTGTATGGAGCACTTTATGCTGATTGGTTGGTAAAGAAGCCCTGGCAGTATGGGAAGGGATAGTCTAAGGACTGTCCCTCTTTAAATGGATTACAGTCTTTCAAAAGCAAAGCAACCAGTGTGAGGTACAGCTGAGTGTGTTAGGGGTACCGGCACTAAAATCACCAGAAGCTATTTCCTGCTCTTTTTTTTAAATGTATTTATTTTTGTTAACTTATTTACATTTCAAGTGTTGTCTCCTTACCTAGTTTCCCCCCACCTCCTGGAAACCCCCTATCCCATTCCCCTCCTACTGCTTCTATGAGGGTGTTCCTCTACCCACCCAACCGATTCCACCTCCCCGCCCTCAATTCCCCTACACTGGGGCATCTATCAAGCCTTCATAGGACCAAGGATCTCTCCTCCCATTGATGCCTGATAAGGCCATCCTCTGCTCCATATGCAGCTGGAGCCATGTGTACTAGCCTTGGTTGGTGGCTAGTCCCTGGGAGCTCTGGGGGTTGAGGGAAGGGTCTGGTTGGTTGATATTGTTGTTCTTCCTATGGGGTTGCAAGCCCCTTCAGCTCCTTCAGTTCTTTCTGTAACTTCTCCATTGGGACCCCACACTCAGTGCAATGGTTGGCTGCGAGCATTCAACTCTGTATTTGTAAGGCTCTGGCAAGGCCTCTCAGGAGACAGCCATATCAGGCTCCTTTAGCAAGCATTTCTTGGCATCCACAATACTGTTGGGGTTTGATAACTGTATTTGAGATGGATCCCCAGATGGGGCAGCCTCTGAAATGCACTTTGTCTCCATATTTGCTCCTGTGAGTATTTTGTTTCCCTTCTAAGAAGGACTGAAGCACCCACATTTTGGTCTTGGCTCTTCTTGAGCTTCATGTGGTCTGTGAATTGTATCTTGGGTATTCAGAGCTTTTGGGCTAATATCCACTTATCAGTGAGTTCATACCATGCGTGTTCTTTTGTGATTGGGTTACCACACTCAGGATGATATTTTCTAGGTCCATCCATTTGCCTAAGAATTTCATGAATTCATCATTTTTAATAGCTGAGTAGTACTCCATTGTGTAAATGTACCACATTTTCTGCATTCATTCCTCTGTTGAAGGACATCTGGTTTCTTTCCAGCTACCAGAAGCTACTTCTAAAGCTATTCAAATATCAAATATGGCGACTAAAAAGAGTTCATCCAATTGCTACTCTCAAAAAATCGGGTGAGGGAGGACTGAGGCAGCTCCACACTGTGGCCATGGCACCCTGTGGTCCTTACTGCATGTTATCTGCTGATGGGTGGGATTAGTGCAGCTACCATTATAGAACTTAAAGGCAATCACTGAAACAAGATTAAACTTGTTTCTCTCCTGCTGGGCATGGTGGCACACGCCTGCAATCCTAGCACTAGAGAGGCTGAGGCAAGAGGAAGACAAGTTCAAGTCTAGCCCGGAATGTATAGGGATGTGCTGTCTCAAAAACAAATAGGGACTGGAAAGGTGGCTCAGTGGTTAAGGCCACTTGCTGCTCTTACTGAGGACCTGGGTTCAGTACACAGGCACCTACCACGGAGGCTTACACATGTCCTGGTCACAGCGTATCAAAAGCTAAGGGCTGCAGGGGAGAAGCAATGTTCCCCTATAGGACCCGGGTAGTACATTACGCAAAATAAATGCATTAAAAAAAAACATAAAGATCCACATTTGGGGGTCTGCTGTCATGTCCCTGATTCGGCATAGGAAGTACACTGCTTTCCTTGCTTGGGAAGAGGACACAGGAAAGACTGTGACCTGTGAGCAGCCATCCCTTCTGAGACCCCGAGCTGGGTTAGCACAGGCGTAGCAGTCAGCCGAAACACACGTGGAGAAAGAACACGTGGCCTCTGCAGTAGACCAGCAAGGCAGATCCTGGATTCAGCAACACATCTATAGAGGGAAATAATGGCCAAAAAGGTCATGGTTTCAACATCAGGATCTACCATAACAAAGATGAAGGGAAGATCATTGTAGCTGGCAGAAATGTTGCCTGAACTTCGGCCTGTAGAGGACAGAGTTTATCACAAGGCAAAGCAGAAAATATTCTTCAGGGGTGAAAGTGGACAATAGCCAAAAAAAAAATCACTGTCAATCTAATTTTAGGCCAGCTTTATCCTGCTTCTAAAGTCTCTAAAATGAACAGCCATCCCTGAGTGGCCTTGTCCGTGCAGGTGGTAGACCAGATGGTTTGGTTGAATTACTACAGAAGAAGGCAGTGTTTCAGGATTGCTCTTTACCGGAAGCACAGTAATCTGTAGAGTGTGGGGCTCCAGGGCTGGGTTAGATAGCTGTCTACTAACTAGCAGTTCAGGATGCCTTTTAGGATCAGAGACAAGTTCCATTCCTCTGAGCATAAGGAGGGTCCTGGAGTTCCATCCTTGGAGCTCCAGGTTCTTGGCTGTGGGGGAAGAAATAGAGCCCAGTCTCCTCCAGCCCTGCACATACCAACAAGCTACCTAACGAAAGGACTAAACACATAGTGGAGACTAATGGGAACAGCTGTGTGATCGCATAGATGCTAGCACATGTGAAAGAGCGGGGGCAATGGCTCACTCTGTGAGAGTCTGCTGCATATGCATGAGGACTGGGTGCAGTGCTTGCCTGTAACCCCAGAGCTTGGGAGGCAGAGACAGGAGGATTCCTAGAACTTCCTGGCCAGACGATCTAGTCAAAACAGCAAGTGCCAGGTTCAGTGAGAGGTGGTCTTTAAAAATAAGGTGGAGAGTGATTGCAGAAAGCACCCAACATCAACTTCTGGCTTCTACATGCATACACATATTCTCTCTCTCTCTCTCTCTCTCTCTCTCTCTCTCTCTCTCTCTCTCTCTCTCTCTCTCACACACACACACACACACACACACACACACACACACACACAACTTAGGCCTTATTCTAAAACATAATCTAAGATGATGGTTTATATCTCACTAAGACCCATCACAGACATACAGACATACATACAGAGACTTACACACACACACACACACACACACACACACACACACACTCCTTGTTGATGGCATGCTTTAACCATGAATGAAACAATGTGCTTACCAAGAGCTCTGGGCTTTCCACCCATCAGCCCCTTAAGAGAGATACTGGCCAAAGCTGTCTCTAGGACAATCGCACATGTTTAATAAACACATTTCACTACTAGTAGCATGTAAGTAATTTCTGACATGCTGCTACTGGCAGCCATGAGCATCCTTACACATCTCTCACAGCACATGTATGTATGTCTACAACACATATCAGCACACATATGTATAGCTACCTGAACCATAATAAGCTGAGGCCTGAACCGGTTTCTGCCTCCAGGGAGAACTGCTGAGTTATAGGGCATGCTGCCTTCTACCTTATAGAGAACGTGTTTCTAAAAATATTATAACAGAATTGAGAGGAACTTTTTAGATGTCAAAACAGATGCTATGAAATAATACAGGAAAGATGAGATAAAAGAAAGTTGGTTATTAATCCAAAATTTGACAAGAATTTAAAAAGCCTAATCTCACTTATGAATATAGATGTAAAATTCATAAATGAAATATAAGCAATTCAAACCTAAAAGTGCATAATAACACACCATTACCAAGATCTCTTTACCCTGGGGATGCAAGCCTGAAAATTAAGAGAAACGCATGTAATTTACAAAATGAGTCAAAACATAAAAATAGATGAATGTCTTAATCAGAACAGAAAAGACCCTGAGAACATTCAGAATTGATTCTTCTTCATAAAAAGTCCCTTCATGAACCAATACTAGAAGGACATGTTCCTAACAGGATGAAAAATATCTGCATTAACTAAGTTAAGAACAAGAAAAGATGACTTCAAATGCACTCAGACTAGCTCTGGGATTTCTAATCCATATACCATTAAAGAGAGTGGGGTGTAAATATTAGAACAACACAAAAATTAGAAAAGATCAAAGTTACTTTTGCAGAATTCCAAATGACTTTTCACGCAGAAAACATAAGACCCAGCTTCATAAAATCGGGACTGACCCACACCGTGCAGAATCAGCAGTGTACTGTATCTGACAATCACAGGTACCATACAGTATTGGTTCGAGGTCTGGGGTAGAGCAAGGGAGTGCATGGAAGTTGCCATTGGTGATCCACACTGAATGAAGAATTACTATTGACACAGACCACACAGGAGGTTAGAGTGGCCAGCTCCACCTCCTGACTCCTAGAAAGGACTTGGGTAGAATAGGATGCTAAACTACCATTTACATCTTTCCCGTCTCCTCTTTCTTCTTCTTTTTCCTCTGCCAATGCAGACGTCTGAATGTATCTATGTGAACTGCATGTAGATTCTCACATCCCTCCATCTCTTGTGCTCGTATCTAGATATTGCTTTTGCTCCTTGCTTATTTGATTCAGAAGCCAGCCTGTCTAGTCATCCATCCAACTACTATCTTCTAACTACATATCTTCAACATGTTACTGAAACAGGAGCGTTAAACCAGCAGTGCAGCAGGAGAAAAGATACACTGTTGCCAGCAGGCAAGCCTTCCTAAGCTGCCCTTCCAACCATCTCCAGACACAAGCCGCCTTGTGCAAGGACAGAGGAGTCAGCGGGCTGCTCCTGAGGTGGGTTTGCAGGCTGAGGTGCTGAGCCACAGAGCCCCCACCTCTGCCTCTGGTCTCCTTCACCCTGACTCTGACCATGCAGCTTCTACCTCCCGCCTCGGTTCATTATCACCAGTATTTATTTCATGAAACCTAAAACCTACCACACAATCACTTTTGGTCCCCAGCAGACTCATTTCGACTCTTTTTGTTTCAAACAGAAGACAACTGGTATTATTGCCCAGACCAAAAAAGGGAAAGCAGCAGGAAGATAAGAATGTAAGAAAGAGGTACCATACATTCACTCTATGTCCATAGGAAGGGGTCGTGTTGCCAAAGCTGTTTTCAATCAATAAAAGGGCATTTAACTAAAACTGAAGATGAAAAAGAATGTGACAAGAACCCAGCTGGCCAATAAAAATGGGATTGTTATCCAACTCCCAAGCAATCAGAGAACAGAAGTATCTTGACATAAAACTTTCTCCAGTTGCCCAGTGAAGTCTCCTACGGTGAGCACTGTTAGAATCAGGACTGTACATTCTTACAGGTGTAGGGGAGAGAAACCCTCACAGCTTTTTTGCTTGGTTGGTTTTAGGAGATTTGAGACAGGAGCTCCCCACACAGCCTAGAACCCTTGGTCACTGCCTCAACCTCCCAAGGTGGGGGGTCGGAGTAGGATTTATAGGCCAGAGCTACCACTGCTCCGGGTAGCTTCTTATTTGGCATAAAGTGAGTCTAGCATCTGAGTGGTCCTTCCAGGAAGATCGTGTCTAAGGAAACTTTGATCTTCATGAAGAGTGAGCATTGGGAAGGGATTTATGGTCCACCTAGAAAAAGGACTGGCCAAGCTCCCCAGAGCCATCACTCACAAGGAAGAGCCCATGCTGGACTCCCAGAAGTTCTCACTAGGGGACCTGGATCCTGGAAACCCAGGTTTGCAAAGGCCTACCTGGGCTTCAGGCCAGGGTCAGCAAATTGCTTGCCCTTGCCCACAACAAGGACAGTCAAGACCCCAGGAGTGCATTTTGCTTTCTGTTGCTGTGATAAGCATTGATCAAATGGTTTTAATTAAAACTCCAGGAAGGAAAGGATTTATTCTCACAGGTTAGAATCTATCATAGAGGGAAGCCGACAGGAACTCACAGCAGGAGCCTGAAAGCAGGAACAGAAGGAAAGGACCTGAGGATCGATCGATCGCTTCTTACTAGCTGCCTCTCCATGTCTTGCTCAGCCTGCTTTCTTATACAACCTCCGAAACACCTGCCTAGGGCAGGAACAACCCACAAAGAGCTGAGCCCTCCCATGTCAACTAGTAATCAAGAAAACACCCCACATACATGTCCACAGGACAATTTGATAAAAGCAGAGCCTCAAATTTTTCATTTCCCATGTGTGTACGCCTGGGTTTGTGTCAAGTTGACAAAAAACAAAAACAAACAAACACAACAGAACAACCAGCACTGTCAGCTAAGGAATTCTGGGCCATCAGATGTGAAGGTGGAGTAGAAGTCTAATAGCAAAGAACAGAACAGCCAGGGACCCCGGGAGGAAAGTGGCCTTGTGTATACACACTGGGTAGTTTCCATGGGCTTCTCTCTCCTGTCTTGGTTAACTGGTTTTTAAATGCAAAGATTTCAGAAGCTCTAGGAAAAAGACTGTTAAGAAGAAAGAAAGCTAGTTGATTGTGTCTGGGCTTGTCTGCACATAAATAGTTGTGGAAATGCCTTTTCTTGAAAGGTGGCTTAGTTAGGGGTTCATTGCTGTGAAGAGACACCATAACCGTGTCAACTCTGATAAAGGAAAATACTTAACTGAGGTTGGCTTATGGTTCAGAGGTTTAATCTATTATGGTCATGGTCAGAAGCATGGCGGCACACAGGCAGACATGGTGCTGGCGAGGTAGCTGAGAGTTCTACATCTGGATCCATAGGCAGCAGCAAAAGACAGTCTCTGGGCCTGGCTTGAGCTCCTTAACCCTGGAAGCCTACCCCAAGTGACACGTTTCCTCCAACAAGGCCACGCCAACTCCAACAGTGCCATACCTCCTAATGGTGCTACTCCCTATAGACCTATGGGGCCATTTTCATTCAAACTCTCACAAAAGGTAAGATACAGGACTGGTGTTTATTGCTTTTCAAAACCAGCCAAATACTAAGGTAAGATAATGGTACTGTTCCGTGTGTGTATTATTCTATAGGCTGGAGGAGAAGCCTCTACCTAAAACACATTGAGATGCAATGTATGACTGTAATCATGTGTTTAGCATGTCTCCAACTTTAAATTGCTTATCTGACCTACATGTTTCTTTGTAATGTGTATGCACACACGTGTATGCAAATGTGTGAATGTGTGCATGCATGTATGTGAATGTGTGTGTGAATGTGTGTGTATATGCATGAATGTACACGTGTTGATGAAAGCTGTACTCAAAGTTTTATCATACTAGATTAGCACTTTCCCACTGAGCCCTATGTCCAGCCCTGTCAGCTCTCTGCCAGCAAGTCCAGGTGAGAGGAGAGAATCCAGTCCTGCCTAGTCTCTCCAAGGCTGAGTAGCCCAAAACAAACATGCCAGGGGCCGGGAGTCTATCAAAGCAGGAACTCGTTTTATTGCATCAGTCTTTTGTTTATATAGGGTTGAGGAAGGAGGTGGGGATTTTTGGTGAGGTGAGATGAGGTAGGGGACAGGGAAGGGTGATGGAGGGTATGGGGTGACTGACAGGGCCAATAAAGTTATTCTACATCAGTGGTAGCTAGGCAAAGGCAGGCTTAAGTAGGTCGTGCTAAGTCACTCCAGTACGGAAGTGAGCAAGACAGGTCTCTAAACTCGAGCAAAGACGCAGGCTTCCCCACTAGGCCTCAGTATACAGACGAATAAGGCCCAACACAGCCCAGAGGAACAGTTCACTAGAATGTTGCCTTCCAGTCAGGACTCCTTAAGTCAAAGCTGACTTCTTCCTGTGATGTCTTAGGGATCTGTGTTCAAGCCATGTTACAGCTTTGCCAATACTCTGTGACAGATAGAATTCTTTTATTATGTTACAACTATATAGAAATCAAGAATCAGAAGGGGGGCGGAGAGATAACTCAGCAGTTGAGAATGCTGGCTGCTTTTGCAGACAACCCAGATTCTATTCCCAGCACCCATGTGGCAGCTCACAACCATCTCTAACTCCAGTTCCAGAGGAGCCATGTTCTCCTCTGACTCAGCAGGGACTACACACATGGTGCGCAGACATACACAGGCCAAGTACCCATCTTCACACATTTTTTTTTTCAAAAAAAATAATAATGAGATTTTTTTAAGTCTAATAAATTACCTGTATCTTATGGTATTCAACTTGTTCTCTTTTTAAGGACAATTTCCCTTGAACTTTAACTGAAGTAGCAGACACTATTTTAGAACAGGTTTGCAGCCATCTTATAAAGGAACACTGGTACTTCCTTAAGAGGTGTGCAGACTGCTTATATCGTCTTCGAAAGGATCAGATTAAATCTTCATTATAAAGATGCTGCCGCCTAGATGCTAATTTCGTTGCCTCTGGGATATGTGTTTTTCACAGGGTGGTTAGCCTCCTAATTGCTTGGACACGCATGAACTCCATGGTGAGTTTGTATGCTCCATTGGTACCACATTCACTGAGTTGAATCATTATTGCAAAGCCTTTTGAAAGATTGAGACAAAAATCACACGACTTATTCACAGAGATACGAAGGCAGAGCAGTAGAGTCCAAATTTAACGTCACCGGGGAAGACTCCGGTCCCTGGAAGAGTGAGCTGCAGTGGGAGCTCTCAAGGAAACAAGCAGACAGTAAAGGAGATTGCAGGAATGAGATGGCTGAAGGGGCTGAAGAGAAGGGCTGCCATTGCAAGAGCGAGATGCAATTGGAGAGCACACGCCGTGGTTTGGATAGGATCTGAGCATCCTCCCCAAGGGCTCATATGTTGGGTGCTGGTGGTTTGACAAGCCCTAGGATCTGTGTAGGACATGGAATACAATGGGAAGTAGCACTGGCGGGGAGAGGGGACTGTAAGTGGCTCTTACCACACTAGAGGGCAATCCTGCTCCCCTACCTGACTGCTTCGGGTCTCACCATCTCACATCTGGCTTCCGGTCTCACCGGCTCACATCCAGCTTCCAGCCTCACCTCATCATTTCTCCTTCTTGCTATCTGCTTCCACCATTGAAGTGTCATGCAATCCTCACAAGGACCCAGCCAGTGCCACCACCGTTTCCTTGAATCACCAGAGACGAAAACAAACCTTGTCACATAGCATCCAGCCTCTGGTATTTGATCATTATAATAAAAACAGACTAATATACTGGCGTGCTACATTTCAGATAGTCGAATATGTCAAATCACCCAAAAGCCAATTATGTCTCTATAATCCCAGCTCTATATACAATGAATATATAACAATAAAAGTATTTTAAAGAAGCTGATGACATATACCATGGAGGTAGGGCATGGTGGCTCAACCAGGAGCTGTTTTACCTCCCTCTGTCCTCTCCTTCCTTCTTTAATATCACAAATAATGAGGCATGAAAAATTAATGACATCTTATATTCGAGGAACTATAATTTCTTTGTTAACACAGAAAGCCATCTTCATAGTTTTTGAGTTAATTTTTTTCCAGGAGCACATACACTAAAAATGGAACGTTTCAGAGAAAACCATCGTAGCCCTGGGTAAGGGTGGGGTGTGATCTTGTCAAGGGCTCCGTGCGCTTTCTGTTTTGTAGCCTGTGAGTTTCTGCCACGTGCTTCGGGGCACACCTGCATTTTGTGTACATTTCTTGTAAGAGCTCCATACTGTAGAAAGGCAGCTTTTGTTATCTTTATGCTATTCTGTGCCTGCATTATTTTTACAGTCTGTTAGTTACTGTGTTTATAAACAGAATAAAAGGACAAAGAGCTCAACTCTTATTTTAAGAGCAGAGGGTACCTTAACACATAGGCTGAGCCTCCAGTGATTGTAGTACATCAGTGTGGGCTTATGAGTAGAAGGGACCTTTCTTCGTGGTCACATGTAGTTAGATGATGCATAAGGGCATCCAGTGAGGCCATTTCCCTAAAAATTGAGCTCCAAATCCCTCAGGTACTACTGCCTGGGCAATTCTTGTCTGCTCGACAATTACTAATCACTGTAAACATTAATTACATATTGGGTTGAAAATTAGAATATACTTGGACAATCCATGGATGAAGATGGAGTCGGGGATTAGGATTGACAGGAATGCTGGCTTCATAACTTGGCTTCACTTCTAAGAAAAAAAATCAAGATCTGAAGGTAGTAATGTTTCAGAGGAGATCCAGACAGACCTGAGCATATCCAGTTAGTGTGTGCCGGCTACCCAGCGAGGCTCCCAAGGTGCCTTTGATGCCTGACACTCAGAGGGATGTTTTGAAAAATGTGGTGAAAGAGCAGCGGTCAGGCAGGGAGGGGGTGAGCAGAGCAGCAGTCAGGCCGGAGCAGGAATGGGCACAGGAGATCCATCTGCTCTTCGCCCCCCCAGCCCCCGCCCCAGCCCTCCGTTTGGCAGTAATAGTGGAGACGTTACTAGAGGATGGGGTCCCACTCACTCAGACCCAGATCTAAGAAAAGAACATCTTAGGAGAGGTTTATTGGCACTTAGCCAGAGGCGGCTTGCCTGCTGAGACCTGGGGAAGCATGACAGCTAACACACTAGGAAACCCTCCAGGGGATGTCTAGAATCCATGGCTTCAGCACACAGGGTCTGCAGATCTACTTATCTGACATTTGGCTCTTCAAATGCCTTGTGAAAGATATCCCAGGTCTTCAGTCCCACAGTGGTAAGGGCAATGCGCTGTGCTTCTCTGGCCCTCCTTAGGACCTCAGCTAAACTCCACGCTCCTAGTTCCTCCGCAATAGGCTGCCCTTTTGTGCTGGGCTCTGGCTTGCAGTCTGTGAGAGCTGAGAGAACTGAGAGTGCATCTTGCTCCAGCATAAAGCCTCTCCCACATTCAGCACACCAACCCCCGTTTCCTCTTCTTCCAGAGAAGACTTGAAAGCTCAGTATGAAGATAGTACACAGAACATCAACAGGAGCATGACTGAGTCCCCACATGAGTGGCCGGCAACCACTCTTCCTGCAGGCCTTCTCTGAGGAGAACAGAGACCCTGCCACTGGGTACCATTATGCGGATGCTTCTGGTTATAGCAGCAAGCACCACTAACCCTGGCTCGTGTACTCAACCACGTATGACAAGAAATGAGCATGGCCCATCCAAGAAATAGAATCGAGAGCAGGGTGCATAGGTGAAGCTGGCTTTTGCTTTTGCAAGCAGTCTTTAACTTACAATGGTGTTTTTACATAATTTAGATGAGGATATAAGTGACTGATTTAGAGGGGAGGTGGAGGCTTGCAAGAAAAACAGATGCAAACATGGATGATTACAGAACGCATGGCCAGTGACTCACTCCACTTCTTCTGCTTGTTCCGGTTGGGGATGTGGAGTCCCTCGAGGGGTAGGATGCTTGGGAATAGACTCTCCTTTCTTCCTCTTTCTCAGATGTAAGACGATATTTTAAACTGTAAGTGGCAGTGGCAGAAGGCAGAAATTCAGAGACTGCCAGCTCATGCAGATCTTTTGTGAAGATAATTTAAAAGCACCCTATTCTGGAGCCAATCTGGGGACTGCCTTTCATAGACTCACCTTGTTCAAACGAGACACTCGGCTGACATCTGGTGGATAAGTGTCAACACAAATCATCAAGTGCAAATCTTGTGTCTGCACAGCAATATCCCCTCCTTCTGTACAATCCTGGACAGCTCACGCTTTGGGATCTTCATTCCTGGAGTATCTACTGATTGTTCCAGACACGCAGATCTACAGATCCAGGTCCTGAAAGTGACTCCATCCTGTGTTTCTCTCTCTCTCTCTCTCTCTCTCTCTCTCTCTCTCTCTCTCTCTCTCTCTCTCTCTCTCTCTCTGTGTGTGTGTGTGTGTGTGTATTTTCCTGTTCAAAGCATTTCTCCTTTGTCTTAGTTAGGGTTTTACTGCTGTGAGCAGACACCATGACCAAGACAACTCTTATAAGGACAACATTTAACTGGGACTGGCTTACAGGTTCAGAGCTTTAGTCTAGTATCATCAAGATGGGAGCATGGCAGCATCCAGGCAGGCATGGTGCAGGAGGAGCTGAGACTTCTACATCTTCATCTGAAGGCTACTAAACATAAGACTGGCTTCCAGGCAGCTAGTCTTAAAGCCCACAGTGACACACCTACTCCAAGAAGGCCACACCTACTCCAACAGGGCCACACCTTGTAATAGTGCCACTCCCTGGGGCAAGCATATATAAACTATCACATCCCACAAATAATAATAATAACAATAATAATAATAATAATAATCCTCTAATTTTGTGGTTTGTTTTTAACTTCTCTGCATGTGTGTGCATGAACATCCCACAACAGACATGTGAAGGTGAGAAGACAACTTTAGGACCAATCTTCTTCCACTGTACAATCAGCTTAGCTGTAAGTGCTTTGACACTTACAGTGAGCCATCTTGCCTTCTTTCTCTCTACTGATCTAATGCCTCAGTTGCCACACACATCAGCTTAGGGCTTCCCTCACCCAGAGCTAGCACCAACCTCCAGCCTGTTGTTGATGAAGTGCACTGTCACTGTCATCATAGGCATTGTCATGGTGTGTGTGTGTGTGTGTCCTATCCCCCAGCCCCTGTCACATCCCTGCCCCCACCCCAACTTTACCCACCTTACCCCCACCCCACCTGACCCCCATGCAGGCCCAGGCTAAGTGGGCTATTGGTGAGAAGCTGCTATGTGAAGTTCACGTGGGCAATCAAAGATAGGTTCTTGCCACAGCCTTGAGTTTCACCAGGAGGACCACCACCCTTGGAACTCTCCTCTCCAGACTTAAAACCCATGTTCTCTGTGGCTGCCCAGACTATCCCCAGCCCAAGACTCAGGCTGAGGCCAGAAAAAGCTGTGTTTTGAATATTCAAAAATGTTTTCAGATGGTATAAACTAATCCAGAAATATAACAAAGATGAAGAAGCCAGGCTGAGATGCCTTGAAATATAAGAAATGATATTTGTAACAGTCTGGCCATTTGGTTTCATTAATATCCAGTGACATTAGCTTAACCTACCTGTGTTATTTCCTTTTGCATGGCTATAACAGAAAGCTTGGGAACTTATAATGGACTGATTTATCTTGGCTCATGGTGAGAAAGGCAGAGTGGGGTTCATGGCAGTGGGGACGTGTGGTGGATGAGCCTTACATCCTGAAGACCCAGGAAGCAGGACCAGAGAGGAGGAGTCAGCCATAACCTTCAAAGGTCCATCCTTAGTGGCCTACCTCTGCCAGAAGGGCTTTATCACTTTAAAGGGGGTTCCACGGCCTCTTAAGTCAGAGCCACCAACGGGGAGCCAAACATTCAAAACATGAGCCTATAGGGGGACATTTCAGAGTTGAGCCATACTAATGCAATTATGAAAGATTTCAACAAAGTCAACAGGAAAATGATCGGAGCCTCCCCCCTCAGTGCCTCTGCCATCTCACTCAAACAGCGAGCTAGCGAGCACCAGAAACCTCTGTGACTTCTCCCAAACTGTTGAGCACCGGAAACCTGCACCTCACCTGGCGTTGCTCTGTGGCTTCTCTGTTAAGACAACCCGAGAAGAAGAAAAGGGAACATTTAAGTCTGTATCAGGGTTCTAGGTTCCTAACAGGATAATTCAAAGAATACCAAATAAAAGAACCATTTAAAAGTCCACCCAGGGTTCCCTGGCATCTTGGCGGCTGGTGTTGGTTGTGGGGTTGTCCCGCACCTAAGGCAGGAAGATGGTGGCTGCAAAGAAGACCAAAAAGTCTCTGGAGTCGGTCAATTCTAGGCTCCAGTTTGTTATGAAAAGTGGAAAGTATGTGCCAGGGAACAAACAGACTCTGCAGATGATCAGACAAGGAAAAGCAAAGTTGGCTATCCTCACCAACAGCTGCCCAGCTGTGAGGAAATCTGAAATAGAGTACTATGCCATGTTGGCTAAAACTGGGGTCCATCACTACAGTGGCAATAATATTGAACTGGGCACAGCGTGTGGAAAATACTACAGAGTATGCACACGGGCTATCATTGACCCAGGTGATTCTGATATTATTAGAAGCATGCCAGAACAGACTGGTGAGAAGTAAACAAGAAAGTTTTCCTTTAATAAAACTTTGCCAGAGCTCCTTTTGAAGAAAAAAAAAAAGTCCACCCAGAAACCATAGGAAACGGTTGTTGTTCTTTGAGCTAACCCCGTGGAAGCTGGGCACTAGGAACTCCATTCTAAAGGGCACAGCACAGAAGAAATGATACAGACTGGGAAAAGTCATTTTGTAAGACAGAGTCTGCCACCAGTGTGTAGCAGGAAGCCAAGGCCACACACGGAGTCAGAAGGGACCAGCCCCCACCTCAGCGTGCTGCCATCCCATTGGCTAAGGCCAAGGCAACTAGAAGACAAGGAGGCCCCTTGATTCCACCACATCATCTCCACAGTACAGGAGCACAAAGTAGAGATGGGAATGGGACGCTAACCAAATCAGACTGGCCCAGCTCCTCAGAGCGCCACCACCACCTCAACCTCAGAGAGAACGCAGGCACTGGCATGGCCAGTGCCAGCCGACTCTGCACCTGGATTCTTTCCGGTCCTTTTTTTTTTTCTGGTGCCAACGGACCTCCTTAACAACTCAGCTGAAAGCAAAGATACTGAAAACAGTTTGCTAAACATATTTATAAAAACAAGATAGCCATGATTTGCAAATAATAAATAGGGTGTTAGTGAAATGTCAAAACTCCACTACTTTATTAAAAAAAAAAAATTATGAAACATCCAGGTAAGATGGCAGATTGCGAACCACGGCAGAACCAGCGGAGGACAATTGTTTGGGGAGTAAAGGAACGGGAATATTCTGCCATTACGTGTAATTTTTAAGATTTTTTTCAGTTTCAAAACAAAAAAAGAGTAAATGTTGTTTTGAGTACTGTGGGATGTGGCTCACTGTTTGGAGCTGTGTACAGACCGTAGTCACTAGAGTGATGGGGAGTTACAGGTCTGTCACCTTTTGTGGCTGCCTTTTTAAACTACAGGGGGAAAAAATCGCTTCCTTCAGGACATTTTTAAGAAAATACAATGCAATTTTATCAATTTTAGCCTTCAATTATATGTTATATCTCTAAATATGTTTTTAAGCCTGAATAATATTTCTATTGTTTGTGAGAGAAAATCCACCCGTGACTCAATGAACACGTAGGTGATTGGCATATCCTGGCTATCTCGAACAATGCTACAATGAACACAGGAATTTGCTATTTTATACGGTCCTGATTTCCCCTCGTTTAGGAAGGCTGGGTCATGTGGTATTCTATTTTTAACTCTTTTACAAACTGCAATATTCTTTTTCAGAGTGGCTGAAGAAAACACTACTTTTAAGGATAAGTAATATCCTTAATATTTTTCAAGTATTACAAAGAGAGGTACAGTCCAATAGGATGAGGGTCGCCATTCAAGATAACCAGCTGAATACAGGACAGATATTCACCTTTTCTTCCTCCCAGGGTCCACCAAAATAACAAAAGAAATCCAAATTACGAAGACAAATCCACAAGCTGTACCTGCAAGCCAGAACCTTGCCCACGAGAAGCCCAGACTGTGATGAACTTACAGATAAAACAGGAGGGAAGCGATTGGTGCCAAACCCTGGTGATGCCAACTAACTACTCAAAGCCAGCAGAGCAGACTCAGAAGTTACTACCCGGAAGCACTGAGGAATTCCAGGCCAGCAGGAGAACCAGACAAGGGGTTGTTAGGGGCTGAGAGCCCACAACTGGTTCTTCCCAAGATTGCACTTCTTCTGTGGTAGTCGCCCAGGAGGCGCTGGGGCCCCCACTGTTGACTTTTATAAGAGAGTTGTGGGTGCCCTGGATCTGGACTTTCAGAAGGTTGTGAGCTGCCTGATGTGGGTGCTGAGAACCAAACTTGGATGTTCTGGAAGAGCAGTAAGCACGCTTAACCATCTCTCCAGCCACTGTAAGGAGCATTTATATGTTTGAAAGTACTAGAAGTCAGGTACCCTCGTGCCTCTTGTCCCTAAAGGCTAATGGTCTCCCACGGCTCTGAGTAAAGACCTAGATATAACAGCGGACAGAGGGACCAGTGGCATAATGGACAACTTGCCCTGAGTCCAGGCTCCACATGTACATCACAGCCTCAAAGACCACAAAATTATCAGCAAGACTGAAGTGTGCTGAGTCCAGATGCCAACAGCCCAGGTGTCCAGAGAGCACACAGCTATGGGATGCAAAAGCCTGAGAGTGGTGCCCGGGGCAGCAGGTGGCACCCTGAGTTGCCTTGCTGTGGCACAGGAGGTCACTCTGACACTTTTAAAGACTGGTCAGACCACAGAAGGTACCACATCCTCTCTGCCCTGTTAGCAAACTGGGGTTCAGTCCATATGCGTTCACAGCCTGAGGGTTTCTGGTCCTGCATCTAGTCAGAACTTGCAGAAAGCATCCTTGCCAACCATCATCACAACCTACAAGTGTCGTTCTTAGAAGAATAAGGGTCAGGAGACATGGTGGATGATTCTGGGAATCTCAAAGAAGTGGTATCAGGGAAACACAGACCTAAGAGCTGGAATTCAGACTGGTTTGAAATCCTGGTATCAGGGATTTCAGATCTATATGTTCATCCATATCAATTGTTATCTCTCTGGAATACTGCTCTCCAGCTCTGTCCCTGCATTAGAAGAAAGATAGAAAAAGAACTCTCTCTCTCTCTCTCTCTCTCTCTCTCTCTCTCTCTCTGTGTGTGTGTGTGTATTATACATAGGCTTTCATCTATAAAAAGAACTGCATATACAAAAATATATAGGCATTTATATATAAAGGATTGTAGATATGTGCCTATGCATATGCATATCTTTGCATATGTTACCATATATCTCTCTGTATATTAACATCTATCTTTAGCTGTGTACCTTTGCTAAGTCTTACTCGGTTCCTTCACAATGGATACCACTCAGTAATTACTCTGCACACACCTCCTGTTTGTGTCAACACCCTCCATCTCCTGTAGGATGTCTCCAGACAGACAGGGAGCTGGGTCTGCACTGTACTCAATGAGATGCTGGTATCAGGGACCTAGAGCTCCTGGGATTTAAGGCCATAGGCCAGGAATACAGCCCTGGGCCTGAGTCACTGCAAATGGGGCAGGGTGACTCAGAGTGACTACCTACTTAATAACCCATGGAGACATGGACCCGTGCTTCCTTGAGACTTTATAACCTTAGGCCCATGGTCACAAGAATTCCCACTAGCTATAGTGGCTTTGAATAGACTCATGTGCATGGGGCAAACCTTATATCCTAGGAGTCTTTCCCTGTGTTTCTCCTCAGGGAGTCAGCATGGACTTTTGTAGGACTGTGGAGCAGAGGCAAGGTCGGTCGCATCTGTGCTCTCTCTCACTGACATAGCCTCTTACCTGCTCCCTCCATGCACCAGACGACAGCCAGAAGCTCCTTGATCCTCCACCGTCTCATCCCACCCTGCTCCAGATGCCTGGGCCAGATGTTTAGCTCCATGATGAAGGTTTGATGTCACCAAGGTGTGGAGAGCTATTTGGGGCCACTTGGTAGGAATCTGACATTAGGTTAGAACAGGGAAGTAAGTTCAGGCAGGAATCTAATTTTACGCTGGAACAAAGAAGTAGGCTTCAGGCAAGAATCTGATTTGGGGCTTGGACAAAGAAGTAGGCTCAGATATCTTGGTCATCCCAACAAGCCCTTAGAAACAGCGATCACGGGAGTGACCACGGGACTCTGCTTACTGCCTTGCTTGTTCCTTATTGTACTGCTCGCCCTTATTACTTGGATGTAATTAAAATGGTATAAAAGTGGATTGGGAAAAAATAAACCAGCCTTCAGTCTCAGAACTGAATGGGGTCATGCTTACAATGTTGTCTAATTGTCCTTTTTCTTTTTAATCCTCATTCCTGCGCTGGAGAACCTGGTGACTGACTGAGCTAGCTTGGTCACCAAGGCCAGAAGTCATGAGAACCAGTAGACTTCACTACGCCCTCCCACCCCCAGAGACTCCTTCTGCCTAAGAATCTAGCTGGCCTTGCATCCCCTCACCTCCTCATACCCTCTGGGACCTTGTCATCTAACCTGATACGTGCCTGACTGTCAAAGGAGTAGAGCCCTTAAGGACCATACCTGCAGAGAGAAAGTTGTCTCAACAACCATGTCTCTGAGAAACTGGATAGACAGAAAAGCAGCTTGTGAAAGGACGGCTGAAGGAGTTATTCCTCAGATCCGCCACTGGAAGGGAACCCAGGAGACACAAGCCGCCGTCGCCCCACCCCCCACTCCCAGAAAGGCAAGGACATCGAGTGGGCAGATGCAGGCAGGACTCGACTGTGGGTCTACATGAACAGAAAGGATGAAGCACCGTCCAAGCCAGCGGGTTACCAGTTGTGGAGCTTTGGGATGGGGAGAGCCAGGAAGGCTGCCGAGCGGGAGATGGCGCCTGTAGAGACTGAGTGTACCAGTCATCCAAAGCCTCACAGCCAAGCTCCAGCAGGTGCAACCACAAAAAAAAAAAAAAAAAAAAAAAAAAAAAAAAAAAAAAAAGCTTCAAAGCAGCTTTGTTGGCGCTGACAATAAACTGAAGCACAAGGTGAAGGGATTCTGGCTCGGCAGGGTGGAAGCCGTGCTGTGCAGCTCAGGTGACAGTTCTGTCTACTGGAGCCCTGAAGGTATCTCTGCTAGCGCCTGTGGCCAGCAGAGCAACCCCAAGGACACAGGTCCACAAGGACGTGTTATATAGAAGCTACCTTTATGGAACAATCAGAAGAGCCACTTTGAATTAATAAAGAAGAGAAAAAGATCCATTTGGGAATTCTGCAAGTGAGAGCATTTGAAACAACTTTTGAAAGTAGAGTCCAATCCCGGTGTCACAATTTGGGGGCTGCTAGTGTGAAATTGTGTGATGCTAAAAATGATTTAAGAATGGAATGGTAACCAGGGTCGCCTTTTGCCAGCCAGTCCAAAGCACAGTAATTGAAGGGCAAGCATTCACAGCTGCTGTGTGGTATGAGCATGGTTCAGGCCCTCTGAGATTCAAGTTAAAACTAGCTGTGCTGCCAGTGTCAGGGGCAGGGCCCTAGAGCTCCTCCACAGGCTGAGAGAAAGGGTTTGTGTAAGCCCAAGAATTCTAGGACAATGAGAGGAATGTAGTGAGACCTCCACCTCATTAAAAAAAATAAATAAATAAAACAAAAAACAAAAAAAAACAAAAACAAAAAGCAAACAGTGGTTCGGCAGCTGGGGTGGTTTGAATGAGATGCCCCCATATTCTTGGGTATTTGAATTCTTGCTCTCCAGTTGGCACTGCTGCTGGGGAGGCTTGGAAGGTATTCCATCCACGAGGAACCGTGTCACTGGGGGCCAACTGTGAAGCTTAAAGCATCCCACTATCCCCAGCTCAACTTTCTCTGCTTCCTGTTTGCAACTGGAGATGTGTGCTTTCCGCTGTTCCAGCCTCCATGGCTGCCTACTGCCTTGCTTCCTGACTAGTGTTCAAAATGACTGATGTTCTCAGCAACTGGATCTTACCATATTTATACTGAGCAGCCAAGTACAGCAGCAATGGCCTGTATTGGTTTGGGTTCCTCTGGGGTCTTCCTGACCTATAATTCATACCCCATGTCTTGTGCTTCAATTTTCACTTATTAATAACCCATATTTTCTCAGAGCCACATTGTCCACCCTTGCAGGGTGATTTCGTCCAACCTTTTATCAAAGCTGTTTATGGCTTAATTTTACGCATCTTGTGCGTAAACCACATATTCTTTACCCCTTACCCATCAGTGGCCAGCTGTGATGGCACCATTCTGCATGTCTGCAGAAAGGGACGGCTGCTTCCCCCAGCTGAAACCCTATGGCCACCCATGTTCCTTAGCTGAGGTCTTACACACGAGCCCCAGTCTCACACTGTGGTTGCCTGTGTGGTAGAAAAGATGACTTTTAAACAAGGATGATGACCAGGGCAAGACTGAGGCTAAGAAGGAAATCACCAGATCACAGGATACTGAATCCAGGGTGCCCTTCTCTGCATAGCTTTGTGCTCAGGTCAGATCGGCTAAGCGCAGGAACTAAAGTGTACTGTGATGGTTTGTTATATGCAGGGTACATCCAGGACTGTACAGCAGCCAGCCAGAATAATACTATTCTAATTCCACCAGACAGGAAAGGAAAAAAAAAAAAAACCTACAGCTCAGAAAAAGCAATCATGCAAAAGGTCTGTCTTCTAGCTTAGACACTCTCCTCTACTTCCTTCTGATGTGTCTCCTGCCCCTGGAGGGGGCGGGGGTCCTTGATTCCATCTTTGGCCACAACCAAGGAGTCTCCCAGGCTGCACAGTGTGGTGCAGTGAAGAACAGTAGCCTCTGGTAGATTTTAACTGAGGCTTTCTATGTGCAGGCACCAACCTGGGTTCTGGGAATATGATAGACCCTGGGACTGGGTGGCCATAGGATCCAAGAAACTCATATTTGAAATGTGAGCTTGAAATGCTGACCCTGTAAGAAGGAAGAATGTGTAAATATTAGAAAGGTGGTGGAGAAGAAGGCCTGGGCTCTCATCCCCTAAACTCAGCAGTATCTCACCAAGTCCTTTGAAAAACACTCCCCCCACCCTCCCCCCCAAAAAAACCCTCCAAGACTAATAAAAAGGAAATAATGAACAGAAATAGTGGAATTTTCTCTATCAACAATTATCTTAGATGTGAATGGATTGAATTCCCCGGTGCAAAAGTCTAATGGAGGAACGGGTTAAGGACAAATCTCTTAAGGATGCCAACATTTGCCAGAGCAGTGACTCAGTTGACATTTAAGACCCAAGCAGCAGATGAGAAAGAATAAGGCAAAGCAGACCTCAGGTCAGAAACATCACAACAAATAAAGGACAATCAACACTGATGAAGGAATCAACAAAGCAGGAAGCTATAGCCATCAAAACACACTCAGCATCAGGGCACATAAGCACATAAAGCAAATGATGGCTGAGTGGAAGGGAGACCTCGGAGAGTCCCTTTCAATAACAGGTAAAAAAAAGCCAGGTCAAGATCAGTGCACTATTACCCACAAGGCACGGGAGACTTGACATCTGCCTTGTTGGGAAGATGGTGCTGTTACCCATGAGGTACAGGAGAATGACACTCTGCACCTGCTGGAAAGATGGAGGATTTCACCACCAGCAGCAGAACAGAAGGCACGATTCTCTCCAGCTCACGTGGGATTGTCTCATAGATAAGCTAAATGTTAAATCACAAAACAACTCTTAACAACTTAAGATTACAATACGACCAAGCACTTCCCCCAGACACAGGGCAAGGAAAAACTCAAAGGAATGTGGGAAGACATAGAGTATACAGAAATTAAACAATGTGCCATTGATGTCATTGGCCGAGAGAAGAACCAAGAAGGAAGTTACACACACACACACACACACACTTCAACAAATGAAAACAAAATACAGGAAACCAAATCTCGTGGGACCCAGCACATTCACTGACAACAATAAATGCCCACATCGAAGAGGAAGAAAGATCTCAAATAAACAATCTAATTTTCCATCTTAAAGAACTAAAGAGAGGGAAGCTATGGCTGATGTTAGCAGAAAGCAGGAAAATAAACAAAACAGAAAACAGACCATAAAAAAGGTTAATGAAGCCAAGAGGTGGTTTTTTTTTTTTTTCTTTTAAAATTAGCAAACACTTGGCTAGACTAATTAGGAAAAAAAAAAAGACAGAAATAAATAAAGCCAGCAGTGAAAAAGTAGACTCACCTTAACCCCGTAGAAATCCAAAGGCTCACTAGATGCCAGAGGACCAGCAAATCCACAAAGCTATGAGAACTGTGAAGTTCCTGGGGGTCTGGCACTGAGCTGTCAGGAATGAGTCAGGATTCAGCCCCTGTGGAGAAAGCCCAGACCAGGCTGCTCTCTCTGGATTCTTGAAGATGTTTAACCCTTTCTAAGTAGCCAAGGAAGAGGGACATTTCCAGGACAGTTCTTCAAAGTCAGCAGTAGCCTGGTACCAGAGCGCAAGGAAAGAGAGCAGCAGGCAAACCAGCATTCCTGATGGATACATTTGACAATCCCCCAACAGAACAATAGCAAATGAGACCTAATAGCTTATTAAATGGATCTTTCGAGAGGCTGGTGAGGTGGCGAGCGGATAAAGACACTGGCTGCCCAAGCCTGACAGCCTGAGTCCAACCCTGAGGTTACCCGCACATGGCAGAAGGAAAGGAACAACTCTTGCCAGGTCTCGTCTTACCCCTACATGCACACCATGTAGTGTTAAGAAAGATCACATACCATAATCAGGCAGATGTTTTTCTTCTGGGGTGAAGGGTGATTCAACATTTAAAAATCAATGAATATGGTATACCACATCAATACAAAAGTTACTTAAAATTTCACATAACAATCAATGCATGCAGAATTTAGGATCATTCAACATTCTTTCATAATTAAAAAATTTTTTTAAAAAGACTCTCAAAACACTGGGTAAGAATCAGCCAGAATACCACAAGAAGTTCTTTGGCAAATTTCTCTCTATGAAGTGAAGACCAGCAAAGACCAGCAAGTGGTATAGCAATTCAAGAGCATCCTCTCACTGTCTCTTTCCAAAGATCACGTGCCCTCTTGAGTATCTGCTGCAGCAAAACATCCTCTCACAAGACAGCTTCCCCCCCAAAAAAATCACGTGACACAACTGAGTTTCCAAAGAAACCAGAAATTTCCACGTCAGATTCCATTTTTTAGGAGATTTTCTAGACTAAGCATAGGGCAGTGGTTGTCAACCTTCCTATGGCTAGAACCCTTCAATACAGTTCCTATGAGGGGTCCAATCATAAAATTATTTTTGTTGCTACTTCATAACTATAATTTCGCTACTGTTATGGACTATAATGTAAATGTCTATGTCTTCCAAAGCTTGTAGGCAAGCTCTGTGAAAGGGTTGTTCAACTCCCAAAGGAGTCAGGACACCTGGGATGAGAAACACTGTCATATGGGGTCTATTTGTTCTAACCATAGAATACTAGCTTTTCTACCAAGGAAACTGCTCACTCTAACTTCCAAAGGCCAGGGAACAAGGGGGTGAACTGACATACAGACAATCTCAGGTGTTTCCATTGAAAGTACATTTCCCAAGGCCGGGAGTAGTGTTCCCTGGAAGGCTACCAATTGCCCTCTGTTTGGCTGGTTTCCATGTGGATGGACAGAAGCATGTCCCCTGGGGAGGGGTCCATGCTGCAAGATGGAGGCACCTGTGTGGTGACAGGTGATGAGATCTTGTAATGCCACTAATCATCAGAGAGAGCGAAGCTCAAGAGAGTCTCTGTAATGGGACACAGAGAAACTCACATCACAGCTGAGGAAACCATGTGCTTAAAGATGAGATGAATTCTCAGCCTCCCAGAAGCACTGCTGCTGTAGGGAAGGGTAGCCTCTGGGAGCACTGCTGCAGGGAAGGGTAGCCTCTGGGAGCACTGCTGCAGGGAAGGATAGCCTCTGGGAGCACTGCTGCAGGGAAGGGTGAACTCTGGGAACACTGCTGCTACAGGGAAGGGTAGACTCCAGGAGCACTGCTGCTGCAAGGAAGGGTGGACTCCAGGAGTACTGCTGCTGCAGGGAAGGGTAGCTTCCTGGGAGCACTGCTGCAGGGAAGGATAGCCTCTGGGAGCACTGCTGCTGCAGAGAAGGGTAGACACTTGTGAATTCCAGACCAGTGAGCTCTCAGTAGGATGAGTTCTAAGAATCAGTCTATGGCATGATCACTTTGTAACATCAAAAGCATCATTTAAATTATCTGTGTCTCTTTTATCTTCTCAAAGTGGAATATAATTCCAAACCCACAAGTTGAAACGATGCCCATGAAGAGGACTTCATGCCAGTGGCATGACCGACATGGGATGAACGGGGTTTGAACAGATGGGAGAGACCACACTCACACCAGCATGAGATCCATCTCTCAAGGCATCCCTTTGAAACAGAGCTGGGTTTCTCCTTGTTAACCTAATCCACTTTCTGTACCCATTCTATCCCATACAAATGTCTCTTGTTTTATTCCATTCTCAGGGCAACAGTGATAAAAGACCCTGTTGCAAGTTGGAAGTACACCCAATTACATTCTGTTGAAATATAAATTTTTCAAGACAGTCTGCACCCTGCTCTCTTACCTCCATCCCAAATAAGTCTCATGTATGGAGCGGAATTGCTATCTGTCCATCAAATGCATGTGTGCCAAATTTACATGAGAAAATGGCTAAACAGGAAGGTTTAGATGCTAGAGCCAGAAATCTAACCTTTAATTTGATTTATCTGTAGCACAATCCTCCCTATTGTTACCTATTCCCTAACTTCATCTAGACGACAAGACAACTTCTCTCAAGCTACTAGAACTGGGCATTTGTCTAGTAAACTTGAACTCAAAAGCTCACAGTCCTAGTCAAATAGCACCAGGTCAAATCTATGAATTAACACACACTTCAGGAAGGAACCCGAAGTGGGTGATATTACCTTGATGCCAACGGGCGTCTCATTATGTAAGCCTGCAGCTTCCCCTTTACATTGGTGTACCTACATTGAAATCTGTTCAGAACAGGTTTTCATCACTTGCCAACTGAAGATCTCGGCTGATTGGAGTCACGCACCTGACATTCCAGAGGCACCTGCTAGTCAACACCACCTTGCCAGCCACACTGGAGTGTGACCAGGGCTCATGGCCACACTCCAACCAGAAATCATGGCCATACTCCAACCAGGGCTCATGGCTACATTCTACCCAGGGCTTATTCAACAACAAAATGAGACATCAGAGACACCCTAGGACATGCAAATGGACTTCTAAAATGTTTTTGTTAAACAAAAGAGACAAGCAGAAGACAGAATATCATGTGGTCCCACTTATGTCAATGTTCGGAAAGAGTGAGTCTGCAGAGACAGTGTAGAGTAGAGGTCACTGGAGTCTAGGAAAAGGGGGAAGACCTAGCAATAAGTGTGTGAAACAGAGAAAGTCACAAGGGTGGGCACAGAACTCCAGAGGGTCTGGGTTTGATTCCCAGCACCTCCGTGATGGTCCCCACCCATCTGTCACTACAGTTTCAAAGGATCTGACGCCCTCTTCTGGCCTCCATGGGCACTGTCCACATATGATACACATACACATATACAGTCAAACACCTATGCACATAAAATAAAAGTAAATATCTTTTTTAAAGAAACCATTGGGCCGGGCAGTGATGGCGCACACCTTTAATCCCAGCACTCAGGAGGCAGAGGCAGGCAGATTTCTGAGTTCGAGGCCAGCCTGGTCTACAGAGTGAGTTCCAGGACAGCCAGGGCTACACAGAGAAACCCTGTCTCGAAAAAAAATAAAATAAAATAAAATAAAACAAAAACAACAAAAAAACATTGGGTTGTGTACTTGAAGTGGGTGAATTATATCATGTGTAAAATATACCTCAATAAATTACTTTTTAATTCTCAAATTCACAGGCCTGGTCTAGGGCAGCCGATCAATGGCTAGAGCACAGGCTAGACACATGTGAAGTTCTCTATTCTATCCTAAGACCAAATTTTTAATAATTGCTTTAAAAAGTAGAATTCACAAGAATATATCCAAAATCCTCCTCAGGGCATAAGAATAGCCACACCCATGTGGAGGTTTTACAGTTTGGATGCTCAAGTTTCAGGTGTGGGCTGAGTCCATAAATCCCACAAGACTAATCCGGAAGCCTTGGGTAATTTTTTGTTAAGACTTATTTATTTATTTATTTATTTACTTATTTAATATGAGTGCACTATAGCTGCCTTCAGACACACACCAGAAGAGGGCATTGGATACCCATTACAGATGGTTGTGAGCCACCATGTGGTTGCTGGGAGCTGAACTCAGGACCTCTGGAAGAGCAGTCAGTGCTCTTAACTGCTGAGCCAGCTCTCCAGCCTCCACCTTGGGTGTTTTTAATGATGATGTCTCCGGCCTTTACGGCCTGCTGGTGCTGCCACTTGTGTGTGGCCGGTTTTGCTTGATTGTATCATGGTCTCTTCCATCTCGTTCCAGAGCTTCCTGGAAAAAACAAGACAGAGAGAGACCAGTAAGGCCAGCAATCCTGCATATCTGTAGCATGCAGTAGAAGCCCTGTGTCTGCACTACGTGTGGGAGTCAGGGCACTTGTGTGTCATTTGGGAAGCACTGGTGGCCCGCCGCCAACCACCTCCAAGCAAAGAAGTGAGCCAAGCCCAGCACCAGTGAGTCTAGTTTGTTTACAGAGGAAACAAATAATTAGAGCAGATCAAAGGCCCAACGTGATAATTAGAAACACGCTCTTCCATGCTGTTCAGAGGCTAAGGATGCCACCCTCCAAGATGGAGAAAAGCCACCAGGCGCTGGTTTAAACCAGCCCTGCACTCTATTCCAAAGCATTGGATTGCTTTCGTTTCTCTGTGGAACCTATGTTCCGCGTTATGCTATTTGCTCTTCTTAGCCTGCTGGCCTCCATGTTTCAGACAACCCCCTGTGCATTGTTATCTCATGCTGGTCCCAGGTCCCTACCCAGAGCTCTCTCTCACTGATGGTTAATGGAGCACTCTCCAGACTCTCCTTTCTCTGCTCCCAGGGTGGGCCTGTCTGGCCCCCACCGCACAGCAGCTCTGCGCATGCTCGGTAAGACGCATGGCGCCATCAGTTCAGCAGCAGTCCATTCCCTTTGCAGGACCTTCAGTAGCCTCTTCACTGCCACCTTACTCTTCGTTCCACTGGCCCCTTTGTTCACACAGGAAAGAGATGCATTCTGCTGACCAGGTCTCACAGGGAGATGCTTTCCCTTCTGTTCTCACCAGTGTCTCAAAACACTTTTGTGTGGTCAGCCTGGTCTACAAAGTGAGTTCCAGGACAGCCAGGGCTATACAGAGAAACCCTGTCTCAGAAAGAGAGAGAGAGAGAGAGAGAGAGAGAGAGAGAGAGAGAGAGAGAGAGAGAGAGAGAGAGAGAGAGAGAGAGACTGTCTCAGCCTTAGAAAGCCGGACAGCAAACCACACAGCAGCGTCACCTGAATTGCTCTATATGTGAAGAGGTTTGGCATACAGGAATCCCATCAGCTTTGACCCACGTGCTGTCACGTGCCTGATGAAAATGTAATTCTTTACTTCTTTCTCCGGAATCTCGGTGGGAAGAGGGAGGCGAGGCAGGAGAACCAAAAACAAGGGATACAATTCTCTCCCTCTTTATCAGAGCCAAGTCCTAGATCCAACCTGTCCATGCCTGACATCTCCAAATATCCAACCACTCTCTCCTTCTCTTAGCGGTTCTCTCAGCAGACTCAAGCTGGCCATGCACGTATGCCCACAAACATGCAGTATGCAGTCTCATAGGGAAGAAGCAAGAGGGAGATAAGAAACTGGAGAGGCTGTGGAAACCTGAAGTGGGGGTGCCGTCACATCAGCAGACAGTGGCTTCCTTGGGCGTCTGCCGTATGTGGTGTCTGGGGGTGAGTGGGGTGCGGGGTGCTGTCAAAACAGCATGTGCACTGCTTGCTGCTCGGGCATCTCCCCTATGTGGTGTCTCCAGCCACTGTTCCCAATGGTTCATCTCAGACCGGCAGCTCAGTCACAAGCCATTCCCATCTTTGTCCTGACAGTCCTATAAATATGTAATCCCTGCTCCTTCTCCTGACCTTTCTCTTCAGTTCATCACTCTATGGTCATCTGACAGCATCGCCATTACCCATCTGTTCTGTGTACACACTCAAGTGCCCCATTTTGTCACTAGGGTCCATCTCCACAGCAGGCCTTGGACTCTCCCACCTCTGCTCTTCTGTTTTTCACATTTCTGAGACATCTCCAGATCTTGTGGACTTCCTTGTCACTTTTCGGCCTTGGCACTGACACAGGAGTGAAGAGCATAACTTTTGTAGAAGTAGCAGCATACAAAAAAAAATCAACATAAAAACCAGTGGCTTTTCGAAATATAATGAACTTACCGGCAGAAACAGAAAAGCAATCCTTCCAGATTTCTAAATAGCCCACAAAACCCTTTGAACTATTATCCTCCCCAGACAATATGGATTGTGTGTGTTTGGTGCTCTGGAGAAACTCTTGTGACAGAAGACACAATACAACAGATTGACAAACTATTTCAGGGAACTGACAAGCTATTCCAGGACCCAAAGACTTGATGAACTTGGGGGGACAGGTCAGGGACAGAGACAGAGAGAAAGAGAAGAGAGAGAGAAGAGAGAGAGGGAAGAAAGAGTTGCACATACATAGACAGTGCACACATGTGCACACACAGTAAGGGCCCTGACACAGCACAACCACTCTAGCTCAGCACAAGGCCAACACCCTCTGCTTCCTGCCCAGGTTGACCAATAAACTGCCACCTTGCTTTCCTATTTAGGGGACTTGGAACTTTCTGTTCAAGGAAGCAAGCTGAGGGAATGCCTCCATTCTATAAGGGAAGGGAGTGGACCTGCTCTAGCCTGAAGGAAGGACAAAGCCTTGGGGGTCACTCCCTGTGTGGAGTGCAGGATAAGGAAAGGAAGTGGGGATCTACTGTGCAGCCAAGTCTCCCAGAAGCATGTCACACAGCTTCTGTGTACTTTGGTCCACAAGGCTGGTCTCCCATATAATGAAGACGGCAAGTGGAAACTTCTAGAAGACTGCCTAAAGAGAGATCTTTGGGTCTCAGGGCCCCATTCTCAATGATGACCACTGGTTATGTGGGGTTCATAGGACTGGATTCGCTCCCAGGAAACCCAGCTGTTATAAACTGAGGCACCCTTCCCAGTCTCTTCCTCACCCCATCTCTGTGTGCCTTTATACTCTTCTGTGATGCTGTGCCATGACCAGAGGGACCAATTGTGGGCCCTAATATGTGTGCCACACTGTTTGGACCTTCTAGTCACCAGAATCATGAATCAGGCAAACCTCTGCTGTATGAAGAACCCAGACTTTTGCTTTATGTTGTAGCAATACCAAATTAACGGACACAAATGGATACAAAGTCAAAGGGCAATGAGTTTCAAGGTTACCTGTTAGGGCTTCATACCAATACCCTTTCTGGTTTTAGACATCCAGTGTAGCCCATGTCCACAAGAGAGATGTCAAGACCAAATGGGAGTGGCCACACCTGGCCCTCTACTTGGAAGAGGCAGTTGGAGCCTTGGCTGTATGGTGTCGGTCACTTTCTGCCCTTCCCTTGGTCCTTAGCTGGACTCAGTTACTTCAGCTTTGAGCACTGCGAGGCTTGTGGGCAGCAGTAAGTGGTGGTCAGCAGCCAGGCCCGCTCATAGTCTGTGAAAGGCAACAGAGACTCCAGCCTAGCATCTAATCCCGTGCCCAGGCAGGTCCTAGAGCATCCAGCAGGAAGGAGTGTAGCCTAGCATCTAATCCCAGTGCCCAGGCAGGTCCTAGAGCATCCAGCAGGAAGGAGTGTAGCTGAAGACCACTTGGGGGCCATTCACATGCCCCAAGGCTCAGAGGAGGACGACGACGAGGAGGAGCCCAAGGTTGGAAGGGTGGTAAGCAGTTGTCTCCCTGCATCCTCACATAGATGAGATCACCTTCCTTATCTAATTCTGTAGTGCATGCACTGCATCGGCGAACTCCATCGAGCCTCACCCTTTCTCCAGAGCCCACCAGCACTGTAACCCATACTTCCCACACTCACCTATTTGAGCAGTGGGGTGGGAGCAGGAGACCATTTTTTATCTATTGTCTTTCTTTTTAAAGATATTTATATATTTATGTGAATGCACTCTCTGCATGTACACCTGTGTGCCAGAAGAGGGCCAGGATCCATCTGATCCTGTTACAGATGGTTGTGAGCCACCATGTGGTTGCTGGCAATTGAACTCAGAACCCCTGGTAGAGCATCCAGTGCTCTTAACCATTGAACCATCTCTCCAATCTTTGTCCAGTGTTTTTCAACCCTATTGTATCTAATCTCCCCCTTTCCCTCTTTGGATGAAACTTTGTGCGTGTGTGACAGGTTTCACCTCTAGACAACCTAAACTTCATCCTCCCTCCTCTAGTCTTGACTTGAGAGTCCCTGAATGGGTACAGGAAAGGGTATGGCTTAGAGTCCCCGTTCTTCAAGGCAGTGATCCTCCAGATCCTGGGATGAGGATGAGAGGGGCAGAGATTAAACAGCGTCTCTCCCATCCTTTGGGTTCTAACATAGTCATTGCCCTTCGATGTGTTTTTCTTGGGCTAAGGAGTACGGGACCAGAAGTGACTCCAGCTGCAAGTCTTCCTGTTTACTTTGGCAGGTGTTAGCACTTGAGGTGGGTATTTCAGGAGGTGTGGGGGTCCTCTGTGGTGCCCTCAGCAGGTGCCTCCAACATTGGTCTCATGGCATGCGAGGGCTGGCTCGTGCATGACCACTGAATTCAAATGATTGGCTGGAGAACCTATTTCAGACCAGCCTCTTGCCTCGGAACTCCTCCTACCAACCTCATGTCTCTACCTCATCTTACCTGGGGTTCTGGTCTTGGAAGAGTCATGCTCATTGGTCATCTCTATGTACCAAGGACACAAGTAAGACCACACTTGGTAAGAAATAGCAGTTTAAAAAAAATCTTACCTGTTTCAGGGAATATTAAAAAATGAACCCACCAACTCTCCACAGGGCTAGACCACACTTCCACGCTCCTGCCAGCCCATCAACTCTCTGGCCATGATGGACCACAGGGCTTCTGCCAGACTATCTCTCTAGCGCCCCCCCCCCAGGTCCTCTCACTACCACACTCCCCATGGTCAGCCATCACATCACAGTACCCAGTACCCTGGTAGAATAAAGACTCTTAATGTTTAATTAACCAATAAGATTTACGTATCAATAATACCACAATTTACAAGATGCCAATACAATAATTTCAGAGCCAATTGATAATGATAAAAGCTTTATCCCAATTATTCTATCCTCATTAAATCGTCACATCAGCCTCCATGCTCCTCTCCCTCTCCTCTGAGACTCTCTCTGTCCCTGCAACTCTTAGCTCCTCCTCCCTTTCTCCTGACCAATCACAGGCCTCCTCTGTATTGGCCAGGGAAAATCCTGCAACACCTACCTTCACACATTCAAAATTAAAAGATGGCCAATGTCACTCCATGAACGGGGCAAGCAATGGTCTATCACTGGTGCCCGTCTTGGAGAACCAACACTGTCTGTGCCTCCCAGGTTCTGCTGACAGGATAAGAGTCCCTATGCTCCAACTGAAGAGCAGCTAGCAGGCAGATCTTCTTGTTCTCTGATCCCAGGGCAGCAGCTCCTGTATCTCCTCCAATAATAGTACAATCGAGTCATTTCAGCAATGGGGGGCGGGGGGACTTCATTTTGCCTAGAGCTGAAAACAATAGGAAGGACAACTTCTGACAAAGGACAGAAACATCAAAACTGTGGTTGTGATGGCACATATGTGCGTGGGGCGTGGGAGTCTGTGTGTGTGTGTGTACGTGTGATCACGTGTGCTGGGGAGGAGGCGATGTATCAGTCCTACACTACTTTTCAGCAAAAGATTCAAACTCTTCACTGGAATCTGGACAATGGCTTGACCTTTGGTGCCTTTCAACATATAAAACGCCCAAATATAATCACCGACCATACAGCGTCCCAACATAGCCACGGACCGACGGTGAGACAGGGAGTGTTACTACCGAGGCCCATTTGCCCTGGTTTTCATTTCACATGGGCTGCCTTCTTGCTGTTGTCCCATGTCACCACTCAGAAGCCTTATTATTAGGCCAAGGGAATCTGTGTTTGGATGGGCGGAGTGTTCACAATCACTTCTTAAAAGTTATTCCCAGAGCTACAGCGTCAAGGCTATCAATGGCGCCACGGGCCACACAACTGTCAGTAGAACACAAGAAAAGCCTGACATTAGTCACTGTGCTCACTCTGAGTGGACCCACTAATAGAACACACATCAGCAGGGCCTGACGAGACTAAGGGGGTCTGTGGGGGTGCGGGGACCAGAGTCCGGAAGCTGGGTCACCATGCCAAGTCTCTGGGTCTCTCTTGTACTGGATTTCTTCATCTGAGAAGATCCTGGTTAGGGATGTCAGAGACCCTCAACACTAAATCTTCTACAGGAGGACAGGAAAAACAATTCTAAAATATCGAGTGGAATAATTGAAACGGAGACAAAGGGGTGGTTGCCCACAGTCACTCCATTTACCAAACTGTTGTTTCCCACCCCATACTCTGCAGATGTAATCAAACCCATACAAGCCAAAGCAGACACCACCCTTGCCATTTTACAGATGTGAAAACTCATACTCAGGGTGGCCCAGTGGCTTTCCCAACTAGCCAAGGACTGAAAAGCAGTTCTAATTCACTCAGATCTAATCCACAGGACACCCAAGCTCACTCACTAGGCTACATCCCCTAGGTTCTGGTTTTTGCTGTTCTTCCCAGCATCCAAATGTTCTTAGTCATAGGGGAGAGGGAGGGGAGAGGGAAGGAGGGAAGGGAGAGGAAGGACGGAGGACAAAATAGAATCTTAGAAGACATGCCCCCAGGAGTCCAACTTCTTCCAGCACTGGCTCTTGTGATCTAACCATTTCTCACTAGTATCACCAGGTAGATGATCATCCTTGGACACATAAGGACCCACACAAGGGAAATTGCATCTTCAAACCACACTCTCTGCCCTGGTGTCCAAAAGCTCATGGTATCTCATAGTGCAAAATGCACCCAGTCTAGCTGCAAGGGTCCTCCTCGTCCCGATACTTTCAGCATTTCTCAAAAGTCCAAGATCAAAGTCTCCTCGGTGACTCAAGACAAACTCTGATCTGTAAGTCCCTACAAAACAAAACAAAACTTTTTTTTCACACTGCTAGGATGCAACAGTTGAGTGGAAAAGACTATCCCATTATTCCAAAGTGGAGAACTAGGAGAATAGAACTGATGGTCTGAACTGAAGAAAGGACAAAGCTTAACAGGGTAAACCAGAGGTTATAACCCCATGTCCATCATCTGGGGACATGTGGGATGAATTCAAAGAGGCTTGAGGTGCCCTGCCCCCACAGTCTTTCGGGTTCAGCCCACGAGTTCTCTCGGAGGGTCAGTCTGCTCATTTCCTGCAGCTCTGTTCCACGTGCCTTACATTAGGTGTTTCAAGGCCCTGGCACCTCTAATTCCTGGATTCTCCATTGCAGCTTCAGCCTCGCCTCACACTCTCAGGACTCCGACCTTGACACACACTGCCTGGCCTCTCAAGCCTCCATTTGAGATTCGAGTAGGAGCCCCCTGAGCCCAAAACTTCTGCATTCTGCATGTCTGCATAGTGAGAGCATTGTGTGGCCGATGCCAGCAGCTAAGCAGAGCCCAGTCTACCTTGTGACGGTAGAAGAGGAGAGACATTTCCCTGGGCAGCCCCTGTGAGAGCAGAGATGGAGCAGGTTTTCTCAAACCCGCGTCTCAGGAAGGAGTTTCCTCGGTTCCACTCTTGCGCCTGTGGTGTGGCCCAGCCAACTCCCAAGACACTTTCACAGCATCTTCCCCGTCCAATGCAAAAACGCTTGGCTGCTTTTCCATGGCTCTAATCTCGCTAGCAACCACACCTTCCTTGGCTTCCATTTTAGATAGATTTTCCCCCTCTAAATTCTTAAGTTTTTAACATCTTTCTGCTTGGCTCTTTGTTTTAATTCTCACTACAAACTTGGCCAAGAGTACCCAGTAATATCCACGCTACTTTCTAAACTCTGGGATGCCTTGAATCTTCTAGATTAATTAACCTGTCACCGTCAAACTTAGCCTCACACAAGTCTCAGGGAACGGTGGCATAGACAAGTTTCTTGCCAGGAGAATGTAGCCTTCCTGGCTCTAATCCAATACCCAAGGGCCCATTCCTGGTGTGAAAACTCAGGTGTGCTATCTACAGCCTGTGTTACTGTCAGCATTCTTAGGCATGCTGTCTTTACAGGCTGTACCTGACAGGGTTTTCAGGAATTCTGTTTTTACAATCTGTATTCCTTCAGCACGTTGCATGTAGCTTTTCGCTACCCTGCCTAAGCTCCGGGTTAAGGGGCCATGCTACCAGCAGCACCCTCCCCAGCTTCCCTTGAATCCACGAATAAAAGACATAGACACACAGTTGTTCAATTTCAACTTGCCTTCTTGGCACAATTGCTGGGTGCTATTATCTCCCACCTGAAAAATGTGCCCTTATCATTACTCTTAGCTCTGCTCCTCCCACCTGCCCTAAATTTAGTTGGTCAGTTGAATCTAGTCCTTGCTAAACATCTCTGACCACCTGCCTATAGGAGAGGCCACAGCCCACCACTCCTCCTGAGACCTCACTTGGTTGCCTGATTCTTTTCTCTCCAAAGCATAGCGATCTCCCTTCCTTGTGCCTCCCTTTTCCTCCAGGGACCCGGAAGACCTGCCTGTACCTTCTGTCCAGCAATTGACTCATGGCTTTCTATACTGAAAGATCAAGAACCAATTGGGGAACAGGACCTTAGCACCAGCCCTGCCCCTACATCAGCCTTCTGGTTTGCTGACACCTTCCAGTGAGTTCTTCTGCTCATTACACCATTTTCTATCTTGCTTCTGTAAATGTTCACAAATTCTTCCCATAAAGTGGTTCAAAGGCTCTGTACAGGGCTGGGTGGTCACAGGAACAGCCCCTGCCTACTCATTTTCCCTGTTAGCTACCTGCCATTGTTTTGACGTAAACACCTAAGGGAACAGTTCGATTTGGCTCCATGGCTTTAGTGATTTCCAAAGTTCATGGATGCTTGTCTCCATCTTGTGGGCCTGTGGCAAGTGGGAACTCAACAGCCAAGTGGGTCACTCTCCTGCTGTTCTGATAGCATGCCATCACCAAAAGCAACTTGGAGTTTATTTTAGTGTAAGGTATAGAGGACAGGAGTGGCAGGAGTGGGGCACCAGCTGGTCACATTTCTATCACTAACAGAAAGCAGACAGACAGGACTGGATGGTGGCATATTTCCTACAGGGAGTCTCTGACTCCTAAAGGTTCCATATCAAATGCCAAACATTGCCACCAACTGGGGACAGAGCATTCAAATGCATAAACCTATGGAGAACATGTCTCATCCAAACCCACCACACACAGGGAAGATGGTGGAGCAATGTAGCTTATTTTGCGGTACCCAAGAAGCAGAGAGAAAGGGGCCAGAGACAGGTACACCTCTTGAGGCACTTCCCCCAATGACTTGCTTCCTTCAGCTTAGACCATTTTATGAACCCATCAAAAGATGAATCCATTCACATTCAGCATTCTTAGGACCCAATAAACCCTCAATAGTGGCACGACCTTGGGATGAAGCCATCAACACATCAGCATCAGGAGGGTATTCAATATCTAAGTCATAGCACCTTTGAATAGATTCACAAGGTTTAGAAAAAAATCCACAATGTGTAAGAATCAAGGCTTTCCAATCAAGGACAACAAGACTTGGACCTGTGCAGATCTTGAGCACGCTGCCACTGTCTCTGTGAGCTCCTGTGTGTTATCAGTCCTGTTAATCCTAGAGGATGTTGCTTGGTAATCATCTACCACCTCTGGGTGTTTTGGTATTTTTGTCTTGTTGGTTATCTCTTTGTTTTTTTAGTTTGTTGTTTTTCTTGGTTTTTGTTTGTTTTGAGAGCAAGAACACACACTATCGTGAAATTGGGTGGGGAAGATCAGAGAGGGTTTGGGAGAGGGGAGAGAATATAAATAAAATATATTCTACAAAATGATGGAAGTATCTACAGTGAGCTGCTGATGACCATACAGATGCTGGTCTTCAGATTAAGAACTGTGGGGAACTCACATGGCCAACAGTGCATCCTAAGGAGACAAGGAATAAAAACATATCCCTGGTCTGTCTTCCTAATGCCCTATAAAACACTAATATTTCTGAAACAATTTTCTACTTAATGAGAGCTATAATGGACACCTTATTATCTGTTTGCAAACTGACACTTGTATTTAGTCCAAAACTTTGATATCCTGGGCACAGGATGGCTCCAGCCATTGAGACCCTGCCACTCTCTCCCAATTCAATCACTGTTACAGTAAATTCTCTTCTCCTGTCTGATCCTGAGTGTCCCCTCCCAGGTTCCATCCGCAGACTGTACCTACAGGCCCATCAAATGTTTCTAGATGCTAGGGCTCCCAGACAGGCTCCACACAAGTCCCTCTCCAGCATATACCTATGGCAGGTATGCTGGGCATGCTTAACATGGGGTCCATTGCAACTTAGCTGGTAGACAGGATCTGCACACATAGTACACTTGAGACTTAGAAACTAACAGCACAAGGAATACTTCTCCAACTGTACATTTAACTATCTTTTCCTTGATCTGCAACTCTTTTTCCAATACCCACTTCTCTGTTTTAACAAGAACATTTCTGGCAGGTATAATGGTGGAACTCCATTGTACGGTGTCTAGCTCTCATCTGTGCACATGTGTGTAATGAAGTATGTAATGAGAGACCCCTATGCTATGCCTGAGAAAGCAAGCACCATGAGGCATACCATCCTGATAACACTGTCAAGCTTTTTCAAGCTTCAGGGCCACCACGAGGACTTACAGCACACATCCTAATTTTTCTTTTTCTTTTTTTTTTTTTTAAGATTTACTTATTATTATATCTAAGTACACTGTAACTGTCTTTAGATGCACCAGAAGAGGGCATCAGATCCCATTACAGATGGTTGTGAGCCACCATGTGATTGTTGGGATTTGAACTCGGGACCTTTGGAAGAGCAGTCAGTGCTCTTAACTGCTGAGCCATCTCTCCAGCCCTCACATCCTAATTTTTCATGGGACTTCACTCTCCCTTCAGTGAAAGAATGGGCCCGTGTCCATAAGCCTATCATTGAAGCATACTAACTATGAAGCCAGCTCCTGCAGGTTGTTGATTCTGTAAAATACGGTGGCAGTGTTCCACGGTGCTGTTTATATTCCACTCACTGATGTTCTAACACTCGTTAGCTGTGTGACTTCACGTGGGGCTGATGTTCACCATAGGTTTGTTATGAAGACTAGTCATGTGTATGCATATGTACATATGCATGTTATTTTCAGACATATCTCACAGAAGGATGCCCATAACTCAGGGGATGCTCTGATGGCGTTAGCCTTTGTAACCATCAAAGCAGAAAGCCCTCTTTTCTTCATGCTCAGTCCAGGACTGACTGGTAGGGGTGAGGTTTCATTAGTTTGATGCATTTCTCTGTATGCTCCCCATACGAAATGAAGCAGAAGCAGGCGGAGCACAGTGTCCTGCCATTGCTTGAGGAAGACTGAATGGCCCCTGATCAGAACGGCTCCAGGCAGTTCCTGCTGCGTCTCCTGCTCTTCTCCTCGGTATTCTCACTCACGTGTGTGAGCTCTTCAGATGGTGCAGACTGAGCTCAACCTGTCTGTGGCTACAACATCCCAAAGTTTGCTAAAAAAAAAAAAACAAAAACAACTCCTAACAAACCAATACAAAGACAAAGCCCGTGTGCCTCCTCTCGGGTCGCCTTTTTCTGTTATATAAAGATGCTATTTTAACTCCCATTGAACTTGGTATATAGGTCATTTTGGACTTCTAGCTTGGCCTTGCCACTCAAAGGTGACATTGAAGCTACAAAATAAACCTTTGCAGTAAAGCCACAAATTCTTCAATGAAAGTGAAGCAAAACTTGATCAACTTTGTTATAGAAAAGTTACTCGGAGTAAGAATGTTGGACAAAATGCTTCACCACTGGCAGAAATAAATACAGCTTTTATAAGCATGAAGGGAGGGGACAGATGGAAAAGGGATTGCATTAAACCATTACCTATTTGGCTAAGACTTAATGGCCTCTTTCTTTTAAAAAGGAAAAAAAAGGGATAAATGGGTAGAGACAGATTGTACTGACTTCTGATCAGTTTTCCACAGTGTTCTGGAAACTACAGGGCCCCTTACACAGGCTAGAAAGAAAATATCCCCACTGACATCTGTCAGAAAGGACTAGGGGGACTGCTCCATCCACACCAGACACTTTGTCAGTGTCCCACCCCACATCCTTAGGAACCCTATAGCATGTGGTGATAACCATGCATATTTTTCTAGGACCTCTGAGCTGTTAACAGGCCAATAGAATGAACTCACCTTGCAAAGGGAAGCACCGATCACAGGCTACCTAGGGCATAACAAAGCAGGTTACACAGACACTAGTCCAAGGCTCTGCCTGACTCTATACTAGCAAGTCCATGTCTGAAATATATCCTTCCAGTCTCTTTACAGGTAAAAAGGCTGGGCCACTGAGATGGCTCAGCAGGAAAAGGTGCTTGCCACCAACCCTATAACTGAGTTTGTTTCCTGGGACCCACATACCGAGAGAACGCACTCCTGTAAGTTGCCATGACATGTGTATGTGCACAGTGGCACACACATTAGTGCCCCTCCCCCACAGAATAAATGGAAAGTGATATCTGTTGAATTGTGGCTTCATGATAATGGACTGAGCTAATTGTCAAAGACGCTCTCCATAAAGGTCTGTCCAAGTGTTCACCTATGGACTCTGTAGGGACAGCAGAAGCAGAGATGTGCAGTTCCCACCAAAGAGGAGACAAAAGTAAATGAGTAATGCAAACATTTCATCCCATTCTCGTTGCCTGGGCTAGAGAATGTCAACTCCTATTCTCAGTCTTTGCCTAATTAAAGTAACTCAGTAAAGACACGTCTGATCCTGTTTCCTCCCTGGACCCAGTTTACCCTAATGCACCACTTAAAGAGGTACTTGACTGCAACATCCATACACAATATTCAAGGCTTATTACATTGTGTGTGCACGTGTGTTTGTGTGTGTGTGACTCACATGCCACAGTACATGAGTGGAGGTCAGAGGGACAATTTGGGCATGTGGGTTCCAGAAATCAAATCCAGGTGTCAGGCTTGGTTGACGACCAGCTGAATAGTCTTAAGGGTCCAAAGTTAACACCTGTCACACTACTACTAGAGGCACCACTGGAGGGAAGGCCTGTTAGTTTGGAGCAACACCTGTTCCTTTAAACAGCTTCTTTCAGGCCCCACAGCTCCTTCTGGTGGGCAGAAAATAATTAGTGTAGAGGTCTCTAGGTGACCCCTGTTAGGCTTGCCTGCCCTCAGAGCTTTGACTCTTGGGATGTGTGCTCTGGGTGTACCCCCTTCTGAAAGGGACCCTGAAATGCTGGCTTTTCAGATAGGTTTGGCATATGCATGTGCAAATAGACTTTCTTAGAAATGGAGCTTCCTGCTTAAGTAGTTTCCATGAGGTGTGCAGAACTGCTGAGAGCCACGCTTCATGGACAGCTCCACAAGCAGATAATGAATGGCAAGACACCAGTGTCTCTGACCATCTTGGCTCAGGCTCTCTCCTGTTGTGGTGGATGCCACTGGCTCTGTCCTCTAAGGTAGCTTTGACAGTCCTTCTACTTAGACTGGATTAGACCATGAGCCCACCCCAGCCCAATCCCTGTGGCCAGCCCCGGGAACGTGCCACATGGTCACATGCTCCATCACTGAAGATGCTGGATAAGCACTCCTGAACACAGGCAGAGTACAGGGACGAGAGGATGTGCTCTGGTGCTAAGTACAGGGACAGGGACGAGCGGGTGCCCAGGACAACCACGTGTCTACTTCACCCTGGAGAGGATTCTGACTCAGCACAGAGGTAACAGTGATTCCATTTGGGATTTATTTTTGTTTTGCTTGGCTTTTAGGAGAGAGAAACAAACACTGGCAAAGATAGGTAAGCCCCAAACACTGCTCTGTACAGTGCGAATGGCGATCCTTGCTGTGGTATGGCTCAGTGGCTGGGTGCTTGCCTATTATGTGCAAGATTGTAGGTTCAATCTCCAAGGACTGCAAAAGATACTTTAAAACAAAATAACGATAATCATTTAAGAAGGGATTTCAAGATTTCTCTGTATGAAATCATTTAATCATTATTTCGCTTGCTCTGCATTCTCAAAGGACAGATGGAGCATGAACTGTCAACCGTGTCTAAGGACGTGGAAAGTGAGTTGGGTTTTGTTGTTATTGTTTTGTTTTTTAAATAGCTCACCAATGATATGAGGCAAAAAAAAAATGTCTATGGCATTGTGAGTAGAAGCAAGAATGACTTTAAACTCCCCGCTGACTACACCTTTGGAACAACTCGCAGCAAAGCCCATCTGCTTCCTCGGCTTCTTCAGGTGCTGTGACTGCCTAAGCGCTGATTCCAGTGTGTCTATCTATCCTTGCAGGTTGAGATCTAACACGGTGGGCTATGAATACACTGGTGTGGATTAGTTACCTTGGGGTGCATGTGGCCAGGAGCACAGATCTTTCCTAGAGTTAAGAGCACCAAGCATCCTTTACATCTTTTACAGTCTCTTCACACTTGCAAAGCCAAGGACCTTTATGTGGTTTGGAAGTCCATGACTGAGTTGGAAAAGGTCCCACCCCTTACTAGCCCAGGCAAGGGGGAGATGTTACCATCGGAGGGCAACTCAGATTTAGAGATGGCTGGAATATTTCAAGTATAATATAATCAAGCACTCAAATGCTATCAGTAACCTGCCACGGACCACCCCAGAAAGGCATGGGGGCCCCTGGAATGAGGGTCCTTGAAGCTAGGTGGGTAAGGATTCGGCGGTGACAAACAGAAACAAACACAGAGGCAGTTTGAATCTGAGTGTATTCTGCAGCTCTCAAGCAGGGGATTTTATACATTAAAAAACCAAACATTACATCTCTTAGGAACTGTATCCAGTGAGACAATCACAAATACCAACAAACATCATTTGGCACAGTAAAGCACAAAAATCATCCAAGCATTACAACTCTGAAACTATGTATTCAGTGAATCACAAACAGAACAGGCAACATCATTATAAATCATCAAAATATAAAATTGTAAAAGGATGTATTCAGTGGGGGCTGTCGTCCAAGGCTTGTGGCATATTTCCAGGAGCAGGTTAATACATCTTTAACAGTCAGTGCTTTTAACCACTGAACTAACTTTCCAGCCCCATGGTTATATTATTTAACATCTAGTACCTGAATTTTTATAATCTTCAATATAAATTGAAACTATTTTAATTCTTCCTAATTAAGGCTTTTTTTTTTTTTACCATATACCAAAATCCACCTCCAATGACACACATGTAGCCATATGAAATTTTATTGTTCGGAAAGTTTATACCATAATAGTTTTGTAAATGATTTAGAAAGTAAAGCTTTGGTTTCCCTGGGGATAAAATCATGTTAGTGGCCCCATCTCTAGGGATGGTTTCTCACCCATTATTCTCACTTAAGATCTTAACCTAGGCTACCAGGAACATGTAAATAAGAAAAGGAATAAGACAAAACAAAACAGATAGATTGCCATGAGAACTAAGGCTCAAAATTTTTTCTCCAGTGAAGAGTTCCTCAACCGGTTCCAGGAGGCCTCCCCGTTTTGAGGTCGATCACCTCAGTCTGTGGAACTTGTCACACAGATCCAACTGGAGGTGGTGTGGCAGTAACCAGCCAAGAGTTATGTGATTATCTGTGACAGGGGCCTGGGGCCAGCAGGTGGTGCCACAATGCAAAGAAACTGTGAGATGAGGAGGCAGAATGGGGAGGACACAGTGCACTGACAATAATCTGTCACCTACCTGGTACAGGACGTAGTACTCTAACAGCCACTGTCACCTACCTGGTACAGGTTCCAGTACCAATAATGTAAAACAAGTCCACATAGCACTTCAAGGACTAATCCTTTGAAATTCTTATTTTCATTACGAGCACCAACTTTCCCTTAGGTTTCCCTTTACGACATGGGATATGAACATATTTTAACCAGAGAAATATTTTAAGTGACTGCTGTACTCATGTTTCAACCACACCATTTATTCAGAATATTTTTTTCATTAAAAAAATTAGTTGTGCATAGTTACCAATCTGTCGAGATAAAAGAAAAAGACTCATTCTTAAATTTATGTGTTATGATCCTTGAAGCGTATGTAAAAAGAGGGACTTGAAGGATGCATCAATGTGTCACTGGTGTCACTTCCTTTTGAATCAGACCACCACTTGCATTAGTGCACTTCCTGTGTCATCCACTTTAGTGTATACAGGTGGTCATCTTAACGTGAAGCTTGGAGACTTAGAACAGCACACCCGTGGCTGTGGGTATGTCACCAAGAGGGCATGCCTCCAGGACGACACAGCACACCTGTGACTGTGGGCATGCCACCAGGAGCACAATTCGGGGTTACTTATTCTCAAGCAGGAACTCCAACCAATGCTTCTATATACTGAACAGATACTTAACAGAGTGGCAGAGATTCCTCCTAAATTCCAACAAAACGGACAGTACAAAGCCACTCTGAACCATGGGTTTTTGTCATCTACATTTATAAGCACATTGGTTCAGGAAAGATCGTTCAACGTTTAATATTCCTCCTCCCTGGGCAGAGGTAAAGCAGGCTCTCATTTGTGGTGGGACATGAGGCTAGCTCTCAGGTCAGTGTCTAGGTGACACTCTGGTCTCCGCTGGCCTCTATGCATCCAGTTCCCTTCTCCTACAAAGCATTCAGCCCAGAGTCTCTCCCTGGTGCCCATCCCCAGCTCGCAGGTCACACACACAGCGCTTAGCAAAGTGTGATGCTGAAAGAGCACATGGACGACACTGTGAGTGTCCCTGTGGGCCTGCATCACAGCTCCCTGGAATCTGTAGTAACACAGGCTCTCAGGCTCCACGTGGACCACTCGGGCAGCAGTGTGTGTGTGTGTGTGTGTGTGTGTGTGTGTGCTCTAGGTAGGCATGCTGCATACTGCCACCAGTCAGACAGGACTAGAGGTAGCAGGTTCAAAGCTCTGAAGGCAGGAGAATTCCTGGGTCCACTGTCCACACCAGGCCTCACCACTGTGGCTGGGGCGCTGCACACAGCAAGCGTTTCAAACATTTTTGAATTCCTGAAGAAGGTAAAGCCCATGGGTTTTAAAATATACTTTAAAAATGGCTCCTAAGACACTAAAGAGAACATGTATTATCTTAAATATGGTACTTTAAAAAGTATTGATTTGGAAAATGTATAAATTCAAAATCTACTTTAATAATGTTTTCCGTTTTGAAGGGTTTAGAAGTGACTAATTTAGGAATAAACAAGGAGACACAGAGCAGCGAAGCACCGAGTGCTGGCTAGCGTGTGGTCTTGGTTTGTAACAGCAAAAACATCTCTTAAAGCAAGCATCTAGTCCCAAGCATCTAGAGTTTGCTTTGTTTAGTGATGACAGTTACCCTTGCCACAAGATAGCCAACCTTCTGCAAAGTGTCACTGCAAGAAACAGTTTGAATCACCTGGGGTCACCTAAGGCTCCCGCTAGTACTGCATGCTTTAACATAGCCCCTCCTAAGCCCAGGAGCAGTTAGCTCGTGAGGTGCCAATCAAACCAGTGTGTGAGAGCAACGGTCAGTGCTCATGTTCTGGTAATGAGGGTCTCTCAGTGTGTGCACAAGTGTGCACAGCTGAGAAAGGGGCAGCCTGAGGGGGTACAGGCATCCTATACCATCCCAACCTTAACACTAGGAAGCTAAGTGCTTATCATGCTCAGATTGGGGGTTTTAGAAGTTCTACACACTAAAAACCCTGAGCTGGTTAAAAAGATGACAAGATAAATGCAGAATCTGATATAGTTTTTATTTAACTTGATAAATGTAGAATGGGATGGATTCGAGGCAAATTATGGATTAGTTTAGCCACAATACACAGTTCACATGCTTCTGATGGGCAGTTAGTTATCTTCAGTAACTACCACCTCCACACAGACACATCTGCAGAAATCCATGTACAGTTATCTTCAGTAACTACCCACCTCCACACAGACACATCTGCAGAAATCCATGTACAGATATAGTGATTTTCAACAACTCTATAATTTAGATTTTGTATTCGGACACACTTTGAATTTATCTACTTGATGCAGTGCCACAGGAGATAAAAATTCATGCAATGATTCTTGGGTTCTTTTTTTTTTAAAGTAAATCTATCATTTGATAATTCAATGCTATATAAAGAACATTGAATATCTAAAATAAAACAAATGCCAATTATATCATTAATTAATAATATATTTATTGTCTTGAAACCAAATAGGCCCAAGTTCCTTTTTGTCTTCTTTGAGTCAGCTGTCTAAATGCTTGTCCCTCTCAAACTTCCTACATAATGAAAACCAAGACATTTCATTTCTTCTTGGCAATTAACAAAGATGGCAGAAAGTTCAAATCAGGTGTGTTCTTGATACCTCAGAGTCAGAAAGGGCTTCTTCTTGGGCAGAAGGCTCATAATCACCTGTGTTCTCCGCTAATTCAACATCTAACTCATCATTGCTTTCTGCACTGTAATCAACTTCTTCAAGGAACCGAGGCTCATCTTCATCCAAAACGTAAGTGGTGGGGCTGCAGCCAAAGCACAGAACACACAAGGGTTCGTGAGAGCAAGGCTGACACACCACCTCACACACCAACCTTGACCTCAGTAACACAGAGCACACGGCTTCCTGAGAGCCAAGGCTTCGATGCACCACCTCACATATGCCAACCTCAGTAACACAGCGGTTTGTCCTAACTTGGAACTTCTGTCCGAGTGGACAAGGTGAGAGGGTTCTAACAGTTGAAAGCTGCCTGCTTCAGCAATAGGGAACTTGGAACTTCTGTCCGAGTAGACAAGGTGAGAGGGTTCTAATGGTTGAAAGATGCCTGCTTCCATAGTAGGGGCTGAAATGGTACTCTTTAGTGATCCTGCAAGTGTGCACCATTAGCAGAAGGGAAATGGATTCTCTTAATGGTTATTTCAAGGATTTCATCAGCACACACACTTAGAATTCATTTTAAAGTTCTATTTTAATCCCTGTAAATTAGGCAACAGGTAATTCCAATGGGCTGTGTGAGAAGCTGTGGTACCCACCCAGCATGGTGGAGGAACGAGTTAGAACCAGTTAAGTCTACAGAGTGATTAGCTGCTGTGAGATGGTCACAGTCACATCCCCACAGTGTCCGTGGATCCGGAGTGAGAGTGAAGCAGGATGAGTAGTCTACACCCGCCTCGTGGGACTGTTTCCCACTGGGATAGCGGGTGAGTGCTTGGTAAGGCTCCAAGTACCTGTAAGCTTTCCTTCACGCGGTGTATGAGGTGAGAACGCTCCTCCACTCCTGCTCTCAATGGGTGGGAACTGACACACTCACACCATGCAGACACTGAAGGAACAAGTCACACACTGAAGCCCTGAGCAAACCACCCTGAATTTCATATGTATGTTGGCTTATAGGCCACTTCTACAAAAAGATTTCTCAGAGATGAAGCAACTAATAGCAATAAAATCAGACAAAAGAGAAAAACATCTGTTCAAATAAGGAGAAACACAGGTCAGTCAGCTCTGGAGATGGAAGAACCCACAGCTGGGACAAATCCTAGGCCAGCGCTGGCTCCTCAGTTACAGTTCTGAGAGAAGAAGGTGGACCTCATCTGAGAAGCACTTTATTCCTCCAGTGAGCTTTCTCTTTGCGGGGAGAGGGGCTGCGAGCCATTTTCCTCTGACACAATTGACTTTCTCTTAGAAGTTCAGAGCATACACCTCATTTTATAGTCCAGATAAAGATACTGACTGGCTTAGAAAATGAGCAAGACTTAACAGACCTAACATTTACAAGGACAAATCCCAATCTTTACCATGAAATTTAAGTAAGTAGTTATTAATCTGATAGCTAGGTCTTACTGGGCAGAAAGACTGTTAAACAAGATTGATTGTTTTGGAAATAACTGTTACTATCTTTTTTCTTTTGAAATGTAGTAAGCCATTCCCTCGACTTCAGTGTTTAATCACATTCTCCCGAGAGAACCAAGTGACTCCTAAGAGGGTGAGACACAGAGGAAAGCAGACACCCTGTGGGCACCAGCCTGCTTAGTTCTGGTTGCAGATGTGAGGACAGGAGAGACGCTTGGCAGTGCTAGCAGACAAGGCTGGAGGGCAGAGGACAGGAGCCGCAGGGAGGTGAGGGCAGAGGCGCGTGGACAGGGGACGGTGCTCAGGAGCTAAAGCAGCCGGTTTAAGAAACTGGAAGAAAAGTGGCCAGAGCGATCCAGGTTGTTTGAAGGAGCCTCGGCTCAGAATAAGGATGTGTGTGTGAAGGCAGATTCCCAAGCTCATCAACTGGAACTTCAGAAAAGGTTTGAAGGGCAGCCTTCTTAAAGCTGTACCCCAATGAGAGACTGAACTAGAGGGGTGCTTGTGTAAGGCCATGCAGCCTATAAGACAGCAAGAACTTGGGAGCCTTAGATCGAAAGGGCAAGCTGTGGCATGGCACAGCGAGAGGCAGGCAAGGCTGCAGCAGAAGCAATCTCAGTCCTCGCAGGTCGTGGGTCGCACCTCCATTTGTCATGAACAAGCCTGGTATATTCACCACTAACTGCTCACAGTGACAGCGTCACCTGCTCTGTTAAGAGAACAGAAAGGGTAGGAAACGAGGCCACAGCGCTCGGGCAACACCCGTAGCCCTCGGTGGTTCCTGAGAATCCTCTCCTGGGCTCAGCCTCTGGAGTCCTTCCTTCTCACACTGGGGCAGGGCCACCAATGCTCACAGTGGGACATTATCAGGACTGAGTGTGCCAGGGAAGGCACACACAGGTGAGAAAGCAGAGAACAGAGATGTCTATGAACAAGGCATGGGGGAGGGAGGGAGAGAGGGAGGGAGGAAAGGTACACAACCCTCCATTCTGCACACAGCTAGCCCTTGCAGTATGAATCACACTGCCATTATTTCACTGGCCACCTCTGGCCCGCTTCTCTTCTCCCTGTGGCTGCTCAGTGGTGAGCATGCGCTCCTGTGCCTCAACATGCTCACCCACCAAGATGCTCCTGGTCCCAGCTCTCCCTCTGCACATGCCCTCTGAATGCGCTCACCCATTTTAATGTGCACTCATCTCTTCCAAACGCAAACACAGAGTCTGGCTTCCCAAGAGCCTCTTGTATACACATGGACTTGCCAGAGACATCACATGGCTAACTCACCCATACCACAAATACCGCATGTTGGGAACACATGGTTTTCCCCACTAAATCTCTTCTTCTGTATTCTGAACTCCATCCATTCAGAAAGTCACTCAACTCAGAATTCTCCAGAAGAAAGGCAGCCAGTCTCCAGACCATGTCAAACCCCACGTGTTCCGTGACAAGTTCTGACCACACTTGTTTTCTCCACACAAGGTGTATTTCTCACTTTCTCCCCGTCCCCCAGTGGCTCATGTTTCTTTCAAAAGTGCAGCTTGGCCTCACCCTCAGCTCTCTCAGACACCTTGGCATGTGTTTCCTCTCTGCACGCTTCCTCTGTGCCCTGCATAAACATTCCATCTGACTCCATGCCTGTTTTCTCAATACCAAAGGTCAAGAATGTGGCCTGCCTAGCTAAATACCTCCTGTGGCCCCAAAAAGACCTAGCAACACTTCTCAGCTGCCTCAGTAAATGCTGGCCAAACTCCGAATGAATGTAAGAATATGATGCTAGCATCCCACCTACAGCAGCCTCCCCTCTCAGACACCAACAGACACCTTACTGAAACAGCTACTTCCTTCCTGAGAATCAAGAGTCTAGCTGGGGCTTGTGCTGAGACCACTTCCTACTTCCATTCACAACAGTCATGAATAGAGGCCCCCATTTCCATAGGGCCCAGACTCTTCTCTTCAGAGGCCCCACTCTCTGGCCTGTCTCTGGCCATGTGGCAGGGAGCAGAGCCTGCTGTGCTGTTGTCTGTCTGCCTGCCAGGGTATCCTAACCCTTCTGCTCGATATTGCCAACACTCCACCTCAGTTCCCACTGAGCAGCCAGCGCCTCTCAACAGAAAGCAAGCAGGCTACCAGGACCGTGAGTGTTCCTCTCACCCCACCCCACTATTCCGCTTTACTGGAAAGGGTTTTGGGCACAAGGCCAATCACAGCAATTCATTTTCTTTTATTGAGATTCCGTATGTGCTCTGTGTACTTTATAACTTAGGAAGAGCCGTCACAGATATCACTTCACATACTCAAAACCACCTTTCCTTTCATAGGAATACTTGTGTGTCGTTCTGAAATCACTATTGTATAGAGACTTACATGCAAGCACATGCAAGCACATGCACACACAGAAGAGGAGGTAGGCTAAGCTACTATACAATACAGCTAACCAAAGAATATCTATTTGGAAAAAGAGAAAGGAATTGCTAATGTCTGACTGGCGGCAAGAGGCGTGAAGCTGTAGCTATTAAATGGCCCTGAGCCAGTCCTCCCAGGAGAGTACCGATGGCCAGGTCACTGTCATTGCGTCCTCACGGAGGCACAACACTGCAAGCAGAGTGAGTGTCACTTGTGCACTCAGAGGACATCAGGTGCAATGGAGACTGTGGGGTTTAGAGACCTTCGGTCAGAACCATCAAACCATGACCTTGGGCAGTTCTGAGCTACAATTGTACAATACGATCTAGCTCCGATTAGTCTCAGCAAATCACTCCACTTCTGTGATAACCAAACATAACAGAAACTCCAATGGGCAAACAGGGCACCCCAAAAGCCCCTGAGCAGTGGGCTGAGGGGAGTGCGCACAGCAGAGCTCACACTCATGGCTCATTGCAGTGAAAGGATACAAAGCAAGCTCAGCAAGGGGAAGTGCGGGGCCAAGTCCAGTGGGAGGCAGGGCAAGGCAGGCAGCTGCCAGGGGCAGGAGTCCTCAGAGCGCCAGCAAGTTCAAAGGACTGCAGGGAAAAGCTGGAGTTCAGAGCTGCCACGTGTCCTGAAAAAGGGAGTTGCAGAGAGGTGACCTCAGCATTCAGCAGTGTTCCCAGACATATTTGACAAACTTAAGTGACACAGTGCAAGGGGCTAAAAAGCCACACAGCAGCACCCCACACAGAGGGACAAGGAAGCCACAGAAATGCTTTGCTGGTTTCAAGGTGCCAAAGAGAAGAGGGGGATCCTGAGGTGTCCACAGTGACCCCTGGTGGGCTGCTCCTCTCAAAGTCTGGAGGGGCAAACCAGGAGTCAGCAAAACAACCTTCATATATTTTGTAATGTTATCTCAAGCCAACTTGTACTCCTTGAAGTCAAGAACAACAGACCCTCTCATCTTTATACCTGACACCTAGCTGTCACACAACTAGAGAAAAACCCAAGAGAAACAGCTCTAGTGTATTAGTTACCACATGGGAACTCTAACAAAACTGTGACCCAAAATAGATGACAAGATGGGGAATCTCAGCATCTGATTTCTATCTAAAAAAAAAAAAAAATCACATTAAATCTAGACTCAAACCATACAACGGACACTAGAGCTCAGGATTAGGTCTAAAACTCACATAGGTTGGCGCTGAGAAGAGATGGGAGCAGAAATAAGTAGATACTTTCAGGCTTCAACAGAGAGAGAAAGAAGGACCAGAAACAAAGATTAAGTATCCTGCAAGCTAACCCTGCACAAGAGCAGAGCACACGATAGAAGCAATGCACAAAAAGCTAATGGTTGTACACCTTCCAAAGTCAATGAGAGACTCAACGTACAGACTTATGAGAGCTGCAAACCTCACATGGGAGAAACAAGGAACAGCAACCCTCAAACTCACAGCAAAACCGCTAAGATCCTCAAACAAGAGAACCCAAGAGTATACACATGACCCTGGCCCATGACTTCTCAACAGAAGGAGCAAAGTGAGCAAATGTGGTAAATAAAATAATCTGCTTACAGCAGACACACAGAGGCACATAAACATGCACACACAAACAGATACACATAGATATGCACATACAGACAGACACATACACACTCACAGGCACACACAGGCACATACACACAGGCATACACAAGACATACAGGCATAGGTACAGACACACATACAAGCATTCACAGGCACTAGTGAGTGTGCACATGTGTGCACACACAACACACACCAACATAGTATGCACAGTTTAACAAAGCACTATATGATCCTAACATGGGACTCAACAGACAAGCCCAGCTGGGTGCACACTGTAAGGCAGTACTCAGAAGGGCTGCCATGAGTTTGAGTCCAGCCTGTGCTAGAGAAAGAAACCTTCTCTCAATAGGGAGCAAAGGCCAGGGATGGGGGTAGGGACCACTGAAGAATTAAGGAGTGAGTCCTAATGAGTAGTGGATGACTAAAGCAGCTATAACTTCAAGTACGAGCAGTTCCATTAAAATCTGTCACAACAGTAAAAAAGTAGGAAGGTTATAAAATGAATGTGCCCTACAGTCTCAGCACTCATAGTCTATGAGGAAGCAGACAGCAATTTACATTACATGGTAATAAACCAGGAGTCCATTATGCACTGATAAACCTCTAGGGTACCAATGAAAGAATAACAAAAGAAAATAGAACAAGATTATGCAGAGACAAAACTGGAATAACAAAAGATCATCTCCGAGATGAGGAAGTGACAAACAGGAAATAGCTCACAATACCAGGTGTGAGACACTAAAACTAAAACTCCCCAACGCTGTCAGTAACTCACTAAATGGAACAGAATGCGTGTATCATTGTATGAAGACAACAGACCAGCTTATAAAGCACACAGTTATGTCTGCAAACAGATTCACATCCTAAGTAGAACCCCACAGAGCTGAGACTGGGGAGCAGCCAAGGGGTGGTGTAGCTGCTGCAGACAGAGGGCAATTCAAAGTAGAAGGAATGCTTCCAGTAAGAGCCTTAAGCAGGCATTTCATGGCCAGTGAGAACCACACTTACAATACAATCTCAAAATAAAGCGCTGAGCAGCTCCAGACCACGCCCTGCTCACTGTCAGCTGCATTAGAACAACTCCATGCTCTGAGGTCTGGGCTCTAGGTCCCTTCACAGTGTCAGCAATTCTTACACTTCAAAACACAATTACCACTTCCTCTTCTTCGAGGGCCTGGTTACCAGCATAGAAAACACTTTTCCTTTAATAAGTCTTTTTTCTTTCAGCACCAAGATCCACTGGACCCAAATTAGTGTTTCTTTATGTTTAGCTAGCATTCTTCCTCCTCCTCCTCCTCCTCCTCCTCCTCCTTCTCTTCTTCTTCTTCCTCCCCCTCCTTTTCTTCTTCTCTTCCTTCTAAAGATTTATTTTATTATTATATCTAAGTACATTGTAGCTGTACCAGAAGAGGGCGTCAGATCTCATTACAAATGGTTGTGAGCCACCATGTGGTTGCTGGGATTTGAACTCAGAACCTCTGGAAGAGCAGTCAGTGCTCTTAACCACTGAGCCGTCTCTCCAGCCCTAGCTGTCATTTCTTTACCAATCTTCACTTATTATGGTGGTTTGAATATGCTTGGTACATGGAAAGTACTAATATTAGGAGGTGTGGCCTTACTGGAGGTGGTGTGGCCTTCCTGGAGAAAGTGTGTCACTGTGAGGTGGGTTTTAGAGGTCTCCTCCTGAGCTCAGAGTCCACCCAGTGTGGAATGAGACCCTCATCCTAGCTGTCTGCAAAAAGGAACCTTCTCCTGGCTGCCTTGGGATCAAGATGGAACTCTCAGCTCCTCTCTAGCGCCATGCCTGCCTGCACACTGCACACCATGATGATGATGGACTGAAGCTCTGAAACTGTAAGCCAGCCTCAATTAAAGTTTGCCTTTATAAGAGTTGATTTGTTCATGGTGTCTCTTCACAGCAACAGAAACCCTAGCTAACTATCTTCTGCCAACCCCTAGCCTAAAACTTAACAATATGCCTAAATGATTGTAGGCCATTTTAATTGCCTCAAAGCGTGCATTCAATATGTGTGCACACATATAATAATGTATGTATGCAGACGTGCATGCCGGTGTGTACAGTTGTATGCCATGTGTCTTTCTCAACTACACTGACTGAGCTAGGCTGGACGGCCACATGAGCTAGCTTCCAGTATCCTCTCTCTGTTGCCCACATTGGGGTTACAGGCACATGCCAGCAAGCCTGGCTCTGTGTGAGCACTGGAAACCTGGACTCAGGCCTCGGGCTTGCCGAGAAAGGACTTCACCAACTGAGGATCTACCCAGCCTGGGGTTTTAACAGCTGTTTTAATAGGTCTTCCACAGGCCTTGTAACTAGTGTATAACCTCACAAATGTAACTGATTCTTGCAACACCTAGGAGCTCCCTGAAATAACCTCTGCACATCCTCTGCCCTTACCACAGGGTGACCACAGCACTGTCTACCAGGACTTACAATTGGCACTAAATCTAAGGGCTCATCAACAGAACACAATGAACAGGGAAAAGCAATACAGCCAGGCACCGACATCACAAGAATTCTTCCCCCAGGAGGTATTGGAACATAAGGAGGAAAAGGCAGGCAGAGAGAGGGAGCTCAAATAAGCTGTACATTAGATTCCAGGTGATTCTGATGGCATTTAAATTGTGTCTGTGTATGTGCACACGTATATATGGGTATCCACCTATGCAAACACCTGAATACAGAGTTTTGCCTAAGAGAACTTAAGAACAGTGATGACAAAGAAGTGATATGTAGAACTAGTACTAAACATCCATACAGATGTTACTTTAAACCACAAGTCATCAGCTCAGCCTGGAAACTGGCCAATTCCAACCTCATGAAAAACTACACACAAAGACTGGCCTTAGGTCCTGCTACTGGGGGGCGGGGAGGCTCAAGAAGAGTGCATGCAGAGAAGCATGCAAGAGTGGGGGAGGGCAGAGAAGAGTGTGCATGCACAGAAGCATGCAAGAGTAGGGAGGGGGCAACATAATTCTGAGCCCAAGACAAACTAATGGCAGCTGTAATTAAAGTCCAACTAAACTTTAAATTACTCGTCTAACACACACATATTTTTAAAATGTTAAGTTAGAAGTTTGATGAGAAAGAGGACACAGGCATAGCTGTAAAGCAATCCCAATGAAAAACTCAATTACTAACAGAGGAAAACTACATTTGCAATGGGGAACCTTAGGAAACATCTTAACAGGTGACCAGTGGAAAGGTTCTGAAACTCGGAGTCAGATGCCCAATGACCAATGCCGCTTGCTCGGCACCCCTGGCGCTCCTGCCTAACAAGAATGATCTACGTTCACTCAGAGACGGAGGCAAACTCAGACTGATGACCTGCAAACCACACAAGAGTTAGGGTACGAGAGTCAAAGGAAAGAAGTCAGAAGCTTGGGGAAAAACTGGGCCAGAGAGAAGAATGGTGGCCTGGGTAAAGAAGCGGCTGATTATTTAATAGTTTAACTCAATAAACAGAAGAAAAGAACGGTGAAAATCCACAGCAAAACCACCCCATCTCAACTGCAGACTGCTGGGCACTTTTACAGACATAGCAGTGAGAATAAGATATGCTCAACCTGTACTTCAAGAAAGTCTGAGACCGCATGATCTCCCCAAGATACCAAAATAAAGCAAACAGACTTAGAAAAGAAAACAGAATGAAATGCAATTTTAGATGCTAACTGTGGTATGGCAGCACTCAGCAGTACAATTCTTCTGAACAGACACTTTTCAAAATATTTCCTTCTTCCTTTTGAGAGTCAGAGCCTGCTGGAGGGAAGGGCTAGTGGCCACCATGTGTAGATCACTAATAACCAAGGCTGGTCCACTGCACTGTCTGAGTGAGCCCAGCAACCTCCTTTCATGGACTGTGGTAAGTAACACTGAGTTCAAGTCCATGTCTGACCTTCAAGGAAGCTGACCCCAGTCCACACTGATCAGCACTGAGCACATGGAGGTCAGAGGAGCTCAGGAGCCTCTCAGCTACCCTGAGCACAGCTCTAGGAGCTGCACACAGGCTGTTCAGGCTTGCAGACAACCGCTTTCCCCACTGGCCATCCCGCCTGTCCAAGAGCATCACTGTGACCTCTACATTTGCCTGCACTGTGGTTTGGCTGCCAGTGAACACCACATCCACAGAGCCCCAGTGTCTGTCTCACAGTGTGGAACCTGCCGCCATGATCCACAGCACAGAATGCTGCTAAGTTAACACAGCAACAAACTGACACCCAACAACTCAAGTCATCAAGGGCCAAAACACAGGACTATTCTTCACTGACACTCCACAAAACAGAATGCCAAGTCTGGCAGAATAACTAAGGAATCTAACACTACAATGTTTAAACAGACAAATGGTTCAAATGTCATGCACAATGTATTTTAAAAGAAAATACTATTTAGCACACATTTGAAGGAATAAATTGTCAAACATGCTAAATTCAACTGTTTCCAATATATAATCAGGTTACTGAAAAGCCATCTGATGTATGTATACTGCAACAAAACAAAATGTCTTTTGAAATAAAAACATAATTCCAAGTCTTCTTAATTTAGATATCTAAATGTACTATTTCAACACTGCTAGTTTTTGTGTTTTTGGTTAAAAGTAAATTATTACAGTTACTAAGGTTGAAAGCAGAAGGTTCTCTCTTTCCAGTGCTATTTGAGCATCAGACACTACAATTAGAAACAAGTATTAGGCAGGTAACCCTACGCACACTAACTGTAAATGTGCTCTTCGCTCTCAGGAGCGCTGTCCCCGCCTGTGACTATGTGCATGAGGTCTTACTAACAGAAAGCACCTAAGGAAAAGAGAAAGAAAGAAAAGAAGAGTGTCCCACCTAGTCACTTTACAGCTTGATTCAATTAAGTCATTTTCAAAGTCAAGCAGGTTGGAGGGCAGATTATATTCCAATGAAGAAGTCAGTCGTTTCAAACGCAATAAACCAACACAAAATTTTGCTCCCATCTCTTCCAATTCTCGAGTCCCAATCTGTAAACCCTAGAAATAAAGTAAAACACAGACTCTCAGAACCTTTGCTGTCCTCGGATGCAGCGTATTACAGTCCTAGCCAAGGAAATAATAATGACATTTACAAGAGTAAGACACAGCTATGGCGGTAGGGACACTGGGAAGGTCCTGGTGACATGAGTGACTCTGGATAATAATAGGCTGGCCTAAAGGACAGTAACTCTCTGCTGTTCTCTGGTGGTGTTTGTTTCTAGACAGGGTCTTGCCATGTACCCCTAACTGGCCTTCCTCACACACACATGCTATGCACTACAATCCCTGGCTCTCGCAGAGCATCCTGAAGCGCAGGTTCGGTTCTGGCTTCTGAGGAAGACTCACTCCTGAATGTGTAGTGAAACCCCTACTCCTACTCACTATGACGCAAGTCCCTTTTCACCGACAATCTCAGGGGATAAAATGAGTGAGCTTGGAGTTTTCTGACTAAATCCCTCTTGCCCATGTGTCAGTGCTGATGCACAAGCATTCAGAGTCGGAACTCTGCATCTCTGAACAGTACCTCAGACACTCATGCACAGCACTCCAGTGAGGAAAGAGATGAGAGCACCTCAGCCTGTGTCCATTCAACTCCGGCCCCTTAAACTGCTTCTCAAGTATGCACCATAAGGTCATCAGACATTAAATGTCACCATAAAACCACAAATATTGATTGTGAACTACATGGGTTATCATTTATTTTCCAGATACAAAAATGAACCACTAAAACAACTGAAGGCCTTACACCATCAAAGCTGTAGGTGCGAATGACATCAGAGCAGAGCAAGAACAGACTCCAGGATGACTCCTGACCCATACATTATGATTCACAACAGTAGCAAAGCTATAGTTATAAAGTAGCAACAAAATAATTTATGGTTGGGGGTCATACAACACAAGGAACTCTATTAAAAGGCTGCAGCATTAGGAAGGCTGAGAAGTACTATAATGGAAGGAGATGCCCCACATACATACAAACACGGGCATGCATCCCTCACTCCCACCGGAAACCTCACTGGTAACTCCGTGGCATTCAATCCTGCTACTTATGTTATGCGTCCAGCTCAGTAAGAAAGATGCACATTTAAGGACTACTTCAAAGTCAGGAGAGCACATCCCAGAGGAATCATCAGGTGTCTTTACAGCTAAACTCCTGTGGCTGAAGAGAGGGCTCTGTGCTTACGAGCGCTCTGTGCTCTTGCAGAGGGCAGTGTTCTGTTCCCTGCACTTACATGGCACAGCTGACAACTGAGGGGCAGTGCAGCTCTAGAGCCTCCTTGGCATTGCACTCAAGAGCACACACTCACAAACACTCTAAGTTTGAACAGATAAACACCCCCAGGGTTTACCTTGTATCTACCCTGATCGCAGCCACATAAAGTACTCTCCATGGTGTAGCTCCTCTGAACTCCAATTTCCCGCCACACAACAACCCGAGCTGTGGATTCTTTAGATTTTTCGACCACAAAGCTACAACTGCTCATGCAAAATGCCGGAGCAATGTGGCTCAGTATCTTAGGCAAAGTCTGTAAAAATAAAATAGTAAGCCAGAGGTTATTAATCGAAACACTGCTTTAAGCAATGTACAAAGTATTTATAAGCATTTACAAAAAGCCTGGTTACAAAGATAAAGAAGGCAGCTAAAGAGATGGCTTTGCTGCTAGGAGTGCCTGCTGCTCATGCAGGAGCCCGGAGTTCACGTCCTAGACCCACATTGGCTGTTGTCAGTTAAGTGGAGTGCCAGAGGACCCTACACTCTCTGCTGGTTCCCATGGGAACACACATGCACAAGTACAAACTCACACACAGACACACACATACAGAGTTACACAAAGCAAATAATATACAAGCACATAAAATATGAAGAAAAACATGCTTCAAATTTAAAAACAAATTAGCCCAGGAAAGGCTAGCTGATTTAACATGAAATGTCAATGACCTCTAGATTGACAGACAGAAGACAGGCAGAGCTAGCACAAGCAATGAAATCATAACCAAAGCAGGAACAATGTTTTTCTAACTTAAAATTATTCTCAAGTTTACCTGAAAATATAAACATGTGAACAAACCCTGAAAAACTGTCACACACAGACAAAAAAGTCTATGTCTGGAGAACCAATCCCACAGATGCCAATGTGGCCTAAATGTGGCCCATATATCTGCTGTGACCCAGACAAGGACAGAATGCAGGAAACACACTGCACTCTGCAAAGAGGGTTCAGGAGCAGAACCAAAGCAGAACAACTCCTAGACAGGACAGATGATCATCAACAACACTGGCTCAGCTGCTCATCAGGGACAATGACCTGGAGCTGCTCTTCATTGGTTGACTTAAACATAGAAGCAACTTTAAAACTCAACAGGGCTGAGGATGCAGTTCAGGAGTCCAGCACCTGTTTATCATGCAAGAGGCCCTGAGTTCTAACCCAGTGCCATCAAAAAGAGAAAAACAACAACAACAGTTTTAAATAGTTCAAAACAGAAAAAAATAGAAAATCTGTTATGCATATGAGTTCTTATTTTTAAAACAGTAATAACTGATGAACAGTATAAGGGCCAGAAACATAAACAATAGCATTTCCAGAGGACAGTGTAGTGAGTAAACATGGAAACACACTCACTTCTGTCACTACAGGAGTTAACAGGACCAGGCTGTTTCCTCAGGACAGACGGGGGGTGTGCACACACAGAGATGCTGCAGGAAAGAGGGTGTGCACACAAGAGATGCAGCAGGACTGAAAGAGTGTGCACACAGAGATGCAGCAGGACAGACAGAGGGTGTGCACACACAGAGATGCTGCAGGACAGACAGAGGGTGTACACACAGAGATGCAGCAGGACTGAGAGAGTGTGCACACAGAGATGCAGCAGGACTGACAGAGTGTGCACACAAAGAGATGCAGCAGGACAGATGGAGGGTGTGCACACACAGAGATGCAGCAGGACAGACAGAGGGTGTGCACACACAAAGATGCAGCAGGACAGACAGAGGGTGTGCACACACAGAGATGCAGCAGGACTGAGTGTGCACACAGAGATGCAGCAGGACTGACAGAGGGTGTGCACACAGAGATGCAGCAGGACAGACAGAGGGTGTGCACACACAGAGATGCAGCAGGACTGACAGGGTGTGCACACACAGAGATGCAGCAGGACTGACAGAGTGTACACACAGAGATGCAGCAGGACTGAGAGAGTGTGCACACAGAGATGCAGCAGGACAGACGGAGGGTGTGCACACACAGAGATGCTGCAGGACAGACAGAGGGTGTGCACACAGAGATGCAGCAGGACTGAGAGAGTGTGCACACAGAGATGCAGCAGGACTGACAGAGGGTGTGCACACAGAGATGCAGCAGGACTGAGAGAATGTGCACACAGAGATGCAGCAGGACTGACAGAGGGTGTGCACACACAGAGATGCAGCAGGACAGACAGAGTGTGCACACAGAGATGCAGCAGGACAGACAGAAGGTGTGCACACACAGAGATGCAGCAGGACAGACAGAGGGTATGCAAAGACAGCTGCACCACTCATGGCATTTTGAGCATCAACTGGCTTCACCTATATTGTGGAGAGTTTGGCAACACTATTCAAATGACCACCAACAAGAGACTACTCAACAAATACAGGTAGACGTTCTGATACGGTAAAACTAAGATGCACAGCGTTTTGTTAAACCGATAAAAATAATGAAGATAAACTTAAGTATGATTACTTGAAAAGATGGTCAACAGACATCAAGTTGCTATGCAGTGAAAGGAGGGTGGAGAAGTGGCCCCATGGTTAAGAGTGTGTCCTGCCTCTGCAGAACTTGTGCTTGGTCTCGGCACCTGCATGGGGGCTCATAATAGGCTATGAGCTGTCTCTCCAGTCCCAGGAAGATTGTCTCAGGACTTCATATTCTGAAGAAGAAGGCAGCATAAGGAAATGAATCCAAGAGAAACTGCCTGTACTACCAGTGAAGGGAAGCTGCAGAATACATGCTGTCTGATGTATCAGCGTGCAGCGTACAGCGAGCCGTCGTCAGTCATGGCCTGCAGATGGCTCAGTTATATTAGAGTAGGCCACATTAAGTAAATGTGTCCGTGCAACTCAGGGTTTTCCAGAGACCCAGTAGCTTCTTCTAGCATCTACTGGCACTTTAGACACGCATAAACTCTCACAGGTACACACACACATATACAGATAAATAAAATTATAATAATTCCTAAGTTAAACAGAAGAAATATAGTGTGAATATGAAATCTGCATTCAGCTTAAGTGACTAAGAAGTCTCACAATACCAAAATATTTTCATAGTAAAGGGATATTAAAATGAGGGGACATTACAGTAAAGGGCCGCTGTCTTGGCATTTGATACTAGCACATGGAAAGGCCCTGCCCATACTCCTCTGCAGCCTCTTGCTAGTCACTTTCAAACACTGTTTCCAAAGTTCTAAAGTAAGTATTCCCTATTTCACCTCTACCCCTGAGTTGCACGGACACATTTACTTAATGTGGCCTACTCTAATATAACTGAGCCATCTGCAGGCCATGACTGACAGCTCGCTGCTCGCTGCTCGCTGCACGCTGATACATCAGACAGCATGTATTCTGCAGCTTCCCTTCACTGGTAGTACAGGCAGTTCTCTTGGATTCATTTCCTTATGCTGCCTTCTCCTTCAGAATATGAAGTCCTAGACAATCGTCCAGGGGCTGGAGAGACAGCTCAACAGTTAAGAGCACTTCCCGTGCTTTCGGAGGACCTGGCTTTAGTTCCCAGAACCCATCCAGCAGCTCCCAGTTGTCTGGACCTCCAGTTGCAGGGCTTCTGCTGTCCTCCTTCTCGGCCTCTGCAGGCACTGCACACAGACGGTGCACAGACACAGCTGCAGGTACAACGACCACGCATAAATCTTTCAAAAATATTTTTAAAACATTATTGCCCAGTAGCCTCCTGGACAGGTAATTTATGAGGCAGATATTGGATACTTTCAGTATCTAGCCCCATCTTACTTCACATTCACTTAGAGCTAAGAGGGAATATGCATTTTAATATGTAACCCTTTTTAGAAGGATCATAAAACTTACAGCAATCTCTCCTGAGAGAATTAGTAATTTCCTACAGGCAACCAATCATCTACTTGGAGCCAGCAGACATGTGAGGGAAAAATTCTTAATCCCAACTGCAATTAGATTCAGAAGTATTAGGGCTAAAACTAATAAAATATCCCACCTATGTAAAGAAATTTTATTAAGAAAATAAGACACAACCAAATAGACAAACAAAGGTCATGGATACAAATGCTCTTAAGCATTCTCAGATTTAATTTAGATTCAACACTGATTCAAACCTCAACAGTAATCTACAAATGAATACCCTAGAATGCACAAGGGAGAGAGACAGAACAGAAAAACAAAAGATCCACAAACAACAAAAACCTACCCAGTAAAAAGTTTTTAAGGAATAAGAGAAAAGTTGTCAGAATTCATGATAATTAAAGTGATGTGGCCCAGAGAACGAAAGTCAACTGCCTGCAGGGACTGAAACCCCACCCCACCCCAGCTCACGGAACACAGAGTACACACACACACAACTGGTATCCATGGGCAAAAGAAAGTTACATGCCTAATCCCAAACACAAAACCACATCCAGACAGAGAGCAAAGGTCAACATGAAAGCAAACCTTGAAGCTAAAGCTCTGAGACAGAGACGGGAAGATGTAAATGTCACGTCTGACCAAGTCGCATGGACTAACGTTTTGTATGGCTTACATGCACTGCAAATTCAAATGCCCGTGAGCTAAGTGCAGTAATTACCCTGTATCCCATGTCTTCCACAATATCACAGGAAGCCGCGTTGTCATGGGTGTGCCACACCGTCTCTTTGATGCTGCAGCCGTACATGAATACATTCTTTTTTCGAGAATGGCCATGGTAATCACAATAAACCTTAAAGAGATCAGATGTTTGAACAATTAAAGTCTTGGGCCTACATATAGCACATCTCAGAAGACACACTCTGGCCCAGCATGTTCACACACACAGTCAGCAAGCTGAGTGAAGGCAGCCGCACACTTGAGTTCTAAATCATTTGGTTTTACTCCATGTCTAAAATAATTTTTCCCATAAGCAGTTATGGGTTTTCGCACTCAAGGTTGTAAAAGAATGCTTTGCTGTAGTTTGTACTTTAGTAACTTTAGGATAAATTAAAACAAACCTCAGTTGCCAAAATAAAATTTTGAATCTTCACATTCATATATTACCAAATAAATGCAGTTAATATCAAGCCAACTGAGCTGTCTCTTTTAGTCATTTCATTTAAAAGACCCATCAATTTAATAAGAAATAAAACCCCACTTGGGGAAGGATTTATAGTTAATGCTCGAATTGATAAATCCTCAAGGTGTCGCTTAACCCGGGAACGCTACAATTCTTTATCTCCTACTCAACACTTACAATGAATGTGATCCTACCTCAGCTGTACAGACACAGTCATTACACCCTCAAACGGCTGTTAAAATATTTAACTAATGTAAACGAACATGAAAATGCTTTCATGAGGAAAAATTCACAAAACTTTTAAATAAACTCTTAAGAGCATCACCTTTAGAAATGAAAACCAACATGCTAATTCTACTCCCCCTCTCCCTCTCTGGAATGCACTATTAGATAGCTCAGACACTGATACAGAAAGAGGAGCATTCTAATCAAAACTGGTGAGGACAGACACTGTGTGAAGCCCCGTGGCAGTGCCACAGCAGCCTGGCTGTGTCTGCGCTGTACCCTGGGCTTGAGTCTCACAGGAACATACATACTCTGGGGTGAAATAGGCAACATACCACTGCCGCCTTTCTGCTGGCCACACAGTAGGTTAAAGCCTGAAGAACAGGACCTACCATTAATACTCATAAATAAAAAGTAAAATGTTCATACAAATTCTAAGCAACAGGAATAAATCATTAACTTAACACTATAGTCATTATAAAAGATAACAGAAAAGATTTTGAAATTAACAGCTGGCTTTTATAATCAGAAAATAACATATAAGGTACTAAATCACAGGATTCCAGGAAGATTAAGACTAGAGGCTACCTATGTGTGAGCCCATAAGAGACAGAGACAGCATCCCACAGAGATGCCTCTGGAAATCTACAAAGTATGTGAGGGGAAGGGCACTGGAAAGACCAGGAAGAAAGGTGAGAAGCAGAAGGCAGAGAAAGACTCAGTCAGGAAACGGTCCCTGGCAGGCTGAGGGCGCAGAAGTGTCCTGCCCTTGGGGTATGCCCATGGCCCTCAACCCTCAACTCTAGTCATGGGTTTTGTAAGATGCTGATTCCTTTGTCAAACAGGTCAGTGGTGCCTAGAAATCACATGTCACAACATGAGATCCAGAGGGTAGCAGCTAAAGCCTCCTAAGGCCAAATCTGACTTTTAAAACTAAGCTACCCCTGGACCTGAGACCAACAACTAGCCACAAGTGAGGAAGCAGAGAAGATGTGTGGACAGGAGGGAGAATGGATGGCTGAAGGGGACAGGCAGCAGGCAGCAGAGGCCAGGAGCAGACTGGCAAGTGCATACACAAGGAGAGAGGGCAGCACAGTCAGTGCCCAGAAGCACAGCATCAACTGAGAATAACCTGGCATTTGATAGCTCTGAGTCCCGGGACAGCAAGTGCAGCCAGGCTGTGCTGCTCAGTGATAGAAAGTTGGAGACGTTCCAGGGAGTACTTCCTGGCTACAGCAGCAGCCCTTGGCAGCGTGGGTAGTACTCAGAAGTCCTCAAAGTCTGAGGGCACAGGTCCCAGTGCTGTGACTGATCCACACATTCCTGAGGCATTTAAAAGATACTCCTGAACTAAAACAGCCACCACCATCGCCTCCCACCCCCCAAAAACCAACAGGATTTGGAAGCCTCAGCAGGCTGAGAGCCTTCCCTTCCGCAGATGCAAAGCTAAATGTTGCGAGCAGCGGCCCCTGGTTCAACAAGAAGGAACACTGCCACAGCGAGGATAGCTCTAGGGGCCAGCATTCATCTAATACAGACGCAACAGCAGCGAAAACCACATGAAAAGACAGGCGTGTACTGTTCAACTTCTGCTTCTACTCACGGACCTGGCAGTCTGCAGTTTGTAAGAACACAGGCACAAGTGGCTCCAAAAGCAGCAATTCTTACTCCTGTCATCTTCCTTTTGCCTTCTTGTAAGCCTTGCCCTTCTATGTACCCAGGAGCAGCAACACTCACATACTCCACTATATGTACCCAGGAGCAACACACACACATTCACTGTATGTACCCAGGAATGGCATGCACACACTTCACTGTATGTACACAGGAATGGCACGCACACAGTCCACTACCTTTAACTGTTTCACTGCTGATCCCCATCCATGGGCCCTCCCGTCTGGCTTCTCCCCACTCTCCTCTGCCATCCTTTCCCTATACTCTGCAGCACTGACTTCAACTCTGTATTTCCTATTGCTTCTTATACTTATCTACTTTTGATTTTTAAATCTCCTGTAATTGAGAAGCCCCCTCCTGTTTCCTTTATCTTTCTAATCTCTTGCTAATTTCTACTCTCAGCCTATTTCTTGTCTTTAACCTCTTTGCCCACCTGTCTCCTCCTATTCCATTCATTTACTATTTCCACACTTATACTAAATAATTTCTTACTGTATGTTGTTACCAAGATGGCAACTGGCTTTTGTCTCCATGGGTGAGATTTAGCCTTCAAGGGTAAAATGCTCAATAAAGGATCCCCACCCTGGAAACCAGAAGATACATCCAAACCAACAGATCTCCAAGTGCAACAGAGAAACCCGTCTAGAAAACACCTGCAACAGGACTCCTCAAAAAAATCACAGCTCCTGCATGCCTGAGTTCAAAGATACTGGAATACACAGAATGTCGATCGAAGATTCCAACTGCTAGTAAGGTGAACACAGGCATAAAAGAGGGCACCAACACCAGGTAAGTTCAGCTTGTTACCCAGAGAAGAACGCCAGCCACACAGAGGACAGTGAGCCAGACCACTGAGAAAACCAGCAACATGCCTGAGAAAGTCAGCCAGAAAACTGAGATTTAGGGAAAATGCTATGTTAAAAATGAAAGGCTCAGTGACTCACCCACAACAAGCCATGAACATAGAAGGGCAAGGCTTACAAGAAGGCAAAAGGAAGATGACAAGTAAGGGGGTGTGGAGGATGGAGGGCAAAGCTATGTTCAAGCTACAACAGGACAAAGATCAGTATGAGCTCAACTCATCAAAATTGGGTACACATGATCATGGCACTAGGTCTGCAGGGGATGGAAGGAGCGGACACAAACACCCAGGCATAAAGAATCTTTCCAATGCAATCAGAGTGGAAAATCCCCAAACTTTGGGAAATCAACTTTCAAACACAGGAGACATTTGGAGTCCCAAAGACTCCTGAGCAGAGAACTTCCCCAATACTTACTATAGTCAATCACTGACAATGCAGTGCAGTCACAATGGTAAGAGCAGCAAGGAAAGTATCTGCTCACTTCACAGACAGAAACGCTGGAAGAACAGCCCATCTCACCAGCAACCCTGCGGGACATTTGAAACCCTGAAAGCGACTGCCAAGCAAGACTGCTCTATGCAGAAAAGCTACCTTTGTTAAAGTGAGGGGCAAATAAAGATGTTTGTAACAAGCACAAACTAAAGCAGCTCATGACCACCAAGACGACACAAGAGAACACTATACAGAGGAAAAAGACAGTGCCGCAATCATGAGAACACAGAAGAGGGCACTACATGGCAGGAGAGATGAGGAAGTCTTATTTCCACAGTAACCAGCCAGCTCCACACGCCAGAAGAGTACAGAAGAAATATTAATCCAAACAACCGGGGGAAAGACAGCAAAATTACAGCAACTAATAAAATATCTCATTAATAGCCTTAGATGTAAATGCCCTCAGCCCACCAAGACAGAGGGAGAGCAGCTGGCAGGGTCAAAAGAGATGGAAGACAGACAACACTGTCCATTCCAATGAAAAAAGAATCCTATTCAAGCTAGAAAACCTAGAAGAAATGGACACATTCTGTGACACATATGACCTAGCAAAATTACACTGAGAAGACACAAACAACTTAAACAGAATGAAATAGTAATTTAAAAGATATATCGCAACATAGACTGGATAGTTCACTGCCGATTCAACCAAACCTTTACAGAAGAACTCATACAATCTTCTAAAACAAAGGGCAGCATAGATCCAACGTCGTCCTGGAAACCCAGCACCACCACCACACCAAAACAGGCCATGGCATGACAAACAGGTACCAACTCCTGGAGGAGTTTCCCAGATTAGCACACTTGCAAAAATGGTCAATAAAGCCCTTACAAAACAAATTCAAGACCACGTTATGATCAGCCATCATGAATGAGCTGGTCTCGCCCTGTGCAGGTTGGCTAGATGCACACGAGTGAGTAAGCGTCATACAACACATAGATGACTTGGGGACAGAAACTGCACAGACAGAGCCTTCAGCAGCCCAAACTCCTTTCACAAAGAGTCTACAGAAACTAGGAATAGCAACACCATTAGGCTACATAAAACAAGCCTGCAATCAAGATTACACTAAACAGGGGAGACGGACGGAGAGCATTTCCTCCCAAATCTGGAACAAGGCAAGGGTGCCCACTCTCCAACAGTGCTCAGGGCTTTAGTGGAAACAATAAAAAAGGAGAAACAGCACACGAGTAGGAAAAGAAGTCAAAATGTTCCTATTTACAAAAGTAAAAACCAGAAACACTCCCCAGTACTTGTAGGATCCCAAAGCATACTAGAAACCTCTTCTGACTTATGGCTGTCACAAAGTCAATGCACACAAAGCCAGCACAGGAGTCAGCAGCAGATCCGAGTGTCAATGAAGAATTTGCCCAGAGAATCAGAAGGAAACAACCCCAATAAATAAATGCCTGGGAACAAACCTGACCAAGGAGATGAACGCCTCTACATGAACATTTGTGAGACCTTGAAAAAGTGAAAGAAGACACGGGGAGATGGGTGGACGTCCATGTCAAAGCTGACAGAGTCTACACTGTGAGATGCATGGACATCTATGTTACGGCTGACAGAGTCCACACTGTGTGAGTGAACACAACACCAAGTGTAATCTACAGGCTCAATGCACTCCCAGTCTTCAGAGAAACAAGATCAACCCTAAAATTCATATGGAAACACAAAATGACTCTGAACAGACAAGCCAATCCTTAGCAGAAAAGCAAAGCTGGAGGCACAGATCTATGGAAACAAATGCAGTGTGAAACAGGCATAAATACAGGCCTGAAAACGAGAACTGAAGACTCCAAACATGTACAGTTACAACCACAGGCAAAAACACACACTGGAGAAGAGACAGCTGTCATGGTTTGCATGAGAACAGTCCCCATAGGCTAAAAGAGTAGAATACTTGGTCCCCAGTTGGTAGAACTGTTTGGGAAATATTAAGCGGTGTGGCCTTATTGAAGGAGGTGAGCTTTGAGGTTTCAAAAGTCCACACCATTTCCAGTTAGTGCTCTGCCTAATGACTGTGTCCCCATGATCTCTCAGTCAGCGCTCCAGCGCCATGCCTGCCTGCCTGCCTACCTGCTGTAACAATCTCCATGCCCCATATAAACTATCTTCTAAAATGGTCTGGATCATGATGTTATTACAGCAATAGACAAGTAGCCAAAACAAGAGCCTTCTTTTTTTTTTTTTTTTTTTTTTTTTTTTTTTTTTTTTGGTTTTTCGAGACAGGGTTTCTCTTTATAGCTCTGGCTGTCCTGGAGCTCACTTTGTAGACCAGGCTGGCCTCGAACTCAGAAATCCGCCTGCCTCTGCCTCCCGAGTGCTGGGATTAAAGGCGTGCGCCACCACGCCCGGCAACAAGAGCCTTCTTAACAATGGTCTGGAGAACCTGGCTCCCCAGGTTCTCCAGACATCTGCATCTCACAGCTGGCACAGAATCCATCAAATGCATCAGAGATCTGAAGCTTTTGAGATACTAGAGGAAAGCAGCTCAAGAAGCAGGGATAGGCAAGGCTCTTCCAAAGAGAACTCAAGTAGCACAGGATATAATTCCAATTAGCGAGCGGGATTACATGACTTGAATTAAAGTGCCTGGATTACACAGAAAACAATTCCTGACAGTCCTCCAAGACTGACTGAAAGTTCACGAGCATTAGCTGTTCTTCTGAGAGGACCTGAACTCAGTTCCCAGCTCTCACAATGGGCTCATAATCTACCTCCAAGGGCCCCACGGCCTTGTCAGACCTGCTCAGGCTCATGAACTTGAGGGTCAAACACTCACACAAACACATACATTCTTTTTATTCTTTAAAATGTTTTAAAAATTATTTGATTTAATGAATCTGGATATTTTGCCTGCATGCACATACACTCACGCGCACACACACCAGATGTAGGCCTGCTGCCTGTAGAGGTCAGCAGACGTTGGATGCTCTAGAACCAGAGTTACAGATCATTTTGAGCAGCCATGTGTGTACTTGGCAATCAAAATGGATCCTCTGGAAGAACGTAAGTGCTCTTAATCACTGAGCCATATCTCTAGACCTACATTTTCTGTTTGTGTTTTGTTTTTGTTTTGTTGTTGTTGTTTGAGAGGGGCGATATTTACCAACTACACATCTGAGAATTAATATGTAAACACTATAAATAATTTTTTAATTGAACACTAAAAGACAAAATGGCCCACTCAATAAATGGTATAATGAACCAAAAATAAATAGTTCTCAAAGAAGAACTAGAAATGGCTAATAAGTCCTTGAAGAGCAGTGTGGAACCCATGCGGTGGAGGGAGACAGACAACTTTGTAAATCACCCTGACTTCCACATCTGCACTGTGGACAGGCACACCATCTTTCACACGTGCAAAGATAAAGAAATAAATGTAATTTTGCTGTTTTTTTCTTTTTTTTTTTTTTTAGAAAGTATTTGGCACCCCAGCCACCAAAGAATGTAAATCAAAGCCGCTCTGAGCTTTATCTCACCCCAACCGGAATGGCTACCATTAAAAACCAAATAAAAAAATGCTGACAGGGATGTACAGAAGAGAAATACTGTTTACTATTCATAAATATAAATGAGTGCAGTAGCTATGGAAATCAGTATGGACATTCCTAAAAAAAAAAAAAAACTAAAATTAGAGTTGCTATATGATGCAACCATACAACTCTAACCTGGATGAGGAATTTTATGCATCTGTGAGAACAGATGCAACTAGAAATCATTATAGTAAATGCAATCAACTAAATACAGAAAACCAAATACTGGTATGTATACACACACACACACACACACACACACACATATATATATATATATATATATATATATATATATATATACACACACACACATACATACATGGATATATGTGGAACCTAGATTTAGAACTGTGCTTATAGATGTGTAACTAATTTACACACGTGCAGCTCCCAAAACTCCAGAGGGAGATGACAATAAAATAGCAGACCAGGGACCCAGTAAGGGAGGTCAGAGAATCAGCAAGGGGTGGGAACAAGGACAGAGGAAGGCAGTGGGCAGGGACAGGAAGGAGAACAAAGGGTCGAGACTCACAGGAGGAATGTCAGTCTGCATGCTAGTACGACAATGGTAAGGTAAAATGTACTAAGCCATTCATCAGTAAATACACTGATGTGCACAGAGACCAAGAAGCCCGGCCACATACCAGAGGTAGGCGCTTCACCGCGGCCAGGTACTGCAGCAGCCCCTTGGCGTGATAAATCGTGGGGTGTAACTCTGGGTTTGGACTTTGCCACTGTCTGTTCAAATCCTCTCCACTTAAGGAGCAGCGGTGACTATACACACAGAGACAGAAAAACAAAAGTAAGGATTCAAGGCGATGCAGCCTGAATGCACATCAGAACACAGGGCCTCTTCCCTAAGTAAACTTGTATCCATAGTGTGCTGCATGGAAAATCCGATGTCACATTTATGAAATCTGGTGATTTCAAATTTAAAATAGACTTTTGTAAGTTATAAAAACAGTGTCAATTCTGGGCTTTTCTTTTGTACTGTATGAAATATATTGTTAATAGGCCACTCCCTCTCGACTAAATAGGAACCACTTGCTACACTAACTGCATGCTAGTGAGTTGTCTTGTACACATACTGTGTGAGAAAGGCAAATATGTGCAAATTATGTAGTCTTGAAGCCATGTAAGCACACTCTCTGTTCATCATAGGAACTGTGTACTGGTGTGGTCAGACACCAGTCTACAGCCACGTGCTCAGCAAAGGAAACCGGATGTGTGTGCTCGGAGCTTATGTCCTGAAACAGCTTCCTAAGACAACTCAACAAAGATTTTATAAAGTTACCTTTCCATGGAATCATAACACTAACACATGCATTGTGTTTAAAAGTCTGATGCATTACCCACCAAAAACTTGGGGTTTTTTCCTAGAAAAAAAATCATCAAGCCCATTATTTGAATTAACTTGAACACTATTAGATCAACAAATTAAATGCAGCCAACTATCCCAACCTATGGCACTCCGGCAGCCACTGCTTAACTTACTTTCCATTGATGACACCATCTGGATTTAGCATGGGGACAATTTTAAAAATGTAAGCCTCCCGTAGGCTCTGGGCAGTCGGGCTATTGCTCATGAGGTACTCCAGTGTTCCCTTCATGACCCAGCTTGCATTAGTCTCTCCAGGATGCACCCGAGCAGACAAGAAAATATAAGGGCGAGTTCCTAAAGGGCACACAAAAGCTCAATTAAAATGAACAGCTCCGAAATTTGACTGCTGTTTCACTTTGGGGTTCTAGAACTCTCCTTGGTTGTTAACTCCAGTGGAAAGTTACTGTGCACACACAACATACACAATCTGCACTAGCCCTACCAAGAAAACAACAGAAAATGCATGCAAGCTGCCAGGTGCAGGAGTCTGTAACGTGACATGAACAGTGTGATCCTGCACAGCACAGGGACCACTTAATTGCTTCCTATTGATTAACGGAGTCTGAAAACGGTTAGTTCTTGAGGGTAAACATAGTTTTACAAAGAATAACACCTGCGAAAGTTTAAAATTGTGTTTCATAAACTCATGGACAAAAGAAAAATGTTCATCTAAATCTGTACAAACGATAGCACAGAGGAACGGTGACGCAGAATCGACAGAGTGCATTTACACAGTTGGCAAACGGCACACACCACATGATCCCTATGCCAGTGCACAGCGTCTGTCTCTGTCTGTCTCTGTCTCTGACTCTCTCTGTCTGTCTCTGACTGACTCTCTCTCTCTCTCTGTCTGTCTCTGTCTCTGTCTGTCTCTGTCTCTGACTCTCTCTGTCTGTCTCTGACTGACACTCTCTCTCTTTCTCTCTCTCTCTCTCTCTCTCTCTCTCTTATCAAAAGTTGAACTGTGTTCTTGTTTGCACTACCTCAGCAATTCTAAACTTTAAATAGTGGAGAAAAGCAAGTAACTGCTTAGCACTAGCTATCAAAATATTTGAACTCTAGACAATTTATTGTATTTTAGCTTCAGCATGATTTCTAGAAATAACAACTAAAAAACATGACTATCAAAGCAATCCTGAGAGGAAATCTCAGGTGACTCTCACTTTCTAGAGTAAGAACCTGAGGTACAGAGGTGGTCTACGCTAGACACAGGACCAAGACTGGAATCCCAGTCTTCTCATGACTGCTCTTAGAATTATTTGTTATAAATACACAGAAAGCAAACCCAAGTGAGAATGTATGATGTTCTGAGAGAAGAAGACAGACTTACTGAACTGACAGATATGTTCATAGTAATTGGACTCTGGCATTGCTGTTATGGTCACCAAAGGACAGATGTTTCCAGACAAGGTTTCACACAACACGTCTTTTCGAAAATAGATTTGTTGAGGATTGTGTGCCGATTCCAATTTTTGAAGATGCATCTTGACAAGAATGTAAAAAGGAAAGTACATAATCATGTTAAAAAACTCCCTACTGACGCACAGAACAATGTGTCTCGAGACCCCTGGAATGAGAAGTAAATGTGCCTCTGAAAACCTACCTACAACATCAATGCCAACTAAACCACAGCCCTGAACGTGCTGGGCACAGGGGAAAGGTGGCACCTGCTGTCACCTGCCACACCCACAGGGTCACCCTACGTGGACTCCAAAGCCACCACAGGCGGAACCAATGTTCTACATAAGTTCATAGATATTCAGCTAAGGCTTTGCTGCCAATCTTTGCTATGAAAAAAAGCATCTGTTTTTCCAAGAACTTAGAATTTTGGACTTACGACTAAGGTCAGAATGAACCTGCTTCTACAGCTTCCTCACAGACACTCTGAGGAGCCGAGGACAGAATGAACCTGGTTCTTATGCCAAAGCATTAATTTTCCTACAGAAAATTCAAAATGTGGCTTTATTTCCCTACTGTTACAAGATGACCTACTTGTTTCCACAAGATTAACATTATATTTATTTATATTTATATTATAGTGCTTTTAGTTAAGCAAACAAATCTCATTTAGTTAAAATTTATTCACAGAAAGTTGCAGAAGTATCAGTTTCTATAAGTGATATATGAAATATGCAATTTTCCTTCCTAGTTCTTTCTTTAAGTTCTTTTTCACTTGTGGAAGCACAGGAGTGGGCCACGCACCCATGTGCACTCACCCCTGTGAGTACAAATGAAGACAGAAGCTGACATTCGTGTCAAGCAATAGCTACCTCTCCACTTTCTTTGTCTTCCCTGAGATAAGGTCTCTCAGTGAACCTTAGCCAAGCACTGAGGATCCAGCTGCCTGCACTCCTGGCAGTGGAATTTAGGGCTCACTGGATCACATCTGGTTCTCCTCTGTGGGGGCTACAGATGTAAAATGGGGTCCTCACTGCTGTGGCGCCAGCACTTTAGCATCTGAGCGTCTTCGGGCTCTCAGAGCGACCCCTTCACCATCCCCTTCCCATCTATAGTGTTTCCAACAAGCACTACATTTCTGTTGATATGCACCCTACATTCTATGGATATAGTAACCAGAAGCAAACTGTACCAAATTACCTGATACTTACTCACAATACAAAACGATATTCACAAGCTTACCACCAGGCTCTCTCACCTGCAGAGTCGAGTATGTGTATGGATAATGATAGGCGAAATAGCAAACATCGTCTTTGTGTGGGAAGTTCACAGTGAAGGTGATTGTGTAGTAGGACTTGCCCTTCTGTCCGCCTGCAGCAACTGAACTTCTCGAGAAGTGATTTCTGCGATTGAAAAGCATAAAGCATTTATTTTCCATGCACAGACGTTCTGATTTCCTGTGCTAATTTTATTAAGTAGAATTTCAGAGAGAAAAAAGAAAATCCCCAGTGGATATTACATTTAACTGAACTGTTTTATTCAACAGGCACTGTTTTAATCACTTTCCTATTACCATCATGAGACACACCATGACCAAAATCATTTATAGAAGCAAGAGTTTCCTTGGGACTAACAGTCTGAAGTTAGAATCCATCCTGCTATGACCATCACAGCAGGGAGCATAGCATCTGGCAGACAGGCTTGGTGCTCAAGTAGTAGCTCAGAGTTAATGTATGTCTCAATCCACAGACACGAGGCAGACACAGAGCATACCGGAGACAGGGTGGGCTCTGAAACTTCAAAGCCACACATTTCCTCCAACGAGGCCACACGTTCTACTCCTTCCCAAACAATTCCACCAACTAGGGACCAAGTGTTCAGACACACGACCCAATGGGCCACCAACTAGGGACCAAGTGTTCAGACACACGACCCAACGGGGCACCATCTGGCAGCACGCCTCTTCTCTAGACTGAGAGCACGTGAAGCTCATCCTCCTCATCAGTGAGTCACAGCATCCGTTACTTCATCCATGATAGCTCCCTCCATCAGTTAACAGGCTGAGGACCACATTCGTGGTAGCTGCTTCAAGCCACAGCATCTGGCACTTTACCATAATTAGTGTTAAGATTAAAAGAGAAAACTCGCAAGGAAGGCTGCTGTTTCCCAGTGCTTTCTGGTGTGGCAGGAGGGAAATCTGCAGCATCACAGATGCTGTGTTCTTGGCCAAAATAAGTTTAAGCCTAATTATGCTTTACAAGCTAATGGACAGTGTACACCATCTCAATAAGATACATTTGTTAATAGCAAAGATATAGTCAGCAAAAGACAAACTTAAAACTCCTAGATGAGAAAGAAACCAGTTTAACATAGCAGAGAAAAAGGAAACCTACTGATAAAAAAAAATATTTGAGAAACAAATTAACATAGATTAAGTGTGACTTGTGATGAGCATGGGAGATCAGAGAATACTTTAAAGGGTGTATTTTTTCCAAAAACTGTTTGTTCTCTCCTGCTAATAGTTATACAAATAAATCACACTTTCCAGGCATTTATACTTAAAAAAAATACTGTAATGTGTGCTCTTTCATAAAACCTAATGGAAAAAAACAAGTACCAAGCAGCATTTATATGGTCCCTGGGGAAATCTGAACACTGACTAGATTATAGTAAAGAATTTTCTTAATTTTTTTCTGATGTATGGTAATGGCAAGGTGGTTAGATGGTCTTAAGGGGTCTTTGTTCTTTAGAGATAACTATTTCTATACAAAATATGGTATCTGACAACTGCTTTAAAAAATTCAGCATGTGGGCCACTAGCAAGATGGCTCAGTGGACAAAGGTACTTTCTGCCAAAGCTGAATTCATACCTAGAACCACGCCATGGGAGGAAAGAACCAAACAAACCATCAAAGTTGTCCTCTGACCTCCACACAAAGCAGTGGCAGGCGCACCCCCCTTCCAACACCAGCCCCACAGTACGCATAAATCAGTGTTAGGAACCTTCACAGTCAACACAGAGGTAGGGAGCTCTGAAATGCACACACAGAACTGATCACACAACAGTAACTGCTCAACACGGGCAGCAAACACCTGCAACAGCATCCTGTTCATAGCTTGTAAAAGTCCTTAAGTATTGCTGACATAGGCATTTAAAGATCTGCTGTTGACTTAATTTCTAAAGTTCTAAAAACGCTTAAAAAATTTATTCACACACGTAGCTATTCAAACTATTCTTCATTAACTTCATCACTGTCTCTTGTATGGGCAGATAGTGGCAAATGCTAAGAACTAAGAAACATACAAAACAGTTTCTTCTCTGAATTGGCAGCTAACTGAAGAGGTACGTATGCCTGTAGTGAGAGTTTGGTTTCTTTAAAAACCCAGTTATGTTATGTGAATATGTTTTTGTTTTATTCCCAGGTGTGGGACAAGAGGCTGCTTCACAACAGGTGATTATGATTTGCCGGCTGCACTAGCTGGGGTGTAATTTTTGCCAGCTGCAGAGTTTAATTCTGGAGACTCTGGGGAGGGAATAAATAGGAAAACTCCAAGAGGGCCTGGGAAGGAGGCTGCTGCTGCCCCTGCTGTTTCTGGTTGCTGCTGATGCCTTTTTGTCAAATGGTCGTGAGAAATGAGACAAGCAGAAACTGGATATTCTGAAGACAAAGACTGGACTTGCCCCAAGGAACTCAACACCCCTAATCAGCAGGAAGAAGCCTAGAGAGGTCTAGGTCCCCATTCCCCTCTAACCTTGTTTCTCTCCTACCTAGTGTCGGGGGTTGGAAGGAGTTGGGATAGAATAAGGATTGGAAGGGAAGTAGAGTTATAAGAACCCAATAAAATAGTAAAAACCCATGCCAACATATGCTATCATACATGTCCTATGGAAGTTAACGGGCTATAAACAAACAAGACACACATGTTGACAGAAGACAACTATGTTCTATTTATAACTAACACAACAGTCTCCGATCCTTAGTAACAGATTTCTGGAAAACATATGCAACATAAAAATATAGTTAACCAATGAATGCTAAGTTGCACAGAATTCCAGTTTGGTCTGAGAGGAGCCAGACAAAAAAGCAAAAACTCCTGTTACCTCTCCTTACACAGAACAGAACTTAACTGTGTTACAGTCGTGCACACTGCAGTGTGAAAAGAACTGAAGGGTACGTAGAGAAGCAGGGATGTTCTGATATTTAATGGCCTGAGCAATTCTTCCAGAAACATGCCCACCACTGCCCAGGTCAGTACTAGGTCACTGCAACATTCTACCACACAACAGGTGACCCAAGAGCAGCTTTCTATGGAGCTATCATTAAAGACACTACAAGCACTATAAAGTGGAGATCAGGGTACATATTTCCTTTGTTTCTGCTTCTTATTTATGTGCTACTTATTTTGCTAACAAACATGGAGTGATGGAACCTTACTGAGATGAAGCCCATTTCTTTCCCAGAAAATAACAGAATTTAAGAAATAGGTTTTTCCAAAGAGAACATAAACTGTTACGTTAGTTTAAATTCTAGACGTCATCGTCTTCTGGCAAAGCTATAAGAACGAGACATCAGTGCTAGTTGAGGACAACATTAAGAGTCAAATCCACTTTATGGAAAATTCAAGACTAACAAGACAGAAACTGCCATCCAAAGGAGATAAACACCAAGACCAAAATTATAAACATACAAAATCTTGTGTGACTGATGGGAAATGATCATTAAAAAATAAAAATTTAAAAATTATTTTTATTTTGGGAGAGGTTGCAAGGGCAGAGGGCAGAGATAATGGAACAGGGATATAAGTGAGGTTAAGGTACATGTTATAAAATTCACTCCCCCTCCAAAAAATCAATAAAAAGTTAAAAACACAGGATTTTAAATGTTCAGTTTGGATGCAGGTTTTCAAACCAGAGCATTTCTTCTACTGTGTGCATTCATATTCCAACAGAAGAACATAGGAAACTGACATCTCACTCACATGGGCCTAAGCTGCTCCTTGCAGCTCACAGCAAACGGTGTCCTCTAAGAGTATAAAGCACATATTCTATCAGTAAAGAAACAGAAGACAAAATCCATGCTGCCAAAGCGCACATCTGTGCCCATCTGCCGGAGAGGCTGGACAGAGTTATAAGTCAGATACTTACATGGTTTCCATTTTAAGAGATTAGCCTGAAAGTATGTGTGCATTAGGGAAGTATTTCTGAAAAGACAACAGCAAATTTGTAATCATGGGCCTTCTCTCAAGGAAAGGTCTAGCAGTTGTGAGGTAGTAAGCCATACCTCCTAGCCTTCCAGGCACAGAAATGCACATAAGCAACCACAAGAGCTCCCAGGGCCCAGCACAAGTACATCAGGATAAAGGTCATAGGGAAAACTGGGCTGAGGGATGAACAGTGGAAAGAAGTGCAGCCAACTATGTGGTGTGAGATACACACACCAAGCTCCTAATGTATTGTATAGGAAGGAGAATAAGCATTATATGCAAACATTTTATATACAGAATTAGAGTAAAATAGGAAGCAAGGTCTAAGACTTCTCCATCGACATCATTTACAAGCAAAGCTGTAGCCATACACAGGCATCTAAATCGTACTCTACCTGCCCTCCCACACAGGCTCCAGGACCACCTTAGAAGAAGAAGAAGAAAAAGTTCTACAGTCCAGACTCAAACAGTGACTTCTGGACGTAACAGGACAGCTGTGCCTATGAACTCAGAGCAGCTGAGACTGCCTGCAGGCACCAGGTTAACAAGCCTCCACTCCAATCAGGGACACTATGGACATTTGATGGCTTGTGGGGCAGAGAGCGTTGATTTTCTTTAATGGTGTGGCCCCTTTGTAGGTCAACCATACTCCAACGGATGTCCCCAAACAGGTATATGGGCAGCACAAATTAGACTCCATGGGTTATTTTTCAAAAGGGGGGATGAAGAAAAAGAGGGAAAGGAAAAGGAGGAAGAGGCAAGGTATCGGGGGTTGGGGAGACAGGAGTGGAGCTGAAGGAGCTAGAGGCAGGAGTGGGGCTGAGCAGGGTCTCAATACACTGTATGAAATTCCCAAAGAGTCAATAAAAAGTAAGGTCACTATTGCTGGGCTAAAACACCATGACTAAGTAAGGAGGAGAGGAAAGCATTTATTTGGCTTACGCTTCCACAGCACTGTTCATCTCTGAAGGAAGCTAGGACAGGAACCTGGAGATAGGAACTGACACAGAAGCCATGGAGGGCACTGCTTATTGGCCCCCATGGCTTGCTCAGCCTTCTTTCTTACAGAATCCAGGACACCAACCTAGGTGTAGCATCCTCCACATCGGGCTGGACCCTCCCACATCAAATTACTAATTAAGAAAATAACCTACAGGCTTGTGTCCTGTCCAGGCATTTTCTTAATTGAGGGTCCCTCTCTTCCCCTGACTAGCCAACATGCATACTAAGTGTTTTCACTGTTACACTGAAAGGGAATGGAATGTAGCCTTCTAGGAACTTCTGTAAGAATACTCACTTGTAGTAACAAATGTCAGTACCCATACGGATCCACCATGGTCTGGCATTTAGTGCTTCCTGAACTGAATACATAAGTGGCTGCATACCTTTGAAAGAAGAGGAAAGGAAAGAGAGAATTCTTTTCAGAATTGATGTAAAAATGAATCCTGCCTTCTAGAAAGCACCAAAATTTCAGGAAGACTGAGGTATACTGCATTTCATTATTTTAAGATGTATTAGAGAGATATGAGTAATTTCTTAAACTATAATTTAATCAATATCCCCTTTTAAAGTTCAACTAAAATGGAATCACTTTAGAGTGGATGGATACCAATTCTTTTCTGTTAAATTGTTGTTCAAGTGTCAATTAAAGATAATTTACTCCTTGTAAAAAGTAAAATAGTGAAATTTAATAAAGAAATCGTGTAGGGAGATAGCCCCGAAGGTAAAACTCATCCCCCAGGCATAAGGCTCCATTAACCCTCAGAAGCCACGGAGAAGCTACACCTGTCTGTAATCTCCATGCTCCTAGATGGGAGGAAGCTCCTCCAGTGAGCCTGGCCAAAGCAAAGTGTAAAGGGCGCCATGCACACACACACACACACACACACACACACACACACACACACACACACACAGAGGTGTGTGCACACACACAGACACAGTCACACCACAGTACACACACATGCACACACACACACAGAGGCGTGTGCACACACACCACAGTACATGCACATGCAACCACACAAAGACAGACCCTGGCTGAAGCAAAGTGAAAGGGCATCATCATGCACACATACACACAGGCATGCACACACACCACAATACACACACAGACACAGGCACACCAAGTGCACACACATGCATACCACAATGCAGGCACAGCCACATGCACACTCACACACAATACTCAGCAATAACTCCTCTAATTCTTTATAGAGTCTCATGTGCACTGAGAAAATTTGTGTGTGTTTTCATTCCTTCTCTACAGAAGTGTTAACATGGCTTGTGTCCTGGCTAGTCTTACATCAATATGACATAAGCTAGAGTCATCTGAGAGGAGGGAACTGCAACTGAGAAAACGTGTCCCTAAGATCCAGCTGTAGGACTTTCCTTAACTAGTGACTGATGGGAAGGGCACAGCCTACTGTGGGTAGGGCCATCCCTGGCCTGGTGGTCTTGGGCTGAGCAAGCCATGGGCAGCAATCCAGTGAGCAGCATTCCTCCACGGCCTCTGCATCAGCTCCTGTCTCCAGGTTCCTGCCCTGTGTGAGTTCCTGTCCTGACTTTGTCAATGAAACACAATGTGGAAGTGTAAGCTGAGTTAACCCTTTCCTCCCCAAGTTGTTTTTTGGTCAAGCAGACGATGTACTTTCCTGGATGAGCTTTAATATGAACTAACCAGTACCCCTGGAGCTCGTGTCTCTAGCTGCATATGTAGCAGAAGATGGCCTAGTCAGCCACCATTGGGAAGAGAGGCCCCAAGGTCTTGCAAACGTTATATGCCCCAGTACAGGGGAATGCCAGGGCCAAGAAGAGGGAGTGGGTAGGTAAGGGGGGGGGGTAGGGAATTTTCGGGATAGCATCTGAAATGTAAATAAAGAAAATATATAATAAAATTAAATTAAAAACAAAAACAAAAACAAAATCTGCACTGCGTGCCCAGGCACAGCGGTGCCCTCCTTTCACCCCAGCACTGGAGAGACAGGCATGTGGCTATCTGTGCTCCAGGCTAGCATAGTCTACATGGTGAGATCGTGCCTCGCTCTTCCCCACAAACAAAAAGCAGAAAACCATCTCATTTCACTCCATAACCTGATATACTAGACTGTTAAAACTGGAATCGAGGTAGATTCATTTGTAATTTTAGAAACACTGATGGCTTTTCCTGAGAGCTGGCTTAATTTTAAATCCTACCTTTAGTATGAAGTCATTTTCCTGGTGTAGGAATATCTCATTAAAGATATTCGCATTTTATAAAGTTTCTTTTCCTTTCTCACTAGCTCTTTCAATGCTATTTGAGGCTCACCTTAACCATGTGCTGCCTAACATACATGCCAACCTATATCAGCTATGCTGCCTCCTGGCCCTCTGGAGGAGGTTAACCTACTCTGTGCCCCTTAATGACACAGGCCCTCCTACTGTGTGCTCCTTTTGCATTTCAAGAAATCAGAACCTCAGACCCTGATGGTGAATATACTATTCAACAACTATTTTCTAGTAATTTCAATCAAAAATGTTATATAGCCCTTGATGCAATATTGACCAAGTTTCTCAAATCAATTCTATCAAGTATAATACGAGAGACAGTGACTAATTCCCATGTGGCAGACACTGCTGTGTTTAGCTGTATAAAATAGTCACCATGTCCTCACAATCACCTGCCCTACATGGCAAGTGGTATTAATTCCATCGCTAAAACTCTGACTACATTTAAAAGTTAGGATCATTTTCTCCATGGCCTTTCAGCACCATTGAAAGAAAAGCATGGCTCCCCTCACACCACTGACGGGCGGGCGCACTCCAAGCTGCAGGCTCCTTACCGTGAGCCACCATAGTTTTAAGGAACGGCTATTCTTTTACAGTAACTTGTTAACTTGGTTCTACAACTCTGCACCTCGATTCTTAAGTTGCTTCTTTTCTTGGGTTTATTATTTTTTAAATTATGTGTATGTGCATTTGAGTGAAGTAACTGTACAGGCAGAGGTGTAGGTGGCCCTGGAGCTGCAATCACAGTCAACTGTGAGCCACCTGACAAGGATGCTAACAACCGAACTGCAGTCCTCTGCCAAAGCAGGAAGCACTCTCAACCACTGAGTATCTCTCCAGCTCCCTCCGTTGGTCCTTCTAAAAAGGAAGTTCAGAGATCACACTAGGTTCAGAAAAGTAAACAAACCCATTTGAACATTTTCATCAATTGCTAAACAACAAAAGTATAATTTAGTTTTGCAGGAATGAAAATGTAGCCTCCCCTCCCACATTTTTTCTTTTGTTTGGCTTCTTTTTTTTTTCAATTTTTTATTAGGTATTTTTAAAATATTTTTATTAGGTATTTTCCTCATTTACATTTCCAATGCTATCCCAAAAGTCCCCCATACCCCCCCCCACTCTCCCACCCTCCCACTCCCACTTTTTGGCCCTGGCATTCCCTTGTACTGAGGCATATAAAGTTGGTACGACCAATGGGCCTCTCTTTCCGCTGATGGCCGACTAAGCCATCTTTTGATACATATGCAGCTAGAGACAAGAGCTCCGGGGTACTGGTTAGATCATATTGTTGTTCCACCTATAGGGTTGTAGATCCCTTTAGCTCCTTGGGTACTTTCTCCAGCTCCTCCATTGGGGGCCCTGTGATCCATTCACTAGCTGACTGTGAGCATCCACTTATGTGTTTGCTAGGCCCTGGCCTAGTCTCACAAGAGACAGCTATATCAGGGTCCTTGCAGCAAACGCTTGCTAGTGTATGCAATGCTGTCATTGTTTGGAGGCTAATTATGGGATGGATCCCTGGATATGGCAGTCTCCAGATGATCCATCCTTTTGTCTCTGCTCCAAACTTTGTCTCTGTAACTCCTTCCATGGGTGTTTTGTTCCCCCAGAAACTTAGAATACCCAAGATACAAGATACAATTTACGAAACACATGAAACTCAAGAAGAACGAAGACCAAAGTGTGGACACTTTGCCCCTTTTTGTTTGGTTTCTTAAAGCAGGCTTTTGTGTAGCCCAGGCTAGCCTCCAACACCCTGCTAAGAGAGACTGCAGGAGCGTACCACTGTGCTCAGTCTCGCACTCCTCAATAGTGGAAACCATCTGTTAAGTTCCTGCTTTGGGAGGGGGGCTGGAGAGAAGGGTCAGCAGTCAACAACACTGACTGCTCTTTCTGGAGGGCCCAGCTTTGATTCCTATCATCCACACAGCAGCTCACAGCCATCTCTAAGTCCAGTTCCAGGGGATCCAGCACCTTCTTCTGACCTCCAGCACCTAACATGCACATTCTAAACATATATTCAGGCAAAACGCCCAAACACATACAATAACAAAATGTTCATTTTACTTTTGGGGACTGGTTAGGCAACTCAATAGGAAAGAGCACCTGCTGCACAAAGGTAAGGATCTGAGTTCAAATCCCCAGCACACATGTAAGAAGCTGGCTGTGGCTATCTATGTGCCTATAACCCAGCACTGAGTGGGCACAGAGAGGATCCCTGGGCCTTACTGGATGCCAGCCTTGATCCAGGTTCACTGAGAATCCTGTCAGGCGAATAAGCAGAGTGCTATCAGGATACCATCATACTCCTTTAGCCTCGGTGTGTGCACACAGGCACACATGCACACGTGAGTGCATACACACACACACACCACGCCACACACTCTTAGCTAAGATTCTGTGGGTGGAGCCATTGGAGAGCAAAGGCACATGCTCCCCAAGACGCTTCCAGGGCCAATTCAAATGTTCCCTTCACGCCTTTGCCAGACACTATAACCTCTATGACATATGTCTGTCTCACACTTGAAGTCCAACACTTTGGTTTACAGCTTCGTCTGTATTTTGATGAATGACGTCAGACTTCCTCTCATACCTCTTGCAAGTTTCTTGACTGTGTCAGACTCTACTCCACTGACTTCCTGGCTGTCACCATCACACTCTAGTAGGATGGCCCACTCTCTAGAGTATTTCCCAACTTTCACCTGCTTCTTGCTGGACCCCTGGCTGAGTCCCATCACTTCTCACACCCAGTGTCTTTCTCTTTCTTAAGTTTTACTCTCAGGTTGCTGGAGCATACCCTCAAATATTTCTCAAAACAGGGACTCCCAAGTTTGGCTACACCATTCCCAATCTTTAAATTCTTGCTTATGTTGTAACTTCTTAGTAGGCCAGATTCTATTTTCATAATAGTTGTCTTTCAATCCGTTAATTATTGGAGCTTTTGCTCTGTTTCTGTAGGTCTCCGTGACAACTTTCCTACATAAAGGTTTGTAGCAGCTTTAGGACAGAAACCTGTCTCTCAGCTATTCTGGTTTTTAAGGATTAAATTTCTCTGACATTGATGTTACCACTTCTCCTTTGTTTGCATTTACCTAGCTTATCTTTGCCAAATTATTCAATGGCAAGGTTCTGCCCCTGAAGGAACACACAGCACTGTGCTCTCTGACATCCTAGGGCACTACCTCCCCCAGGAGCAATGCCCTGCACATGCCCCACCTCAGCCCCTTCAGCCCACTTCCATTCCACTACTTACCAAATACTTGTTTCTTTTTTGACTTTCTATTTTTCCTGGTTCCACTGAATGTGTTACCCCATCCTTTTACGGTCTAGATTAGCTTTATTAAAGTACTAAGTCATCAGACCATTGCCAATCTGACTTTCCCCACATCCTCGGCTTTCATGCCACTAAGACACCTCTATGTATCCGGAGATCGCTACATGGACTAATTTTCCTCAAAGAGAGTTTAGGTAGCACATTTCCTGAATTCTTATGTTTACTGGCAGTGACAAATGACAGACTATAAACAGATATAAACAATATCTGCCTGTCTCCAAGTCTCCAGAGTTCCAGATGACAGGTCCAGTACTAGGCTGATCTTCTGTATGCAGAATGACAGGGTGGTTACAAGCACACACTCCACAACCAGGGCAAATTCCAACTCGGCCACACACAGACGCATGGCCTTATGGCCTTTGACAGAGTGCTACGCACTGTCTACACTGCTGGCTCTTCAGTGAGTGAGCACTGGCAGCGGACTGTGCTGAAATACACCAAGACCTGCACAAGGCGAGCACTTGGTGACAGTCACCCACCTACAGTACTGTCATTTCCCTCTCAGTACCTGAAGACTCACACTGCCACTGCACACTTAAATCACATCTGAGTCCCTGACCCTCACCGAGCCATTTAAACCTCAAGTTTCACCCTCCTACCATAACAGCTAGGTATTGGAAGCAGAAAAAGGCTCAGGCTGAGCTTAAGGAGCACTTTATACCTTTATATCTAAAATGCTCTGATTTTTTTAAAAACAATGTATCCTAATATTACTTTTTAAAGTACAGTATTAATTCTGAAAAGAGAAAGCAATACTCAAAAGTTCTGACTGAATATATTTGGGAAAGCTAGGCTGCAACACTAAGAGTCAATCTAAGGAAGTGACTCCGATTCCCTAAGCCATTATCTATTCAACATCACACAGAAAGGCTGCATCTGAGGAACGATATTGAGTAAAATATGAAGTTGCCACAGACTCAAACAGTGGCACCAGCCTTTAATGAAAGTGAAGTAAAAGCCAGGGTCAGTAATCAGGGCAAGCATGAGGGGGCGGAGTTGCTGGCGCCACCCTCCAGGAGCTGGTCCTCCCAGACAGGCCTGGGGTCAGGTTTGCTCAGCATGCACCCTCCCTCACTGCCTCTCCCTCCTGTGAGAGTCGCACTTCACGGTGAGAACACAGCGACCTGACTGGTTATGGGCAGAACAAGGTCAGCACCTGCACGAAGAAACATGGGGAATAAACTCTAGGAAACAAGGGGAACACACACACTGGTCTCGGCAGACTGTAGCTCAGTTCAGCAAGCAGCTGAACACATGCTAGCCGGAAAGACTGAAAATGCCTTTGAGCTAAACTCTTTTATTGATTTAAAAGAAGAAAATCTAACAGAATCCAAGGACTAGAAGGTACTTCCTGTATTAATGTCAGTTTCCTGATCCTAACCATCATGCTACAATGACACAAGAAAGCCATGGTTTGTAGAAAATGTATATACAAGGAGATCCAGAGTGCCAGGGCACCATTTTAGATGTCAGCATCTTGGCAACGTAAAACTTCTAGAAAGCATTGGGAGTTATGAAATATTGCTCAGTAGGTGACAATTTTGCCTTACAGGCCTGAGGACCTGAGCTTCGATGCCCAGAACCCTCAGAAAAAAAAACAGATACAGAAGCCTGTTTGTAATCCCTGCACATTCATACCAGGATGGGAAGAAACAGGAGGATTCTGGGAGCTCTCTAGCTAAGTAGCCTGCTATACACAGCTGTAAACAATACAGGTCCTGACTCCAGATGGAAGGCAAGGAGGTAGTCCTCCGACCTCAACACTATCTCAAAGCATGCACGAACATATGATACACATCATATATATATATATATATATATACACACACACATATACACCATGCACACAAAACACACATATACACAAACAACACACCATACATCTCATACACACTATATACATACATACATGCATACATACATACATACATGTGCCATATATACAAACATACATGCATGCATACATACACACACACAAAGTTGATTATCTTAAATTAGACTGGAGTCTTTGACAAGTGTCTTGTGCGTGCTCACTTTATGTTACAAACAGGATTGTTATGGTCGATTTATATAAGAAGGAGTTAAAGACCCCCTTGAGCCTGAGAGACATGCAGGGAGAGAATGAAACAGAAGCTTGAAAGTGAAGCTATCACTAAATGCAAAACTGCCATCTGGTGGCAATTTAAGAAAATCCATTTCAAGTAACAGATAAAGAGGGTGTGGAGATAGTGACACAAATGTTCAAATTTAGCTATTCAGACAACATTATCACAGCAATACATTCAAACTGCTTTAGGATCATCTGTGAAGACTGAATAGAATCAGCTAAAAAAAAGCCTTAGGGGGAAGGGGGGAACTAAAGAAATGAAAGCAATTCTGGCACTGCCCATCTTGGTGAGCCCGACCAAAGGCCTCTACCCACCAAGTCCATTTCTATGTGCACAGCACTCAGCATCCCGCAGGCAAAATGCCCAAGCCTCCCACAAAGTCAGACAGAAGGCAAACTAGCCTCATAAGTACTATGGCCTCCTTCATTAGTTTATGCTTTCCACCACAAATGATTTCTTTAGTCATCAAAGGCTCCCAGTGCTCATTATATTAACTGTGCATCCTGTTCTAAGTACATACAATGCGAATTCAAGTTTACAAAAAATCCTCACTTTTTTCAGCCTCTACTGATGTAAAACCGAGCCAGCTTCAGTTTTATCCAGTATTAACCTAGCAGATCCAAAACTGGTCTTATTTTTAAAAGTCTAGCTACCTAAACAGCTTGCTCTACCTTTTATCCTAACTTCATAGATATTATTTACAAATATATGAAAGAAAAAAGAACATTCACAGCATGTTTTATTGGAATCCAGAAAGAGCCTGGAATAAAGTTAGGTGGAGACTGAGAAAAGTTCAGCTCGTGGTCTGTAGTGTTGGGGTGGGCGCTCCATTCCATGTGGAGTCCTTGTGGGAACCATCATAAAGTGAGGGAGGGTGGCTGAGGGAAGAAGAAGAGAGGAGGAGGAAGGGGAAAGAAGGGAGAAGATGAGGAGGAAGGGGAAGAAGGGGAGAAGGAGGGGAGAGGAATAGAGGAGGAAGAGGAAGAAGGGGAGAGGGAGAAAGAAGGAAGAGGAAGGAAAAGAAAGGAAGAGAGGAGGAAGGGGAAGGAGGTGAAAGGAAAAGAGAAGGAAGAAAAAGGAGGGGAGAGGAGGAGGGAGGTGAAGGAGGGGAGAGGTAGAAGGGAGGAGGGGAGAGGAAGAGAGGAGGAAGAAGGGGAAGGAGAAGAGAGGAGTAGGAAGAGAAAAGAGGGGAAAGGAAGAGAGGAGGAGGAAGGGAGGAGATGAGAGGAAGAAAGGAGGAAGAGAAAAGGCGGGAGGGAAGAGGAAGAAAGGAGAAGGAAGGGGAAGGGGGAGAGAGGAAGAAAGGAGGAAGAAGGGGAAAGGGGAGAGAGGAAGAAAGGAGGAAGAAGGGGAAAGGGGGAGAAGAAGAGAAGAGGAAGGGGAAGGAGATGGAGATAGGAGATAGAGATAGAGATGGGAGATGAAGATGGGAGATGGAGGGCAGTCATGAGGAAGGGGAGGAGAGGAAGGAAGCAGCAAGCAGCACCAGACAAACAGTAGACATTTCATTTTAACTCAGTTATAATCATCTATATTAAAGACAAAGGGTCAAAGAACAAACCCCTTTCTCCATTTATAAAACCAGCTGCCAACCATGTACCAAACTAATTACAATTTACAAATATAGGAACAAAACTGAAGGCAAATACAGTGGACGACTTAACTGCAACACTGTTAAAGGACACACAGGGCATGGAAAGCTACAGTCGTCTATGTGCCAAACTACACTCAACTGGCACTGGCAGGCTTTAAAATGAGGACTTAGCACAGTAAAACCAAACTGGAACTCGAATGAGACACACACAAGGTGTAAACCAACAAACAAGCACTGGCTGGGTCTTCCTTTCTCTCCATGAAGTCAGTGGGCATTAACTGCACCACAGAAAACACATCTTATTTCTAATTACCTATTAAAACAAAACAGACTGGATATATTTCAAGGTTACTTCAAATCCAAGAAATGTTGCAAATAATAAAGTCTACATGTTTGTAAGCAAATTAATTAAACTTTGAAAATAGCAAAGGCTTTAACCAAAATAATTAAGCCAGGAAAATAATATAGTAAACCTTTTCCCTAGTTTTGTAGTCAAATAAAGATAGCAAGATTAAAAACAGAAATATTAAAATCTGGAAGGGATATAAAATTAAGTTATAATAAAGAGGAAATTTTAAAAGCTTTGATCATCTCCAAATAACAACAACAACAAAAAAAACAAATTAAAGAAGTAAAGAAAAGTACTAATTTACAGGGAGGTAAAGGTCAAAATTAAAGAAAACTTCTAAAGGAAATGAATAAACCAGAAGCTGTGGGGGATTTTTAATATAAAAATAAAATATTTTAAATAAATAAAAAGAAAAGCTGCCCAGAAAGGAGGAGGAGGAGGAGGAGGAAGAGAAGGAGAAGGGAGGAGGGAGCCCAAGCACGGAAACAAGGACAGAACTATAGCCGCTGTCCACAGTTTCTGCTACCAATGAAAATCTAAGAGTCACTTACACAAGAAAAGGTGTACAATCAGTACTGTCCCAAACCCAACAGCCACTGCAAGGAGACACTGGATAGCCTGTTTTAATTTTACATTAATGGGACCGCTATTCATATTTACCTTATGCAAGACCATGTTTAAAAAAAAAAAAAAACTCTCAAATGATTTTGTAATCAAACAGAAGTTTCCAGTACCTGATAAAATGGTGAGTGACACATATCAACATGCATAAGTGGTGGCGGTACACCGTCCTCTGACCCCACCACTTGAAAGATGGAGCAGGAGGAGCAGGGGTCCAAGGCCTCTTAACATAGTGAGTTCAAGGCTGGCTACGGCTATGTTGAGACTCACCCCACAAAGTAATAAACTTCTCGGAGAAACAAACCTAAAATTTTAAATGGCTTTTTGAAAATATGGTAGGACACTATACTATACTAATAAAATTAATATTCTCTGAACAAATGCTAATGTATAGTTAAGCCTTGGCTTATGCGATATAGGTATTTTAAATCAAATGGAGACATATAAAATAATTAAAATGTCAGGACACCTAAAAAGCAGAGAAACTGTGACCATTGATGTGTGATAACAAAGATTTCAATAAAACACATTAAAAGCATTTCGGAGGAACATTTAAGGACCAGAGAAAATATCAAAAATGCAATTTTTCTAATTAAAATACAGAGAACAACATAGCATGGTTCTTGGCCTTGTTTTTCGCTAAGGCACAATTTTGTGTTAGAATGCCAGCACTATAGGCAGGCTGGTACAAGGCTGTGCTAAGTGGGCTGTCTTGGTTCACGGCAGCCTCCGTGTGATTTCCTTCTGAACACCACCGCAGGTCCTGAACTGCATACAGAGCACACAGAGGAGAGCCCTGGGTGGAGATGTAAAGGCACAGCCACCATCAGAGGCCCTGCTTCGGAGTTCAGAGTCCTTACAGAATGTGCTCATTTCACAATTCCAGGGACGCTGAAGGCAGGAGCTGTCTTATCTCTCAGGGGGGGTGGGGGGGTGGGGGGGGGGTGGGGGGGGGGGCAGAGCTTTTGAAAGCACATAAATACTGCTTAGGGTGAGCAATTTTAATTTAAAATTTTAACTGCTCAACAAAGTTTAGTGTTAAGGGCATTATTTTTACAAGATTAAAGGTTAGTGAAATTCTACCTTACAGCACCATTTTAGAGAGTACACTGCTACACACAGATAAACATGTCTTTGTCTTTTATTCTTAAAGGACACCCACGATACAAATGGAATCAGTTTTCTTAAATGTTCTTTCTCTACTCTAAAAACACTACATTAAGTAAGGAGCACAATAGGTATTTTTATTTATCTTGATAATACTTCAAACAAGTTTCAATTAAGATAAAATTTTAAAGATGCAACAAGGCTGAATGTCAGCAAATAGTTCTCAGAGAGGTCACAATCAGTTGATGGCCATACGTACCACTGTGACCCTACCCACCCCCAACTGGTCTCAGAAGCTAAGTAGGACCCAACCTGCTGACTTGGATAGATACAAGTCACATCCAATGATTGTTTTGTACTCTAAGATCACCAAGAATCAAGTGTATGACATAGACAACACAGAACACTTCACAGGCTGGAGAGATGGCTCCGGGGTTAAGAGCACTGACCACTCTTGCAGAGGGCCTGAGTTTGATTCCCAGCACCCACATGGCAGCTCTCAGCTGCCTGTAAGTCCAGTGCATTTGGCCTTCTTGGGCCCCACATATACACAATGCATACACAGACAAGCAGACATATGCATAAAGTCAAATAAGCCTTTTTTAAAAGAACATTTTTAATCACCAGTCATGCAAAACAATGTAACTATTGACATTTTAGTCAAAATATAAATATTTGTCTTTAAAATATTACTTAAAAATTAGATAAAAGACATCAAATCTCTAAAAAAGTGGTTATGACTATGTACTATAGGATTCCACTATCTGATCTTCTTTTTATTTCACTAGATAAGAGGCAAGGCTTTTGTCTCACACACGTGAGTAGTTCTAGTGTTCCATTTCCTACTACCACACAAATAACAACTGTCAACAACCTCTTCAACTCTCAAAAGCTTTACTTCTCAGCCATGGCTCTTTAAAGAGCATCACTGCACATGTGCGCTCAGCAGCTCAGGGAAATGACCTGAAGCACATGAGGCAGTGTCTCTCGCCTATTGTTAAAAGCTTTTCAGTCTTTGCAACAAATGGTTGAAATCACTATCATTTTGTAACATATTTCTTCTCCATCTGTAAAAAGGGGTGTTTGTATGTTAGGAAACATATTATATATTTTAAAAAACTTGCTATTATTAGATTTGAAATTTGAAGTTTTGATTTTTAAATGCAAATATCAAGTTTATGTAATTATCCACCCTAGATAATAATCCACCCATGGCTACAGACCAGATGCCCAGCAGATAACACTTAGTTGTGTACTTAAGGTCCGGAACAACACTCCACACTTCAGAGTTCTCCTTCCAAAACACAAGAGTTTTATTTTTAAAAAGAAAAGAGAATTCTCTCAGAGAGTATCAACAGGGAAAGTCAATACACAAAATGCTGACTCTTCAACACTGTCCATAAACTGTGCTTAGGTAAGAATTCATTCTATGAGAAACAGACACTGACCAAGAACAGAAACAGATCTGTTGCAGGGCAGGCAGGCATTCAGTAGAGAAAGGTAAGCGAGGCCTGAGCCTGGTGTGGGTGAGGAGCAGGGAAACCGAGACTCTCCACACAGTCCTTGCAGATGGAAACAGAGCAACAGACAGGACCAGGAACCCACTGACTCGTGACAGAGCACCTCAGGAGGTTGCAGCCACTAAGGAAATGATTCTAGTTTACAAGACAGTTCACAAAAGAAACCCACTAAGCACAAATGGATTCACTAGAAAATTCCATCTCACATTGCAGAATTCACACTAGCTCTACACAAGGACTTTCAGAAGATGGAAGGAAGACATGCCATATTGTACCAAATCAGCATACCAAACGTGTCAACGGTGTGGGGAGCTAGGCAGAGGAAAGTGCACGTATCTTCCTAGGCATAAATGTAAAAACATTTTTTGTGGGACTGGAGAGAAAGCTCAGCAGTTAAGAACACTGGCTGCTCTTCCCCAGTTTAATTCCCAGCACCCAGATGGTGGCTCCTGGCCTTCTGTGAAAGGATCCGATGCCCTCTTCTGGCATGCAGGTGTAATTGCAGACAGAGCACACATACATAAAAACACTTTCTTTTTCTCTTGTGTGGATCTGAGGATAGAATCCACAGCTTTCTGGGTTGAGCTCTCACTGGGCTTCAGCCCCAGCCTAAACTGCAAACACCCGAGCCTGCCATGCATCTGCCTGCTGAGGGAGGGCTGGGATGACTGACAGGACATTACAGGCACGCAGCTCATTTTTAAAATTTAACCAGAACTTAAGCATTTTCACACCCGTATAATAAATGGCTGAGGTTTGAAAATCAGAGACACTGAGTGTGTTGTGTCTAAGGCTAAATTCTGATCCTACAGGTAATGTGCTTTGTGCCCTCACACCGGGAAGGGAAGGTGTCTTACCATAATTAAACTGACTGTTGGACTTCTCACAGTTGATGATGTTGAACCTATATGCCACACCAGGCCGCATCCCACTGACTTCAAAGTAGAACCACTGATGGTAATGGTTACTGTTTATATCAGAGTTCAGGATAAGGTCGTACTCGCTTCTGAAACACAAGACAAAGACATCTGCCAGCAAGTCCAGAGAGGCCGTGTGCACACCAAATGAGAACATTAAAATGGCTTACTTTCTAATTTGAATTACTTTGCGCAGATTCCCAGATTCAAATTTTGAGTTAAACTTCAAAGTATCTCCTTCTTCTGGAGTGGTATAGCTAAATAAATATTTAAAATAAACATATTAAAATATATTACACTTGAACAGACAAGCAAAGACTAAACTTAGAGGGAAGATCTAAAACACACAATGTTTCTGCTCCCTTTTACAACAAAGACTGTAACAAACACAACAAGGAAAACCCCTGACTTACAGTCACACTCCAACTGTAATTACAAAGGACTGACTCCTACACTTATACCCACAGGGAGCTTTGCCTTGCTGAACAAATGTCACTTCTGAAATACTGATTATCACACATGAGAGAAGAGATTCCCTTTTTAAACTGCCTGGTAAGCGGCTGTAAGTCTAACAAACCACGCTGCCCTTGCCCGTTAGCTACCACGGAAGGCTCAGGGGCTTTCCCTTCCCCCACCATGCTGCGGAGCGCCCACATGCCAGGCCCTAGCGTTGTCTGTCCAACCCCCACAGAAGGAAGACCCCCCACTCTTCTGAGGATCCTGCCCCGGTCACATCGGTTAAGGACGAGCTGGGTCTGCCCACACTGGAGGTTCTGGGATTTATTTGTCTACATCTAGCACAGAAGCATGAACAATGGAATAAAGACATTAAATAAGATACGGTTCTTCTTCCCTGCTGTAAGAACACTCTCAGGTCAGTAATGGTGACAGACACCTCCAGACTGGGAGGACTACTGTAAGTCCAAGGTCAGCCTGAGCTACACAGTGAGTTCCACGTCAGCCTAAGGTACAGTGGGAGACCCTGCCATAAACAACAACAAAGAGTAGTTTAAACTCAGTCACCATCTTTGACAGAGCTTTTACTCACATATCTACCAACAATTACTTTTAAAAGTTTGTTTCCTCCAATCATAATAGATAAACTGTGCAATTTCCTCCAAGTATTAACACAGTAAGGGGAGAAGAGACCCACAATAAACTGACCATATTTCTTTCCCTCAGTGGTTGTAATTTGTATTTATTTACTACAGTTAAATCCTCACACATATACCAGTGCTAATGCAAAAGTAGCAAGTGGCCTGGCAGGCAGGCGCAAGGCCAGGCGGGAGCCGCAGTGACTGGGGCAGCAAAGGCCAGCCTTCCTTGTGATCCCACACTGTTCAGTGGAGTTCACTTTTCCAAAACCATAGTACCATATCATAATCTTTACATTTCACCTACAACCAAAGGCTTCCATATCTTTAAAATAAACAAGATTTCTCATGATTATCATACACCTACCTGTTACAGAATGAGAACAGCAACAATGAAGCGGGGAAGATACGACAGAGAGATAACGATTTTATCCTTTAGACATAACACTAATAAATAAAACTATGAATAACAAGGCTTTAGCAAGCAGACTCACGTAGGGTTATCTAAGTCATACACCACTCGGTCTATGATATCGTTCTGGTGTATCAGCCTCTCAATGTCTTGGGCAATTTTTGTCCTGAAATCACAAAAGACAAATGTGACAAAGTTGACTACCATCTGCCTCTGACACCAACACACAACCTTCTCCCAGGTTTAAGTCTGGCATGGAAAGTGCCATCACACCTAATTTCAATGATTACGTTCTAGTTTGGTTTAACCAGGGCCACCTATGTCAGTACTGGAGTGGAAGTGTCTGGGAGCCTAGAGTCAGCAGTGAGCACCCAATGCAAGGCAATGGTGCCCTGCTCTCCAAAGCTACTAGTAGCTGGGAAGACAGTCAGGGCTCACAGGAACAGGAAGTAAGACTGCATGAGGAGTGCTCCTAACTGTTTGTTCCTTTGCCTGATGAAATGAAATACATCCCCTGTACTGGCTGGTTTTCTCTGTCAACTTGGCACAAGCTAGAATCATCAAAAAGGAAAGACTCTCAGTTGAGGAAATGCCTCTATGAGATCCTAATGTTTAGGCCTTTTCTCAATTAGTGATCAATGGGAGAGGGCCCACTGCGGGCTGTGCTAGCCCTGGGCTGGTGGTCCTGGGTTCTATGAAAACGCAGGCTGAGCAACTTATGAGGCTCACACCACCATGACCTCTGCATCAGCTCTGGTCTCCAGGTTTCTGCTCAGTTTAAATAACTGTCCTGACGTCCTCCCATGAAGAACAGCAACGTACAAGTGTAAGCTGAATAGGCCCTTTCCTCCCTAACTTGAATTTTGGTCATGGTGTTTTGTCACAGCAATAGAAACCCTAACTAAGACATCTGCCATATATAATTTTACTGCTACTTTTATCATCTACATTGAGAAGACATGCATATCAATCTTTTTATTTTGTTTTGATTTTTTTTTTCAAGACAGGATTTTGCCATGTAGCCCTGGTGGTCCTGGAACTCATTCTGTAGACTAGACTGTCCTGAAACTCACAGAGCTCCACCTGCCTCTGCCTCTAGAGTGTTGGGATTGAAGAAATGAGCAGTCACCACGCAGCACATATGAATCTAGCAACAGACCTTTTCTTTTACAACTGCATCAGAGACTTCAACAGAATTTATTTATTCTATACTGAATTTTGTTTTTAAAACAATTAGGATAAAGACAACCATACAACAGAACTCCAAATAACACTAACAGCATCCCGCAGGGTAACATTTTCAAGTGTGGGGTCTCACTATGCTGCCCAGGCTAGGCTGGTTCAGCCCCGCAAGTGGCTGGGCCTAGCAGTGTACACCAGCATGCCCAGATTACTAAGGCGCTGCAAAGGGAAGGGCTGCATCCTTTTCCTAAAAGTGACAGAACAGTAAAACCTCACTGACTTGACCCCTTTCGTTTGTCACATTCCTAGACTCAAACAGGGAGTGACACTGGCAAATCATTGCCCAAATATCCATCATTCACTCAAAGCAGGTCAAAAGAGGCATGGCAACCGACATGAGCAAACCGAAGTCAAAGTCCTCGATGTGCTTCAAAAATTAAGCATAACTTCAGCTACCCACATTTAGTATTTTTTGACAGGATATGAAACTTTAAAGCCTCAATTAAGACTACCGAATTATCAGGGTCAACAAACATTTTGTGTAGCAAAAAGGACAGTGCCTATTTCAGGCTTTGAAAACCATAGGATTTCTGTCAGAGTTTTGTCACTGCTGGGGAAATCCACTAAGTTGTCAAGTGAAGCATTAAGTGGTCCAGACACTGCAGGTAGGCGCACGCTGTGGCTTGAAGGCAAGTGAACTCTCAGATGCCCAGAGGCCAACAGCAAGGCCTCCTCTTCAGTGCTTGTTGTAACAAGAGTAGGTCAAAAGTGATGGGAATCATTGCTAAAGAGTCAACAGAGAGGAGAGAGAGCTGGCTGAGTGCTCTCCCAGAGGACCTGGGTTCAATTCCAGCACCCACAGAGCAGCTCACAACTCTGTAACTCCAGTTTCAAGGGATCTGAGGCCCTTACACAGACATACACACAGACAAAACCCATGCACATAAAACAAACATTTTAAAAAATCATTAAGAAACATCACTAAAAGAAGCTCAAGCACAGGTTTTTTCACAGGCTTGCCACATGCTGAGTGTGCACTGCCTGGTGCTACCAACAATTTCTATATTTATTTTTGGCACACTAAATATTACCTCACTTAGTGCTGTTACAATTACCAGATTCTCACTCTGTATTTCAAGCTAAATTTTCAAACAAAATAATAGATCCTTATGCTTCATTTATATTCTATTTTAAAATCACATCTAAACTAAGTATGAATAAAAAAATTGCTAAATATTGCTAAGATCATATGTATTCAAATATCATTAAATAATCATTCATATTATTAGGTGTCATCTAAACTAAGTTTCTACATTGTACCAGGGTCATATTATTGTTCTTTCATTTATGTACGTAATTTGCTTACAAAGTGAAGTCAACCTATATAACTATATTAGTAAATCATCCTGGGCTCCTGGTACTTGTTAAGAACCAACTGAGGAAGAAGCTAAGTAGCCCCTTGTCTCAGACTCCAGCATGCTTATCTCCAGGGTCCTCAGAGATCCCCTGTCCTGGGACAGGCCACTGCCCTGGCCCTGTGACAGGGAAAAGGGACTCTGGCAAAGATCTCAAGGGCAGTAAACACAGCACCCTTGACAACAGCTAGGGGAACCTTTCCAACAAAGCTGTAGGATGCCCGAGGTAACCAATGGAGGGCATTGCTGGAGACTCTAAACTGTTCCTATGGCTCACTGTTTCAGGAGGACTTCTCTGGACATTTCTAGTGAATATTTTAAATGCCTGATCCGATGCTCTGTTATCTCCTACTTGCTATATGTTCTTTTCCTTTCTTGTTACACGTGTAATAAACTTAAATCCAAAGTACAGCAGTCATACAACATTTTCCCACCACAACATGGACGATTTCAAAGCCACACAAAGCATCCTAGAACGTGAACCTATAATTCATCGTAACGTTTTCCTAAAGACCCGAATAGGATCTGTAAGGATTCCTTACACTTGACGGTGGCCCTACTGGGGAGGGGAAGGAAGTCTGCAACTCACCTTTGTACACCATAAGGCCTTTCTAAAATAGGCTCTTTGAAGGGAGGTGGAATGTGTCCAAAATAATCAGGATAAGCCACCTCTGAATATTCTGGAACGGACTTCGTATTTTTCACAATCTCAATATAGAGGTCTGGGTCGTGCAGTGTTGGTCCGTCAGAGGCTTCAACAGAGGGGGCCTGCTCTGTTGATGAGTGGGACTCAGTGTCTTCATCATCTTCCGTTTCAACTCCAGTACAACACAGCTTCCCAAGATGTACTGTCCGCCCTTCAAAAAGAGAACTTCCACACTTAGCCACGTGAGGACAAGCTTTCGTGCATGAGAGGACAGTGAGCGGGAGACCAAAGTCCTTCCTCATTCCTGCGTTCAAGCCCGCGCCTACTTGCGAAGGAACATTCTGCAGTGTGATTCGGTCTAAGGCCTTCACAAGATCATTGTTGAAGCTGTGGGCTGAGGGGGCCGCTCGGCTCTGACCACCCAGCTGCTGCGGCATTGTCCTGTCGTGGCCCTTAGTGTCTTCCTTGGCTTCCTCTCCTTTAGGACTTGCTCTCTCCTTCATTACCACTCCTTTCTTTACGCTCCCTGAATTCCCAGGTACCTCCTCTCCAGCTGTGGGAACTACAATGGGGCCCCGAGCCTTCCCCTCAAACACAAAAGGTTTGGGTTCCTTTGAGATCAGTTCATAGTCCTGTTTAAAACAAAATTGAGTTTAATCTGTTATCTGGCAGTATTAAAATATCGTAATAAAAATAAGGTCATCTTTATTTCATAAGCTACATCAGAAACCTAAGACCTTTTTTTCTGAACTCCATGGGCTCCAGGTGTGGATATGGTGCACACACATACATACATTCAGGCAAAACACTCATACACAGTAAATAAATAAATAAATAAATAAATAAATAAATAAATAGAGAGATAAGTAAATAAAGCAAGGCTGAGAGGCAGCTCAACAACAGAATGTCTGCTCTGCAGGCACAAACGCCTGAGTTCAATCCTCTTCTGCCCTGCAAACTTCAACTTTCATATGCTGCCTAGAAATGACATTCATTTGACCTCACCCAGCAACTGAATAAGCAGACTTACACATCTGGGAACAAAGCAGAAGGTGTTGAGGGTGTAGACACATCTAGCTGTCATGGATCTCAACGGTTAATACTGAAAGCAATTAATTTCACATATGCTTAGTGGCATATGATAGTCCAGGAATTGATTCAATGATGCTTGAATAATATTCTTTCAAAACCACCCCTTGCTTGGGCAAGTCATGAGAGCAAGTAACCTGGCTCTGCCCCTCACCTGATGCAGCACTTGGGAGGGCCACCTGCACCTCCCCTGGGCAGCACAGTCCAACTTGCCCTGGTGGCTCCAAAGAGCTAGTTCCTCCTCTTGCTGACTGCAGCAGGCAGAGAGCTGGTCCCACACCTCCCCTGGGCAAAGTAGGAGAGCTGGCCCTGGTGGCACCGCCACAGGAGAGCTGATGGACTGAACAACCCAGCTAATACCCAGGCCCAGATACAGGGCTTGAAGCAACCCACCCCACATCTACCCCTTCTATGAACTGCTGGAGTCTGTGGATATCTGAGGGGAGTCCCTGTGAAGATCCAGTGCTAATAGCGTAGCAGAAGCCAGAGGCCTGGAACCAGACTAATGACTGGATGCAAAAATCATCTGCAAGTAAAACTGTTTGAGCAAAAGGGTGTACTGTGTGACACACTGCAGTTTCCCCAGAGAGATCTTTTTTCCTTTTGGGGGAGGTAGCAAGGGCAGAGGGCAGATATGGAGGGAAGGGGAGATGAGTGGGATTAAAACACTTGTGTGACATTTACAAAGAACCAATAAAAAGTTAAATAAAATGAAAAATAAAATGCTTTCAAACACTATATATTAATAGAATCAATAAACTTTTATAGTCCTCGATAATATATCATTGAACAGGTACTACTACTCAGGCATATATTTCAAAAGAGGGACAACGCATTTAAAGAAAGTACTGCATTGCATTTCTCTGAAATTTAAAATGGGAAAGACAATTAAGTACAGGACAGCTTCAGCAATAAATCCAGCTATGTTAATAAAAACAGTGTGCTCTTCCCAAACATACAGCACTGAAGCAACTAACAGTCTGTAACGCATTGGCAAAACACAGTACACACGGATACACATGATACACATGATACACACGGATACACATGCATGCACGGCCTAATTACCTGAGGCAGACAGGTCCAGAGCTCCAACTCTCAGAATCATTTTCTTTACTATTTGACCATAGCTAAACTTACTCAGACCCAAAATATGGGTCATGCAACAGAAGTAACCAAACCAAGTTAGCCACCTGTCTGCATCATAAAGGGCTGTTCAGAGACTGTCAGAGTTAGGCTAGCTATGTGGTAAACTAGGATTAGGACATGGGAATCTAAAGACAGGCGTGATCATGACCTGAAAGGGAGAAGTAGCTTGGAAAATAGAGACTCTAACTCGGTTGCTCTCAACCTTTTAATACTGTGACTCTTTAATATAGTTCCTCATGTTGTGGTGATCTCCAACCATAGAGTTGTTTTCTTTACTACTACATAACTCTAATTTCAATACTGTTGTGAACTGTAACGTAAATATCTGATATGCAGGATATCTGATATTCCACCTCCACAGGGACTACACCCCACAGGTTGAGAACCACTGATCTAACCACTAACCCTGTCATCCATTATAAAATCACTCTATTGTATTCCCATACCAAAGCCATAGGTTATATAACATATATTCCTATATGCATAAAATTGTAAGTAAGTGAAGTCATTATATGCTAAGCAATTCCCACCCATAGACTTAAGAACACAGCAGTGTCAAAACAAGTGAGAACAAAATCCACAATTACTTATCTGCCTCAATTTACAAAGTATTTATCTTCAAACGGTTCAAGTGAAGCCAAATACATTAAAAAGAGAAACTCAACAGCTAGGCTGTTCCACACTCCACACTCCTCCCCAGTGCCTCTCCCCAGCTCCCTCCCCTTCCTCCTCTGCCCCTGATTCCCCCACAAATATCCCATCTACCTTTTCCCTGCCCTGATCCCCCCAGCCCATCTACCTTTTCCCTGGCCCTGATTCCCCCCCCCCCAGCCCATCTACCTTTTCCCTGGCCCTGATTCCCCCCCCCCCCAGCCCATCTACCTTTTCCCTGGCCCTGATCTCCCTCCAGAACTCTCAATTTCAAAGCTCCAATGGACTTCAAACTTACAGGAAGTGCAGAACAGGAGGAGGCAGGAAGTCGCTCCAAGGCTCCAAAGTTTACTCCCAAAGACAAACATGAAAAACTGGCAAATATTTCTCATTTAAGTCTCTTATATAAACTCACTATAGTCTTTTTCTTTAATCAACTGCAATTAAAGATATGGGATTTGGAGAGCAACAAGTTTAAAGCCAAAACTCCTTATTCTTAGAGCTTTGCCAGTCCACACACTTTCTGTCAGTCTGTTTTTGCTTTGAGACAGGCCGGCTATTCTGGAGCTCATTACAAAAACCAAGCAGGCCTCTGAACTCACTGAGATCCACCTGGGTCTACTTTCTTGCGCTGAGACTAAAGGTGTGTGTCACCACGCTCAGTCAAACCTACACTTTAAAATCCTGAGTACTCTCACAAACTTAAGAACCTAGCAGTGTCAAAGCAAGTGAGAACAAAAATCCACATGTACTAACTGCCAACAATTCAGTCAACATGGTTGGTCTGTTGTGCATCCGGCTGAATACGCATAGCTCAGAGGGCAAGAACAGGAAATGCTAGCAACGGCTCCATGGGCCTGCAGGGCTCCAGGTGCGCCCTGGCTCTGTCTTGACTGCTGTTGGGTTACAAAGTAACCCAGGAGGGACAGGAGCAAAGCTGCCCACTGCTCCTGTCACTACTGGTAAAGCAACACAGGGAGACCACAGCATGATTTCATGATACAATTTTAAAGACTATAAGACAAAACAAAAGGAGCAAGTCAAAGTTATGAACCAAAGTGATTATGAATGCAAAGCCTGGTCCACCTCCCTCTCTTCTTAGAGGGAGTCAGCACAGCTCCAAATGTCAACACAATAATCCACTATGATCCTGTAAACAAAGACCAGGGCCATTTCCTCAGACATGAGAGGTGGCAGTTATGTGCATAAAAGAGAAAAAAATGAAGTTTTTATAAAACCAGGTAAGGCCATTTATACCTGAAAATCATCAACAAGCTCGGGGAAAAGGTGCTCGTACATTTTTAGCTCTTCTATTGTTCGTCCTGGTACTTGCTGAGGTCTTAATTTATTAATATCTGTTTCAATATCATCATTCTGAAATAATAAAACACGACGTTAGTATAAAAACACCAAAGAAGTTATAGAACATGCTTTATACTTAAAACAGTGTCACTTATCATTACTGAGTGATCATCAGTAAAGTTTATATTAAATTTAATCTTAAATCAATAATCAATAGATTATCACTGGTATTGACTCTGTTGTCTGGTGAGGGTTAATCTCAACATAAAAGGGTACTCATCAAGGCAAAAAAATAAAACAAACAAGCAAAGACTACTCATCTTCTCCACCATGTCCCTGTTATTCTGCTCTACAGGAAAACTCAAGAAAATTACATTGAAAAACATTTATACATGACAAAGAAGGTAGCATCAGAGCACATCCCATTGACTGGCATGCACTAACTCTGCCACCTGAGCCAATCTAGATGATACTCCAGGACTAAGGGTGGGGACTGGTGCACACCAGCGGTAAGAAGCTCAGAAACAGACAACCTGAAAGGTAAAAGGAGATGGAGCGGTTCCAAGGTTGACATTATAGGGCAGGATGAAGCTTTAGTAGAGACAAGACTATTACAGATGTTCACACTCCATGATCAACAGGCCCTGTGCACAGCCCACCATCACTGCCCACGCTATCGTGCAGGGGCAAGAGACTAACAAGCTGAACAAGCCCCCAGCAGCACCTCTGAGGGAAGAGAAAGCAAATACATCCTCATACAGAAGAGACGCGCCAGTGATCCATTCTGGCCTACAATCTGCAGCCCTGGCTGGAAGAGCATGTGTGGAGAGTGTTACTTCACCTAGGACCCGCAGGGCTCCCAACATCCTTAACAAACTCTGACCTTCATGGATGGGAAAGGAGAAAGGGAAACCAGCTACTAATTTTCAAGTGGGAACCCATTTTTAATTTCCTATTTATCTACAATTAGAATAAACTACTTGTTTTCAACCCCAAAGCAAATTTATCTTACTGCCCTTAAATCCTTCATATGTAGTATCTGTCCATATATGAGCATTAACTAGTATTCTTAAAAAAATGATATTTTTCAACATTTTATATTCAGGAATTTTCTTTCATTTATATAATCAATAAATACATTTTGTTATTTCTATGAATAAAAGATTGGTTTTATTTACATATATTATTACAATGTAATTACTGACTTATGAGTATACAATTTCACCTAAGTATTTAATCTATGAACAAATAATGTATTAATTTTCTTGATTAACATATAATCATCTAAAGCAAAAAATACTTTACAAAGATATATTTTCTCACTAGAAAAGCCTTTAATTCCAGCACTCAGGAGGCAGAGGCCAACAGGATTTCTGAGTTAAAGGTCAGCCTGATCTACAAAGCAAGTCCCAGGACAGCCAGGACTACACAGAAACCCTGTCTAAGCATACAGCTAGCTCACTGTTAGCAATGGCACTGAACAACAGGAAGGAATAGCCTGTGGACCTTTATGGCTCCCTGGAGGTAGCTGTTTAGAACCTAAAGAACCTGGACTAAACTCCCTACAGGAAAAACACTGACTCACAACAGTGAGGGAGGCAGTGTGGAAGCCAAGCACAGCTGAGCAGCCTTGCTTCTCCCACTGCAGCACAGCCATCCCTGTAGGACGCTGTGTGGAGCCAACCCCACACAGGCCAGAGGCTGCCCTGCATGGTGGTTTAAAGAGGACCTGTCTCAGAGCACACAGCAGAGCCGCAGTGATGAGTGTGCCCTCCCTCACCACACTACCAGGCCCTTGCTTACTGGCCCCTGTGCTTTGTCTCCAATACTGTGAGGACCAGATGGTTACTGTGCATGAAGAGTCTGGCTTGGCACATGGTTCCATGTTCAGTAAGTGCTACTTTTTCTCGTAATTATGAATGTTTTGTTAAGGCAAAATAGACAATATGTGAGCAATTTTAACTGAGTGAAAGAACGGACACCAAGAACTATTTTTCAAAGACATCAATGTCAAGAGCCAAGAAATCTGTGGAAATGCTTCAAATGAAAGGAAATGCAGCATCTGAGGGTAGACTCTGTAGCAGAGGGTAAACAACCCACAGAGGCCATCCCAGGACAAACTGACTCCACAGAGGCCATCCCAGGACAAACTGACTCCACAGAGGCCATCCCAGGACAAACTGACTCCACAGAGGCCATCCCAGGACAAACTGACTCCACAGAGGCCATCCCAGGACAAACTGACTCCACAGAGGCCATCCCAGGACAGACTGACTCCACAGAGGCCATCATCACAGGACAAACTGACTCCACAGAGGCCATCCCAGGACAAACTGACTCCACAGAGGCCATCCCAGGACAAACTGACTCCACAGAGGCCATCCCAGGACAAACTGACTCCACAGAGGCCAGCACAGGACAAACTGACTCCACAGAGGCCAGCACAGGACAAACTGACTCCACAGAGGCCATCCCAGGACAAACTGACTCCACAGAGGCCATCCCAGGACAAACTGACTCCACAGAGGCCATCCCAGGACAAACTGACTCCACAGAGGCCAGCACAGGACAAACTGACTCCACAGAGGCCAGCACAGGACAAACTGACTCCACAGAGGCCATCACAGGACAAACTGACTCCACAGAGGCCAGCACAGGACAAACTGACTCCACAGAGGCCATCCCAGGACAAACTGACTCCACAGAGGCCAGCACAGGACAAACTGACTCCACAGAGGCCAGCACAGGACAAACTGACTCCACAGAGGCCATCACAGGACAAACTGACTCCACAGAGGCCAGCACAGGACAAACTGACTCCACAGAGGCCATCACAGGACAAACTGACTCCACAGAGGCCAGCACAGGACAAACTGACTCCACAGAGGCCAGCACAGGACAAACTGACTCCACAGAGGCCAGCACAGGATAAACTGAACCCCACAGAGGCCATCACAGCAGCCAGTGAGAAACTGAACCCCACAGAGGGCATCACAGAAGCCAGAGATAAACTGAACCCCACAGAGGGCATCACAGAAGCCAGAGATAAACTGGATACCACACAGTGTCAAGCTGGTAGGAAGCTGACACTATGCTGCAGGTTTGACATGTGTTCTCAGGTAAAGGACCATAGGAGGTGGTATATCTAATCAACTCCCACATGCCGTTCTTGGACATGTGCACACATGCACACACACTTTTCCTGCAGCCCAATCAGTCCCTGTTCCCATCTCCCTCACTCCCCACTCTTTATGCTCTTGATCATCACAGGAGTTTTTAATTAGAACCATGAGACGTGAACAAAACATACTTTAATGTTTATCATTAAAGTCTTGTACTTTGATGGGAACTTGCGAAGATTAATGTGAAAAGTATGGATTCCACCACCCCCAAGTGCCCTGAAACAAAATAAAAACAACAAAACCCCCACCGCATTTCAACCCCTGCTCTTACCTGGGAAGGTTAATTCATAGCTGTGAACCTGCCAGTTCCACGGCAGGTGTCAGGTTCAAACCCCAGCTCCTCACGGTCTGTATCCTAACATCACAGGAGCCCTCTCTCACCTGAGACCCCACTGGCGGTGGGGATAACAGCTCTGTAGTACTAAGATGCATCTTCCAGTATCCTAGACTACGGAAAGGACAGTGTGTCCTTTAGGTAGTATTCCAACAGTTTTTAAAAGGCTTGCTTTTAATTCGTGTATATGAGTGTGTTGCATGCCCAAGTATATGTGTTCTGCTGCCTTCAGGTCCAGATGTAGAATTCTCAGCTCCTTCTCCAGCACCATGTCTGCCTGCACTCTGCCATGCTCCCTCCATAATGATGATGAAGTGAACCTCTGAAACCCTAGGCCAGCCCCAAATGAATGTTTTCCTTTATGAGTATCTTGGTCATGGTGTCTCCTCACAGCAATGACACCCTAACTCAGACCGGGGCTTCTAGGTTTCCAGACACAGTATGCACCTCTGAGAAGTCAACCAGGCTGTGGCCTACCAGCTCATGTAATATGACAATGCTGTCTATTTCCTCAGTTCAGGGATTCTCTCGGAAGCCTTGTAACATCGTCATGAAGCTCCTCATTTACAGGCTCCTCCCAGTAGTTTTCAGCCCCAAACTATTTCTGACACAGGGGGATGCCTTTTGAGACAAACCACCACAGCAATCTCAAACTGCTTTCCTTCAAGTACTGGGATATGAAAAGCTAAGTCAGAAAGCTTAAAACCCTTTTCCTCGGGGACAATGGGCAAATCAATCAGGGCTGTGTCCACACCAACAGATTCAGCTCCGTGACGACGGTGGGATGGGGCAGCCTTACCTGCATCTCTATGTTTCAGGCAAGTCTGTCTGAGAACTGAGGAGTTCATATTGTTACTAATGATAAAAGTCCACCGACCTTAAAACTCTGATCTAGGTCATCTTCATTCTCGAGTTCATTTTCCACTTCTAAATCAATGTCGTCGTTGTCGTCACTCTCGTCCACCACGTCGTCCACTGTGATGCAAACACACTGTAAGTCAGGCAAAGGCGAGTGTGCACACAGCAGGCGTGCAGTGTGTGTACACAGATGCGCATAAACGTGCCAGTCACCAATGAAAAACAACAAAATTCTCTTTTAACCAAATTATCACGTTCATCTGTTCAGCAGAAATTTCTTTTTTATTGATTATATTTGTTCTACAACAATTCTATATATTGGAGTTTTTCGGTTCCCCTTTTAGGTTCCTTACTAAATAAAAGCATCTATAAGGATGACCTGGGAAACCTGAGAGAGCACGTGGAAGGGCAGTAAAACTCAGAAGGCACTACACACTAAATGCTTTATCCCTGGTGTTCTCAGTTACTAAGCTAACACTGTCCTATGTTACAGCAGCCCAAAGGAAGCACCGGGGTGAACTTCCCCGGCTCAGGCCTCTCCTCTGCAGCTCATTATTTGGAGGAACACGTGCCATGTGCCATGTTATAACCTCGGATTGTTTAGAGGTATAACTCCTGTCTTACAGGAGCTCAGGGGCTGAAAGCAGAAAAGAAACAACAAGAAGAACCCAGAAGCTACATGGCAATGAGGGCACAAGCTTGACAATGCCACTGGAGAGCAGACAGATGGCAAGTGGCTGCAGACCGGGCAGGGCCAAGGGATGAGCACTAACCACTGACGGCTTCCCAGCACCTGAAGGAAACCTGAAGGCGGGCGGTGAGGCTCCAAGAGGAAGAAAGGAGGTGAGAAGGTAAGCTCTTGGGAAAATATGACTGACATGTAAGAGTGTGCATGGGAAATTCAAATAAGAAAGAGATGGACAGATCTTACAGAGCCATCCAGGTCAGTGACATTTTTAACCTATCCAACATAAGATGTCCCCGAAAAGAATGGCTTGACTCAACTTGCAATTTTCTGGCAGGTCTGACAGGAGTGCACAAGAGTGAAGAAAGGCCAGTCAAAAGGGAAGTTGCGTGTCTAGGCCAATGCAAGACTAAGTGAACACAAGAAAAGAGCTTGGCCATCCAGACACTCCTGAGTATGCTGTGGAGGGCCATGGAGGCGGGAGAAGAGCCCCAGTCTGCTTGTCTGAGCAGTGGCACAATCAGCCCACAAGGGCAAAAGCTGAGAGCCGCTTCCCTGCGTTCTTCCACATCTCTGTCCAGTGTGATGTAGACAGAGACTGCTGACTGCCTCTTGCCCAGGACAGTCCTGCTTTGCCTGACACTGGTAACAGAGCCCTGCATTTCAGCTGAGGGATTCCAGGCCTGCTGCAATAGAGACGGCAACTCCTGTGGAGAACATCTGACCAGTGACACCCCAAGTCAGGCAGTCTCTGAAACCAGGGCATGCCGCCTCCTAGTATGTAGTTTCTTATGAGAAACTGCAGATGTCCTTTGATGGGCTAGTCTATTGAGATTCACCAAGATCCACCGAGATCCACTTGCTGACCTTGAGGTGAGTGAGTGGAGGGACATCTTGTCTGGCAGCAGTGTTACAAAGGCTCTGGAGACGGCAGTCCTGAATGAAGCCTCACTCCCTATTAACTATCTGACCTAGAACCAAACAGTTGTCTGTCTTCATCTCCTGCTCTATGCTCTTGTGAACATGTATAAGAGTTATCAGCCAGTCTGTCACACAGTCTGTCACAGAAATGTGGGCGCATTGCTGTGGGGCTCGAAGAACAGCTTAGTTTGTCTTAACTAATACTGGTACCACATCACTTCAAATTGCAGAGAGGTTTTATAAAAATAAAAATTAACAAACAAAAAAAGGTATCACAGGACATGTAGCAGTCTGGATCTATTCTAAGCCCTACCAGCAGTCAGTCATGGATGAAGAAGAAAGTCCTGATTAGAAGAAGAACAGTAAGAAAACACTGTTCGTGAAAAACTGCACTAAATTAAAAAAAAAAAAAAAAGCCTATTACAAACAAGGAAAAAATGTTTTCAACTGAAACACAGTTCAGAATTGGGGAAAAATGGTACATGTTCCCAACTGTGAAACAGTTCATGGCTTCTGGGCCCTGAGCCTGACTATACCTCACACCTCCAGCACAGTGTGAGCCAGCGACTGCAGGCAAACTGCTTTCACTTCCTTTCTTATGTTTACAACAGCAGTGCAGGAGACAGCTTCTACTTCTCTCTGACAGCCAGAAAGGCAAGCACAGGACATCCCTGGGATGTGCTCCTGTGAGGACTTAGAAACTATAAAGCAAGGGTCTGTCCTCACTGTCCTATAAACGTGAGCCACTCCCCTCTATGCACTGTTTGTGTCAGATCCATAAGGACAGCCTACAGATGTATGGTTATGTCTGTGTACAAAAACACACTTTCCAGCAGGAAGTGGTATGCTGTGTATCTAAAGTTTGTAGCTATAAGCACACAGACACAGACACGGGAACACAGCTATATTTTATTCACTTTCCTTATATCTGGGTACTGTTAAATATTTTGTCATTTTTGGGCAACACTAGCAATACTCCCCACAGCTCAGATATCTCGCCTCTCAATGAGGAGTCCTTTCTCTGTCTTGCTAATTTGGCATCTTTTAATAGTTCATTACCATACTGACATATGATATAGATAAGAGTTAGTGACAGATTATTGAAAACAACTGCAAATTCCTGTAATAAATTTTATCTGGAATCTCTTCATGGTATTTACTAAAATAACTATTTGGGTTTCTTCTTTTGACCTACTAATAATAAACTTCACCCACTTTAATATTACAAGTAACCTAGATGTCCTACGTAAGAGACCACTGCCCAGTTCCGTTTGCTCTGTTTTAGAGTCTGCACATCTGACTGGTGGGCTTCGGCTGTGGGTTGTTCCTGGTAATTCTCACCAGGTTTTACTTTCAGCACCATGCTAGCTTCTAAGCTTTTCTTTTTTTCTATGCTCTGGAAAATAAAGCATAGGAAAATGCCTTGAAAGTTGAGAGAACTCATCTATGGCATCATCAACAGTTAATCCCACAAAACAAACTTGACTATGTACTGCATTTGGGGATTTTTGCCTGTTCAAGTCACTTTTAAGCAATAATATGTCCCTAAAATACTACTTCAATTATAAATTCAACTGTCTTAAGAGTGGTTCTCTCTAGCATCGATACTGATTTACATCATCTTTTCTATCTATTGCGCAGAGACTTGGGGGCACAGTACCTCACCCACTGACTACTTCCCCAATCCCAGGTTTGACTCCGCTCTGCCATGCAGATCGTGTGCTCTACGCGGATCAAACAGCTGCAGCTGCCCTGCCTCGAGCTCCTTCCCTCCTGGGCTAAGACTCCGGGGAAACACACACCTTTCCTGTCTCCCTGCCCAGCTTTCCACCCACTGCTCTGGCTCCCCAGTGAGTACCTGCTTCTTGGGTTTCATTTTCACCAGTGTAAGAGTCTTTGAATACTATTGTTTTCACCTTAGTTTAAGACAGTGTACAGGTCTAGCTGGCCCAGAACTCACTATGTAGAACTGGCTGGCACCAAACTCAGAGATCTGCTCTTCTTCCCATGTCTCCCAAGAAATGGGATTAAAGGTCCCACCACAGTAGCCTTTAATAAGAATAATTTATCCATTTAGACTTACTGTCACAACTGGAATGCTTGCTTGTGTTTCACAGTGAGATCTCTGAAGCCCTTGCTTTTACACAGCAGTGGTGGGTCCACTCACACTCAAGGAAAACAAAGGCCAAAGCGTCACACTGACACCACAGATGCACTTGAGCATCTCTGAGCATCTCTGTTCAGTGTGCTCTGTATCAAAGTGTGCACTTCTGTAGCTGTCATTTTAGATGTGTAAGAGCTGCGATTAGGAAGTCTGTAACATGACGCTTATTTGTTCACATATAAGGCTCTGTTTAAGGTACGGATATTATGGTCCCAACACTGCTGTTACGTCACAGGACAGAGCCCACAGCAAGTGTCCCCTTTATCATTTCCCCATGCCTGGTGAATTCACCACATTGCAGGTATACTCTTGCCATCCCTTAATCTAAACACTGACGAAACATCACTATGAGGATTTCTTCTCCTTCCTTCCTCCTGTTACTTCCTGTTGCATCACAAGAGCCTCTTCAGCCTTCTACCACTGAGAACCACCACGTGACCCCTTCACCGCACACGACCTCCACAGACCTATACTGAGATACAGGAAAGGTGTCCCAAACTCCTTGGTCGTCCCTCCAAATGAAGTGCTAGAACATAACTAAAGCAGAGACACTGCTCCTCAGAGGAGGAAGGCTCTTTCCTCAGCCTGTCTGCCACAGCAGCACTGTTTACTAAGACTCCTCTTGCCTCCCTTTCAGATTTGCTACAAATGTCCTCTCCTTAATGCCTGTTGGAAATTTCAAACTCTTTTTTTTTTTTTTTTTTAAGATTTATTTATTTATTATATGTAAGTACACTGTAGCTGTCTTCAGACACTCCAGAAGAGGGCGCCAAATCTCGTTACGGATGGTTGTGAGCCACCATGTGGTTGCTGGGATTTGAACTCTGGACCTTCGGAAGAGCAGTCGGGTGCTCTTACCAACTGAGCCATCTCACCAGCCCCTCATGATTTTTTTTTTTTTTTAAGATTTATTTATTTATTACATGTAAGTACACTGTAGCTGTCTTCAGACACCCCAGAAGAGGGCGCCAGATCTCGTTACGGATGGTTGTGAGCCACCATGTGGTTGCTGGGATTAGAACTCTGGACCTTCGGAAGAGCAGTCGGGTGCTCTTACCCACTGAGCCATCTCTCCAGCCCATCAAACTCTTTTACTCAGAAGTTTCTAACTCAGTCTTGTTGACTTTTAAACTTTGTATTATTTAATTTTTATCACTCTTTTACTCACACTCCCTCTCTTAACACACAATCTTACACAGTTACACACACACTCCATATACATAGTCCCTCTCTTACAGTCTCTTACATTCTTCTTATGCACTCTTACACACACTCAGTCTTACACATACACTCTTTCACACACTATTACACACACTCTTACACATGCTCACTCTCTTAAACTCTTACACACTCTCTCTAACATACTGTCTCTTACAGTTACACACTCTCTTATACACAGTTACACACACACTTCACATACTCCCTCTCTTACACATACTCCCTGTCTCTCAGACACACGCTGCAACACACTCTCTCTTTTTCACAGTCTTTTACACACATTCTTTTATACTCTCTTACAAACACACTCTCCATTACACTTTTACACACACTGTCTCTTACAGATTCTTACACTCTTACACACTGTCTCTTACACAAATACACTCTCTTACATATACATTCACTTACACATAACACTCTCACACACAAACATACTCTCTTACACACATACATACTCTTACACACACACACACACACACACACACCTGTAGAGGGCAGAGAATAACATGCCAAAGGCCACTTTCTCCTTCCACCATGTGGGTCCTAAGAATTAAACTCAACTCACCAGGCTTAGCATAAAATTCCATTACCTACAAACCATCTCACCAGCCTGACTTTTAAAAGATGTTTCTAAATGATCCATTTTGTGTCAGTTATATCTGTGTTTAGATTGTTTAACTAATAATATACCTTATGATATATGCCATTAATCAATGCATACTAAAGATTAAAAAAAATAACAATTACTTGGAGGCTCTTTTAAAATGTTTATTTCAAGCTAGGAGGTAGGTGTTAGTGGCCTTTAATCCCAGCACTTGGGAGGCAGAGGCAGGTGGATCTCTGAGTTCAAGGCCAGCCTGGTCTACAGAGTGAGTTTCAGGACAGCCAGGGCTACATGGAGAAACCCTGTCTCAAAAAAACAAAACAAAACAAAAAAATATTTCTTTCAAGTAAGTGTTTTATAAATAATAAAAAATAAAAAACTAACTTTTAAAAAAAATATAAGAAAACAGAATTCTATGAATATCCGTAACTACTCCTTTCTTCCATTTCAGTAGACACCACCAAACCAATACCAAACACTGACCAACCAAACACAAAGCACGTCGTCAAGCTTTCTATTTACACACAATACAGTGCTACACTAAAATGAAAAGCAGCCTACTTCAAATACTTTCACTTTTCTTCCAAGTAAGTTCTTTGTTCAATTTTTGCTAATTTTGGTGATGAGGTTTTTAACTTGGGTCGGGGGGGGGGGGGGGGGAATCAGACCAGTACGATGGCTCAGTGGGACTGTGGCAAACCTGATATACATTTGATTCCTGCAACCACCTGGTAAAGGGAAGAACCGATGTCTGAAGGCTGTCCTCTGACTCTCACGTGCTCACTGACCCAGGAGCACAAATGTGCATGTACATGGCACATACAACATATGTGGATGCCCACATAATGACAATAATGATGCTACTACCAATGTGTAATTAAAATTCTTTTAAAAAGCTACACAGGTAATCGCAAACATACTGAGCATCTGATGTCATCCTCTTAATGTAATGTCACTATCTTGTGTGACATCAACTTATATAATGTCTCCATCTTATACTTTTAATATTTACATTGATTGCTGACAATTTTTTGTGTATTTTCACACCTCATGCACACATTAAATAATCAGATACACGTTTTCCACAACAGAGTCACGGACTCCCACAGCAGCCCATGGCCCACCCCTACCTTCAGGCGGCAAGCTGTAGAGCTGGGCCACAGGTCCAGTCACAGGGATAATTGGCAACTGGAAGTGGAAAGAACTTTTAATGGTGGGGAGCGGCAGGCGGTTTTTGGGGAAGCATTTTCTCATTATCAGACTGGATGTGTTGACAAGAGGATCAAGAGTCCTGACCGCCAAGCACTCCTGTTCAAACAAGATGATGAGAGTTAGACCACAGCTCAGCACTGCGGTACTAGAAATGTAGCCACAAACAGCACACAGAGAACACTACAACACAACAGAGCTATCTAATGCCTTGCTCTTCAGAAGTACCTGTAACAGGGAGGCACATGTGACTTGTCCAGTAGCATTTTCCCTTAAAATGTTCACTAGGCAAAACTCAGTACTTATCTTTGACAGTGAAAGTCACCAAGTGTGAGTCCCTCCAACACCTGGCAGGTCTAGGGAGTGACGAATGAGGGCAACACTGAGACCCGCGGTGTGAGAGGTAAAGTCATGTGCACTGACTGTGTCTCTGTCTCTCTGTCTCTCTCTCTCTGTCTCTGTCTCTCTCTCTCTCTCTCTCCCCTATAAAAGGCGGCTGGCTACAGTGCAAGAGGTAAAGTCAGGTGCACTGACTGTCTCTCTCTCTCTCTCCTATAAAAGGCGGCTGGCAAGACAACAATGAGAGCACATCCCACTCAGACGTCTAAGAGTTTGGCTGGTCAGCCAGTGTCAAGAACAGGTGACTTAACAACATTGTCAGTGACAACTGGCCTTTCGGTGGCACTTTGACATACTACAGAATCTTCAACACATGACTGACTTAGTTAAACAGACAAGTGGAATTCTTTGTATGAAGAAATTTTAAAATATATTTATCCTATGTATACTTTCCTAAGTACGTGCACATTAATCCATTTTCTTAAGAACCAAAACATTATCATTAAAACAGAATAACAAAAATAAAGTAGCTTACTTGAGAAGTGTTATACAGAATTTTCATCCCATTCGCATCAATAAATGCTTTTCTGCCCAACTTGATGTTCGTGACGCTTTTTAAGCTCTGTAGAATCCCCTTCCGAATGAGCATGTTTCTGTGCCGATTATCGTGCCGGTGCCAATCTACATAGATGGTTAGAAGCACTTGAACGTACCCTCTGTCCACCGCTCTCCTGGCGTTTGTCTCTTTAACAAAAGAAAATTGGGAAAGGTTATTTTATAAATGACAGGAAAAAGTTTTTAAAAGAATCAAACAAAAAAACAAAAGTAGAATATCAGTATTGTGATCAGTTCCCAGCCTTTAATAATTTTCTAATAAAATAATTATAGCCCATTCCAAAAATCATTAGTTTCCAAAAACATTCCTGCCTCATTATTTTATCATGATTTACAAATACTGGCATCTTCTTACTGGCTAGGCTTGGTGGTGCACACCTGCAGCCCCAGCACACCCAGAGTCAAGATGAGACCACAGTGTGAGACCAACGGGTCTTCACAGCAGCACAGTCTCAACAAGACTGAAAATACATTTATTTACTATGGCAAGGTCTGTAATCATGTTTAGTTTTACTGATTTTAAAACTCCATATATTTTGAAACTTAAGTGTCTTTTTCATAAGACAGAAGACTCCTTGAGTGACCAGCTACACGCATGACTTTGTTAAAGCCATTATCACTCTTGCTTATTTCGATCACAAGCTGTTTAATCCACTGAATTATAGCTACTGTTACTTATAAAATTTATCTTCCCAGTGGAATTAACAGTTCTAGTTATTCCACAATTATATAAGATATCCACTTCTTAGTAACATAAAATTTAATATATAATTTATTGTACATAGAAAGTAAAAAAAATAGTATGTGGTTAGAAAATAGGTTTTTTCTAGGTAGTAAAATCTTAATGTAAAAAAAACTATAGGTTTTCTTAAATTGATCAATTTTAATGGAACACAACTAAAGAATCCATACATTTGAACTCTCTTTCTTAAGATTACAACCCAAAAGGATACACCTACCAAAGCAGCAGCCCTGGGATGCCATCAAGACAACAGGGGTGCTACCCAGAGCTGCTGTGGCAGGTCTGTAAGGGCTGCAGAGCAGGGCGTGGTGGGCAGCCCACCTGGGCTGCTTAGATACAAACAAGCTCAAACCTCTTCTTAATCTCAGTTACCCACTAAGAGGCGCTGGCTAGGTGGTGGACCCCAGATGGTGCTGACCTTAACCACCTACTGTGACCCTTACTTTCTACACAGGCTCATGGGGACTGAATCATAACACATAGATAGAGACTCATTCTCCTTTACAACTATACTCTGACACTACACAGGTACAAAGGGCTCAGCAGGAGGTAGTGGGTCTCTTAGGACAGTGTTTTAAAACCTCTATTGTAAACTACTGTGAACTAGTCTAGTGCATCCTGATATCAGCACCCAGGTGCTGGAAGCGAGGGGATTGCCAACCTGGCCTCTTATAACAAGACCTTGTCTCAAACAAGAAAAAACAAAAGTCAACAAAAAAGACCCTCTACTGGGTCTACATGGCTGGTCTCTGCAAGGCTGCTGCTACTTACATCCATTGAATTGTTTTGGCCCACATAATTTCCTTGTGCTTTAAGGCTAACAATCTAACTCAGTTGATAGAGTGCTTGCCTATATCAGGAACAACAGTCCTGTGGTTCAGCCCACAGCAGCACATACACCGAGAAAGAAGGTGAACATCTGTAATCTCAGCACTCAGGAGGTGGAGGCCGGAAGATCAGGAGTTCAAAGTCATCCTTGTCTACATAGCATGTTCAGGCCAGCCTTGATAGGTCAGATGTCTCAAAAACAACAAAAATATTTTAAGTGAATACACACTTTTGCTTACACCACTTGAAATGCATAAGCCTTAATTAGCTGTGAGAAAGACTTTGTTAAAAGCTTTACGGTCAGTGTAATATTTACATTTTTGTTTCTGCTGGAGCCTACAAAAGCCTAAATGGTACTTAGGGAAATGTTATTTTTAAAGTAACATGCCAAATAAAGAATGCGTTATATTTCAAACATAGGTGCTGAAGTGACCCTTAAAATACGATGAGAGTTATCTACAATCTGCACTGAGCACAAGCAAAAGAAACTCATGTATGGGTTTCATTCACAAAATCCCTCCCTCTCAAAGCACAAAGTGTAGGTCTGCTATTGAGCTGCACCCTTCACTGTGCATCCCAGTGAGGCCCTGGCTGCACTCCTAGGGCAGCATGCTCGCTGGGCTCATCACTCCTGCATGCACTTCCCATACCACATTTATTTTAGGGCAAATTTATCCACTAATGTAAGTGACTGACCCACAATAAGCAAGTTTTAAATTCTCATAAAGAATGTTCCGAATTGCCCCGGTGTATTTCAAACTCTACAGCCTGCTCTTCAACGCGGTTGTGTATTGTTATGTGTCCTGTGTTGTGCAGTGTGCAATTTGAAGAGCTATTAAATATAAACTACTCAGCAGTTGCTTTGCTGCATCAGGTGACCCTGTTCTACAGTTTATCACACCACAGACAGAAGCAGTTACCCACCTGAGGCCCCAAGGGGAAACGTGTAAATGAGAATTTGGTAAACATAAAAATCACATTTTTAAATTAATTTCACTCATTTTTTTAAGACAGGATCTTACTATGTAGTCATGAATGACCTGAAACTCACTATCTAGACCAAGTTAGCCTTGAATTTGCTAGCAATCCCCCTGCCTCTGCTTCCTGCCTACTGGAATGACAGATGCCTTTCCCTGTACCAGTAGAAACGAATTAACCTTTAACTAATCACAGACTTTTAAAAGTATATAGCACAAAAGTTTAGTAAACAAAGGGGCCCCACCCCTGACAATAGTTTCTGACCCTGCCTACTATGTACTGAGAGGGGGGGCACAGAAAAGCCATCAACAGAGATCTTTAAGAGTAAATGTCAAGATTAAATGTTAATGAAGCAACTGATCTTATGGAAGAATACTATGAATATAGTTGAAAACCATACTGAGCATGTATGAAGAACGCACGCGTCCCATATGAAGAGCACACGCATCATACATGCAGCACTCGTTCCCCAGCGGCTTCACACGCCGTGCGTCAGCTCTGAAGGCAGCAGGTTATGTGCACACAAGCTCACTCCAAGTGCTCCAAGTTCCCATCACACCACTTCCACAGTGTTTTGAATTTGAACTTATGGTGAGAACAAAATTTCTAATAAAAGTCACTATGTTAAACTTATGTTATATGAAGCTGATATGTATTATGATGACAGGTGATTGAGCTAGAGTTTATTCCATCCACTGGGATAATTTATTTAAGCACATCGCTTTCATATTTCTAACAGGACATAAAGCCTTCTGATTAAAAGGAAAAAAGTAAATGTCATATAATTTTCTGAGAAATAAACCTAATATGATATCAGGAACTTTGACTATAAAAAAATAGCTTTTACTATATACACTAAATCTAATTTCCAGCTTCTTGAACACAGATATACATTTAAAGTATTTTAATTACTATTATTTCTAGTATTTAAAAACTTACTTGATTTTAGCAATGCAGCAAGAGTGTCTAAAGCAACCCTGTCAACACAACAAGAAAACACAAACAACAACAAAACTAGTGAAATGAATCTACAATAAAAGCATGCAATCTTGTCAAGTATCATCTTGTCTGTACCCATTCCAAGCACATTTACTCTTGCAACAGCACTCGTTATTTGGTGCTTCTCTGTGTGCATCTCGCCCCTGAGTTCAAAATTAGATAATAAGATTAAAATACTCAAAGTATTTGTACAATTTTAATAACATTAACATTGTCAAGTCTTTATGTCTCAAGCTAGATAAATGGGCTCAGTTAGTGTCACCATTTGACCTTTCAGAGTACACAAAGCAGCAGAAGGGAGGCCTCAGGGGCTCTGGGTACAAAAGAAGTAAAATAAGGAAAAGTCCTAATGGTCTAACTCAGACCTGTGGCGCTCACAGTGCCTTTAGCTTTCTTACTTGAACTTTAGTACCATGTGCTAGGATCCTTAGATATACAGGTTAACAAGTGTAAACCCTACAGCTCAGAAGTAAACCTAATCATTCCCCCTTTACAGGATGTGGTAAAAGCCCTAATATTGAAAATACGTACATTTTCTTGAACATGCTCAGTTACACACAGTGATATCAGCTACCATAATCATCCATAAAGGTACATTTTTTTCTATCACTGTAGAATGCCTATAATTCAAATTATTTATAAAAAGTGAGTTACTGGGGAAAAACATGACCCTCAGTTTCAACTTCAAAAATGTAAGCCTACATACTATGCTATCTCCTTGTAAGATTTATCCATAATTTTCCCTAAAAACATGGCTATTATCAATCTGAAGCATCTCACTCAACATGAAGCATTTGTTGAATGCCCACTACACACTCCTCCTTCGTGGACTGAAATTAAAAGAAACATCACTTCATTGGATAGTTTTACAATCTACATTATGAAACACAATGTACGTACATACAAAAAAACTACGTAAGAAACGAAAATTCCAGCGCTGAAGCGAGTAGGTGGTAAGGGGGAAGCAGTGATGGATGGAGAGGCACAGAGAGTGTGAGCGATCAGATGAACACGCACAGACTGAGTGACCAGAGGCCTGCAATGTGATCAACACAACCACAACGAAACCCAGAAACAAGCATTCACAACTATACCAGAAACCAATGCTTTATGGATACAGAAGCTATAAAATTTACACTATAGTTGGCTAAAACCACCTTCAAAAAAATCTTGTATGTCAACTAACATAACCCCATAAACCACTTGTTGATAAAGCTCCGTGCGGCCGCTGCCATGCTCTAAGGTGGGTGGGGCATACAGGGCAGGTAGGCAGCACGACAGTCATCTACAAAGGGCTTCCTGTTTAGGCAAAGGTCCTGCCCCCTGAAACACTGACTTAGGACCACCAGCATAGGGAGGGGCTACAGACAAATCACCAGGGCTAGGTTCTCCTTTGTGATAGGAAAGCTGCCAGAACCCCTCAGCGGATGTTCCTGGCACTCATCGTAGTCTTGCTGAGGTGGGCACATCCAGCACAAGACAGAACAGACTGGCACAGAACTAAAGAAGTCCGCGCGCTGCTGTGCGGGCGATGCCTGGTTGCCTAGACAAGGGGCCTGCTGCTCTGGAGTGTACGATCTGCTGTGTAGACGGCTGGATGTCAAAGATCCTTATTATGCAGAAGCTCACCAACCAACACCCTCCCTCCCTCAGACACTGGGACACACTGCATCCTCTGTCTATACTGCTTAGCAAGACTCCAGCAGCTGAGGACCACAAAGATAAGCAAGCCCAGCAGCCTTCTGCAATGCCAAAGTCCCCATCTGTGGAGCTGTCACATTATAAACATTGAGTATGCCAAACTGGCATGTGCCTGGCTCACCTTAAAGAAAAGCAATGTGGGCCTGTGTACACAGAGCAGACACTCCAAACTGCCAAGCCTAAAAAGACAAGGACACCCACCCACATCAACTGTTCTCAGGCTGCACAGGCTTGGGGATGGACAGGACACTGTGTCAGACAGGTGCATCATACCACAAAGCCAATTCAAACACAACTAGGAATGCTGTTGCTCTGTAGCCCCTTGTTTAACTCCTATTATGGTATAAGCTCCTCTACATGGTGGTAAAACCCACAGAGCACAGATCCATATTAGGGCACCTGACCTTCATGTACGAGGCGCTGGGTTCAATCCCTGGTAGCACAGTGAAGAAAGGTACTACTTAAACTGAAACAAAATATATACTCCTCCAAGCACTTAACAACAGAAGCTGCAGGACACATAGTGTGACCATCACTCTCTACATCAAGGAACGGATGCCGCTGACCATTTGTTGCCATTTCAATACAACATCCTCTCTCTCAAACGTTTTGTTTACTACCATCATGACCACATAACAGAACAATTTCTGTGTACAGACAGAAGTCAGCATATAAAAAGCGTTTCCAGGAACAAGGTAAATAAAAACAGCTGACAATGTGCAGACAAAAGATCAGACATTCACCAAATACAAACACATGTAATTAATTTAATCACTGTTAGCAAGATAAAGTGCATCCCATCTCTCTAACCTCAGGATCTAACCTTAGCAGGAAGCAGGGCCACTGAATTATAATCAGTCAGGATGAGATCATTTGGAAGGGAAGTAGGCTCTCCACTGGTGTCCTCAAGAGATGACCCTGTAACACCCTGTAACACACACACGCACACGCAGGCACACACGGAGAACACCATCTCCTAAGGCCGAAAGGGAAGGTAAGAAAAGGACTTGCCAGCGAACCATCAAACACTAACAACAAGACAGGAGGACATGCTGCCCCTGAGCATGCAGAAGAGAACAGCCTTCTGGGAAAGTGAGATGGGGCTTCTGAGCTCTGGGCCTGTGTGGGGCAGTAAATGCCTGTTGATTCCAGCCACCAAGTCAGCTGGGAACTAACATAATGCACTGAATACAGCTACGTACTTCCAGTTTCTCGTCTTTAGCTAACACTATTTTTTTTTTTTGAGAGAGAGAGAGAGGGAGAGGAAGAGGGAGAGGGGGAGAGGGAGAGAGGAAGGACGAGGACACAGTGAGTGAGAGAGCACACACACATAAGTGCGGGCACATGCCTTCAGAGGCCATCTCCGGAGCTGGAGTTACAGGCAGTTGTGAGCTACTGGGCACGGGTGCTAGGAACTGAGCTGCCATGTCTGCAAGCCATTCAGGTAGTTCTTCAGGCCAAACTGCAAACCCCTGAGGAAGTGTTCCTCCAGCTAGCAAACTTTTACACCAGGCTTGAGCCAGATGACAGGTGCTTCTGACAGTTTCTAGTCTACAACCAATGACTTTGTTGATGTTTATTCTCCATGCTGAAGGTGAAAGTCTCACATCAGTGGCAATGAGCATGCTCCACAGAGACATAAATTAACAGGACTTATCGACCTGCAGTCACCATCAATACTGCAACCAAAGCATTATTGAGAATGTAATGAACTTCAGCATAAAAGACTCTGGACCTCTATGACACAGAGAAACCAGTGTCAATCTCTACAAAATAATTAAATACTGTACTCAGAAAATAATGTGGATTTATTGAAGTTGTAAAAAATGTTAAATATATAGTCCATACTGTTTTTAACAGATTTCTCTTCCAAAGGATTTATACTTTCTCCAAGAGTTTTCCAGTTTTCCTACTCCCCATACAGAATAATATTAGAAGAACCCAAAGGGTAGCCTACGAGCAGTGAGGAAAGAGAGGTTTCTGTCTGCTTCCTAAGGAAGCTAGTACACCTACACTCAGCTGGAGGTCAGTTCTAGCAGTGACCTTCAGCACGAGGTAGGTCTGAATACAGCCTGGCCGTTCTCCTTGTGGGAGGGAAGACACAGGACACTGAAGAACACAGCTATAATAACGTCCTGGATGGCCTCTTCTAGACTAACAGTTTAAATCTAAAACCTAAAGTCAGAGAGGAAAGGAAGCCCTAAAGGGAAGCTTCCAGCTGCAGAGTAGAGGCTTCTCTGACCCTTTCCCTTTTAAAGCACTAAGATAGAAGAACAACTCAAGTTCCAGAGTTGTCCTTAACTAGGGTAGAAAAGGCCAGATTTCTAAAAAGTAGCAATCCTTATTGACACTGATGTTTGGCTAGTGCATGGTGTAAAATAAATGTCAACCTTTTTTAGGTTCTTTTAAAAATACAAGGAGAGGCACAGCCACGTGGCTTAGCAGGTAAGGTCACTTACTGATAAGCCAGGCAACCTGAGTTCAATTCCCAGGATCACATGGTGGAAGGAGAGGCTTATTCATGCAGGTTGGTCTCGGACCTCCACGTGAACAGCATGGAACACACCTAAGTGCATGCGTTCATGCGTGCATACATACACACACACACACACGATAATTTAAATACCAGTGGAAATAAAAGGATAATTTTGATAGCTACATTCTTTCCTCAGAAACTTTCAGCCTAGGATTCTACACAGTGGTTCATTGTAACACTTCCTTTTGGTTTATTTGTGGTGCCACATTCTGAACCCAGGACTGAATGGGCAGTCTCTCAGGCACCACTTCAAGCATAATTGTGAAATGTTCTGCTTCTCCTATGAACATTTCCTATCAGCTGTAGTAATATGGAAACAATAGCATCGTGTACACATTACACAGGAAGGCCGTGTACACCACAGATAAAGCACAGCACTTGGCCGGTATGCACAAAGGTATGTGTCCTAACCCAGAACCATTAAAAAAGAGCTGTGTGGACATCTAGGGCTCATTCACACACAGCTGTCTCAGTGCTTAAGTAAATAAAATGTTATCTTCTTAAGCATATCTGTGTCCTAGGATGCACCTTAAATCCCTGCAATGTGTAGCAGACCCCATGCTATCTCCTCTGAGGGGAATGGCAGGGTAAGCAGCTCACTCAGAACTGTGGGCCAGCGAGTGGTGGGTCAACACTAAGCTGCAGGCCCAGCTGCCTCCACAGCCCATGGCACCACTCTTGCTGTGATGTGGGTATCACTAGCTATAACACCCACATTTTCTTTTGCTGCATCTTACCAGCTCTGTTAGAACTGTCAATGATGTTTGCATACAGAAACATGCGGCACTACCCTACCAAATACTGAATTATATTATATGTACAATCAATCTCACTATGTATTTTGACTGATTTATGTATTTCCTTATAGAAAAGCTCTCCTGATGTATCAGACTAGCTTCCAACTAGCAATAGTTATGCCTTAAACTTCCACATGCTAGGACAACAGGCACCCACTATCACATTCAGTTATTTGGGCCTTTATTAAGAAACAAAAAACAAAAAACAAAGACAAAAAGAAAAGGTTCAAACACTCTGCATGCACCCTGCTTGTTAACAAATAAAATGTATAGGCTAGAGACATGGGTCAGCAGTTAAGAGCACATAATGGTATGAAAAAGACCAGAGTTTGGTTCTCAGCACCACATCAGCTAGTACAACTGGAAATCCACCTGCAAAGGCACCTGCACGGATGCACAGACAAGCATAATAGTAACAAAATAAAATATTAAAAGAATAAAGTTCAAATATTTCATGTTGACATGTTTGTCTTTATAGACATTTCATAGCTAAAATTTTTAAAAAGACATGCTTTTAAGTACTTATTTTCATTAATTTTAATCATATGTATGGGGTGCAGTGGGCAGCTAAGTACAGTGCCTACAGAGGCCTCAGGAGGACACTTTCCTGTCTTAAGTGCTATATGTACATATGTGTATGGATGTGAGTACGTGCCATACATGTGCAGGCTTATGAGTGGTTGTGGAGACCAGAAAGCACTGAGCCCCCTCGCTCCAGCAGTCACTGTCTTGCAGCCCCTGACCCAGCAACAGACTCAGGCAGTGGGAAGGATGAGTACTGAACCATGACACAACAGATGGAAGAAATACTCTGACAAACAGATACCTCGGCACAAGCGCCCACAACCACGACCTCTGAAACATTTAATTAAAAATGTAGGCAAGCTCCAAGTACACATAGAGGACACCCAGTGTGCCAAGACTGCGCACAGCTACTTCATCCAAAATGTGACATAGTTAAACAGCACAGAGACCCTCACTATTACAGCAGAACAATAGCCTACTTGTTATCTTTAAAGATTTATAATATAACCAACAAATAAAACTTACTTGAGCCCTGATCCAAATAATCTAAGTATTAAGAAGATTTTTCATCAGCAGTCAAAAACAGGAAATGATATCAAGAATCACAATTAATATTGCTAGGCCCAGAAATGGACTGATGGCAACCAAAAGTCTGTGCCTGATGGGAATAAAGCCGAAGAACTTACACGCCAAACCCAATGGCAGATCTGACAATAGGCAGTCAGACGGTGAACAGGGATTGCAGAATGCTGGCCACTGCTGGGACTAGGAGCTCACAGAACTACTACAGCTCTCCAGGAAGGCACTTGCTCCCTCCCTCCCTTACGACTCTACACAACACTGGGTGTGACTTGTTTATTTCTCATCTAAACAAATCTGTATGAAAGGATGGCTCCAGACAACCCAAGAGCATGGAGATTATTCTCTATTAAGGCACTGGGCTGTTGCTGTCTTTGAAGCAGTGGCACTAGTTTCCAATTCTTACTTAACAGGGGTACATGCTAAAGTAGCCTATGAATTTACTGGGAGATGATCATACCCCAGAAAATACCTGTCATTTACTCAACAGTCACCAACAAAGCATGCAAACAGCACGATGGCAGCAGCATAAAAGACAGGACAATGATGACACACTGGCACCCGCGGGGTAGGACACAGGGTGAGTCTTGCTGTGTGAGCCTTAAACAAACAAACAGCCCTCCACAGCACTACACTAAGTCTAACCCCTAACACAATGTCCATCATTTCTGAAACTACAGGACTTATAAATTAATGAAAACACATACACACACAATGTAACCTTAAGGTACACATACTCAGACACCCATACGCATCCCAAGACAGGAAATGATAAAAAGAATAACATGATCTGGTCAAAGCAGGCGTGTGTAACTTTCAGACAGTCCATAATGGTGAGGACAAAACAGGCGTGTGTAACTTTCAGACAGTCCATAATGGTGAGGAGGAGGAATGGTCATCGAGAGCTAAGCATGATGGGCGGGCGAGCATTAGAGTGGGCACTCAACAAAGGCTTCAGGGGATGGCGCTGGACACAGCCCAGCCCCTCGCACAGGGCCACCAGCTTCAGTCATCGCCTTTAAAACAGTGTACTTAACAAACTGAAATGCTCTAACTTAAACATTAAGTTTTGAATTAAGAACATCTTTATTAAAAGAAATGACTACTTAAGAACTAGAGACTCTAGCTACAGCTGACCTCACCTGCTCAGGTACATGTCAGGGCAGTGAAGCTCAGAATGACTAAGGATAAACTTCCACTCGCATCACAACATTTACTTACTTCATGAGACCCGAATTCTTCTTACTGAATGGCCCAATGATTTTAAACATCAACTCCACAACTCCATTTTTACCTAAAGATACTGAGTTCACAGCTGAGAAACAAGAAAAAAGACACAAAGTGATTTAAATCTTAGTGATAAATCTAAAATTACCCCAAAGTATTTAGTCAATATAAATGCAAGCTCCCGGGCCACTGTAAAGCTGGGCTGTAGGGGTTGGGAGGGGGACGTATTTGCTTTGTTTTTATGAGAAGTTGGGAGCAACTAGCATTCCACAAACAGTTACTATGAGATGACACAGGCAAGCGAGTGTTGGGAATCAAAGACAAGAAGTATACAGGCTCTGCTCTAAGCAACCTGAGTAGTGAGCACAGCAGACAACGGAATTCATTTCTGTGTCATTTTCTAGACACAAAAAGAGTTGTAGGCCGTTTTATTCCACTGGGTACCCCCACTTCAGAGTGAGACATGGGGCTTTCTGGAGACACTGATGCCTGCGCTCACGCCACACACACAGGAGTTGGTGTGGCAGGAGCTAGGGGGAGGTAAGGGTGGTTCTGCAGTCACTCGGAAGCAGAGGTGCAGGGTGGACAACGCTAGCATGAAAGCCATGGCATGAACATGCAGGGTGGACAATGTTAGCATGAAAGCCGTGGTATGAAGATGCAGGGTGGACAATGTTAGCATGAAAGCTGTGGTATGAACATGCAGGGTGGACAATGTTAGCATGAAAGCTGTGGTATGAACACGGGACATGGATGCAGGTGGGAGAGTGAGAAGAGAGCAAGGGCTTCCTTAGGTACGCCTTCCTGCAGCGATGCCCAAGCAGCAGCCAAGTACATGTGTACTTAAGCAGCCAGGGCAGAGGAAGCTCAGAGCATCCTGCAGGTCCAACCTGGTGAGATGCAGGCAGGACCTGAACTACAGCAGCCCTGAAGAGCCAGACCACAGCATCAGGGATGCTACAGAGACCCAGTGGGAGAAATGTCCAGTACTCTCAAGTTCTAGACAGATGCTACTTTAAAGAATTTACACAAGAACAGGGTTGGCAGATGGCTGGCTTTACTCCCAGCACTCAGAAGGCAGAGGTAGGTGGATCTCTCAATCTGAGGCCAGCCCAGTCTACAGAGAGTTCCATCCAGGACTACACAAAGACATACTGACTGGGAAAAAGCACTAAAAAAAAAAAAACTTACACAGAAACCTTGTCTTAGTTAGGGTTTTACTGCTGTGAACAGACACCATGACCAAGTTAAGTCTTATAAAAAACAACATTTAATTGGGGCTGGCTTACAGGTTCAGAGGTTCAGTCCATTATCATCAAGGTGGGAGCATGGCAGTATCCAGGCAGGCATGGCGCAGGAGGAGCCGAGAGTTCTATGTCTTCATCCAAAGGCTGCTAGTGGAAGACTGACTTCCAGGCAACTAGGGGGAGGATCTTATACCCACACCCACAGTGACACACCCATTCCAACCAGGGCACACCTATTCCAACAAGGTCACACCTTCAGATGGTGCCACTCCCTGGTCCAAGGATATACAAACCATCACATTCCACTCCCTGGTCCCCATAGACTTGTTCAAAAACATGAGTCTATGGGGGCCACACTTAAACATAGCATAATGCAAAATGCATTTAGTCCTTTCAAAGTCCTCATAGTCTGTAGCAGTCACAACAATGTTAAAAGTCCAAAGTTCAAGGTCTCTTCTGAGATTCATCCAACTTAATTAACTGTAATCTCCAAAGCAAGGCAGGAAACCAGCTGGGCAAACTCCAAACTCTGCATCTCCATGGCTGATGTCAAAGCGGTCTTCAGATCTCCACTCCTTTTTCATCTTTGTTGACTGCAACAAAATGCTTTCTCCTGGGCTGGTTCCACTCCCTGTTAGCAGCTTTCCTCAGCATGTGTCCCATGGCTCTGGCATCTTTAACATCTTTGAGTCTCCAAGGCAATTTCAATGTTACAGCTTCTTGTTTCAGTGTCTGGGATTCCACTTGATCTTTTGGACTCCTCCTAAGGGCTGGCATCACTTTTCCAGCTCTGCCCTCTGTAGCACTCTAAGCTCAGGTTGATCCACTCCACTATGGCTGCAGTTCTTGGTGATCACTCCATGGTACTGACATCTCTAATACACTGGGGTATTCCACTCCAACTAGGCTTCACCAATAGCCTCTCATAGGCTCTCTTCAGGGTGCCAAGCCTCAAATCCTTTGCATGACCCCTTCAGTCCTGGGCCATCAACTACAGCTGAGGCTTCAACTTCTCCAATGGCCTTCCCTGGCCTCTCACAGTGCTAAGCCTCAGCTTCTCTCCATGATCCCTTCATTCCTTCACAAGCAGTACCACCTGAGTGACTCTTACACATTACCAAGTCCAGCCGCAGCATGAGGTACAACCTTGGGTATCTCTGGAACACAGCTTCTTTGTGCTCCCAGAAAACAATTTCCAGAAGATTTCACCTCAACGATGCTGGTCTCTTCTTAATCACCGCTAATTCCTTAGCTCCAGCTAACCAGCATCAATTTTCCCAGTAGTTCCTTCCATTCTTAACTCTAGAGCCAGAGGCACATGGCTGAATCTGCCGAGTTCTGCTGCTTACAGGAACTAGAACATGATCCCCTTGTCCTATTACATTATCACTAGCTTTATGTTTTCTAAATCCTTCACTGCCTAAGCTTGGCTATCCTGGTTCTTGCTCTGTAGATTGACCTTGAATGCAGAGATCAGCATGCCTGTCTCCTGAGATTAAAGGTGTGTACCACCATGCCTGGATTTAATTTAGCTGGGTAGGATCTTGCCCCAAGGTCCCACTCCCTTAATCTTTATCTCCTAGAACACAAGATTTTGCTCCATTTCACTTCCTGGTACTCCTTTAATACTCAAACCATATATTTTATATTTTTCCTTTCTAAGCTTGCTATGCTTGTTCAAACTTCTCTTCATAAGACTTAACCAGAGAACAAAGTCTCTGCTGGGCTTTTTTGAAACTTCTCTTTTCAACGCAATTAATCCAAGTCTCTTCACCTTAGCCTCAGGCAAACTTTTCAGACAAGGGCAAAAAGTAGCCACATTCTTCACCAAATTACCACAAAACCAGTCTTTATGCCACATTCTGAAATTCTTCTCCTTTGAAATCTCTTGGGCCAGGTCAACACAGTTCAAATTACTCCCAGCAACAAAATCTTCCATATTCCTACTAGGATGACCCATTAAACCCCATTTAAAGCATTCCACTGCTTTCCAAATCCAAAGTCCCAAAATCCACATTCTTTCAAATAAAAGCATGGTCAGGCCTATCACAGCAATACCCCACTCCTGGTACCAACTTCTGTCTTAGTTAGGGTTTTACTGCTGTGAACAGACACCATGACCAAGTTAAGTCTTATAAAAAACAACATTTAATTGGGGCTGGCTTACAGGTTCAGAGGTTCAGTCCATTATCATCAAGGTGGGAGCATGGCAGTATCCAGGCAGGCATGGCGCAGGAGGAGCCGAGAGTTCTATGTCTTCATCCAAAGGCTGCTAGTGGAAGACTGACTTCCAGGCAACTAGGGGGAGGATCTTATACCCACACCCACAGTGACACACCCATTCTAACCAGGGCACACCTATTCCAACAAGGTCACACCTTCAGATGGTGCCACTCCCTGGTCCAAGGATATACAAACCATCACAAACCTTCTGCTAGCCTTCTACTGCTAGCAGTAAACCACCACCAAAGCTTGCAGCTCCTGTGTCACAGGGAAACATTCGCTCTGCTCTACCTCTGTGACTGCTCTCACTCACACACTTCTAACACCACCTTTCTCGGATGGCTGCGATATTCAAAATTATTTCATTTTTAATTCAATGCAAGTTTTAATTTTTCAAACATTTTTTGTCTTTCCTAATTCATGTTTTTCTTTTCTTTTTGTTGTTCTTGTTTGCTTTGTTTTTGTTTTCAAGACATGGGTTTTCTCTGTATCCCTGGCTGGCCTGGCACTCGCTCTGTACAACAGGCTGGCCTCACACTCAAGAGAGGTCTGCCTGCCTCTCCCTCCTGAGGGCTGGGATCTAAGCCATGTTTTCTTTTTTTTCCTAACTCCTCCCTCAATTTCCCTGTTTCTGTGTTCTAACTCTGTTGATTAAATCCCAATGTTTCCATTTCCTTACATTCTTTTCAGGCATAGGTGTTTGTTCCTTTTGAGTACACTCTCAATGAAACTAACAGCGTACACACACATGCACACATGCGCTGGATCTTATTTTTTCATGATATACAAATGGTCTATACTCTATTTCTAATGTGTGTGTGTGCGTGTGTGTGTATGTGTATGTGTGTGTGTGTGTGTGTGTGTGTGTATGTGTGCGCATGTGTGCGCGTGTGCATGTGCGTGCACATGAGTGTACCTATGGAGGCCAGAAATTAATGTCAAGTGTCTTTTCTATCTTCTGCATCTTTTGACAAAGGATCTTTCCTTGTATCTACAGTACAGTGATTCATTAAGACAAGCTAGGAACAGACTCTGGGGGCCCCCTCTCAGCTGCTCTCCTATGCTAGGGTTATGGGCAAAGGACACTAGGGATCAAAGCTCAGGTCTTCATGCCTGTACAACAAGCACTTTTCTAACTGATGAACCATCTCCCCATGGTTCATTCATTTCACAGTCAGAAGCCATACAGGAACTGTATCTATGGTGGTTTAAAAGACTCAGAGGGAGTGGCATTATCAGGAAGTGTGGCCTTACTGGAGCACTGTGGCTTTGTTGACACTGGGTCTGATATACTCAAGCCAGGCCTTGCATGGCCTGCTTATTCTTCCTGCTGCCTGGTGATAAAGATGTAGAACTCTCAGCCCTTTCGCCATCACCATGTCTACCTGCATGCCACCATGTTTCCCATCATGACACTAATGGACTAAACCTCTGAAGAGCAAGGTTTAGTCCATTATTGTCATGATGGGAAACTATCATGCATGTAATAATGGACATTTAGACTCTTTAATCCTTTAAGGCAGAAGGGAAAGCTATTTACATGGGAAAAGGAGTAAAGAATCTAAGTGTCCATTATTGCATGCATGCCCTCAGCTCACGTTCTCTACTCTTGCACGACTCAGAATCCTCTGCCTAGGGAATAGTGCCACTAACAGGGGAGGGTCTTCCCCCCTCAGTTAGCACTCAAGGTACTCACCATAGCAATGCTCAGCCAACCTGACCTAGACCATCCCTCAGTCAGACGCTTTCCCAGGAGCCTCTGGGTTGGGTTAGGTTGAACATCACAACCACTGCACAGACAGAAGCACATCCCCTTGCCAATACTCCACACTCTTCCATGGGAGGCTGCTCCTCACAAGTTCAGGGCACTGGTAACACTTCTTAGATTTAGTTACTTCACTTTCTTACTCCACATCCGTTTTGCTGACTTAGGAGCCATATTAACACCTACTTTTCCACAAATTTTAAAGATTTATAGACTTTAAATGGTTTTAAAACCTTGTTTTGTGTAAATCAGAACCCTGAGTAAGTCACACACCGCCTTTAAGTACTCACAGTTGGTAGAATAGACTCGCAAGAGCTGAAGACAAGGAAGAACCAAGCGGTAGTTCTGAAAGTGCTGCTTTACCAAGTTCAGAGTCACAGTCAGTGCCCCGTTAACTCGGGCTTTCACTCCAAACTTCTTATCTGTTTAAAAAAAAATTATTCAAATAAAACTTCTGAACAAAAATCATTTAAAAGCCATGAAGACTAAAGATATAAGTCAACGGTAGAGGGTGCCTAGCATGTGTCCTTGAGACAAGCACTACAACGGCCAAAAAAGCAGATACATGTGAAACCTCAACTGTACACTCATACAAATGTAAAGCTGATGTGAAATAGTCGAAATTATAATGGTATCTGCAAAATTTCTAATATCCTTATCCTTCTGAAGCACATGCTACAGCCAAGTACCAAGGAACTGACAGGAGAATAAGACGGGGGGGGGGGGGGGGGGGGGGGGCTAGAGTAACCCAACATGTGCAGTCCCATGAGAGGAAGGCATAACTGATCTACTATTCAGTAAGTCTAACTCAGTAACATCCCCCGAATACACACAGGAAAAAGAGTAAAGAATCTAAATGTCCATTACTGGTATTACTTAATATGAATATATTATTTTCAAACCTATAACATAATATACAAATTAATAAAATATGAATATCCTAAATAGAAAATAATGTGGCGAGTATGTCATTGTTTGTTACTTCTAACAAAGAGCTGGAGAGGAGGCTTCGCAGCAGTGCTTGCTGCTCTTCCAGGGGACCCAGGTTCACCTCCAGGACCCACAGAAAGCACTTCACAACTACACGTAAGTCCTGTTCCGGGAAGGTCCAACAACTCTGGCCTCCTCCAGCATCTGCATTCATGTACACACAAGCATGTGCGCACACACACAAGTGTACACACACATGCACACATATACACATTTTAAAATGATAAAGTTTTTTAATTTAAGAGGAAGTAGAAGAGATACTATGATGCTAGCTCAATACATGGTATGGCGTGTAACAACCAAATCAAGGCAGTTAACATTTCCATCTCGTAAATGTTTTATTTTTAATTTCTGACTACATAATAATTATACATATTTGTAAAATACAGGGTAATATCTTATCACACATACATTTAACATGTGTAATTCAGGATAATGAACATTTCTACCTCGTAGCATTACTGTGTCTACAAAGAACAGAAGTTCTTGATTTTTATTTACACAAACAGATCACAACCATTAAAAAAAAAAACTAAGTAACAAAAGCTGAAGAATATGAAGATTTTAAAAAAGAAATAGGAACAGCAGAGATAAGTCATAAACAACAAAAATCGTTAGGCAGAAGGAAAAGCTACTTGCATTTTACAGGGGGGAAAAAAACAGAAAATTATTCAAGAAATCAATGTATGGCCTCAGCCGGGCGTGGTGGCTCACGCCTTTAATCCCAGCACTCGGGAGGCAGAGGCAGGCGGATTTCTGAATTCGAGGCCAGCCTGGTCTACAAAAGTGAGTGCCAGGACAGCCAGGGCTACACAGAGAAACCCTGTCTTGAAAAACCAAAAATAATAATAATAATAATAATAATAATAATGTATGGCCTCAACTGTACAAATAATAATGGGGAAAGCACAGATTAAAGATGCAGAATAAAATAACGATGACCTATGTAAACTAAAATGGAAGAAATAAACGCATCAATATCTTAATTTCATGAAAAGAAAAGATAATTTGGTTGTAATTAGCAGAAGAAGAATATACTAGCATATTTATCACTAACTAGAACCTTCTTATTTCATTTCTAAAAAATTTCAAAAAAGGAACTCATGAATCTCAAATACAGAAGTTAAAGAAAAATAAGAGCCAAAATAACATATGTACTACATTTAGTCTCAAGGCCACCACATGGCTGCATCTTTAAAACACAACCTGCGGGCTGGAGAGATGGCTCAGCGGGTAAGAGCACTGACTGCTCTTCTGAAGGTCCTGAGTTCAATTCCCAGCAACCACATGGTTCCTCACAACCATCTGTAATGAGATCTGACGCCCTCCTCTGGTGTGTATGAAGACAGCTGCAGTGTACGAATTTATAATAATAAATAAATCTTTGAGCAAGCAGGGCTGACCAGAGCAAGCAGAGGTCCTAAAATTCAATTCCCTGCAACCACACGATGACTCACAACCATCTGTACAGCTACAGTGCACTCATATACATAAAATAAATAAATCTTTAAAAAAACAAACCACAACCTGCTAAAGGTATGAGTTAATGCAATGCTACATGAAGACATATCTGCCTACATACAGAGGCTAGCATGTTCACAGTCAGACACTTCAAGATTAGGCAACCCGATGTAGTGCAAGGGCAAACGTTTTAAAGTACAGCTCCCCTGTCCTCGGCCCACGCTTCCTCCCATGTCTCTCTGCAGCTCTGACTCTCACATGCCTGCTTTGGTCTGTGTAAAAAGGGAGTTTCCAGAGCACCGAACTGCACACAACACAGACGTGATCATCAGTGAAACACACTGCCCCAGCGCATGCTCACTTCCACACACTTGTCACTTCTGAACACAGCATGTGCATTCTCTACATAGGTGTGCATACACATATGTATGTGCACGTGCACACGCTCACAAGCATGGAGACACACAGATGCTGCCACTTCTCTGCTTTCATCACATTCAAAACAACTCATTATGAATGCTGGATCCTAACTGCTTGTTAACCGTAAAAAGCATTCCACTGTTAAACCCAAGAAAAAGGAGTACTTTACAATTCAAAATTTAAGCACTTTAAAACAAAAATTCAAAGTTACAAAGATGGCTCTAGGGTCAATAATCATAAAAGTAGGCCTCTTACCTTTTGGCCCAATCTTGGCAAGAATGGAGTGGGTCTGCACCATCACCTCCTCATGTGGAGGAGAGTCTTTGCTGGCATTCATAAGCAGTTGCAACAGTATTTGTGAACCACCTTTGGCAACTAAGAAACTCGCTCTTCGACCCCCACCTAAAATGTTTTTAAAATACAGCAAACAGCCTATCTTCACGTAGTGGACATTACAATTAGTTAGCATTCAAGAACTGTTTCAACCACTGGCTTCTAAAGCCAAGTACTAGCAAAATCACAGTTTGAGACTTAGTACCAGGTCAGACTAGCCTTACAGTTTGGGGTCTCCAGCCGTGCCAATGCCAGCAGGACAGGCAGATGCCGCCACACTCAGCTCCTCCTTTGTTTTGTGTCACTCTAGTGAAACACTAAAGTGCAGCACACATAGTCTCAACACAAACATTACTAAAATCCTAGGCTCAAGATGTCGCATGCTTTCGTAAGTAGGCAGGGAGAGTGTGAGGAGTATCTGAAGATAACAAAACTCAGGCACTGCACTGCAGAGATGGCTCCATGGTTAGGGCTTGCTCTGCAGCCACAAGGCAAGGCCAGCAGCCATGTCATACACTGGGCTTGCTCTCACAGCACCGTGTGGACCAGAGACAGGAGGATCGATCAGTGGGGCTTGCTGGCTACTAGCCTACCTGAAAACCTCAAGTTCCAGGTTTGGATTTTGCCTCAAAGGAGCCAGGTGGCGGGTAAGAAAGAAGGACTTCCAGTGCCTTCTAATACCCACACCCAACCACCCCCACCTCATCTCTCCCTCCCTCTTCCCCCTTCCCTCATTCCTCATACAAGAAGCAACAACAGGAACATAACATTTCATTTCCCAAATTTTAATATCAAGAAAGTTTAAATGATGTACACAGGACACACTTCTGGTCACTATTTATAAATACACACCAAATCAAAGGGAATCAAAACTCACCAGATGACACCAGCTCAATGAGAATGCTTAGGATATTAAGTACAGTCTGAAGATCTTTCGTGTTCTGAAACAAACAGTTGATTTGTCTTATTAAAACTAAATCTCTTATTGCAACTGTTTAAACCTCGGGTACCGACCTATGTCTGACAAATGACCTTGGTGATCTCTCTAGGCACAGTTGCACTGACTTGCACTGTACTCTTCCTAAAACTTCAATATCGTCACCATTTTTCTCCCATTAGCTTATTGATTTATGCATCTGTGTATACTGAGGTGACATGAAGCTCACGGGACAAGATGCAGGCATAGGCTCTCCCTTCTACTATGTGGGACTTGAACTGAGGTCATCAGACCTGGCAGCAGTGCTTTCACATCGGAGCACCACAGCAAGCAGCTCACAGCAGCTGGAACTTCAGCGCCAGAGGATGCAGCACCCTGGCCTCCATGGGCGCTGCTCTCTCTGCACACACACAGGTACACACATAAGTAAAGCAGGAAGAAATAAGTTCTTTTTTTAATAAAAATAAATTAAGTTTTGGGGCCTGCCAGATCGTTCTGCTGGTGAAGATGCTTGTCGCACAAGCCTAGGGGCCTGACTTTAATCCTCAGAACCCATCTAAAGGTGGAAGGAGAGAGCTGACCCCATGGAACTGCCTTCTGGCAACCACATGAGAATCGCATCCTCCTATGCAAACACAATAATACGTTTTTTAAAAAATCCAAGTCTTAAAAAAAGTTTTTAAAAATACCTGATTAAATTTTAGTTATTATAATCATGGGAAACAGATGTTTACAATAGCACATTCACTTGTATATTCACTTCAATACCCCTCCTCCTGTGTGTGAGTGTGTGTGTGTGTGTGTGTGTGAATGAATGTGTGTGAGTGTATGTCTCTGTGTATGTGTGTGAATGTGTATGTGTGAATGTGTCTGAGTGTGTGTGTCTGTGTATGTGTGTATCTGTGTTCACTTGAGCATCCCTCCAGTGACAGGAACCCAGTGAAGGCTCTTATAGACCTACCTCCAATGTTGACAACAGAACTTCCATGCCTGTAGAACCTTTGGTTGTCATTTCCCTTCTTGTTTTTTCTGAAAAGTAAAAAATATATTTCTTTAAATGTGAACCAAAAAGAATTTATAACATTTGCTGCATATAGCTAACACTGAGAACAGTATAAGCTGGCTCCAGGATATTCATCCCTCTAATGCTATTATTCTATTTTGTGGTTATAAGTCTACTTTCAATTAACGAGACTTTCTCTTCTTATTATCAAAGTCTCTGTTGATCCTTCCCAAAAGAGGTGAGAGCTGGCGCAAGTGTAATGGAGGCAGATGTCACGGCCATGAGCAGAGCTGGAAACGGCTCCTCCACACCAATGACAGCCAAAGCCTGAGAAGCCTGAGGCCACGCTCAAATGAGTCCACTGTACTCAGTCCCAGAGCAAACTTCTAAATCACATGGCTCAACAGCCCAAGGAAGGGTTCACTGTGAGAAGCTGAAGGTGCCGCCACTCACATGCCTGCCCTGCAGGTGGGACAGGGACTGTGGAGATACTTCTACCCACTCAGAAGTCCTACACCCTCATAATTCTTTGATTCACAAGAGAGATAAACGCATAACAAGAAGAGACCCAACCTTTCCTACCCCGTGTTCTTTCCTATGCTACCTCAGTTCCCGCCTTTAGCTCTCCAGCCAGGGGTCTCTATCGAGGCACCACGTGACAGAATGAAGTAGACAGGGTGGTCCTAGTGCTCAGAATCCAGAGCGCACCGCCTCTACTAACCTCACACTTGTCTAAGAGGAGCGGGATCACTCTGACACAGTCATGGCATTCGGAGGTTTGGAGCCCTTCTCTACTTTTTCAGACTTGACTATTAATGTCACAATTGTGCTGATGCAGGGGATCATGACATTAATCTCAACATTTTGAGATCTAAAAAATGAAAGACAAAGGATCCACTCTCAGTGTAGTATATATAATTAAATTTCAAGAACAGAAGGGCTAAATGCAACTTTTCATATGGAGATAATCATGGGAGTTTAGGAACAGAGGCCCTTGTGGAAGAAAAACATCAACAGAAAGGGAAAGACTGAAACCAAGCCTCCCCTAAGTGCTACTCCTCCCATCGCCTTCCTTTCCTGCCTTCCTTTGTGTTGATTTTTTTTTTTTTTACAAACTATTAACAATTTAAGTTCTCTTCTTGGTACTTCCTATTAGAAGGAAGTTCTGCATCCTAGCATGGTCCATGTCCGCTCAGAGCAGATGTGCTAACACAGGGCTCACTGGAGTGACAAATGCACTCGCAGGCTTCAATGTAACAGTTTGTGACAGTCATGCATACTGAGCTGAGAGCATCTGTCACTAACAGACCTTCTCTTCTCTTGGGTATCATCTCACACCAGTCCATGTGACTGTCACAAACAAACCAGTCACAGGCTGTGAAATGTCATGAAAATGTAAAACACTCCTCACATCTGCTCACTGCTGCATCCTGCTAATGCTAACCAGCATGGCAAACTCACCTATAGGCATACTCTGTTCTTAAACTAAAACTTTTTTTTATATATATATTCCATTGTCAGTCTTATCTTTTACTCAGCCCAGCTGCCCCCACCAAAAAATAATAAATCTTACAAGAAAACAAAATTCTACTTCAAAGGGCCAGTACATCCTTGGTATATAAAGTAGGGCTAGTGCCTTATATAGCCAAGTCACTTTAGATATTAATGTTACAGATATAATCAGACAGATCTCTGCATCACTAATGAGCCACCAAATTCTCAGCTTCAAATAGTGGAGACCTGTGTGGCTGTGAACACAGTCCATGTGGCCTCTAAGTCCCTCATCAACCTCTGAATCATCCTGTGCTTCTGGACACTAACGGAAAACAAAGCACTGACCCAGCGGCTTTCCACTCTACTTCAGGGCCTCCCATCATCTTGGGAGACTGTGACATTCTAATGGAAAATTCACTTAAACACCATAGATTCCTGGCCTCCTTATAACAAACTTTCTCCTGTGCTCTAATCTGTCAGCCTGTGTACTGACCATCCTCAGGACCAGAACAATGCATGAAGATAGATACCCCAGAAACATGAATACCTACTGAGGGAATCTGCAGGCAGTGAGCAGAGAACCCAGGGGAGAAGCCAGGTGGGCTATAGCCGAGAACACTCAAGGGTCAGGACAACTGAGCGCTCACATCACACCTGCACATGTCCCATGTGCCATGGAAAAGCAGGCCTTAGCAGTTTACCAGGCTGGGAAGAACACTGTCCAGTCACTGTGTCTTAGGTGCACATAGGTTTCTGTGGGTCTCACTGTGGCTCACAGCTGAGTCTAAGTCTCAGAAGAGCCTTTGGGCTGGATTTGCAAGCAAAACTGGAGTTGTTGAGACTGTTAGGGGTGTGGTTTTAAGGGCCAGTGATACTGTGTGAGATGGAATTATAATAAAACTATGATCTTTTTGGAAATTAGGGTATAAGGGTGTTTTGGTGCTCAGTAAGCATGATCTAAACTGAGATGCCTAGGAGGTGAGCAGGGCCCACGGCCAGCGGCCCCCACCTCTGAGCACTCCAGACACATGGACCAACATGGAGACTGTGAGCAGCAGCAGTAATAAATACGCTGGGGTTTCTGAAGAAAAACTGAGGGGTCAACCATGTGTGCAGGCTGTCTTGTTCCTGGCTGTCATGAGGTGACTGATTTGGCTGCTCCACACTCTCCCACCACAGCATGCTGCCTCCTAAAGGGCCAAAAACAATGGAGCCACCTGGCTATCGACTGTGGCCACTGAGGCAGAACCAAAATACATGTTTCCTGCAGAAGCTTTCTCTCAGGCACCTATCTGAACAGGGATCAAGTCTAACAAGCGCACTGAGAACCAAACTCCTCCATAGGCATTCAGTCTCCTACTTCTATCCAGACATCAAAACTTGAAACAGTCTTCATATCAAAAACCAGGACACTCTTAGTTATCTACTTTTAAAGAACTGAAAAAGTATTCCATAAAACAAGGAAGGGATTGGAGTTTACCTTGACTTTGAGCCAAATGAAGAATTTTGGATGTAACATATCTGGCAGTATCTGACTCTGTGGAATCCGTATTGATCTTCTCCAGCTGAGCCAGGAGTCCCACAACCCGAGAACTATTGGTAAGGCTAAAAAGAACATTACTCTCCATTAGTGTGGATTCTGTGCCAACCTCAAAGAGAATGTTGCTCACACACATCACTGTTTAACATAAATATTAACCACTTCCATGCCACAGCCGCTCACTGCCTTTATAACACTGTTCATTTCTGATGAAGAAATCCATTCTATTTCAGAAAACCACAAGCAACAAACACACAGTCACCCACCCAGAATCCTCTCTCACCCCGCAAGGTTTTCTCCTCCAAGCCTTTGGTGTTGCTCTGCTCTTCTCAAAACTGAGAACCTTTCCTCCTGCCCCACTCCATCATCACTCATTTCACACTTGCAAAATCGAGCAATGCACTTTAATCGAGTAATGCACTTTACCAGCCACACCCAAAGCCATCGGGCCTTGTGCTCCATCCTTCATGCCAATATGTAAACACCTGTCTTACGTGACCCTCTCACATCACCTGGCTCTCCTCTTGCCAACAGACTTTAATCAACAGCTCCAAAGCCAAGGACAGTGGCCTGTGCCTGGAAAGCCAGAACTTGGAAGGCTGAGGCGAAAGGATTAACCCAAGTTCAAAGCTGACCTGGACTACAGGGTACATTCCAGGCCACACAGGGTACAGAATAAAACATAATATCAAAAGAATAAAATAAAATAACTGCCTCTCATGCACAAGTGAAGTAAGTATATCCATGAATTACAAGGACTGTCAAGTAGTGGGAAGTAATCTGGACAGGGAAGCAGGGTAGAGAAGTCGATGGTTATCAGAGGAGTGCAAGGGTAAGCAGTCTCCATGAGCACCACCTTAAAGATACCATTTAAAGGCAATTCTGATAGAAGTAAGGCAGTGAGCCCCTTAAGGCTGTAGCAGAAAGGAGTCACGGCCACCAAAACTCCAAGACAAGCACATGCATGTGGACTCTGAGGTGGCAAAGTGGCTGGAAGAGCTATGACAACCTACAAGAACAACAGTCAGAATAGACCATGTATGTGAGAGCAAGCAGGGAAGACTCGCCATTCAGAAGCCAAGAAGCCACTCCAAGGACATGGAGCTCTCCATTTCTTTTATTTGGGTGAGTTTTGGCAGAAGAGCAATGCATTCTGTTTCCTTAAAAGCTCTCTTTTGAGAACCAACTCCACAGAGTGCCCACTGACCTTCTCACACACCACAGCATGTGTGTGCCTCATCTGCCCCACCCCCACACACATCAAACACACAAAAATAATAATTGTAAATATCTCTCTGGCTGACATGCTGGAATTATATCTGACCTGATTTACCATCTGTGAATAAGAATGGCTGCCATTCACAAAATGGCCCCCATAGGTTCCGGGTTTTGAATACTTGGTCCCCACTTAGTAGAACTATTTGAGAAGGATTAGGAGGTGTGGCCCTATTGGAGGAGGTGTTGTCAGTAGGGGCTTTGACGCCTCAAAAGTTTTGTCTCATCCACAGTGTACTTCTCTCAGTCTCCTGCTTGGAGTTCAAGATGTGAGCACTCAGCTACTGTTCTGCCTGCCTGCCACCAGCTATCATGAACCGCATGGGACCATAAGCTCAAAAAAAACCTGTCTTCTGTAAGTGATCTTGCTCATGGTGTTTATCACAACAACTAAAACCCTTAGACACCATCTGCCAGGGTTACACAAATGACTCTGTATCAGGAAGGAGGGGAGGGGAAGGGAGGGGAGGGGAGGGGAGGGGAGGGGAGGGGAGAGGAGGGGAGGCGAGGGGGAGGAGGGGGAGGAAGAGGAGGAGATGATGGTGATGATGATGGTGATGATGATCCCTTCAACTAGATGACATCCACCAACACACATATCGGCTAGGACCTTCTGCCAGCTGATCCCATTTCTTTGCTGCAAACTGAAAGGATATCTGTGTCTATTCTCCATTTCTTTATACACGCTGCCTGTTTTAAGACACTGGCCTTCACTGCCGTCCACTAGCTCCTCAAGCAAGTCACACACCCACAATGAATGTTAACGAAAACACAATTCTAAATGTGCCTGTGGTGGAAAGTTTTAAATGACAACTACCCACAACCTATAGTTGTCTGGAAGAGTTGTAATAGCAAATTATCTAGATGGGGTTGTCCTGTGGCCATACATGTGGGGACTGTCTTGATTGTCAACTGATATAGGAGGACCTAACTAATCATGGGTGGCACCAAATCATGGGCTGGGCCCTGAGCTCTCTAAGAAGAATAAAGAGAAGTTCGCAGAAGAGAAGCAAGTAAATGCACAGGCAGGCAGCTGCTGTGTGACTCCCTGCAGCTGCGGCTGTAACCTGGGACTTAAGCAAAGGCAGACTCTGACCACTACGTTAGGCTAAGGCAGACTCTGTCCACTACATTGAGCTAAGGCAGACTCTGTCCACTACGTTAAGCTAAGGCAGACTTGAGTCTTGGAGAGGGAGATGCAGGGTCCCATTGGAGCTGAGGATGCCACTGCCACCTCGAGTCTGTGCCCAGGCTAGTTAGCTGGCTGAGCGTAGCACTAATCTCAAATGTGAATGGAGCTGGAAGCTCTCATCCTTTACTGTTGACTGTGGTAGAGAGTATGAATAATACTGCTGGCTGCCTGCCTTCCGCTCGAGAACATGGTCAGAACATGGTCCAATGCAAACATGAACAAGTGATGGATAGTTTAAGCAAATGAACTACTCACGTTTCTGCTTCTTTTTTTTCACTCATAATGGAACATATAGCATGGTCTTCCGGGCTTTATCAAGGCTGCATGAACCATCCTGCCTTACTTATTTAAAGAGCTGCTTCAACTCTGGGCATGTGGCTCAGCCGGGAGCCGAGCGTGCTTGCCTAGCATGACCTTAGATTCTATGTCCAGCCTCGAAAAACCAGTTCAGTGGTGCACACCTATAATCCCAGTGGAAGCAGGAGGGTCAGAAGTTCAAGGTCACTACTGGCTACACAGTCTAAGGCCAGCTCTGATTGAGACTGTTTAATCTGTATTCTGTATACAGATTATATTTATTTTCTATTAAATATCCTCAAAGTTTTAAACAAAAATAGCCTCAAGGTTTTTAATAAAGACTAATGCCTTGTAGCAACTACAGAAAGCAGGGAAGCATAAAGAGGTCTTCACAGGGGAACATGGGAGTCAGAGGGAGTACCATAGAAGTCACTGGAAGGGAGAAATGGAGAAAATAGGAAAGGGCTTTAATTACAGAAGGGAAGACAGTCAATCCAGAAAGAAAGAGAGCAGGATGGGGGCGGGGGGAAATAATAGTAATGACATCTGGAAAAACCACAAAGAATTGTAATATATATATATAGCTATTATTATGTATTTACCTACATTTACACAAGCTTAAATAAAATTTTTCCACGTGGGATGACAATGCTCTTCCCCAAGAAACATAGAACATCTAATATAAGTCCTCCTACCAGGCCTGAGAAGCGCCTTTCGTGTTGTCAGTCAAGGGAGTCCAAGAGACTCCCAGAGCAGCATGCTCTTGGTTGCCCTTAGTTGCCTCCAGAGGTGGAAGGCGAGTCCCTACTGCTGAAGACACCTTGCACTTCAGATACAGGGCCCAAAGGATCTGAGCTGGATCTGACCTGAAAACCCCTCCCTGAGGACTGGCTCTCATGGTACCAGAAGGAGTCACACAAGCTGCCTGGGGAGGATAGCAGCCAATAGGCACAACGGCAACACCATGTCATGGTAAACTCCTAAGAGTGAGGTGAGGCACTCTGGCGGTAACCAACAGCTCTCTAATTGGACTTAAGGTTCTTTAACAAGAGAGAAGTCGTGCCTGGTACTGGAAACGCAGCCAGGTACTCAGAGGCAGTGAGGTCACGGATCCTCATTTCCCTAAGCAGCTTACTTAGTTCCTAAGCACACACTAAGAACTCACCCTCACACCTACACCTCAGTGTCTCTCCTTCCTAAGCACACTAAGCTAAGAACTCACCCTCACACCTACAGCTCAGTGTCTCTAACTCCTCCCTCATCGCAGCCTTCACTCTGCGACAGACAGATTAGACCATTCTAGAAAGTGACATCTGATCAGATCCAACCAAGACATTGACAACCCAACTCCTGCCCCCAGACTCGGGGCACTATGGGAAGGGGGTGGAGCGACTCCAGCAGCAGAACAGAATGTCTACTGCAAGGTCCTGTCTTCTACAAACGACAGAGAAGCCACCTAACACCCAAGAGGGCTCATCAACATGGCTGCCTGAACAAGACCTGAGGAAGGACAACACCAACAGGCAACAGCACGGAGGGCAGGGATCTCACGGGGCTCCAACTCTACACAAGGAACTACAGGCAACTGAGATTGCTCAGAGTGGGAGACGCAGCCTTCCTCTGGAAGAACCTCTCAGTTGGCTATCCAATCCCAAGTGGTCAGCCCTGAAAACATATATTGACAAGTAACATTATGTGGCCTAAGCAGACTGTATTTGTATATTTAGGAATAATGTCAACAAATAAAAAGAAGGCATGAATTTGAGAGAGAATATGAGGTGCAATCGTTAGATGCAAGAAGTTGGAGGGAGGAATGATAAGAGGAAAATGTAGTTGTACTATAATTTCAAAAGTAAAATATATTTTAAAATAACAGAAGAAAAAGAACAGTTCTTTGAAGAAAAAGTATTATGGGTAAAAGTAAAACAATGAGGGACTGAGGGCTGGCTCAGTGGTTAAAGAATACCACCTGTCTTGCAAGAGGACTTGGGTTCAATTCCCAGAGTCCACAGAAGTGCTCACAACTGTCTATAGCTGCAGCTCAGGGGACCCAATGTCCTCTTCTCACCCTGAAGGGCACTAGGCAATCACAAGGTACATGCAGACAAACAAACACACACACATATAAAATAAGAGTTTTTAAGTAAACTAAGATGATGAATATATATATATATATGTGTGTGTATATATATGTATATATAAAATTATATATACGTATGTATGTGTGTGTATATATATATGTAGATATGAGAAAGAAAGATAGACTATTAATTCTAATTGTTTAAATGCCAGAGTGGCTATATTAACAGCAGACAAACAGACTTAAGAAAAAACTACAACCAGGAATAAAGGGCATTTTGTAATGATCAATTCCTTGATACATCTTAAATGTCACAATATGTTCAAAAATTATGAAGCAAGATTTACAGAACATAAGACAAAGCATAGGACTATTGGGCATAGGACTTATTTGTAGATGTGTTTTATGTATTTTGTATTCTGTCTGCATATATGCCTGCACACAAGAAGAAGGCACAGGATCCCGTGGAACTACACTTATAGATTGTTGTAAGCCACCATGTGGGTGCTGGGAACTGAATTTGGGACAATATTCGACAGACAGATGGGAGAGAATAATGAGGTGTCCAGGAGACTGGCTGTTCACAGAGTGCCCAACAACAGGATGTACATTCAAGTTCTCCAGCAACACAGACTGACCAGGCTGCACAAGAAAGCAGTCAAACAAAGGCAAGAGGTCTCAGCAGACACTGTATCTTCTCATCCACAAAAACTAAAACAATATCAGCTAAAACCACTGAAAATTCCTCACATAGTTAAAAATTAACACTTTAAAAATCAGATCAAGAAAAAATTAAAGCAATTAAAAGTAATCTTAGGAATGTAGAGATGACGCCGCACTCTGGCGTCAAGAGCACTGGCTGGCTGCTCACTGAGAGCTCTGTCCCAAATTCAGTTCCCAGCACCCACATGGTGCCTCACAACAATCTATAAGTGTAGTTCCACGGGATCCTGTGCCTTCTTCTTGTGTGCAGGCATATATGCAGACAGAATACAAAATACATAAAACACATCTACAAATAAGTAAATCTTTTTTTAAATAATGTTAAACTGAACAAAAGCAAAACATCAGAATAGAATATACAATGCAATGATTAATGAGAAAAGTAATTAGCAACAAATGCCCAAACAAGTATCTCAAGTCACTTAGCTTGCAGTGTATGTTTTCTTAATTTAAGGAGGGGGGGGGGAACTACTGTGAGTAATCAAAGGTCAGGAAATTAAGAGAAAACAACAAAAGGGGCAAAGCCCCCAGTCACTAAAACCACAAGTTTGGGTTTTTTTAGAAAATCAATAAAACAAATAAGCTTCCAGCCAAACTGTTCAAGCAAAGAAAGAAACAGAAAGAGAAAGAGAGAAAATAGACAAGTTATCAGAAAGAACAGAAAACATCACAACAGCCTTTATAGATCTAAAATAGGAAGAATTACTTTGAGCACATTCATTACCATAAATTAGACAGTACAGAAGAAATGAGCCTGCCTCAAACAAGACAGAACATACCAGCATGGAAGTGTGTCCTCTAGCCTGGGCGCCGCCACTCAAGCATGCTTACACCAACACAGAAACATACACATGCGTGCACAATAATATGTGTGTGTAGACTCACTCCATGATCCTGAAATAAATCCTAAGAGGAGAGAACCCAGAAAGCCTCTGAGGCAGTGGAAGGACAGAATGCATCCCTCTGGAAACTGATGTGGTTTGACATAATTCCCTGAGACTGCTACTTCACTCATTCAGACCTTTGGGGGACATGTTTTTGAATTCTCAGCCTCATTATGCTTCACACACATTCTAGGACCTCACGGACACCCAGTTCTGTGCACCCGCAGCGTCCTTACGTAAGCTCTCCCTCAGGTGGACTCTGCATCACTCGAGACTGCTCATTGCCTAGTACAGTAGAACTCAGGCTTCAGTCTTCCCTAGTGTCCAGTTAGGAAACAGTATCCAGGTCTGCCCATGCACGGTGCAGACACCAAAGGTCACGGGATCCGAGTGTGGACCAGAAGCTGCTGACCCTGAGCAGCAGCTGCAGGCCTGAGCCTCCCTCACCCTCTCCATTCACCTGTTCACCTGACAGCACTCAGCTCTCCCACAGAACAAGACAAGCAGTGCCCACCCTGAGCTGAAGACATGATGCATCCATGGACTTAGGATTTACATGATTTGGCCCCAGGGTTGTTGCTACTTTAGAAATTGTGGAAATGGGGGATAGGAACAGCTCGTCCTATCTGTTGGACAGCTGCTGGGTAAATCTTCACAGGTGTGTTTTCTAACTGTCCCATGGCAGTAGCTGGCTCTCCTCTACTTCAGGCTCCAAGAACCGTAACATTCTACCACATTCATGGGGCCAGTCCCATGGACTTAACACTTAAGCTGTCTGCCAGGCCTTTCTCCCATAGCAACACAAGTGACACAGTGAGTACTGATGGAGATTATGAATTGATTTAGTACAGTAAAGATGTATAATGACTAACCAGCCTAAGACAACAAACACTAAATATCTAGTATAACTTATTTCAGGAAGTAAACACAAGCTGACATGAGAAACCTGTGCTTTACAAACTGTATGAGTAGTATTCTAGAAATTACAAACTTTAACTAATTAATGGAAACAAGCTAGTTATTTGACCTGTTCAGAAAAGCAAGGCTTGGGGCCAGCGAGATGTCTCAGCAGGCAAAGGCACTTGTCACATAAGCCTCATGACCCGAGTTCAATCTCCAGAACTCACGTAAAGGAAATAACTGACTCTCAAAAGTTGTCCTCTGAGCTCCATGCACAGTATGGCATACATGCCCCGGCACACATATCATGCACTGCACACAAAGGAAGACAAGAAGGAAGGGGTGGGGGTGAGGAGCGAGAGGGAGAGAGGGTGGGAAGTAGGGAGTGGGAAGAGAGGATGTTTTGTGTGTGTGTGTGTGTGTGTGTGTGTGTGTGTAGCCCTAACTAGCTTCCTATAGAAACTATACAGTTAGTGAAACAATAAAAATTATGATGGTACAATTGAGTTAAAATAACTAGAAACCTTAAAATACCTAGAAATCTTAAAAATGATTTAAAAAATAAACATCTAGTAAGTTGTGCATCTTCCCCATAACACATTAATTGTAAAGGCAAACCCATGTACATGAAAACATAAACTACAATACTGCTAGCAAACCAGAGGCATCAGCTACCCTCAGCTAACTGACACTCTGCATTGGCACACATTCCCATTAGTCACCTTACCCAGGAGAATACCGGCACCACAGAGCTAATCTTTCAAGACTGCACAGCTTATCTACCGTTAGTAGGGTTTTCTGATTTTTTTTTAAGATTTATTTATTTATTTATTTATTTATTTAATGTATATGAGTACACTGTAGCTGTCTTTAGATGAGGGCATTGGTTTTCATTACAGATGGTTGAGAGCCACCATATGGTTGCTGGGAATCGAACTCAGGACCTCTGAAAGAGCAGTCAGTGCTCTAAACCACTGAGCTATCTCTCCAACCAGGTTTTCGATTTTTAACTGTAAGAAATGACATGTGCTTCCTACCACATGCTGCCCGAGCAGCACATCCACGCGCAGTCAGTCGGTCCCAGTGCCTGCGCTGTGCATTCCCACACACCATACACACCAATATTCACACACATGGAGGCTGCAGTACCTTTTCTCTCCTACCACTTTTAGCTTGCTCATCTTGAGTTACTTCATTCCAGCATTGCAGATAATCTGAAAGAAAAATGTTAATACTATCAGGCACCTAACACAAGTCTGGATTTTATGCATTAGGTATAACAACCATACAATGGAGATGATAACACTGGAAAACAAGCACTTCTACACACACAGTCGAGTCCCTCAGGGCAGCGTGCCATATACAACTATGAAAATATCCAACAGCAGCATGGAAATGTTATCAAAATGCTAGAGCTGCAAAAACGCAGAAGGCAAACATTACACTGACTATACTGGTGGTCTGAATAAAGTGTACCCCCCAGCTGTGGGACCGTGGTCAGTCGGGGGAGGGTATGGAACCGGCTGCAGGCGGTGCAGCCTTGCTGGTGGAGTTAGGTAGATGAGGGAATGATTAGATCCTTGCCTACTTCCTGTGCCTTGTTCCCTCTACCCCTTCCTGCTTTGACTTGCAGGCCTTCCCTACCAATAAAGACTCTGGAGGCCTCCAGGAGCCTCTGGAACTGTAAGTGAAAATAAACTTTCTCCCTTCAGTTGTTTTTCTGTGATAGTTTTATCGCTTCTACTGAAAACTAGCTCATACAATCAGTATTTGGATTTCTTCTGAGATGCCATTGCTATGCCTCATTAATTCTCAAGGCGAGCAGAGCTTTCCACGAGAAGCTGACCACTGTTCACACACACAGTAGCACAAACTGGTAGATGCATTTCTATATGAAAGCACGTTTTATGAAAAACAAGTTGTTTGAACATAGTCCAGGGGCTTGCCAAGCATAACCTTAGTTAATGTTCTCATTTTTATAAAGTCCTTATTACATCATTTAAACAACCTTCCATCTTGACTTGCAATTTTTTTAATTTTCAGATTGTACTTTAAAACTAGTTCAGGAAAAATAAATATCCTGGATTTTATATACCAATGTTTACTGAAACCCAATTTTGTCACATCACTAATCACATTTATACATGTTTAGTAATACAACATTTTAAAGAAAACATGCAAAAAGTAAGATTTTAATGTTTTATTTAATAGATACAAATTATGTCTTTTCAATCTCTGTTAAATATATATGTATATGTGCATACATATTTATGATATAAAAAACTATGTGGACTGTTCTTAAGGTCGTTGACAAATTTGAAATCACACTTTTTTCCCTTTAGTTAAGCTTTTTCTCTAGGTTGTTAACTATATGAAGTCAATTTCCAAGATAAATAAGACATCACACACAGAAAGGTGGCAGGAAACCTCATATGAGCTTTCAAAGTTCCTATCACTGCCCTAAGCAGAGTCTGTCCTGGCCAGCTTAAAGCTAGACGTGGGGACACAAATGACTCACAATCCCAGACAGACATAGTATGGTGTTCCAGACCCTGTCACACAGAGGTCAAAGTCAGCCTGAGGTAGCAGACCTTGTCTCAAACCAGTAGAAACTACCCAGGGCTGGAGGGTTAAGACTCAGTTAACTCCAGGCTTTGCCAGGGCTGGAGGGTGTGGTTCAGTTAACTCTAGGCAGAGCAAGGGCTGAAGGGTATGGCTCACTTAACTCCAGGCAGAGCCTGCACCCAGGGCTGGAGGATAAGGCTGGGGTAACTCCAGGCAGAGCCTGCACCCAGGGCTGGAGGGTGAGGCTCGGGTAACTCCAGGCAGAGCCTGCACCCAGGGCTGGAGGATGAGGCTGGGGTAACTCCAAGCAGAGCTTGCACCACCCTGACTAACCAGGAGAACCTGCAATCCCAGCACTCAGCACAGACAAATCGGAAGAGCCTGCCTCTAAAGCAAGTAAGCAAAATGTTCCTTAAAACTGCGTTAGCAGCACATCCAATGGAAAGCCAGTAAACCTTCTGGTTTCTGTTTCCTGAGATGAAGTCCCCCAAAGCAGTCCAGCTGGCCTGACCCTCACCAAAGAGCTGGAATTCAAGTATGCATTCCACATCTCACCCTTACTGTGAACCTGGGCTAGGGGTCTTCACAAAGAGGCATCAATCAGAAAGACTGTAAGAGGCAGAACTGTGGATAATGTCAAGGACACTACTTTTGTTTCTCCAATACAACAAGGCAGTTGTACACATGAGCTCACAACCATTGTGACAGCAGACATGAACCTGTACACGTTCCAATCAGACAAAACCCCAGCATAGACAGTGGAAGAAGGCATAAATCCCCCCACTAGCTGTGTCTCTAATGGCATTTGCCAGCCCCTGGGTGAGGGAGAGTCCTTTGTCTTCAATGCTGTGACACTTCGTAGGTCAATCACATGCCAGGGTAAATGGGCAACACAAACTGAACTCAATGGAGGTAAAAATAGATTAAAAAAAAGATCTCAAAGCTAGATAGGAAATGATAGGAGAGTGGAGAGGATATGAGTATGTTCAAAATATATAGTATGAAATTCTCAAAGAATAAAAATATTGTCTAAAAAATATTCATATCTATGGTTTACAATAAAATACTCAGCTTCAGGCATATCCCTACACTCTTTATTAGGGAGTACATAAAAAAAAAAACATGTTTACTCCCACGATGACAGAAAAGAAAACTGAGACAGAAAAGAGACTGGGTAACCCACCTAGCAGAGTCCAGGGCCCTGGGGACCAATGACTCCACAATGACTCTCAGGGGCCATGGTGAGCCAGGACAGAGGGAGACACTCCCAGACCATGCTGAGCTAGGACCTTCTCTTCTCACCACTGCCATAACATCATTATTTCTGCTGTGGGGACAAAGATCCCATGCTGCTTTCTACAATCCCACTCCTTTGTCACTTTGTCACACCTACCAACACAGGTCTTGTCATTATCACTAAACACAACTGGTAATTACCAGTCAGCTTACTTGTCCCTCACAGCTTGTGACACAGGAAAAGGCCCTCACAGAAACACTCTACCACACTCTGGCCTTCTGCCCAGCATTTACTGGAAACACAGGGCTTGGGTGTTTCTGCCCTCTTCCAACTCTAGACTTGGTACTGTCACCTGACTTCAGAGCTAAACATCTCACTTGACATTAAGTTCAGACAACAAATCCACCAACCATTCTTCCCACCTCTGCCTGCTGTAAACTACCCAACTCTCTAAACTGCTCTCCCTGGCCTGTGGCGTCACCCTCTTCTCCTCCATATCCTTTCCCATATCCAGGTCATAGGAACAGATGACACATAAGATGGTTCCATACATAAAGGCATCTGCAACCAAGCCTGATAACCTGATCTACCATCCAGGGTCCACACGGTAAGGAAAGACCTGACTTCAGTTGTCCTTTGACCTGGATACAGTGTAGAGAACATGTTAGCAAATAATAATATGCACACATCAAAACTCCAATCATCCCACGTCCTAACATCACCAGTCTCCTTTCTACATTCCAGCTACAATTTATTCTCAATACAACACCCTAAAGGGACACTCCCAAAACCCTGGAAGGGAACAGGCCACCATGGAAGAAGCCTGCCATCCATCAGCTTAAAGCTCTACACAACTTTCCACTTCGATGACACCAAAGCACCTAAGGGAATATTCCCAGCCATTTCCTTCCTAGCACAGCCAGAATGTTGGCTGAGAGCCACCTGGCTTTCCCCCACCACAGCAGGTTAAGTCTCACCCGGGACCCTTGCTCAAACTGTTCCCCCACCACACCAGAGTCAGTCTTACCCCGGGACCCTTGCTCAAACTGTTCCCCCAGCACAGGGGGGTTCACAACTGTTTGGTCGGATGGATCACTTGATTTTCAGCAGAGCCCACCTCAAGGGTCCTACTTAATACCACCAGCCATCTAGACCCAAGGACACACAGGGTCCTTGCCTGCTGTTTTTAGAACACTTTCTGCCCTCTAAAGCACACTGATTCTCAAGAGTAAACAAAAACTAAGACAAACCTGTTGGCTTACATTTGTAAACTCAGCATTGGGGAGGCTGAAGACTCAGTACTATGAGTTCAAGACCAAGCTGGGTTACATAGTGAGGTCCAGTCCACCACCCTTACCCCGACATACATACAGCAAACAGCATGTTGCTATGGTCTGAATGGTGGTGTAAGCTCCAGAACTCAAAGTGACTTCTTAGCCACCACCATGATAGCAATGGGGAAACAGCCTTCTGAAACAAAACTAGGTCATGAGGGGAGAGCCCCTCAAGTACAGTAGGTAGTATCCTTAACATATATTTAATATATAAATAATATGCTTACTTAGATATTTAATTACATACTTTAAGATACATAGTGTATATAATTTAAAAATATAAACTGGCTAGCTTGTCCATTCACCAACTGTAGAAACTGCCAATGCATTGCAAATTTCCCAGCCTCTAAACTATGAGCAAAAACACATGTTGGTTAAAAGCTACCCAGTTTATGGGAGTTTGTTACAGAAGCCCAAATGGACATTGTCATCTCCTTTCTAGTTGCATGGCCTATGCCCACACACACACACAAGTTCACACACAGGCATGTGTGTGCACACAAGCTCACACACACACTCATAATAAGCTAGCATTTCCATATGGAAAAGAACATGCTATCTTTGCCCTCCCGAGTCTTGGATTATCTATCACACTACATTGCAGATATGGGATTAAAGAAATGACTCAGTAGTTAAGACCCCTTGCTCTTGCAGAAGACCTGAGTTCAGTTCTCAGCACACAATTATCCATACTTCAGTTCAAGGATCCAACACTGACCTGACACACACATGGTACACATACATATTTGCAGGCAAAAACTCATACACAAAAATATTTGAGGAGTTCATTTTTCATACTCTATCTTATCTCCACCCAAAAATTAGGCCACCAGCCACTTGCTAAGATACTTTGCTTTTGAAGCTAATCTGCCTGTCTGAGTCTCTTTGAAGCTGGAAGCTACAGACTCCAGTTAGCACCTCAAAGACACAGCAAGAGGCTAGAGAAAGCATCCTTATCTCTGCCCTTTGTTATCAGTATTTGTACAACTCTCAGAGTGTGTGTTCACATAGCAAAAAGCTCACTGCAAGTCTGCACATAAATTCAGTCATATATTGAATAAGAAGATATAACAAGAATGCCCACATGCATATACTACTGCTCACAGGGTCATAGAATGTTTAAGACTGTAACTAAGCCCTCCTTGAAGTTTTGTATAGATAACCCAATCAATATCTTATCTCCTGTTTTTGCACCTATGGTCCTGTGGTGTATATCTTCTTTATGGCCTGCCTTCTGTTAATGGTTTCTGTAACCCCTTGGAATGTGCCCTAAGTTTTAGAAGTCTGTTGTTATCTCAGAAGCAATTAAGCAGTTGTTATAAAACCAGCTCAAATGTCTTTACAAATATCTTTGCCATTCTGAACAAAAAATGGTAACCTTAGTATGCTCAATGTCTCTGCAAAATAAACACTCTTTGTTTTTGCATACTATCTGAGTCTGGGGTCTTCCTTCAGCAAATTTCAGACCCTTACATACTAAGAAACATTAAATACTTTCTAGATCCATCCATTTCCTTCAAATTTCATTTTAAGTTTTTACAGCTGAATAATATTTATTTATTCATATACACATCCATTATCTATTCATCTGCTCATGGGCATTTACGCTGATTCCATTTTCCTGCTACCGTGAATAAGACGATCAATGAACACGGATACGCAGGGGTTTCACTACTTATCCCCAGGAGAGGTATAGCTTGGTCATATATCTTGGTCCATTTTTAATAATGAGAAAATGTCTCTTTATTTCCATAATGAGGGTGCTAGTTTACACTCCTACTAGCAGTGAATAAGAATTCCTCTTTCACACATCCTCACCAGCATTTCTTGTCCATTTTCTTTTTTTAAAATTATTCCTCTGGAGCTAGAGAGCTGGCTCAGCAGTTAACAGTACTGGGTTGCTCTTTGAGAGAGAACCAAGAGGAAGCCTAACAACCCACTGTAACTCTAGTTCCTGGGATTGTGATGCCCTCTCTGGCTTTGGGAGGCTCCTGCACACTCTTGCATGTGCATGATACAGAGACATGCATGCAGGCTAAACAGCCGTACACATAAAAATAAAAATCACCTTTTGAAAACTAAAAGTTTACTTATTTATTGGGGAAGGAGAATGTCATAGCAAGCATGTGGGCGACGGCAGAAGACAACTTTGAGACGTTACATCTCTCCTTCCACGTGCATTCTAGGAATCAAACTCAGACCTTCAGCCTGGGCAGAAGAAGGCTTCTGTACTCACTGAGCCAACTCTCCAGCCTGCTGTCTCTTTTCTTGATGATAGCTTTTCTGTCTGGAGTGAGATGAAATCTCAGAGTAAGCATTGGGTTCTTTTTACATATGTGTGTATGTGGTGTGCATGCCTGTAAATATGCATGTTCTCATGTGTAGGCATACTGTATTCATGTGTGCTTACTGTTAGGAGTTTATTCTAATGCTTTGAATTAATTCAGCCCCCAAAATCGGGAATCTGCATATCCAAACTCGAAGGTCCCTGTCCCCAATTGGTTTTTGATTGATCAGTAGAGAGCCAACGACGACCAAAGGCTAGGCAGAGAGAGAGGCGGGACTACTCGGTACCTGGAAGAAGGGGCCCAGGGGGAAGAAAGGAAGAAGGAGAATCACCATGACTCTGAAGGAGGAAGGTCAGATTTAGAGCTGCAGGAGAAAATTCATTCAAAACGTGGTGGAAAGGGAAGCAGCCCTGGGGGTAGGGAGGCTGCCCAGAAGGTAACAGGGCAGCAAAGATAAAACATAGACCTGAGCCAAGAATACCGGAGGGAAAAATACACTAGCCACAGGGAGTATTAGAACTGCCCAGCCTTTGAGCCAGTCAAGGCGTATCAAAATGAAGCTGGGGTGTGTGTGTGTGTGTGTGTGTGTGTGTGTATGTGTGTCTTTCTTTCATGAATCCAGAGCTCCTGGGTGGGTGCAGCACACACATTCAAGACCTGCCAGGAGCCAAAGCAGTTAACTAATTACCACTACACCTAACTTGTGAAAGATTCAGATGGAAAGTCAGGCAAAAGCTGACTGACTCCACAAACTGTAAACACGCTTTGTGCGCCACAGAATAACCAGAGGTCTCAAGAGCTTCTTCCCCCAAAGGCTTCTCAGTCTGGAATCTGAAGAGGTTACTCCGAAAGATCAGAGTTTGGATGTGCACCAAGTGACGGTGGGACTCACAGTAAATCAAAACAGCGGCAATACAGTCCAAGTCAATTGTAGTGAGGGCACAGGACACAGAACGGCACTCATTTGCTAGAGGTGTGGCCTTTATAGCTACAGGATGTATTACATAGGAGGAAGATGAAGGCTGATGACCCTGAGTCCTCCCTGCCCTCCTCTCTCCGCCAGCACCATGATACCCTCCACAGGCTGGCAATACTGCACAGGAGGAAGATGAAGGCTAATGCAACATGACCACTCTGTAGGGACAAGTAAGCTACACGTGTAACAGAAACTTGGGAAAAACTCTAATTATAAAGAAAAACTGTTTCTACTTTACAACCCATTGCACCCTGACATGCTCTGCTACAAGGTAAACATCTATAGCCTAAAACTTAAACAGTTTTAAGGCATTAGAATTTTAGAATTGGGGACACTCCTAGGTTTGGTTTGTGAAGTCCACTCAAATATTTCCTTCCCCAAAAAATAAATAAATAAAACAAAACTCCTAAATCTGAAACTGTATTGGTCCAGAGCATTTCAAATAAAGGGCGAGCTTTGCAAGACTGTACTAAGAAAAGTGGAGCTGCGGTGCTTCCTGCCTCTCATTTCATCATTTGTTAAGGCCTTAGTACTAAATCCTAACATCTGAAATTTATAAATATTCGAAGTAACGTGGCAGTTTGGGGGATGCAGAGGACCCAGCCAGCTGCTCTGGGGCATCAACAATGAAGATCTATGTCTTGAAAATCACTGCAGTGGCGTAACAAAGCTTTGCAAGCAGGCCAACAGGCCCTTGGCACAGAAAACAGTGAACATGTGGCTCAACTAGTCCATTCTTTAAAAAAAAAAATCTTTATTTTATTAATGTGTATCTATGCCCTGGGTGTGCAGGCGCATGGTACCATACTGCGTATGAAACCAATGAGTCCTGGGAACTGAACTGGGGTCTCCAGGCTGGTGCAACAAATGCCTTTGCCTGCTGAGCCGTCCTTCCAGCGTTCTGATTCTTGCTTGAGAGCTCAAGTGCTAGCAGAGTCACAAATAGAATATCATTTATATATTATCTTATATTATATAAGAAGGTAGACTTTTCATTTCTGTGAAAACGTTTGGTGAGACACCCAAGTTTAAATACTCAAGCCGCCATCCAAATGGTGTTTCACAAATGGCTAATCCAAGCTCTCTGCTCTATTCTGGAACTACTCTGCCTGGAGACAGCTATCAGCTATCAGTGTGTGGCATCAATGATTCATGGACACTACCCAACTGTCATACAGAATAAGGTTTTGAACTGGCCATGGCTCAGCAGGTGACAGCACGTGCAGCAAAGCCTTGGTTCAGGTGCCAGGAGCCACATGGGGGAAGATGAGAACTGTCCGTCTCTGACCTCTGACCTCCACATGTATATCATAGCACACATACAATAGCCTTTTTTTTTTAATGAGAACTTTGTAAAACTCATATCTACTCTCAGATCTCTACCCACACGACTTCCACTGATTTCTCACACAATCACTGTGTTAACAGTGTTTTGGTGGGACTGGCAGAATAGGCCTGTAATCCTAGCAAGCAACTTAATGAAACTGTCCCAAACTAAAAAATACAAGAGAGCTCTGGCTAGCCCTGGCTTTAACCTCTAGTACCAGGACCCAAAAATATAACTTTCTTTGATGCAGTACAAAGAAATATGCCATCATTTGAAAAACGTGCCCAACTCACTCAACTGGCCATGGCTCAGCAGGTACCTAATTACCTGATAGATAAATTCTGCTAAAATTCAGATTATGTACATAATCCATTCTGAGTTCACACAATGTGTTTTTAAGTATAACTGAATATGAAAGTTCATCAGATAGGATTTCAGATTCCATGTTGCAACTAACCTTTAAGAAGGTGCCACACATTTCTGAGTTCGGGGCCAGCCTGGTCTACAAAGTAAGTTCCAGGACTGCCAGGGCTATATAGAGAAACCCTGTCTCAAACCACCACTCCCCCAAAAAAAGAAGGTGCCACACCAGGCAGTGGTGGCAAACACCTGTAATCCCAGCACTCAGGAGGCAGAGGCAGGGGGATCTCTGAGTTCCAACACAGCCTGGTCTACAGAGTGAGTTCCAGGACAACCAAGGCCACCCAGAGAAACTCTGTCTCAAAACAAACAAACAAACAAACAAACAAGACAGAAATGGCACATGTTGAGTCTGAAGACGTACTAAACAAAGACACCCACCATTGATTGCTCCCTCCCCTGCACAGCCATTAGCTGCATCTGGCTGGATCCCCTCCATACATGCACTTTGACCTAAACAACATATTGCAATAGACTAAATGTGGAAATAACCTAGCTGTTTGTACCCTCTGACACTAAAGATTTGGGGGTTGAGGGTGGTGAGGAAGGGAGGGAAAGGAGAGAGGAGAGTTTTGAAAACGGGCATGGGAAACTTAGAAAAATGTGAAACACTACCACTCTTCTCACTAGGTCTGCAGGTGGTCTGTTCTGGTTATCACTTAAAAATGTGTTGTTTACATGAAACTGAAGAAAAGCAAAGACCAAAGTGTGGACACTGTGCCCCTTCTTAGAATTGGAAACAATCACCCATGGAAGGAGTTACAGAGACAAATTTTGGAGCTGAGACAAAAGGATGGACCATCTAGAGACTGCCATATCCAGGGATCCATCCCATAATTAGCCTCCAAACAATGACACCATTGCATACACTAGCAAGCGTTTGCTAAAAGGACCCTGATATAGCTGTCTCTTGTGAGACTATGCTGGGGCCTAGCAAACACAGAAGTGGACGCTCACAGTCAGCTATTAGATGGATCACAGGGCCCCCAATGGAGGAGCTAGAGGAAGTATCCAAGGAGCTAAAGAGATCTGCAACCCTGTAGGTGCAACAACATTATGAACTAACCAGTACCCCGGAGCTCTTGACTCTAGCTGCATATGTACCAAAAGATGGCCTAGCCGGCCATCACTGGAAAGAGAGGCCCATTGGACACGCAAACTTTATATGCCCCAGTACAGGGGAACGCCAGGGCCAAAAAGTGGGAATGAGTGGGTAGGGGAGTGGGGGGGGGTATGGGGGACTTTTAGGATAGCATTGGAAATGTAATTGAGGAAAATACGTAATAAAAAAATATTGAAAAAAATATATTGATTGAAAATTTTAAAAATGTGTTGTTTATATTGATATGTAATATGATTTCTAAGGATGTAAAGAGTCCTGAGATTGAGTTTTTAAATATCTGATTTATGAATGGATTTTAAAAGCGGCTGTGCAACTCTAATATAAAACCCCAATGCCCCAAACCTTCTGAACACTAGCATGGCTCCACAGACACAGTCCCGGCTGGCCTCACTTCACATACTGCAGCCCAAATGGAAGCACGCTAAAAACGTTTATAAAATCACATTCTACCTATGTATCCATGAAATATAAATGCCAGTTGTTTGTTCAGATTTGGGTACAATTTTCAACGAATCTCATAAGACAGGAAAATATTCCAAGACCTAAAACACTCTTGGTCCAAGAATATCAGGTAAGAGATATGTTAGTTACATCAAGTCCCTGCAAACCAAGAACCAAGACAATGAAATTACTAATGGGGGTGAGCGGAGACCTATTTTTTTTTTTAGGAGAATTACATAAAAGCTGAAAATGAGCAGAATAGCAAACCAAAACATTTTATGTAACGTCAATAAAGACAAAATAGGGGCTGGAGATGTGGCTCGGCAGTTAAGAGCACTGGCTGCTCTTCAGAGGACCTGAGTTTAATTCCCAGCACCCACAACTGTCTACTCCAGTTCCAGGGGATCTGACACCCTCACACAGACATACATACTGTCAAAACACCAATGCATATGAAATACAGATCTTTAAAAAGATAAAAATACAAAATAAAGACAAAATAATGTGTCGATAAAAATTACTTTGTAATTCCTAGGGATATTTTGATACTAACTCCCACAGCAACATGGTCAGTTAGAGAAACAGTCACTGAGAACCTGGAAGATAGGTTAGTAAAGTTGCAACCACCACCAAGAGGGAGACAGCCAAGGTTCTGTCAGAGAGGCCAGGCGAGTGAGGGTACTCAGCTCTCCAGCACCATCCCAGGGACCGCAGCTCAGGGCGTACCTGTTCTATTTAAAAGGGAACACAGCTCAGGGCGTACCTGTTCTATTTAAAACATGCACGTTTCCATCAAAGGGCAGTGAGGCTACACTCTCTCAGCCTCAAACAAGGAAGCGGGTCCTAGGGACTGATCTGTGCTAACACTGCTCAGTCTGAAGTCTCCCTTCAGCCAGTTACACCAAGGGCGATCAGCAGCAGCAACAGTTATGCCTACTGAGCACTTCCCGTGAGCCATGCTCTGTGGACAAGCGCCACATTCGTGTTAACGTCATGAGATCACCCTAAGTGCACAAACACCGTCATCTCCATTTTGGGCAAGGCCAGAACTGCATCCAGAGAATAAACAGCTTGCCTGCAGCAAGCCAGGACACAAACCCAGCCACTCTGGCCGAGCCCCAACTCCTCAGCCACTGCGCCACTGCAGCCAGGCACTGTGACCTGCAGTGACATGAGGTCTAACACACAGCACCCACCCTCAACCCTCTCCAGCATGTGCACCGATATCCACTGCTCAACTTAAGATCCTAAGGGGTGTGCAGAGGACCACCAGTTACCGTTTCCTACTATCTGAACTCGGTGCTGAGGGCGTCAAGCAAGAAGAGCAGACTCTGAAGATGACTACTGAGGAGGAAGCTAAAAAGGCAAAATCCAAACTGTAGCATACCATACAAATTAAAATATTTCACGCCCTTGCAGCTTTTACCTCTAACTAACGCAGGGTTAATCATTACACAGTACTGCAGCCAGACTTTTCTAAAGAGGATGCTTCAAGGGAGATAGCAAGATGGTTCTGCAAGCACGGGCTCATGGCCATGATCACTCTCCTTCCATTGCCTGCACCACAAGGTCGAAAAGAGAACCAAAACTCGAAAGTGCTCTGACCTATACACACAGGTAAAAGAAATAAGGGGTAACCCTTGAGCCAAATCAATTGGAAAACCTTTATTAAAAAATTGCTACCACTGGGCTGGAGAGATAGCTCAATGATTAAGGGCCGTTCTTTCAGAAGAACCTGGGTGGGTCTGATTCCAAGCATCCACATGGTGGCTCACAACCATATGTAACTCCAATTCCTGTGAATCTGACACATTATTCTAACCTCCTCAGGTACACACATGGTGCACACACACAAGCACACACACACATATGTATATATACATATGCATACACATATAAATCTTATGAAACTAAAAATACCACAGAAGGTTAAATTACGTTAATATATTTGACATTATATCATGTTGGTCAAACACATAAGGTGTCTGTTTCAGAGTCCAACAGAGATTACAATTTTAAACACTGATCCATCAATTCAAGGCAAAACTCTACAGTCATTCAAAATGACGGTGTAACTCCATTGTAGAATGTGACTCGGGAGAACGGGAAACCAAGCAAGCCAGGAGAAACTCGGGTGGACTAAGGCATTGCCAAGTGCGGCCCATTAAAGGGATCTGATTACAGATCTCCAGGACTTTGGTTTTGACATCTGGACTGTTTTAAAATCCGTACCGTTCAAAGTGCCTTAAATAAATCATTTCTTGTGCAGCCAACGAAACCAGAAACATTTCCAAAACACAATTACAAAAATAACTTCCTCTCTCAGGGAAGCAAGGAGAACTGTGAGAATAAGACAGAAGCTGGCCAAGGAAGAGCGAGCGCTCGGGAGGGCCACTCGACTCTGTGGACTACGAACTGCCGGGCACCTGATGGGCACCGTTACCATTCCGAACACCTGGAGAGGGCTTGCCACAGACAACCTGCCATGCCAGCGGGATCGCCGTCGTTACCTCACACGCCGTGCGAGACCTGCATCATCCACGGACCAGCATGCACTGTCAACGTCCACCCCGGCCACCCGGGGAGGTGTTGAAACTGCCGTCCATGGCGCTAAACTGTCAGGGAGCAGCCAATCAAAGGGTCCCGGGGCGCGGCAGGGCGGAGGCCAGGGAGTGGCGGGCAGCGGAGCGCGGCGGGGAGTGCACGGGGCGGCGACCGCCCTGACTCGCTCGACAGCCCGCCTCGCCGCCTGGGAGCGCGCTTCGCCTCCGCCAGGTGAACCGAGGAGCCGCCGGGAGCCGGCGAGCCGGACGCGCGGGCGGCGGGGACGCTCACCGGCTCGGCTTGGGCGCTGCGCTCGGCCTCCGCGCCCCGGACTCCCGGGGCGCACGGCGGTTCCTCGCCGCCCGCCGCCCTTCTCCCGCCGTCCGCCGCCCGCGGCCCGCCGTTTTCATACAAACCCGGGTGGCAGGAGAGGCGGAGGCGGCGAAGACGGCCGCGGAACATGCCCGCATCCCGGGCAACGTCAGCGCGGCGCCCCGCCCAACTCACAGCTCCGAGGGCCGGCTCGCGTGCGCCCGGCAGGGCGCGTGCGCGTGGGGGAAGGGCGCTTCCAGGGAAGGGCGGGACGTGATGGGGGGGCGCGGGGCCCGTGCCCGCCGGCGGGGGCGGCACGCCTGGAGGGAAGACAAGCTGCGCGTGCGCAAGGTCGGGTGGGTACCAAGAGGCGGGGCGGGGCGAGGAGGGGCAAGGCGGGCGGGGCAGGGTGGGGCGGAGCAGGGAAAGGACTCCACTCTAACAAGGGCAACCGGCGGTGCGCGCCCTTGCCTTTGGGTGCCTGTGGGCCGCGGGCCACTGTAAACGTGTTAGCCCGCTAGCAGATCGACAGGTTCATCAAATCGCCCTCTTTTTTCCTTCCCAACCGGAGGCGCAGCCTAGGCTGGGGCAGGGTTTTCTTAGCTCCCAAATCCCATCAAACCTTGGGAAACGGTAAGGCCAAACCCTGACCCCAAATTGACCCAGAACAGGCTGGGAAGGATGTGGCGCATGGCCCATTTATCCAGGTAAATGAGATTATCTGATAGTACTGCGAACAAAATGTCATGCCCATTCATTTCAAAACGATGTTTCGATGTGTAATACGGAAAACCTTGGTGCAGACTCTAAAGGCAAAGACCAGTGGGGGAGAAGTAGGGAGCATGCTTGTGTTTTGACTGTGTTTAAATACTCTGAGATACATTGTTAATAAAGACATCATTTTTCTCTTTAAGGAGCATCGACCATGCTCCCTATTTATGGTGGTTGGTAAGGGATGTAAAATTATCACAGCATGATAGGGGACTAAACTGAGCCCTGTGAGGTTTTTATTTTGTTCTTATGTTTCGTTCAAGCAGGCTTGTGGAGGTAATTCAAAAAAACGTATTCAAGGTGTGAAACAGTGCTTCATGTTACTTGCTCTTGGCAGATGTCTTTACTGAGAGGAACAAAAGACTGCCATTTTATAAATGTTGGTTTTCCCCATACCTACAACACATATGCACATAATGATAGATTCAAGTATTTAAAATATCTTTAAACCACTCTCCACCACAAACTCCCCAATCTGAAAATGATTGTCTAAGAATATTTAATAGTTCAAAATTCATGACATTCAAAGAACGTGTTTCTAAATCAACTTGCAATCTAGAAATACATATAAATTGAATTCCTCTTTAGCAAAGTATGGTTAATGGTCAGAACAAAGGCTCAGAAGATTGGCCCATACAGCTGGGTAACCCACAGCGTCATTGGCTTTGAAGTTATTGCAAACACACAACTTGCAAATGAATGGCTCCTTTAGCTAGTGTGAGAACCTTCTCACCTGGAGAAGGATTGGGCTCCGGCCCTTATCAGACCCATGGGAGTTCCCAGCCTCAAGGACCATAACTTAAAAGCAGGGAAGCACAAGGGTTTGGCAGACAGTTTGAGCACTCGGGAATTAACTGGCCACTTCTCTGAGCACCACACTGTTCCAGCTATCTCCAAACCCTCAGCCAGAGCACTGTGCAGGAGCAAGGGTCCTCCAAGATCTCCCTCCATCGCCATGCTGTTAGACACCTTCTCTCCCAGAGCCGCTCCTCTGAAGGCTCAGCTCAATCTTGTACGCCTCCACTTCCCTTCTCCCCAGAGGTCTGCTTCCATCCTACCTGAACAATAGTGGAACTCAAATGATTTTGAAACCTCACTCATTGTGTGGCAATAAACTAATGACCAGAGGGAAGCATGACTCAGTGACAGGATACATGCTTTGCATGGCTGGGGCCCCAGTTCAATAACTACCACCACAAAAATAACTTGTAAAAAAGAGTCATCAGATGTAGGTCAGTCTAGATCGCTTAACTGGCACACCTCAGCCTGGCAACTCACAGATTCCATACAACTTCACTTATTTCAGCTTTAGTGGTAGAGAGCATGGCTCCATCTCTCATGATTTCTTTACCTCTTAAATCTTTAATACTGTGGCTTACAAAATGCAACAAACTTAATAATGAAACTGTAGCTGAAAGATCTAGAACATCCATGGACCTCTCCAAAAGTACAGTTTCCGTGTGGAGCATAAATGTTGGGACAGCAATTCGGTCCTGGATTTCTGAAACCTGGTGGGTCCTCCGGAGTTGCAAGACTGTTATAGCTCTTCATCATATTCAAAAATCAACAATTTACTGACACCTATATAGGTCAGAGGCAATCATCTGGAGATCTTTGGGGAAATAAAGCAAATAACTTCACTGGATGAAATGTCTAGCAACTGCCCTGTGTCAGGCTGAAGAATTTCCTACAAATAGGCCGAGGAGCAGAAATTCAGGATGAAGAACTTGAGCTGAACCTAAATAAATGAGGCCAAGCTGGGAAATGGAAGAAATAACCCTTATATGGCACACAGTGGAATGGATTTAGATGTAAAAGGTCTTACCATGGTTTCCATCTGGTTGCTACAAATGGCATGGTGTTCAGGGCCAGAAAACTTGAGAGAGAGAGTGTGTGTTTTCCTGTAGCCCTGGATGTTCTAGAACTAGTTCTGTACACCAGGCTAGTCTTAAACTTGAAGAAATACAGCTGCCTCTGTCTCCTGGTTGCTGGGATTAAAGGCATGGGCCACCATCACCTGGGAACAACTAAAATCTTAAACTGTCAGTCCAAGGATATAACTGGGACTGAGCTCATTATAAAAATTCTTTTTTTTTTTTTAAGGGTCAGCCTGCTCAATGGTAAGGACGCTGAGCACTAAGCCGGGGATCTAAATCCAATCTTTTCAACCCATGTGATGGAAGGAGAGAAGCAGCTGCAAGCTGTCCTCTGATTCCTTCATGCCCTGTGGGAAAGGTGCTGAGCTGCATGGATGGTATAATCCTACATAAAGTATTTAAAGAACTCAATACTATCAAAATATACGTGTATTAAAACAGGATTTTGTGGCGTATACTATTTTATTTTCTAAGAAAAAATACCAATGTATTTTCTACAATTTGCTAGAGCCCAGAATGGGTAAATGCTATCACTTTTCTTATATTTTGTACTTCTTTACTGAGTTTAAAGTTACCACACAAGGTAACAAAAAAAGTAAATTAAATTGAAAACAAAAACTAAAGAGGATTTTCCTCCTAATTATATGATCATCAAGGTTCGTGAGTTCCAGATTCTCTTTATACCCCCTGAGACGTGTGACAAGGATCATGAATTCTAGACTCTCCTCTTTACAGTTACTGAGATGCGTGACCTGTGACCTCTGTACTTGGGCATCCAGTTTACATATGGTATCAGTACATATTCATGATATTTTGTTATACAAATGAGGAAGTTATCATGATGCTATATTTGTAAAAATCTGTTTTTATCTGTTAAAAGCTTGGAAGAATATACATTAGAAGTTTTAGCAATAGATAACACTTCGAATCATTACAGGTCATTTAAAACATTTTTATTTCTCAATGTTTGTTATGGGCACGCAGTTATCTAAAGAAGAAAAGTTCATTGTTTAATGCATCACTGATAACTCTGATAGCCGTTTATTGGATTGACAACTATACTGTGTGTAAAAGCAAACAATGAGTCAGGAAGCATTTGTAAATGTAAATCTCGCTTGTGGCTTTGAAACAGACACAGAGCCACGACAGCACAAGGCCGAGCTGCCCTAAGCCACTCACTGGAAAGGCCCATTTACTCAGTGTTCTCTTCCCGCACAGTCTTATACCACAACCTGCCCAGAGAATTAGATTTTTCAAATTCTGAAGAAAAGGCATTTTAAATCGGCATATTCAGCTTCAGAACCTTAATGAAGGGACTGTCATAGATTTGCTTTGTTTGGGTTTTGAAGCAGGCTGCTCTGTAGCCCCAGAGCAGATGCAGAAGGTTGACCTTGCACTTCCAACCCTCCTGCCCTCTGCCCCCTCTGACTGCTGGAACTGTAGGTGTGAACTGCCATGCTCTTGTATGCAGCGCTGGTCCGCAAACCCAGATTTCCCCCGCATGCTAGAGAAACACTTACTGCATTATCTACAAACGCAGATAAAATCTCCTTTCAGGGACACACCCATCCTCTCAGAATATGGCCCCATCTTGATTTTCCTCATCACAATGGGATAGATATTTCAGGACAGTGATTACTCAGATCACCGAAAGAGCTTATTTATTCCATAGCTGTATCAGCTTCTAGGCCTGGAAGCCAGACCTTGGACAGGGCACAGCTGTAACTCCGGAGGCTGTAAATACCTTGCCATAGCGGTGTGCAGGTGGAATCTGATGGAAACTGTCTTCAGAGCTTGCTGGGGAAAAGCTGTTGATGGTGGGGGCAGAGGACATTTCCTTGGAGACACTGCACTGTGAAAACGCCTAAAGGGGAGCTAGCCAGGGCCACTGGGTACAGCATAGACAGGTATTGCCGAAGCTATACCTGCCCCTAAAGATAGATTAGGGTCCTGGCAGCAGCACTGACCAAAGTGAGCCTTAGTAACAGCAGATCCGAGTTGTTGAGTTCATGCATGCCTTCCGTCTCGGCCATGGTAGCCACACTTTGTGTGGATAGATACAGTGAGACTCACATGGTGCTGGCTGGGCAAAGAAGCTGATGATCTCAATGGCGATCAACCTGGCTAGTACCCGCCCCCCCTGCAGGGCGAGCCCTTCCATGAGCTTTTCCGGGCACCTCTAACACTAGACAAACGTGGTTCACTGTTCACTGCTGTGAGGGTTTCCCTTCACAGTCATCCTCCAGGGGCCACAGCGCTGCCATCTGCGTGTGAATGGTGGCAGCAACTTGTACACACCAGCTTTTAAGCCAGCTGTTTCACTTTCTCGGTGTCTTTGAACACACTGCCTCTAGAATACCTAGGTATTCTCTAAAATGTCTCCACCTTCCTTCTGTAAGACTCTTCTCTCCCCCAAACAGCTCTAGACTTGTGGTTCCTGGGACTCTGGTCCGACAGACAGCAAGCTCCACTAGCCTTAACTTCCGGAACACTGGTAAAACACTTCCACACTTCCCTGTGACGTTGGTTTGGAACTCAGAATGACTCATGTACGCACTGACTCTTTACAAGAAATGCATTCAACATATGATGTCACAGTAAAATTGATGTTCCTCTTGGTTCTTGCTACAGAGTTCCTAAAACTCTTTCAGTTTCTAAGATGCTGCATCTTTTTGTATGCTGATGAGATGGTTCTTGGCTAGGGGTTCCTGGATGCCCTCTAAAGGAAGCCTCCTTGTTGGAGGACCAAGGAGACAAAGGATTGGAACGTTTCCACCCTCACACACACACAGATTTGGAGCTGAGTGGGACTGAAGGTGGAGTTGGTCATCAGTGGTCAGATTAAGGGAACAACTAAGGGGCCAGTCCAAGAGCACAAAAATCCGAAAGGATAAGGTTCAAAGGCTTGCAGAAGATGGGGAGGTGTAAGATACTGTAGCCCAGAAAGCGCAGTGGCTGCACATGTGCCCTTGCCGTCTCTTCTGCGGCGTGGCTCCTGGATTCTCATACACGAGTAACAACGAGTATTGTAGATTGGATCTGGAACATCTTCCAGAGGCTCATATGTTGCAGTCTTTGTCACCAGTCAGTGACATCATTAGGGGCTGGAGGACATGTTAGGAGTGGACTGGGGTGCCCTGCAGGAAGTAGGTCACTACAAACATCTTCCTGAAGAAAATACAAGGACCCTGTAACTGTCTTGATAATACATCTAGACCACCCTTGTAGTGCTTTCCTGAAACCACAATAATTAGGAGCCTTCAGCATCTCCAGACTGACCCTCTGAAACAGATGAGCTCACCAGACTGGCCCTCTGAAACAGATTAGCTCATTGTCCCTGACTCTGCTTAAAGCCCAGATGTCCAGCAATTCCTGACAACAGGGACCCAGTGCAGGCATTCCTGCGAGCCGTGATGAGCTCCTCGCTTACCAGCCTTCCCTCCACGGGAGTCAGCGTTCTTGGAAGCCACATGGACAGTTGGTAAATAGTGCTATACTCAAATGGCTGTGGAGAAATTAGAGTCAGATGACCGGTTCTGCTTCCTATGATAAAGTACCCATCCCCGTTTCTCCAAGGATCAGACAAGACCAATTACCATCTTATACAGAGGAATGGGCACCACAGAACATGTCTGCCTGTCTGTCTGTCTCCTAGGCAGCTGTTGGATTAAAACTTGAGGTGTTAGGTCTCCCTCTGCTGAATGCAAAGCCAGGAAGCACACTGAGGAGATAAGACAGGTGAAAAGAGTGTTAGTCCTTAGAGCAAGCAAGAAGAGCAATGCACATTATTCCCAAGACAGTGTCTCTCCTCAGACAAAGAAAGCAGTTGCATTTTACTGGAGAAATTATGCACATAACACATGTTTATAGAGAAAGACACACCAGCCCATGTGGAGACAGGTATATTCTTGGCTCTATAAGAGCATCTTTCATACTTTCTATGTGCAAAAATAATGAATGATGTACAAACACACACACACACACACACCCTTCACCTCCCAACACACAGACTCTGGTTACCCCAAATATCATGTTGCAATATGGTAAAAATCTCATCATGTTTTCAAAGTAACAGGACCTCCCCCCAAAAAAATCATAAATTGAAGTTCTTTCTTTAAAAAAGAAAAATCCGCCGGGCATGGTGGCGCACGCCTTTAATCCCAGCACTCGGGAGGCAGAGGCAGGCGGATTTCTGAGTTCGAGGCCAGCCTGGTCTACAAAGTGAGTGCCAGGACAGCCAGGGCTATACAGAGAAACCCTGTCTTGAAAAACCTAAAAAAAAAGAAAAAAGAAAGAAAGAAAAATCCATCAGTTGGGGTCTGGAGAGATGATGACTCAGTAGTTGACCACCATACCTGGGTTCTGTTCTCAGCACCCACATGACAACTCAGTGTGCAAGTGATTTCTTTTTTTTTTTCTGTTTTTTTTTTTAAAGATTTATTTATTTATTATATGTAAGTACACTGTAGCTGTCTTCAGACACTCCAGAAGAGGGAGTCAGATCTCGTTACGGATGGTTGTGAGCCACCATGTGGTTGCTGGGATTTGAACTCTGGACCTTCGAAAGAACAGTCGGGTGCTCTTACCCACTGAGCCATTTCACCAGCCCGCAAGTGATTTCTAGTAGAAATCTGATGCCCCCGTTGGCCTCCACGTATGGTGTACTTACATAACAGTCAAAAATAAATAATTTCTTAAAATATATTTTTAAAAGGCATCTGCATGGCAGCAGACACAACCAGACACCTAAAGTTCTCATCCTGGAAGCCCCTCACTTGAGCTAAGTTACAGCTGGCCACATGAATTTAGAGGTGTTGGGTCTTTAACCCATAGGCAATATGTCTTGGCTAGAAAAACAATTTTGTAATAATGTTAATGAAAAGGAAATAGGTCACAAAAGAGTTGACTCTGATGGAACAGCTTGGAGCTTGGATAAATGCCACAGGAACACTCTGGACTTGAGTAAATCAAGGGCCACACGAACAGAGAGGAGATAGCAGAATACAGATTTTAAGTCTGTGACATTTCTTTTGCGCCTTGCATCTGAGCCAACTGACAGCAGGATTTGGAGGGCACCTCAGAAAAAAGGACTCCGGATACTGCGTCCCCAAAGAAGGACTAGAGTCAGATAGTTTTAGGAGAAGCAGAAGGTTGATACACTTTCAGGGCAGAGGAAGTGGACCAGAACCAATAGAGACTTAGAGTCACTCAGCCCTGCTGTACGGAGAATGGGGCCTTTTATGTCAAAGGCACAGGCTTTGGGGATCATTTTCTTAGCACAAGATTTTCCTCACATGCTTTCGACTGCTGTGTGTGTGTGTGTGTGTGTGTGTGGTGTCTCTTCTTCATGGTGAGCCTTCACCCAGGGCAGTGAGGTGGAGAAGTATGATGCGCTGAAGATCTCTATCAGACCCTGCAGCTCCTCCCCGCCTGCAGCACTGGCTGGGGCGGTGGCGGGGTTAGCTCTTCTCTTTACCAACTTGTTCTTCATATGCTGATAAGGCCTTCTATACAGTCCCCCTCCTACCCTCTAGCACATGCATGGTTCCGAAAAGGAAAGCAGTCTCTCTTCTCGTGGATGCGCCTTAGGTTCTGTTGGGAACAGCATGAAGGAGACTCAGCCTAGCCCTGAGGCCTACTCTCTGTGACTTGGCAGTGGTCTTGAGTAGTCCTGACCAGCCTTGTCACTGTCAAGGCAATAAAACAGACAGACAGACAGACAGACAGACAGAGAGACGGACTGGCTCAGGAACCCATTTAGAGGATCCCAAATTCCATGTTCTAATAAGGTGGTGATTCCTTGAAGCTTTTGTGGAAACAGAACAAACACCACAGCTGAGGACACTCTTCATGTGCCCTGGTAGAAACATTTGGAGAGGGTTGGAGTGAAGTTGAGGAATGGCAAGCCTCATGTGCCACCTGATGCCACCCTTAGCCTTGCAGCTGGTGGACGCTAGGGTCTACTACGCTAATTCATACATTTCAGAAAGCTATGTCTAGAGGTGCACACCTTTAAACCCAGCGCTTAGGGTGCATAGGCAGGTGGATCTCTGTGAATTCCAGGCCGGCTTGGTCTCCGTATAGAATTCCAGGGCAGCCAGACTTACAGAGAGAGACCCTGTCTACAAATACGGGAGTGGGGGAACGGGAGAGACAGAAAGAAGACAACCTGACAGAGAAGGGATTTACCTGATAGTCACAGAGATGTTAGATCAGATAAGAGAGGAATCGCTAATAAGGAGGCTAAAAACAATCCAAGATAAACTGTTATGTGGCTCTGACCCTGTAACACTTCAACCTCTCCACAGTTGGGGAAATTCCAATCCTTTAAGCACCCTGGCAGGTTTAGCTTCTCTCTGGGAACTTCCATTCACTTCCCTGAACGGGGTAAGGGAGAGGAAGGATCACAGCTAAGGGGAAGAGAAATCTGAGCTCAGCCAAGCATCCCAAAATAGCTGAAGAGCCAAATTATAAATGTGCAAAATTGATCCTTCCAGTCAGCCCATCCTAAGCTTCTTTCCTGCCAGGAAGAGTCTAATTCAATTAGGGAAGGCTTGGAGGAAAAGGCTCTTGCAGTCTTGAGCCCAGCTGAGCATCCTTAGTGTTCACATGGCTATATTGAGAGTCATCACTCATTTGTGCACATGAGCCCGTCCTGGGCATGCTCAGTAGCACTCAATGGGACGTTTGCTCTGCACTGTGCCATTTACCACTACCCGGCTTTGCTGCTGCTCTGCACTCATCCTTCCCCAGCTCCTGCAGTGTCTCTACTGTTCATCCTTCTAAAAATACTTATTGTATGTGTATGATGTACAGAAATGCTTTTTATGTGTGCTTGCATGTGTGCCACATGGGTGCTTGGAATCTGCCAAAGAGGGCGTCAGATCTCCTAGAATGGAATTGCAGGTGCTTTTAACCACCGTGTAGGTGTTGAGAACTGAACCCAGTTCCTCTGCGAGAGCAGAAAATGCTCTGAACTACTGAACCATCTCTTTAGGATCTACTGCACTTTTTTTTTCCAAGCTAAAGATCCAGGGGAAAACTTGAATCTGTGTTGAGTAAGATTCTGTAAGAGCAAATGACCAGTTAGAATTATATGGTTGGGTCTGGACAGATGGCTCAGTGGTTAAGAGCAGTGACTGCTCTTCCAGAGGTCCCTAGTTCAATCCCCAAATTCCCAGTAACCACATGGTGGCTCACACTCATATGTAATGGGATCTGATGCCCTCCTCTGCGGTGTCTGAAGAGGACAACAGTATACTCAAATACATAAATAAACCTTTTTTTAAAAAAGAGAATTATGTGGTTGTATTTCATCACAAAAACAAAAGCAAGTAAGATATGCATACATCTTGTCTCCTCAGCGTTAGAACAGAAGAAAACTGGACCTGATGGCTACCCTCAAAGTGCAAGCCTGTGTGAGTAGAGGTTACTGGAGAAGAATCTTCACCAACGAAGTCACTCAGCTATGATCCTTGCAAAATATGCTACTGACCAAAACAGCATGATATGCACACCAGTGCAATAGTGTCACCTCTGTGATGGGAATAACTGATGTCTTCTGGCTGAATTTTAGGCTCAGTTCTCAATAGACACATCTGGAACTGTAAGCCTGGTCAGGAGCCCGTGGCTGGGACTTCATAGACCCTGGTGGAGAAACTGCCATTGCTATTATGCTAAGTGTGCATAATGTGTCTCTCACACTGACTTGTAAATGGTTACATCTGTCTACAATGTCATCAGCTTTGGGCAGAGAGATAGCTACAGAGACTCATGACATGTCAGCATGATGAGAATAACTGACTATGAGGTACTCATCCATACATGGGGTGTCTACCCAACCCCCAAGGTTCGGGGTACGTCATAAAAGAAGGGAGGAAAGAATATGAACTGGAGGTCATAGTGTAATGTTGCGGAACTCTGTCTTCCAGACATGACATGGCCATTGGACCCTTGAATGTACACCAGCTATCATTACCTACCTGCACATGACTTACATAAGGATGGAACTGCCAGCCAGCACCCTGTCATGGAGAGGGGAGGAGCCATTGCTAGGGCAGGGACAGCAGCCACTGGTAAGGCACCCATGCTCCTATAAACAATTCCTTACTCATGCTCCTGTAGGCGACCTAGTGAAATTAATTGGAACGCACGCATACACGCATGTGCACACACACATGCACCCACAAAGTAGAGGTAGAGAGGGGAGGTTCTATGCTGTATCTCACAGTAGATAAGTGGATTTTTTTTCTTTCAATCTTTTATGTCCTTATGATATTTCAGACAGGGTTTCTCTGTGTAGCTCTGGCCGACCTGGAACTCACTCTGTAGGCCAGGCTGGTCTCAAGCTCAGATCTGTCTGCCTCAGGAGTGCTAGGATGTGCTAGGATTGAAGGCATGTACCACCATGTCTACTCTTCTCTTTCTTATAAAAAAATCATTCTTTATGAGGCTGGGAAGAAGAGCTAAGTGGTAGAAAGCGTAATCAGCATAGATGTACCCTGGATCAAACACCAACACTAGGGTAACAGCAACAAGAACCAAGACCATACAAACCTAGAATATTTTTTGTCAGTATCTAGAAACCATCTATATAAAATAAAAACTCAGAGTATAAGAAATTAAAACGATACATTTACAATCTTCCTAAAAACAAACATTTTGATTAGACATAGTGGCATTCACCTATAGTGCAATAACTTGGGGGGGGGGGATTCGAGGGCAGTAGGGTCACGTGGACCTGGACTCTTGGCCAGCCAGGGAATACAGTAAGACTGTCTTAGAACAAAACATCTTTATAAGTTAGAAATCTAAAGTGGCTAGGCAGTGGTGGTGCACGCCTTTAATCCCAGCACTCAGGAGGCAGAGGCAGGCAGATTTCTGAGTTTGAGGCCAGCCTAGTCTACAGAGTGAGTTCCAGGACAGCCAGGGCTACACAGAGAAACCCTGTCTCAAAAGAAGAAGAAGAAGAAGAAGAAGAAGAAGAAGAAGAAGAAGAAGAAGAAGAAGAAGAAGAAGAAGAAGAAGAAAGAGGAGGATGAGGAGGAGGGGAGGGAGGGAGGGAGGGAGGGAGGGAGGGAGGGAGGGAGGGAGGGAAGGAAGAAAGGAAGGAAGAAATCAAAGTGATGTCTTAATTTATTCCTAAATCTTACATCCTTATGGGTAAGGACGTGGCATGGATGGGGGCAACCTAAGACAGATGCTGATCCCAGAGCTGCTAATAAAACAAAAAGGGGGAGATGCAGGAAGTGGGTTCAGCCGCATGGACCAAGATGTTTACTGCCTTGCCTGAGCATGCACAGTGAGGCTGCATGTATGGGCTGCCTGCCAGGCTGGACTGTTCCTCATGATCCGGACCTGTCAGCCTATCGGTGACTGACCTAAGCTCGTGCCTGGAAAGTGTGTGAATTCTGATTGGATGAGGTGGGGTGGAGCTAGATGAGGTCAGTTGGCGTGAGTATAGGAAGAGTTGTAGCCCTTGCCCTAAGAAGAAGAAGTTGTTGTAAGTAAAGCTGCAAGAAGGATGGAGGAAGAAAAAGCTGCTGGGGAAGAGAGCTGTAGGGGAAAAAGCCACAAGTAAAGAAGTTGCTGCATGAACCTGCCTTGGTGTCCATGTCATTCTTGTCGCCACAGGAAGAAATGACAGTGCCACTTACACCGATGTTTGTTGATACTGTCTACACAAGTAAAAACTCGGGAGCATCCATTTTAGCACTGTCTCCAGATAATGTCTCATAGGCTATGGCTGTGGAAATGAGGACACCTGTGACATGCAGGGGTTCTGACAGCAGAAGAAGCCACACTCTGCAGCTGCCCAGGTCAGTGTGGTGCAGGTGCTATCCACCTGGTAGCTCTAGAGCCAGGCTCTCCTGCTCTACCTCCACGTAAGGTCTCACTGAAGCAACCAGTTGGCAGGAGTGGAAAGGGCCTCCAGGTAAGGTCTCATTGAAGCAACCAGTTGGCAGAAGTGGAAAGGGGCCACACGGGGTATGCAGATTTCTGTCTTAGTTACTTTTCTGTTGCTATGAAGAGACATCATGACCAAGACAATTTATAAAAGAAAGCACTTAACAGGCAGGTTGCTTACAGTTTTAGAGGTGAGTCCATGTCTGTGTTGGTTTGAAAATGGTTCCTATAGGCTTGCAGGAAATGACACTATTAGACGGTGTGGCCTTGTTGAAGGAGGTGTGACCTTGTTGAAGAAAGTGTGTCACTAGGGGAGGGCTATGAGGTCTTAGATGCTCAAGCCAGGCCCAGTGTGTCACTTTCTTCCCAATATTTGCTGATCTGGATGTAGAACTCCCAATCACCTCTCAAACTTCCAGTCAGCCTGTGTGCCACCATGATAACAATGGACTAAACTTCTGGACTTAAGCCACCCCCCAATGAAATGTCTATTTATAAAAGTTGCCATGGTCATGGTGTCTCTTCACATCAGTGGAATAGTGACTAAGACGCACCACAACTTCCATTATCATGTCGTCGGCTAAAGTGAGTCACATCACATTATATCTTGGGAAAGATTGGGAAATGTTTGGCTGTAATTGTTGCTTTTAGTTTCCTCAGATGAAGGGATGAGATGAAAGTTTCTACCCAAGCCGTGCTAATACACAGCCTGGGCTGAACCCAGAGCATTTCTTTCTCTTTACTAACTATCCCTGGGCCTGGAAAATTCTAGCCTCCATACAATCTAATCTTCCAAGATGACTTACTCAATCCGACTTCTCTCTTGCTCTGACTAGACTGCTCTGCCTGGTGGTTCCCAGGTCTCTGTCTGTCTTCCTCCTCCTGCCTGGCAGGATTTGATTTGATTTGATTTGATTTGATTTTTATGAGTCCTAGGCATAAGGCAGATTTGGCCAACAAGCCAGCATCAGGCTAGGATGAACAAAGGACTGCTCTCTGCTCTGCCCCTGACTGATAGAAGAATCCACCACCAGCTTATCTCTTTGCCAGGGGAGCTTAATCCATCTCAATTTTAAGTGGCTGGTGAAAAAGAAGTTGGGACAGCCATACCCACTGGAGATGGGAGTCACTGAGCTAGCACCACTGCTTGGCACAGTTCCAGCAAGGCTGAGCTACATGCTGCTGTCCTTCTGTCTCTCACTTTTGGGGTTTGGTCTCCATGTGCTGCATTCCTGGGGGCTTTCTGCATTACGATTCATTTCATGTCTTTTTCTGAGAAAATCATGTCTGAGTCTTTCTAGGAAAATCCTAAAATTAACACTATCTGGCCACTATTTGGAAGTCTTCCTTATGTCCTGGAGATCATGAAGCACAGATAAGTACGTAGCTGGATTTGATTTGATTTGATCCAGGAATCTTCTTAGGATATCATTCCCTGAGATGACTCAAACTGTATAATTGGTGCAGGGTAAGCAGAGAATTTACAGGCTCTGCCTGGTCAGGAGAATAGGTTACAGTTTCAATGCCTCCCTTCACAATACACTTAAAGCTCTCTGTAAATGTCATCTATACATAGGGAGTCGCATAGGGTGCACCCCTGGAGGAATAAATTCAGTAAATAAGATAGACTGGCTGAAATGAACTTTTCCTACTTTATAGAATAGCATAGATGATGAAACATAATAAAACGAATTAGGTATTAGTATTTGCTATTCATAAAAAGATCAGTTCATATAGTTTCTGTTTGTCTGGGGTGCTTTAAAACACCTAACCTAAAAGCAGGCTAACATATAATAAATGTATTTGCTTTGGAGGAGACATTCTTTAGATTATTTAAATTGAAGTTATAGGGCTGATAATAAAAATAAATTCTGTTCTGTTTGTATTTTCTTTTTTTTTTTTAAAGATTTATTTATTTATTATATGTAAGTACACTGTAGCTGTCTTCAGACACTCCAGAAGAGGGCGCCAGATCTCGTTACGGATGGTTGTGAGCCACCATGTGGTTGCTGGGATTTGAACTCCGGACCTTCAGAAGAGCAGTTGGGTGCTCTTACCCACTGAGCCATCTCACCAGCCCCTGTTTGTATTTTCTAATTGTGACTGAACTTATAACCCTGGACATTTAATGAAAAATCAAATGCATAACCTATACCTCTTGAGTAATCTTTGTTCGGGGAAATCTGTATAAATAAACAATCTGACTGCTAGTCTTGCAGCGAAGCTGAAGATTGCCTGGGTCATCTATGCCCGACTCACTTCTTCCTTCTTTATCTCCTCTGTGGACGGACTGCCCTGTCAACAATGCACCAGCCAAGAGAGGAATTACTTTCTTTTACTATTAAAACTGCTTATTGACTGTTGCAGGATATTTGACCACTCTGTGAACTCTGAGATTGTGTTGTTTCATGAGAACAGAGAGGAAAGGAGGATGCTTAAGAGAGAGCAGCACAGAGAGAAAAAGGAGAGGAGGCAGCTTGAGAGGGAGAATTTTGCACAGACAGGTTGAAGAGAGAACAAGCTAGACACAAGTGAAGACAGAATGAGCCAGAGAATGAGAAGGAGCCAGAGATTAGAACAGATGGCCAGAGTTACTCCGAGGCCAAGAGAGAATCCAGAGTGAGTCAGTCTGCTTGGAGAGGAGTTTGAGCCAGAACAGCTGAGCTGAATCAGCCAGCTAGAATACAGAAAGAGAGAGAAAGAGTGAGCTTAGTCAGCAGTAAGTCTCAGAGGCTGAAAACATCTAGCCCTGGATTAGATTGTGCGGAGGCTAGAAGCTTTCAGGACTAGGCCTAGGTTAGCAGACTGAGGCAGTAATCTTCCAAGTCAATTACATCCGGAGAATAAAAGTTACATTTGCAGCTTCCTTCCCCTTGGTTCCTCTGCCTATCAAAAGTTACATTTACAAGTAATTTCCCAAGTCAGAAACAAGTCAGGTTGCAATCTGACGCAACTGGCATGAACTGGTCAAACCTCTCTCTGGTTGTTCAGGACTCTGCTCTATGCACAGTGAAGCATCCCTAAGATCACCTATGCTGGCTAGTTTTAAGTCAACCTGACACAAGCTGGAGTCACCTGAGTGTCAGGAACCTCAACTGAGAAAACGTCAACAGAAGATGGGGCCATAGGTAAGGCTGTAGGGCTTTTTCTTGATTAGTGATTGATACGGGAAAGCCCAGCCCACTGTGGGTGGGTCCATCCCTAGGCTGGTGGTCCTGGATGCTGTAAGGGAGCATGCTGAGCAATGTAGTAAGCAGCACTCCTCCATGGCCTCTCCATCAGCTGCTGTCTCCAGGTTTCTGCCCTGTTTCCCCCGGCCTGACTGCCTTCCATGATAAACTGTGGTATAGAAGTGTAAAGCCAAATAAACCCTTTCCTCCCCAAGTTGCTTTTGTCATGGTATTTCATTGTTGCAGTAGAAATCCTGAGATAATGCCCCTGGGAGATTCAGATCAAGCATACTCAGACTTATGAGTTCCTGATCACAGGAACAGTCTTCTTGAAGGTGGGTTTTGATAGGATGCTTCTTCCCTGCGAATAAATGCTTTCCTCCTTGAATGCAATCATCATGGTGGGAAGCATGGCATCATGCAGGCAGACTTGGTTCTAGAGAAACCAAAAGTTCTATGTCTTGATCCAAAAGTAGCCAGAAGGAAACTCTCTTCCACATTGGGCAGATCTTGAGCATTAAGACCTCAAAGCCCACTTCCTCCAACAAGGCCATACCTCCTTCAATAAAGCCACATATTATGTAATACTACACACACACACACACACTAAGAAATAAATTACTGGTAAGTCAGTCAACCTATCAACTTGGGATGTGGAATTCTAATTATGTGGAGAGAAGAGTAAAATATTTCAATATTGAATTTTCAAATTTAGAGCAGTTATATGATTTGACTAAATTGTTCAAAGTAATTAGGAACTGCCAGGCTTAGTGGCAAAGGCTTGTCATCCCAGCAGTGAGAAGCTGAGGCAAGAGAACTGGTACAAGTTTACCTATAGCCTTGGTTACTTAATGATGGAAATCGTCTCAAGAACAGGACAGAAATATACATTTCAATAGGAGGCAGGATAGAGAATAACAAAGTAACAAATAGACGAGTTTCCCATTTTAAGGGGGGAAAAATCACAAGGCAACTTAAACCTCTGAAGCTAATTCCACCTGCACTTCACACATGTCCAAGATAAATTTTTCAAGTGTTTTAAAAAAAAAACATTTATTTATTTATTTTATGTTTATGAGTGCTCTATCTGTATGTACACCTGCATACTAGAAGAGGGCATCAGATCCCATTACAGATGGCTGTGAGCCACCACGTGGTTGCTAGGAATTGAACTCAGGACCTCTGAAAGAGCAGCCAGTGCTCTTAACCACTGAGCCATTTCTCCAGCCTAAAATTTTTAAGTTTTAAAGTAACCCCCTATACTAGTTACTTTTTATTGCTCTGATAAAAACACCAATAATGATTTATACTAGAAGATGTTTATCTTGGCTTATGGTTCCAGAGGGAAACAGAGTCCATAAAGGTAAGGAAGACAGAGCAGCAGGCAGGAGGCATGGCCTCCGGAATAGCAACCCAAGAAATCACACCGTCGGCCACAAACACAAACCAGAGAGAGCAAACTGCAAGTGAGGACAGGCTATAAATTCTCCAAGTCCACCCCCAAGTGATGTACTTCCTCCACTAAGGCTCCACCCCCTAACGTTTCTACAACTGCTGCAAACTGCACTACCAAACAAGGACTTGGTGTTAAGTATGTGAGCCAGTGGGGGGATGCTTCTCATTCACACCTCCATTACACCTCTCACACACCTCCATTGCGTCCCTGAATATCAAACTGACCCGGAATCACACATACAAGCACAATCAAAGCCTAACAGCTTGGCTTTAGAAAGATGAACCACCTGGGACACCAGCTGAGTTACAAAGTGCTCACCGTGCTCTGTGTTTGGTGTTCAGAAACCACGTAATCTGAGCATGGTTCAGGATGACAGACACAGACAGACCCCAGACTCACTGCCTACACGTTTGAGCCTACTCAGGTTCCAGGCCAAGTGAAAAACTATCTCAAAGCAAGATGGATTGCTCTAGAGTAGCGTTTCTCAACCTGTGAGTCGGGACCCCTCTGGGGTTGCATATCAGATAACCTATATATCAGATATTTACATTGAGATTCTTTTGTAAAAGTTATAAATAGATGGATAGATAGATAATAGATGCACACACACACACACACACACACACACACACAGTAGCTATCTTCAGACGTACCAGAAGAGGGCACCAGATCCCATTACAGATGGTTGTGAGCTGCTGTGGTTGCTGGGAATTGAACTCAGGACCTCTTGAAGAGCAATCAGTGCTCTTAGCCGCTGAGCCATCTCTCCAGCCCCCTACATTAAGATTCTTAATAGTAGCAAAATTATAGTTACAAAGTATCAACACAATAATTTTATGATGGGGGTGTCACATCAACAGGAAGAGCTGTATTAAAGGATCAGAGTTTTGGGAAGGTTGAGAACTGTTATTCTAGAAGGAACAACACACAAGTTCCTTACACAACTGAACACATGCATGCACACTACAAATTTCATACTTGAAAAAAATACAACTATTGTACATTGAATTTTTAAATTGGTGACTAGCATGGCCTCAGATTTGACATAAGTCATTGTCACACTTAACACCACAACAGATACCTTTGTCCACTCATCTGTGCAGTATCAGGCCACGTGGTCAGAGATGTTATTCTTAAAGCCAAACTTTATATAGAAAGTTGTGATGTTAACCTTTGTTGTGCATCTTGGCTACATCTGTAATGAACTAAAACCCAAAAGGCTGGGCACACCTATGAGGGGTTTCTTACTTAATTAAATCTTCTGAGGTGGGAAGACCTGCTTCTGATCTGGACCTTGAAGGTGAAAAGATCCACCTCTAATCTGGGCCACAGATTCTGCTGGCAGCTTTTCTAAAGGACTTGGAAGGAGCAAGCTTGTTCCCTTTGCCTGCTTGCTCTCATTCTCGCTACCCAGTCCATTCCTTCACTGGCATTAGAGCCTACTTCTTTAGGATCCCAGCATCTACTGAAGAGCAGCTGGGACATCCAGCCATGCAAACTAAGTAACTACTGGATTCTTGGACCTTTCATTGGTAAACAGTTATTGTTGGACTAGCTGGACCATGGCCTGTAAGTCACTCTAATATATCCCTTTTAGATAGATAGATAGACAGACAGACAGACAGATAGACAGACAGACAGACAAGACAGATTCATTCTATCAATTCTCTTCCTCTGGAGAACCTTGACTAGGTACAATTTTGTTAACTAATTTCTATTTTCCAAGCTTTTGTTCTCTTTAGTTACAGGTATGTGTGTGGGTGTGTACATGTGTGTGCATGTGCCCCTGGAGACCACAGAGGATATAAGAAGGCATCCGAGACCCTGGAATGGGAGTTACAAGCAGTTATTAACTGCTTGGCCTGGGAGCTGAACTCGGAGCTCTGCACGAACAGTATGCTTCTGCCATCTGAGTCTTTGCTCTGGCCCCCTAATTTTTAATTTTTAGAACATATCCTTCCTCAAAAATATCTTCTTATTCTCTCATTTCCTGTGTCAAAGAACCCGTAATCCACTGCACCCTCGGGCTAAATCAGAACTCTCAAAACTGACTCCAGACAGAAAAATCTCTGCAAATTGACATAAAAAGCAAAAATAGGAAAATTATATATGTATATATATGTGCATACGTACATACATACATATGTATATGTTCTGGCTGGAACCCCACCACAATATAAAGTCACTTTAGAAATGAATTCTGGGCCGGCAGTGTACTCAATCCCATATGGACTGGGGGGATACACTTTATATGCTCTGCAGAAAAGTTCAGAACGATTATAGCTCAGACGTAATGGGGAAAGAGGGTTTGAAACAACTTCTGCTCTGTTCTTGCCTCAGTGGTTGGGGTAGCTCAGGTCACTAAGGCTAAGCTGAGCCCGAAGGCAGTTCAGTCCCCTCCCCCCGCCTTCCAACCCCACCTCAGGTGCTCCCTGGGGACAGTAGCCTCTAGCCCTTGCTTCTGTTTCTTTATGTGATTTCTTGGAACTCCATTCTCTTAATCTACAATGGGAGCAAAACCCTCAGAATAGTGTACATGAACTGGAGTTACTGCGATCAAACATACACTACTACCATTTCCATTGTTAAAAGATGGCTATAGGCATCCATTTTTGTGATGCATATCTACTCTCAGCACTTAGGGAGGTGGAGAGCCTGTCTCAAAAAAAATAATAAATTAATAGTAAAACACAGTGCATTGGCATGTGCTGGATTTGGAGAGATGCAACTGTGATTCTAAATATGAAAAATACATGCATGAACTAAAGGCTTTTAGAGATCTAGCACAGGAGGCTCCCACATGCTAGAACATCACCATGAAGTTTCTCTGACGCTCCCAGGGTCTCAGAGACTGAGGAGGTGTTCTGTGGGTACCAGAACTCTGATTTTCTTCAGAAGGGCCTGACACCACCGCCGTGGACATCCCCAGGGATTTGTAGGTACCAGGATGCCTTATGTTACACAGAGCAACAACCCTGATTCAGGGAAATTCATTATCTCACTGCATGAATAGACTGCAGGGCTAGCGAATGCGACCGAGGGATTTTTTTCCCCATTATTCCACCTTGGGAGATAAAGAGAATGAATAATGTTGACTTAGACTATTTTTCTGGGGCTCACTGAGTGTTCGTGAGTAAATGTCCTATATGGAGTTTTGAATCGTGACTTTCAGTTCTAGATTCTTTCCTGGCTTTTTATACAAACCGGACTACTCTAAGAGCAACAAGACTGAAGGGATCTAAGAACACATCCGTTGGCATGTGGCTACATCCCTCTCTGCACATCTGAACACAGGCCTCATGTTCCCCAAGAACATCTGCACACTGTTCTAAAATCCCAATCAGACACTTGGTGCAGGTGGGTATTGGAGATCCCTTCCTCCACAGATAGGACGATTGAGGAAGAAGTCTTCCTTTCCTTTTGGGAGCTTATGGGAGAAATAAAGATGCCCAGGTACCTTTCTAATTAAGAAGAGATGTAGTGACAATGTTTGTTTCTTTGAACAACATTCAGTTACGTGATGTGAACTTTTTTGTTTTAATCCCAGGTGTGGGATATGGGGCTGCTTGACATTGTCCACAGCTGCTATGGTTTCCCTGGTGTTCTAGTGGGCGTGTGATTTTTGCCAGCTGCAGATAGTTTATGTTTGGCGTTCTGAGGACTCTTGAGAGGGTATAAATGCTAGAGCCCCTAGAGAGCCTGTGATGGCTGCTGCCATCCCTCACTGTTTTTGCTGATTGCTGTTTGCTAGATTACTGGTTGGAGATACTCTGACAAGAAGACTGGGCTTGCCCCCAAGGAACTCAACACCCCTAATCATCAGGGAGTAGTCTGAAGAGGTCTACACCCCCTTCCCCCCTCCCCCCCAGTCCCATAACCTTCTTTCTCTCCTACCTAGTGTTGTGAGGTTGGAAGGGATAGAGGTGGAATAAGGGTTGGAAGTGGTAGATACAGGAACCCAATAAAGTAGCTGAAATGTATGCCTACAGATGTAACTTTGTTGGTATTCTGTCTGGATTCCACCCCCACAGTTACCTGGCAAGAGCCAGGTAAGGTAAGCTTGGCCCTCTACAAAAGGGGCTGCTTGGCCCCTCCTTTCTTACTCTCTTGTCTCATTTACTCTTGCTTCCTGCTTGCCGTCTCTCTCCCCATTCCCTTCTCCACCTCTCTCCACATGGTCATGGCCAGTTTCTACTTCTCTATTCTTCCCTTTTCTCTGCCTTTCTCTGCCTCTACTACCCTCTTAACTCCCCTCCCCATGCCCTAAATAAACTCTATTCTATACTATGGCTGGTCTCTCAGGGGGAAGGGATGCCTTGGCATAGGCCCAAGAGACATCCCCTCCCCCCACAGCTCACCACACACCCTGCCAACACAAATCACGACAAACCTAACGTGAGCAAATGGTAAGGCATAAACCTCATGAGTCTGTATTTTTTCGCTATTCAGCAATGACTGTAATGACAAAAGGCTTGAACAGATGAGTCAGTTAAAGATTAGTATTTTTAAAGTTATTGTTACTTATTTCTTTGTACATATGCACTGTGACAATAATAAGGTTTTCTTTGTTTCTTTTTGTTTTGTTTTGTTTTTGAAACAAGGTCTCACTGTGTAGACCTGGATGTCCTAGAACTTGGTCTGCAGACCAGGCTGGCCTCAATCTTCCAGACATCCGCCTGCCTCTGCCTCCCCAGTGCTGGGATTAAAGGTGTGCACCACCGTGCCCAGTCTTGTTTATTTTCTTAACTCCTTTCTTTCAAACAGACAAAAGAAGTTTGAGGGTTTTTTTTTTTTTTTTTTTTTTTTTTTTGTCCTTTTTGGTTGGTTGGTTGGTTGGTTTTTTGAGGAATGGTGCTTAGGCATAGAGAGAGGTATTTTTAACAATATAGCCTATCTTAGATGCTAATATTTACACTGTGCACTGAAGGGAGAAACTACTATTTACTCTCAGTGAAATATTTATTTAAAAGTAAATGATTCCAAGATTTCTAGGCTGACAGGTTTGCCTTGCTAATGTAAATTACTCCTTCAAGGACAAAAGGGTTTGTGCAACTTCTATTGAACTTTAAAGATGAAATTTGTCTCCTGTTGAAGCAACTCCAGTTTTCTAGGCCCTGTCTGGTTCCCCTGCCTTTGATAGCTACATTTCTGAGACACAGCCCGTGCTGCTGCTGGATTTGCAGAATGTTGGACTCTCTCTCAAATCAAACGTGTATAAAAGACTAAATAGCTTTGCAGGAAAAGAAGAATATACCTTCCACATTTCTACTCCATTATTTCAGTAGCTGTGAGCTGATTTTGTTGTTGTTTTGTTTCTTGAGACAAGCTCTCTTTAGTCCTAGCTATCCTGAAACTCATGATGTAGACCAGGCTGGCATAGAACTCACAGAGATCTGCCTGCCTCTGTTGCTTTTGTATGTAAGTACTTGTTAGCTAAGTACTATGTAAATTAATAATAAAACTTTGCTAATTATCTTCTTTCTACTTTTTTTTTTGAGACAGGATTTCACTGTAGAGCACTGGTAGGCCTAGAACTCCCTATGTAGACTAGGCTGGCCTAGAACTCCCTATGTAGACTAGGCTGGCCTCTAACTTACACAGCTCCTCCTACCTCCTGAGCCTCCTGTGTGCTGGGATTAAAGATGGGCACAGCCCTCTGGCAAGAGTTGATTTTTTTTTTTTTTTAATTTACAAATTTTGTGTATTGGGAGGAGTATGTGCGTGTGTGTGCAGATCCCATGGAGGCCAAAAACGGGCATCAGGTACCTTGGAGCTGGAAGTACAGGTGGCTCTGAGTACTAAGGCGCAGGTGCTGGGAACCAGATCTTTGCAAGAGCAGTATGTGCTCTTAGCCACTGAGCTAGCTCTCCGGCCCAATCTAAGGTTTCGTAAATCAGTATTTTATTATAATAGTTACATCGTAGAAAGGAGCATGTTCCAGATAAAAGTGGAGGTGACACCATCATGCAGGCAAAGACTTTGTTGCTGTGCTAGCAACTTCTATAGAGTTCTAAAGGCAAGCTTCAGCCGGTCCAGGAAGAAGAGTCTGTTCCCTTATAGAGTAGGGAGAAGAAAAATACCATTGTTGGGATTTGTACAACCTTGAACGTGTGTGTGTGAAAGAGAGAGAAAGAGAGAGTCTCAGGTGGCAACTGAGGGAGCTGCCGTGGAGACACAGATGAAGAGGGAGGACATGAGACTAAGATGGTAGGTAATGGGCCACTTGGCTGGGAAGTGGGCCAGGCCAGCATTGTTGGCGTAGAATAGCATAGAATCTGCCCTGCTATAGGGCCTGAAGCTTTTAATAAATATAAAGGCATCCCTGTCATCACTCAGACAAGAGTGGGCATAGAAAGCAGCACTCTGACACTGAAGAGTTAAGAGCACTTGCTGCTCTTGCAGAGGACCAAGGCTCAGCTCCCAGTACCCACACGGCACGTCACAGCCATCTGTAGTTCAGTTCCAGGGGATTCAGTACCCTCTTTTGGCCTCTGCAGGCACCAGGCCAGGCACTCGCATGGCACACTTTCACACGTGCAGGCACGACACTTGTACATGTGAAATAAGCAAAATGAGTAAATCTAAAGGGAGACTAAAAAAACAATTGGCAAGGAAACGTGAAAACATACTATTCTATAAGCATAAAATGCTCTTCGTGATTGGCTACCCTTTCAAAAGTTGAACAAAGTTCTCCATAGACGCAGTCAGATAGGTAAGGATCAGACAGATCTTCCGTATTTAATTTTTAAAAGATAAAATGACCCATTTATAGCTTTTAAACGTACCTGTGGTGCTTTGAATAGGAGTGACCCTCGTAGACTCATGTGTTTGAGTGCTTGGTCCATAGGGAGTGGCATTGTTAGAGTAAGTGTGTCACTAGTGGGTGGGTTTTGAGGTCTCAGAAGCTAAAGCCCAGGCTCAGTGGCTCTTAGCTTTCCTGCTGCCAGTGCATCAAGATATAGAACTCTCAGTTACTCTTTAACACCACGTCTGTCAGAGCACCATTGTGCTTCTCACCGTGATAAATGACTAAACCTCTAAACTGTAAGTTATGTATTAATATTAGTTAATTTTATCATTTTATTAATTAAATATTAAATTGATTAAATAAAATTAAGAGTTTAACTTCTAAACTCTATATAAGCGTTGCTGTGGTCATGGTGTCACTTCTCAACAATAGAAACCCTAAGACGGTTCCATATGACAGGCAAACATGAATTTATATGATGAGGAATTTGGAATAGAGGAAGCTTTGAGTGACTATGTGTTGTAGACCTGGACATAGCCATGTAAAGAACTCTAAGATCTCTAGTTCATGGGACATTGGTGAAGCCAAGTCCCTGTATGGGCCAGGATGAAAAGGGGTGACAAAGTTCTCCTCACGAGTCCAGGTATGATCATCACTGCGTGCAAATACTAATAACTTTAATAGTCCCACAATTGTTAAATATTCCCGGAATGCGACTAAGGGAAGTACTAAGCCTCACTCTTGTATGGAGCCAAGAAAACCAGATGAGAAGTAATTAAAGATGGAGCTGCAAAACACGGAAAAGAGTGATGCATTATGGGATCTTGCAGTTCATGAAACTTGGATTCTTACAACTCTGCAAGTGACAGTGCCTGTCCCTTGCTGGACTTGGTTGCAGGACAGGCCTAGGCAGGAGAATCACAAGTTTGAGGCTAGCCCATCCTACACAGTCAACCCTTGTCTGAAAGTAAAAAGTAAAAAAACGACTGGAGGTGCAGCTGAGTGATGGGTACTGCACAGGTGAGGCTGTGCCCATTCACAGAACCCCCAAATTACAAAGCGTTACAAGTAAGAACATTGGGGATGGAGTGTATTTAGACACAATCACAAAGCTGGGTTATCTATCTATTCAATGTGGAGGAGTGAAAATGTTAATCTCTGTAAAAGACACAAGGGCAGAGGGAATGGAAAGAAGAAGTAGACAGTACAGTTGAAGAGATGGGCAGACAGAGGAACTGGACAATGGCTACTCCAAAAGGATCGGGTCATTTGCAGGACACACCTGCACCACTGCACATTCGAGAACTCACAGAAGCATCACTCGAGATGAAGGGAAGGATGAGGCTAAAGCAGGACTCTATGCTTAAGAAGCATACAATCTGACTTCTTCCCGGTTGCGTGGAGTTCCCTTCTGCCCCTGATCAATCCACTGAGAAGACTGTGAAAGGCGAAGCAAGCAGGGAGAGTTGTCAGCAGGGTCTGGAGTGGATGACAAAAGGATAGTCTCAACATAAAACAGAGTACCCCATGCAAAAGAGTTCAGCAAAATGTCATAAAGGAATTGAGATTTGTCCTCCCTCAAGTCCCAGATTTCTTCTGCTACTCAACGGCTGGCGATTGGCACATTCTGAGAGCAGGACTCGGTTGCAAAGCTCCAGGGATCTTTTGATGCCCACACTAAAGCTGTGCAGTATCCAGTTTGCACAGCCCATCCAGGAGGGCCTTGAGTTAGAGATGCTACATCTCTGAAACTAAACCAGTTCATGACAAACAGCCCAGATGAATCCAGTGGTGTTAGCATTTGACAAGTCCCTGCAGGGAACACAATGCCTCCATCTATCATTTGAAAGCCAGTGGTCAGGACTTAAGAAACCTTTACTATGAAAGAGACAGAAATACAGTCAGCACAGCATACACAGAGACTCCACAGCCATGGATCTGGCTAAGGATGGAAAAACATCCAGAAAAAATATTTTAAACATGCACAGAATCATGGAATGATCCTTACCTAAATAATACAGCAAACATTCAGAAGACATTTACGTTGTAATAGTTAACAAGTGATCTAGAGGTGGGAAAGTATATAGGAGGGAGTTAGGGATTTATCTCAGTGTAGAACTAAGGCTCTAGGTTAAATTGCCAGGGACACACACACGAGAGAGAGAGAGAGCTTTATGCCCTCTTATTTTTTTTTTATTATTTATTTATTTGGTTTTTTTGAGACAGGGTATCTCTGTATAGCCCTGGCTGTCCTGGAACTCACTTTGTAGACCAGGCTGGTCTCGAACTCAGAAATCCTCCTGCCTCTGCCTCCCAAGTGTTGGGATTAAAGGCGTGGGCCACCACTGCCCGGCTTTATTTTATTTTTTAAAGATTTATTATATTTATGGGTGCACTGTGTCTTCAGAGACACAAGAAGAGGGCACCAAACCCCATTACAGATGGTTGTGAGCCACCATATGGTTGCTGGGAATTGAACTCAGGACCTCTGGAAGAGCAATCAGTGCTTTTAAAACACTGAGTCATCTCTCAAGCCCATATATTCTCTTATTTTTTAAAAAGATCTATTTATGTGTCTACTTGAGTGTACAGCACCCATATGCCAGTGCACTTCTGGACCACACTTACTGGTGGCTGTGCTACCTCTAGTGGGTCCTGGGAATGGAACTTAAGTTCCGTGGAAGAACAGGAAGCACTCTTTTTTTTTGTTTTGTTTTTTTGTTTTTGTTTTTCGAGACAGGGTTTCTCTGTGTAGCCTTGGCTGTCCTGGAACTCACTTTGTAGACCAGGCTGGCCTCGAACTCAGAAATCCGCCTGCCTCTGCCTCTCGAGTGCTGGGATTAATGGCGTGCGCCACCACGCCCGACCAGGAAGCACTCTTAACCTATGATCCATCTCTACAGCACACACATCCCCCCGTCCATGAATCTTTATAAAATTAGTGTTTGTCACGCCCTTATACACAATATTGAACAAATCAGATGAACCCTGTTCACATTTTCCTAGGTTTCTTCTGGAGTCTCAAAAGGTCATTAAACCCGTTTCTGCGATTTCCTTACTCATTCTCCTCTTCCAAGGAGAACTAAATACATGCCTTACGTTTTAGGGCAGTTTAAACGAAAACAAAGTTCTTGTCCACAGGAAATACACTCCATGAGGGAAACAATTTTTAAAAAATTTAAACAATCAACGTGAAGTCCGAGGTGCAGCCCAATGACAGATTGCTTGTGTACTCTTATTCAGTGTTAGCTCTCAACCCTGGGACAAACGCTAACGGAGATACCTATTTAACATGTACAGGCGGAACCAAATGTTCTCCTAGAATCCCAGTCTCTACCTGGTAGAAGCTATGGCTGGCATACCCGGCCCCCTTACTCCAGCCCCTTACTACAGGGGCTGGGCTGCACTGCCCCCAGCTGCCTTCCCAGACATTTTGGTTACCTGGTTCTTCTCTTACCCCTTTCCCTCCTGGCCCCTTGGTCTCCCTGCTCTCCTCCTGTGAGCTGGCTCAGGGTCACATTCCCTCTGGACTCTTCCGGATGTCTCTGACTCTGCTCTCCTTCATACCTACACTCAACCTTCTCCTCCACCATACTTAGAAGCAGTCATGTCCTTTTTAAATATTTTTATTTTTTCATTAATTAAAGGACCTGGGTTCCTTTCCTAACATCACCCACACTCACAGACAATCTACTTTATGTCAGGATTATTAAGATAAAACTAAAACATCTGAGTTTGGAAGAAACGTGCTAGCAAGCTCAATGTAAATGTCTCATTTTTCTTTCCTTTACAAAGTCCTTGCGCGCTGAATGCAAGACATAATAAATAAGGTCAGTTTGCACAACCACAAAACAGCAATATGGCGGGCAGCTGGCCCCTCCCCGGAAGCCCCATCCCTCCCCTTCACCCTTGAGTCACCTTAAAGAGTTTCCCAGGAAGCCCTCCAGGCTCCGCCTCTCTCTGGGTCCCGCCCACGGCCGAGTCTTGGCCGGAGGGGAGGAAAATGGAGCATGGTTTCCGGTCTCGCAATGTGCTATAATCCCGCGAGAAGAGAGGATGCGCGCCTACCCGGGTGCGGCGGCCTAGGTGAGGGAGGGGGCGTGGCCGGTGCGCGGAGTCCCGAAAGTCGGGGGGCGGGAGCGCGCGCCCAGGGCGTACGCATGCGTGCACGCGGCCGGCGGGGCGGGGCTGCGAGGGGAGGGGGCGGCGGCGGCGGTGGTGGTGTCGGTGTCGTTATCTCCGTGGCGCGGACGGTGCGTTGTGGCGCGGGTGGTCGTGGGAAAGTACCCGGGGTGGCCCAAGTGGGACCGGCACGACCCCGAAGTCCGCCGTGGAGGATCTCAGGGAGCGGGCACCGGCGGCCGGTTCTTCGCCGCGCCTCGGGTCGGAGCCCAGGGCGCGCGCCGGGAGGCCGGGCTGTGCCCGTGTCGCCTGGGCGACGAGGGCTGCCTGGTGCCGGTTCCCCGCGTGGACCGGTCTCCGCCTCGGTCTCGGTCTCAGTGGCGCTCGGCCCGCGGCGGGCCAGGGTCTCTGCGGAGGCGCCTGCAGGGCGAGGCAAGGCCCGGGTCTTGCGAAGCCGGCCAGGTGAGGGATGCTCGGCCGCTGCTGAGCTTTGAGGGTGGCTCTGATTCCCGGAGGCCGGGGCTGACAGCCGGCGTCTCCGGACTGGTAGTCTTGGGCTGGGATGCTTGAAGATCTCTGGAGGGATTGGAAGAAGTTGTGAGTTCTGGCAAGTGCGAATCAGTGCGGGAGCAGCAGCCCGGTTTATGTGAGGTCTGGTTGCTCAAAGCTAGGTGGTTCGGTTTTGTTTGTTTGTTTGTTTTTGCAGAATTCAAAGGCGTTCTGCCTGCAGAGTTTAGGAAGTCTTTCACCCAACACTTGGGGCAGTTTTGCAGTTCCTGTGCCTGCCAAAGCTATATTCCCTGCCTCACACCAGTGTTCCCTTTGCAGGCATCATGGTTATGAAAGCTACTGTAGACGACGATGCTTCGGGATGGGAGCTCGGGGTCCCGGAAAAAATGGAAAAAAGTAGCACAAGCTGGGTGGACATAACCCAGGATTTTGAAGATGCTTGTCGAGGTGAGTTTTGAATTTGGGGGCTTTTTGATTCAAAGCCTGGGGCAGGATACGTGAAGTTTTCTCAACTTTGACTTAAAAAAAAAAAAGAAAGAAAGAAAAAGAAAAAAAAAACAACCTTGTGATTTTTTTTTTCATCAGATTTGTAGTTTTGTTTTTGAGAAAGTGCCCTGTAGCCCAGGCTGACAAGGAATGTGCTTGTTGTGGAGATGACCTTGAGTTTCCTGCTCCTCTTGGATATTGAGATTACAAGCCCGGAGTACGATGTCAGGCTCAGTGTTGATAACCATACATTACTCTGCTCTTTGCTTTTTTACTTTTGGTCTAATGCAAATGTATATCGGGTAAAACTTTAAATACGGATGTTGGCGATTTTTTAAAGAGAGATTTTTCTTTCTGTATTTATACATAATTGTGAGGGTGCTCACACTTGTGTGCATGTGGATGGCAGAATAAGGCATTGGATTCCTTGGAGATGGAGTTATAGGCCTTTTCGGGAATCCTGGCTTATGCTGGAGTTTAAACTCTGGTCCTCATGATTGTGTACTGAATGCTCTTTCCAGCTCCTTGACAGTTTTCTTCTAAATTTTCCTAACTTCAACAGGTTAGATAATCAGTCTGTGACAGCAGTGCCTACCTGTACACACACTTAACTGGGCACAAGAATTTTTGCGTATTTGAGATTTAAAAATGATCGTGTCCTATTGTTCTCTTTAAGATCCTCTGGTGACTTCCCAGGCTCCTCCGGCTTGGTTTCCTAAGCTCTGGGCTCAGTTTCCTCCCATTGCCCTGTCCTTCCCACTCTTATCCCAGTGAACACCAAGGTGCCTTGCCAGGGCCTCTGTGAACTGTGTTCCCTGCACCTTGAGTTACTTGGTATCAGACCACCTTGCATGGCTTTTGCACATCTTATGTATCTTTCCTGGTGAAGCGCTCACAAGGGCACCTGTAAGCAGATAACCTGTAAGCAGATAGGCTAAAGGGCATTCATTGAGCCACCGTGTTTATCATCAGGATTGTAGGTGTTTGTGTTTCACCTACCCTGATAGGAGCTTGATAGTGGCAGAGATCGTGGGTATAACTGTAGAATATAGAGCTGTGTATGGCACATAGTAGGGCCACAGTGTTTGGTAATAACTAGGTTTAGTGGCATGTGCTACTTGGGTGTTTGAGTCAGGATCACTTGAAGCTGAGAAGTGCAAGACTGTTGTGAGTCATGTAGACTTCCCTCCTCTGTAAGAACACTCTTCCCTCCCCAGCAGCAAATGTTTAGAGAAGTGACACACATGAGTGTGTGCAGTCTAAGGGACAGACTGGAGGACGAGAGGAAGGAGCCAGCAGTGAGAGAGCTCAGACTGAGAAAGGATGGGTTCAAGGCCGGGTACTGAGTAAAGGCATAGGATGTGTGGTGCTGGAGTAGTGAAAGTGAGCTGAGAGACTGGGTAAGGTGGTGCAGATAAGGGAGAGTGGGAAGCTTGGATGGTTAGGCATTCCTTCCTGATCCATGTGCTTGCCAGCCAGGTCTTTGTAGTAACAAGGTGGTTTTGAATACTGCTTTGAAGGAGAGGAGTGAAGACTGGGTGCAGCACCAGGTAGAAAGGAAGCCAGCCGGGGCTAGAAACCATGTGCCTTCTGTCCCTTTGATGGTTCAAACTACATGTCCACTTCAAGTTTCTCTCAGTGAGATAGTAGAAGAACCCTGGACTAAGTCTCCCCTGTAAGTCTACTGCTCTATGTCTACCAGGAGGAGAGCTGTGTTATGTGGTAGATTTTATGCTCAGATGTTGGGGTGATAAATGGTTCACATCTATCATTGTGTTCTTTTTTTTTCTTAAAGTCATCTCTGGCCGGGCGTGGTGGCGCACGCCTTTGATCCCAGCACTTGGGAGGCAGAGGCAGGAGGATTTCTGAGTTCGAGGCCAGCCTGGTCTACAGAGCGAGTTCCAGGACAGCCAGGACTACACAGAGAAACCCTGTCTCGAAAAACCAAAAAAAAAAAAAAAAGTCATCTCTGTTGGAGGGCTGGCGTCATGAGCCTTAAGTGGGAAAGGGCGAAGTTGTGTCTTAAAGGAAAAGTCTCATTTCTGTACGTGAAGGTGAGGACATGACCCTAGAGTGAGCTAAACCGAATTGCCTTTGGCGACCCTGAATGACTCTGCCTGGCCACAGAACAGTGTTTAGGTGAGAGTCTTCAGTGCTGTTGCTTTGTTGGTTTGAGCTTGTTTTTTGGGCAGTGGGAAAGGTTTTGAGCCTGAGATTGAGTGTATTTTTCTTGATGTTTATAATTTACATATAGATAACAAGTTTTCCCATCACATTTTCATATGTACTCATTTTGGTTGATTCTCTTTTATGTCACTCCTCTCCCTCTCTCCCCTCTTCTCCTTGTACGCTGTATTCTTCTCTGTATTGTCCTGTCACTGAGTGAGTGCTGCTACCCTCCACACCTCCTTTCCTCAGAGCCTCTTCCTGCCCTCTCATGGGTTCTTTACTAGTCCATGGTCTCCTCCTGCTTCCACGTAAATGCATGGATTACCGTTAGCATCTAGTGAGCCATGGGAGACAGTACTCACGGAACATGCCTTTCTGAGCCTGAGTTACCTCACATAATTTATCTTCTACTTTTATCCAGTTTTCTGCGGATTTCATTTTTCATTATGACTGAGGCAATTCCACAGTGTGTATATTCCACAGTGTGCCTTTCTCACATTTCATTATCCACAGTGTGTCTGTCTCACATTTTCATTATTTGTTCCTCTGTTGGTGGACATCTAGGCTGCTGCCATTCCCTGGCTGTTGTGACTGGAGCAGCCGTGAATGTGGGTGTGAGGTATCTCTAGTGAGATGAGACCTTCCGATTTTATGCCCATGTTCATGCAGAAGGGTAGTGTGATGGTTCTAGATTGCTTTATTTATTTGTATTTATGAAAATCTCTGGCTGATTTTCAGCATGCTATGAGGTTTCCACCCACAGTGAGTTCAGGGCCCCTGGTTCACTCCATGGGCAGCGGGACTTGCCACCATTCGTCTTGTTGCTCACAGTCAGTCTGACTAGGGCGAAGTGCAGTTGCAGAGTAATTTTAATTCCTTTTCTGTGGTGATCAAGGGTGCTGAACATTGCTTGTACTAATATTTACTACTCAGGTTTCTGTTGAGAATGGTCTGTTCAGTTCATTAGCTCATTTGTCGTTTGACACTTTACTCTTTCGATATTTAATTCTTGGAGTTCCTTATTTTTAGATATTAACCCCGTCTGAAGAATAATAAGCAAGGGTTTTCTCTCCTTTCATCAGCTGTGTTCCCTCTGTCAATGGTTTCTTTGCCCATTCTGGGGCTCTTTTGTGCGGTTCGTGTGCTAGTCAGAAAGTCCTTGCCTGTGCCTATGTCTGGGTGTCTGCCCCTAGCAGTTTTAGTGTTGTATGTTTTACAGTAAGCTCTTCAATCTACTTCAAACTGGGCTTTGTACTAGATGAGAGATAAGCATCTAATTTCATTATTCTGCAAATAAATATTTAGTTCTGCCAGTATCATAACTGCAAAAGTTGCTTTTATCCACTGTGTACTTTGACACCTTTGTTCAAAAATGAGGTAGCCACAGCTGCAGCTGTGTCGGTTTGTTTCTGGGTCCTCTGTTCCGTTTTCTTGGTCTGCCTGTTAGGTTTTTACCACTCGTGTGCTGTCTTTTCCACTATGGCTCTGTGGTAGGTACTTTAAGGTCAGATACTATGGTACTCCAATATGGTCTTTTTGATGAGACTTGTTTTGTTTGTTGGTGGTCTTTTGTGTTTCCATGTGAACGTTAGGATTGTCATTGGGAATTCAGTGAGGATTGCATTGTAGATAACTTTCAGAAATGTTGCTATCACAGTAATTACTTTCAGTAGATGTGCTGGTTAGTTTTGTCAACTTGACACAAACCTAGACTTACTAATTGATGCAGGAGGGCCCAGGTCATGAAGGGCAGTTCCAGCTCTAGGCAGGTAGGCCTGGGCTGTGTAAGAGAAGTAGCTGAGTAAGACAGGAAGCAAGCCAGTAAGAGGGGCGCTTCCCTCCACTGTCTGTGCTTCCTTTCCTCCACTTTCCTGCCTTGAGTTCCTACCATGCCTTCCCTCCGTGATAGGATGTAACCTGTAAGCCAGATTGTCTTAGTTAGGGTTTTACTGCTGTGACCAGACACCAGGACTGAGGCAACACTTAAAAGGGGCTGGCTTTCAGGTTCAGAGGGTTTGTCCATTATCATCAAAGCGGGAACATGGCAGCATCCAGGCAGGCATAGTGCAGGAGAAGCTGAGAGTTCTTCATCTTCATCTGAAGACCACTAGGAGAAGACTGGATTCCAGGCAGCTAGGATGAGGATCTTATAGCCCACACCCACAGTGACACACCTACTCCTTCTAATAGTGCCTCTTCCCGGGCCGAGCGTATACAAACCATAATATTCCACTCCCTGTCCCCCATAGGCTTGTTCAAACACATGAGTCTATGGGGGCCATACCTAAACATAGCATAATGGAAAATACATTTAGTCCAACTTCAAAAGTCCCCATAGTCTATAGCAGTCTCAATAACATTAAAAGTCTAAAGTTGAAAGTGTCTTCCTGAGAGTCATCCAGTCACTTAAAAGCAAGACAGGAACCAGCTGTGCAAACTCCATACTCTGCATCTCTATGACTGATGTCAAAGCAGTCTTCAGATCTCCAACTCCTTTTTTATCTGTGTTGCCTGCGGCAAACTGCTTTCTCCTGGGCTGGTTCCACTCCCTTTTAGCAGCCTTCCTCAGCAGATGGCTGTGGCATCTCGAACATCTTGGGGTCTCCGAGGCAACTTCAGTGTCACAGCTTCAATGCCTGAGATCCACACATGATCTGCTGGGCTCCTCCAAAGGACTGTCGTCACTTCTCCAGCTCTTCCCTCTGTAGCCCTCTAAGCTCAGGCTGATTCACTCCAGTGCGGTTGGTTCTTGGTGCTCATCCCATTGTACTGACATCTCCATTATACTGGGGTCTTCCCCTACAACTAGAATTCACCAATAGCCTCTCATAGGCTCTCTTCATGGTGACAAGCCTCAACTCCCTTGCACAACCCCTTCAGTCCTGGGCCATCAACTGCAACTGAGGCTGCACCTTCACTAATGGCCTCTCAATGAGACAGTGCCAAGACTCAGCTGTTCTGAATGACCCCTTCATGCGTTCAAAACTAGTACCACCTTGGTGACTCTTACATATTACCAAGTCCAGCTGCAGCATGAGGTGTACAACCTTGATAGCCAACACAGCCTCTCTGTGCTCTCAGAAAACACTGTCCAGAAGATTTCACCTCAGTGATGCTGGCCTCTTCTTAATCACCACTAATTTCTTAGTTCTGGTAGCCAGCATCAATTGTTCTGGTAGTCCCTTTTGTTCTTGACTCTAAAGCCATAGTCACATGGCCAAATTGGCCGTGTTCTGCTTGCTGGGAGCTGGAACATGGGCCCCCTTATTCTATTACCAACTTTGTGTTTTCTAACTCCCTCACTGACTAAGATTGGCTATCCTGGAACTTGCCCTGTAGATTGACCTTGAACTAAGACCTGCAGGGCTCTGTCTCCTGGATTAAAGGTGTATACCTTCATGCCTGGATTTAAGCTTTTCTTTACCTAGAACTTGCTCTGTCTCTCAGGCTGGCCTTGAAGTTAGAGATCTGCTTGGCTTTATCTGCTGGGATTAATGGTGTGTGCCACCATGCCTGGATCAAAATTATCTGGGTAGGATTCTGCCCCAAATTCCCACTGCCTTAATTTGTTATCTCCCTGAACACAAGATTTACTTCCTGTTACTCTTTAATACTTAAATCATATAATGTATATTTTTCCTTTCTAAGCTTGCTATGCTTGTTTAAAATTCTCTTCATGAGACTTAACCAGAAAACCAAGTCTGTGATAGACATTTCTGAGACTTCTCTGTCAAAGCAATTAATCTGAGTCTCTTTGCCTTAGCCTCAGGCAGACTCTTCAGTCAAGGGCAAAAAGTAGCCACATTCTTCACCAAAATATCACAAAAACAGTTTCTATGCCACATATTGAAATGCTTCTTTCTCCACTGAACTCTCTTGGGCCTTGTCTGCACATTGCAAATCACTCAGAGCAACAAAGTCTTCCTTATTCCTACTAGGATTGCCCATTAAGTCCCACTTAAAACATTCTATGGCAAGCCGGGCGTGGTGGCACATGCCTTTAATCCCAGCATTTGGGAGGCAGAGGCAGGTGGATCTCTGAGTTCGAGGCCAGTCTGGTCTACAGAGTGAGTCCCAGAACAGCCAAGACAAAGAAACCCTGTCTCAAAAAAACAAAACAAAAAAACATAAAAAACATTCTATGGCTTTGCAAATCCAAAGTCCCCAAATCCACATTCCTCCAAACAAAAGCATGGTCAGGCCTATCGCAGCCATCCCTGACTACTGGGCCCACCTTCTGTCTTAGGGTTTTACTGCTGTGAACAGACACCATGATCAAGGCAACTCTTATAAGGACAACATTTATTTGGGGCTGGCTTACAGGTTCAGAGGTTCAGTCTATTGTCATCAACGTGGGAGCATTGCAGCATCCAGGCAGCAGCAGGCAGAGCTGAAGAGTTCTACGTATTCATCAGAAGGCTGCTTGCAGAATACTGGCTTCCAGGGAGCGAGGATGAAAGTCTTATAGCTAAAACCCACCTACTCCAACAAGGCCACACCTTCTAATAGTGCCACTCCCTGGGCAGAGCATATACAAACCATAATACTAATAAACTCTTTTCTTCCCCCAGTTTCTTTTAGTCAGTGTTTTATCATAGCAGAAAGCAAACTGCTGCAGGTCTGATAAGATGGGGCAGTGCTGTGGGAGAAGGTGAGTGGTTAAAAGCATTGGCTGCTCTTGTACAGGACCAGGGTATGGTTCCCAGTGTCCAGATAGTGGCCTACAACATCTGTAACTCCAGTTTCAAGGGATATGATATTTCCTCAGGCATTTTCGGGCACCAGGCACACCCATGTGGTATACATATACATGTACAGGCAAACAGACAAGTTTTTTAAAAAGAGAATTTTTTTCTTTGTTTTGCCCTTTTGTTTTATATATGTTTTATGTATGTGAGTGCTCTATTTTCATGCACACCAGAAGAGAGAATCGGACCTATTACAGACTGTCAATGAGCCACCGTGTGGGTGCTGAGATTAAACTCAGGACCTGCAAGAGTACCCTTAACCACTGAGCCATCATCCCTTCAACACCATGGAAAAACTTTACTTAGGTTTTATATTGCTGTGATAAAACAGTATGACCAAAAGCAACTTTGGAAGCTAAGATTTGCCTCAATTGAGGGAAGTTGGGGCAGAAGTCTGGAGGTTAGAACTGTTGCAAAAAACTTGGAGGGGTGCCGCTTACTGGCTTTTCTTTTTTTTTTTTCTTTTGTTTTGTTTTTATATTTCAAGACAGGGTTTCTCTGTGTGGCCCTGGCTGTCCTAGAACTCAAGCTGTAGACCAGGCTGGTCTTGAATTCAGATCCACTGCCTCTGCCTTTGACTTTGATTAAAGGCTTGCACCACCAATCTCAGCCTGCCTTTTTAACAGCACCCAACACCACCTCCCCAGGGTGGGGCTGCCTGTACTGAGCATTTCTGCAGACCCAGTGCAGTTTGTGATGGTTTGAATGTGAATGGAGGATACTTTTGAATGCTTGTTTCCAGTTGGTGGGTGGTTTAGGAAGGATTGGGAAGTGTGGCCTTGGGAGGAGTTGTATCACTGGGGTGGGCTTTGAGGTTTCCAAAGCTCAGACCTGGCCCAATCTTGCTCACTTTCTCTGCCTCCAACTTTTGAATGAAACGTAAAGTTCTCAGCTGCTGCTCCATGCAGTGCCTTGCTGCCATGCTTCCATGCTGCCCTGGTGGAAATGGACTCTACCTCCCTGGAACCAAAAGCAAGCTCCCAATGAAATGCTTCCTTTCATAAGTTACCTTGGTCATGGTGTCTGATGACTAGTTTAATATTAACACAATCTAGAGTCAGCAGAGAGGGAACCTCGATTGAGAAAATGCCTTCATGAGATCAGGCTTTGGGAAGGTTATAGGGCATTTTCTTTTTTTGTTTTTGTTTTTGTTTTGTTTTTCGAGACAGGGTTTCTCTGTGTAGCCCTGGCTGTCCTGGTACTCACTCTGTAGACCAGGCTGGCCTCAAACTAAGAAATCCACCTGCCTCTGTGCTGGGAATAAGGGCGTGCACCACCACGCCCACCACTGATCTTCGTCTCCAGCCCATGAACACTGTGAGGATTGGCAGTTTACTTGAGTGTTCTGAACATTTAAGTAAAACTGAGTCTTTAAATGTGATTTTGATATTGTTCCTGTAACAGCAGAGGCTAGATGATGACCCTTGTGGTTTAGAAACCAGAAAGGGAGCAGTTATTTCTGTGGGAAAGTTCACACCTTGCAGTGAAATATGCTAGTAACTTTAAAAATGATTTTTTTCTCCCTTCCCTTCTCCATTTTGCTCTGGGCCCCGTTCACTCCAGCCCCCGCTCGCCTGAGCCCCCGCTCCCCGGGCCCGTCGGTTTTTTTGTTTGTTTGTTTGTTTCTCATTACCTACCGTTGTGAGCTACCATGTTGCTGGGAATTGAACTCATGACCTCTGGAAGAGCAGTCAGTGCTCTTAACTGCTGAGCCATCTCTCTATCCCCAAAAAATGATTTTTAAATTTTTAATTCTTACTGGAATATTGAGATAACCATCTTAATTTGCTTGTTAGTTTTCAGTTCTGTGGTTTTATTTTTTTCCTTTTTCTTTTTCTTTTTTTTGATCCATTGCATAATGCAAGCATAATTGAAAGCATCACTGTGGTAATTGAGTATCTAGCCAATCCTTAGAAAATGATTTTTAAATTAATCCAGGCATGTTTCCTTTTAGTCTGGAAACTTACACTTCATTGCGCTATTAAAGTAACTTTTCTCTCTGATTCTTTTAGAGCTGAAGTTGGGAGAACTGCTTCATGATAAGCTGTGAGTATTTGTGGTGTTGTAGTTGTGGAAAACTTGTTCTTTGAAGTCCAAGTAAATTTATGTTTCAAATGAGTTATACAATTTCTATTTCAGTTTGGGTGAGCTATCTTGAGTCACTGACATGGTTAAGATATGAAACGCCAAACTGTTAGGATACTTTTCACGAAGATGGACATGCTGAACATGGGATTTTTGAAGACAGCTATTAGTTGTATGTCTAGTATGGTAGATTCATCAATGACTGAATGCGGGTGTGGAATAAAATTGAATATCTCCAAGTGAACCAAAGGAAAGGAAATCCTGGCCTATATTTATACCTCGCTGTGCTGCTGTGCTGCTGCAGACACGCTGTGGCCAGGCTCCTTCCTGGTTAGGACAACAAAATCTTGAATTAGCAAGTGAATAAATTTACACAGTATTTGCTGGAGGAACAAGGAGAGGCGGAAATTTGCTCTTAAAGCCTTAGAGTGTTAAAAATCATCTAGAAAGCTTTAAAAATCCCTGGCTGGATCCAGAATTTCTTATTTAAGTGAGTCAGCTTGAGGCCAGAGTTAGAATTTCCAGCAGCTTCTGAGGTCAGACAAGTTGCTGGTCCATGTTGAGAACTTAGGCTGTTTGTACAGTTGCTTTTTCTTTATAGCTTTGTAGATTATGAAAGGAAAGGTTTTGTTTCCTTGTTTTACAGGTTTGGAACTTTGATCTATGTAAACATTTGGATTTTCCCATGAGATGAATGGTTTTTCTTTTTTTTTTTTTTTTTAAAGATTTATTTATTTTTATATGTGAGTACACTGTAGCTGTCTTAAGACACACCAGAAGAGGGCATCAGATCTCATTACGGATGGTTGTGAGCCACCATGTGGTTGCTGGGATTTGAACTCCAGACCTTTGGAAGAGCAGTCGGGTGCTCTTACCCACTGAGCCATCTCACCAGCCCATGGTTTTTCTCAAAAGCATTGACTGGTAGTTTCCAATTGAGTGTGAAATTCCTTCGTTTGCTTTATTTCCCATAGAATCTGTTCATAGAGCTTCTCCCGAGTCTGCATTCTAGAATGTATTTATTCATTCTCATAGCAGGGTGTGGCAGTTGATGAAGCCATATTCTAGATTGGTTTTGTTGACAAAACTCTTGCATTCTTGAGTGCTTTCCTGTTTGACTTGAGATCCTACTATTTTGGTCAGTACTTTGAGGCTCTGGCGGCATGGCTGTTGTCTTTGCTGTACTGTAAGCAGGTTGCCAGAGTGTCTTCAAAGTGTTTTGTTTTGTTTTTGTTTTTCAAGGCAGATTTACTCTGCGTAGCTCTGGCTGTTCTAGAACTTACCCTGTAGATAGAACTCAGAGATCCACCTGCCTCTGCCTCTGCCTCTGCCTCCACCTCTGGAGTGCTAGAATTAAAGGTGTGCACTGCCACTGCCCAGCTTGCCACCATATCTTAAACTGAATGTAACATTAGCATCATGGTGGAAGTTTGTCTTCATGAAGTTTATTTTATTCCTTTAGAACTTCGAATTGAACACAAGCTCTTTGCCTCTGTGTTACATCCCCTGTCCTTAAGGCTCTCTCTCTCTTTTTTTTTTTTTAATATCTTTCTGTTGCTTTTTAGGATATTTGCTGCCAAAGCCTCTGTTGACTGTAAGAGAAGTGATTTAGAGAGACGTGCTACTTGTCAGTTTGATGAGTTCAGTTAAGCTCCTTTTCCTCTACCATCTCCTGAGGCATATCTCAGTTCTTTCTAATCACTTTTCATTGTGTGATAGCTATCTTTGTCCATGGTGAACAACCAGACGTTCTAGATTGTTTTGCATTATGTAATTGCTAAAATTTTGGACAGTGTAAATCAATTATCATTAAGCTATGAGGAAATGGAGCCGGAAGAGGGAAGATGGCTCAGCTGGTAAAGTGTTTGCTTTGTAAACATGAGGACCTGTAAAATCCCTGCATGAATCTGTAATCTCAAAATGGGGAGGCAGAGACAAGAGCATCACTGGGGTTGCTGGCTGAGGTCCAGGCCAAGGAGAGATGTCTCTCAGGATCACTCATGCACATGCCACATACACATGAGTGTGCATAAACATGTATGGATATATGTACTGGCTGGTTTTATGTGTCAACTTGACACAGGCTGTGGTTATTACAGAGAAAAGAGCTTCAGTTGGGGAAGTGCCTCCATGAGATCCAGTTGTGGGGTATTTTCTCAATTAGTGATCAAGGTGGAAAGGCCCTTTTGGGTGAGACCATCCCTGTGCTGGTAGTTTATAAGAGAGCAAGCTGAGCAAGCCAGGGGAGGCAAGCCAGTAAGTAATATCCCTTCATGGCCTCTGCATCCGCTCCTGCTTTCTGACCTGCTTGAGTTCCAGTCCTGCATCCTTTGGTGATCAACAGCAATGTGGAAAGTGACAGTGGAATTAAAAAACCCTTTCCTCCCCAACTTGCTTCTTGGTCATGATGTTTTGTTCAGGAATAGAAACCCTGACTAAGACAATATACAAGCACTAATACATACAAAAATCATGCATGGAAAATGAAAACAGTTACACACAACATTCTGAAAGTCAATTATTTAAGGAATGTCATTTGACAGGAATCAAATACTTCTGATCCATGCCCTGTTAAAGGAAGTATAAGGATAATTTAAATTTTTCCTCCAAAGAGCATGTAAGATAAATTGTAATTTGTATAGCGAGTTAGTGTATTTGTGCTAACTGATGATTAATTGAAACAGAAGTTTTAGCAAAGTATACATATAATAGAAATACATAGATGAATACTGTAGTTGCTAAAAGTACCATGAGAATGTCTGTATAATTGTAGAAATATGGGTTCATGTGTTTGTAGGTTTGGTCTTTTTGAAGCCATGTCTGCTATTGAAATGATGGATCCCAAGATGGATGCCGGTATGATTGGGAACCAAGTGAATAGAAAAGTTCTCAATTTTGAACAAGCTATCAAGGTAGTTATTGTATTTTTTGTTTGTCTCTGGCTTTTAAGAAATACCTATATTTAATGTTAAAATGTGCTTAATACCAAAATTACGAACTGTAATTTTGAATTTCAACTGTATTTTCTTTAAAGATTTATTTATTTATTTACTTAATATTTGTGAGTACATTGTTGCTGTCTACAGACACACCAGAGAGGACATTGATCCCATTACAGATGGTTGTGAGCCACCATGTTGTTGCTGGGAATTGAACTCAGGACCTTTGGAAGAGCAGTCAGTGCTCTTAACCACTGAGCCATCTCTCCAGCCCTCAGCTGTATTTTTACAAGCTTCTCAGACATAAGAATTAGCATGTATAGCAGGCATGATAGAACATTCCTATTGTCCCAGTACTTGGGAGTGAGGCAGGAGGATCAGGAGACTATCCTTAGCTAAATAGTGACTTTGAGATCATGTTGGCATTCATGAGACCTCAGTTTTGTTTTAATATTTAGTTATCAGTCTCAAAACCTAGAAATTAATGATGTGACGTCCTTGTTAACTTGCTCTAAGTTGTCCATTTGTGTATTCTTTGATTTCATTTTGAAAGTATTTGAGTTTATATTCAGGATGCTTAACTCAGACTACATTTCTGCCATTTTATATTGAGATACTGGGGTAGGAGAATAGCTGTGAGATCCAAGCTGCAGAGTGAGGCTAATTCAAACAACAGAAAACAAAAACAAAGTAAATGAAATAAATAAAACTAATTTTGAGCCAGTTGGTAGCATATGCCTGTCATTCCAACCTGGGCTGTGTAATTTCAACTGTGCTTTAGAAATGCTTACTAATTTGACCTCCCTTTTCTTCCTTCCTTGAGACATACTCTCTTGTTTTTTTTTTTTGTTTGTTTGTTTGTTTTGTTTTTGGTTTTTTGAGACAGGGTTTCTCTGTATAGCTCTGGCTGTCCTGGAACTCACTTTGTAGACCAGGCTGGCCTCGAACTCAGAAATCCGCCTGCCTCTGCCTCCCGAGTGCTGGGATTAAAGGCGTGCGCCACCACGCCCGGCTGAGACACAGTCTCTTATAGTCCACATTGGAACTGACCTTGCCTTATCAATCACTAGGACCTTAAAATGCTCTTTCTCCTGACTGACTCTACAAGTGCTGGCCTTTTATTTTATAGACTTGAGAGTACTATATATAGGAAGCTTGGCCTTTTTATCTTAACGATCTTTATTGTTTCAAATTAGACTTTGATATTTTTAATCAAGATTTAAGCCGGGTGTGGTGGCACATGCCTTTAATCCCAGCACTTGGGAGGCAGAGGCAGGTGGATTTCTGAGTTCGAGGCCAGCCTGGTCTACAAAGTGAGTTCCAGGACAGCCAGGGCTACACAGAGAAACCCTGTCTCGAAAAACCAAAAAAAAAGATTTAAGCCATAGATTAGTGAAGACTTATTTTAAATATATGGTTTCTTCAGTTATATACTAGAATAAACGTGACAGAGTACACATGTCTCAGTGATGTAGTAGTCCAGGCTTGTAAGCACGAGGGTGAAGCAGTAGGATCAGGGTCCCCAGTCACCCTGGACTCCAGATGACTACTGCAGCCAGAACAAGAAACAGGATTTTGTTCCTAAGAACAAAACATTAAGTTGGTGTTTTGTTTTTTTCAGATAGATAAGTTAGTGTTTTCTTTGGATTATTATTATTATTTTTAATACCTAATTTTAAACTTGAAAACACAGCTGTACATATAGCTTTCTTTCTTTAACTTCCTGTTATTTGTACTCTTCCTTTTTAGGATGGCACCATTAAAATTAAAGACCTCAGCCTGCCTGAACTGATAGGAATAATGGATACCTGTTTCTGCTGTTTGGTAAGAAATAAAATAAGACTGTTGATTAAACTGTGGCCTACCTGATTCTTTGGATTTAAGGTGTGTGTACCATGGGGACTATGAAGCCAGCCCTCAGAAAGCAGACACACGATTCATAGGCTCACACGCCCCAGGAAACCAGGCTTCACCTTCTGACTGCACTGCCGAACTCACATGCTATGCTAACGGGGTGGTTTGTTTCAGTGAGGAGAAGATTACAGCCATTATCCAAATTACTCTGTTTTGTTTTCAAGTTATCAAGAGAAATTGTACTTAAGGTTCCATGAGATGAGCATAGATGAAGCAAAGGGAAGTGTGGACTGGCTCTGCAGATGTGGTTGCTGCGCTAGGAGACATTGTCAGGAACTGGCTGTCCTCTGCTACAAAGTCTTCTAGTGATTTAGCTGGGCTGGATGTGTATCATTTCCAGGCAGGGTTGTTTAATTGTAAAAAAAAAAAAAAAAAAATAGTGTCACTTTTTGTAAGATTTGATTTGTCATTGGGAACAGTCAGCAGCACCTGTGCCCTAGCTGTTGCCTTGGGCATATCTGAGGTCCCAGCGGCTTATTATATCGCCTAAGGCTACATTGGTGACAGGCACAGCCAGAAAAAATTTCTCTATTACCTTTTAGCAACACAATATTCCTAAAGGAGTGGGAAAGGCCAAGAAGGGTTGCTGGCAGTAGATATCATTGTGGGATTGTCTGTTTGTGAATGCTACATAGTCTCTCTACTTTGATTAGACATTAAGATGTTGTAGACTGGACTATTAGGCTTAAGAATGTTCCTCATAGATGGCTAGGCACTTAGAGTGTATCAATGGAGCACTGTAGTTTGAAACTGAAATACGGAACCTGTCGAGCACTAGCTTGGTGTTTCCTGTTGCAGAGCATTTGGAGACTCAGTCACCCTCTCTAGGCTTCTTGGAAATTTCACCTAGTGAAAGCAAGTTCTCAGTTCTGACTTGTGTGAGCTCCTTCTTAACGATCTTTTCCATCTTATGATTAATTGTGCTTATGTGGGTCTAGGACTCACTGGCTCAGCTTAGACTTTGTCAATCCTGTATACTACCCTCTCTCAACAGATCACATGGCTCGAAGGCCATTCCTTGGCACAGACAGTGTTTACGTGCCTTTACATTCATAATCCCGACTTCATAGAAGATCCTGCCATGAAAGCTTTTGCTCTAGGAATCTTGAAGATCTGCGACATTGCACGGGAAAAAGTAAATAAAGCTGCTGTTTTTGAAGAGGTAAAGAAATGTAGCCGCTCCCCGGCGTCTTACTGCGCTGTCGGTGATGACGTGTGCTGGGTGCTAGGGTCCCTATGGATAACTACAGAATAGTCATTTTAGAAATTGCCTTGGCCATGTGTGGCACATGTCTGCAGTTCAACCTCAGAACACAGAAGCAGAAAGGGCCAGCCTGGGCTATTGAGTAAGCTGCTGTTGGAGGTGACCATTGCTGCCTTTGGTGGTGCATACCTCTGTGTTCCAACTGTGGGGAAGCTAAAGCAAGGGGACCTTGAAGCTGTAGTAAATCCTGACAGTGTTTCAGCACATTGTGGGGTTCTCTGCAAGAAAGCTTCCATTCTCTGCTCCTATAAATCCTCTTCACATTCTGTCAAACAATCACCTCTTTCTGGCCACATAACATAAAAAGTCCAAGTTTAGAGGAAGGTCAGGAAACAGCAATGTGCAGTGTATGGTAGACAGGTTTTTTCTCCCGTCTGTTCTGGGTATCCCAAGGAAGTAGAGGGAAGACTTTCTCGTAAGAAGTTAGGGAGTTGGCAAGATTACTGCTGGACTCCAGTACTGAACTGTGCTTCTGTACTGTGTGTGCCGTGTGTGCTGGCTTCTATGAGCTTTGAAATCGCCTCTATGGCCAGGTCTTTTCCTTTTCTTCATGTTATCAACTGGAAAAAAATATCACCTGGTCATAGTCTTGCTGTTTCAGAAATATATTAAATGAGGTAATAGTACTTGTACATATTTATGAAGGTTACAGAGCTCATCAGACTTAAGGAGAGGAGTCCTATGCTCTTTGTTTACCATACTTCAAGAATAGTTTTAGAAGCTTTTTTTCTGAGGGAAGTATTTTGATTTCTAGGTTTAACTGTTTCACACTTTAGCGTTGCTGTATAAATGCATTATTCTGTTGCCCTAGATAGTGATTTATTTTGGGGGGAGTTATTATTGAGTACTGAAATGGTTGCGATTCTGTCAAAATTAATGGTGGGTAAGTCCACATATATATTAACATTTTTCATACAAAGGTTTGTTTTTCTTTCTTAGGTAATGTCTGAGCTAGGGTTTTATTGCTGTGAAGAGACACCATGACTATAGCAACTCTTATAAAGGAAACCATTTAATTGGAGATGACTTACAGTTTCAGAGGTTTAGTCCATTATCATCATGGCAGGAAGCTGGGTAGCACAAGGCAGACCCAGTGCTGGAGAAGAGCAGAGTTCGATATATATATCCACAGGTAGCAAGAAGAGAAAGTGACACTGGGCTCAGCTCAAGCTTCTGAAACCTCCAAGTCCACCCACTGTAACAGGCTGCATCAAGCATGGCCACACCTTCTAATAGTGTTACTTCCAGTGGGTCTGAGGGAGCCATTTTCACTCATACTACCACAGGTGACAACTTCCTCATTTGCTTAGATTTCTAAGTAGTCCTTGATCTTTCCTCTTCTGTTACTCTCGGGTAATATTCAGTTCCACACACATTTTTGACTGGGATATTGGCTGTTTCTTCCTGTAAGGGCAACTGCTTCCGAGGTGATTGCACACCCGTCACTGCTCTCCGTCCTTTCTCTGGAGGATGCTGAGGGCTCTTTGATCATCCCTTGTTGTCTAGATCCTATGCCCATAGGGTTTGTAGTGAGAATTTTGGAATCCTTTAACGTCATAGAAATTGAAGAATGTGTTTTCATTTTCATCCCAAATGTGGGGTATGGAATGCTTCAGATTGTCAACAGCAGCCATCTGTGATGCGCTTCTTGCTCTAGCAGGGGCTTGATTTTGACAGCTTGCAGATAGTTTCTGTGATTGTGTGACATGGAATTCTGGGGACTCTTCAAGGGTATATAAATGCTAGGGCCCCAAGAGACATTGTGGGTTGTTGGTCGGATGCTGTTGGTTATGGTTAAGTAGGTTGTGCACAAAGAAGAAACAACATGAAGAAATTAGATATCCTGACAGCAAAGATCAAACTTGCCTCAAGGACCTCGACACCCCTAATCAGCAGAAAGTAGTCTAACATCAGCCCAGTTCACATCTATCCTATTTTCTCTCATTACTAATGTTGGGTTGAAGGGTGGAATAAGGGTGAAAGAAAGAAAAACCCACAAAGTAGCCAAAAGTAGGGTTACAGTTGTGGTTAGTTTATTGCTTGCTGAGGGAAGCATCTCTAGTTTGGGAAGAAAGTCCCCGAGGCTTTGCCTGGTATGAAGTGTTTTCTCACATGGTGCCTGATAATTGGACTGATGGAGGACAGGTTAGACAGTGTAGATGTCATGTGTGCTGTCTGGTGATTACAGACTTCAGAAGCTCAGGCTTTGCTTGTTGGCCAACTTTCCTTCGACAGGGTGCTAGTGGTCAGTGCTGTTAGAGCCTCTCTTCTGAGATTGTCATACCTGCTACTTAGACAGCTTACGGCCTTTGATTTTCGTTCAGGACTGATTCATTGATCCTATCAAAGTTTTACTGTTAATACTCTCTTGCCCTTTTTACTTAAATTCCATCCTTTAATAAAGTGAATGAAGAAAAACAAGTTTATACTAGCAATTTCTGCTTCCAGTTCCTGACTGCGAGCTTCATGGGAGCCCCTGATACTGTTTAGAGAGCACGGCATTTCCCTGCCTCTTCCCCTCACTTTCTGCAGACTGCCAGTCCTTTCCTATCTTCTCTGTAAGCCGACTCTATGCCTTTCTCCCGCCCGCCTTCCACCTTCTGGCGGTCCTGACACGGTGCTTTCACCTTTTGTTCTCTTCTGTTCTCTTGTTCTCTAAAGGATGGATTCATGAGTTGTTTTGTAATTGAAGATAGTTTATTTTTCCATATGGTGTATTCTCATCAGGGTCTCCCCTCCATCATCTGCTCCCAGATCCTACCCTGCACCTACCCATCCAATGGTAAGCCTTCTTTTCTCTTCCTTTGGAAAACATACAGTCCAATTTAGAAACAAAAAAACAAAGACAGGAGCAACAACAAAACAAAAACCAATAGAACAAAGCAAACAAACACAAAATCAGAAAACATACTAAACAAAAGACAAATAAAGGGTTTTTGTTGTTGTTGTTTTGTTAAAAATGGCCTAAACAAACCATTATGAGACCAAACATCTCCAAAAACACTAGTTTTTTGTTGCTCATGTACTGCTAGGCATGGGGCCTCCCTTAAAGTAGTTTGTATACCTTGTCAGATTCTGCTGGAGAAAACTAATTTTTCCTTTGCAGGCTGTCAGTTGCCTCAGGTTTGGGATTAGGAATGGGGACTTGTGTCCACTTCCCTCTCTTAGCACTGACCTATGCAGGGCCTGTGCATGCTGCCACAGTGTCTGAGTTCATATGTGTGTCAGTCTTGTGTCTGGAAGACACCGTTTCCTTAGTGTCTTCTGTCCCCATTGATCTTAACAATAGTGCCCTGTGTGCTGAGCAGAAGGCCAGCCTGATGAATCCCTGCCTGGATCGTGAGTTATAGTCAGTATGTAGCTTTTTTGGGTTCACTGATTTTTGTTCGTAAGCCCACAAAGCTTTCAAAACATTTTAGTGGCTGCAATTTGTTTATGTGTCTCCCATGGAGTCATTGTCATAGTGACTCAGAATCAGTTCTTGTGAATGATGCACACGTGGTTTGACAGAGGTCAGATTCTGGTCAATGATGTATCCATGGTTACTCAGAGCCTGCCGTGTTCTGGAGGAACCTGGAGGTGGTAACTGCTGCAGGGCCCTGGGGGAGCACTGCTTGAGCACTGGTTTGCTCCTTCTGGCATGTTCATCCTGCTTTCTTACACCCAGGACCACCACCACATGCCCGACAGTAGGCTGGGCCTTCCCACATCAGTGACTAAGTCAGAAAATGCACTGCAGTCTTGCCCACAGGCAGATCTTATGGAGGCATTTTCTCTCTCTCTCTCTCTCTCTCTCTCTCTCTCTCTCTTTCTCTCTCTCTCTCTCTCTCTCTTTTTTTTTTTTTTTTTTTTGGCTTATTTGAGACAGGGTTTCTCTGTATAGCCCTAGCTGTCCTGGAACTCACTTTGTAGACCAGGCTGGCCTCGAACTCAGAAATCCACCAGCCTCTGCCTCCCGAGTGCCGGGATTAAAGGCGAGCACCACCACACCTGGCTGGCATTTTCTTAATTGAGGGTCTGTCTTCCCAAGTAACTGTAGTGTGCAGAGTTGACAGTAAACTAGTCAGCACTGAGGTGGGATGTAGGGGAGGAACTCAAGGAAGGCAGGAGCCTGGAAACAGGAGCTAAAGCAGAAGGCATGGAGGAGTGCTGCTGCTGACTTATTCTCCATGGCTTGCTCAGCCGACTTTTCTACACAACCCAGGACCACATCCTGGGGACGGCACCACACAGGAAGCTGAGCCGTCCCACATCAGCCATTAACCAACACAATCTCCCACAGACTTCCTACAGGCCAGCCTGATGGAGGCATTTATCTCCCACAGACTTCCTACAGGCCAGCCTGATGGAGGCATTTTCTTCCCACAGAAATCTAGCTTTGTGTCAAGTTGACGAAAACCAACCAGCAAAAACCATTTATCAACACACATTGAACCATAAGTCCCTTTGTGCCAAACCCTGTGCTAAGCCCAGATGCTGAAGCACTGAATTAAACATTCCTTACTCTCAGGGATGCAGTCTGTGGACAGAGTAGTTAATGTATAAGTAGTAAGTACAAATAGAATGTCATGGTGATAAGCTCTGTGAGGAGAAATCCGCGGGGCAAGCAAATGTGCTGTGAGGAAGCAAGAGCTGCACATGGGGGGTGCACTCCTTTAATCCCAGCACCAGGGAGGCAGAGACAGGTGGAGCTCTGAGTTTGAGGCCTACACAGTGTTGGTCTACAGAGTGAGTTCCAGGGTAGCCAGGGCTACACAGAGTAATCTTGTCTTTGTTGGGGTAGGGTTTACAGGATGCAGGAGAAAGACTGCCAGTTGAGGAACTGACACTAGGGGCCTAGAATATAGTAAGGGATGAGCCTTGAAGATTGTCTTACAGACTTCGAAGATGGTATTAGCATGTACAAAGTTACTGTGAGCTAATGAAACCACTTAAGTAAGGGCTTTCAAATGGACACGTGCTGTGTTCTGACTTCTACAGAAGTTCCTCTGACATTTGGTAGTTGAATATATTTACAGCAAGGACTAGTCTATGGACAGAGGCACATGACTTTTATCCCAGCACTCAGGAAGCAGAGGCAAGCAGATCACGGAGTTCTAAGCCAACCAGAGCTACATAGTGTGTTATGCCTGCCCCCACCAGCATCCATCTCTTAGGGTGGGGGGAGTGGAGAAATATGGGACAGTTGTGCCAAGTGGAGGATTCATCTGGTCAACTAGAGAGAGCTATGAAGGCGTGAGAAGTGATTGGGCTAAACTTGGAAGTCAGCATGCAGGTTGTCGTGTGCATTTGATGGGGAGGTGGAGGTAGGAGACCTGCCTGGTAAATGTTAGGCAAGTGAACATCAGGGGTTCTTTCTAAACATCTGTGAAGCTTGGGGAGTGGAGAGCCACGGAAAGATAGAGGGCGGACACTGAACCTGGAGGAGAAACTGACCTGTCACGTGCGTCATACACTACCCAGTTTTACAGAGCACGAGCGTGGGTTGGGCTTTTTCTTTTCCTCCTGATGTAGTGTTGTCTTCTTTCTCTGAGGTACACTAGCTGACATGACTTCAGTGCACATTGTTTTTACTAAGTATCCCAGAATTCTGCTGCGGGTATAATTATCTTTGTAACTACGCGTCACTCAGGCTTCTCTATATAGTTGTAGAACTTATATGCAGGGGAAGTACTCTTCCAGATAATGTTAAATTCATTCTTCAAACTGAGACAGATGCCTTAATTATCAGTGAAATAATTAAACATTTTGTTAGGAGGCCTGGAGATCTGGGCTATCTTTTTTGTTTGTTTGTTTAGCCATGGATATGAGATATACTTTACTGTCTCAGTGAGTAATACTGCTTAAGAATGCTTAATCTCTAGACCACCAACAGGCAGCTAAAGGCACACACAGAAAACAGTGTTGGTGTCAGGGTGTCTAATGCTGTGCTCACAGGAGGGCAGCTTAGCTGTATAATGCAGTACTGAGACATGCTGGATAGCACTCTTCTTCTAGATGGTGAGTTTGTTAGGGAATATGGTGCTGCTGTTGAAGATCATAATCACCCCTTTTCTGTATAGGAAGATTTCCAGTCAATGACATACGGATTTAAAATGGCCAACAGTGTGACAGATCTCCGAGTTACAGGTATAAACTATTCACAACAATAACTTTTATGTTTTGCATTTTGGTTTGTTTTAAAACTCACTGCTCTCATTGTAGGGATGCTAAAGGATGTGGAAGATGATCTGCAAAGGCGAGTAAAGGTGTGTCTCCCTTTCCTTTGCTTCATGGCTTGTGTTGTGCTGTTTGTGTAGCTCTGGAAGGCCTGGAAGTCACTACGTAGACCAGGCTATGCCTGAACTCACTTGAGCCTGCTCACCTTGTCTCCTTGGTGCTGGGTTTATAGGCATCACCAGCAGGCTCAGCCAGGCTGGTTTTTAAAAAATGGTAGTTTTTAATGGTGATAGTGACGTTTTTTTCTTTTAGATTTTTTCTTTTAATTTTTTACCTTTATTTTATATGCATTGGTGGTTTGCCTGCATGGATGTCTATGTGAGAATGTCAGATCTTAGAGTTACAGACAGTTGTGAGCTGCCTGCCATGTGGGTACTGGGATTTGAATCCCAGTCCTCTGGAAGAACAGTTAGTGCCCTAACTGCTAAACCATCTCTCCAGCCTCAGTGATAGTGATTTTTTTATTGTAAATTGGTTTTAAATGTAGCAGTAGTATTATGAGTCAGATACTTTGCTTCTGTTATTTTATTGTTTTGCTTTTGTTGTTTTAATACCTGTTTCATGGTCTTTCTAATTTATAACCAATACATGCATACATGCATAAAAACCAATACATGGGAAAAAGAAAAATACTAGACACTTTGTCAGATTTTTTTCCTGAACATAGGTTCTTGTATATGTCCAATAAAGTAACTTAGTTCTTTCTTTCTTCCTTCCTTTCTTTCTTTCTTTCTTTCTTTCTCTCTTTCTTTCTTTCTTTCTTTCTTTCTTTCTTTCTTTCTTTCTTTCTTTCTTTCTTTCTTCCTTCCTTCCTTCCTTCCTTCCTTCCTCCCTCCCTCCCTCCCTCCCTCCCTCCCTCCCTCCCTCCCTCCCTCCCTCCCTCCTTCCCTCCTTCCCTCCTTCCCTCCCTCTCTTCCTTCCTTCCTTCCTTCCTTCACTTCTCTGGGCTGCATTTGTCTAAATTTACCTTATTTTTTAATTTTAGAGTACTCGAAGTCGACAAGGAGAAGAGAGAGATCCAGAAGTCGAACTAGAAGTAATTGCCCGTCTTTTCTTCAGCTAATGTCAGAGAAGCTGTCTCTCAGTGCCGTAGCTCTTTGAGCTGCATCGTAATTCATGGAAGCCCCTTTAGGTGTTTCTTTAGCAACAGGTTGTTGCAAAGGACTTAATTCCACTTCTGTTTTTATAGAGAGAATGGTAATACAGATCTTGAATATCTGATTTCAAAACTTAAGTGTTCCTGGGAGGCAGGAACTGGAAAAAAAGGATTATTTGTAGATCTTGTTTGAAACCTTAGTAAACATCAAAACTTTTTTATATTATCAAAATTACTGAACTCTTAACTTTCACAGCTGCTAACTACTTGTTTTTTGAGGTGATAGTATAAGTTCTGACCTTGGATTAAAGGCAATCTGTTGTTCTAGAGTACAGCATAGCTTCTTCTCTGTTTCAAGGGAGTAGGCTTTGTTTACTACGGTTATGGTGGCTTGTTTTGTGGGCATTTTAAAAGCTGAGCAGAGGCCTGTTTACTGGTGAGCGCCTCTGCAGGCCGTCCTTTTACAGGTCCTGCTTCTTACCACACTCCCTTGTCTTCTCAGCACCAGCAGTGCTTGGCAGCATTCAGCAGAGTGAAGTTCACGCGAGTGCTGCTGACAGTGCTCATAGCCTTTACTAAGAAAGAGGTGAGAGAATTGCTGTAACTGGGTCAGAGGTAGACGGCATGTCCTTCCTGTCCTCACGCTTCTCTGTATACTTAAACCACAGCCATACAAATGCTTTTGTGAAACGTGATTATAGCTCTATATCTATTTTATAACACACTGAGGTCTCTTGTGGATAGATTAAAAACTGTTTCAAGTAATTCTTTTTTCTTGGATTCCCTCTTCCCCCATATTTGTGAATAACTGTAGATTATTGGAACTTTTCCCTTTTTATATTTGACTGTATGTTCAATTTTTTTTCTTTAGTTTTTTTGTTTGTTTGTTTTTTTGTTTTTTGAGACAAGGTTTCTCTGGCCTGGAGCTCATTCTGTAGACCAGGCTGGACTCAAACTCACAGATTTCCTGCCTCTGCCTCCCAAGTGCTGGGATTAAAGGCATGTGTCACCACACCCAGCTATTTTTTTTTTTTAACACATCAAATAAGATACAGATTTGAGGGGAACCTTTGTGTCCTGTTGAGGATTTGAGCATCCTGTGGTGCTGCATTAAGTGAACAATGTGTGAGGATCCGTGCATGCATTGGATCTTAGTACTGTTGTAGGACCTCCTCTTGTATGTGCATCTTTCAGTGAAAGTGTGTAAGTGTTTTGGTGATTTGTTTGCTAGACCAGTGCTGTTGCAGAGGCTCAGAAACTGATGGTCCAGGCAGCAGACCTTCTTTCTGCCATTCACACCTCATTGCACCACGGCATCCAGGCTCAGAATGGCACTACCAAAGGAGGTAATTCTCCAGCTTTGCTTACTTGTATTTTCTTATTTTCTGTCCAAAACGTAATCCAGTTAGCTCTGACTTTGATTTAAGTCAGTCTGCCTGGACTTTGGGATGTTTCCGCCAAACATTAAGCGTGCTTTAGCTTTCTTTGCAGATGTAGTCTGCTGAGATCTTGGCCATCTCTTGTATCATGCTGGACTCTGTATATGTGCCTGTCTTGTGTTTGTGCTGTGATGCCAGCAGTAACTCTGTTGTTCATCATCGCCTTCCTTTAATTCTTGAGACCCATCAGAGTCACTGTACAGAGTTCCTCACTCCATGAGGCAGGCTAGGTTGCTGAGGCTCGCTTACTCACATGTGCCTTTCTTCACACTACACGGGAGGTATCCAGGGATTCTGAATAGCCATAGTGCTTGAAGCGTGCTTGGCATGTTGGTGGCATTCTGTCTTACACGGAAAGTAAGCGTCAACTGGAATGGTACACCCCTGCTGACTCAGCATTTAGAGTGTACAGCAGTGCAGATTATCCCTAAAATTCATGACATGGTGTTTGTAGTCTTGAATTATTGAGGTGAAAACTATCCATAGCTCTGATTTTGTTTTTGCTTTTGTTTTTTTTGCGGGAGGTAGTTTTTGTTTGGTTTGTGGTTTTTGAGACTTGGTTTCTCTGTGTAGTCCTAGCTATCCTGGAACTCACTTTGCAGACCAGACCAGAGATGTCTCCCTCTGTGGACCCTGGGATTAAGAGTGTGCACTACAACTGTCTGTCATGATTATTTTTAAACAGTACAAATGTGTATGGGATAATGATATCCCTGAGTGAATTGTAAATGGGAACAAAGCCTTTCTGGTTTTTCCACATAAAATTGGAAAGACAGTAAATGTATTCAGGAATGGGATTTACATGTATAGTCTCCCTACTGATGGGTTTGTAAAACAGCTCTCATAGGATGGAAGAGCTAGAGAGTGCTCAGAGTTAAGAGCACTGGCAGCCTTTTCAGAGGGGCCTCCCAGTCCTGGCATGGCAGCTCATGACTCCCTGTAACTAGTCTTGGGGAGCTGATACCTCTCCTCTCTTCTGGACAACAAGGGCAGCGCACACAAATAGCACATAGGCATGTAAGCAGGCAAAGGAGGAATACACAGAAAACAGTTCCCAGAGACAAAATGCTGTTTGCGTTTCCTACTGAGTCCTAGGAAACTCTGAATTCTTGCAGTGTTCCCTTAGGACAGTGTAGGGTACAAAAAGGAGGGTAAACAAAACTTTGGGATATGTGGGAGATAAAAGAGATGGATAGTGGGTAAGAGTGCTGACTGCTCTTGCAGAGGATCTGGGTTCAATTCCCAGCATCTTACATGGTGGCTCACAGCTGCCTGTACCACCAGTTCCAGGGGATCTGCCTTCTGACCTCTGTAGGCTCCTGAATGCATATGGGTCACATAAATTCATACTGACACACATCCATACACATAAATAAAATATATTAAAAAACTTTTATGATAGTAAACAGTCAGGCTGTATTTTCCATAGAAAATAGAGATGGCAGTGCATAGGATTAATTTAATAAAGGAATAGACATACATAATGTTGGAGTGAAGCAAGGGGAGCAGGTTCATCAGTAGGCAGTAGGAATTAGAATACTTAAGAGTTGTTAACTGGGGCTGGAGAGATGACTCAGCAGTTAAGAGCAGTGATCCTGGGTTCAATTCCAGCAACCACATGGTGGCTCACAACCATCTGAAATGGGTTCTGATGCCCTCTTCTGGTGTGTCTGAAGACAGCTACAGTGTACTCACATATGTATAAAATAAATACTTTTTTTTTAAAGTTGTTAACTGATGAAGCAAAAGGTAGATGAGGCACCAAAATGAGGCAGGAGAGCTGTCTTCAGGGTGCTAAGGTTAAGTCCTATTTCCTGGGAGAGGGTAGTATCAGGAGAAAGGCAGTGACTGGAATGTGCCTTTGGAAATGGTGTCCACTGCATGGGTACGAGGTGAGAGGAAAGCTTGTGGGTAAGGGTTTTCATCCAAGTACCAGCAGCTGTGTTGGACACATACAAGAATGATTCCTACAAGGAACTGCTGGGTGGGAGGAAAGCCCAGGCCTGGGAAGCATGTGCAAGGATGGAGGTAGATCTGAGAGCAGCAGAGTGCTCCTTGGGGTATGCAGTCGGTCAGCCTGACATGTGGGACTGAAAGGGTGTAGCTTATTTGCTGATGAGCACAGATTAGATTTGGAGCTATTGCTTCTTGAGGACTGTCTCATTTCAGTTTCCATGTTGGGAAAGAGCTGGAGTGTACACTAGTGTGACAGTGATAATGTAACCATGGTTCTACTCTGGGATCCTCTGGTCTCCCCTGTGATCATCTCCATTAACATACTAAAGCTGAGTCACATGGTGTAGTATAAGTACTGCAAACCAGCAGAGTATCCAGTGGGAGTGGACATTGACCCAAGAGATGACTGCTCCTCTCTGTCCTCAGGCTTTCAGCTTTCCTGTGCTCTCCAGAGCAGACAGCTTTCTCTTAGACTCTGTGTTCAGTGCAGGTGGTCAGCAGCTGTGTTTGTCCTGACTCTTGCAGGAAGGCTCAGTGATGCAGATCATATACTCTGTTGTGCTCCAGGAAGTCTCCCACTATTTAGGAGGTCTCTGCACTTAGAACTGGTTTAGCTAGCTATTCCTTAGTAGTCATGCAGCCAGCTCTCTCCCGGAGCTAAGTCTCCTCTCAGGGTGGAGATCTGACCCATCGTGCAACCCAGGCAAGTCCCACTGCTTCAGTCTTTGGCTCTAACCTCAGCCACCATGTAGCTAGGAAGTACACTTTGAAGTTACTCAATCTCATTAGAATGTATGCATAGATATATAAATTAGTTGTAAGTTTTAAAATTTAACAGATTTTTGTGATTAGAATTTGGAGATGCCTTTCAAAATTGGGGTATATATATTTATATATTTAATAGTTTTCATTATAAAATCCAAAAAAAATTGGAAATGTTACTTTCCTCTTTCTGTTCTTCAGACCATCCAATTATGATGGGTTTTGAGCCCCTTGTTAACCAGAGATTACTTCCACCCACCTTCCCTCGCTATGCAAAAATAATTAAAAGAGAAGAAATGGTCAACTATTTCTCAAGATTAATAGACAGAATAAAAACTGTCTGTGAAGTCGTGAACTTACCAAACTTACACTGTATCCTGGTGAGTATAAAATGGTGTGCTGGAGCTTTGGTGGAGTGATAGATAGCGTAGCTTGCTGCTTGCTTGCTCGCTCGCTCGAGGGACTGACTGGCAGGCAGCACAGAATAGTTAACTCGCAGAAGGATCTGATACTTCTTAGAAGTTAAGAAGCTAAACTTACAGTATTAGTACATCACCCAAAGGTTAGGAATAGGTTTTGATAACTGGATTCTGCCTTCAAAATATTTTCTCTGTGTGTGTGTGTGTGTGTGTGTGTGTGTACACATAGAAAAGTTTCTTTCTTTTTAAACGTCATAAGGGCATTGACGCTGGGCCTCAAGTATTCTTGTCCTTTCCCACCATGCTGTGTTCCCGTCCCTTTGAAACTTTTTTTATTTTGAAATAGGCTGTCATTAATTAAGTTGCTCAGGCCGATGTTGACTGACTGTGTACTCCAGGGCGGCCTTGAACTGTGACTTCTGCCCCAGTCTCCCAAATAACTGACAGCTTGTGCTTCCTGATAGCTTTTAGTGTTCTTGCATATGAATATGGGATCATGGTGCTTGGTAACCTGTTTATTGTTGTAAAGAAAGAAAACTTCTGTACTTTTTAGCTCAGTAAATATGCACATCTCTACACTAATGAAGACATATCCTAGCTATAAACTTGAATGACATTTTTTTTTAAGTTTATTTGTATCAAATTACATTTAGGTCAAAGGTTTTGCCTTTGTTTGCTGAGTGAAAACCTCTGTATAATGGGAAGCACTCAGATTTGGTAACATGTAGGAAGAAGAACAGAGCCAAAACTCAAGGGTAAGGATCTGTAATCCCAGCACCAGGAAGACCAAAGCAGGAGAAACTTGAGTTATGGACTAGCCTGGGCTGTGTAATGAGACCCTATCTCAAGGCAAAGCATAACAAATAGTACTAAACAAAAGAAAGGTTTGTTTTGAGAATATTATTATACAAGCAGTTGGTTCCCATACACTTCTACAGTATTGTTGTATGCATAAATTAGATATTTTTTCTTAATACTTGGGCCTAATGCTCACGGTATACCTAGCCTTTTGTTTTTCATATATTTACTGCTCTTTTCATACACATTGGATATCCAGTGTGACTCTCACTCCTAGAGACACGCTAGTGCAGCAGAGCAGCCGTTGGTTTTCCTGGACTCTATACCCCGGGTGCTTTGGCTTGCCTCGGGAAAGGGAACTGAGGGCCAGGCCTGAGCTGTGTGACTGTTGAGAGCGGAGGAAGGAAGGGAGGAAGGAGGGTGAATGCATGCCTGATAAACTGCAGGCAGTGAGGTGACTGGCAGGGGAGGGAAAGGGCTAACAGTCTGTCTACTGGGAAGCAAAGCTGTCTCGGTTGAGGTTGAGTAAAGTGCCGGGTGTCAGGTGTGCTTACATGTAAGGAAGAATAAGCCAGATTGGAAGGTACACTCCAGGCTCAGTGAGAGACCTGATTTCAAAAAGTGAGGTGGAGAGCCAACAAGAGGAGCCCCAACATACCTCTCGCTTTCACATACGTTCACAGCTATGTGTACGCTTGCACACACCTCTATAGTCATGCATACAAACACACAAGAGTATATTTGTTATATTATTTATAACTTGAAAAACTTGAAACATTTTAAATATTCACCGGTGACTATCCATTCTGTGAGATGGGGAGAGTAAATGCCATTCAGCCGTAGAACAGGGTGTTTCATGAGTGTCAGTGTTGTAAATAATACGTAAAAAAAAGCCCAGCACGGGGTTCTTTACAGCATTTTGACCATTTTTGTTCCCAGAATGAAACATACACACAGCCTTATATTTTAATATGCCTTAAGCAGCACAGTAGCTGGGCGACTGCCTACCCTCCATGCTGTTAGAATCTACTTTCTCATCAATAACCCAAGTTATTACTTACAATGTTTCATCTGGGCTGCTCTTAGCTCCAACCAGGCAACCCTCTAGGCCATGTTCTCTTGGTCCAGAGGCCATGGGGACTCTTCTACCTTCTCTGTCCCATGGCTGCTCTGTCCCTTTCTCTCTTTCATTGTGGTCTCTAGCCCAGGAAACCTAAATCCTGCCTGTGTCTTTTCTCCCTAGCTGTTGGCTGCTGACATCTTTATATACCAAGCAGAATTGGGGACAGAGTCCCTCAGCGTCTTACAAGAGGACTCTCGTCTTGGGGGCAAACAGTTTTAGAGGATGTAATTTTAGAATACCATTAGAATACCAGCAGCATTAGGCCAACCCACTCCATGTCAGTTTTATAATGTTTACGGGTATATATCTACTATGTACTCTCAATACACAGAAGGTGGACTGTGCTAGACTATCCACTGAAACATAGATGATGCACATGGTGTCCTGGATCTGAAAGGAAGGAACCTTAACTGAGAAAATGCCTACATAAGACCCAGCAGCAGGCCATTTTCTTAATTAATGATTGGTGGGAGAGGATTCAGCCCATTGTGGGTGTGCCACCGTGGGCTGTGGTCCTGGCTGCTATAAGAACGCAGGCTGAGCAAGCCACGGGCAGCAAGTCAGTAAGCAGCACCCTCCATGGCCTCTGCATCAGCTCCTGCCTCCAGGTCCAGTCCCGACTTCTCTCAGTGATGGATTATGATAAGGAAGCATAAGCCAAATCAACCCTTTCCTCCCCAAGACACATGCTTAAAATAGGATGAAGAAGAGACGTCAGCCAAGGAACTAGAGTGGCTGTTTGTGAAGACAGTAAGGGGAACTGAAGAGTAGATACGTATTTTCTCTAAAAGCAGTTCACACTGTACACGAATGTACTGTGTACATGAATGTTCATGAATGTACAGCGTTACATCCTAGGCCTCATAACTAGAGGGAATAGCTGTTAAAAGGAGAAAAAGCAAACATTGCTTAAGTAGGCAGGAGTTAAATGACGACCCTCCCTCCCAGGCTTCTTCCCCCTCTCCTAGCTCCTGCCTCCCTTCCTGTCACATGTTTAAAGCACGTTTCATAAGAGATTGGTGTTTGGCACTGTGATAGGCTTCTCTAATGCCCTCTCTGTTATTGGTGAGTGCTGTGCTCAGGAAGATTCACTGCTTTGGAAGCTGACTGGGACAATTGGCTGCTGTGGATACAAGCTTTCCATGGTGACATTGCCTGGGAACAAATATCTCTAATCTTTTGTCCTCACACTAACCTGCAATATTGTAGGCATTCCAGTGCCATATAACTATCTGTAACAATTTCAGACACTAAAATTCATGTATAGAAAAATTGGTAGGTTCAGAAAAATAAGCTAATAAATTAGCCAGTGTTTCTCAGTCTTTAAGTGGGAATGGTTTTGTATATTTTCTTGTCTATTTTCTTGTCTTTTCCCTCTTATGAGCCCATATTTCTTGATCTTCATCTAATATAAATCTACTTACCTGGTTACTAATTCATTCTTCCTTCCTTCCTTCTTTCTTTTTTCCTTTTTAAGATGTGCTTCCATTATTTTAAGTTATGTGCTTGTGTTTGTCTGTGTGGGTGTGGGCACATGAACACATGTGTCCTTGGAGGCTAGAGATGGCAAACCCCTCTAGAACGAGAGTAAGAAGCAGTTGAGGTTGTGAGCTGCCTCATGTGGGTTCTGGGAACCATGGTTGGTCCTCAGCAAGAGCAGTGTGTCCTCTTAACTTCTGGACTCTCTCTTTCCAGCTCACATGTATGCTTGCTTCTTTTGACTAAGAGTTCAAGTTCTGTCCTTAGTTGTTATTTTCTTGGTGTACAAATTTAATGTGACGTGAATATTATTTTGTTTTGTTTGGTTCTTGAAAAAGTTTTGTAGACTCTATAAACTGATTGGTATAATTAGACATTTTCTATATAACTGACCTGTAACTCTATCTTATTTTAGCAGTAGTAGAATATTATTTCCAAAAATATATACTTTATATGCAAACATCTCTGGCTTTTGTTTAATCGATTAATGATTAATGCTTTTTCTCTGTGTATCTATTAGGATTTTTTCTGTGAATTTAGTGAGCAGTCACCATGTGTTCTTTCAAGATCTCTGTTACAAGTAAGTTCCACTATTTTATTGATGAACAAAAAGTAGATGCTCTTAAAGGTGTTGTAGAGTGATAACTGTTGGCTTTCATTTTGTCTTAGCCTGCACTTGATGTGTGAGTGCTGCACTGCTGAGCTGTGTCCCTTCACTCACTGGATACTGACCAGTGTTCTCCTGGGCCACAGAATGAACCTTGGAAGCTCTAAAACAATTGAGATTGTATAAACAATCTGACCTTGTTTAGAATCAAGTAGGATCCAAGAAGAGCAAATAGCTAGGAGGAGAAAGACTTTAAATATTGGGAAATTAAATAACACATTTGAGTAATGCCCACCTCACAGGTCTTTTTCAGGGAAATTAGAAACATTTCGAATTAAATAAACTTGGCTGGACAAATGGCTCTGTGGTTAAAGCACTGGCTACAGGAGCCTGAAGGCCAGAGCTTGTCTCCTTTGAGTACACAGGAGTACTGAGTGGGTGTCCTGTTCAGCCTAGAATTCCAGCCTTGGAAGGTGGAAGCAGGGAATCCCCAGAACAAACTCTGGAGCGAGGCTAGCCACATTGATGAGCTCTGGGCTTGGTGAGACCCTGTCTGCCTCAGTGAATAAGGTGGAAGAACAAGTGATCCAGTGTGATTCCTGCTATCAACCTTGGGCCTTCACTCGTATGCTCACACGTGTGCATATGTATGGGTACATGTGTACCCATATACTTGCAAACCATGCATCCATGTGTACTCAAACAAGAACATAGAGAGGGGGAGGAGAAAATAAAATTACAGGAAAATGTGTGTTATACAACTAAAGGCCTTAGCTTCAGTATTGAGCACTGCTTACAGTTGAAAAGTGGTACTGGGCCAGGGAATGTGGCTCAGTTAGTCAAGTGCTTGCTGCACACACGTGAGGACTAGACCTGGATCCCCAGAAGCCAAGTGAAAGGCAGGGGTTGCTGGTCAGCTATCAACAGCTGAGGTTGGCTCCACCTGCATGTGCTTACCGCCCACGCTTATACACAGAAGCATACTCAAACCAAGACAGACTATTAGTCATGGAAGCCTCCAACTTAAGAAGTAAACGGGCAAATTGAGTGGGAAAGAAAAGAAAATAGCCAAGATCAGAGCAGAAATCAGTAAGATATGAACCAAACAGTAGAGAAAGCCAGTGTACCTGAAGCCTGGTTAGAGACAACGTGAAGATATGGATAATTACAAGAATCATGTGAGGGTATTGTACAAAACTAGAAAAGTTCCTAGATTAAATGAACATACTGCTTTAAAGACAGACTCCTGAACAACCCTGAATCTGTTAAATACATTGAATTAATAGTCAGAAACCTTCCAAGAGTGAAGGTTCTAAGACAGTTCAAAAACTAGAAAAGGCAAAACACTTAGGATCTGAGACCAATAGTAACTCAGTAAAAAGCCAAACTAACATCATGAACATGGGGAACTATTGAACAGTATCCCACATAACAGAAAGCAAGCCATAGCAAATTGAAGCCACTAGTATATAGAAGTATGAGTACATCACGACCAGTGGGCTAGTCCTGGGAAAGCCAGGGGGACTCAGCATGGGAAAGTTCACATACTTTACCATCCGATTGGAAATCTCGGTAAATTAAGAAAAATGTGATAGGATTCAATAGTAATTCATGATTTTAAGCCGGGTGGTGGTGGCACACGCCTTTAATCCCAGCTCTTGGGAGACAAAGGCAGGTGGATTTCCGAGTTTGAGGCCAGCCTGGTCTACAGAGTGAGTGCTGGGATTAAAGGCGTGCGCCACCATGCCCGGCTAAGAATTGATGTTTTTAAGGTGTTATGATTCCCCAAATTGATCTGTAAATTGATAGTAGTATCATTCAGAATGACAGTGAGCTGGTGTAGCTGTCAAGAATTTAAACTATATGTGGGAAGGATGAGGAAGGAACTCAGGGTGCAAAACCAATCTTGAAGGGGACAAAGAATGAGGAGAGGTCAAGGGCTATCCCACACTGCACTGCGGTGTTGGCAAGTGATTGATAAGTCGCTGCAGGCAATTAAATGAGTCTGCTTGTATATTGGCTTCCATTATATAAATACTGAGATGCCAATGTCACCAAAGAACTGAGTAGTAATAGGGTCAGTTTGTATCAGAGGGCTGTTAATGATCCCACTACTTCAGCTCAACATTATCCTTCCTGACTTAGGCTATTTACACTATTATGTGCTATTTATCTGTATCAAAGTGTACCTTGAAGCCGGGCATGGTGGTGCATGCCTTTAATCCTAGCACTCAGGAGGCAGAGGCAGGCGGATTTCTGAGTTCGAGGCCAGCCTGGTCTACAAAGTGAGTTCCAGGACAGCCAGGGCTACACAGAGAAACCCTGTCTCGAAAAACCAAAAAAAAAAAAAAAAAAAAAAAGTGTACCTTGAACAAAGATTGATGCGGGCTGGAAAGATGGCTCCGTGGTTCAGAACCCTCGCTGCTCTTTGAGCAGCTCTAAGTTGGACTCCCAGCACCCACATGGCAACTCTCAACTATCCATAACTCCTGTCTCAGAAGATCTGGCTCCCTGTGCTGTCCTCCACAGACAGCAAGCATGTGTGTGGTGCGCGGACACGCATTCAGACACATAGCAAAAATTAAAACAAGTAAGGATTTACACACTGATTGGTAAAATAAAGTCACTCCCTGTTTTTGCGTTTTAAGTTCTGCATATTCTGTTGAGTTTACTGTTTATGTGCATGTCAGTGCTGATGGCTGCATATGGCAATAGTAATGCACTAATATGTCTAATGCTTGTTTTAAGACCACTTTCCTCGTGGATAACAAAAAGGTCTTTGGAACTCATCTCATGCAAGACATGGTGAAAGATGCTCTGCGGTCCTTCGTCAGTCCTCCGGTGCTCTCCCCCAAGTAAGTGTTCCCAGGCGTAGACGTGTCAGGTGTGTGTCTCGTGACGGTCCAGCTACTCTGCACTTCATCTGTAGATGAAGACCTCTCAGGACCAGTCTCCATATGAGTGTGTCAGTTTTCTTCAGATAATTCCTTGTCATAGAGCCTGGGTGAGGACATGCAGCCATCATCTGAGCTGTTTTTTTGAGAGGCGACTAGGGCTTTTTTATCCCAACAGAGAGGAAAGCACTGAGTCTTCATAAAGAGAACCCAGCTTTTGTAAAGCGTGAGCATATGAAATGTATTTTCATACATGAATATTAATTAGTACTTTAACTTTCTCACCTTGATTTGTTGAATTTCAAGTTTGACACAAGATACATAAAAGTGTGGTAGTTTTCTATGTTGAGTTTCTTGGAAATAGATCTTGAGATCAGTATTTATGTAAATGTATTTAGAGATGTTGCCAGGAAAAGCCAGCAGTGTTACAGGCCAGCAGGACATGAAGAGGAAGAAGCCCAGGGCCGTGCCGTGTACTCCACTGCGTGTCTGCTCCATTCTGTAGGAAGCTCTGCAGACAGTGTAGCTCTGAGCTACAACCTCAGGATTTCCTCCTGGGGGGAGGATAAAGGAACCTGAGAGTTTGTCCCGGAAGACTGTAGATAACAGCTGTCACCCCCTCATGTTCACTGTACAAGCAATGGTCTTTGTGACTCCGCCTAGACAGCCTGGTGTGCTTTAGTCAGACCCTTGCCTGTCCCTGCATCCATAGCCTCATCTTATGTACTGCCCTTGCTGTCCTGTCCACCTCAGTCAGACTGACTTTCCTGCTGTTTTGGGAGTGTGGGGGTGGGGATGGGGGGGTGTTGTTTTTCTCCCCTGCTGGACATTATACAGGGTGAAGGATGGGAGTCACGGTGCTCTGTGACCACTACCTAGACTGTGCAGTGTCTCCCTTGTGAGTGCTGCCTTGGGCACCTTGCTCCGGTTCAAGCCTACCTTCAGTCCCTGTCTGATAGTTTTCTGCTTCGTTATATTATGCTGCTTTCTCCAATTAGAACACAAGCTGCACAAACACAGTGTTCAGCACTACAACTGAGGCTGGCATGGAGCAAACACCTAGTAAATGTGAATGGTTGTCCTCCATATCTAAACACTGTAGATTATAGGAAATTAATGTTGTAGTGCACATGCAGGTACTTTCTCCTTAGACTGCTTTGCCATACTAAAACTGCCTTTGGTAGAAGACAGCTTATCTTTTTTGCTTTTCTTTGTGGTGGTAAACAGGTCTGCCAGTCCATAGGTTTTCTCTCCTGTCCGCTAAATCTTCCTTCTACCATTCCTTAAGAAGAAGCATTCTCATCTTTAGCTGTTTAATCCTGTCTCTGACGAGTGTGCAGAATTCTCTTTCCCTCTCTGGCTCCTGTGCGTCTCCTGCTGCCTCATCTCTGCTCTCTTCCCTCTTAAGAGAGGACTTCAACTTCTGTTTTCAAGGATCTGTGTTAGAGATCTGGGCTGGGAAGTTGAGCAGGGATTTAAAAAGTGTTCAAAGGTCATCTTTTTAAATATTTAAGTTTAAGGTAAATACTGAACAATTATTTGTCGCTTGTTCATAAATTTGCCAAATTACGATCAGATCTTGCTTGTAAAATCTACTGTTTACTTTTATTTATTATATGGTTGAGTGTGTAACCAATTTCCATGTCTGTAACATATATAAGAAAAAATAACTGTTCTTAGAAATCAGTTGGTGTGCATCTATTCAGTTGAATTGGGTTATTTTGTTTCTCCCTCCCTAGATGTGCCTGATTTTAAACTGTATGTGACAACAGATTCATGGGTGTGTGTGTGTGTGTGTGTGTGTGTGTGTGTATGTAATACTTTGAGTGAGATTTATCTACCAAAATGTTTTTATTAAAACCTATTATGTGTCAGTCATGCCTGCTCTATCCATGTCCACCCTGATGAGCAGTGTTAAACTAGGGCAGCGACCTAATGCTCAGTTCACCACCATTTCATACTCAGTCTTACCAGCCCTGCTTTCTTACTTTACATTTGTCTTGTTTTTTCATTGTTCAAATCTCTGTATGTAAAATGTTAAACCTGAGCAATCATCGTCAAAACAAGCTTTATTTTAGAAAGGTGCAGCCAGTACCAGCCATCCGGCTGTTACCCTGTCAGGATTTGAAGAGCAGCTCCTAACGTTGAGGAAGAGATGGTTTGCTTTGATTTGGTTTTGTTTTGTTGCTTTGCTTTACTTTACTTGGCTTTTTCAAGGTAGGCTTTCTCTGTGTAGCCCTGGTTGTCCTGGAACTCACTTTGTAGACCAGACTACCTCTGCTTGTGAGTGATGGGATTAAAGGTGTGTGACATGGTTTCACAGTGTCAGGGGTAGAGGGTTTCCAAATGCAAGGTTTGGTGGAGTTACAGGAGGGGAACATAAGCGTAAGAATTAGCCATAATGACCTCCTGAAACAAGGTCCTGGAAAGTGCTTGTAGTTAAGGAGGTGGGTGGAGCCGGTCCCTGAGAAACAGAGATGTAATCATCAACAGGAATGAGCATGGTTGCTCTCCACTGTAAGCTGACTTTAAGCCGGAGATGGAGGCAGGCTGGTTCTTTAGAGATGTGCTTTGATGCTTTGCTCGGCCGTGTGTGTGTTTGTTGGTTTTTTATTTAGGCATGGCGTTTTACTAATTCCTCTTACTTACTGTTTATTTTCTTTATTCTCCTCTTCTTTTTCCTGGGTTGATCGTGCTTATTAATTTCCCTTTTTCTTTCCTAATTTGGAAGTTCTAATACACTCTCCTTTCTCTACATGAGTATGCTGCTGTTTGTATCTTGTGTCTCTTCAAGAACCAGAGCTGGCACTATGTGATGCTACTTAGGAGAATGGGGCCTTTGAAAAGTATAATCACCAGGTTGTCAGGCTGTCTGTCCGGTGAAGACAGACACAGAAAGTTAGCCCTCTCTGCTGTCTTCTTCTTTTCGAGGTAATGATGTTTGGCGGGTGCTTAGGTGGTTGAGATGGCCCCTGCACAGGTAGAGTTTCCTCATGGACCAAACTGCTGAAAGGGTCTTAGGCTTGGGCCTTGTGAATCACATTGCGTAAATACATTGGAAGCAGTAGGGAGTTTGTTTGTTTTCATGTATGTGAGTACACTGTCAGACACACCAGAAGAGGGCATTGGCTCCTATTACAGATGGTTGTGTGCCACCATGTGGTTGCTGGGAATTGAACTCAGGACTTGTTGTGTGTGCTTGTAATGGCATTTCAGTATGTAGGCCAGGCTGTCCTAGAACTTACTTACTTGTCCATGTCTTGTCATGGTAGACCTGGTGTCTCACATACACAAGGCCCTGGGTTCTATCCCACCCAATGCTGTTTTAATTCTCTCTCTCTTTCTTCTTTGTAAGTGATTTGAAATTTTCCTCTGACTCACTAGGGTTTCTTTTCAAGATTTCAGGAGTTTTACCAGAATGGTTTTTAGCCAGTCTTCTCTAGAACTCACCATTAAGTCACCAAATCATATCATTGTCCTTATTGCTTGTTTAGCAGTTGTTTCACTTTTCTCCTTTTACATCAACTTCATTAGGGTTTCTGTTGCTTTGATCAACGCTATGGCCACAGTAACTTGGGGAGTGAAGGGTTTACTTCAGCTTGCAACTCTCAGGTCACACTCCATCACTTAAGGAAAACCAGGGTAGAACAAGGCAGGAGCTGGTGCAGAGGACTGGACACCACTGCTCACTGCCTTGCTCCCCCTGGCTTGCTGAGCCTGCTGTCTTACAGCACACAGGACCTAGCAGTCCAGGGTGGCACCACCCACAGTGAGCTGGAAAAGGCCTACAGGCCGACCTGGTGAGGGGCTTTCCCCAAGCAAAGTTTCATCCTTCAAAATGACTCCAGCTGTGTCAAGTTTGCATAAACCAGCAGCACACATAGCTGATGCCCTAGGTCTTTGGATCACCTACAGATATTCATTGTGACATCCATGTCACATCAGGCTCTGCTGTTGTTGGGAGTGCTTTCTGTTGTTCCTTAAGGCTGTTTGTGAGCATCTCTCCTTCAGCTACTTAGATTTAAAGAGCCAGGGAAGGTTTACATTCTAATCTTACGATTTGTCAGTTAAAGACAGAGTCTTCTAGCTTCCCCCTCTCTTCTTTCTTTTTTTTCTTTCTAGCCCTTGTCCCTGTGTTCTGATTTGCTCTCTCTTGGCCACCTGTCCTTCTCTGTTGTATGGTCAGGTTCTCCTCCTTTCTGAGACATCTGAGATTGCTCATCTCTGTCAAAGTTTTATCAAGGCACCAGGGGAAAGTCTTTTCTGCTTTTCCTTGGTTCCCTTAGATCCCCTATCACTGATCTCTGCGTGGTTTGTCTTTAAAATCCTGGTATCTTTCAGCCTCCATACCTACTCCAGGACTAGGTGGCAGGTCCTTAAGGATTTCGAGGAAGGGGCAGTTAGGTGAGGAAGGACAACATTTCTCAAGGAGAGTAGACAAGTCCAGGAAACATGGGGTGGTGGTGTATGGACAATTTCTGGTTGCAAATGAGGCTGCATCTTGATTTAGGACTCTAGATTCTGAGAGGATAATATTGTAGAATAAGAGACAGAAGGCTAGGGAGACATGGGCTTTGGACACCCTACTCTGACTACACTTGTGTGCATACATGTGTGTGCAAAGCACAGGAATATGAGACGATTAGCATCATGCTGGTGTTCCTCAACCTAGCCATGGGTTTGGTTGTGTTTTCTCTGTCAGTAGCTTCTGTAGTAATCACTGCTTCTTTTGCCTAAGCTACATAGTTTGATGTTAGTGATGTGAATCTTATCTTGCAGGTGTTGCCTATATAATAATCACCAGGCTAAGGACTGTATCGACTCCTTTGTTACTCACTGTGTTCGGGTAAGAGCTCAATTGTGTTATTGTGATGGGTACTTGGCAAATTATGCTGCACAGTTCTTCCTTACTCATTTATACTTTCCCCATGTCTTATTCATATCTAGTGACTATGTTAACACTTCTGTCTCCTCGCACTGCTTGAGTGAATGAAGTACTCTGCAGGTTCAGAGAACTACCACTGTCTATGGGGACTGAAGTGAAACATTGTAACTCCTGGCTAGGAAGCCCTTGCTCCCTAGTATGCTTTATAAATGGACATACAAGCTTCACTTTTGACCTTAAAAAATGTTTTTGTAACATTCCCATATGCTTATCTTGGTACTGCTGTAATGAAAGGTTTCTGTGTAAATTAAGACTGTTAGTTTAAATAAAGATGGCCAACTTTTCTTTTTTCAGTTTGGGGAAATATACAGACTTGTAGATTAAGTTACTAGTCATTCTTATTTAATTATATAAATATTTCTCTCACTTCATTATATAAACACTTCTCTTAGAATAATCAATTAGGAAGTTCTCTAGGGGCTAATTCTACTGCATGTGTGCATGTGTGCTACATGTGTGTGCAAGTGTGAGCATGAAGGCAGTATTGTATGGTGGGAGACTAAGGAGACTGGATTTTATTTCTGTAATATTATCGCAGGTGTATTGCTTTACTTTCTGGAAATTACATCTTAAAGAGTGAAATGCTAGCAGGCTGAGCACCTGAGCATCACTTCTGTGAAATGTGAGGTGCCCGGACTAAAAATGTTTCAGGTTTTGGAATATTTGTGTATAATTTGTGAGTTGAGTATCCCTATTTCAAAAACCTGAAATCTAGCATATTCTCAAGTATGGGGGGTTTAATGTTCAGAAATTTTTTTTGAAAACTGGACTTGGTGATACATGCCTTTTGTCCTAACACTCAGGAAATGGGCAGGGGATCACAACTTCAGGATCAGTCACCCTCAGCTACATAGTGAGTTCAAGTCCACCTTGAGCTGCATCAGACTCTGTCTTGATTTATTTATCCATGTATCTATCTATCTATCTATCATCTACTTATTTGAGTTTTCAGATGAGAGATGACCACCCTGTACCTCTCAACTCTTCTAAAACAGTTGCTAGTCCAAAGACAGCCTGTCAGAGGTCACTGATACAAGCTTTGTAATGGTTCAGAGAAGTTAGTCACATTTCCTCAATGCAGGCTGCTCACCATACGTGTCTGTTGTTGGATTAGTATAGTGTTCCAGAGTTTACAGGAAGCTGTGTTTTAGGTCCTTAGGAATAGAAGAGCCAGAGGTAGCAGCCTTGACTCAACTACCACAGAAACATTAGCATTGTAATCTTGACCTTAGTTTAAAATAAGGAGAAAAGGAAATGCAGGACAATTACTGAAGGAGTATACTTTTGCCATAGGAAATCATATTTCACAAAAAGCTTCCTTTTCCCACCTCTTTATAAATTCTGATATTGAAGTCTTTAAAAATGGGCGCCTGTGTAAGAAACATCAACAGTGTAATTGTGCATGTCTTACATGCATTTAACAAGATTTAAGAATTTGGCATATTGTTTCTTTAGGATAAAGGAAGTTCACGTTGACAGTTACTAAGTTGTCTGTGTGTTACAGCCGTTTTGTAGTCTTGTTCAGATCCATGGCCACAACAGGGCTCGGCAGAGAGACAAGCTTGGCCACATTCTTGAGGAGTTTGCTACCTTGCAAGATGAGGTAAGAGCCAGATGTCTTGTACAATTCATCAAGACATAGGTTTCAAGAAGAGCAAGCTCTGTGAGAGCGTTACCGATAGTCACAGAACCTGGCAGTGTGACACAGAAGGATCATGCGTTGAGGCCAGCCTGGGTCTCACAGGACACTTTTTTTATACTTTAACTTTTGAAAAGCAATTCTTCAAAACAGTGATTTGTGGATTAATTTTTTACTCTGATATACCTATTTTTCCACTTAAAATGTAACAGTTTTATAGTCCAGGAGAAGCATGTACTTGAAGAAATATGAGGATATACCTTATAAGCATCTTAAATCATGGCTTTGTCAACAAGATAAATTGTGGCTTGTGTAGCTAACTATGGTTTCATGACAAGTTACCCGACATGAAACAGTTTAAAGGTGACTCACAGTCAGCAGTGGCTCCCATTACTAACACCACAGACCTGAGGTCACAAATTGAGGCTTGTCTGTTTTAAGACAGGGCCTGTTTCCGCAGGCTTATTTTTAGCCATTGGGTGGGCTCACATGATCCTCCTGCTTTAGTCTCTGGAATAGACTGATGGTGCTATGTGGTTACAAACATGTCCCACCTCCTTGTCTGGATAAACTGACTTGACTTGCATTAATGTGGATGTTTATTTTGAGGAATAATTTGGGTAAATATTAAGTATTGCAGGGGAAGACCTTTGCAAACCTCACCATTGATGCATTTGAAAGGAAGACTTTGTTTGGAGTGTGAGATTTACATCTTCTGCTCATATTTTCAGATTCTCTCACTATCTAACTGACCCTAAAGTAACAATTGTTTTGACAGGCAGAGAAGGTTGATGCAGCGCTTCATACTATGTTGTTGAAACAGGAGCCTCAGAGACAACATCTGGCCTGCTTAGGAACCTGGGTTCTTTACCATAACCTCCGGATTATGATCCAGTATCTGCTCAGCGGCTTTGAGCTGGAGCTCTACAGCATGCATGAGTACTACTACATCTATTGGTGAGTGCTCTTGCCGCTAGCAGTGATGGCGAGAGCAGAGACGTTGTGTGCATCTATAAAGTGTACAGTCTGGGTTACTGTGTGCATGCAATCTCTGATCACACATGCTTCCCTTTCACCGTGCTAAGGCATGGTCTCCATGCCAGCTGGCGTGCAAGCCCCAGGTTACTTTCCTCTATACAGTCTCACTGTAGGAACAGTGGTGTTAGAGATGCAAGGGGCCTGCATTTGACTTTATAAAAATAGGCTCTGGGGATTGGAGTAGTGTGGTCGGTCTTTCTGACAGGCTCTTTGACCAGCACAGCCGCCATCTCACTGGCCCCTGGAATATTTTTCCTTAGTGCATTTTTACTGTTGTGGCACAGTTGGTAAAATATTTTGAGAATTAGGCTAGGTCAAAGTATACATCTTTAGTGCTGTAACACTACACAAATGTTCTTCCTGTTGTTTGAATAGTTCTATAGAAAATACTAATAAAAATAAATGGGTTAATTCGACATCTATTTGCAACTGTGGAGGAGAGAGAGTGCTGTTTGCTGACTTGTGCAGCACTAGTGCATGGTGTGGGTGCAGTTGGTGGAATGCGTTTTCTTGTGGACGCCATGCAGGCTAATCACTGGGAGATGATCTGCAGAGTCCCCTTCAGTGGAGGGAGAGCTAGGGAGTTCTATGAAGAGGCTGTTTGCGGCTATCTTAGACATGAAAACAGGTAGAAAATACACAGCAAGCAAGTGTTGTTCAGCACGATGATAATCGTGAATTATCTTCACCTATCAAGGGATCGAGACAATTTTAAACAGTTTCTTCATCAAATGTCAAAATTTGATATGTTACACTTTGGTATTGTTTGCTTTTTAAACTTATAGTTAAATTCATTTAACTTAATCATTGCCCTGAGAGAGGAAAGACTATTGAAGTCCTTAATAAAAACGAGCAGCTGGTGTTTGGAAGGGCCCTATCAGCCCTTTCCTTTACCGTCTGTCCTCAGATATATGGTTAAGTATCACCTGTTATCTCACTGTGGACCTTTGCGCGGAGGGTATAGACCGACCTTCTGGCTGTATGGTATCCAGTGGGGATTCCTTTGTATTCTGTAAAGTGATGCTGCATGTCCTCCTGAAGAGCTGTTCCGCACTCCTCCATGCAGTAGTGGACCCCTTTTGCCTCCTTCAGGAGCTGAGACGATGCAGCTTCCAAACACAATTCCAAAGGCAACTTTAACTAGTTTCCGTGGGCCACTGACGGCTCAGCAAGTCACAGCGTTTTCCACACAGCCTGATGACCTCAGCTCAACCCACATTAAAGGTGGAAAGGGAGAACTGGCTACACAGACCTGTCCTGTAGTCTGCATGTGTGCTCTCTGAACTCACCACCATCTGTCACCCTCAAACAATGTGAATAATAATAATAATATATTTAAATGTAATGTCTTATGTGTGCTTTGATATTATAGCCTACCTGGCATCTTTCAGGGCAGTTTTGGAAATAGGCATCCTAAAATAGGTATAATGAGAGATCATAAACATCTTATAGATCTTTGGTTTTTATTGTATATGAGTAGTCTTTAATTTACCTTATTCCTGGTTACACTGAAAACAGTGTGTCCCTTCTCCTAGATTTGAACTGCTTTTCTGGTTTAGAATGCATTGTAAGGTTAAATTCTTTTTTAGCGTTGAACTAAAATATCTTATTTTATATTTTGAATAAATTTAAATAAATAAGCCTAGATGTTTTTAAGCTTTAGAATGATTGTTATATAATATTAATAATTTCTGTACTTTCTGAATTGGTTTGTTTCATTTTTGTTGCAAAGAAAATATTTACTAATAGATTGGAGTGAATTGTGTCCTGACAGTGAAAAAAAATTAAAGATATTCTAATTTGTATGAATGTAGATAATTATCCAGAAATCTTTTGAAAAGTTGTAAAAACTGGGAAAAGGGAGAGATCGTGTTCAGTGCTCATTAGAGTATTTGCTTGTGTTCGTCTCTGAGGCCATGGCTTCAGTCCCTCTTGTCAGGATGAAATAATAAAACCCGTCCATTATTACTAATACTTGTGTTGGCAAAGCTGTCTCCTGTAGCTCTCTGTCATTAATTGATACTTTGTGACTGTTAAGGTACCTCTCCGAGTTCCTATATGCATGGCTGATGTCAACCCTGAGCCGCGCTGATGGCTCTCAGATGGCCGAGGAGAGGATCATGGAGGAACAGCAGAAAGGCCGCAGCAGCAAAAAAACAAAGAAGAAAAAGAAAGGTGCTGTAGACCGCCTCAGTCCTGTTCTGACAGTGTCTTAGGTTAGCAGGCTGCCCGGTGTTGGAATTACAGATGTGCACCATCACATCTGGCTGTGTGGACTGTCTGATAGCCAAGTCTGTGAAGAGCTCCTTGTGAGCCGAAGTGGCTGCATGTGTCTGCGGGGCTTCTTTCTCGCTCACCATCATTAACTGGAAGAGAGACTGGATCCCAGCCAGCATTAGTGGTGGGCCTTGCTTCTCAGTTCCTTTGCACCTCCAGGCACCAGAGGGTCTTAGAGCAGGAGGCAAGTTGTCCTCAGTTGTACAAGCAGACTAGGTGGGAGAGCTAGCAGGAGTCCATCTGGAGTTGTCCTGTCATGGTGGGTGTGGACAGGTAATCACAGAGCTATGGGAGGCAGACGTTTCAAAGGCTCTACATTACTTCTTGCCAAAAGTTGTTGGTATGCTTTTTGAAGAACACAGTTGCCTAACTTGTCAGCTCACTTCAGTTGTATTATTTGTAGAGTTTGGTCATAAAGTTTACATCAGAGAAGCAAAGTGAAGTTTATGTTCAGTAAATAAGCAGGAGGTGGGGTTTTTTAAAAAAGCCAAAACCTTCTCTCAGCTCTCCCTACAGCAATTTCTCCTCCCTCTGCTCCTTCCAGTTTCCCCACATCAACTCCTCCTGATTCCCTTAAAAAAAAATAGAGCAGAGCAGGACATTTTTTAAATTAGTTTTTCTTCTTGTTTCTCTAATTTAAACTTTACTTTATGACCAAAATCTACAGATAATACAACTGAAGTGAGCTGAAAAGTTAGGCAACCATGCTCTTCAAAGATCTGGTACTAATGAATTTTGGCAAGAAGTAATGTGGGAGGGAGGGAGAAAGATATAAAGATTCTTTTCTCTAATTACAGTTCGTCCATTGAGCCGAGAGATCACAATGAGCCAGGCCTATCAGAACATGTGTGCTGGGATGTTCAAGGTAAGTGGTGAGAATCGAGGCTTCTGTGGAACTGCCATTCGTACAGAACGTGTTTAAAATTCCCTCTTGGGCCAGAGAGATGGCTCAGTGGCTAAGAGCACTGACTCCTCTTCTGAAGGTCTTGAGTTCAAATCCCAGCAACCACATGGTGGCTCACAACCATCTGTAATGAGATCTGACACCCTCTTCTGGCACGTCTGAAGACAGCTACAGTGTACTTACATATAATAAATAAATAAATCTTTGGGCCAGAGTGAACAGGGACTGCATGGGGCCAACCGGAGCGAATGGGGGTGAGCAGAGATCTTAAAAATACAATTCCCAACAATGACATGAAGGCTCACAACCATCTGTACAGCTACAGTGTACTCACATAAAATAAATAAATCTTTAAAATCCCTCTTGCCTTGATTTTTACCAGATTCTGCTGCCATCTATCTGTCCTGGTCCACGTCAGTTTGACAGGCACCTTTTCCATCCTCGTGTTCCTCAAGTAGTTGACACCTTGCCTCATGAGTAGATGGTTCTAGCATTCCTAGGATTATAATATGTAGGAGTGGACTCTAGTGTGGCTGGCATGAGCAATACCAGGCATTTTTGCAAGGTTCTGGGTATTAATTTTTAAGTTGTACTGAGAGGTAACTCACCTGAAGTTACATAAACCAAGAGGGGAAATTGGAAAAGCCTCTGGCCTGTGTGATTATGTGGCACTTGTTCCTTCAACATCTTACTTAAAGTGACGAAGCCTGAGATGTGGAAGAGTGTGTGTGATCCCATTGGGGTCATTAATCCCCTGGGAGTTTTAATTAATGATATATCAAAAAAAATTAATGTATCATTGTCTTCCTCTGACTCCTCCCTTGTATCCCCAATATGTATATGTGTGTATATTCCTAAATATATAACTACAACCTGGTCAGTCCATATGTTACTAGTGTGTGCTTGTATGTATATGGTTTTAGGGCTCACCACTTGGTATTATAACTGATTGGGGGCTGGAAGGTTGTTTGTATACATCATGGTGCATTAGTTAGAGATGAGAAGTCTGTTTACTCTGGGCTTTTCTGGTTTCCGAGATGACGTCTTACATATGTGAGTTGCTGGTGCCCATCGTCACTCTTGTTGCTTTCGCATTCTCTTCACCTTTAGACGATGGTCGCGTTTGACATGGATGGCAAAGTGCGCAAGCCCAAGTTTGAGCTTGACAGTGAGCAGGTCCGGTATGAGCACAGGTTTGCACCTTTCAACAGTGTGATGACGCCGCCACCAGTGCACTACCTGCAGTTCAAGGTGAGCTTGCTGCCTGAGGTCATGGTGGTGCCACCCATCCTGCGGGCTGTGGGACAGATGCTAAAGATGATTACAAGGGGATAATTGAGATTTGGGGTACGCAGGTTAAGAACTTTGTGTCACGTGGGCACAGATTGAGATATTATCAGCATTTGCTTAAGAGTCTGTATGGATGGGTAGTCAGAAGGTTTATATTAAACATATTGTGATAAATCGTTCCTTCTTTTTAGGAAATGTCTGACCTCAATAAATACAGCCCTCCACCTCAGTCTCCAGAGCTGTATGTGGCAGCTAGTAAGCACTTTCAGCAGGCAAAAATGATCCTTGAAAATATCCCCAATCCAGACCGCGAGGTAAGTAAGGCTCACTGCACGTCCTCGGGGAAAGCATGCATCCTGCCACTGGGGGAGTCAGCTATAGTGAGTCAACCAGACAGGCTGTCAAATTGCAAGAATTCCAGGTTAACCATTTTAAGTCTCCTCCCTCCACCATAGGGCTTCACTCTCTTGTCCAGGCTGGCCTCCCAACTCCTGGTAATCCTCTTGCCCTCTGCCTCCCTAGTGTTAGGATTAGGTCATAATCTATAATACCCAACTTGCATTCTAAAGTTTAAATATGAAAAACTGTATCCAGTTACTGTAGAACATTTTATACTTGGCCATTTGAAGTAAAAGGCTATTGCATTAAAAGACTGATCAACAAGAACAGACTTTGAAAGCAAACATGGTTAAAGCATTTGATGGTTTAATAATGTGCATTATCCCCAGTGTAGCTGAGATACATCTACTCTGTTAGTGAGGAGCTACTCTTGACATGTCTAAGTCACTGAGGGAAGGGGACTCTTGATGCAACTCTCAGTGCCACGTGATTAGCATCATCTGTCAGAACCAAGCAGTGCTGGGCTCAGATGGAGTGTGCTTGCCTGTCATACACAGCCTGGGGTGTCTTAGCACTGCAGATAAACACATGTGCACACACAACGTAGAAGATGAACGAAGATGAGTATTCAGCATAGCAGGTCTTCGTTGCAAACAGCACAACTGTAATTCGGTCACTGACAAGGTCAAGGAGATTCGGATAGCAAGGGTTAAAACTGAATGGTACGCTGCCATTTCATTGAAGGTTAGCTGAAAAGACTGGGTATTGTATGAACAAGTCATTTCCATTAAAAGAGAATTAATGATAGTACCTTAGGCTCTAAGGGGATGTTGAATGCCTTGGAGAAGAGAGCAGGAAAGAGATAAAAAAAATCATATTCTAGTGGGGCGTGATCGCAGAGGCAGAAGGATCTCTCTGAGTTCACGGCCAACCAGGGCTACATAGTAAGACTCTGTCTCAAAAAGAAAAAAAAAATATATATCTTCTGGCTAATAAAAATGGTAGTTACAAAAATTTGAGGGAGGTTCAATAACAGAAGACATTTCCTTCATTTATTCAAAGTCTTTTCAAGCACCTATTTCAAGCAGAAATAGCTGGTATGGGCTCAGGGACAGGTTGGTAGGAGTCATATTATGTATTGTACAAAGTGTAGAACTCCAACCATTTTAAATAACCCATTTTAGTAAATTCTAGAAGGTGAAGTAGGTCACATAGGCATTCAGGGATGAACCCTTCCAGAGGAGGACTCACATGCAGAACAGACCTGTCTGTCCCTGGAGTATTTGGACAGCCCCAGGAACTTGGGACTCATGTGGCTGGAGTGGGTAGTGAGGGAGGAGCTGTTGGAGTGTGAGCAGTGGACAGACAGCTCTGACTTGTGACAAAGGACCATTCTGTGCTGCTAAAACTGACCCGTGCAGCAAAGGTGGGAGGAAGCCGGAGCAGTGGTCCAGTAAGCGGTGCAGTGAGTAATCAGCCCTGATGTGGAATGTGGGATGTGGGAGGAGATAGGATGATGTGAAGGGTTTTAGCCTGAGCAGCTGAATTAATTGATCTATATGGGTCACAGTGTGGCTTCTGACGTGTCAAATTATCATCATTATTATTTTTGTATTTTGAGATAAGGTCTCATCCTGTAGCTTAGACTGGCCTGGAACTACTGCCAGGCTGCCCTCACCCATGGCAGGCAGGCCCCTTGCTCAGCGTCCCAGGTCTGAACTTCTGTCTCCCTTTCCTGTTAGATGTTCAGGTGGCTATCCATCCCCCATTCCATCCTGCCCTTGTGTATCTCCACAGTGGTCAGAAATGCAGCAGTGGGAGCTTCAGGGTTACCTAAGGGAAACCTTGGCTTCCCTATGATCGATCCTGTGTTCAGTGTTTAGACTAGTAATTGTCAGAGAGAACAGTTAATACTCCACGAACTCACTGCCCATCTGTCAGGAGTGTTTCTAAGCTTCACACACAGCCATGCTCTCCTAAGAGGTGTGTGTCAAGAAGTGTAGAGCTGGGCTGTTTCTTGTCTGTGGACCCACGGCTGTATGTGCAGCACAAGGCTGTGTACACTGACTCAGTCCTCAAAGCAGTTTTTATGGGGTGAGCGAAGTTGTCTAAGGACTGGTATGAGCAGCTCTCCGAAGAGAACTTTGCTCTCGGGTGAAGCCACTACACGGCTCCCTGAACACCCCTGTGCTTGGCTGCAGTACAGCAGCAGCAGCGGCGGCGGCAGCACTCCTCTGTGCAGACTTAGCTTCCTGCTGTGATGCTAGTGCTCTTCTTGTTTCAGGTCAGTAGAATCCTAAAGGTTGCCAAGCCCAACTTTGTGGTTATGAAGCTCTTAGCAGGAGGACACAAAAAAGAGTCAAAGGTGAGTGTGTTGTAGGGAAGGGAGTGCAGAGCTCCTGTGTACTGTAACAACAAAGGATACCTACCCTCTCTCTGTTCATCCTAGAAGAGGCTCAGCCACCACTTTTCCTCCAGACGGTTAGAGACTTAAAATCTCAACTTTCTTTTTTCCCACCCCATATAATCACTGACTGCCTTAGGACAGTTAAGGAAGCATGGAGCAGAGTCAAGAGCTCAGAAATGGGGGCTGGGAAGAAAGTCGGTGGTCAGGGTGACTGCCTCCCAGGCTGACCTGATCAGGCGTGAGAACTGGAGCCTGCCCAGCAGGACAGACCCTACACCCACATACAAATTAAACGGAATAAAGAATTTTAAAAGAAGTGTAAAGCAGATTTGGAGGGAGAAGGTACTTAAATGTCACCTGCTTTAGGGAGGTAGTGGCTTTAGTACTTAGTTAGGGTTTACTGCTGTAAAGAGACACCATGACCACAGCAACTCTTATAAAGGACAAGTTTGGGGGTAGCTTACAGTTGCTGTTGTGCCAGGAAACATGGCAGTGTGTAGGCAGAGATGGTGATGGAGCTGAGCGTTCTACATTTGGATTTGAGGCAGCAAGGAGACACTATCACACTGGCCAGACTTGAGCCCACCTCCACACTGACACACTTCCTCCAAGAAGGCCACCCCCCCTAACATTTAGTGCCGCTTCTTATGGCCAAGCATTCACACACATGAAACTATGGGACCAGTCCTAGTCAGACCAGCACAGGTAGTCACATGTGGTAGAGCCATGTGTCCACATGTGCATGCATAGAAGCAGGGCCATTTCGCTCAGGGTATTGGGCGTGTCCTCAGGATGGGTACTTTTCACTCAGTCTTGACTAGTGTATAAAACAGGGCTCCCTGGACCTAGAGCTCCCCAGTTCAGTTAAACTGGTTGCCCAGCAAGCCCCGAAGACCTGCCTGTCTCCACCTTCCCAGCACCAGAGTTCTGGGCATGTGCTGTGGTGCTCAGCTTTTAACATGGGTGCTAGGAATCAGGCCTCGGGCTCGCATGCTTGTGCCGCTTGCACTGCAAACCCTGTACCAGCTCAGCCATTTCCCCAGCCCCAAGACGCTGATAAGATGTGGAAGATCTGACTTGTCACAGGCCAGCTCTGATGCAACTTTGTGGCCTTTGCCTGTTGTGTGGCTTTGCCTCTTCACTTGTTACCCTAAAGCTGAACTGTGTTGCTGTCCTGATCTGGTTTAACACTTTGTCTGAAGTCCATTTTCCTTGAATGTTCTCTGAACAAACAGCTGGCTAGGTATTTTCTGATGATCTCTGGCAGGAGAGCCTCCTTCCTCGTTTCTTTCCTCTGACTGCTGCTATTATACCAGTTTCTGTTGTACTGCCCTATTTCTGAAACACAGGAAATCTAACCATGCAGGTGGAGCCATTGACTTTCTGGCTTTCTTTTTAGGTTCCTCCTGAATTCGACTTTTCTGTTCACAAATATTTTCCTGTTGTGAAACTGGTTTGAAAGAGACTGCAAAGATGACCGTGTCCACTCTAGGGAAGATATCAGTCTGCCACATATGGTGACAGAAAGTGGATTTCTTGAAAGACAGCTTCTTGCAAGGAAGACTTTCAGTTTAACACCCTTACCTGGCGGGGATGAGAACTGCTGTTTTAAAGTGGTTTATTTTACTCCATGGTGTAACTGGGCTGGAATGCATTGGTGAACGTTACATGGTTTGATTACAGACTTAATTGTAAACATTTTTTTAATGAATGATTGAGTGAAATAGTGTTTGTAAAGGTTAATAAATTTCTTGACAAAAAAAAAAAAAGGAAAAAAAAAAGCTGCCCTGTGGAGAACCAGAGTGCCGCCTTCCAAACAGGCAGTGCCAGCATTACCCAGAGTCTGCAGCTGTAAGACTCTACTCCCAGCTCTGAGGCTGCAGGGTCAGGCTTCAGTTACCCTCAGCTATGTACTATGTTTGAGGCCCACCTTGGCTACATGAGATTTTGTCTTAAACACCAAACAACCCTAAAAATTGAAGTTTCAAAACACAAGATTTATTAAGGATTTAAGATTCTGGTCAAATTACAAATTTTGAGGTAAGAGGATCACTAAAGTACATGAGGATTGTGACTGTGTTGTGACAGATTTCTAAGGGTCTTTAGTGATGCAGTTGAAGGAAAACCACATCACACTGCAGTGTCTGTTGCTGGTATCAGGTAGGAGTGTGTAGGCCACTGAGCTTCCGGTCTTGTTGGAAGGGGGTGCATCCTTTTGTTCCAGCTGAAGTCCCAAGTGCCCTGAGGTGCAGGTTTTGTTCTTGGCCACCAGCAAGAGACCCCATCCTTGATTTGCTGCTCATTCCTCTGCTGGTCTCATCACTGGTGTGCTGTGACAACTGTCTAAGCCCGTGGGGTTTCCCTTTTGTACTCTGAAGGGGCAGTGCTTTTAGCAGAGGGAGCCACCCTGAAATTGAATCTGGCTTTGTGGTTTGGCCTGACTATTGCTAGTTCATTTGGCTTACAGCAGAAATGACTCTAAGATTCCAGTGGCCTAACTCTAATGTGACAGTGTTCGGTGGTGCTGAGGATGTGACCCGGGGACTCACACATACTGGCTGGGTAGAAGCTCTCACGGAGCTATGCCAGCCCAACCCTGTGGCACCTTCCATTTCCTAGAAACACTGAAGCATGCCTGACCGGACTTGATCAAGATGCTAGCGAAGACAGGATGTTGGTTACTTCCTGTTCAGTACAGAGGTGGTATGGCTCAGCTGTCATGCGTGGCTATTGGTACCCTGGAATCTTAGAACCCAGAGGGTAGAATGTGGCCCTTACTTATTGTACTTGTTAAAAAGGAAATCAGCACAGCCTGTCACCAATATCTACACTTTAAACCCAAACCAGATTAAGATAGAAAACAAGTACTAGAAATACAAAGTCCCCTTGAGCTTGGGACCTAGGAGCAGAAAAGGTGTATGGTAAGAACAGTCCAACTGAGGCTCTGGCAAGTTAAAGTGTAAAGGAAAATGGCTTGCGACATTAAACAGTACCCATCTAAACATGGGGTTGTACATAGAAACTGGGTGGTTCTGCAGTGAGAGACAACCCGCGTCTGCCATAGGGGTTTAAATGTGTGCTTTAAAGAGGCACGGACAGCTGGACCACCCGGCATCCCTTGACTGCAGGGATCTTCAGCCCAGCCCAGGAGGCACTAGGCGCTGCCCTGTGCCTCTAGTGCTGCTGCTTCCTATTTAACCAGCACTTCAGAGTCAGATCAGCCCTGTGAATCGTCCCACTCTTCAGAGAGATCGTTTCTGGAAGGAGTCGTCAGTGTGACTGCAGTCAGTCTGCAATCAGAAGCTGCTGATGAGAACCAAGACTTAACGATGCATTACCATCAATCAACTACAAGTCTTTCAAAGCTAACATTCACCTTGTGTGTTTTTCAAACAGTATATAAACTCGGGGGAAAACCAGCTGGTGTTGCTCTTGCCTTTGTAGGAATCCAGCTTGTACCCTGAGTATCCTCCAGCAGCCAACTCTTCCTCTTGGACACCTCTGCCCATGCAGCCTTTGTCCAGAGCGCAGTGCAGGCACTGCCTTTCTTAGTGAGATGAGTGACTTACTAGAAACTCTTTGCCCAGTCAAACACACACAGATCATAGGTGCTTACATTGTGAGTAACTTCATAGTGTTCTGTACATCAGAAGAATAATGAAGGTTATTTAAACCAGTCTTTTAAAAGTAACAACTCTCACTGATATTTGAGACAGGGGCTTTCATTCTTGCTCATCCTAGCTTGGCACTCACTATGTCACTTTAAGCTGGCTCAGAACTTGCAGCAGTCTCCTGCCTCAGCCTTCTGAATCCTGAAGTAAGCCAGGTATAGTGGCTGTCTTTTAATTAATGCAGTTTTTGCACAGAACATCTTTGTGTTGAGGCTTGTATAGAACTGACTAGTGGTGTTTATGCTGACGGTAAGAGCTCTAGGCCATTGATGGTGGAATCAAGTGTTTGCAGGAGTGATGAGCTGCTTAATATCTGGGGACAGAAACTGGCAAGCGGCAGCACGAGGAGGAGGGAGCCGCTGTGGCCAGCAACTGCCCTCAGTCTACTCTGTCTTACACTGCAGGGTGAGGAGGTGCTGCTGCCTAGACAGGACAGCCTCATTTCTCTTTTTGGTGTTGACCTGCTTAAGAAATACCTGTTAATCAAAGCTTGATCAATTTTGACATCTCTTGTAGACACTTTAAAAGTACCCCCAAACTGTCTGAGATGGTCCCATTTTTTTTTTCTTTGCAAAATGTACTGATTAAGCCCCATAGTAATTGACCAATGTTCGTTTTGCTTGGTCCATTTCACAGTTGAGTCACAGTGAATCTCCGTAGGATCTCTCTTCAGGCTTGTTGAGGAATATGAATGCCTACTTGATTTAGAATGTGGTTCTGCCTTTCACTCCCGTCGGGCACATTTATTATGCCTCTCTTCTGGGCGTCAGCATTAAGAACTAAAATGCAAAAACAATTATTTCAGTATTAAGCATGTTGGAGAAATAGTGTGGGCAGGCAGGTCTCACTTCCTGGCAGGTTCTACAGTTATCATAAAGAGAACTTCGCCTTCCACAGCATCACTGCCACTTAGAATTTCGTTCCCATCTAGAGAACAAAAGAAATCACAGGACAGAGCTGAGTGGTATGACAGCACAGCCTACTGGGCTGTGTGGCCTCCTTAAAGGGGCAGCACTAATCCTGAACAAGTAGGTCAGAAGACAGGACACAACTCGTCTAGCCATGGGCAGCTGCATGCTTACAATTCATAGTGCTTTACAAGAGAACTGGGGAACATGTCCAGAAGTGAGGCTCTGGGGCACGCAGATCTCAACCTGGAAAACACCGAAGAAAACTAGTGCTCAGAGCTACAGCGCCATGGAAAGCAAGAAGCTAACCTTCCACAGGTCATGGAGTAAGGAGCAGATGCATCAAATCCACACTGACACTGACTATGCTGTATGCAGCCCAGAAAGGCAGAGTGAAGCACCTTCTAGGTCAGTAGCGCGGTGCTGCTGACGTGTGCTCAGGGAGTCAGAACAGAGAGGAGCCGCGTCAAAGATCCTGTGTGAGTGTCTCTAGAAGGCTCACAGCAGACAACTAGTTCAGAGGCATCTAATGACTGCACCAACACCTAGTGTGGAACGACTCTAGAGTGCCCTGGGCATCTTGTTGGGAAAGCCCTGAATCACAAAAAGCAAGCCCTGTGATTTCTGGGGCACCTTTTCTAACCCTGCTCACCACTACCCCACTTTGCAGGTCTTCTAAAGAACACAGTTTCCCTGAACAGACAGCTACTTACAGTGGTGCAGGAAGGTGACCACTCCCACACACCCCCCTGTTCTTACCATTTATATTTCTGTCATTCCCCGCAAGGGCTGCCTGCTTCTCCCTCTCAGATTCTGCTTCGTTTTCATCCATGTCGTATTCATCTCCTAGGTTCTTCTGGCCTCCCCCTATGAAACATACCAGACAGACAGAGCTTCATTTTATTCCTGATGTCACTGGAACGCCAGCACCAATACGCACTGTCACCCAACCTGTACCTCAGAAAGTAGCCTGACTTGATGGTGCTCACACCCAATACAAATGCCATGGCGAATACTCAGAAACGCGCCCACTGAGGCTATAAAAGTCAGCTCTGTGCAACCCTATAGGTGGAATAACAATATGAACTAACCAGTACCCCCCAGAGCTCATGTCTCTAGCTGCATATGTACCAGAAGATGGCCTAGTCGGCCAGCATTGGGAAGAGAGGCCCCTTGGTCTTGCAAATTTTATATGCCCCAGTCCAGGGGAACACCAGGACAAAGAGGTCTGAGTGGGTGGGTAGGGGAGCAGGGTGGGGGAGGGTATGGGGGACTTTCGGGATAGCATTTGAAATGTAAATGAAGAAAATACCTAATAATGAATTGGAAAAAGGAAAAAAAAAAAAAGCTGCAGGCTTTATTCCTAAAACACACACACACACACACACTCCAAAATAAGCCATGATTCAGTCTGAAAATGAAGAAACTAAATGCCTTTTTGAGAAGGGAAATCAACAAAATTAAGGAAAAGCTCCACTGTTTGAGGAACTAGGCTAGTGGTGGGGATGGCAAGCAGTGGCTTCTCAATGACTCCAGGAGAGGGAAGGGGTGACTACGGCGCCTCCATGTCATGTACAGAATTAGACTGGTCACAACCATATTCTGCTCTGCAGAAAGAGCAACCAGGAAAGATCACAATGAGGACGAGACCACAGGTTTCTCCCAAACATCTAAAGTGTGTGTGTATGAGGCGGCCTGGAAAATCTGCCCTGCTTCAGCTGTGATGTGGAGGCAGCACAGAGCAGCGGTGTCTGTTTATAATCTAGATGAGATTACTAGTGCATGTGGAAGCAGGTACACCACATAGGCCTCGTAGCTCCTGTCTGCATTCAGCCGTGACACTTCATGTCCAGTAGTCAGACACTTGAGTGCCACCAGAGTGGGGTCCCTCCCTCCCCCCCTCAGAAGCATCTTTTTGCTGTAGGTGTGGAGCAGGGTTCTGAGCAGGGACACTCAGTGGGAGGCTGATAAAATGCACCCTTATCTAAAACAACAGACGACACTGTTCCAAGAAAGACTGAAGGAATTAGACACATTTCCTCAACTCTGTTATTGGATCCAGCGGGGAACACGGGGGCCACTGGTGCTCCTGGCTCCAAGGCTTGGAAAGTCCCTATGTCCTTAAGGCAGCAGAATACACTCAAGATACTTAGCTGAACCAAGATCCTCCTCTTTCTAAAGAAGAGGGAAAGGAAGGCGGAATTCAGCCAGTCACTGTTCCTCAGAAGCAATAACATCCTTCGTCATGTCTTCCTTCAGTACTTCCAAGACATAAGCACAGAAGCAGGTGGAAACAGGTGACTGCCCGCCCGGCCACCTGCCCACCTGCCCACCTGCCTGCCAGGAAGCAACATTTAACCAGCCAAGCTCCCATCTTAGCATGCCACACACCCTGGAAGTCCCATTCACATTGTTCTCTTGATAATGAACAAATAAACATACAAAGGAGTGAACCAGGCCACTTGGTAAAATTGAAGACCTGCTGACGAGCAGGAGTTTAGGGACCCAGAGCCACCCACCTTCCTCTGCCGCATGCTGCTGCTCCTGACTATCCCGGATGACAAGCTGCTCCCGCTCAGGGTACTGAGAATCCTCCGCAGGCCTGGCCAACAGGCCAGCTGGTACCTGTGTGGGCTGATCGAGTTTCTCGCCTCCTACCCGAGTGCCATCCGCCACCGCCTGCCCTTGGATGGATGCCGATGCCATCGTCAGTCGAAGTCCGTGCTCCTCACCGACAGCCTGAATCTCATTGGTTTCCTCTGCACACAGAACATAGGTGTGATTGCAAGAGCATTCTTTGTTTGGGGGGTCTTGGGTGTGTCTGTGTGTGTGTCTGTGTTATTGTTTTGTTTCATTTTTATAATTTTTTTTTCAATGATGGGGTTTCTCTGTGTATCCCTCTGGTGGCTGTCCAGGAACTTGCTTTGTACACCAGACCGGCCTTGAACTCAAAGATCCTCCTGCTTCTGCCTCCACAGTGAGTGCTGGGATTAAAAGTGTGCACCACCATGCCTGGCTGCAGGACCATTTTAACTAAAACAAAAATAAAATGACTGAGCGTGGAATACACACCTATCATCCTGTCACTTAGGGAGATCAGTTCACGAGGCAGGAAGATCAGTTCAAAGGCCAACTTTGGCTACATGGTCAGTTTGAGGCCAGCCTGGGAGACTGCCTTAGGTAAAACAGAAGAAAAAAAATGGTAACATTAACTGCAAGAAATGCCTGCAGGATACCTGGGATCCCAGGATTTAGGGGATGAAGGCAGCAAAGTCAATTCAAGGCCTTAACTGCACAGCGAGTTTGAGGTCAACCAGGGCTACACAAGAGCTTATCTCAAAAAGCAAAACAAAAAAGTGTCAGCCCTGGATTCCTAACATCGCCAGAAAGAGTGGCTTCAGAACAGCTGGGAACTTGTGTTTTGAGCTCCACTACGGACCAGAGGCTTTGGGGCTGCAGACCATCTTCAGATTAAACAACAGGGAAGTGCCCGGTGTGGTAGTGAATGCCTTTAATCCTAGCACTCAGCAGAGACAGGTAGATTTCAGTGAGTTCGAAGCCAGCTTGGTCTACATACAGAGTTTCAGGATAGCTAGAGCTCCATTATAGAGAGATCCTTGTCTCAAGACTAAACAAAACCCAACAAACAAACAAATCAGAACATAACATGGATTTGTATATCTCCACACCCCCAAGGGCAGTGCTAGGCTCTAAGTCATTTCAAGCCATGGGAGCCCAAGGCACTCCAGCCACCAAGGACTCCGTCCCTGCCCTTCAGTCCCACGATGCCCCTGCTACTCTAGATTAAGGCAACTTCTCTACCTGTGCTTACATAGCTGACAAAAACAAGCTGTTAGTTAGAGTAGAAGCCTGTAGCCCCTATTCCAGAGCCCTAAGAGAAAGTACACCAGCCCACCTTTTTTTTGAGAGCACAGAGGCTGTGTTCCAGAGATAACCAAGGTTGTACCTCATACTACAGTGGGACTTGGTAATGTAAGAGTCACCCAGGTGGTACTGGTTTTGAAGGCATGAAGGGGGTCATGCAGAGCAGGTGAGGCTCAGCACTGTGAGAGGCCATGGAAGGCCATTGGTGAAGGTGCAGCCTCAGTTGCAATTGATGGCCCAGGACTGAAGGGGTCATACAAAGGATTTGAGGCTTAGCACCATGAAGAGAACCTATGAGAGGCTATTGTTAAAGCCAAGTTACAGTGGCACACAGCAGCGTTTTGGAGATGCCAGTATCATGAGATGACCACCAAGAACAGCAGCAGCAGTGGAGTACAGGCAGCTGGAGCCTAGAAGACAAGGTATATGCTACAAAGGACAGGGCTGGAGAAGTGACCCAAGCCCTTGGAGGAGCCCAGAAGATCGTGAGTTGGATCCCAGACATTGGACAGTTGGAGTTTAATTTTTGCTTTCGATTGTGACTGTGCCCTGATATTTTTCCCTCTTGAAGGAAGAAAATATTTTAGGGGATCCCACAGTTAAGATACTTTTAATTGTAAAAAGACTTTGGATTTTAAAAAGATATTGGATATTTTAAAAGGATTGAACTTTTAATATGTAAAGATTGTGGGACTTTTAAAGTTTAGATCTTCTCTGCTGCATCCAGCCACACTCAATCCTCAGTGTCTGTACTGCCCAAGACTATACACTGTTTCCACTTACCATTCTGCACGTGTGGCTTCAAGCCCCACCTCTCTGAATTGGGGGCTGGTATCTGGGACTTGTTTCTGGGCACATCCCCTTTCTCTTGTGGCATCTGTTCCTCTGATGGGACTTCTTCCTGAAGCTTGGGCTGAGGCTTGAGGGCCTGTAGTTGAAACAAGCACAGGACTAAAAGAGTAGCTCCTGGGACCCTCATTAATAAGTCAGAACCCTGAACTCAAACCATCATCTTCCCGGTCATGCCCTGTCATGTGGCATAGATCAGGAGAATTGTGGGTAAGTCCAGGTCCTACAGAAAGTAAGGCAGAGGAAAATGTAACCATCCAACAAACCTAGCTAGGTATCTACTGCATTCAGCCTGGCACTCCACATGCCCACCCTGTCCACCGCACCTTACATGTATTCTGTACCACACAGAATACATTCTCCTGTTACGTTGAATGGAACTTGGGAAAAGTTATAAAATGTATAGAAATTAACACACTCCAACATGTCCAAATAGTGGTGTCCATTCTCCTTGGGTTACTCTCAAAAGCTAACTGAGGTGAAGGACGGGGACTGTCCAACTTCAGTCCATTTCTGCCATTTGGGTTTTAGAAGCAGGGAACTTAATCCAAAACACAGGCTAAGATCTACTTGTAGCTCTAAAGAATTAGGTCTCCCATCTGTCACACCTTACCAACCAATGATAGATAGTCTGCTTACAGCAGTTTCCTTTACCCTCCATGTCCTATCTCATGGCCAAGAAAAGAGCATCCTGTGAGGCAGAAACCAATCGGGAGACAGAAAGGCAACATCAGGACCAGCCACACAGTGACAGCAAACTCACCAGGCCATGGACGTACAACAGGAAGCCCCAGTGTGTGAAGTAGATATGAAAAACAGAAAACGAGACAGAGAACTAACGAGAAAAAGATTCTGTACACACATAAAGCTTTTGGTATGCTTGTGCGCAGACTAGCTATGGAGGAGGGACAGTTTCCCAAGTTTAGAGATAAAATTGAAACCTACGAGAGTGAAAAACAAGCACAAAGTCTGCAAACAATGGGACAAAATCCCAAGGACATGGGACAACCACAGAGAAGACCCCATGTGGCCTCCCTGGATCCCTCATGTTCACAGTAGGAGGGTGGCCATATATGGCAGCCCTCATCTTGAGATAACCTAAGAGTGTCACACATATGTAAGATCAGACCTGGATAAGATAAAAGTCAAGAGATGTCTAGCTAATGAAGATTTAAGAATCTCTTGGGGGTGGGGGGGTGGGGGAATGGCGTGGGTTGAGAGATGGCTCAGCTGGTAAGAGCACTGACTCTTCTTCTAGAGGTCATGAGTTCAATTCCCAGCAACCACATGGTGGCTCATAACCATCTGTAATGGGATCTGATGCCCTCTTCTGGTGTGTCTGAAGACAGCTACAGTGTATTCATATATACATAAAATAATTGTTTTAAAGAAAAAAATCCTCTAAATTAATGTCAAACAGCAAACTATAGATTGTGGGAGTTCAGATAACATCAAGCAGGATAAAACTATCATTTCAAACTATAGGAAAATTAAAATTTCTGAGAAAGCCAAAAGGAAAATATCTGCCTCACAAGGAATGTTCACCAACACAGACCACATTCTAGGCTAAAACTGTATCTTAGCAAATTTACACTAGGAACCATGTTGTGTCTGCTCTTCTACTACAGTAAAATTAAACAAGGAATTGGAAGCAGAAAGATAACTGGGAAATCTATAAATGAGTGGAGCGCAAGATCCATACTTTTAAATAGCACATGGCTTTTAAAGTAAAAGTCTTATTTTAAAAATAATGTGATCATGCCTTTAACCCCAGCCGTTGGGAGGCAGAGGCAGATGGATCTCTATGAGTTTGAGGCCAGCCTGGTCTACATAGTGAGTTCCAGGACAGACAGATCTACATAGACTGTCTGATCATACAGACAGATCTATATGAGACTCTGCCTCAAAAAGTTAAAATAAAATATAAATAAATAAAAATGTCTTGGTAAATATAAATGACAATTTGCTGGCATGTATAGGCTGCAGTAAAAGCAATGCTTTTTAAAATGATATTTGTAGCACTAAATGCATGCCTGAGAAAGGAAGATCTGTATCCAAGAATCAAGACTATACCTTCAAAAGCTATGGAACAAATTAGCCAATTAAAGCCAAAGTCAAAGTAAGTAGAAGAAAAGATATATACATATATAAATTAGCTTATAACTTAACTAAATAAAATGAAAAAAAATCAACAGAAAAATCAGTGAAAGCAAAAACTCATTCTTTGAAAAGATAATGCTCTGGACTGGAGAGATGGCTCAGCGGTCAAGAGCACTAACTGCTCTTCTGGAGGTCCTGAGTTCAAATCCCAGCAACCACAGGGTGGCTCACAACCATCTGTAATGGGATCTGATGTCCTCTTCTGGTGTGTCTGAAGGCAGCTACAGTGTACTCACATATAATAAATAAATAAATCTTGTAAAAAAAAAGAAAAGAAAGAAAAAGAAAAGATAATGTTCTAATTATCAGAAGAAAGTGGGAATATTCTTACATGCAATATTGACCAGGCTGACCTTGGCCACAGAATTTAATATTGTGACCTAGTGTGATCATTAGTGTGCTCAAGCCAGACAGTATTAAACTTCTTCCACAGGGGCTGAGACTTTAAAGGACAACACTCTGAGCTTGGGGGCCAGCATACAAGAGTGGGTGTGGGCATCCTGGCACCACGCTTTGCTCTGTTGTACCACAGAGAACCAAACAAACAGGACAAAATGGTAAGGAGAGCCGAGAGCACCTCCTGGATGCCCAGGCCAGAGCAGACCCAAATTACCTGCTGACGTTGGTTGTTCGTTTCAGCCAGATCTCTGGAAACCGGTGCTTCGTTTCGCTTTCTGATGGCCTCCTCTATCCGCTCGTCACACTGTTCCTTCACCTCGGTCATCTGGCTGATACATTGGTTCCTGGTGAAGGCGAATGGAAGGCTGTGTGGTGGATGCTCCAAGCACGCACTTCCTGATCCCATGCCCACTGTCCGTCCCCTGCAGCAGGAGACAGAACAGCCCTTTCCCACCCAGGATGAGGTCTGAAAGAGAACTACCAGGGCAAGTGTCCATCTGCAACCATTCAATGACAGAAGAAACCTGCTGGTAACCATACTTTAGACTCGTTAATGTTCCGTTAAACAACCCCTTCCCCCTTCTCTCTATATCAAAAACCGCTGGCTACCGATACCAGTTCCTAAAACCCTTGTGATTTCCTGGTGTTCAGAGCATCTTCATCCATGGGCTCCTTGGACCAGACGTGTAGTGATGTTGATAAGATGGCTCATGGGGTGGGGTGCTGGGGTGCTGAACCTTTCAGGATAGGGATTGAAATACTCAGCTCCACCTCCTAGAGGAGGTGAAGGGGCCAGGAGATGGGGCTTGAGCATATGGCCAATGATGTCATCAATCATCGCCTGCATACCAACCTCAGCTACCACCTTGGGACCTTAAGTTTTGACAGCTTCTTGGCTGGTAAAAATACAGAATCGCGGATTCCTTGATTCCATGAGAAATATAAGTTCTGCCTCCTCAGACCTTGCCTTGTAACTACTGGTGGCTGTTCTCCCATGACACCCTTTGTAATGAAACTCTGATAGTAAAGAGAGCTGTCCTCTGCTCTGTGAGTGGCTGTGGTGAATTACCAAGGCGTACATTGGGTAGCCTTGAATTTGTAAACTCTCTAGTGTGTGGCTGGCTGGGGGACACTCAGGACTTGTGAGTGGCTTGTGGAACAGTCCTAGGAACTCTTAGTCCTTCAACCTGTGGCATGAGAATGAACTCTGGACAGCATCAAGCCTGACTAGAGGACAGCTAGCTGTCAAAGACTTTCAACTGAGGTGTGTACTGCAGGCTTGCACTGCCTTCCACCTGGAATGTGAGAACATTCCATCAAAGGGCAGAGGCAGAGCTGGAACCACTTGCTTAGAAAATGGGACCTCTAAGAGGTGCTCTGTTGCCTGCTGTAGCTAGAGCTGACAGACTCAAGTTTCCAGAAGACTGCAGGGGCCACACTGGGAAGCCTGCCTGAGTTAGAAGCACTCGGGAGCCTCAGTCCATAACTTGGAGCATCTCCTCTGGCAGTGCAAAGCATCATTGGATCATGACATCCCACACACAGAAGGCAATCGTGTGATAGCGGGAAACTTGGACAGATAAGGAATAAGCAAAAAAAAAGTCACTGCAAAACTTGCCAGGGTCAGTCAAAGCCACAGGTGGTAGACGAACATAAAGGGGCTAGGACTCGGCGAGTGAAGAAACTTAGCTATCTGAGGAACTAACCGCAGGCCATGCTCTACTCCTGAACCTTTATGCCCAGGAAGAGGAATTTCCACCTTCACTTGCTTTTGATTCTGCAGAAGTAAGCAGGGAGGACCTCACTGCACCTCTCAGGAATGCAGCAGTAGCTGCCCGCACCCCCACATTCCATCTCAAAAGCAGCAGGGGAAATGAACAGACTGCTCAGCGTAAGGAAGGCCTAGATCCTGAGACAATGTACACTAGGTCAGCGCTAACTCCTGGGAGATCCCGGGCTGGCTCTTTCATGTCTGTGCCCAAAGCAGGTCCTCAGAGATTAACTGGCTAAACTCTAGTGATGCACAACCCTAGGCCATGAATGGCACTCAGGATAGTGCAGATTTTGGCCACAGTGACGGTGTCACACAGGACCAGGGCTATCACTGCAACATTCCTACCCCGGCATTTGCCAGCTGCTCCCTCATAGTGTGAAGATGAGCCAGAGTGCTCAGAGATCAAAAAAGCAAGGAAGGCTGCGTTGATGAGTGCAGTAATCACTCAGTTGTGTGTGCCAGGAAGAATAGCCACGTGGGATGCCTGCTGATTCCCAGAAAGACACTAACTTGTGCGAGTGGAAGGGAGAAAGCCTTTGCCTCCACTTGTGGCTACCTCAGCATTCCTGGAGACTGACAGAGGTCTGTGCAGGCATGCATGCCTGGAGGGGAGCAACGTTTTATGCACGTTACAAATTTGCTAACAACATGCTTACATCTTGTCTCTAGATCACAGACATTTAAGGACAGCTATCCCTAGCTTCCATGAGTCTCTGGCCATTACCTCTGAGAGCTTCCTGCATCTGCAGAAGGGACCTTAAGCACAACCTGTGAGGCAGACACTGTTAGCCAGAAAGACCTACTACCGAAGCTGCTCATGTCTTAGAAACAAGTGTCTCCAAGGAAGCCATTAGGAAGTACGGTAAGTGATCTGAGCACTTGGGTGGGAGAAAGATCACAAGTTTCCAGCTAGTCTGAGCTATACAAACTTGAGGCTAGTTTGGGCTACACAGGAAGACCGATTTCAAAATGCAACACAACCCAGGGCAGCACCACAGCCACTGCCTGTGCTCAAACACAGGCATCTCCCTTGGCCCATGGCAGACTTCCGATTTGTCAACACCAAGTGAGGCTACTGAACTGGGGGAAGTGCGGCTGCAAGGGGCTTTTGGAGGCTGTAAGACTACGGCATTTGACACCGATCTGTATGTAATATTTCGACCTCACTAGCTCAGTTTCCGAGGCTCACTGTAAATGTTTGGGGCTAGACACAAATTGGTTGTGGGAAGCTGCCTTGGCAGTGTGAATATTTGACAGTGCCTTAGTCTCTATTCACCGGATTCCAGTAGCACTCTCCCTCAAGTCTGAGTAAACCATCTCTAGATACTGCCCAGTCTCTGAAGGGACAGGCACGAGGTGAGCACAGTTTCATAGTCCAATCAATCATGTCTCCTGATGCTGAATGTCTGCTCATGCCATCTGCAGTTATAGTCACAAAAGCAATGGTCATGCATGCAATACACGACTACGTCTTGGCCCAGAGAAAAGCCAGGACAAGTGAGACTGCAGCCACCCCAGTGTTCATACAGAGCCCCTGCCCACTGGTGCAGTGCTCAGCGACACCCAGCTACTGCGCAACACATGAATGCACTCCAGAAGTCACGCTTTCTGTAGTGTTGGGGTTTGAAGTAGCCAGGAAGAAATAAGGCAAGTCGCTGGTATTTCAGAAGATCATGGGGATGCTGTGAGGCTGGTATGCATGAGGCAACTATTCCCAGGCGATGGGGACTGCACAGCCAGCTTAACTTTTAGGAAGCCGTTAGAAAGTACTGTATAGTGATCCCAGCACTTGGGTAGGGGAAAGATGATGAGTTCCAGCCAGGCTGAGCTACCCAGGGAGACCCATTGCAAAATCAAACTGAAGAAATCAAGGAATTTAGCAATGTACATCTAGTGACAAGCTAAACCCATGCTGTCTTGTAGAAGGATAAAAGCCCAAGTACCTTTTAAATGATGAAACACCTCGTGGCTATACGAACTGGGTATGTATGAGGTAAATACGTGAGAAAATACAAACAAGCAAGTGACGGCAGTCCTGCAGACAAGCATGGACTAGAAGTCAATGTGGGAAAGGGCAGTGGCTCCAGGGCTGGGCTGTGATTCCTTCCATAAGCTTCCCTGGATCACTGTCCTCTAAACTGGTGGAAAACTAAACAGACTCCTCCCTGCTATCTGTCCTCTGCTGTCTTCCCGCTGGGCATGGCCTACCCTTTAAAGCTTCAGTGTCCGAACAAACTCCTCCACTCTCACTGTAAAATGTGGAAAATTCTCAAGGCCACCACACCACCACCCAGCAAGAGTCTATCAATATCTCGCCACAGTGTTCTAGGCATTTATTTGGCTCATGCTTGACATTGAGAAAAATACTTATTTTTACGTGTGTGTGTGTGTGTGTGTGTGTGTATATACACCTGAGTGTACGCACTCGCACCATGTGTGTGCGGGAGCCCACAGAGGTCTGAAGAGGGTATCAGGTCACTTGGAAATGGAGTTACCAACGTTCGTTAGCTACCACGTGGGTGCTGAGAACTGAACCCGGGTACTCTGCTAGAGCAGCCAGTGCTCTCAACCACTGAGCCACGCCTCCAGTTCACACCTGACATTTTTAAAGTGTTCAGATTGCCAAAGCGGTACAACTGTGCTTTAGTTTATGATACATAAATGTTATGGTATAGTGACAATCCAGGCCCTGCTGAGGCCTGCTTGTGTGTGTGTGTGTGTGTGTGTGTGTGTGCGCGCACACACGCACGCTTGTGTTTCCATGTGAACATATGCATGCATGTACACAAATGTACCTTTACTACTTACTCTGTATAATGAGCCCTGCTGGCTTATACTTATATAAGGTGCAATCAAATAGGACACTGGTTTCTAAAGGACCGGAGTCCCTCCTCACATGCTCCACGTGACAAGGTGTCAGCCACCTCCCCGCGGGCCCCACTCACAGGTCATAGGAGAACTTCTTCTCCAGGCTGGACTGGTTCTTCTGGAATTGGAAGATATCCTGCTGCAGGCTGCTGTAACTCCTCTGCAGTGCCTTCAACTGGTCTAAGCCAAAAGGACAAGTCACCTCACTGGTCTCTGTGTGACGATCATGTCACTGGCCTTGAACTCAGAAATCCGCCTGCCTCTGCCTCTCAAGTGCTGGGATTAAAGGCATGTGCCACCATGCCCGGCCCATCCCAGCAATTCTTAAAGATCCATAAACTATGTCCATCATAACTCGCAGTGTACACAGTAATATTTTATATTACAGGTGGGTAAAGAATACATTAACGATGGCTCAATAACTTCTAACACAAGATGACCATGACAGAGCCACCTGAGGCCCTTGTGGGAGTCCGGCCAGGCTGGCTCTCCCTTGAGGCAGCTGTTGGGCTGGAGAGGAGGGGGGGTGGGGGGTCGCTTACCTTGCAGGTCTCGAATGAGCTTCTCGCCTGTGGTGATGTTATTCACTAAAACCGCCTGCAAGGAAGACAAACTTGGAATCAGACATCTCAGCTGGGCAACTCAGCCTTCAGGACGCGTGTCAGCGGAGGGGATGGGCACCTAGGCAGCAGCAGGGCTGCCAGGTATGGGAGCCACGCTCCGATCCCCTGTACTCTCCATCCGTATCCTGGAAGGACAATCCCAGTTCCCAGACACCCTTCCCTGCCAGATGTAGCTTCTTCCTCTTCTAAGCCACAGACTCACTCAGCAGCAAGCTCCTGCCACGGTCCCTGTGCCCGTCCGACATGAAGTAGGGAAGAGGTAGCTAGCACACAATGAGGACTCTAGGTCTGACAATCACGGCTACTTTGTGCCTGCAGCGAATCACTTGCCCTTTGTAATAGCATTAGGAGCTGGACAAGCCTTCATCCCTTGGCAAGAGACAGGCACCTGGGCCTAAGGGGCAGCTTGTTCCAGTGGTTCAATAGCAAAAGGCTAAAGAAGAAGAAACCGACAAGTGCTACCTACCATACCAGACACACTCCAGAGAGCAGGCACTCAGCGGCTGCCCTGCAAGTGGCTAGGAACCTGAACAAGCCACGTTTTATGAGCGTCACCTGAGATTCTTAACATTAGGCATTGGTGTGACAGGATTAAGGAGTCCCGAGAGACACGCTAACGTGCTTCTGAATATTTATCCTGCATCCTGGCAGGATCTGTATCCTGAGAGTAAGACCCACCCACTTTGAGGGTATCATCCAGGGAGTTTGATGCTGTGGAAACCATAGGGGACATGGGCCATGCTCCTGAGTCACAGCTCAGTCTAGAGCTTCGTGAACAGTTCAGAATTTAATCCTGTCTTCCCTGGTGCTGGAGCTGCCTGCCATATGGAAGTGAACTAAAACCCCTGGATCCTAGGATCTCCAGTTCACAGGAAATCTGCACCCACCCCAGCTTCCATAGCCCCATGAGGCAAAGTCCCTGACCAGCCGTCTCTCACATTTAATGGTTCTGCCTTCACGGAGGGCCCGGTGCTTGACGGGCAAACACATGAGAGAAAGAAGACAAACACTAAACCTCAGAGCAACACTGGCAGGGGCTACTTACTAACACACAGAGATGAATATTCTTGGTGGCAGCATGGAGGTTTCTTACTGCCTCATCTCCAATGGAGGAATATTCTACTAACCAACACACTGCTCAAAATAGACATTCTCATCCATTCTCCATTGGCAAAACTGCCAGCGCCTCCCTCTGTCCCCTTCCTCTGGAACCCCCTCTGACACAGCTTCTACAGTCCCTGAGGCCTGAGCAAAGGAAAGGTCACAAGACCTACAGCCTCCTGAGCAACGCAGGAACCTGTGCTGAGAGATGAAATGCGACAGAGCTCAGTGCTTGCTGTAGGAGTAATTTGGACAATGGCGGAAGCCCCCAAAATGGTAAAAGTCCTCTAGCAGGAAGAGGCTTTTTTAGAGAAGTGTTTCTTTTACATGGATGTGGAAAGGGAGGAGAATGAGGGGTAAGAAGCCCCCCTTTAATAATAGGATTTGCCCAGCTCAAAATTCCTGCTACCCTGGGCAAAAGGAGACCCAAAAAAAAAAAAGGGCAAGCATTCCCTAGACTGCACAGATGAATCTGTCTCAGAATCCTACAATCTCTCTCTCTGAATATACATGCAAAAGAAAGACTCCTCAGGCTTTATCTGCCCATCCATGTTCACTGTGGTGAGTCCCTCAGCCAAGAGCTGACCTCAGAGCCCATCAGTACAGACATATGGCGCATTACATAGCCTTTAAAAAAGTCCCAACCCATGAATTTATGACACAGATGAACCTCAAAGACCTGGGGGCAGTGGGAGGCGAGCGGGGACAGTAAAATGGCAGGCTAGTCACAAAGGGAAAATGTTGACTGGACTCCACTCACAAGAGAAACCTCAAGAGTCCGGGGAGGGCTGGGGAAAGGGGATAGGCACAGGGTAAGTGTCAAGTGTCCATGACAAAGAGGCCCACTACAAGCAAGGGGAACTGATGTCCCTCGCTGAGCGCTGAGCTCACCCTCAGCTGCCACGAGCCCTCTGATGGCCCGGGAACCGCAGCAGCCTGAGGACTTCGAAGGCAATTCTGCTTTCACACGACTTTTATTCTGCCAAACATGTCTTCTCACCTTCCCTAAGAACACGAAGAGGGAGCCAGAAAATGCCACGGAGGTTTCTGCATATAATTTCGAACTTATAGAAAATGTTGAATTGTGGTCAGGACTGAAAACGCTTCCTAGCTTTGTTGGTTTGTTGGAGGAGGGGGCAGTGTATTTATAAGGAAGGGAAGAAACTGCATCCAACAATTTTTTAAATTCATTCTTTATATTATCATACTAGTATGTAGGACATGTAGGTCAGTCAGCTTCATTGTGACTTTTTTTTTTTTTTGAGACAGGGTTTCTCTGTGTAGCCCTGGCTGTCCTGGAACTCACTTTGTAGACCAGGCTGGCCTCGAACTCAGAAATCCACCTGCCTCTGCCTCCCGAGTGCTGGGATTAAAGGCGTGCGCCACCACGCCCGGCTCGTTGTGACGTTTTTTATACAACCATTTATTGTGCTTGGCTATATTCACCCCACAATTATTTTCAAATAACATAATAGATTCTACTCTTAAAAATCAGTTTTTCCTCATATTTTGATTTTGATTAACTTTAGGGTGGTGCAGTGTCATCTGAATGAACTGGAAATTAAACTGTTACTTATCCCGAATACAAATTTATCCCAGCCATTCTGGTCTGAAGACAAGTTATGTCTGCATTAGATTGTTGGAAAACCAGCTGTGTTTCATAGCTTTCAAACAGCAGCAAGGTGGAGGGCCTTGAAGCTCGAGGCTCAGAGAAGAGGGGCAGATACCAAAGGACACTGCACAGATCCACCAGGAACAAATCATAGACACACAAGTTCACCAGTAAGTCCTGGGGCTGGCCGGAGGGATGGGGAGTGAGTGTTTCCCCAGAGTGTGGCAGCTGCTGTGACAGTATTATAAATAATCATGACAACAGCATTGTCTGATATATTAAAATGTATCTATGTTTTATAGGTGGCTTGCCTACACATATGAATGTGTACCATGTGCACAGAGGTCAGCCGTGGGTAGGGATCACCTCACCCAGACACAGACAGCTTAAGACCTTAACAGACGCTCATGGCCTGGGACAGCACAGAGCCTGAGGGAGGGAGAGCAGGAAGTTGAACCGCAAAGAGTAGACCTGACTCTGAGGGACCGCATCCCGCTGGATTCACACTCACCCCCAAACACTTCACCTCCACAGCCCCTCAAAACCAAAGAGGGTCAGTCACTGAAAGCATGTTCCCATAGAAACAAGAATGCTGTCATGGGACAGCTGGTCAGTGCTGAAAAAACTCTGTGATTAAGCAAACTGGCAGAAAGGCGAGCAATGCTGAACTGTTTCCACAAAGAGGTTGCTGGGTTTTTTCAGTGTGACAGTGGCGGCTGTGCCTATAAAGCAACATTGTTGCTGCCTGTCACTTAAGGAAGGAATGCTGTCTGAAGCCTCTAGAGGCCTCTAGTGATCTCACAGGGAGCCAATATCCTAGCAGTTATTTAACAAAGTAGACCGTAAACAGGTCAATGCTTGATGTAGCCTCCTGCTACAATCGAGAGTCACAACACATAAGGTTTCCCAGGAAACCTGGAATCAAGCCTCTGCAGTTCACCTGGGTTCCCCGGCTTTGCTTCCAATGTCCTCAGTGTGCTTCTGTCTCATCAGCCTGTCTCTCCTGAGAGGAGAGTCATCTTTCATGATGAATTGTGTAGTGCTTTCTGTCACTGTGACCCTGGATCAGGTTTCAGAAGTTGCTGCCAGTTAATTATGGTAAGGAGCATGGAGGAGCAATTCACGCATGGTGACCAGAACAGACACAAGGAGGAGGCAGGGACTAGGTGGTCCTGAGGACCTGCCTTGTCACATGACAAGAACAAGCTGTTCACCTCTAACAACAACACAAGCCTAGTTTGGCAACCTACTCACTTTTACTGGGGGGGAGGGGTGATAGCGACATGGGTGAGGGGCTACTACAGAAGCATGGCTAACAGAGACCCTTGTGTCAGTAGACGCCACCTCAGCATCAGGAAAGCAGCATTCCTGGAGCTCCCTGCTCACCTTGCAGGCAGCTCCATTAAAGATCCCGTCACAATTCCTTCTTGTGGTGTAGCCTTGGAAGCCTGAGTTCTGAGCGTCCTTGCTTAGTCCTCAGGGTTGAGCATTCCTTTCCCCTCTAGGAGGGAGTGGTTCCGTTGGAAACAGCGTTACAGATGCCCCCAGTGACCTGTCTGTACAACCAAAATAGCATGCCAGCTGGGGCCAATCCCACAGGGCAGGAGCCTGTGGAGACAGGCCACAGTCAAACCACGAGCAGGGAAGGCCTGCCCCTCCTCCACAGCTGCAGCCAAAGAGGTTCCTCAGGGGGAGTGTTGGCCTGAACCAGCACTGCCTACAAATCTACCCTCCCCACATGCTCCTTAAACTTAAAACTCTGGCCTTCATGACCACACCACCCCTTTACCTCTATCCAGCTACTGTTCTAAACACCAAGGTGCTGAACTCTGGCTCTGCTGAGAGGTGGGGAGACAGACAACTGGAAAAGCACGGTGATCCTCTGACAGGTGGCCCTCTCCAGGACCTCCTTCCTGCAGTGGCCCTGCACAGGTGTGCATGAGATGTCCAAGTGAACAAGCACCGAGGGGCACGGCAATAATCGATCTACGCTCCAGCTTCAGGCAGCAAATAAAGGCACTCGGCATTTGAGCTGTGGCTCGGTGGCTGAGCACTTCCTCCAACGAGTCAAGGGCAGAGGGAAACGGCTGAAGCTCGACACCATCTGTGGAGGAAACGCCTGGTGCATACGGGCTGGCCACCCAACCAAAGCAGCTCCGGCCAGAGCATCCTGAACCTTTGATGGAGGAGAGCAATACCCTTCCACCTTCACAGCTAGGCTGAGCAGGAAGGCCCAGCTCAGCGGAGGGCCAGGGCACTCTTCATGCACCCTAGGATCTTTTCAGCAGACTAAGGGCTGCAAGGAGCCCCCATCCCCAAGGTAAGGGGGAACCCCGTGGAAAGTGAGCCATAAGCCAAACTGGCTGCTGGGAAAGCAAGAATCTCCAGAAAAGGGACTGTGCAGGTGCTGGTGATAGGAGGGGGGGGAGGGGGGAGGGAGGGCGGGCAATGTGATGATGGCAGTTTTCTGGGGGTTGCAAAGTCCATTCCCTGGGAGAAGAGTTGAATGACTCAGAAAGAGACTAGGCCTCAGAGAAAGAGAAAGTAATAGTTCCATACTCTTGGTGTTTTATAAGGGGCTGCCCCTTTCCCTTACTGGTCCTGTTTATGTACCTGCCCTGGTGCCCTCCTGATGTTTCTCCTTGCAACGTCCTCTGCAACCAAGAAGCTACCATCTCGGTGAACCTGCCTGGGCTTTCCTGGTCCACCTGGGGACCTCTAAGGCCCTGTCAGAAGAAAGAGAACAGGGGATCAGCTGCCACAAATGCCTCCCAGGCTCTTGGCCCACTGCATGCCTCTACAGGTAACTTGGGTCAAAGACAATTCCCAGGGGGCCCCAAGCAAGCCAGGCATGGAGGACCCCAGAACACTCACTGATGCCTCACTTGTAAGTGAACTGAAATCAAACCACAGCCTCCTCTGTCCTTGCCCTTGACACAATGCACACTCCTGTGGCACACCCAGCACCTCCTTGGCTCCTCTCCACATCCCCTTGCTAGACACTGGTCAAGACCATAGCTCTGGTGCTGAGGGTAGAGCCCGAGGGTCAGTTCTAGCACCGCAGCTCCATCCACCACCCCAGCAAGGAAGCTGCTAAGACAGGAAATCTCAGCTCTGTCTCTGAAAGAGAGCATGTTGGCACCAACAATTCTGAACTCTTTCTGGCTAGCTTTGGCCATCCAGGAGACAAGCCATCTGTGGGCTGGAGGCCTGTGGCCGTACATTTTCAGCCTCAAGGGATTTCACAACTAGGACACAGATGATTGACGAATCCCTGCACAGAGCCCCTGGTGTGGCCACATTGTATTGTGCCCAAACGGGAATCTTGTCCATATTTCTTTCCTGTGCAGGAGGTGACACTTGCACCCAAGTGATCTGCACCTGAGCTAATTAGACAAGCTGGTGAATGTTCCCCAAGGACATGTGCCCAAAACTGTTCATCCCAGATAGAATACCAGTGGCAGACTAACTCATTCCAAGTCTAGAGTAGTAAACCAGTGAGCTTAACTGAGTTACTTAGGAATCAGGGATAAGGGCTACGCGCCCTTGCACGGACAACTTAAGGCAGGTATACCACTACAGAAGAGGCTCCCCACCCTCCACAGTTAGCTGTTAACTAACCACTCACACAGCCTCAGGGAGGGCCCTCGTGCATTCAGTGTCTGCCTCGTAAACTGCCTGTGAGCAGCCAATGAGCCTTTGCATCTGTCTATAAGTCAATGGGAGGAGTCAGCTCAATGTTAAGCAGGTATGAGTTTCAAGATGGCAGTGGTCACGCCCTGCCTGGAGGTCAGAGTTTCATGGCAAGTTACCAGGGCCATGACCAACACTCCTAATGATCCCACTTGTGACGGCTAACCCTGCCTGTCGAGTGCAGAGGATCTGAAATCACCTAAGAGACAAACCTCTGGGCACGTCTATGAGGAAGCGTCTCCACGGGGTAAACTGAAACATCAAGGCCTGGCCACGTGACAGCCGCCATGATGGACTGGCCTTTAACCATGAGCCAGATAAGCACTCTGTCCCCTCTGCCACAGCCTGAGGAAGGCAATGGATCCACCAGGGGTTCTAAACCCCGAGTAACTGTAGACATCAACATGCCAAAACCAAAGGGAAAATAACATCAAGAAGAGGGCTGCTGGTGTGCTTTCCCTCCACGCTTCCCGTCAGAAGCTTACTTTATGGTATTAGGTGAGGAAGTGTAAAGGGAACTTTGAGCATGTCACGTGGAACCCTGCACTCCTTTAGATAGGTACAGCCCCCACAGACTCGTGTGTGTGTGTGTGTGTGTGTGTGTGTGTGTGTGTGTGTGAATGCTTGGCCATGGGGAGTGGCACTGTTAGGAGGTGGGGCCTTGCTGAAGGAAGCGTGTCCCTAGAGGGTGGGCTCTGAGGTCTCCGAAGCTCAAACCAGTTCATTTCCTGCTGCCTGCTGATCTGGATGTAGAACCCTGAGCTCCTTCTCCACACTCTGCAGCCTTCCTTCTTGCATACAAAGTCTGGGAGGCTCAATTCCACGGTCCACAGTCATTCCTAGTAAGATGCACTAACCACGTGGGTTAGTGGCTTCCCCCCACAGAAGCAACTCTGTCTGGATCATTTCCTGCTCCTTTAAGTAACCCCAGTAAAACTCACTTGTTCACCACGACAGACTTGGGGGGTATCTGTTTGGGTTTCTGCTGGTTCCCTATCTGGGGCAAGTAGACAGTTTTCAGTCAGCCCAAGAATAGAGTCACTCGGGGAGAAACCAGGAAGCTCACGGCACCTCAGTGCACCCTAGGGTAAGTGAGGATCACCCAGCCAGAGGCCCAGTCCTTCCTTCCACCTCCCCACTGCTCCTGATTTTGCATGGCTGGAATAAAACCCAGGCTCCACCAGCAGGCAGCTGTTCATCTGGGAGCTCTTCTTGCACACAAAGCAAGGAAGAGCCTCTGTAGCTTCTTCTCCATCCCCCTCACATCTTCTGTTCAGTCCTTTCTGTCCCGGGAACTTTATTTCCATCACAAAGGAAATGCACTCTAAGGATTTTCTTTGTGCCCCCACAAGGCAAATTAACTCACACAAAAAGTATAAAAGTCAAGGCAGACACACAGCTGCCAGGAACCAGCCAAGCAGAGGATGCCACAGACATTGAGGGAAGCTATTTCTGACTAAGGTTTGGCAAGCAAACATGGGCAGGAAGATCTGCATTTGTCCCAACAGTGCTACTGAGTAGCCAAGGATCTCCCTGCCTCTTCTAGGTGGGCCAAACAGTAAATACCCTGTCCTGACCCAGGACCCGCAGGACATCTCCAGACCTCAAATCAGCCTTCTGACAGAAACATAATAGAATGAACTCCAACCTTAGGAGACAATGCAGAGCCACACAAGTGAATATTTATGGGCTTCTGTCAATAATTAAAACCCCCAAGTTCCAAACCTTTAGAAATGTGTTTTAAGCAGCGTACGGGCTCATACCTACAATTCTAACACTCCAGAGGCTGATTGGAGGACCACATCCCAAGTCTAAAGATAAGTAAATTAATGAATAAAACCAAATAAAGACAAATTTGTTTTATATGTACCCATATATGCACCTGTTAAAGGAAAATAAGGAGTTGGGAATCATGGCTTTTGCCGCCAATCTTGGTACTTGGGAATCTGAGGAAGGAGGATTGCTGTGAGTTTAGGACCAGCCTGGGCCACATAGTTAAGTTTCAGGTCAGACTACCTCCAAACCATGGGGCTGGAGAGATGGGTAGCAGTGGAGAGGACTTGCTGTGGCAACAGCCACGTGACAGACAGGAGTACTGCAGCAACAGCCACGTGACAGACAGAAAGGAGGACTGTGGCAGCTGATTGATCTTCAGTCTAACTGATAAATCACAGGTCCAAGATAGGAGAGACCCTGCCTCTAAGGTATAAGAAGAGGACAGCAATAGAGGAGGTCACCCCAAGCACTCCTGAGGCTCTGCACACACGTGTGCACTATATTCACAGAGACACATACACACACACATAAATACATTTTTTAAGAAAAAATTCCACTAACGAATGAGAGCCGCTGGCCTGGAGAGATGGGAAAGGGTGAACTCTCTGGGTTCAAGCTGTTTACTCTGTGGTCATTTGTTACAGCGGACCTAGCAGACGGGTTTAAGCTGTTTACGCTGTGGTCATTAGTTATGGCAGATCTAGCAGACATGGGCCTAAAGTCTTCCTCTTGACACCTGGCCAGTGAAAGGAAGTCAGGCAGGTGTGTGGGAAAGATGAAGAAGTTCTGCTGTCGCAGCCAAGTGAGCTCTCAGGTGACGAGTGCGGTTAATGGACACATGGCAGAGTCCTCAGATGACTGTCAGCAAAGCCTTTGGGAACTCCAGGCCACATGGGTATAGGAAAAACAAGCCGCTCCCACAAAGCATGTTCTACAGGGATCTAACCACCACTTCAAAGTAACCTGAGATGCAGGGACCGAAACCAGGGTGTGTGTGCCTGTGTCCATTCACCTGAATTAGATGCAGAACAGTCCCCTGAGTAGGTGGCCACCGCACAGGCTGGAGCCTGGACTGGAGCCTGGGCCTGAGACGTGGAGGGTGAGATGAAAATCACTGTGTTTGCTGATGAGGTGTGTCCTTGTGAAGGCTGAGACAACAGAGTTTGATGTTTGAGAATAAAAGAATGCCTTTGGGAAATTCCGTATTTTACAATGACATGAAACTGTAGATGCACTGAAAGGCCTGGACCACATAGACACTGCTTGAAACATTTATACCCAGTTAGCTTGAAAGGTTTAAATGGACCAAGATGGTGGCTCACTATGGGGAATGGCCGCCCTCTGTGGGGAATGGAGGTACTCTGTGGGGAATGGAGGCCCTCTATGGGGAATGAAGACCCTCTGTGGGGAGTGGAGGCCCTCTGTGAGGAATGGAGGCCCTCTGTGAGGAATGAAGGCCCTCTGTGGGGAGTGGAGGCCCTCTGTGAGGAATGGAGACCCTCTGTGGGGAGTGGAGGCCCTCTGTGAGGAATGGAGACCCCTGTGGGGAATGGAGACCCTCTGTGGGGAGTGGAGGCCCTCTGTGAGGAATGGAGGCCCTCTGTGGGGAATGGAGACCCTCTGTGGGGAATGGAGACCCTCTGTGGGGAGTGGAGGCCCTCTGTGAGGAATGGAGACCCCTGTGGGGAATGGAGACCCTCTGTGGGGAGTGGAGGCCCTCTGTGAGGAATGGAGGCCCTCTGTGGGGAATGGAGAGCCTCTGTGGGAGTGGAGGCCCTCTGTGAGGAATGGAGGCCCTATGTGGGGAATGGAGGCCCTCTGTGAGGAATGGAGGCCCTCTGTGGGGAATGGAGACCCTCTGTGGGGAATGGAGACCCTCTATGGGGAGTGGAGGCCCTCTGTGAGGAATGGAGACCCCTGTGGGGAATGGAGACCCTCTGTGGGAGTGGAGGCCCTCTGTGAGGAATGGAGGCCCTCTGTGGGGAATGGAGGCCCTCTGTGAGGAATGGAGGCCCTCTGTGGGGAATGGAGACCCTATGTGGGGTATGGAGGCCCTCTGTGAGAAATGGAGACCCTCTGTGGGGAATGGAGGCCCTCTGTGGGGAATGGAGGTCCTCTGGTGAATGGAGGCCCTCTGTAGGGAATGGAGACACTCTGTGGGGAGTGGAGGCCCTCTGTGAGGAATGGAGGCCCTCTGTGGGGAATGGAGACCCTCTGTGAGGAATGGAGACCCTCTGTGGGGAGTGGAGGCCCTCTGTGAGGAATGGAGACCCCTGTGGGGAATGGAGACCTTCTGTGGGGAGTGGAGGCCCTCTGTGAGGAATGGAGGCCCTATGTGGGGAGTAGAGGCCCTCTGTGAGGAATGGAGACCCCTGTGGGGAATGGAGACCCTCTGTGGGGAGTGGAGGCCCTCTGTGAGGAATGGAGACCCCTGTGGGGAATGGAGACCATCTGTGGGGAGTGGAGGCCCTCTGTGAGGAATGGAGGCCCTCTGTGGGGAATGGAGAGCCTCTGTGGGAGTGGAGGCCCTCTGTGAGGAATGGAGGCCCTATGTGGGGAATGGAGGCCCTCTGTGAGGAATGGAGGCCCTCTGTGAGGAATGGATGCCCTCTGTGGGGAATGGAGACCCTCTGTGGGGAATGGAGACCCTCTATGGGGAGTGGAGGCCCTCTGTGAGGAATGGAGACCCCTGTGGGGAATGGAGACCCTCTGTGGGAGTGGAGGCCCTCTGTGAGGAATGGAGGCCCTCTGTGGGGAATGGAGGCCCTCTGTGAGGAATGGAGGCCCTCTGTGGGGAATGGAGACCCTATGTGGGGTATGGAGGCCCTCTGTGAGGAATGGAGACCCTCTGTGGGGAATAGAGGCCCTCTGTGGGGAATGGAGGTCCTCTGGTGAATGGAGGCCCTCTGTAGGGAATGGAGACCCTCTGTGGGGAGTGGAGGCCCTCTGTGAGGAATGGAGGCCCTCTGTGGGGAATGGAGACCCTCTGTGAGGAATGGAGACCCTCTGTGGGGAGTGGAGGCCCTCTGTGAGGAATGGAGACCCCTGTGGGGAATGGAGACCCTCTGTGGGGAGTGGAGGCCCTCTGTGAGGAATGGAGACCCTCTGTGGGGAATGGAGGCCCTCTGTGGGGAATGGAGGCCCTCTGTGAGGAATGGAGGCCCTCTGTGGGGAATGGAGACCCTCTGTGGGGAATGGAGACCCTCTGTGGGGAGTGGAGGCCCTCTGTGAGGAATAGAGGCCCTCTGTGGGGAATGGAGGCCCTCTGTGAGGAATAGAGGCCCTCTGTGGAGAATGGAGACCCTATGTGGGGTATGGAGGCCCTCTGTGGGGAATGGAGGCCCTCTGTGGGGGAATGGAGACCCTATGTGGGGTATGGAGGCCCTCTGTGAGGAATGGAGACCCTCTGTGGGGAATAGAGGCCCTCTGTGGGGAATGGAGGTCCTCTGGGGAATGGAGGCCCTCTGTGGGGAATGGAGACCCTCTGTGGGGAGTGGAGGCCCTCTGTGAGGAATGGAGGCCCTCTGTGGGGAATGGAGACCCTCTGTGAGGAATGGAGAACCTCTGTGGGGAGTGGAGGCCCTCTGTGAGGAATGGAGACCCCTGTGGGGAATGGAGAACCTCTGTGGGGAGTGGAGGCCCTCTGTGAGGAATGGAGACCTCTGTGGGGAATGGAGACCCTCTGTGGGAGTGGAGGCCCTCTGTGAGGAATGGAGGCCCTCTGTGGGGAATGGAGGCCCTCTGTGAGGAATGGAGGCCCTCTGTGGAGAATGGAGACCCTATGTGGGTTATGGAGGCCCTCTGTGAGGAATGGAGACCCTCTGTGGGGAATAGAGGCCTTCTGTGGGGAATGGAGGCCCTCTGTGGGTAACTGAGAAAATGAATTAACACAAGAATGCTGTGATATTACACAAGCAGCATATGGTTCTTTTAATATGGGTTCTTCAAAATGAATGATTCTTACGCAATAAAAGTGTACTGTGGGATTTACTTTCTGAAGACTTGTCACTGAGCCTGGGACCCAGCATACTCAGCAGTTGTTCTGCTACTGAGACCATCCTAGCTCCAGCTGAAGTCTTTTTCACCTGAATGTACTTACATGCCAGGCAGCTCTAATACAAAGAGCAATAATCTAAAACCTTAAAGAAGTGTTCTAAGATGGGATTACCCAGACTGGCTTCAAACTCCTGGGCTCAAGAGATCCTCAGGTGCCAGGACAATAGACAGGCATGGGCCTTCAAGCCAAATGCGGAACTCTCACCTTCCATAAACTCTAAGTTTGGAGGCTTTCGGTTTAGGGTGTTCAACCGGGAGAGGCTATTCTAATATAGTCAAGACTGAACACGCTTCCAGTCTTGAGCATTTTAGAGAAGGGTGACTCAACCAGAACTATTCAAAGATCACAGAGTCTCTGGGATAGGGCTCAAGTTCCCAAGACAGGGAAACCCAGGTTGGTCAGTGCCTGGACAAGGTCCAAATTCGCTCTCAGAACATGGCCACCTATGTATGTGAGTGATGGCAACGTGGGAAAGATCATCCATGGAAGAAGGATTAGTCAAAGCTGACAGTGACACTAGCCATCATATACACAATCATCTCCCAACAAACTACCCAATCAGCCAGCTAGGATTTGTCCTGCCCACCCTTCACACTCCCTTATACCGTTCTGTGTGCAGACTTCTGCATTAACTCCACATCTCATTTGGGAAAAGACTTCTGCATCTAAAAGTTATTATCATGCAAATATTTGAGAGAATCTCATCTTCCTTCAAAGCTGAATGGAGGTTACCTAGCACATGGGGTCATGGGCGTCCGCTCACTCTGTAACCAAGCCCTGGAGCTTCTTCTCACTGTCAGCTAACACCATGAGACACTAAAGGGTCTGACACTGTTTAGGGAGCTGTCATGGTTTGAATATGCTTGGCCCAAGGAGTGGCACTATTTGGAGGTATGGCCTTGTTAGAGAAGGTGTGGCACTGTGGGCGTGGGCTTTAAGATCCTCATTTTAGCTGCCTGGAAGTCAGTATCTGGCTAGCAGCCTTCAGATGAAGATGTAGAATTCTTAGCTCTGTCTGCACTGTCCCTGCCTGGATGCTGCCATGCTCTCACCATGATGACAATGTACTGAACCTATGAGCCAGCCCCTACTAAATGTTGTCCTTTATAAGACTTGCCTTGGTCATGGTGTCTGTTCACAACAGTAAAACCCTAACTAAGACAAGAACTAAATAGTTCTACTTAGACAGGAACAGTGAGGAGAGAACAAAATATCAACAGGAACTAAGGGCCAACTGATGTGACGTTTGGGACTTTGGGACCAATACAACAGTTTATAAAAATGGGTTTCATGGGGCTGGAGAGCAGGCCCCAAGGTTAAGAGCAGTCAGCGCTCTCAGAACAAGACCTAGAGTTCTATTCCCAGCAGTCCATGGTGGCTCACAGCCACCTGAACTCCAATTCCAGGAGACCTGACAACTTCTTTAACCTCTATAGACACCAGGCTTGCAAGAGGCACACGTAGATACGTGCAGGCAAGACGCTCATACAAACAGAACAAAATAAAACTTAGAAAAATAGGTTTCTGACATAATCCAACCAGTCAGCATGTGATTTCTCCCTGAATCTTCCGGGCTCCTTTAGCCATAATTTACAAGGACAAAGTTTACCTTGGGAGTCAGTGCAAACATTTACATATACACCATTCTTCTTCTTTTAATAAACCGAAACAATGGATTCACGAAACAAATTTAACACATATAACACCCAATTATTTTTCATTTCCTGAATGTGGGCATTATGTAATAAATTCCTGTCACAACTTGGACCTAGACTGGACTTGGTGAAACTGCACAAGCATCGAAAACTCCCAGAGCCCAGGGAGCGGGGCAGAGTAGCAGCTCATCAGCCATCTGTCCCATCTGTCAACTGAGGGAAACTGGGAACAAGGAAGGTCACCTCAGTGAGGAGTGCCTGATAAACTTCAGTTTAAGGAGGGTGTGGCTGTCTCAAGGAATGAAGGAGACCTGCCCTCGGCAAGGAACTCAAGGGAAAACTGACCACCAGAAGAGTGACAGAGGCCAACACCTGAAACATGAATGTAAACGTGGACTGCTTTTGGATATGGGAAAGTTCAACAATATTCAAGTTCACGGCGCCGGCTTTAGAGGCAGAAGAGAAAGGCAGGAGACTAAGAAAGAACAGGCACAAGCCCAGCTTTATAAATGATCACGACCCTCGTATAGTATCTGGGTGCCAGGCATGGTACTTTGTGCACACCTTGTAGGTGCTAAAGTTATGTTTTCAGTTTTAATTACTGTGCTTAAAAAGATCTATAAAACAAAAATGCCTCTAATGCCTCTAGTAAGCCCCACTTTCCCAAGGACAGATCATTCCTGGACTGCTGGGGGCTGTTGTTCACATAACAAGCCACGTGTTTTCACTTCTGTAAACAAGGTTGGCTGCTCCAACTGCATAGGATATGCTCGATCATGCGGGGGGCAGGAGGTACATCAGGACGCATGCTCAGCCCCCACCTCTCCCACCCCGTTGGATGAAGCCCGGAAGCACTTAGCTTTGTGGGTTTTGCCTTTATAAGCACCAGACTAATGTGATTGGCAGCCATTCCCTGGGAATCCGAGGTATAAACCTGGGCAGTGTCCATTGCCCTGGTCAGTATTTAATAAAACTTGGTTCAAATCTGGCTTAAAAATTGTGGTAGTGGTCTCATTCTTGCCCAGGGAGATTAACAACCTCTAATCCCACCATTTGATAAGCAGGGGCAGTAGGACACAGATTCTCAGGTGTCCTGAAATACAAAGACCCTGTCTGAATGTATATATAACATTCGGGTGGAGCCCATACGTGTGCGATGACTGCTGGGTCCTCCAGATATGGAACTTCTTAAGTGGTACCTCGTATCTCCTCAATGCCCTGGTCCATGTCACAGAATCCTGAGGAAGCCGATGTCAGGGCTAAGGACCCCAAGACCCAACCTAATTCAAATTCTGGGCAGGGCAGCAATCTGGGAGAAAGGCACAAGGTGGACAGAAAGGCTCTAAGCTGTCATAGCCTCCACCAGTTCCAGCAAGTGTGAATAAATATAGCTTAGTTCAGGGGCTCGAAAGATGGTTCGGCAATTAAGATCAGTGGTTGCTCCTACAAAGGACCTGAGTTCAGTTTCCAATACAGACCTGGCAGCTCACAACCATCTCTAACTCCAGTTCCAGGGCATCTAGTGCCCTCTTTTGGCCTCTGGGGATACCAGGCACAGAGCTGGAGCACTTACATGCAGGAAAAACAGTCAAACACATAAAATAAAATATGAAAATCTTTATAAAAAATAGTTTAGTTCAACATTTTTTTCCCCCAAATCATTATCATTATCTCTAACCATACTGGCTTTTACTTTTAAATCATTCTCTCAGTGCTGAGAAGTGGTGAGTTTGAAGACAGCCTGATCTACGAAGCTAGTTCCAGGACACCTAGGGCTACACAGAGAAACCCAGCCTTGAAAAACAAACAGATGAACAAAGAAAACTTTACTTGGTTAGGAAAAGGCAAAACGCCGAGGACACAGAGCCTGGTTCTCTCCTTAGCTGCAATGCCACGCACACTTGATTTCACACTGCAACCTCTGGGTCAGCTCATAGGGCTCTATGGTATGATTTGCGAGTCTAGACAAAATGTGGGGACACAGGAACGTGTGGCCAATCTTCTATAACTTAGTCTTTGAGCCCTGATTCCCAAAGAGTCTGGGGCAGTGCTTGTATTGCTTTGTTTCCCCATGAGCTCTCAGGGGACCCCACCATGGCATGAACAGCAGAGAACAGCAGAGAACCTGACAGACGGACTGATAACCCAGCAGCTGACGAGCAAGCTGGGAGACCCTCAGGGGCTCACCTTTCACTGCCCACTCCGCTAGGGCCGCTTGTATTTCAGGATCAAGGTTTTCCAGATTTTAGCATATTTACACGAACTTGAACTCATTCATATCTCACCAAAAAAAACCCGACATCCAAAGTGTCCCTAAATCCACACCTGCGTGAGTCAGGGGCTTAAAAAGTTTCAGAATGTGGCACACCTCAGATATCAGGTATCAGATGGGGTACCCAACCATACCTGTGACTCTCACTGAGAAAGGAAGGAAAGCAAGCAGCTCCCGGGACCTATGAGGGGTCTGCTTGACCCTGGAACGCAACTCCCAAAACTTCAGCCCAAGATAGCTTCCCTACCAACTCACACCGGTGAATACTGCAGTCACTGAACATATTTGACAACTTGATTTCAGTTAGTTAAAATTAAATTAAATTGAGTCACGGTTCAAGCATTCAACAGCCTCACATGGCTGGTGGCTACTGAGCCATAGAGAGCAGACCGACAACTAACTAACCACTGCAGTAGCCTGCTCACACCTCCATGCAATGACATAAGGCTTACTACACCCAGATGAATACAGACAGGTAGGAGGTGTCACTCGGGAGAGGGTGATGGGGAAGCGGTCGGCCTTACCTTCTCATCCTGGTGTAGCTTGTTGACATTCTCCAGCTGGAAGCTGTGGCTAGACTGGATCCTGTCAAGTTGCTCTCTCTGCTTCTGCAGCTCGCCCTGGAACTCATTCTTCTTCAGCTCTACAGCACCTCTCTCTGCAGCCGCCCTGCGGACCCGGCCTTCCAGCTCTACAATGCGCGTCTAGAAGGAAGACACGGCCACAGCCATGAAGATCCAAGCCGCCAGCTGAGATGCTGCCACCTCCCTCAACCAAGGTGTCATAGGACCAAAGCTTACGGCCCAGTGGAGAACAGAACAAGGGAAGGGGTGGTGGATGGACGATTACCCGGAGGACACAGGGGCAGGGGGACTTGCTAAAGTGCTTGCGTTGGACACTTGCCAGAGGCAGCCGATGACCTAACCATCAAGGGGAGGGGTGAGCATGTTCTCTGCAGGGTGAGGCTGGGCAGATCAAAGACAACAATCACGACCTAAAGAACGGGAGGCCTCAGAGGAGCCCAATGAGAGACTCATCGTTCCATGTCTTAGATAGGGTTCCCTCCCATTGCTATGATAAACATCACGACCGAAAGCCACCTGGGGAGGGAAGGGTTGATTTGGCTGAACCGTCCTGGTCACAGCCCATCTTTGAGGGAAGCTAAGGCAGGAACTCAGACTGGCAGGGGCCTCGTGACAGGAACTGAAGTTGCTTACTGACTTGTTCCTGCTGGCTTGCTCAGCCGGCTTTCCTTCTGTACAACTGCCCAGGGGTGGCACGAACTGCCTTGTCAATGTCCGCACCGCCCCACACTGGGATAGGCTCACTCACATCAGTCACTAACAAAGGCCCAAGGGCCCGTATTATGGAAGCATTTTCTCGACCATGGTCCCCTCTTCACGGATGACGCTTTAACCAAGCAGCGATAACAAACCCAATCATGGCTTCATTTACCATTGGCCATAATATGTGGGAAACCTAAAATTACTACCCACGTGGCCCTTGGTTTCTCCAGTGGACTGACAGACAGACAGGAATGTGCAGTGTCCAGCCAACGTTCCCGTCTGCCCTAAACGCTCAATGGAAAGCAAAGCACAACTCAGTAGTCACAGAGGAAGCTTGGGGGAGGGGGCTGGTGTGGAGAGCTAAAACACCGCTAGCACACGGTGTTGGAACCCAGGGTACCGGCTGACAATACACAGGGGACCTGTGGCATGGTGCCTCAGCTGGTTTGAACACTCAGTGGTATTTGTATACTCTAAAGACACAACATACCTGGAGCTCCACGCTTCTCGAGCTAGCAATCCAGTAGTTGAAGCCTAGCACAATAACACAGGCCACCAGGGCAGCCAGGATAAGGGGCGGAGACTTCATGCTGCGACGCCCATTCCCCAGTCCCATCATCTTAGAACCAGGGCTGAGAACCTGCCAAATAAAAAACGCATGAGTTTCCACACTAAGCCTAGCATCCCCGAAGCAGACCACATCCATCTTCAGTATCCACAGGAAGGCAACCATGTGAGCGCTCTCTCTCTCTCTGTCTCTCTCTCTCTCTCTCTCTCACACACACACACACACACACACACACACACACACACACGGAACCATTCATGAAGAGGATATACCAGTGCTCAAAGCCAAAGGTCTAGGTGCCTGAATGTTGAGCCAGCACTCCAGGGTGAGGCTTGTAGATTGGCACCACACAGGGACCCAGACACAATAAACTGGAGTTCTCATCATAGAACCATATCTCTTCAACCCAACTTGCTCTCTGTGTAGTGGGCATAGCTTAGCATTCCTATCTCCAGTATAACTTGAGATTGTTCATGCTTGCAAACAGGAATAGCGAACCTTGTTTCCATATCACATGAGACCTTCTGACATTTTTAAGGTTTCCAGAGAGCGCTTTAAGTTGGCCCTAGGAAAGGGAGGCTTTGGCCATCTGCCCTCACAGAATAGCTGCCATCCCAGTACAGCCTTTGGAAGCAGAGCAAGAATGCCTTGCTGGCCATGAGTGGGAGTTGCTCCGTGTACATCACAAGGGAGAGGGACAGGGATGGGAGGCAGATGTCAGTCAGGCGAAGATGGGGTAGGACCCATGAGAGCCTGAAAAAAATCCTAGGAAACCAGGAGTCAAAATAAGCCTCTCTTTAAGCCGATCCCATCCAGAGCTTTGGTTACAGGGACAGAAAGTGACTCATTTCAAGGGACAGGTCGGTGACAAAAACCAAGTCTTCTCTACTGCAGCTGACAGACATCACTAGAGCATGGTTGTGAGTGTGACCTCAGAAAAAGGAACTCCTCAGTGTGGCTCAGAGGGTGACCGCCTGGGAAGGTTTGCACACTGCAAAGCCAGGGATGACCAGCCTGCTGATGGGAGCAAGGACCTCAGGTAGGAAAGCAGCCATGTGGGAGAGCCAATGTGGGCTGGCAAGGCCACATAGCTGGGTGACTGAGGGACAGAAATGGAGAGAAGTGGCCAAGATGGATGAGAGCTGCAGCTTTTCTTTCCCCACTGTAGACTTGACAAAATCTAAACCATCTAAACCTTGCAAACCTCCCTGCCCCAGGCCCTCCTGAGGTAAACGCAATAACCATTCGTGTTAAAAGTCTCTGACTCTGCTGGTGGGAGTGGGAGAATGGGTCCACTGTGTAGACCAGGCTGGCCTCAAGCTCCCAAGCCTCCAGTCCCAGCCTGCACAACTGGATAAAAAGTCTCTACAAAACAGAAAAACCATGAAAAACCACTCTGGATTTTCAGCTACCAACTAACTGTGTTTTAAAACGATAACCAGCTGGTTAAAGCCAATACTTGCTTAAAAGGTAATTTTGCTTCTTTTTAAAAGATAGAGTTGGGCTGGTGAAATGGCTCAGTGGATAAGAGCACCCGACTGTTCTTTCGAAGATCCAGAGTTCAAATCCCAGCAACTACATGGTGGCTTACAACCATCCGTAACGAGATCTGACTCCCTCTTCTGGAGTGTCTGAAGACAGCTACAGTGTACTTACATATAATAAATAAATCTTAAAAAAAAAAAAAAGATAGAGTTGCACTCTGTAGCTCAAGCTGGCTTTGAATCCTCTGTCATCCTCCTGCTGCAGCCTCCTCAGTGCTGAGATTACAGGCATCAGTAGCCACTATGCTATGCTGAAATTTTTTCTCCTTTGTTTTAGAAAATAGAAAGGCTCCTGAGCATGTAGGTCAATGGTAGTCTGGGTTTAGCACAACCAAGGCCCTGCCCTGGGTTAGGGGCTCAGCTCACTGGGTGGTAAACAGACATCTTCCATGGGAACTTTTGTTGTTGTTTTGTTTTGTTTGGTTATTATTGTTGCTTGACAGGGTCTTTCTATGTAGTGCAGGCTGTCCTCGAACTTGATCCATAGACCAGGCTGGCCTCAAACTCAGCAAGATCCGCCTGCTCTTGTCTCCCAAGTAGTAGCCTTAAAGGTGTATGACTCCTGGCCAGGTATAATGAGACAGAGAGAGACAAACAGACAGAGACAGACAAAGAGAGATAGAGAAAGAGGGAGGGAGGAGGACAGTAAATGACCTATCAAATTCATTGGCACTTTATAAAGCTTTTCCTTTTTTAGGCCAAGTGGTAGTGGTATACATCTTTATTCACAGTCCTTGGAAGGCAGAGGCAGGTGGAACTCTGGGAGCTCAAGGCCAGCCTGGTCTACAGAGCAGAGCAAATTCCAGGACATTCAAGTTTACATGGAGAAACCCTGTCTCAAAAATAATTTTTTTCCTTTTGCACAGAATTTTTAATCACGTAGCCAAATACATATGAGCAATCAGATAGGAAGAGTCTGGATAGCCATGCTTGCCCGGCAGTGTTTTGTCTGCTTGCACAAGCTCTGGCCATCTGGGAAGAGGAACCAATTAAGAGCAATGCCTCCTTCAGATTGGCCCGTGCAAGGCTCTGGTACATTTTCTCCATTACTGACTCACTGGTGCTTTATAGATTATATTATTATTTCGCTTACTTGTTTAAGCATATTCCTAAGTGTTTTTTTTAATTTTGATACTATTATAAAAGCTCGTATATTTAAATAGTTTTTCTTGGAAGTTCATTCTTATTTTATGTAAAAACAACTAATTGTACTTTATAAACTGATTTTATATCTTGCAACCTCACTGAATTATTATTTCCACAGATTCTGGGATAGAGTCTTCAGGGTTTTCTGTGTATAATAAAATAATGTCATCCTGGCGGGGGGGAAAAAAAAAGATGGATGTGGGAGCTCAGCCCAGCCCTGTGGGCGGTACCACCATTAGGCAAGTGGTCCTGGCTGGTATCAAAAAGCAAACTGAGCAAGTCATGGAAAGCAAGCCAGTAAGCAGTGTTCCGATACAAGTTCCTGCTCTGGCCTCCTTCAGGGATAGACTGTAACCTGTAAGTCAAATAAAACCTCTCCTTTGCAAGCTGCTCTTGGCTGTGACACACGCAGAAACCCAGCCTAGGGAACAAAGTTACCAAACAGGCCACACCTCTGTCCTACCCACAGGATGGGCTCCACCTAAACCCAGCCAGCAAGCTGGAGAGCTGCTAGTTCAAAAGCCACTGTGATAAGCAACCCTGCACAGCACCCAGGTCTGCGAGGGCTGAGGCCACCGCCTTGCTTTGGAGTTTAAAAACATTGTGCCCGGTCTCAAGCTGCCCGAGTCAGAGATCAGCAAACTGCGGCCCACAGCCCACAGTCGGCCTTTCCTGTAAACACAGTTTTACTGATATGGCTATCTTCCATAACTGCTTTCCAGATATAAGACGGAAGTGAACACTTAAATCAGACACCTTTGAGTAGGACTATCGAGGTGTTTAAACATTAACGATCTTCAAACACAGTCACAAACTTCCTCTAACGGAGGCTTAAGGTCAAGTCCACGAAGTCTGGTTCACTTCCTTAATAAACTCACCAGGAAGTACAGAGGCTACCTCCCTCCCACTTACTTCCTCGTCCCCCAACTGTAAAGACTGTGCTTCCCTGAATTCTGAATGTTTATAGCTTCTACAAAAGGCAAAAAAAAAAAAAAAAAAAAAAAAGATTATGCAACAGGACATGGTGGGCCTCAGCTCTCAGGAGGATGAGGTAGGATTGTGAATTCTAGGCTAGCCTGGGCTACCCAGGAGTCTCTTTCACAAAACAAAACAGCCCCGACCCTGTATCCATAAGAAAGTTCTAGTAAACACAGTACTGACGTTTACTGACACACTAATCCCTTCATGCCAGGAGCCCTGGTGGATCCCCCTTTCTAGGGATAGTTCAATCCCTATCATGAATGGCTTAGTGTCTGCAAACAGCCTATGTTGCTCACAACACCCAGGGTGCTAATGCTGAGTCCTCCAAGGAGCCTGTGCTGCTCATAACACCCACAAGTGCTAATGCTGAGTCCTCCAAGGAGCCTATGCTGCTCATAACACCCACAAGTACTAATGCTGAGACCTCCAAGGAGCCTGTGCTGCTCATAACACCCACAAGTGCTAATGCTGAGTCCTCCAAGGAGCCTATGCTGCTCATAACACCCACAAGTGCTAATGCTGAGTCCTCCAAGGAGCCTATGCTGCTCATAACACCCACAAGTACTAATGCTGAGACCTCCAAGGAGCCTGTGCTGCTCATAACACCCACAAGTGCTAATGCTGAGTCCTCCAAGGAGCCTGTGCTGCTCATAACACCCACAAGTGCTAATGCTGAGTCCTCCAAGGAGCCTATGCTGCTCATAACACCCACAAGTGCTAATGCTGAGTCCTCCAAGGAGCCTGTGCTATTTAGAAAAAGACAAAAAACAAAAACAAAAACCTGTGTGCATGCCTGGTACCCTCAGAGGTCAGAGAGGGCATCAGATCCCCTGGAACTGGAGTTAAGGGTGGTTGTGAGCCAACATGCAGTGCTGAGAACCAAACCCAGGCCCTCTGCAAAAGCAACAAATACTCTTAACCGCTGAGCCATCTCTCCCGACCCAGGTTAACCGTTCTTCAGTGTGGTCACAGCATTAGAATTGCTGAAAATGTAAATTTTCTGACTCAAGGCAAACCCATGAGATTCCAGGACTCTGGCCATGACAAGCAGACATGGAACCCAGAGACGTTAAAGAAGGCTGGAGGCCACACCTGTTCCTGTTAGCTCCCTCTAGACAGGATCAGCGTGGAATCTGGTTAGCCACCAGAGAAAGTGGCCCATTTAGCTTTGGGGGATATTTCTATTTCCCTGCCATTTGGGAATTAAGGTCTGGTTCATTTTCCTAGCTGTTTTGTGGCCGTCTGGCTTTCTTCCCGAGTTACCACCACAGCTCCTCTGAACAGAACAGATCGTCCTCCCAACCCTAGCTACGACTGTCTGTCCTGCGTGTGCAGGCTTTGTGTTCACTACTTGAAGAAGAGACGAAAAACGTGACATGGCTCTGTTTAAAGCAGCTGTGTACTCTAAGGCTCGTCTCTGTCTTGATCAGACTCTGCACATATGCAGGCAAGGCTAATAGGTTCATCAGAATGAATCCTGAGCAGCCCTGTCTCTGCAGGACCTGCAGGAAGGTGGCAGCGGCGGGGCGGGGGTGGGGGGTGGGGGGGTGGGGTGTTGGGGGTGAGGAGGTGAGGGTAGGGAATAACCTAGTAACCTAGTAACCTGTCTGCTGTCTCAACCAGCATCAGGAGGAGGAGACAAGAAACACCAGATCCCCAGTTCTGCTGCTGTCAGGAAAACCAGACAAATCAATTATTTGACTAGTAATAAAATCCTGTCCCTGCAAGAAATCAGCAAGGCAACAATTTTAAAAACTGGTAACAGTCAGTGAGGCATCTTGAAGCCTCTGACTCCCAAGTCAAATTCCTCAGGGACTCCAGCCCTGGCCAGTACTGCATGGACCAGAATCATCTGGCCAAGTTTACCAATTACTAGCAGGAGTCAGTCAGTGTTAACCTAGGGGGGAAATCATCAGTGTATGAACTATAGGGTGAAAAGTTACTGAGTAGCCATAGAGAATGTTTCTGGTTTTGCTGGAAAAAAAAACAAAACAAAAAACAAAACAACAACTTTAAAACATCCAGTGCATGAATATATTTTCCTATATTATAAATGGAAAATGCAAAAAAACAAGGTCACAGATAAGTTATATGATGTAGTATGGTCCCCTGCCCAATTTTTCTAATGTCATTTTCCCTTGATTACATACATGTTTTTAATATAAAAGCAAAATGGTGACAACATATACAACGTAAGAAAGTCTGCAACTCCGGCAGCCTGGAAGCCACATCCCACAGCATCTTACAGCTTCTGTGTTTCCTACGGCCATCGTACTACGTGTGCATCATGAGGTAGAAAAGCTGGTCCCCTTCACACCAAGGCTGCCTCTGCTAGACACTGCCACCCAAAGAACCAGGTAGTTGAGAAAGGTCTCCACCCCAGAGAGACAGAGAAATTGTGCCATCATTGTTCAGTAACTGAGAGGGTCCATTTTTGTTCTGATTTTTCAAGACAGGGTTTCTCTGTATAGCCCTGGCTGTCCTGGAACTCACTTTGTAGACTGGCCTTGTGGGGATCAGATGTAAAAAAAAAAAAAAAAAAAAAAAAAAAAAAGCAGAGGACCAGCTGTCTCGTTTGGGCACCTGCATCCCAGAGGGTATGGGAGATGCTGCACTGAGCCAGGCAAGAAAAACACTGTCATCCAGCCTCAGGGAGCCAGGCCCTTCATGAGCATGATGTTAAATTTACATACAGTGCACGAGAAGCATCCAGACATCATTTGCTTGCCACTAAGTGTATTATAAGGCCATAAAATCCTGACAGTATTAATACAAGTGGAAGCTAAAGTCCGAATGGCCTCTCTCAGAAAATCACTGGTGTGCCTAAGGGGGTGGGAGGTTGGCCAGTATCACTGGTCCCACTATCTGGTTGGCCCACGAACAGTACAGTACACAGGCAGATGTACAGGAAACCTTATGAGGAACAGCAAGCCTGTTCCTGGAAACGTTTGTGGAGGGTCCACATGAAACCTGCACAAGCAACACAAAAAGTAGGATGGGCAAGGCACAAGCCGCCCTAAGCAAAAACCACATGTGATACAAGCAGACCAGACAGGAAATGCGCCCCAAATTAAGAGAAAGATCTGAGGAGGCTGGAGAGATGGTTCAGCCGTTAAGAGCACTGACTGCTCTTCCAGAGGTCCTGAGTTCAATTCCCAGCAACCACATGGTGGCTCACAACCATCTATACTGGAATTAATGCCCTTTTCTGGTACTCATATACATAAAATAAATAAATCTTTAAAAAAATAAAAAAGAAAGAAAGAAGAGAGAGAGAGAGAGAGGGAGAGAGAGGGAGGTCTGAGGCATGTCCTTCCCTTCTCTGACTCCACAGCTAATGTAAAAAGTCCTCAGAATTACCATGCATGTTATCCGAATTGTCTTAGGGTTTCTATTCCTGCACAAACATCATGACCAAGAAGCAAGTTGGGGAGGAAAGGGTTTATTCAGCTTACACTTCCATACTGCTGTTCATCACCAAGGAAGTCAGGACTGGAACTCAAGCAGGTCAGGAATCAGGAGCTGATGCAGAGGCCATGGAGGGATATTCTTTACTGGCTTGTTTCCCCTGGCTTGCTCAGCCTGCTCTCTTATAGAACCCAAGACTACCAGCCCAGAGATGGTCCCACCCACAAGGGGCCTTTCCCCCTTGATCACTAATTGAGAAAATGCCTCACAACTGGATCTTGTGGAGGCATCTCCCCAACTGAAGCTCCTTTCTCTGTGATAACTCCAGCCTGTGTCAAGTTGACACCCAAAACCAGCCCGTACATGCATAGAGGGTACTAACACGCAGAGGGGGACGCAGGCTTTGGGAATGAAAGGAATGACCAAAGAAAGGATGGAAAGAGCAGACTGCAGCTACGCCACTGTGTCTGTGACTGACCAGTCTCTCAGAGGCCAGCACCTCACAAAGCACCACGAGAAGGGATCAGGAAACACCCTAAAACTTCAAGCCCAGTCTCCCCCGAGTGATTCCACCAATAACTTCAAAAACCTGGAAAGCAAAACTGCCTAGGATCCCTTGAGAATGTTCAGAGGTGTGAAACTGTCAGTGGATCTTTAAAGTGTTCAATACCTCTTGCAGTTTCTAAGGTTAAAGCTAAAGCCTGTGTGTGTGTATACACGTACTATGCACGTATGACATGCAAACACGTGATGCCTCCGTGACCCTAGGGCTTTCTGTCTTGCAGTGAACCTGGACATCACTGGTTCAGCTGGCCAGACACTCCGGGGCTTCTGTCCCCTCTCCCCAGCTGGGGTCACAGTTTCACAGGTCAGAGCATCTCACCTGGCTACTTCAGAGTGCAGGGGTGTGAACACCCCGCACCCAGGCCCAGGAGTAAAGTAACAGCAGGTTAGAACCATTCTGCCTGTCTCTATTGTTTTCTTTTCCCAACCTAGAAATGCTTTAAAAATGAAATTATGGGATGGCATTTTTCATGCCAGGTCTTAAACGAACCTTTAAAAAAATTTTTTTTAAAGGAAAAAAAAAAAAATAAAGAAAGAAAGAAAAAGGCAAGCATGAAAAGACCAAAGCCCTGCTCCCTTCCCCTCACCATCCCAGGACTTCCAGGGCTGCTCTCCAGGCCCAGGCTTCCTGCAAGCTCCCTCTCTCTGTCCTCCAACTGCCTCACAGAGGCCAATTCCCAGGTTCCGTCTCTACTACTTCGGGTTCTTTCACAGGACACAGGCAGGCCCTCCCTGCTGGAAGTGGCGGGGAAACACAAAGAGCTCGCTGCTCTTTGTGCCCTAACCCTGAAAGCAAACAAATGGGAATCCTTCCCAACCCCCACCAGTAGCCAGGCTTGTCACCAGTAATTAAAAAGCAGATGGATTTCAAGGTTTAACAGCCAAAAAATAAAAATAATGTCACAGTGTATCATACCCCAACCCTCCACCTCCCCCCCCCCCCCGCCCCAGGATCCCATGGAAACAACATTTCTTTCATTTTTTTTGTACAAAACTCATTCATTTCGATGTGTAAAATTGTACAAATGTGCAAAAAAATGTGCTGAATGTAATAATCGTCCCTTAAGAGACAGAACTGGTGCCTAAAACCCCAACATATTTTCTTAACATTTCCTAAGAATTCCATTTACTGTCCAGTAACACTTTCAGGAGCGTGTGCCTGACGAGGGTCTTCATACTGACTACGGTTTTCTCTTTGCAAAGGAAAAGGACTCTTGCCAGTAGCTGGGACTTGGTTGAATGCTTCTCTAAGATGACTAACGATAGCTGGGACGCCCAGTGACAAGGCTTGTGGCTTCCCAGGCCTCCAGCCCTCACCTTCGGAAATAGTACAACTAAACTGTCCAAGCGACCCAAGCGATGGCCATTCATACACGCTCAGCCATTGCACTGCGCTAAACGGCTCAGCAAACTGGTGTGCACGTCACTCCCGCTCCTGAAGAACGAATGTTCCTAGGTATGTGGAAAAAAAAAAAAAAAGTAAGGCCCTGAGACCCCTAACCAGACAAAGAAAGCCTCAAGCCTTGAAAGTCAAAAAAGAAAAAAAAACGTTATTAGCACACGTTGAGATGATAGCGGGAAACGGCTAGCCCACACACAGACTTTCCCGACCTCACTATTAGTAAATTGCTAGGAAGAACTCCTCAAAACTGGGACTGTTTCCCGATCTTGTTTTACATCCTTAGAGTAACCTTTAACGGTTTTAAATACAGTGCAGAAAAGAGTATCAAAATCCCAGCGACCGCTCCCAGAACAGAGCAAAAGTTGTTGGGGTGTTCCACCCAGGCAAGAAGCATCCTAGAAAGCCGGCTGCAGCTGCCGGTGGCTGGCGACCGACCCTGGACCCGGGAGACTCGGGGGCCACTTTGCAGGGTCTGCGGGGGCGGGACGAGGGCAGGAGGAGGAGAAAAGAAAGGGAGGAGAGGACGAGAGGGAAGACAGTCGGAGGAGAGGGAAAGAGTGAGGACGAGGAAGGGAGAGACGGAGAAGCTGGGGAGGCGAGGGGAGGAGGCGGCGGCCGAGAAGCGAGGAGCGGGAGCAGAGGCGCGGGCGGTGGCCGCGCTGCATCCCACGGGAGAGCTCACCTGCGGGGCAGCGAGGCGCTCCGTCCGCTCGTCCGCGCGGTCTCCGCCGAGGACGCCCCAGGCGAGCGGGCGGGCGGGCACTTCCGGCGGAGCCGCAGCCCTGGCCCCGGCCCCTCGGCGCCGCCCTCCTCCTCCTGCTCTCCGCCCCGCAGTCTTCCCTGCCCGCCACGCTGCCAATGGTGACCCCTGAGGTTGCTTGCGGTGAAGCAGGATTTTGTCTTTCGGGACAGCTCTCACTATAAAACCCAGGCAGGTCTGGAGCTCGCTGTATGGAACAGGCTGGTCTCGAACTCAAGGAGCCTTTCCGACCTCTACCTCCGAGTTCTTAACTCTGACGGTATTTACCAATCATTGGTTATTGCCATGCACGGTCCTAAATTCTGACCCTGAACACTGGTGTCGATCACACGTTTCAAGCCTCCCTCTTTTTTTTTTGTTTTTTGGTTTTTTTTGTTTTTGTTTTGTTTTGTTTTGTTTCTTTCTCACTCCGGCCCAGCTTGCTCAGGCCCTTCTAAGTCTCCCTTTCTTAATGCATGGCTAGGGTTGTAGAAGAATCTCTCTTTCAAGGCGTCCTAATTTTCCTCTCTAGGTAAGGAAACCTGTTCTACCCTGAGCATTTCTTGAATAAACAATAAACACTTGAGCAGTGACTGGAATCATACCTGCAATCCCAACGCTAAAATGAAAAATGTTCTCTCTTTTGTTTTCCGAAGAGACAACTTGTGGTTGTTTGGCTTAGAATGCCCCACCCCCACCCCATTACCTGATACATTTGAATGTCTGCTTCCTGGTTAATGAACTGCTTAAGAAGGACTAGGAGGCGTGGCCTTGTTGGGGTAGGTGTGTGTGTGTGTCACTGGGGCGGGCTTTGAGGTTTTACAAACCCAAGCCAAGCCAGGTCTAGTCTTCCCAGCCCTCTGCCTTGTGGTTGTGGATAAGATGTAAAATCTACAGCTCCAACAAATCCTGCCTACTGACATGGTCCCCACCATGATGGTCATGAACTGACCCTCTGAAACTAAATGAGCCCCCAATTACATTCTTTCTTCTACAAATTGCCTTGGTCATGGTATCTCCTCACAGCAAAAGATCGGTGACAGCCAGGCGTGGTGGTGCACGTCTTTAATCCCAGCACTTGGGAGGCAGAGGCAGGCGGATTTCTGAGTTCGAGGCCAGCCTGGTCTACAGAGTGAGTTCCAGGACAGCCAGGGCTACAGAGAAACCCTGTCTCGAAAAAAGAAAAAAGATCGGTGACTAAGACAAGCTTTTCTAGACTCTCAGAGCAGAGGGAAGTTGTTAAGGACACTCCTACCCAGTGGTTTATAATTAGAAAACACCCAGACCTGCACCGGTGGAGGAAGTGTCTGAAGCCTTGAGGTTATTAAATCAGAATCAGTTTCCCAGAGTGCTCTCCTGAGGGGTTCTTGGCCACTGAAACCATATGGATAAATATCAGTGCTGTTGACTGCATGCCAGAACCAAACTTTAAGACCCTGTTATTGAGCACTGCACAGTATGATTACGGGACATGGAGAAATCGAATGGAAGTCCCCCAACTTGTTTTTGTACTGCTAGAAGGCACAATGAAGGCTGCCGAAGGAGGATTGTCACCTCGGGCTAGGCTGGGGACTCTGTGTGCCATGCCGTCAGTATTTCAGGCAAGACCTCGTACAATAGTGCACAGATTGTTCTGGGTGCCTCCAGCAACTTTCCCACTGGCTAGAAGTTACAAGAAGGAGTCTGATGCTTCATTTTGAAAGCTGCCTTGAGGCAGCTTAAGTCCAGAGACAATTGAACAGAAAATAGATTCCTGCTAAGCTTGCAATGCCATACCTCTGGAAGGTTTATTTATTTTAAAAAGATCTAAGTACACTGTAGCTATCTTCAGACAGCACCAGAAGAGGGCGTCAGAGCTCATTACGAATGTTGTGAGCCACCATGTGGTTTCTGGGAATTGAACTCAGGACCTTTGGAAGAGCAGTCAGTGCTCTTAACCACTAGCTAACTCTCCAGCTCCTCTGAAAGGTTTAAAATGGGGTGAAAGGGACTGTGGAGATAGCTCAGTGGTTAAGAGAGCACTAACTGCTCTTCCAGAGGTCCTGAGTTCAATTCCCAGCAACCACATGGTGGCTCACAACCATCTGTAATGGGATCTGATGCCTGTTCTGGTTGTGTCTGAAGACAGCGACAGTGTACTCATATACATAAAATAAATAAATGAATAAATCTTTAAAATAGGGCTGGTGAGATGGCTCAGCAGTTAAGACTGCCAACTGCTCTTCCAAAGGTCCTGAGTTCAAATCCCAGCAACCACATGGTGGTTTACAACCATCCGTAACAAAATCTGATGCTCTCTTCTGGAGTGTCTGAAGACAGCTACAGTGTACTTACATATAATAAATAAATAAATAAATAAATATTTAAAAAATCTTTAAAATAAAATAAAATAAAATGGGGTGGAAGGGTAGAGATGAATCCCTGTGGGGTTTGTTGAGTAAAAGACACGGGATAGGAAACCAGGATAACCTGTAAGATTGTGCCTTTATTATTATTATTCACAAAGCAGGGTGCCTTGCTTGTTAGTTTGTAAGGTAGTTCTGCACTCAATCAGTGGGCCTGCCACTCAAGGCTGACTTCCAACTGCAAGTCAGCAAAATAAACTGCTTGGATTTCAATAATCTTCATCTCCACACTCTTATTATGAGGTGAGAAGCATTGTTCCTCACACACACACAAAAACATAGCCCTGGTGAGAAAGCTACTGCTATTGTTAAACACATACATTGCACCTATCAAATGGCCTCGTGATGACACCTGCTCACACAGAAGTAGCTGCCATCAGCCACCCCCTTCAGGGGTTACCACCGCAGATGTTTATATTTGCTGAGGATGCTGGCTATACTGGTGCTGTACCACAATGGTCCAAGCATCAGGAAGAAATCACCGTCTAACTGTATCAGCCCAACTGAGGTTCAAGGGATGCTGTGGAGGGGTGGGTGGAAAGACTGTAGGAGCTGGAGGAAGGGGCAGACATAGAACACCATCCTCAGAGCAGAGAGGCCATTACATCTTCACGAGGGCAGCTGTGAGTACTTGACAGCACCAACTGATTAACATTACCTCATGCCTTCCTATATGCCCCTTACTTTGGTTGTAACTCTGCCCAAGCTGAACGTGGTCTCAGAAGATGCTAGAACATATAGGCTGAAGAAAGTCAGCGGAGAGGGGCACTCCACTGTTGTGCAGCTATGGGAATGTCAGAGTCCACACCAGGGTAAGACTTTCAGTGCTGAACTATGTTGGTGGCACCCATCCACCTGTGAGGGAGCTTGCTAACATTGTTTCTCCAAGTAAGACTTTGAAAGAAAACTGACTTTTCCTCCCCCACCAGCCATCAAGCTATTCAACCAAGGGCGTTGGGGAGGAGTATGGCCCAGCCTTCTGACCTTGTAATGGCTGCACATATTCCATATTGGGTCTGCAACATAGTATCGTCTAAGCCTGCTTCCATAGCTCTGCCTTTTGTGGAGAGGAGGGTATTGTCATCATTCGGACTCCTGTGCTTCTGTTAGCCTCCCTGGATACTCCAGAATTACTCCCTACCACTGACTAGTGAAGAGGTCAGCTCAGGGCATTTAGAAAACTCCACCAGTCCCTTCCCCTCCTGGAAGAGAAAGGTCATGGAGCACTTAGGCACCCCTCCCCTCCAGAAGGGAGGGGCTTAATTACATTCCTCAGACCACTGAGGGGGTGGACTAACCATTGGTCACATTCTGCGACCATTGGTCACCTACAGACAAGGGAAGTCCTTGCCACCTCATTCCCTAAAAACCAATCAGTTTAAAAGTTACACTGCTTTCTTACAAAGCAAAAATGGATTAAAATCATTAAAAAAAAAAAAAAGTTACACTGCTCTGCCAACCACATTGTGCCTAGTGGCTGCTGCTCTGAAAACTTTATAAATACTCTCCAAATGTCCTTCACGGGGTTGTTCTCTCTCACCTTCAAGTGTAGGACGACCCCAACACATTGGAACAATAAATTCCTCTTGCTTTTTGCATCAATTCCTGGCTCTGTGTGGTTCACTCAGGGAATCCCCAGTAAGCTAAGGCTTGCCTGAGTCTTACACTATGACTCTCTAACCTAAGACTTGCTTTTGATATTAAAGATTTACAACAGTAAAAAGGTTAAAGACCACTGCTTTTGAAAAGGTCAGCTCAGGAACTTTGGGAAGGTCATGAAACCCTTGTCCCTCTGGAAGGGAGAGGCTAATTAACATTTCCCAGACCACAGGGTTGGAACCGACCTGCGGGTGAGGACACTTTCCGCAGGGCAGGATGGACCATTGCCCACCTTCAGACAAGGGAAGTCCTTGTCACCTCATTCCCTAAAGACCAATCAGTTTAAAGGGTGCACTGTTCCACCAATCATATTGTGCCTAGTTGCTGATGCTCTATTCTGCCTCTGGAAACCATATACAGGCACTGTGGGTGGCCACCTCTCCTTTGGTTCTGGGACGACCCCCAGTGCACTGGAACAATAAATTCCTCTTGCTTTTTGCATCAATCACAGCTCCACGTGGTTCACTCAGGGGGCCCCCTGTAAGCTAAGGCTCCGGGGAGTCTTACACCTTAAAGATATATTTAGCCTTGTTTTTGCTACTGTCATTAAGTTATAATGTAACCTCTTTGTTTGCTAATACATTGAAGAACAAGTAATTAAAAACAAGCACAAAGCCGGGCGTCTACAAAGTGAGTGCCAGGACAGCCAGGGCTACACAGAGAAACCCTGTCTCAAAAAACCAAAAAAAAAAAAAACAAGCACAGATATCTAACTCAGATATGCTTAATAGACACTAGCTCTCCATCTTGTCAGAAATCTGTTAAATATAACGTTAAATGCTTAAACTTATTGTGACAGGCAGAGACTCCCAAATTCTAACAGTGACCCCTCCACCAAGGTCTCTGAGATGATATGGACACAGCGACAGGACTCAACCTGGATTGTGGTATGAAAACCATTGGGAATCACTGCTTCATAGTCTTGCCCATTGCCAGGGCTCTGTCTAAACTCTGGACAAATAGAGGACACCTGGATGGTTACATGTCTCATATTTCCTAAGACGAGGTGAATCATTTCTGCCTCATTCCTCCTCTACAGGAAAAAGCCTCTCATCTTCTGGGCCTGAAGGCCAGACTGACTCTGCCTGAGTTGTGATGGAGACCACAGGGACCTGGGAGAATTGTCTAGGTAGTGGACTATTGACCAATCTCTGTCATTTTAATTAATATATGGCATCTAGATTATAATATATTCTTCCAAGCTTTCTGACTACATTGACAGCTAAGCTAGCTGCAGCTTTACAGCTAGAAAACCGACCACTAGCTTCTTACCCCAAGGTAATCTACCACTATATTAGCTCATTGGTCAATTCATTAACTAGTTAAGATTACCAGATCTCTTATCAAAGACAGGCAGGTTTGTCTTGCCCACAGGCTTCATGATAAAGGAGACACAAGTTCAGATGTGACCTTTTGAACACACGGCCTTCTGCTGCTTCCTTAACTAAACTCAGTTTCCAATGACTAAATGCTTCCTATTTTTTTCCCCTTGTTATGCCACTGTCCTAACATTAATCAATAGAGTTCTTATAAATCAGCCTAGCCTAATAAAACATTTCACGATACGATCCACTTTTATAATCACAAGTTCAAATTTTAAGTTTCCTTCAGTTATCTTCTAACCATAGACTTAAGGAGTTTCTCATGCTAAACCATATGCTTGGCTATCATAGTCACATGGTCATCAGAACTTTTAAGTTTCCTTTGATTGTCTTTTAAATGTAAACTTTAAAATGTTTCTCAGTTTGCTAAATTTATATTTATTCAGTTTCCTAGACAGAAGAAAAACAGCCCCTCTGGCTCCTTCTGCTCCATTAAAGGGTTTTTTTTTTTTTTCCTTCCTTAATCTCACCTTTAAGACTGTTCATGCTGTTAGCAAGCTTATCACTTCTATAAACTTATAAGCTCTAGGAAATGCACCGAGATCTACATCTCATGGACCAAACAGACTCCATCTGGATACGTACGCCTGCCTAATTTCACACTTGCTATTTATTCCAGAGGGTGGGATTCCTCCCCTGTTCCCTGGTTTGGGGACTCTCCTCACCCCACCCACCAAGACCTAACAGTTTCAAATGTACATTTAAGAAAAGTTTTTCTTTCAAACCTACATAACTTTTATTGTGTGTGTGTGTGTGTGTGTGTGTGTGTGTGTGTGTGTTTCAGCACCTTGCCAAGTCCAGGCATTTACTCAAAATCTACATCCAGGACAGCTCCAGAGAAGCAAAAGATGTTCCAGTTTATTCTCACAAACACAGACATCTCTTCTTGACCTGCTCCGTCCTGCCCACAGATGGTCCTACAGACCCAGGACAGCAAGGAGACAATCAACTCTCCTAAGACTGGACCAACACCCACATACCCATCCCCATAGTCTTAGTTTTCCCAAAGACACTTCATCCCAAAGTCAGAAGGAAGCAACTAAAGATCACAATGACCCTATTTCTGCCGCACCACCACCTGTTTCTAGTTTCCCCGTTTTTTGAATTAAACCAAAATGGAGGAATGTTGGCAGTCCTTCTATCCTCTGCCCAACAGTTACCTAGCAACAGTCAGGTAGGCCTGGCTTGCTCTAAAAGGGACTGTTTGGCCTCTCTCTCTCTGACTTTTTCTAACTCTCTGACTCTCTGCCCCTTTTCTCTCGCTGACCCCTTTCTCCCTCTCTCCCCTTCTTCCTCCTCCCCTTCTCTCTCCATGTGTTTCTGGCTGATCTCTTTCTTTCTTTCTCTCCCTCTCTCTTTCTGCCTCTACTCTCTTCTAAATTTTCCTTCCCATGCCCTCAAATAAACTCTAATCTAGGCTAGACCCTTTGTATGGCTGGTATCTCGGGGAGGAATGCCTCAGCACGGGCTGGCTAAAGTACCCCCTCCCCTCTCACTGCACCATACCACACTCTATAATACATAGCCTTGGTTTTATAAAACACATCAGTATTCTTCCATGCCACAGCCCATGCAATAAAGCCACCGAACCAACACAGAATGAAGATTGTAAAACCATGTGCCAATACATTCTTCTTCCGTTAGATGTTTGCTCTTAGGTTTTTGTCACAGCAACAGAAGTCCAACACAGATACAAAGACGGGGCCGAAGAATCATTATCACTTTTTCTTGGTGAATAATTTTATTGTGCTAATAAAAGAATGTTCCCGGGGAGTGGGTGGGTAGGGGAGTGGGGGTGGGTGGGTATGGGGGACTTTTGGGATAGCATTGGAAATGTAAATGAGGAAAATACCTAATTAAAAAAAATTGGGATTCAGGGGCAAATACTTGATATTAGAATTGCAAGCTGTAATTTTCTTTTTGTACCATTAAACTTTGTATTCACATTAAAAAAAAAAAAGAATGTGTCCACGTTTATCTGAGATGCAAATACATATTTTTAGATATGAGGGGCAAAATTGCATTAAAATATGTCAGCAGACACAGCAAAATGTAGATGAAATGATGGACTTTTAAAAAATTATTTTTTTCGAGACAGGGTTTCTCAGGAGCCTTGGCTGTCCTGGAACTGCTCTGTAGATCAGGATGGCCTTGAAAACTCACAGAGATCCACCTGTCTCTGACTCCTGAGTGCTAAGATTAAAGGCAAGCATCACCACTAACTGGCCACAATGGGCTAAAACTTTAATAACTTAAAATTGATGTTGCTTTTATATCATGCAATTTTTTGTCATTTTATGAATATTTGCACTATACAATTTTGTTGATGTCTTAGGGTTTTACTGCTGTGAACAGACACCATGACCAAGGCAAGTCTTATAAAGGGACAGCATTTAATTGGGGCTGGCTTACAGATTCAGAGGTTTAGCCCATTATCATCAAGGTGGAAACATGACAGCATCCAAGCAGGCATGGTGCAGGAGGAGCTCAGAGTTCTACATCTTTTTCTGAAGGCTGCTAGTGGAAGATTGACTTCCAGACAGCTAGGACAAGGGTATTAAAGCCCATGCCCACAGTAACACACCTACTCCAACAAGGCCACACCTCCAAATAGTGCCACTCCCTGGGCCAAGCATATATAGACCGTCACATTGACTTTTATGTATCTTTAACATTTTGGTAATAAAATAGCAAGAAATGGGGCTGCAGGTGTGACCCAGTCAGTAAGTGATTCCCATGCAAACATGAGTACTTGAACTCAATCCACAGCACCTATGTTAAAAAAGGAAGGGAGGGAGGGAAGGAGGAAGGGAAGGAGGGAGGGAGGGAGGGAGGGAGGAAGGAGAGCATTGTGGGAATAGTAATCACACTTATGTAGAGCCCTTTGTGCTGTCATTGGTACTACTGACACAGGGTCTCACTGTGTTGCTCTGGCTGGCCTAGAACTCAAGAAATCTGGCAGCCTCTGCCTCCCAAGTTTTGGTATTACAGCCATATGCTGCCATTCTCTCTTTTAAAAAAAAATGCAGTCCTACTATGCATCTTAATTGGTCCCCACGCTTATTTTCTTCCTGTGGTCTTGAACACTGGGTATGCAGGCATGTGCTACCATTCTTAGCTTAATCACATTCTAAAATTAAATCCTGGGTTATGTCCTAATGTGTGGTGACACTACGTACAAAAGTCATGTAGCTCTGTCAGCTACTTAACCGGCTCTGCTGTGTTGCTGGCATTTCTCCTGGGTTCTTCTCACTGACCTCGCTTTACTAGAACTCGTTTTGTTTGATTGAAGACAGTAAGCACTGTAAGGTTCTCATATATTTAAATGCATTTATTTGACCTCTAGCTCTTTGAAGGGAGTTTGAACATTGGCTTCCCTCCATCTTTTTGTGTGAGGCCTTTGCCTTCCCGTGTTTCATGCTTATTAAGCTCCACTGCCCACTGATGTGTTTGAGTGAAACTGGCCCTTCTTTGGAAGATTCTGTCTCCTTTACTGTTGAATGCTCTGCAGTTTGGCTACACTGCTGCCAGGGGTGGTATTAATTTCTAAATTCTTACTAGTAACATGATAAGAGTCCTCATGTGTTTCATCATTTCTGTACAATTGTGCAACTTTGTTATTTTTTTCTTTTTCACTCCTGGGGATTGAACCAGGTGCCTTGTCCAGTATAGATAAGTTCTCTGCCACTAAGCACTCTCTTCCATCTCTTTTCTTCATATTATATAACAAAATGTTTGATGCTGAGTTAAATCACTTCCTTTCTATTTTGTTGTCTTGTGCTTTATCTATTTACTATACCAGCCAGATCTTTCATAGTTCCTTTATTATGTATCAACAGCTAGAAGCTTGCCAGTACAGCCTTCTCAGTCATTAGCAGGTCTCTTCAGAATGACCAAGATTTGGGGGGCTTAAAGTGGGGATTATTATTACTATTTTAATTATTTAACTTTTACTTTTAAGATATCCAATTTGTTCTTTTTTCGGGTCATCCTGTTCTCATTTTATGGTTGCTCTGTCCTTCCTAACTTTGAGTAACTGATAGTTTTCAAATTGATCTCTATATTCATCTTAAATTCTTCTCTTAGTGTGTCGTTCAATTCTTTTTTTATGGTGATGGAATTACCATGTATTTAACTGTGGGAGGTGTAGAATACCGGGGCTTCAGCTTGAAAACTTGGGTAGGCAAGAAAATTTTATAGTGTTCACAGCCGTCGCCATTCTAACATCAGCGTTGCCTCTCGGTTGCCGCTCTCCAGATAAGGAGAAGGGGGCTAAATAAGGAGGTGGCCATACCATGGCTCACACAAAGTGAGCATGCAAACCCACCGGAAATAACTGGCTACAAAAGCCGCTCGCAAGAGTGCGCCGTCTACTGGGGGGTTGAGTGCGGCGTGAAGAAACCTCATCGGTTCAGAGCTTAGGTAAGGTGCATTCCGTGAAATCAGAGGCTGTCAGAAGTCCACTGAACTTCGGATTCGCAAGCTCCCCTTTCAGCGCCTGGTGCGAAAAATTGCTCAGGAATTCAAAACAGATCTGTGCTTCCAGAATGCAGCTACTGGTGTTTGTAGGAGGCAAGTGAGTCCTATCTGGTTGGCCGTTTTGAAGATACTAGCCTGAATGCTATCCGTGCCAAACATGTAACAGTTATGCCAAAAGATATCCAGCTAGCACGCCGCATACATGGAGAACGTGCTTAAGAGTCCACTATGAGGGGAAACATTTCATTCTCAAAAGGATTTTTTTTTCCTCTCTTCTTCCTGTTATCAGTGGTTCGGAATGTTAGATATTTTTTCCATGGGGTCAAAGGTACCTAAGTATATGATTGCGAGTGGAAACATAGGGGACAGAATCAGGTATTGGCAGTGTCTTCACGCTCCTTTGTGTGTGAATTTAATATAAATGCAAGATTTAAAGCATTAGTACAAGCAAAATGTTTCAGTGAACACATTTCAACAGTTCAACTTTATAACCTGCTGACATTTTCTGGACAATGCCAGCATTTGGATTTTTTTCTTAAATAAGTAAATTTCTTATTGATGGCAAAAGAAAGAAACGAAGAAAGAAAGAAAAAAGAAGGAAACAAACAAACAAAGGAAGAAAGAAAGAAACCGTTGTAAAGATCCATTTTTTGATTGAGAGCTATTTTTGTGTATCCACCAAATGGTCCCTTCACCTGCTGTTCAGATGGGCATCGCACGTGTGAACCAGGGTAACATTAGCAGATCCATTGGAAATTTTCCTCCACACAATCATTTTAATGTAGGCTTTGCACAGATATTGCATAGGAAAGTGGATCGCATAGGAAAGTGGATAGCATGCTTTTCTGTTTCTTGTATTGACTCTGGGTTCCCAAGTGCAGCTATCCACATCTAGAATCTTTCAGTAGACTAGGCTTCCCACTTAACAGAATAGTGGCCCAAATCATCGTACTCGACCTGGGGATAAACCACCAGTGTCTTACGAACTAGAGGCGGGAAGATAAAGCCAGGCATGTCTCGGCTCTCTATGAATCTCTTCTCACTGTTGAACTCTATGTCCATGAAAGAAAACATCCTGGGCATTTTCCCCCATGTCGCAAGCCCCTTGAAATACCTCCACTGGAGGTCTGCCAGGTCCAGGAACTGCTTTCCTACAAAGAATCATGTTTTGAAAGAGTCACACAATAGCACACTCCATAGGCAGAATGCATTTCCAGTGAGCTGAGGCTCATTCAGTCCTGTTGTGTTTGTCTGTTGTTTTATTTATTTGTTTGTTTGTTTTTAACTAGAGTTTCTGTGGAATGTCAGAGACTACACAAGGAACACAACAGTGTGTACAACAGGTGCCGTTCAAGTCCAGGGCTCTGAGGAGCCGCTCTCAGAATGGCCCACAGTCACCTCTCAGATAATGGATGTGAGTCTTGGCCCTGGATTCTCATATTTTATTCTTTTGTGGTTCTCAGGGTTGAACTCAAGACCATGAACATGCTAGATAAGTGTTCTATCATGACTAACTCCCTCCTGCTCATCTCTGTGTCTCTGTGTCTCTCTGAATCTCTCTGTCTCTGTCTCCCTCCCTTCTTCCCTCCCTCTCTCAGGTTTGGTCTAGATAAATTGCACAGGCTAAATTGCCCATGTTAGCTTTGAACTAATGGCCCTCCTACCTCAGCCCCTGGGACAGGTATATACCATTCACAGGATGGAAATTTAAAAATGCTTTCCTTGATTTCATTGCCATCATAGGCAGCAACAGCATTAGCTGCAAACCCTAGACTGTGCTTCACACAGTCTTCTCTGGAAATCTGCCTACATTCTCAGTGAGGTTTGTACCCCACCCCACCCCACCCCCCACCAGGTGAGCTTCTTTTATTACCTGGCTCTGAGCAGACAGGGCTTACTGATTTTTCTTCGAAGAACAGCCTGCCCGGGGTAACGGAAGACAAGAGAAGTTTCCGGAATGTGGTGCTTTGAATCCTTTTCCTGAAGTGGTGTGTTGGAGCGACTACGGGCACTTCGTCTCTTAAACCATAAGGAAAGTCGAGTATAGGAGGAGGGATACCGGCCTGGGCCAGTCTCTGCTGGGAGCTGTATACCTGATCCAATGGGGCAATGTAACCCATTAACAGACTTTGGTGAAGTAGATCTGACATGGACGGTGACCTCTGCTCCTTTTTCTTAACCGCAGTCTGTATGACCACAGGGAGGCGCTCATTGCCACTCACAGTCTCAGAGCTGCCTAATGGTGAGACATTCAGGGTTTTCTCAAGGGTTTCCTGAGCTTCCTTAAATGATGTGCCACAGACTTTTTGGAGATTAGATTTCTTGTTCTCATTATTAAAATTCTGAAGAGATGTATATAAATCTGACAGCTGGGCGGGGGGGAGAGAAGGAATGGAAGTCATGAGATCAATGAACACGCGATAATCTATCTCAACAGAAGCATTCCTCTTTGCAAGGTGTCGTTCTCTCAGTAAACCGCATCAGTAGCGGAGCATAGAGAGCAGGAAGCAGAATGGCAGGTTCATCATCCAAAAGACAGATTTAAGACACATCCTTTAAGGCCATTGCTAAAGAAATAAGTTGTTGGGCTGGAGAGGTGGCTCAGTGGTTAAGAGCACCAGCTGCTCTTAACAGAAGACCTAGGTTTGATTCATAGCACCCACATGGTGGCTCACAACCATCTGTAACTCCAGTTCCAGGGCATCTGACGCCCTCTTCTGGCCTCTGTAGGCACCAAGCACACACTTGGCGCCCATAAGACAGGGCACCCACACACATAAAAGGTGTTCCTGCTTTTAAATGAAGTCACTGAAATGAAGCTCTGGTGCCCCAGGCAATGCCCAGGCACAACTGTGTGCATTCATGATTTGATCTCATGTGGTTCTTTAATGTAAGTTGTCTGCGTGTGGTATCATAGCTTCTAAATGCTTACCAAACATCGGTGGGGAGTCAGCGATCCCCTGCTGTCACGTGCCCTCCCAGTGTTCCGTCTGGAGGAGGACATTGTGCTAAGATCTGATTCCCCACACCCCTGAAAATGGAACAAAGGAGAAGGTCAAAATCAAAGGTTAAAGGTCAGGCAGAGTGACAGGAGAAGTTGTGCTGCGGTGTCTGTCGCTTAGCAACATATTGTGGATGTGGTAGATGTGACACTTTAAAGTTGTACGATTTTATGCTTCGTTTGTTTTCTTTCTTTTAAAGATTTATTTATTTATTTATTATATGTAAGTACACTGTAGCTGTCTTCAGACACTCCAGAAGAGGGAGTCAGATCTCGTTACGGATGGTTGTGAGCCACCATGTGGTTGCTGGGATTTGAACTCCAGACCTTCGGAAGAGCAGTCAGGTGCTCTTACCCACTGAGCCATCTCACCAGCCCTCGTTTGTTTTCTTACTGGTCTATGTTAGTGGAGTCAATCACGTTTCAAGTAGCCATCTTTGTCTTAGCACTCCAAATACTCATAGGAAATATACGCTAGGCTTTAATCTTAGCCCAAAGCATACTGCATGCTCTGCTTTATTTTCTTGCCTAATGTTTTGATTGATTATCCTTCACCTAAGGAAAAGACTCATTTGCCTCCTTACCCACAGAAAGTATTCATTTAGGAGAAAAAAAAAAGCTCATAACAACAATAACAAAAAAAGAAGAAGAAGAAGAAGAAGAAGCTCTGACCATTTCATGGGTGGAATTGAAACAGCCCCAGAATTCACACAGTTCCTGCATCAATAAGTTAAGTATACGCCCACATCTGACTCCAGTGGGTCTTCTGTGTGGCATCCACTGCTAACCAGTGGCCCAGTTTGAGTGACATAATGTAAATGGTGTTGTCTGGGTCCTGTGGGGCTTTCTGGGCTTTTCTCCACATTTTCAAAAGCCTGTGCCTCCGTACAGAGATGGTTTTTCTTCATGAGAGTCCAGGTGGGACCAAAGCCTGCACCAACCAGTAAACACGTAAGAAAGTTGATTTGGTTAACTTAGCCTCAGACCTGCCTCCAGATGACTAGAACCATCCAAGCTGAGTCCAAACAGAGGGAATATCACCCTGCCAAACCCTATATTTGGGGAGATTATCACATAGTGATAAATACAGACAGACTTGACAGTAAAGAGTCAGTAGACACAAGAAGCATGGAAAGGCTTGTGTTACTGGCTGTCCGGAGTTGGGGAGCCTGCAGGTTCTGAGATAGGCTCTAACTCCATGCTGAAGGAACACTCTGACATAGAGAGAAACATACTGATGAAATTTAGAAACTAAACCCTAATGTTAATTGCACAATATGAGTTTATCTGCATAGGAGATAAAGCCAGTGATGTAGTTTCTATAGGAGAGAAAATGCATGCAGTGAAGAAGGACTGGCAACTGGCTAAAGGGCTTTAAGACAAGCCTAGAATCAATGGGCTGGGGTGCAGGCTTGGGCCTGTGTGCCATCTACAATCATGTGGTGTGCCTATGAAAGTTTCTGACGTTCTGAAACTTGAGGCAGGGCATGGAGAAGAAAAGGAAGAGAAAATGTTTCTGGGGCAGGCAGGCAGGGTAGGAGAGAACAGGGTGAATCAGAAATGGTAAAATTTCATGCTGTAGGATTTATGTAGATCTGGGGGTATGGCTCCATGATAAAGCACATGCCTGTGCCTAGCATGCACGAGGTCTTAAATTCAATCTCTGTGATGCAAATAAGTAAGTTAGCTAATTAAGTCTGTCATGGGTAATTGGGCATTTGGAAAGCACAGACAGAAAGGTACAGGCTATCCTGGGGTACATAGTAAACCCATTTCAAGAAAAGTAGGAGGATGGAGAGAAAAGAAGGTGGAAGAGGAGGAGAGAGGGTGAATATGGAATCAATCTGCTTAATATTGGGATGCCAAGCTCCATGGGTGGTCCCCAGGGATTGTACCTGCTTAGGGACTTCTTGGTTGGATGGGTGGTGTCCTTAATATTGCCAGGCCTGCCGTGGCAGGGAGAGTTCGTTCCTGCAGCGTAGGTTGGAACCCAGTTTGACCTTACACTTCTTTTCATCTGTCACAAATCGTATTCCATCATGGTTCAAAGGAGGTAGCTTGCTCACGAACTCTAGCTCTGGAAAACACAAAAGGAAGCTCTACTGTGTCACTCTCTTCCCTTTGCAGCCTCTCTGGTCGTTAGGCTAGGCAACCTGCATGATGGATATGGGGCAAGGAGGACCCCAGGCAATGGGAGTGGACCAAAGTCATGCCTAAGTATCTGTAGGAACAGGTATGGAAAGGATGGAGGAGGCCCAGGGAGCTGAGGAGCTAAGGCAGAGGGCTGGTGGTGGTGACAAAGTAAAGCCTCAGTCATGGTGGCTGGATTCTGCTTTCTTCACGCAGCCTCAGAAGAGGCAGTGTGTCCTCATCCCTATGGAGGGAATGACCCAAACACCGCCACGTGTCACCATGTAGCTTTGAGTTCTTGCCTCTTTCTCATGCCTCCGACAAGTGCAGCCTGGCTACCACTGTCACCCTTCTATCACAATGCCTCATGACAATGTCTATCCCTGCACTACCACTTGGATTCCCACAGTTCACCTTTGTCAATAGTCTCTGAAGTCCCAGCCTGAGTGTCATTCCCCTGGTAGGTCCCAGGCCCAACTGAAGTATGATAGTGCTTTAGTGGAGGCCAAGTAACGAAGTCACTGTTCATTGTGACATTTGGAAATCCTTCAGGTCACAGAAGTGACTGTTTGACAGTAAGGGCGGGGTTGGGTTTGGTAGAGAGTGAAAGGTGGAAAAGCACTTCTTCTACGAGCATCTAATTGCAGATGTGAGACTGAGACATTACACTTCCTCACTGTAGACTTTACCCCAGCTCTTGCTGTCAACATGCAAAGGAGACCCTGGAGCTTTGAGGTGCTTTTGCAGTGTGAACAGTTGGGGGAGTGAGTTGTATAGCCCTGTTCTGGTCTCTCCATTGGCAGCATCACTGTAATAACCCGCTATGATCTGAGTGTATTGCGAGTCCCTGTGCTACGTGCCAGTATAAACTCCTCTCCTAAGCTGTGTCAATGAAACCCTCCCCAGGGAACCATTGGCCTGCACGACAACTGTTCTTCTGTCAGTTTCCCTTGCTTCTGCAGAGGACAGTGTGCAGTACATGCTGTGGTTACACTTCGGTTTTACTCTGATAATTCAGTCTGAAGATCTTCCAGGTCATTATCTAAAGGTCTCCCTCTTTCATGGCTACACATATCCCTGAGAAGGTTTGATTTTTTTTTTTCACCTAACCTTGTGTATGAGCGGTATCTGGGTTTTCTTGTCTGCCACAAACTTTGTTTACTGGCTGTTGGAGAAGTGAGCCAGACCCAGTGTTCTGGACCTGGATGCAGGACTTACTAAGTTTATAGAGGATCCGTCCTTGCATGTAGGGTGTTGGGTGTCTTGTGTCTATTGTTCGATAAAGTACCATGACCAAACAGGCTGGGGAAGAAAGGTGTCTTAGGGTTTTACTGCTATGAACAGACACCATGACCAAGACAAGTCTTATAAGGACAACATTTAATTGGGGCTGGCTTACAAGTTCAGAGGTTCAGTCCATTATTATCAAGGTGGGGGGAAACAGGGAAGTGTCCAGGCAGGCATGGTGTAGGCAGAGCTGAGTGTTCTACATCTTCATCTGAAGGCTGCTAGTGGAAAACTCACTTCCAGGTGGCTAAGATGAGAGAATTAAAGCCCACACCCACTCCAACAGAGCCACACCTCCTAATAGTACCATGCCCTGGGCGGAGCATATACAAACCATCACAAAAGGGTTTATTCCAGCTTATAAGTTATAGTGCATTACTGAGTGAAGTCAGGCCAGCAACTCAATGTAGAAGTGAATCAGAGGCCATAGAGAAGTACTACATACTGGTTTGCTTCCCATAGCTTGTAGCCTGTATTCATATATCATCCAGGAGCACCTGCCCAGGACTGGCCATCCATACTGAGCTGGGTCCTTCCACATCCAAATACAAGCCCTTCTCATGGAGGCGTATTCTCAGTTAAAATTCCCCCTTCTAGGATATGTTCATTTTGACAAAATGATTGACAAAAACCAACCAGCCCAGAGGTCAGTGGGTCATTTTAAGGAACATCTTGTCCATCATTATTTACCTGACTGTAGAATGCTTGTCCTCTGTGTTCTTCTGTACAAGATTCAGTAAAAATGTACTGGGAATGTCTGCACGAGATGATGTGAGTTCTCGGCTATCTGTTCCTCCTACTTCCCCAGCCAGAGTCCTTCAAGAGCTGGATGGACCAGAGAGGGTCAAACCTGCAGAGAGGGTGTAGATTTCAATAAACATCCTGATTCTAAAACCCTGGCTGGGGAAGTGGGTTATCATTTGTGGGTACAGGACCTGACCATCCGCTTGGCTCTGAGGTATAGACAGCCTTAGGGTTGGGAGATGACTTTCCGTCAGGCTCTCTCCATTTCTGCAGCTCTTCCTCATCCTGATTTCACCCGGCTTCCTGCCCATACGCCGTCTCCTCTGGTCTGTTAGAGGCTACAGTAAGATCAAAGGCAACACGAGGCACACAACCCAGAAAGCTCCCCCCTTCTTCGTAGATCTCTGGCCTTTGTTGTTTTATTTTTCTGTAGAACATGATTTTAATATTTTCAACTGTTAATATTCAACAGACAGAATAACTATTTTAAGATATATTTCATTGTTATGTCTCCCTTTTCATTTCTGATTTTATTAATTTGGATACTGTCTCTGTGCCCTCTGGTTAGTCTGGCTAAGGGTTTATCTATCTTGTTGGCTTTCTCAAGGAACCAGCTTCTGGTTTGGTTGATTCTTTGTATAGTTCTTTTTGTGTGTGTGTTTTTTTTAAGAACTTAAAGACTTTTTTCATTAGATATTTTCTTTATTTTCATTCCAAATGTTCTCTCCTTTCCTGGTTTCCCCTCTGAAAACTCCCTATTCCATCTCCCCTCCCTCTGCTAACCAACCTACCCACTCCCACTTCCCTGTCCTGGCATTCCCCCACACTGGGACATCAAGACTTCTCAGGACCAAGGGCTTCTCCTCCCATTGTTGTCAAAAAGGCCATCCTCTGCTACATATGTAGCTAGAGCCATGGGTCCCTCCATGTGTACTCTTTGGCTGGTGGTTTAGACCCTGGGATCTCTGGGGGGTACTGGTTGGTTCATATTGTTGTTCCTCTGATGGGGCTGCAACTCCTTCAGCTCCTTCAGTCCTTTCTCTAGCTCCTCCACTGGGGACCTTGTACTCAGTCCAATGGTTGGCTGAGAGCATCCACCTTTATATTTGTCAGGACTGGAGCATGGCTGAGAGGCACTGGCAGAGCCTCTCAGGAGACAGCTATATCAGGCTCTGTCAGCAAGCACTTCTTGGCATCCACAATAGTGTCTGGGTTTGGTGATTGTATATGGGATGGATCCCCAGGTGGGGCAGTCTCTGGATGATGTATATGTGAGTACACTGCTGCTGTCCTCAGACACACCAGAAGAGGGCATTGGCTCCCATTACAGATAGTTGTGAGCCACCATGTGGTTGCTGGGAATTGAACTCAGGACCTCTGGAAGAGCAGGTAGTGCTCTTAACCACTGAGCCATCTCTCCACCAGCCCTGTCCTTTGGAGTAAGCAGGCATTTTACCACACACAAAAAGCACCAATAACCCTGCCCTGTGTTTTAGAGGGTTCTTCCCTTATGGACAATTAGAAGCTTGTTCTAGTTTCCCATCAGAATGATTTCCTTACGTCTCTGGGTGACACCAAAGCCTGAGGTTTTACTCGTCTTCCTCCAAAAGGAACGGAGGCTGCTGGGTGAATGTTTCCTGCCTGAAATCTCTTGAGGCCTTCCTTAAGGGGAAAGAAATGGGGCTGAAATCCTGGTGGTTAGAATGGGAAATAGAAATATCACTGAGACGGATTTGAAAGGATTTAACCCCGTGTGAGCATATGCAGGAAATACAGGGAGAAGTCAAAGGTCCGGATCTCCAGAAGAGGGGCACAGGTTATGGTGATGTCCCAGGACTGGCTGAATGGCAGCACAGGTGACAGGCTGAATGACAGATGTGAGAGAAGGGGTGGCAGGGCAAATCATTGGCTCAACTGGCTCCGTGGATAACTGGGTCTACGTGTATCCTGCAGTTCTATCCCCTCTGGAGCCTCTGCCCACTCAGCACTCTTTCTGATGCCCTGTGACTCTGTCCCTGCAATGGCTGGTGACATACCCTGGAAGGAGGACATGAAGAGACAGTAGACTGGAGCAGCAATGGAAATATTTGTTTTAACACCCGCAAGACATCTCTACCGTGGAAATATACACACATCCTAGCATCTTGCCTGGCATTTTGTCTCTTTCTTCCCTTGAGACCTGCATGTAAAAAGGCAGAATTTTGGTGAGAAGAGCACGTTAACCCATGGAATCTGTGCTCGCTCTCTTCACTAGAGAGACTTGAACTGCAGGTGAGAGAGAGTTCTGTGGTTCCATGCAGATGGAGGTGTCATCATGTGCAGTGCATACACTATCTTAGTCAGGGTTTCTTTCTTTTTTAAAAAATAATTATTTATTTATTATATGCAAATACACTGTAGGTGTCTTCAGACACCCCAGAAGAGGGCATCAGATCTCATTATGGATGGTTGTGAGCCACCATGTGGTTGCTGGAACCACATGGTCTGAACTCAGGACCTTCAGAAGAGTAGTCAGTGCTCTTAACCACTGAGCCAGCTCTCCAGCCCTCCCTAACCAGGGTTTCTATTCCTGTACAAACATCATGACCAAGAAGCAAGTTGGGGAGGAGAAGGTTTATTCAGCTTACACTTCCACACTGCTGTTCATCACCAAAGGAAGTCAGAACTGGAACTCAAGCAGGTCAGAAAACAGGAGCTGATGCAGAGGCCATGGTGTGATGTTGCTTACTGGCTTGCTTTTACTGGTTTGCTCAGTTTGCTTTCTTATAGAATCCAAGACTACCAGCCCAGAGATGGCACCACCCACAGTGGGCCCTCCCCAAGTTGATCACTAATTGAGAAAATGCCCCACAGCTGGATCTCACAGAGGCATTTCCCCAGCTGAAGCTCCTTTCTCTGTGATAACTCCAGCCTGTGCCTAGTTGACACACAAAACCAGCTGGTACACTCATTCAGTACATCCTCATTGAGCGTGGATGGCAGCTGTTGTATCACCTTCCCTGAAATAAGGACTGAGGCCTGGCACAGGCTGACCTAGTTAGTGATGCTCATACTTTGACACCAGAAAGCTCTGTGGTATTGTTAGCGGCCTCGAGAAAATGCCAACCGGATGGATCAGGCGGTGCAGTGAAAGTATTGTGTTGTTGGGATCTTGGGATGAGATCTGAGTGCTTACACAGCAAGCTCATTTACTTCTTTACGTTATGCTCAGATGGACACCCACTCATGCTGCATCAGTGTGAAAATGACCTGGCTGCCTGGCGGACATTGCTCCCGTTGAAGGCAGGGTCACAGTTTGACTTAAAGAACGATCTTCTATACAGGCTGAAGAAATAAGTGGGGAAGGGAAGTCATTCCCACGGGTGAGATAGTCCGGTAAGCGTGTCTCACCAGCGAGTGTGCATAGCAGGAGGGAGATGCTGCCTCCTGTTCAACTTCTATTATACATAGTTCGACCTAGGGCCAGAAGGAGCACCCACAAGGTACATCTTAGATCACTAACAGCTGTTCCAAAACTGTGCACTGAGTCACCGTACGTCCTGGTCAGGCAAGGATAACATCATACAAAAATATGGAACAACCTCATACAAAAGCTGTTCATTTCCAAGAATATGGGACAATAGAGGGAAGGTGTGATCAGTCACATTGTTATTGAGGTTACAGTAAGATGTAGGAAGTGGATCATGCTTTCAATAAGAGCCATGGGAAGCTCTAGTGTCTCCTTCCTTCCTTCCTTCCTTCCTTCCTTCCTTCCTTCCTTCCCTCCCTTTCTTCCTTCCTGCCTTCCTCTTTCTTTATGAGTACCAGAAGAGGGCATCAATTCCAGTACAGAAGGTTGTGAGACACCATGTGTTTGCTGGGAATTGAACTCAGGACCTTTGGAAGAACAGTCAGTGCTCTAAACCACTGAGCCATCTCTCCAGCCCCTTGAGTCCTGTTTCTTAAGCATAAGACTTGTTATCTAAATCCTCTGTCGCCCATGGGCTTACACACACACACACACACACACACATACACACTCACACACAAATTTACAGAAAATTTATTAGCAAAGGAATAAGACTATTGTAAGTAAAAACATATGCCCATGAAAATCTTTTATTCTTTTTTTCTTTTGTTAATGGAAACAAACCTCCCAACAGCGCCTTCCACACAAAGAAGGGCAGCAGGAGGGTCCCAGCCAGCTTTATGTCTACAGAGAGGACTTTGGTGGAGAAGCACATACAGGGGAGGTCTCCACCCTCTTAGCTTTTCCTGTAGGGCCATACCTCTCAAGGGCTGTCTGCCCCTGTCCTGGGCTGCAGGACTCAGCCCTTGGCACTTGAGAGCAGGAACTTCTGCAGCATAAGTGGGGCAGCCTCTGAATAGGTTCTGCCTGAGCCTGCAGGGGCACCTCCTGCTGAGCTCCTTCAGACCTCATGAGGGGAGACACAGGGGCCTGGAGACAGGGGGTGACTGTCCCATGCCTGTGCCCCAGCTGCTTCCTTAGGACCATCCCAGACTCCCTCACACAGTTCTGAGCTTCAGGGTTCCCACAAAACTCACTTCTCCCTTTGATGGGGCTTGTGCCCTTTCCAGATGCTAATGGAGAGCAGCCCTTGGCCAGTGACTTTTCCTGTCCTTTGTGTTTCTTCCCAGGGGACAGCCTCTGCCAGAAGCCCTTCACCTGGCTGGTGAACTGATTTTTCTGAGGCTGACTCTTAGGTGTCAGTGCTGGGGAGGCTGTGAGTCCTTGTGTCTCCTCTGGTGCCCTGGCCTGAACACAGTGTCCCTTCCCTGTGGTCTGGGATGTCCCTAAGCCTGCATCCCCTCCCCCAAACTTTCCTGCCTCAGTTGCCAGCTGTGGCAATCCCCTGGCAGCAGGGAGACAGTCCTTGTTCTTGCTCTTGCCTGAGACATATGCAGGGACCCAGGGACCCTGCCGCGACTCCATGCTGATGCCCACAGAGGGCATGTGCACGTGCAGCACCTGAGAAACTGCCATGTCCCCACCGGAGGGGCCCTGGGGTTTGGAAGTCATTTCTTGTGGGGCAAAGGGCGTGGCAGGCAGGTCTGGCACTTGGTTGTGTGTCCTGCCCTCTGAGTTCGGCTGGACTTCTGTGGACACCTGACTTTTAGAGTCAGGGCTCTCAGAGTTGTGGGAAATTGTCATTCCCTGCGGGGACTGACATGCAGTCACAGGGCTCCCTGGGGAGCACAGGTCTTGGGTGCCTTTCAAGCTCTTAGTGGACTGTGGGTGAAGACCAGGGAGTTGCTCTCCCTTGTGTAGCTCTGTGGAGCCCTCAGCCTTGGAGCTGTCTTCCCAGCTTCTTCTTTCTTCCTGAGACCCCTGTGTGTTGGTGCTGGAAGCCAGTCTCTCATGTGTTGGCCTACCTGGGCTCATGGGCATCTCTGGGCTAGGTCTGTTATGTGATCCAGACTGCTGCACGTCACCTTTGTCTGCCCTCCTCGGTGTCCTGTGCTGGGTCTGCTCTTTGCCCCTTGGGGCTACGCTAAGGTCTCTCTCTACACCCACCTTCTTGTTCTCAGAGGCTGGCTGGCTGTGGCCCACCAGCGAGGCAGCAGGGAGAGGCTTCTGTTGGGTGGGGACTGAATTCACTGTCCCCATTCTATCTCCAGTAGTGTTTCTCCGGAGGGACCAGGAGGACTTGGCAGAGTCTGCTCCAGAAACTTTGTGGGCTTGAACGTGGAGCTGAGGGAAAGGCTGAGACGGCTCTGCTTTTGTGAGGTCAGATTCTAAGGACTCCTCAACCCTTTTTGGGAGGCCAAATGCCATCCTCCTGCGGAAGGCTGTGATGTGTTCTTCCAGCGTCTTCTCTTTGCTAGGACTAATCTCTAAGCTGTGGGGGTGCCTAGTCCGTGAATCCTCCTCACATGCCAATGGTGCCATCTGTCTGGGGCAGGTCTCAGGTGGAGGCTGTGTCATGTCCCGTGAATGCCTTGAGCTGTCCACAGCACTAGGCATCTCACTCCCACTAATTTCTTTAGTGTTCTTGCCCAGACGTTTTTGCAGGAAAGTTTCACATTCTTTCTGGCACTGTTTGACCCATGAAGCCTTTGAAATGTTTCCAGACGTATTTCCTAGCTGAAGTTCTGGGTCTGTCTCAGAATTAGAATGTACAGTGCTCTTTGTAGCTCCACAGGACTTACATTGTATGGGATCTTTTTGGTTTATCCCTGGACGGTGTCTCTGAATGTTGATGTCTTTTTCCTGTGGAGGGTGACTCTCTAAGGGCTTCTTACAGGACCTTCCTGATTGGCTTACCCCAGAGCTTGGTAGGTTTGTGTTGGCATTAAACTTATAGGGAGACACCCATGAGAGTCCATGGGTGTCCCTTGGCTTGGGGGCCTCAGGAATTTCTGAATGAGGACTCAAGAATGACAGAGACTCAAGGATCCTGTGGGGCAAGCCCCAGTGGCGTTGGATGAGTCTCTTTCGAAGATGGTGTTCGAGTTTCCTCTCGAGTGTATGGCTGAGAGGGAAGTCTCCAGGAAGAATTGTCTTGGGAGCATGGACCTTGGATGAATTTCTGGTTGAGGAGATTTTAGGAGGTGGGGGACAGAAGCTTTCTTGGAATTTTTCGGCTAGAGTGGGTAAACCCAAGAAACTTTGCAGCGCTTTTTGCAATAGGTTGTATTCCAGCTGTTGAATTTCACATGGGGTGAGAGGCTGTGCCTCATTCTTCAGGCTATGAAGACGCACCCCACATATCCCAAGCTGGGACTGAGGAGAAGGTGGCAGGAATTGGGCTAGGGATTGAGGCTGGGCCTTAGAGTTGGCAAGGGAGTCAGGCATGATCTGAGACTGAGGTACAATCTGCCCTTGTTGGTCACTCTCAGGCAAGGGCAGAGGTATGAGGTAAGTAAGATTGGAAGAATGACTGCCTGTGGAGGCCTGAGCCACTTTGTTGAAATAGTCCCTTCCTGGGTAACTGTTACCTGTGTTGGCAGCCTCATGTTTCAGGGACTCACTGTGGAGAGAAGGGAGACCCCAGAAGAGCTGGATGTCTTTTATCTCTGACTGGCCTTCAGAGTTCTTCAGATGAGAGGGCTGCTGGAGTAGGTGAGGGTCCTCTGGCTTTCCCTTTTCATTACCCAAGAGGTGGGAGACTTCCAAGTTCTCTAGACCAGCAGTTGATGCCGAGATTTCCCCTGAAGTATTTGATGGCGTTAAAAAAGATATTGCTTTCTCCCTTTTAAGTTTATACACAGTGCCATCAGCATCCCCTTCCGCTTGCTTCGTAAAGAGTGCTAAGACATCGGGGCTGGGAGACAAACAGTCCCCAGGCTCCACAGCATAGGCCTTTGTGAGTCCCTGGTATGAGCCCTGAGAAGCATAGGAGTCTGATGGAGGAGGCTGATGGTTAATAACATGTGTCGAATTTGTCAGGGACTGGTCTTCAGCACTGAACTGTGGCCGGGAGGATGCTGGCTCATAGATAGTGCTTTTGGCAGTTGAGACACTGGGGGGCCGCTCCCTAGGGCTTTCCACGGGAGGCTTGGGAACTTCTGCTTGGAGAGCTAACTGTGCTTCCTGAGTGGTGTTTGGATGTAGGTGTGGAAAAGAGGCAAGCGTTCTGCGTGGGGTGTGGGCCGGTAACACTGCAGGGTTTAAGGAGGCAGCAGCTTGTGGTGACAGAGAGGCACTGAGCGATATGGGAGGAGATACACCATCCAAAGGAGTGATTTGGTTCTGCAAGTGGATGGAGAGAGAAGTGCGGGGAGGAGTTTCTGGAGCTGGGTGTCCTGGTTGGTTTGCAGGAAAGTGAGGGGGTAGAGCAAGCGAAGCCTCCGAAGCCTCCGTCAGGGGAGCTGTAGACGGCAAAGAGGACACCGAGGCAGCACCGTCTTCCAGGGGAACCTGAGAGAACAGGTGTCTGACCTGAGTGCTTGCTTTGTTACATACGCGACAATGGGGATCTGGGCATAGCAATTGCCGAAAGCCCGTGGGATCATATGGCTTGTCCGGGCTGTAAGGAGAGAGAAAGGTCAGAGAGCTTTAGTCAAGTCCGGCATGTGAAAAAGCAAGCCTGCTGGCCAGGGTAGAGAGCTGAGGGGAGGGGCCAGGACAGGAGGGGAATGGGTCACCTTTGTAGGACTGTCTGCAGCCTCCTTCCTTCCTCAGGGTCTCTCGGGCCAGCTTTCCTCCCTGGAAAATGGAGAACACGTGTACTCCAGAAGGAGGGTAGAAACGGAGGCTCACAAGGCAGTCCTTTCAGAAAAGACATTCAAAGGGGCTGGAGGGATGGCTCAGTGGTTCAAAGCCCTTGAGATTCTTCTAGAGGACTCGGGTTCAGTCCTCAGAACCCACATGGTGGCTCACAACGACCTTTGGGTCCAATGATAGGACAGCGGATGCCCTCTTACAATCTCTAAGGGCTGTGGTACACAGATGGACGTGCAAGGAAAACACCCATCACACGTACTAAATATCTAGATCGTTTAAAACGGAAGAAAAGTATGTAGGAGAACCTGCAGATGGTAACAAGTGCTCTGTGGGAACACTCAGGACAATCACACGTGTGTGTGTGTGTGTGTGTGTGTGTGTTTGCGTGTGTGCGCACATGGGGCTCATTTGCTAATCCCCCCATCCTCCACCCCCTGTGTTGTTTCAAGTGCCTTTCAAAACCACTGCAGGAAACGCTGCTCAGTGATTTCCTCATAGCTGTCAGCTCCCGGGAGGGAAACAGGGGGACACTGTCAGGAGACTTAAGCTGTGCTTCAAAGCAGCCAGTACCCGCCTGCACGTCCCACAAGATCCCTGAAGGGCCATGCCTGTCTCCCTGCTCCTTCTACAGCCAGGGGGCAGAACTCCATGCTCTGAGAAGCTGTGCCCACTGCTTCAAGCGTGAGGGAGTAGAGGGGACTCAACTCTATCTTGGGTTGATCTTGTGAATGGGAGTCTTAGGAGTGACATCTTCAAATCATGGACCTGAAAGTTCATAGAAAGGACATCAGGCGGATGCTGGAATGGTGACATTAATAGGTGGACACCTACGTTTAAATGCTTTCCTTTGTTTGCGCCTAATGCTGGTCTGCCGCTGTAAAGAAAAGAGAAACGCAGTGAGCACTCGAGACTTCTTTGTACTGCTTCTCTTTGTTGTATATTCAGAACTCCTAACCACATTATCCTGAGGTCTATTGAATAAATGAGATTTATGCATTCATTTTACTAACTTTAGAAGTAATCACTTATTTTCACTGCTTTTCTCTCTGGGAAAGTAGAGGAGACCACGATAATGTCCACACTTGGGGGGATCTCAACCAAAAGTCTTCTTGATAGCATGGAGTCTGGAGCCAGCATTGACATCTCTGCTCTCTCCAAGAGCTGTGTGTGAAGCTAAAGACCATGCTCCAGGCTCTAATCAGAGGCCTTCAACACGCAGCACTGTGATCCTGACCAGTTCACCGTTGGGGGGGGGGTAGGGGAAGGGACAGGTAATGGGGGAGTGGATCATGGGATCACTGTCAGGAGAGGCTGGTCTCATGCTCAGAACCCAAAGACTGGAGCCAAGCCACTAGGACCAGTTTCTTACTTTGTCCTGGAAGCTTCAGCCACACACAGATAGGAAGGTGGATGTGGGCTCCAGAAGGGAACCTTAGTCCTCCCTCTCATACCTCTCTTCTTCTCCCCTCTCTACCTCCCCTCCTCTCCTTTCCCCTTCCCTCTTTTTTCCCTTCCCCTCTCCTCTCCTCTCCTCACTCATTCATCTCAGACATCCCTCTGACAGCCAAGCTCACCCCACAGCCAGAGGACAGAACTACAGCCCAGCAGTGAAGAGTCTCTCTCGGGAACTCACCATCCTTCCTTACCTTTGGGGTGTATTTCTCTCTCCATAGCAAGTGTATAAGCAGTTTCAATATCAGGTACAAGATGTACAGAAGCAGTAGCCCCAGTCCACTCAGAAGAGTGTAGTTGAGGTCTATGTGGTAGGAAGCTGAGCCTAGGGTCAGCCATGTCTCAGTGAGGCCATTCAGAGCGGAGAGAATCTTCTCCATGGCAGCAACAGCATGGCTGCCTGAGGTGTCTGAGGCTGAGGGTTCCTGAGCTTGACTAGAGTCCCAGGCCTACCTCACAGAGCAGGGCAGAGTCACAAGGGTTTCTGAGGGCGGGGAGGAGGGTGTGTCTCCAGTCCTTCCCCACCCCCAGGAGCTCCTCAGAGCCCTCTGCCCAGCCCTGCTGCTCCCTGTTTCCCTTGCTGTTTGGAGAACTTGATTTGGACCTCAGCTGTGCTGGGACCACGTGGTGCCTGGGATTTTGCTTTGCTGAGATATTCACAGCCTTGGCAACTAGGCCCTTCTCACATATGCGCTATCTGCAGAATGGTTATTCCCTCTGCCTCATCCCCCCCCCCCCAAGGTCCATTGAATATACCCTGTTCCCCAACCCACTCCATTTCACCCAGTACATTTCAGGTCCTTCTTTCTTCCTGCCTGTCCACCCCATGTCCCCTAAATCTGCTGCTCCCTGGATTTTAGTCTGCACTGTATCTGTGCCCTAGTCTAGTCTGCCTTTCTTGGCATGCCAGACTGACACTGACCACACGGACCCTATTCAACCTGGCATGCCCTGCTTGCCAACACAACCTAAAGGGTGGCTGCAGGAAACACAGCCCATCCTGCTCCTCAGTCCATCCCAGTCTACCTTCTTTCCAGCCACCCCCCTCCCTGGTAACTCCCACTGCCCCTTGCCCATGTCCCCTGTCCTAAAACCTTCCCATCCCCCAGGCCACACCAGAGTACTTCTTCAACCCAACCTAGTCCTCAGGGTCTATGACAGCTGACATCATCACTGTCTTCCGTGAGCTCTCCTGCCAGCCCTGCAGTGTTCCAAAACTCACGTTACCCATGATTCTCCCCGGTATATCCTGTACATGCCCATCACACCTGCCCTCCAGGTTGTGTGTGCCTCTCCAGCTCATTCTGGATCATGCCCCCTGGATGCCTGCATACCCTGGCCCGACTTACCCTTGACTCTTGTCCTGCAGCTCAAATAGTTCCGCCATTGCCATCGCATTACCTTGACTCCCTCGGTATGCTCTGTCCCTCGTCTCATAGACCCACGGTCTCCTTTTCCTACTGCCGCTGTCTGTTCAACCAACACACATCTTTCCTCCACTCGCCCCACTTCTTCTCCATTGTTCCTAGAGCACCCCACTCTATAGCCGCTGCTTTCGCACCCAGACCTTGAAAGAAAATGAGATTTTGTATTTTGTGATTCATGTAAAAGGGTTGTCTATGAGCCCGCGGCCTGGGGCCGAGAACAAAGCAGAACAGACAGGGCTGTTGTTAAGACATTCCTAAGAACAGCTTGATTGTACAAGCAGGGCTATCTTGTCTGGGTCAACACCACCTGGCTGGAACCTCCCCTCTGTCTACTGCCCCTTGATGCCAGGTAAAGTCATACATCAACTGGTTACTATGTGAACAAAGATAAGCCCCCAGCCCACAGGAACAAAGTCATGATGCCCTTTTGCTGACATGTAATCTTTCTGTTAATGCTTAAATAAGCCAATAGTGTGTCACTATGCTGAATTCCACACCCCTAAGCCCCTTACCGCATAAAAACCCCTAGCTTTCGAGCCTCGTGGCCGACATCCTTTATCTCCTGTGTGGGATGCATGTTGATCCAGGGCTCCGTCATTAAACGTCCTCATGTAATTACATCAAGAGATGGTCCTTCGTGATTTTTTGGGTGCACGCCGAATTGGGAATTGGGTGGGGGTTTCCCCACTAGGTCTAACAACCTTACTGTTTGTCCAGCTCACCTTCGTGATCCTGTGTACCACATTCCCCTCCTGACCCCACTCTACCCAGCATGCTGTTCTCCAGCTCAGAGTCTACCCACTGAGTTGTGTTTTCCGGTTCCCCCTAGCGGAACCAGCATCTTCCTCTTCCCACTTCATCCCATTGTGGTGGTATCTCCTGGCCTATTGCCCACTCTGGTCCAGCCCTTCTAGTGAGCGTCCATCTTCCTGTGCTCAGTGTTCCCCACCTGGCCATAGTCTACCTACTGGGCCACGACCTCCAGTGGACCCTATGGCGCCAATTATCTAGTTCCCACTACGCCTTATTCTGTCTGAGACATCTTGTTTGACAAGTCAGTCTAGTCTACTCCAGCCTGGCCTGGGATCAACCCTCTTTTCTCTGCTGCTCCAGCTTTCTCTCACTCCTGAAGCTTATCGTTCTCTGCCCAAACCTCTCTCTCCTCCTGGTCACACTCACCCTAGTCCGCCTCCTGAGTATCTCAGATCTGACTTTCTCGTGAGTCCTTCTGTGTGAAGCCAAATTTAAATCACAAACATAAATATAAAATGATTAGAACTAAAATTTCTTGGTATTCTTGGAGTAAGTTAATGTCGTGGGTTGACCTGAGTGCTGTTTGTATTCTGATGTTAATTCTGCTTCCTCAAGAGGGGCTGCCCCCCACCCACTAGCCAGTCAATCATGTATTCAGGGTGATCTCATGTGAACCTTCTCCCCATTCTATGACCCCATTCTGGTCAATAAAAGCTAGAGCCTGTGATTGGGCAGTGGAGGAGAAAGGAGGGACTGGGGGTTTTGGGAGAGGGGAGAGAGGAGAATGAGAAAGGAGAGAGAGGATGGGGGGAGATGGAGCAGAACCACAGGGTCGGGAGAAACTGCAAACACCAAAGGGTCTCATAGCTGGGGAGTAAGTCAGTATAGCACTAGATCTGCCCGATCTAGGCACATAGCTTATAAATATAACTGGATTGTGTGTTTTTTATACAGGCTTATCGGGGTTGCAAATTCCTGCAACCAGTTTACTTTTTTCTTTCCCCAATTGGTGAAGCTTTACGAGTGTTGAGTATCCATTCTGTGCGACACACACAGGCATGTGCACATAACATTTGGCCAATTGGGGATAATTTGTGAAAAGTCAGTTTTGTGATTTGATTCTGCCCCACTAATTAAAGATATTACAAGCTGATTCATACACCAAACTTACTGACATTTGGAAAGGAGATGTGTAAAAGAACCTCGAGTCACAGACCCATGTTAAGGGAAGGGACAGCCATTGTGTATGTAACATCTGTATGATAACATTACTATCCTGGGACAGTAGGCAAAGTAAAATCCCAGGCACCACGTGGTCCCAGCACAGCTGAGGTCCAAATCAAGTTCTCCAAACAGCAAGGGAAACAGGGAGCAGCAGGGCTGGGCAGAGGGCTCTGAGGAGCTCCTGGGGGTGGGGAAGGGCTGGAGACACACCCTCCTCCCCGCCCTCAGAAACCTTTGTGACTCTGCCCTGCTCTGTGAGGTAGGCCTGGGACTCTAGTCAAGCTCAGGAACCCTCAGCCTCAGACACCTCAGGCAGCCATGCTGTTGCTGCCATGGAGAAGATTCTCTCCGCTCTGAATGGCCTCACTGAGACATGGCTGACCCTAGGCTCAGCTTCCTACCACATAGACCTCAACTACACTCTTCTGAGTGGACTGGGGCTACTGCTTCTGTACATCTTGTACCTGATATTGAAACTGCTTATACACTTGCTATGGAGAGAGAAATACACCCCAAAGGTAAGGAAGGATGGTGAGTTCCCGAGAGAGACTCTTCACTGCTGGGCTGTAGTTCTGTCCTCTGGCTGTGGGGTGAGCTTGGCTGTCAGAGGGATGTCTGAGATGAATGAGTGAGGAGAGGAGAGGAGAAGAGAGGGGAGGGGAGGGGAGGAGAGGAGAGGAGAGGAAAGGATAGGGGAGGGGATGGGGGTGGGGTGGAGAGGGGAGGAAAGGGGATGGGAAGAAGGGAGGAGAGGAGGGGAGAGGAGAGGGAATGGAGGAGAGAAGAGAGGAGAAGGGAGGGGAGGAGATGGGGGAGGATAGGATAGGATGGGGGAGAGAGGAGAGGGAGGAAAAGAGGAGAGGGAATGGAGGAGAGAAGAGAGGAGGAGAGGAGAGGACAGGAGAGGGGAGGGGAGGAGAGGGGAGGAGAAGAGAGGAGAGGGGAGGAGAAGAAGAGAGGGGATGGAGGAGAGAAGAGAGGAGGGGAGGACAGGACAGGAGAGGGGAGGGGAAGAGAAGGGGAAGAGAAGGGGAAGAGAAGGGGAAGAGAAGAGAAGAGAAGAGAAGAGAAGAGAAGAGGAGAGAAGAGGGGAGGAGAGGAGGGTGAGGAAAGGAAAAGGGGGGAGAAGAGAGGAGAGGAGAGGGGATGGAGGAGAGAAGAGAGGAGAGGACAGGAAGGGGAGGAGAGGGGAAGAGAGGAGAGGAGAGGGGAGGGAAGGGGAAGAGAGGAGAGGAGAGGAGAGGGGAGGGAAGGGGAAGAGAGGAGAGGAGAGGAGAGGGGAGGGAAGGGGAAGAGAGGAGAGGAGAGGAGGATAGATATGAGAGGGATCAGGGAGGACTAAGGTTCCCTCTGGAGCCCACATCCACCTTCCTATCTGTGTGTGGCTGAAGTTTCTAGGACAAAGTAAGAAACTGGTCCTAGTGGCTTGGCTCCAGTCTTTGGGTTCTGGGCATGAGACCAGCCTCTCCTGACAGTGATCCCATGATCTACTCCCCCATTACCTGTCCCTTCCCCTACCCTCCTCCATGGTGAACTGGTCAGGATCACAGTGCTGACTGTTGAAGGCCTCTCTGAAGAGAGCATGGAGCCCAGTCCTCCACTCTAGGACCTGTCATCCCCAGGAGCAGCACAGTGGTAAAGTCCTCGGAAAGGACACCACCCTGTCCTTTAGCTTCCCAAGGCGAGTGTTAATAAGCTGCCACCTCCACAGTTAATAAAGCACACAGGTCTTGCCTGCTACTCAGTGGGTCCCGAGATGTGCCTGGTCAGTGGGATTCTGAGTCTCTTAGGAAGAGAGACATAACCAGTGAGTTCCAGAGCTCATTCTCTTCTCTCGTTGGCAGCTATGGGAGAAAGGGAAGAAGAGAAGACAAACCCTCACAGGTAGGTGTCTGCCTCTGCCTCTGCCTCTCTTCTAGGGATCCCTACCCTGTCCTTTCCATAGGATCCCAGGTTTATGATCTGAGCATGTCAGTGGCTACACATAGTCCCTTAATCACGAGAGGGAGGAGCCCTGTGAGGAAAGACTCATAGAAAGACAGGCAGACCCACGTGGGGACAGCCCCTGGGGCCCCTGTGAGACGTGCAGGGGAGAGTGACAGTCTTTGACGACTGGGACAGCCCCTTGGGGGATCTTCTGAGACTGTGTCCCCTGTTCCCTTCCGGGGAGCTGGCAGCTATGAGGAAATCACTCTTGCTGCTCAAATAGAGCTCTGGACATTCCAAGTGTTCTCACAGAGCACTTGTTGATGCTACTCCGTACTTTCAGGAATCACGACCCTAAGTGTTTTCCCTAAGTCTAGTCCCGTGCAGTGCTACTGTCTACCTCTGTTCCCCATAACCCATTATCTTGCTTATTTAAGGTGGGCCAGCTTGCCAGAGAGAAGCGGAGCAGAGGAGGGAGCTGCGGACAACCCAGCCAAGGTGATTGGCTTCCCTTCCTCCCTGGTCCCTTTCCCCACATACCTCATGCTTCTTTCCCAGGGACCCAGCGCCTCCCACCCTTTCTGGGGAGGGGTCGCATAGCAACAGGACATAGAGGACAGCCTTGGATATGGCAGTGTTGAATGGGCTAGACCAGCAGGCCCTCATTTCCACAGGCTGGCCCCAGTGATAGCTTGGTGTTGGACAGTGGGTATGGGAGAAAGAGGGAGTGGGAGAAAACCCGTGTCCCGCCAGAGTTCCGGTGCTCTGGGCGGGCAGACACGGGAGGACTGCGGCACGCTTTCCACGAGGTCCCGGGTGGGTGTCTGGCTGTGCGAAGCCAGACACCGGGTATCCCAGACACCGTTGGACACCGCAGAAGAGCTGAGAATAAATGCCCCCCCCAAGGGAGGAGAGAGCAGGGGGAAGAGGGAAGAGGGAGGTGCTGAGTGGTTCTCACAGAAGAGTCCTTGGTCCAGCCCATGGCTGGAGCACAGGAAGGCCTTCCAGCGAGAGGTTAGATGTTAGGGGAAAGCCTATCCCATTGTTCAAGCATGGTCGGTCTTGATGAGCAGAGACAGTCTGTGGTTTTAGATCTTTATTGTAGAAAGGTAGGGGGAAGAAGAGAAAGTAGAAAGAGGGAAAGAGGCTTGCCATGGCCACGTGGAGAGAGTGGGGAAGGGAGAGAGAGAAGGAGGGCTAGAGAGTAAGAAGGTGAGAGCTTAAAGAGAGCAAGGAGGAACCAAGCAGCCCCTTTTATAGTGGGCTGGGTTATCTTGCTATTGCCAGAGGAGCAAACCTGGCTTTTGTCAGGTAACTGTGGGGGTGGAGTCTAGCCAGAATGCCAGGAGCTTGGGATATTGTCTGCATGACTGATAGTCACAGAATTATGGAGTTGAGGGCTCTGTAGTGTCAGGCACCTGTCTCTGGGAACGTGGCTCACTGTTCTGTCCCTTGTAGAGTCTCGGGAGTAAGCCTCATTCAACCAAAATAGGCTGCCTTTCATGGCCCCACAGCTTGACTTTCATATCTCCCACAGCTCTCTGGAAGAGCCCTCTGAGGCCTCCAGCAATGAACTACCACTCCACAGAGATCCCCTCTTGCCTGTGTGTGATAGATCTGGCGATGTTGGTCATCAGCTCTCCCAGGACCACCTCAAAGATGGTAAAGCCTCTCACTTGTGCGTGGCTTCCACAGTTCCTGGGACAGAGGCCTCGTTTGTTCTGTCCTCTCTGCTCACAGGAAACCAGGCAGGGCATTCGGCTCCAGCCCTTCCACAGGAGCCTTTACCGCTGGCTCCGTCCATCCTCTCACCTAACTGCTTTGCCCCCCTAGAAGGCTTCTACTCATCCACACTGCTACACGACTCTCTGACACCAGAGTCCACACTTCCCTTGAACCCTCCACTTCTCCTGGACCCCACCCCACCCTATCCACTTGCCTCTTTTCCTCTTCCAACAAGAGAAGCGCAGAAGTCAGAAGTGGTCGTCCAACTGGAAACCACGAGATCTCTGGTGGACAGACTCAATGAGATGCCCACTAATGTCCCACCAGCCCAAGGCACTGGCTGTGTAAGACAAACAATGCCAGAGGCCTCCCAAGAGCAGCCTGCTGCTGACAACCAATTATCTTCAGACTCAAAAAACCAGTATCTCCCAGCTCCTCGTGTTCCTCAAGTCCCTTTGCAAGGAAACACAAGGGCCTACCATGTAGAGCCTGGATACCTCTTTTTTCCCAACTCTAATGCCGTGAAACTGTCCCAAAGGCTGGACAAGAAAGTGAGTGATTTCCTGATGGTGAAGGGGGAGCAGGAGGAGTGGGAAGAGGAAGAGGAGGAAGAGGACAAAGGATGTTTTATAAAGTCACCCAGTTCTTCGGAGAAGCTGCTATCAGGAGAGACATTGGGTGAACCACAGGATTTGGTGGCTTCTCATTCGTCAAGCAGCAAAGGCAAGCTCACGCACCAGCCACTCCCTCACTCCAAGACTTTTGAAGACCATGAGGAGCTTCAACCTTCCCTGCTCTTCTGGGGACCCCCCTCTCTACACAGTGAGACCCTGAGCCCTACTACCACTAACGCCTATGACCGTTCCTCAGCATTGGTCTGCTTCAACAGCATGGCTGAGGCCTCCATTGCTGACTACTCTCATGGCTGTATGCTTCCCACACCTTTGCATGCATATCGACCACAGACATGGCTACAGACCACACCCCAGTCCCATCCCCAACGTGACCCTCCTGCCGAGTTGCAGCCTCAGCCTCAGCCTCAACCCCAATCCCGGGTCTCAGTCTTGACATTTTCTCGTCAGTCCGAGCTGCGAGACTGTGGAGTGCATTTTCACAGACCCCAGGGAGATGAGCAGCCTCTCAGTCCTTCTGAGATGCAGTGCTTGGAATACAACATCTTGAAAAAGGAACAGGAGAGGGTCTGGGGTTTACCCCTTGTGGTCAAAAAATCCCAGGATACTTTTTGTCCCTCGCCTCCCAAGGTCTTGTTGGGAAGTCGCTCCTCCAAGGCCTGTACTCCCAGGCCCATTCTTCCTGGAGACTTCCCCCTCACCAGTGAGCTCGAGAAGAAACTTGAACACCATCTCCGAAAGAGACTCATCCAACACCGCTGGGGCCTGCCCGACAGGATCGACAAGTCCCTGTCACTCTTGAGTCCTCAGTCAGAACTGATCGACTTCTCTGAGTCACAAAAGAACCAGGGACTCTCTTGGATCACTTTCTTTAAGTACCAAGGCAACAAAGACTCACAGGTCTTATCTGGAGGAAGCTCTCGAAGTTGGATGCCTAAAAGGCATTCTCTACGGGAGACTAGGGTCAAAGAACGGACATACAGTCAAGATCAGGGCCACAAGGACCAATCCCGGGGTAACAACTTTCAGGAGGCTTCACAAAACAGTGTGCAGTCTCACTTGAAGACGCACTGGAAGAGTCGTACGGGCAGGCAGCCTCCCAAGTTTTCAAGCCCCTCACAGGTGAAACAGTACCAGAGAGGAATTGAAAAAGCCCTGGAAAAACACTTGAACAAGAAAATTAGGGAAATCAGCAGGGGTGAGATTCCTATCACAGTGAATAGGTCAAGGCATTCTGTGAACATGGCAAACATAGCGCAGCCTCCACCAGAGTCCTCACCCAAACGAATGAAAGATCAGGCACCATTGGCATATAAGGAGCACGTGCTGACGAGGCACCCCCACAGCTTAGCGCTTAGTCCTAGCAAAGAGAAGATGCTGGAACAACACATCACAGCCTTCCGCAGGAGGATGGCATTTGGCCTCCCACAAAGGGTTGAGGAGTCCTTAGAGTCCTACTCGACAAAAGCAGAGCCGTCTCAGCCTTTCCCTCAGCTCCACGTTCAAGCCCACAATGTTTCTAGAGCAGACCCTGCCAAGTCCTCCAGGTCCCTCCGGAGAAACACTACTGGAGATAGAATGGGGACAGTGAATTCAGTCCCCACCCAACAGAAGCCTCTCCCTGCTGCCTCGCTGGTGGGCCATAGTCAGCCAGCCTCTGAGAACAAGGTGTGTGTAGATAGAGACCTTAGTGTAGCCCTAAGGGGCAGAGAGCCAACCCAGCACTGGGCACCCAGGAGGGCAGACAAAGGTGACGTGCCTCAGTCTGGATCACACAACAAACCTGGCCCAGAGCTGCCCATGAGCCCAGGTGGGCCAACACATGAGAGACTGGCTTCCAGCACCAACACACAGGGGTCTCAGGAAGAAAGGAGGAGCGGGAAAGATGGCTCTGAGGCTGAGGGCTCCACAGAGCTACACAAGGGAGAGCAACTCCCTGGTCTTCACCCACAGTCCACTAAGAGCTTGAAAGGCACCCAAGACTTGTGCTCCCCAGGGAGCCCTGTGACTGCATGTCAGTCCCCGCAGGGAATGACAATTTCCCACAACTCTGAGAGCCCTGACTCTAAAAGTCAGGTGTCCACAGAAGTCCAGCCGAACTCAGAGGGCAGGACACACAACCAAGTGCCAGACCTGCCTGCCACACCCTTTGCCCCACAAGAAATGACTTCCAAACCCCAGGGCCCCTCCGGTGGGGACATGGCAGTTTCTCAGGTGCTGCACGTGCACATGCCCTCTGTGGGCATCAGCATGGAGTCGCGGCAGGGTCCCTGGGTCCCTGCATATGTCTCAGGCAAGAGCAAGAACAAGGACTGTCTCCCTGCTGCCAGGGGATTGCCACAGCTGGCAACTGAGGCAGGAAAGTTTGGGGGAGGGGATGCAGGCTTAGGGACATCCCAGACCACAGGGAAGGGACACTGTGTTCAGGCCAGGGCACCAGAGGAGACACAAAGACTCACAGCCTCCCCAGCACTGACACCTAAGAGTCAGCCTCAGGAAAATCAGTTCACCAGCCAGGTGAAGGGCTTCTGGCAGAGGCTGTCCCCTGGGAAGAAACACAAAGGACAGGAAAAGTCCCTGGCCAAGGGCTGCTCTCCATTAGCATCTGGGAAGGGCACAAGCCCCATCAAAGGGAGAAGTGAGTTTTGTGGGAACCCTGAAGCTCAGAACTGTGTGAGGGTGTCTGGGATGGTCCTGAGGAAGCAGCTGGGGCACAGGCATGGGACAGTCACCCCCTATCTCCAGGCCCCTGTGTCTCCCCTCATGGGGTCTGAAGGAGCTCAGCAGGAGGTGCCCCTGCAGGCTCAGGCAGAGCCTATTCAGAGGCTGCCCCACTTGTGCTGCAGATGTTCCTGCTCTCAAGTGCCAAGGGCTGAGTCCTGCAGCCCAGGACAGGGGCAGACAGCATCTTTGAGGTGTGGCCCTACAGGAAAAGCTAAGAGGGTGGAGACCTCCCCTGTACTTGCTTCTCCACCAAAGTCTTCTCTGTAGGCATGAAGCTAGCTAGGAGTTTCCGGCTGCCCTTCTCTGTGTGGAAGGTGTTGTTTGTTTCCATTAACCAAACAAAAAATTCGTATCCAGATTCTCTGGGGAATGTTTTCTACCCAACAGTAAATTTTCCCTTGCTGACAGTATTGATTTCACCAGTAAATTTTCTGAAAACACGTTTTCTCGTGCACTTTGTGTGTGTCTTAGGTTAGTTCCAGAACTTGGATCAGGGAAAGGAGCCAATCGCTCCAGATTTTACTGTCTGCCTCTTTGTGCTTCTAGAAGAGGCATTGTCCCCTGAGGTTTCTTCTAAAGGACTGAGGTGACCGTGGAGTTGGCTTTCCCTCAGCCCATAGGTTATAATTTCCCTCTCTGACCTTTTCCTTATTCTTGAGTGCCAATAACCAGCTTTGGCATCCTTGTGGTAGGTAACCTGAGGCAGACAGCCAGTGGTTAGAGCTGCTGCTGAGGGTAGATCTTGATACCTACAGAGGCTGCTGCCAATGGCAGTCATCGGCTAGAGAAGAGTTACTCAGTAGACTTCCCTCTGATGAGAAAGAGAAGGAAAGAAAAAATTTACACACACACACACACACACAGAGTGAATAGAACAAAAGAAAGAGTCCGGTAACTTCATACATACATACAAAACTACAGATAGACACATTCTCCCATAGAATATTCAGAGCAAAGCTCCAGCAATCAGGCTCCACATATACACACACATACACACACACACAGACAAGCTTTACACAAATGCATACATACACATAGTTGATGGGCAGAAGGAACAGTGTTCTAACCCCTATACAAACCTTACACATGTGCATACAGACACATAGTTGATGGGCAGAAGGAACAGTGTTCTAACCCCTATACAAACCTTACACATGTGCATACAGACACATAGTTGATTTTTTTCCTTCCATAGCTTGTATATCACAGCAAAATCTTTCAGGCAGTATAAAATTACAATGTGTCTAAGTTTTAGTTTTCTTCTAGTGAATGATTATGAAAAAATAGTGTTCCCCAATACCCTACGAGAAATGGCATTATGCAATGCAGATAAAGAAAACAAATTATTCCAAAAAACTCCACCAATGTTTGTAACTAAGCAACTTGCTATAGATTAGCAAGCAGCAGCATTTTGCTGTTAAAAAAAAGGAGTAATTATTTTATTAATTATCTTTAAAAGTAATCTTGTAAGAATCTTGTAAGGACTGGAGAGATGATTCAGTGGGTAAGAGCACTGACTGCTCTTCTGTAGGTCCTGAGTTCAAATCCCAGCAACCACATGGTGGCTCACGACCATCCTTAATGAGATTTTTTTTTTTTTTTTTTTTGCTTTTCGAGACAGGGTTTCTCTGTGTAGTCCTGGCTGTCCTGGAACTTACTCTGTAGACCAGGCTGGCCTCGAACTCAGAAATTAGCCTCCCTCTGCCTCCCAAGTGCTGGGATTAAAGGTGTCTGCCACCTCTGCCCGTCATCAGCAATTCTTAATCACATCAGGAAACTGAGGGCAAAAATGAGTATAAGAAACCAATCATCGCCAGTGCTGCCGGAAAAGGTCCCTGGTTTAACTAATAAAAGTATGTCTTTCTGAAAGTTAAATTGCTTCCCAAGGTTTTTCTACATCAGAGCCAGTAGTGAAAACATCTCCACCTAGCTTCAGTAAACTATTCTATTTTTCCAAATGCTTCCTAAGGGTGGTGGTTATATCTGTCAATCTCCATCTCTAAGTTCTTTCCTAGGGTGGTGACTGAATCATTAATCTGCTCCTGCAGCAATGCCTGAAAGAGATCAAGCACTGTTATTGTGAGTGCCAGAGATATTGCCCAGTGAGGGGCTGGAGGGCCCTTTAGCATTTTCATACAGTTCTTAGATGTGAGGGCAGCAAGCAGAGCAGAACTCTACAACAACACAAAGTCCTCAGGACATGTGGTCCTCAAGGCCCTGCCACACCGAGGCCCACCCAGGTGACTGTGGTAACCAGGGGGCAGGATTCCTTGAAGTTCTAAAGCCATTTGTCGTTCCTTGGCACTTGAGACCAGTGGTCCCCCTAACACGAAGTCATCCTTATTTGACAGGGTAGGTAATTTTCTTAAACTAGAGTGACTACGTCAACTAGGAAGCAGTTGCTGGTGATCAGATGGTAGATTCGACCCTTACTTCAGTGTTTGCCTCTGTTGCTGCAGAGGAATCTGTACAATTGAGGTGGAATCTAGGAGGAGAATCTAGGCGTGCTTAAACTAAGTCCTGTGTGCAGCTTGCTGAGGTTGTTGGATTGCTGGCGGGCTGAGGAAAGGCTCGGCTGTAGGGAATGAAGTGCTCCATAGAGATGAAACGGAGGACAGGATGTTGGGGTGGAATGGATCGGGTAACATACACGAAGGACTGAAGGGCTGCAGGACTCGGGTGCACTGGGAAACAGGATAGGCAGTATACTGAAGAGAAGTGAATTGGTCACACTGCATGATCTATGGTAAGTTGGAGAATGGTGTGGACTGACACGCCACTTGGCAGTATCCTGTGGTGGGAAGAGAAGTGTGGCTTGCTGGCAGTCTAGGGTGAGTTAGGGAATAATTTGGGCTGGACGGTCTAGTAGTAACTGACTAGCATGGTTTGAAAAACACAGTAGATTGGGTGGACTGAGCTGGGAGATTCCAGGCACTAGGACATGAGTCTTAGTCAGGGTTTCTATTCCTGCACAAACATCATGACCAAGAAGCAAGTTGGGGAGGAAAGGGTTTATTCAGCTTACATTTCCATGTTGCTGTTCATCACCAAAGGAAGTCAGAAATGGAACTCAAGCAGGTCAGGAAGCAGGAGCTGATGCAGAGGCCATGGAGGGATGTTCTTTACTGGCTTGCTTCCCCTGGCTTGCTCAGCTTGCTCTTTTTTTTTTTTTTTTGGTTTTACGAGACAGGGTTTCTCTGTATAGCCCTGGCTGTCCTGGAGCTCACTTTGTAGACCAGGCTGGCCTCGAACTCAGAAATCCGCCTGCCTCTGCCTCCCGAGTGCTGGGATTAAAGGCGTGCGCCACCACGCCCGGCTTTTTTTTTTTTTTTTTTTTCAGCTTGCTCTATTATAGAACCCAAGACTACCAGCCCAGAGATGGCATCACCCACAATGGGCCCAGCCTCCTTAATCACTAGTTGAGAAAATGTCTTACAGCTGGATCTCATGGAGGCATTTCCTCAAGGGAGGCTCCTTTCTCTGTGATAACTCCAGCTTGTGTCAAGTTGATGCACAAAGCCAGCCACTACTCTTCAAGATGGTAGGATTTCTAAACTGACTAACTGAAAGTAGAAAATCTGAAGAGATGCCAACAGGGAAAAAGAAAATTAGACCAGGCACGAGGGGCAATGAGTTAAACTTGGTGAAGGTGGGCTCTTCCTCAGAATCCATGTCTTGTGATAGGACAAACCATCAAACACACTGCCCTCAACGTAGGGTGACTCCAAGGCTTGTGGGAGTGCAGAAACTGCGAGCAGAAGCAAGACAGGATTTGAGGGGGCTGATGGAGAAATGGAAGGGCCCCAGAAAGCAGTAAGGGGCTACCTTGGCCATGGAAGCTGGAAGACAGACTTGCTGTCCTCGCCTGGACTCTGCCTCAGGCCCAGCAGTCTCTTAAGCCCATATCCCGAGGCCAGCCTAGCCTGAGGTCTCACAGAGGCCTTTCTGGCCCTTGCTCTGGGTAAACCCTTTGCCACAACCACAGCCCTCACCTTCTTACTAGTCTTAAGAATACATTGAAGGGAAGGTCACCGCGGTGCTATTTGTTCAGTTGGGTGGGCTCAAGGTAAGCCCTGTCTACTAGGTGGGTAGCCTCTCTCTGGAAGGGGACCAGGTTGGAGCCTTGCCTCTCCAGCACAGCATTGAGTCCAGATCTTAGCCCTCTCCCCAGAAGAGAGCCAGCTGACAACCACGTTGATTTTGAAAATCATTTTAAGCTCAATTCTTACTGTCTCTGGGGATGTTTTCTACGGAGAGCTTCATGGGCCCATTTCCTTTTTCTTTTTGGAGATAGAGTCTCACAATGTAGCCCTGGGGATGTTTTCTACGGAGAGCTTCATGGGCCCATTTCCTTTTTCTTTTTGGAGATAGAGTCTCACAATGTAGCCCTGGCTTTCCTGGAACTGGTTTTGTAGTGCAGGCTGGCCTTGAATTCATATATTCATTCACCTGCCTCTGCCTCCCAAGTGCTGGGATTAAAGGTGTGTCTTAGTCAGGGTTTCTATTCCTGCACAAACATCATGACCAAGAAGCAAGTTGGGGAGGAAAGGGTTTATTCAGCTTACAATTCCATACTGCTGTTTATCACCAAGGAAGTCAGGACTGGAACTCAAACAGGTCAGGAAGCAGGAGCTGATGCAGAGGCCATGGAGAGATGTTTTTTACTGGCTTGCTTCCCCTGGCTTGCTCAGCTTGCTCTCTTATAGAACCCAAGACTACCAGCCCAAAGATGGTCCCACCCACAAGGGGGCCTTTCCCCCTTGAGCACTAATTGAGAAAATGCCTTACAGTTGGATTTCATGGAGGCATTTCCTCAACTGAAGCTCCTTCTCTGTGATAACTCCAGCTGTGTCAAGTTGACACGAAACTAGCCAGTACAAGGTGTATACCATCAACCCCTCACCCCCCCACCCCGGCCCTGATGGGTCAATTTTTAGGGAAAGTATTTTGACCCAAATCTGACAATTCTTTGCTCTTTCTAGCATACTAAGTGGTGTTTGGGGCCCTAGAAAGAAAAGTTAATTGTGTGAGTGTGTGTGTGTGTGTGTGTGTGTGTGTGTGTGAAAGTTAGTTAGGCAACCAGTCTGAGTGTCAGTGTACACTGTGGTCAGACAGGCTGTAGACTAGGGTAAGTTGATAACCAGCCACCAGTGGGAAATCAGAGACTAGACAGACTGACAGGTCAGTGGCCACAAATTGGAAACACGAGCTTGGCTGAGCAGGCTGCCATAGACCAGGGTAAGGTAGGGGAATGGAGACGGGAGAAATGGCATTAGAGAGCAGGCCACATGGCCATGGATTGAGATGTCTGGAAGGGAGGACCTCAGGAAGGCAAGGCAGTGATGTACAAGCATCAAGAGGCAACAAAGCAGGTGAGACAGGCAGCCACACCAACGCATGCTATGGTATGGGACATGCTTGGTGGAATAGGGTCAGGTAGGCCAAGTGGCAGACTGTTGGTAGGCCAAAGGTAATCTGATGAATAGGGCTCACAGGCCAGTTAACAGCCTGGGTGCCCATGTGGATGGACTAGGGTAAGCTATGGAGCAGAGTGGGCTCGCAGGCAGATGGGTGACTTGGAGAAACTGGTTTACTGTGTGGAACAATGGCGACCAGAAACATGGTCTGCTGACAGTTTGGTAGATGCAGGCTAGGAAGGGAGGCTTCTAGAAATGCTTATTGGCAAACCAGGAGGCAGGCCTGGCCTGAAGAGGAGACACAGGAAACAGGATAAGCAGGAATGGGAGACAAGCGGGGTGTTACTGTGGCACGCTGGGTAGACGGGGGAAGCAGCATGCGGCAAGCCAGGTTATAGGAGATCTGGGGGGGGGTGTCTAGAGGACCACAGCGTACCCGACAGAATGAATCGAGGAAGGCAGTGCCCCTGGGGAAAGTTGCACTCGTTGGAATGGGGTGGCGGGCAGCGGCACAGAATGACAGAAAGCTCGTGAACCACTCAGGCTGCAGGCCAAGAGGCTCCGAATCAGGACGGGTTACAGTGAAATGGCTGGGTGAATTGGGCAAACGGGCAGCCTAGCACAGAGGACCATGCCAAGGGAATCCGGGGAAAGGCCCTGGCAGGCAGGTTAGTTGGCCATACAAGAGAGTACGTTGGGAAATGGCACATGAAGTGGGTAGCGGGAGTAAAGTGAGACTTGGAGGCATGCTGGGATTGCTTAGGGGCCTCTGGGATCAGCCTCAGAGGCAGATCAGGACTTAGCTGACTAGTGTGTGTTGGTTAACACTAACTAGCCAGGTTGGTGGGGCAAGACAACATGAGTTAGGGTAAATGTAGGCTGACGGGTGGGGCAGACCTATGGGTTGCTAAGGTTACTTAGTAGCCTGGGAGAATATTAGGTAGTTGTGCTGGCTAGTTTTCTGTCAACTTGACAGACTTGAGTCATCTGAGGGGAGGGAACCCCAGTTGATAAAATGCCTCATTTTAAGGTTGGGCTTCAGGCAAGCTTGTAGGACATTTTCTTAATTAATGATTGATGGAGGGTCCAGTCCCTCCAACTGATGGGAGGGAGCAGGTGGTCCTGGGTTCTATAAGAAAGCAGGCCGAGCAAGCCAGCAAGCAGCAGCTCTTGAGTTTGCTTCCTTCCCTCAGTGGACATTAACTTGGGATATGTAAGCCAAATAAGCCTTTCGAGTGGCTTTTGGCCATGATGTTTCATCCTAGCAACACAAACCCAGACAGGCTGAAGAAAATGACTCGGGAAGGGAGCTGTGTCTCTTGGTTGGTTTTCCGGGGGCAAGGACAAAGTGACATGGGTTCTGCAGGCTGCGAGCAAGCACCCAGCAGAGGCTGTGCACACGGAAACTCCCGGTGCAAATCTATCCCAGAGTCATGCTTACTGACAACTGTCAAAACCACTCTGAGAGGATTAACTGCTTTTGCAGGTGACACATCTTAGGGTAAGGAGGCCCTCGCTCTCAAGGATGTGAGAGTCAATGAGGGGGAGGTGTGGGCTGCCGCACATCAGCACTTAGGCTGAGCTGAGAGTTAGGAAGCCAGCTGGACCAAAAGTTCTTCTCAAGGCTCATCACATCCATTCCTAACAAGAGAACACAGGGATCCAGGCCACCTCTCAGAGGCACACAGAACTTGGTGAGAGCTGAATGAACCCAGCTGAATGAACACACACACACACACACACACACCACACAAAAGACATTACTTCATGAAAACATTTATTGAGGGTGCTGAGTACTCTTAAGAGGTGGATTATTTCTGGGGGACAAAAGCTTTTCCTCTGAAATTCTGAGCCAGAATTTTCTGTTCACATAACCGAGACATGTCGGCCAACATAGTCCCTACAGCAAACGGGGGCGTCCCCTGAGGAACTTTCCCAGCTCGATTCCACAGAAGATTTTGGCGCAGTTCTGACTCTCTGTGGGACGCGGATGGGCGAGGCTGTAAAGCCTCACATTTCTGGGGCTGTCTGGCCCTTTCTGCCATGCATCTCTTTTGATCAACAAAAGCAGCATCCTGATTGTGGAACCTGGGACTTGACACTTTAGAGACGGGTGCTGGGGGGTGGAGCTGGCGTCCCTGGACTGGGTCTGTTGGGACACAATACTCTCTCTTCGGCTTAGCTTTTACAGGCTTGGTGGGCGGAGATACGGGCACGCGGGGGCGCATGGTATCTGCTGCACCATGCCTGTGCCCCGGTTGCTCCTTGGGGACCTTCCCAAAGTCCCTCAGGGCTTTCTGAGCTACAGTGTTCCCAGGAAAGGTAGCTCTCCCCTTTAGTTCCAGGTCGTGTGCTGGTGACGGTGGAGAAGCGTCTCTTTTCAAGAGGGCTTCCTGTCCTTTGCATTTTCTGTCAGGAGAAAGCCACTGGAAAAAGTGTTTGACGTGCTTCCTGAACTGATGCTCAGGAGGAGACAGAGCCTTCACAGGCGGTGACGGTGGGATAGGCCTTTTCCCATGATTCCCCGGGGTCGGGCTATCCTGCGCTCGGTGACTCTTCCCACTGGGTTGTAACTTCTCAGGCCCTGCAACCCCTGAACCAAGCTCTTCTATTTTCCATGCAGGCCACGACCTCTTGGCAGATTGAGGGCTGTCCTTGTTCAGACCCTTGCCTAAGGGGTGAGCAGGCATCTCGGGCTCTTGTGGCTGCACCTGAGCTGCATTGGTGGGAGCGCTGGAAGGCATCTGATCATGAATGGGTAAAGGTGTGTGAGTGAGTTTATCTGAGACAGGGAACACGACTTTTGGGGGCTCTGAAGCTTGGATGGGCTGACTGTTTTCTGATTCAGATTTCTCCTCCCTGGTCACCTGACAACTAAAGTCAGATGCCCGAATGTTCGGGGGACCTGATATTCCTTCCGGGGCTCTTCCAGCTAACTGGGTACTTTGTGTGCTTGGTGTATTCCCATCTCCATCTTTAGCACTCTTGCACTGGCTGGCTTTCGAGATCTTGGTAGGTCGTGGTTGAAGGCCACCGAGCTGCTCTTTGACTATGTTACTGACCTTGTTGGATACAAATACGTGTTTGTCATCTATCTTTGTCCCTTGAGGCCCCTGGACGATTTTGCTAGAACTTAGGCTCTTACCCACTGGCATGGGGCCAGCCTTAGCCAACATTTTGGGCACATCTGGGCTGGGTCTTTTGGCTTCTGACTCCTCCAGGATGGTGGTGTCGAAGACAACAGATGTCTGCTGCACGCCAGACACTGTAATTCTGTGTTCGCTTTTGATATCTTCATCCTTGATATCAGAAGGTGATTGTCTCTCAGTCTGTTTTTCTTCCTTGCCCACACATGGCTTAAAATGAAGGGGACAATGCTTTAATCCGGACATAGTGATAGGGACCTGACCCTCATTGGTTCCATCGATGTGGCTTTTCAAATGTTCTTTCGGAGGAGTTTCAAATTTTTTCCGACATTGGCTTACCTGTGAGGTCTCTGAGGGTTGGTCTGACAGACTGCCCAAGTGGCTCTGTAGGTTTATCTCATGGTCAGATGGCAGGCCATTGTCTACAGCAGTCTTGGAGTTACTGCAGATATATTTTTGAATAATCTCTAAAGTCTGTTCATGTGCTTTTACTATTTTTCTCTCTATAGAAACAGACTTCTCTTGGGGGCTTCCAGATTGGTTTGACACAGTGTTGGGCCGGGCTTTGTTGTCTTTGTGCTTAAAGTCAGAGAGCCCAGAGCTGCTCTTAGATGCTTCTGGAGGGTCAGGATTCGCCCACAGCTGTGACTTATAGATCCCCTGAGGCAGGCCCCAGCGCTGTAGGATGAGCCTCTTTCGAAGGTGCTGCTCGAACTTCTTCTGGAACCCGTCAGCTAGGGGGAAGTCTCTAGGAGGAACGGACCTGGGAGTTTGGAGCTTGGAGGACTTTATGGCCAGGGAGAGCTTTGAAGGAAGGAGGCGAAGTTCTTCCTGAGGTTTTTGGACCACAGAGGGTAAAGCCCACTCCCTCTCCGGTTCTTTCGCCATCATGTTGTACTCTACATGGTGGATTTCCGATTGCAATAGAGCTTTTGCCTCCTGAGATCTGCGGAAATACACACCGCAAACCCTAACCTGAGATTGAGAGGAAGGTGACGGCCCTGGGAGTGTTTGAAGCTGGGAGTGGGGTGTGGCAAGCTGGATGCTCTGGGACTGAGATTGAGTCAAGGTCTGTGGTTGTCTCTCAGGCAAGGGCAGAGGTGAGGGGGGAGCCAGGGCTGGGGAGTCTGTGGTCCTGTTGAACCAGATGCACATGGAAGAACAGTGAGACGATAGTGTAGTGATACAGCTCACGGACTCGCTGTGGAGATAAGGGAGGCCCCAGAAGTGCTGCATGGGCATGGCCTCTAACTGGCCCCCAGAGCTCTGCACTTGAGCAAGCCCCTGCTGAGGATTCAGTTCACTGAGTATGATGCTACTGCCCTCTAGGGGAAAGGAGGCTCCTAGGTTCTGTAGCTCAGCAGTTGGTTCTGCTTCTCCTTCCCCGTCCTTCAGTGTAAGAACGTCAGCCTGGCTTTCCTCTTGTCTCTCAAGTATTTTCAGGACTTTTTGAGGCACTGTGAAATGGGGTGAGGCTTGTTCCCGCCAAAAATCTTCAGAAGAGTGGTGGTTGGGTATCTCTTGGTTAACGAAGCATTTTAACTGGGATGGGGAGGAGTTCTGAGCACCAGGCTGCTGCTGGTAGGACCCTGGCAAGGCATCACAAGTTGTTGTTGCATGGAGAAACCGGTCACCATGGCTGCCAGCCAAGGACAGAATGTCTTCCGGTCTTAAAGGCCCTTCTGTTTGCTGAGTGCCAGGATGTGCCATGGAAGGAGACTTGGGAAGTGGGTGAGGTAGGAGGTGATCCAGTGGGCAACCAGTGCTTGTGAGAGTGGGCTCTGGTGGCAGAGAGTCACCCTGTGGTGTGTCTTCCAAGGGGGTGAGCGTGCTAGTTGAGAGAATGGAGGGAGGAGGGGGAGAAGATGCAACTGAAAAAGATGAGAGCTGATATCCCGAAGGGCTTGGGGAGAGGGAAGAAGAGAGAGTGAATGAGGCCTCAGTCACAGAAGCTGTGGAGTCCATGGAAGCCATGCTGGATGCAGAGGCAGAGCAGTCTTCTAGGCTGGCCCATGAGAGCAGTCGCCTGACCTTCACCGTGGCTCCATTGCACACATCACAACAGGGATCCTGACAAAGCGCTTGCCGGAAGTAGGAGGGGTCGTAGAGCTGCCCACAGGGGCTGAAGAACACACAAAGTTCAGATCTGTAGTCAGGACCTGGGTTCCAGTTAGCTTTACCTGTCAACTTGACATAACCTAGGCTTTACCTGAGAGAAGAGACTCCGTGGAGGGATTGCCTAGATAAGACAGGCCTGCGGCCAATGTCTATGGAAGGTTGTCTTGGCTGTTTGAAGGCCCGGCCCATCCCTAGGCAGATGGTGCTGCCGTGTTTAAGAAAACTAGCTGACTATGAACCTACCTCCCCTTGAGCTAGCAAGCAGTACTCCCCACAGTGCTTGGCTGTGAAGTAGGTTGCTCACGTCCTTGCTTGGAGGCAATGATGTGTACAGTAGCAGTCAGGCCTGCCTTCAAGTTCCTGCCTTGACTTCCCTCAACAAGTGAGCATGGTCTGGATTTGTAGGCTGAAGTAAACCTTTGCTCCTTAAAATCACTTTTGGTTATGGTGTTTTATCACACCGATAGATTCAAAACTAGGACAACCAGCATGCATAAAAAAGATCTACCTGCCTATCTGGGGTGCAGATACCCAAAGCCTTTGTGCTTATTCCTTTTGCTCTGTCCTTGGCCACCAGGGAGGCTGCAGTCTCACCCCTTACCCCCAGTTTATACACGTATTCCTTTGCTCCTTTAGCTATCCCTTCCCATGACAAGAGTAGGCTATGCAAAGTCCCCGGGACACATTGACCTTGGGGTGGGGTTTTGGGGGGGACAGGCGGTGGAGGAAAGGGGTCAAGAGTCACCTTTGCACAACAGCCTGCAGCTTCCTCCACTCCCGCGCTTCTGCATGGACGTTTCTGAACTCTGGAAGGCAGGGGTATGGGTTGTTTGGAATGAAAGACAGAGAGGTGGGCATCGCATCTCTTCTAAGGGAAACACCTGAGCTACTGGAGTCTGACATCAGGAAACAAGAGGCGTGGTAACGTCACTGGCAACAGTGCCAGCAACGCCTGCTCACCCGTGTTTCCTCATGAGCATCAGTCATCTCAGTCTCCCGTGTTTCATCATGGACACCCCACCCAGGAGCTCACAAGCTGGGCTTCCTCAGAGATGGCTGAGCATCCAGGTGTGAAGTACACACATGATACTAGGAGGTGGGAGCTGGGGCTCCCAAACAACCCATAGTCCTCCCTAGATGCCGCCTGTGCTCACCGCATGGGCAGCACCTACTGCCCAGGTCAGGTATCATTGCTTCCTGCCTGTCGTGAGCTGAGGGGGGACACAGGGCTCCTCCTCAGTCTTCTCTGAGGGCTCTATTGCCAGGGACAGAGTGTGTGCCTGGTGACAGAATAGCCTCAGATCATGGAACTGGATGCTTATGGAAATGACAGGAAGAAAGAAACTGGGGCGGTAAGACCTTCGAGCTGGGAGCCTACCATTAAATGATGTTCTCCTTTCCCGCTTAGCTCTGCCTTGTTGCTGTGAACAAAAAGAAAACATCATTTTTTTTCCTGTTGTTTTCCCTAGGATCCCCAAAACTTCCATTAACCAAGAACATTGTAATTTCCCATCAAGTGAGTTTAATTCCTATCTTTATTATTATTTACTTTCAAAGGTAATAGAATATTTTCAGGTTTTTCCTTCTTTAGGAAAAACAAAAGAAAATTTTCATCTGCAAGTTTCAGGCTGGGAATATCAAGATGACGTCCTGTGCTGAGCAGCACAGACTCTGGGGCCAGAGCTCTGGTCTGGTGATGCTGCCTCTGAGACGACGCTTTCAAAGCTCAGGCTCCAGATTCTGCTCAGAGGTCCCCTGTAGCCAGAGTTGAAAGGCCAGGAGAAGGGGACTGAAGGAACATATGAGGCAGGACTGGGGCCTGGGACCCAATGTCAGCAGACATAGTTCTCCTTCAGAAAGCCTGATGCCTGGAGCCAAGCCATTAAGACCAGGAATGGGTGCTTTATGCTGGACATGGACACCCAGGGAGGGAGGCTATAGATCCAGATGAAACTACCGCCTTTCATCCCAGGCTTCCTGCTCTAAGTCCGCAGTGCTCTCTCCTCTCCACAGTATTGTAATAGCTCAGGTACTGCGCTCAGACAGTCAAACTCACTGGATAGCATGAACGTAGAAAAAGCGACTACAAAAGAAGAGTGCCCCCAGGAAGTCTCCGTATAGCCTTACCTTCCTGACTCCTTGGCTGGTCTGTGTGGGTAAGACGGGTTTCAGTATCAGGTACCTTAGGGACAAAAACAGCATCCCAAGTACACTCAGAATGATGCATTTGGGGTAAATGTCCACGAAGACCGAGCCGATGCTCAACCATGATTCCTTAGCGCTAGTCAGAATGGAGCTATTGAGAATGGAGAGAACCTTTTCCATAGTGTGAATCTCAGGGGCTGCCTAAGGCAGCTGAGAGCTGAGGCTGTAAGTGGGCAGGCCTGCATCACAGAGCAGGGAAGAGTCATAGAGCCATTGTGAGGGCGGGGAGGAGGCTGAGCCCTTAGTCCCCGCCCCGCCCCACTCCCACCCCAGCCCCTTCATGCCCCCACCCTGATTTCATCATTTCTACAGGGAACTTTTCCGTTTGCTCCCTCTGTGTCTGGGGCTTCATCTCAGGCCTTCACTGTTTGCAGCTCTTGAACTGGACCCATGTAGTTCTCCTGCCAACAAACCCTGACGTGGGATCTTCCTTGAAAAGTTTGCTGTTGTTTAGTTGGCCTCAACAGGAGCACTGTCTTCCTACATACATATCTTCAGGACCATTTTACCTCTCACCAAATTAGCTACAAGACGGACTTCCTTTTCCATGTCTTTACTTGTAAAGATCCTGGTAGGCAAGCTGAATAGAAATGGAAGAACTCGTGTAAGCTTGAGGACAATGTAGGCTGGGCACACAAATGCCCAATGACCAACTTTTGTGTTTGAGTCATCTTGCAATGTCTTCAGTCAGAGGGACAGACTAAAATTGCCAAGCTGTCATAAATTCAGGATATACACAGTGAAAATTTCAAGCCTTCTTTTGAGTATGATTATACTGTTTGCTTTTGGTGGCCACGCAGTTGGGAAGCCAGGTCAGGAAGGATTCGGGTTAGTCACAGAGTGGGCTGTGTTTGGTGGTATAGGGAAGAGAGGGGGGCAGTATCAGATGGCAGTCCACCCAGCTGCAGTCTTAGGGAACCCAGCAGGCTGTGTGATCTGTGGATTGTTGGGAGTTAAGTATGCTTTACAGACCTGGATGAGGTAGAGATCCTGGTATGCAAGCTGAATAGAAACTGGAGAACTCTTGTGAGCAGGGGGAACTGTATACAAACGGATACACTGTATATCCATTTTGGTAGGCAAATGTATATTTGTGGGATGGTCAGGCTGGGTAGAGTTGAGCACCTGGGGATGGAGCAGTCTGGGTAGGAGGGGAGCTGAAGGACGGTGTGTGTCAGATCCTGGAAAAGCGGGTAACTATTGGATGGGGGGGGGTGGGCTGGCAGGTCAGCAGGAAGTGTATCAGGGTGAGATGAAGACCAGGGCTGACAATGATGGTCGGTTACTGTGAACTAAACTGAGTTGGGGAACTGTATTGAATATGGTGAGATAGGAACCAAGGCTTCTGGGAAGACTAGGCTAACAAGTGGAATGGCAGAGTAGGCTAGCAGTGTATGTTGGTGATGGGGTACCCTGAGTGGAAGAGGGCAAACTGGGGAGTATGGCAGCCTGGAAGACTAGGATGTGGCTGGTGGCCAGGTGGCCAAAAATGATGCCATAGGACTAGGTCTAGGGACAGAGCAGGATAGCATGCTAGAGGGCCACAGACTAGGGTGAGATGGGCATGTGACAATACGGGGGGGGGGGGGGACATGGCCTGATACACTGACCAGTGTGGCTTTTTAACTGGCTTTCCTAGAAGGTAGGATGAGTAGGAGCAGGTGAGGTGAGGTTTGGTGTGTGTTTGGTGTGCACAGCAGGTATAGAGGACTTGGCACACTGGGAAGACTTGGGTGAACAGGGGAGCAGGCAAGGGCCACCATGTGTCATCACTATAGTGTGTCAGGGAACAAGGGAGGCTGTGGAGACAGGCGGATGCAGATATGGTGAGGACAGAAATGGCTGTTGAAGGCTAGGCGGTAGGTTACAAGAACAGGTGTCACGGCTAGAGGGGGTGACACCACTGAGAGCCTGGGCACAGTGGTTAGCCTGGAGTAAGTCAGGACATCCTACAGAGTAGGGATTGGTAGGAGTGAGTGGTGGCACCAGGCACTATTGTGACACTAGAGATGGGAATGCTGGTGGGTCATGTGACGTCATAATCAGGGGATTTGGGCAAGAGCTCCATGAGAGGAAAAGGGGTCCTACTGCTTGGCATCAGACTAAAGTGACTTGTGGAAGTTGGTTGACTGGCAGCTCGGAAGGTAGGAAGCTAGGCGGAGATGGGGAACAGTGGGGGCTGGGCTGGGCGGGACGGGGAGCGTGAGGCATTGAGTACTGTGGGGTCAGGTATAGAACAGATTGGGTAATCTAGTGTGATGTGGTAGAGCAAACACTAGTGTCTCGGTTAGGTTTTCCATTGCTGTGAACAGACACCATGACACAAGACAACTTTTACAAATGACAACGTTTAGTGGGGGCTGGCTTACAGTTTCAGAGCTTCAGTCCATTATCATCATGGTGGAAAGCATAGCAGCATCCAGGCAGGCATGGCGCTGGAGAAGCGGAGAGTTCTACATCCTGATATGAAGGCAGTCTGAAAGCCCACCCCTGCAATGATACACTTCCTCCAACTAGGCCACGCCTCCTAAGAGTGCCACTCCCTATGGGCCAAGCATATTCAAGCTACCATAACTAGGGTGTGGGGTGGGTGTGGGCCCGGGATGTTCTGAATGGCACGTGGGATGTCCTTCCCACTGATGGGATCATGTGAGGGTGGACACTAGGCAGACTCACTTATCTGAAACCTCAAGGACAGATTGCCATTGGTAAGGTGCATCAGGGTGACAGAAGAACAGTGTGCAACTTTGGACTACAAGGATTTGGGTTACAGTGTTTCAAAGTCTTATGTTGAGACTCTTGATGCGTTTGCAGCTTCCTGGTGTATGGGGTGAGAAGATGGGGATCTAGTTTAACGTTCTGCATGCAGACACACTCTGTCTGTTGAAGATGCTATCATCGTCCTGGTGTGTATTTCTTATGCCTGGTGGGTGTTGGGGATTAGATCCAGGCTCTTGTGCCTGTGCAGCAAGCACTTTAACCAACTAACTAGCCCACCTCCCAGCTCCTGGATCTTAAATTAGTATATTAGATCCCTGTTTCACATACTGAGTCCTAAGTTGGGGCAGTGATTCCCTCCAATGACTAAGATTACACCTTTTAAAAGAAAGAGCTCTTTTTTTGTAGGGTTTGGAGATGAGTGTGTGCATGTATTTGTGGGTAGGTGTATGTGCACACGTGTGTTCAGATGTATGTGCATTTGTGTGCATGTATGTGGGGGGATCAGAGGTTACTATCTTTTTGTCTTCTATTGCTTCCCATTTTAAAAACTGGGTGTGTTATTTAATATTTATGCATGTATGTGATGCTTGCATCATTTCTTTCACCTCTAGTTCCTTCCCAATCCTTCTCTCTCCCAACTCCTCCCACAACCCCCCCCCCTGAAGAAAGGGATTGTCCTTTCTCTGCCAGCCATCAGCTCTCAGTGGCTCCTCAGAAGGGATGAGGGTTCATAAGCTACTGCCCATCATGCTGGGTCTGTCTGGCTCCCTCTTGTGTATGCAATCCTAGCCACTGAGTTCATTTGTACAGTTGTGCTGACATGCCTGATAAATACGATTTCTCTGAAGACCTCCAAAGTACAGACCTCTTAGTTGCCTCCCTCTGGTCCTTACGGCCTTTCCACCCCCTCTTCTGAGCCTTGGTGGGGGGGACAGAATGAACTAAGCCCCCCACGGTTTCTTATTTTCTGCATGTTGGCCAATTCCACCTCATTCATATATATATATATATATATATATATATATATATATATACACACACACACACACACCAGTTTGGTGTATATATATGTGTGTGTGATATATATATATATATATATATATATATATATATATATACACCAGACTACCATCTGGTCAGCAAGTCTCCATCCCACAGCCCTGAGGTCCCAGGCACACACCACTGCACCCTCCAGCACTGGGGTCCCAGGCACACACCACTGCACCCCCCAGCACTGGGGTCCCAGGCACACACCGCTGTGCCCAGCTTTTTATGTAGATGCTGGGAATTTGACATCAGATCTTTGTGCTTATGTGGCAAGCATGTTACAGACTGAACCCGTGGGTGACCTTGGATCCACGAGGCCATCAACAGAGTTTAGGTTGTTTCCACCTGACAACATGATCCCTGATGTTGTGGGCTCACTCTCTTTCAGAATTCTCTCAGGACAGAGAAACAGCCACATGGAGGGCTTTCCTCAACAGCACAGGAAGGTGTTCATGCCCAGCACTCAGGAACTCTGCAACTGTCAAGGACTCCCACCTTATCCTCAGGCTTTTCTAGGTACCTCAGTCAGCAGGCTCTTGCCCTTAAGCCAGTTGAATTAGGTTATCTTTTGGATCCAAAGTATGCATCTTTATATATGAGGATGCTCTGTGCCTGGCTTTCTGACCCAGGTAAACCTCCTAAATGCAGGCAACTTTCTCTGTCTCTCAGGATGCGCTCATGTGAAAACCCACCTGGACTCAAACCCCAAAGTGAAACTAGCAAACCTGCTTAAGTCCCCATGTTAAGTGCAGGACAGTCCAGCACTGGTCTTTCCTGGTCCTCTCCCCTTTTAAAGTATGTCATATTTCTATTGAAAGTGTTAGTCTACTATTCCAGCAACCATTGTCAAGGTGCATGCTCTACTGAGCCACTTAACACAATTACCTCCCACGCCTCAGAGAACACATGCATTTTACATATTTGGTGTTAAAGCCAAGTAAATATCCCAGAGGTTTTGTTTAAATGCTTTCTTTCACGCTCAAAATGGGAGTGGCTGATGCTCTCCATGTCACAGAAAAGGAAAGTTACGTAAGAGGTGAGTGTGAGAACTCTGCTTTCCAAAACATCCCAGGGACCCCAAATGTAAGGTAGATGAGCAGCTAAGGTTTGCTCTGCAAACCTCAAATTCTCATTAGATGATTCATCAATGTAGTGCAGTGCTGCTGTTTACTAGTCATCAACAATCATCAATGTAAATACTGTCTTCAAAAGGCCTGCAATGTTCCCACTTACGAGAACCGCCTGCAGGGAGAACTCTTGCTTACACAAACCCAAGGAAGAAAGGAAATGTATGCTGATGTAATAAGGCCCTAATCCTGGTCCCTTGGTTACAATGTTCCTTATTCAGTGGTCAATCTCAGGCTATGATTATGCAATGTATTTGATTTGCTTTGGCTTCTCTCAGCTTCCCACACAGTAGGGCTGCATGCAAAGTTTATTTGATCCTACAATGAATCTTGCTGCTTCCTACGGGTGACCCACCCAAGGCCTTCAAATTTATAACAGAGCCTGTTTTTATAAACTAGTTTCAGAACTAAAACCATAGCCACCATGAAGGAGCTCTTGCAGTGTGTAACACATTGGTGTTTCTGTCTTGCTAGCAAAATCTCTCCTCCCCTGCCTTTGGTGAAGTTGCTACCACATGGGGTGTGCCCATCTGCAGGAAATGGAGGAAGGACCTCAGCCAGTAATCAGCAAGTGTGTGACCGACAGCCTCGACCAAAATCCCTCCAGAATTCCATGAGACAACCTGGAAATGGGCTATTCCCCAATCAAGCCTTTCAATACAGGCTTGTCAAAGACCCCCAAAGCAGAGAATGCAGGGTTCAGAGACCGAGACAATAAGTTAGGTTCTTAACCAATAAATTTAAGGTACCCATAACACCAGTAGATGATTATTAATACATGCCAGGATCATTGTGGCGGGAGGTGTGATGGGAGGTGTAAGAAGGGTAGAAAGAGATCATTCCATCCTCAAAGAGATAAATACAGAATCCAGCAGCACCCCACAGGGACAGTCTCCATGTTGAAAGGAACCTCCACCCCCCACACTGCTACAGTTAAACTATAGCATTTTTGTGCCACAAAGTCCAGTATGTCATGAGCTGATGGATGGAGGAGGTCGTGAGGGTGAGAGAATGGCTTCCCTCCCATTGTTCTCTTCTCCTCTTCCCAGTCCTGACTTTTTGATTCTTCTCATTCTTCTTTATTCTCACATGCAGGGTAGCCTTGCAGGCCATCTCTACAGGTGATTGCTGAAGGGCTTTTGTTCTGTGGATTCAGGAATCCAGCATCCTGGGGAATTTCCTGGGGCAGGGAGCCTCTTCTTTTCCATCTGAGTGCCCATATGTGTAAAGATACCTCATTTTCAAGTTAGGAATAGTGTCACTGTCAGAGAGAGCAACATGGCGCCATATACAATAGTTTCTGGAGCCTGAGCCAGTCCCAAAGCAGTGCTAATCTATGGTCACACACACACACACTTCACACAGTGACTACATAGGTCTACAGACACACCTCACACACACTTCACACAGTGACTACATAGGTCTACAGACACACCTCACACACACACATACATACACATATATACACAGTGACTACTCAGGTCTACACACACACACACACATACCTCACACAGCAACTACTCAGGTCTACAGACACACATGTACCTCACACAGCAACTACTTAGGACTACACACACACACATACACACACACACACTTCACACAGCAACTACTCAGGTCTACACACAACTCTCACACAGTGACTACTCAGGTCTACAGACACACACACACACATCTCACACAGCAACTACTAGGTCTACAGACACACATGTACCTCACACAGCAACTACTTAGGTCTACAGACACACAACTCTCACACAGTGACTACTCAGGTCTACAGACACACACACCTCACACACTGACTATGAAGGCCTACACACGCACACACAGACACACACCTCACACAGTGACTATGCACTCAAGTCAGTATATAAGAATGGAAACATCAGGAAAAACCTTCTTAGCTCTGAGCCCTTTCAGCTGCAGTTTCTGTCTTTTCTGTGTCTGTGAAGAGCAGATAAAGAGGGCCTGTCAAATGTTACCCTTTCCCACTAGTGTAAGACTGGAGAGCAGGGCCCTCACCACACCCTTCGTGAGGGGACAGAGTGATGGCTCTTGTGAACAAGTGACTTTCAATCCTCATAAAGGTAACGAGATCTGAGCAGAAACTTTGTCTCCATCATTGATCCCAGAGTTTTGGCTACCTGCATGCCGCAGGGGACATCTGTCTTCATTGTACCAAAGATGCCCAGCTGTGAGGGAGGCCCTGTGAGTGAGTAAGGGAACAACAGTTTCATGTGCTGGGTTCTGTAGGTTTTTTCTCACCTGAAGCTGCCTGAAGCTGGAGAATGGCCTTGGAGACCTAGTGCTGCTCCTTTCACAGAGGTTCCCAGAACTTCAAAGCCACCTGCAAGTCTGACTCAAAGGGGCCTGGCACCCCCTCTTCTGGCCTCAGTGGGCACCCAACCCATAAATACATATACACATGAATACAAATTCTAATTTTAAAATAGGAAGGCAGAGATCTCTGTGAGTTTGAATTCTGCCTGGTCTACACAGCAAGTTCAATTCAGGAGCAAGTAGGGCCATATAATTAGACAATAATTATATATCATCATCATCATAAAAAAATAAAATGGGAGATTTCAAAACACATCTCTTAAAAAGCACAAAATGGATACAAGCGCAGTTTAAAAGCCGACCTGTCAGCATGACCATTTAGCAGAACAAAACCAGTAGTGGGTTCTACAGCAATAGCATTACAGTGCCATGTATGAAACTCCCTCCTGTGGGCCATGCCTGAAAACCCCCTCAGCTGTGCACCAAGAGGGACACTGCTCAGCAGGTCCATATCACCGCTTGCAAAGCCCAGCACTTGCCAGGTGAGACCACTGATTTCTGTTATCCTATAGCAGCAGCAAAAGAGCTAGCCAGCTGCAAGTTTCCCAGGTGGTTTAAGACTGTATGTCCTGTAGCCATGATGGGTAGTGTCTTCAGCACTAGGGTGTTGGCATATAGTTGCAGTGAGTGACCAAAGCAATGGCAACAGCCTGGTGCTGATTTGGAGATCTCTGGAGCAGCTCTGAATAAATTTGTAGGGAGGTATCCCAAGCCTTATGCTTATCCCTATAGACCTGGGCTGCTCTCAGCCTTGGCCGGAGAAGTCTCTTTTGGCAGTGGGCAGTCTACACAGAGACACAGCTGGGCAAGGTGCTGAGAGTGAGAGACAAGTGCTCAGCCCTAAATGTCACCAAGGCTCAGGAAACATCAGGGAAGAGAGAGTGAGGAGGTATTACCTGTGCAAGGTCTATACAAGATCAGGTCAGCCACAATCCCACCATGGGTGGGGTAGACAATATCCATGCCCCACCCCAGACTGAGGGGGTTCTGGCAGTGGGGAACTGCTGGGGAGGAAGAGCCATCTTTTAAGAGATGTATTTATGGGGCTGGAGAGATGGCTCAGTGGTTAAGAACACTGACTGCTCTTCCAGAGGTCCTGAGTTCAAATCCCAGCAACCACATGGTGGCTCACAGCCATCTGTAATGGGATCCGATGCCCTCTTCTGGTGTGTCTGAAGACAGCTACGGTGTACTCATATACATAAAATAAAATTTATGTGTAAGTATGTATGTCTCCATGTCTGTCACCTGTGTGTGAGTGCCCACAGAGGTCAGAAGTCATTTCCCCTGAAGCTGGAGTCACAAGTGTTTATAAGCTACCTGTTGTTGTGATGGGAATTGAACTCAGGTCCTCTGGATGAACAAACACTTTTAGTCCCTGTTTGAAGACTCGGCCACTAGTAGGTTTTGCATGCTCCAAAGGATGGTCGTCTTCCTCCGAGCCATGGGCAGCACTCACTGGCCTTAGTGGGCTATATATAAAAGGCATGAAGTTGGGAGGGGCTGTGTGTTAGGGAAACACTGGGGCAGGACGTTGGAATAGATATATTCCATTATCTATACCTATGAAGTTCCCAAAGTAAAAACAATGTTTCACAAACCAGCGATATCAAACTCTTCATAACTGAGCTGGAAGGCCACTGTCCAGCACCCGTGCCAGGGAACAGACATCTATTTGAACGGATCCCCCTTTCACTGAGCATCTTCTGAAAAGTCCCGCAACCTAGGCCCACAGTTCAAGACACAGAGCACCCCAGACTGTCAGAAGAAACATTTATTCATGGTTCTGTTAAACAGGTTATTTCTCATCACAGGGCGTATGGCTCTAAAAATATTTTTTAAAGAAAATTTTAGACAAAGACTCGATCCCGTTGTGGAAGCTTTCTCGTCTACCCTTTCCACAGACAGTCCGGGTGAAAGGTCACTGAGCCTGTAGCAGATGTGCGAGGCGGGAGGCATAGGATGCACCTTCATGCAAGCGGAGCTTGCACAGAACTCAGACTCTCCGGAGCAGAGGGAGGGTACTCAAAAGGTACGGGGCGATGTCTCTGTCCAAGGCTCAGCATATGACTTGGACCAGGGGTGATGGCTGTCTGGGGACAGGAGCAGTTACTTGCTTCTCCATGATGGCCATTGGCAGCCCCAAGGTTGGAAGGCTGTCCCTTGAGCGCTGGCTGGGCGGGCATGGTCGTCTGGCTCCACTCCAAGAACTCGGATTTCTGCCCATACAACATCTTATCTTCCAGGAGTTTCCCAAGGGATGCCATGAGTTCATGAGCTTCTGGAGGCCCGCAGCTCATAAAGAGAGCCCTGTCTTTCTCCGATTTATGTCTTGGGCTGTCTTTGCTGGAATAAAGCCACTGGAAAAATTGTCCTATCTTTTTTCTGAAGTAACTGTCAGGAGGATGTTCCCTCTTGCCTGATTTCTCCTTACTAGGTTGGCTCTTCTTTCCTGCTTTGGGTGTCTCTAATTCCTGAGGGTCGCTTCTACCATTTTCTTTTCTGGATACGGGCAACGCCAGTCTCTTCTGAGCTGGTATGAAATTCTTTAAGATTCTTTTGAAGACACTGGGCTCTTGCCACGGATCCACACTGATTCCGGTGCTATACATGTGGCTTTGCGTGTCCCAGAAGACGGAGACGTCTGCACTAGACACACTGTTGGAAGAAGACGGCAGCGAGTAGCCCGAGAAGCTGTCTGAGACAAAGGATGACTCGTCCTCCCAGGCTTCACTCTGGCTCTGTGGCTGATCCTCCAACTTTGACCTTAGTTCCTTAAACAGCTGTTTCTTAAAGTCCGGTGCTGTTGGATCTTCAGGGACTGACATCCTTGATGAGCTCTGCCCTGTGGCCACCAGGGGGCTTGATAGACTCTCATCTTTTTTGGTGGAACTTTCTGACTTGATTATAGAATCAGACCCTGACCTAACAAACAGCTCCCTGGCCTTGAGTATCATCTCTCTGAGCATGTTGGGTGTCACTGTGTATTTTGGATTCTTTTCTACACTCAGTCTGCTTTCAGCAATTACTAGATGAGAAGCAGAACTTGCTCTCTCATTCTCTGAGTCGGACGGAGTCACATCTTCCTTTATGGGCTGCTCCTGTCTGGGTCTGCTTTGTAGTTCAGCCTTGTTCTGGCTCAGGTCCGGGTTGCTGGGCCTGTCATCCTCAACCGTCTGGACCGTCTCTGAAACATCCGAGGTGTGGCTAGAGACTGACTGTCTCAGGGACCTCTCTCCTTCGCTGTCTACATGTAAGAGGGTGAGAGAGTAATCTGAGGTGGGGGCTGAGTCTGTGGTTTCTATCTTGTCTCCATGGAGAAGGTCGGAGCTTCCCCTGAGGGGACTGGGAAAGTTACTTTTCAAGTCCAACCCAGGAATACTGTTTAATGATAAGGGGAGATCAGACTGAGAAAGGGGCCATGTTTTTGCTTCTCTCAAAATATAGAATTTTATGGATTCAATAACCTTGATGGGGAGGCCCCATTGCTGACTCACACGGAACCTTATGAGATGGGCTTCCAGCATCTTCTGGGTCTTGCGATCAAGAAAAGGTATTTCTGGAATAGCAGTATCACAGTGAATCTTTCCCAGGGGTGATCTCCAGAGAGACGCATCTTCAGTGAGCCATGAACAACACACCATGATTGGGATCCGACCCATAGTGATCTGCCAGCACTTCCTGCTCATGTGCAACCTCAGAATGCTTCTCATGTGTCTTTGGTCCAAGTTCTTCTTTGAGATGGTGAGCTGTTCATTTTCCAAGTCAGTCCTTGAGTGATACGCCAACTCCCCCTCTGTCTCAGGGATAGCCTTCAAACCATTCAGTATACAACATCCCGAGATCATTTGTGTATTGTCTAATGGGCATTTCCCTAGGATCTGGCCAAGGTTCTTGGCTGCATCCTTTCTTAGCTGTGGCTTCATGGGGACCTTCATGCAATAACTCTCCGAGTGACTTAGTTCTCCATTCCCAGGGTCAGCACAGATGTTGCCCCAGTGTACGCAGCATTGAGACTTAGCGTATTTGTAGTTGTATGAAGATACTCCTGTTGGTTTGAACTGAGTGTTCATCACTTCTGGCACTCCTGGCCTACTGCACAGCTCGAAGCACGAGGGTGAGGTTAGGTTGTTTGGTCCATAGGGGTCCAGGTTGTTCTGATGTTCACTGCTGAAATGAAAAAGGCCAGACCCGGGGACGGAGACATAGGTCTGTGAAGACTGGCTGCCCACGGGAAAGCTGTGAACTGGAAGACCAAGGGCAGTTTCATATTGCTGGCATTCAGGGACCAAACCCCACAAACTATCTTGAGGATTCTGCACCAAGTGATATTGCAAGTGTCCTTTCCCATTTATGACGTCAGAGACGGCCCTGGTCTGTGGTATCTGGAGTGCACTCCCATAGGGTAGAGATGGCAAGGCCATGGAAGACCATGGAGATTGCATGTGGGCCTGGGGCATTTCCTCAGTAAGAGTCTGTGGCTGGGGAGCTACCTTAGGCAAAGGTTGAGGATGAACCAGGGTGAGGGGCTGGGGAAGGGCTGGAAAACCATGACTCAGTACTGGGCCTGAAGCTGCTTTACAGACCCCATTGAACAGCACAAGGCAAGGCTCTGGTGAGTAGCTGCTCACAGGAACCAGGAGAGTGGCCATGATGGACTCGCTGTGCAGAGAGGGGAGACCCCAGAAGAGCTGGCTGTGGTTCTGGCCCAGGTCTCCCTCTGGAATCTTCACACACAGGACCTGGTCAGAAGCCTCCAAATACTTCCGTTTCCCTTTCATTTTCAAGTTGATTTTCGGGACCTGGGTGTCTAGGTTAGTGACGGTCGAACCCGGCGAATTCCACGGGGCTGTGGGTTTGCCTTCTGACCTCCTGGGATCTGGAGAAATGCCATCCCTCCTTTTCACCTCCTCCAGAGTCTGGAGAGACATTTTCTTTCTCATTTGTCTCTTCGAGAGTTCCTGTATGTGAAGAGCAAGAGAGGAAATCGGGCCTGTGCCTCCTTACGCAACCCCCCACACAGGAAAGCTTTCTCCTGCCGAGAACCAGCGTGACGATCTCACGAGGTGAGACGTGTGTCCTCTGAGGAGAGCCATCAGGGTTGGTCAGGGTTGATCTACTTACTGAAGACAAGGTGGTCTGGTTGGATCACAGAGTTATCTTCCTAGTGTGAAGTGTTCCCAAGGATGGGGGTGTGTGCAGCAGGGGTAGGGAACGGTCACTTGGGATTTCAAACCCAAGGGAGGACTAGGTGCTACTGTCAGAGAGCTACCTAGTGAGAATGAAAGCAAGCTCCCCTCCCCCGCAGGGGTGCCCTGGTTAGGTGACAGGATGGAGGGAGGGTGGGAAAAGGCCCAGGCAGAGGGGCTTAGATTAGGTTCCCTAGAGGTGCCAGAGACATTGAAGACAGCCACAAGAGCTACAGAAGCCAAAGGGACCAGAGATGGGGCACTAGGTACTGGTGATGCCAGGCACAGCAGATGGCTGACCTCAGCAGGACACAGTAAGTAGCTGCTATCGTGATGCCCACTCACGGGGCTTCAAAGCCCTTGTAAGGACCAAAACAAGGAGCAGCCAGCCATGTGGCTGACCTCAGCTAAGATCACCTGAGGCCTGTCAGTCTGTCACATCTCTGACCTAGAAAAACTCTCAAGTTTCTACAAAGCTCCCAGCCACTTGTGCTTTCTAGCGACTATCCCTCCCAACACTAGGGTGGGCTGCACCAAGCTCCCGGGGTGCACAGACCATGTTTCGAAGGCAACAAGGCTAAAGGGAAATTCATGAATCACCTTCCAGAACAAACAATGTCTTCCCTTCTCCTGTTTCTCTCTGGAAAGCTCTCCAAACTGGAAAACACGAACAGTAGTTTATATGGCATTGTGGTTGTTAGCCTCAAATGGAAATTTGGTGGGATCAATAAGCCTTAGAAAGGAGTCCTTGCTCATGGCTGTGAGGCATTTTATAGATTAGTTTAATGAGATGGGAAAACCCATGCTAAATGGCAGCCCTGGTCAGCAGGCTGAGGCCCTGGACTTCTTTTACACAGAGGAGAAAGCAAGCCCTCATGGATCTCAGCCTCCTGACAGCAGATACAATGTAATGAGCCACCTCAAGCTCCCACTACCCTGGCCTCCCCATCAGGACAGAGTGTATGCTTGAACTGTAAACCAAAGCAAACTCTTACTAAATAGCTTCTGTCACAGTATTGCATTGTGGCAACAGTAAACATAGCTAATACAGAAATGAAGGTTGAGACACAAAGATTCTATAAGAGTCCTTTTATGGGAAACAGAAGATACCTGCGTGCTCAGGAGGAGCACAGCATTTTACATGATGATGCCAGGAGACAGAAGTCATGACTTCAAGCAACCAGTGGGCCATCTTAAACTTCTCTTGGTGAGCAAGAAGGACCCAGTGCCCTTCTTACCAACTGCTTCATACTGATTTCTGTATTAGCCACCTCTCTGTTGCTGTGATAAAAATAGCAAGAGCAAAGCAACTTGTAGATGAAAGGATGCGTGTGGGTTTACAGTTCCAAAGGATTAAGAGTCTGTTGTGCCAAGAATCCTAGTCAGCAGGCCAGTAGCTATGGTGGCAGGAAGAGTGGAAAACCCACATCTCGAGCCACAGGCAGGAAGCAGGAAGCAGAGGGCGCAGACTTGAAATGGTGTGAGTCTTTAAGCTCTTACAGTTCTTCCCTGGGGACATACTTTTCCTTCAACAAGGCTATGCCTCTGGAGCCTTACCCAAAGCAAGACCACCTATTGGAGACCAAGCATTCAAATGCCTGAGACTATGGGGTGACATCTCACTCAAACCACCACATTCCAAGAGCCGCCACTTGGAGAAATGCCCCAGGTATAAGCCATTTCTGAGAGAGCTGTCTCCTGAGAGGCACTGTGCCTAGAAAATGATGTCATTGGACCGTGGGCCCAGGATCTTGGGAGGGGGGTCCTTGAGGGGCTCAGGTGGAACAGAGCAGGCGATGGCTTTACTACCACCCGCTGCTGTTCTGTTGGTCCTACCCTGTGCTAAGAATGAAAGAATGAGGGAGTAGGGACTTTTCCCGCTTCTCTTGGACGTCTAATATACAAGAACACCGACTTCAAATAACAGTTTCCCGTCCTAATTTTGAAAGACAGTCGTCATTTTCAATTGTTCTTTGGGAAACTAAAGGGAGAGTTTGTGACATCATAAAGGATGCTCTCAGCCCAAGCGCTCTACTCCAGGTATTGACTCTGGCCAGCAGCCTTAGCTCAGCACCTCGGAAAGCTCCGCGTCCTAGGGACAAAGCTTAGACTCCTCCAGGCTTTGCTCAGAGTCTCTCAGGGGCCTCTCCGCCAGCCCAGCTAAGGAAAGGCCTGCTGAAGGAGCTTGAGAGGTGGGACAGGGCAGACTAAGTGTCAGGAGATACTGCCCTTCAGAGAACCCACCATGTGGAACTAAGCCAATGAGACCAGGAATCTGTGCATCTAGAGAGGTGTCCGTGGGCCCAGATGATAACCCTGGTCCTCCTTGGATCCCCGCCCTGCCAGACCTCATTCCCTAGGGAAGCAGTGCTCTCTTCTCTCCTCAGCATCCCCCTTCAGACATCTCTGTGAGAAGCCAAACTCTAAACTCACCCAATCCTATTAACCAAGACTCGCTCCAGGGAGTTCACCGCTTCTACCTCACCTTTCTGAGGCCTTGCCGTTTCCACAGCAACAGAATGAAGTCAGTATGAGGTGTGGCAGGAACAGGAGAAGCAACCCCTGCACTCAGCAAGGTAGAGTGGGCCAGTGTCCGAGAGCACTGAGCCAAAGCTCAGCCATGGTTCCGTAGCGCTGCTCGGAATGGAGAGCACCTTCCGCATAGTGTGACTCACCCAGCTGCCGTGAGAGCTGAGGCTGTGTGGGCCTTGCTGTAAGCAGCAACACTGCATCACAGAGCAGGGAAGAGTCATAGAGGGTTTGTGAGTGCAGGGAGGAGGGTGAGCCTTAATACCCCCCTCCACCAGCACCCCTCCAAGTCCCAGCCGAGGCCTCTCTGCCCAAGCCTGCTGCTCCAGTCCCATCCTGCTTCCCTGTGTGCCCTCTCTCTGGCCAGGGCCATAGTGTGTGTGTGTCTGTGTGTGAGTGTGTTTGTGTCTGTGTGTGTGTTTGTGTCTCTATGTGAATGTGTTTGTGTGTATCTGTGTGTGTATGTGTAGTGTGTGTCTGTATGTGAGTGTGTGTGTATCTGTGTGTGTCTGTCTTTGTGTGTGAGTGTGTTTGTGTGAGTGTGTGTATGTGTATTTGTGTGTGTATGTATATCTGTGTGTGAGTGTGTTTATGTGAGTGTGTTTATGTGTATCTGTGTGTGTCTGTCTTTGTGTGTGTGTGTCTGTGAGCGTGTCTACATGTGTGTTTGTCTGTGTGTGTGTATGTGAGTGTGTGTGAGTGTGTCTGCGTGTGTGTGTGTGGTTTCACCTCAGCTCCTTATGGTTCTGCTACTCTCAGTTATGATGTCACACACCAGAAGGCCAGCAGCTTCTGGAACTGGAATTCTTGCTTCTGGCTGGATTTTTAATCTCAGGCACAAATGTCTTCCAGTACATGTCACCTATGAAATACCTTCTTTTCGCTCAGATTAGGAAGAAAACTTCCTTTATACATTTATAAATGCTGATGAGAACATTTTCATGTTCCTGACAGTACTTTCACATCTTTAATGAGGGGTGGATTCAAATCGTCAAACTCATATAAAATATAGATTATGCTAAATGGATACAATTGCATCTTCAGGCATTCTTTGGTCTAATTTATTCAATTTATGTTTCTGAAATTAGTGAAACTTCAAGTGAACTGAGTTACACACACAGACACAGTCACAGACACACAGAGATACAGATACACACTGACACATGTGGATATGCATACAGATACACAGACAGACAGACACATAGACACACATACACAGAGACACACTGACACACAGACACATATAGACACACATGCACACAGACACAGACACACACACACGAACTTCCTCTCACAAATCAGTGTACTGTTCTTGTGTGAGAAGAGTCCGTCTTCCCTCCTTTCATTTCTCCCACGTACATCATTATTGTGATCTCGATTTCTCCACGTATAGATTGTCCCTGGCCATGTCAGTGATTGCATGATCCCCTCATGGGCCTGATCAACAATACACACTTGGGGTAAGTCCCCAAGTCTTTGGTGACAGAGTGGGACTCAGGATTGTCAAAGCCAGGGAAGACCCTGGGCTGAGTCCTGTCACTGATTAGTTCTAAAATATACTTGCTATCATTGCCTGGTAATGTTCCCCACGACCGCCAAACTGAAGAGTGTGTCACATGTTATCCAAGTAGCATTTCCTCTCAGGGTTAAATGAACCCAAGACTGAATGACCCACGCCCCACTTCACCCCCTCATCCCTGCTCTTGAGGCTCCCTTCTGTCTGCTGTGCTCCAGCCTGTCTGCGTGTTTCTCATGCCTCTTACTAGCTCTCCTGGGAGGGGATAGACTCCAAGTGAGGCAGAACCCCACCAGTTAAGCACGCATGTCTTGTCCAGAGGACAAGTTCCACTCCCTTGGCTTGCAACCTTGGCCAAGTCTTCATGTAGAACCTAGGGGAGGTGACCACTTGGAGGTCACAGGCTTGGGGGGAAGGGGCTCACAGCTAGGTTGAAGAATTGTGTTTCACAGAGGTCAAAGCTTCAAGCCTGAAGAAAAAAGTGCAACCCCTCAACGGCTGCAAACCACCCTGAGTACCCCAAGGGGTGGATCTGAGGCTGTGGGTGAGCACTGCCTGAACACCATTGCCTAGCTAGGCTGCCCTGCCCATGTCTTGAGCTTTCTGCTAGGAACTTCCAGTCCTTTGGCACAGATGACCAAACAAAAACTGTTGCCTTTTTAAGTGGCATCACTGGCCAGATATATTCATGTACAGACTTGTGCCAAGGGTTCAAACCCACATGAAGCTTCAGTAAAAGTTCTTTTCCAGCTGGGTGTGGTGGCACACACCTTTAATCCCAGCACTTGGGAGGCAGAGGCAGGTGAATTTCTAAGTTTGAGGCCAGCCTGGTCTACAGAGTGAGTTCCAGGACAGCCAGGGCTATACAGAGAAACTGTTTCTCGAAAAAACAAACAAACAACAAAAAACAAAAAAAAAATTATTTTCCCCAATTGTAATTTGTTTGTTTTCAGTACCTCCCAGAAGTTCTTCCAGGGCTAGAAGGAATAAGAAAATAAGGACCCAGTTCTGGTCTTGTGGATCGGCAAAAAAGGAAACTTTATTAAGATGTAATTGGATACTTTGTGGGCACATTGTGCATTGCCAACAATAACCTCCAGTAACATTAATTGATAGACCATTCTAATACTGAACCCTTTCTCCATGGACTGTAGCTAGTTCTAACATAACTGCTACTCAACTCTAGAGCACCCCCACCAGAGCCCCTGACCTCCAAATGTCTTCCAATACTCTGTCAATGGGCTCTCTCAGCAACCCAGTGAATAAGACGGGCAGGCATTGGAGCATTTTCTCAATGAATGAACACAAGCTCAGAGAGGTTAAGTCTCTAGGTGGCACCTAAAGACCTCACAAATTCTTATGAATTTGAAAAGTGTTAAATGTGACTTCTTAACAACTAGGTTCTAAGGGTTCTTAAAAAATAATTTATTTCATGTGCATTGGTGTTTTTTTGTGCATCTATGTCTGTGTGAGGGTGTCAGACAGTTGTGAACTGCCATGTGTGGGGGAATTGAATTTGGGTCCTTTGGAAGAGCAGTTCACTGCTACTAACCTCTTACCCGTCTCTTCATCCCCAGGTCCTTGTCTTAAAATGAAAGCAGTTTCACAGCTGAGAATACGACTTTCTTAGTTTTGCAAGTCTTTTTTAAAACTTACTTTATATCCCAGTTGCTATCCCTCTCCCGGTCCCCTTCCTACACTCCCCTCCCCCTCCCCTTCCCCTGTGAGAGAGTGGAGCCCTGGGTATTCTCCCACCCTTGCACATCAAGTATCCAGGGCTAGGCATTTCTTCTGCCACCGAGGCCAGACAAGACTGCCGAGTTAAGAGAACAGATTCCACAGACAGGTAACCGCTTTAGCAACAGCCCCCGCTCTACTTGTTTGGGACCCACATGAAGACCAAGCTGCTATGTATGTGCAGGGAGGCCTAGGTCCAACCCATGTATGCTCTTTGGTTGGTGGTTTAGTCTCTGAGAGCCCCCAAGAATCCAGGTTGGTTGACTCTGTTGGTCTTCCTGTGGAGTTCCTATCCCCTTTGGAGCCTTCAATTCTTTCCCTAACTCCTCTGTAAGAGTCCCAAGGCTCCAATGCTTGGCTGTGGGTCTCTGCACTATCTGAGAATATGTAAAATATTGGCTAATTTTGGAAGCAGAGTTGTTTTGTATGTTCAAGCATCTGCTGTGTTCAGAAACTGTCATCTCTGTTTTTAGCCCTGGCATCTTCTCTCACTCCTGGTTTTTGAGGCCTTCGAGGCACACGCATCTCAGGGAGCTGTGGACTGATAACAGGTTCAAATGCCTTCTCTCCTGGGAGCACAGTCAGTTTAAGACTTGGGCGTGTTCAGAGCAGGACATTTTAGGACCTCATAGAGAGCAGGAGAGTACCCTGTCACCTCCTGTCGCATCTCCCTGATGACCTACTCTGCTGCATAGAAGTCTCCTCCTAAATTTCTCCACACGCTTGCTCATATGTCTTCAGAGAGAAGCATTTCCCCAACACGTGGCTAGAGGACACACTACTTTCTGATTCTCAGATACCATGTCCTCGATTTGGGATTCTCAGACATGCTCGGACTCCTAAGAACTTCGCTCAGTGTTCCCTTCCTCTCAGCCTGTCCTGTGACCCTGGCTTAGGTCAACTGCAAGCTATGGTGTACAGACAGAGAAGCAGTCACACACACACACACACACACACACACACACACAGACAAACAGACATAGACACACACACATATACATAGACACATTAAAAAATGTGTATGGGTGTTTTGTACGTCTGTGCAACACATGTATACTTGGTCCCTAAAGGGGCCAGAAGAGGGCGTGAGATTTCCTAGAAATGGAGCTACAGACCTCTGAGAAAGTAGCAAGTGTGCTTAACCCTTGATACACCTCTCCAGTCCCTAGAAGGTTCTTTCTCAAATATGCAGAGAATGCCAATCTGCGTGTGACAAGACTAATTTCTGAAATGACAGTACCTTTGACAGGATTTGTTTGTTTTGTCACAGACACTGTATAGTGTTGGAGTAACAGTGTGACATACTTGTGCTATAAGTAATGTCTTTTGCCTTCTAAACAGAGAGTCTTGCAATAAGAATAGAGTGTACTCAGGCAGTGGTGGCACACGGCTTTAATCCCAGCCTTTGGGAGGCAGAGGCAGGCAGATTTCTGAGTTTGAGGACAGCCTGGTCTACAAAGTGAGTTCCAGGACATCCAGGGGAACACAGAAAAAGAAACCCTGTCTCAAAAAAAAAAAAAAAATAGAGTGTACTAAACCATTTGAATGCCAACATCAATAAAGGCTGCTCATAGAAAACAAAACCTGCAAGCTTTGTATGAGTTAAAATGTACATGCACACTGACCCTTCCCATCAAGGCTCAGGGAGAGGGAGAGGAAAAGCTGTAAGGGACAGAGGTGACAAAGAACCTGAGAAAGATGCCTTCCAGATGCAACAGAACTGATGTACACACAGACTCTTGAGACTGTGATACCACACCCAGGGCAAAAGTCCTAGCACAGCAGAGAAGATGGCTGTAGGCAAGCCTGTAGGACATTTCCTTAATGAGTGCTGGCTGTGGGAGGCCCCAGTGCACTGTGGGAGTTACCACCCTGGGCTGCTGATGCTGGGCTCTCTAAGGAAGCAGGCTGAGCAAGCCAGGAGGAGCAAGCCAGCAGGCATCATCCTCCATGCTGGCTAGCCTCCTCCATGGCCTCTGCATCAGCTCCTGCCTCCTCCAGGCTCCTGACTTAGCCTTCCTCAACAGACGACTCAGGACATGTAAGCCAGATCAACTATTTCCTCCCAAAGTAGTTTTTGCTTATGGTGCTTTAACACTCAATAGTAGTCCTAACTAAGATGGAAACTGGTACCAGGCTTGTGGGATATTGCTGACACAGACCTGACTGTATTGGGTTTGGGGGAGGATTTTAGAAGGATTTAGGGACTTGGTGCTAGGAAAGCCACGGGTTTTCAAAACTTGGTTAGTTGGTGTAAGGACTTGGAAGATTAGAGGATAATGCTACAGTGTAGCTGAGGGAGGACTGCCCTGTGATTTTTCAGAGCGAGGCAAAGCCTCTTGTATAAGCCATTTGATATTTGGGATTAAGAATCTGTGGTTTTGTCATCTCAGGAATCAGTTGTGTGTAAGAGACCAGAACCACTGAAGTCACCCTTTCCGTTACTGGGACAACTGATACTGGTTTGTAGAGAAATTGGTGATGATTGTGCAGCCGGATCCCCACGTGGGACTCCTAAATCGTGAGCAGGTGCTGTCTCTGACTACACTGCCTGCCTTTGGGTCCCTTCCCCTAACTGGGCTGCCTGGTCTGGCCTCAGTAGAAGTAATGCCTAGTCTTACTTCGACGTAATATGCCAAGGCTGGCTGATATCCATGGGAGGCCTCCCCTTTTCTGAGGAGAAGGGAAGAAGGGAAGGGGAGAGGGGGAAATGGAAGGTGAAGCTGCGATCCAGATGTAAATGAGTAACTTAATAAAAAAAAAGAAAGAAGAGAGGCTGAATTTTAAGAGAGATTTTGGACTTTTACAGACTTTGGATTTTTTAAGGAGATTGAACTTCTAAAGTGATTAAAAGACCGTAGGATTTTTAAGACTGTAACATGTTTTATAATATGATATTGATATTAATGAGAGCAAATGAGAAAGAAAAAGGTTAGTTGAAAGGTGATGTGTTGTATGTCAGTCTGACATAAAATTGTCAACTTGACACAAACCAGAGCTGCCCCGAGAGGTGGAAACCTCCGTTGATAAAATGCCTACATCAGGTCGGGCTGCAGGCAAGCCGGTGAAGCACTTTCTTGATCAGTGGTTGGTGTGGCTGGGGCAGGGGCCAGCCCTGAGGGTGGTTCTGCCTCTGGACAGGTGTCCTGGGCTGTACAAAAAAGGAACAGGCTATTGCGCCATGGACTCCTCAAGTCTTCAGGCTATCACGCCATGGACACACTCCTCAGGTCTTCATCTTCCCGTCTTGAGCCCCAGCTGGTTTTGGTTAGGAGACGCTGCTAACTGGGACACTGAGAATGGAGGGATCAAGTTTTCCAGAAGCCCTCATCGACGCCACCTTTTCTGCCATGTCTCTCTTTTTTTTTTTTTTTTTTCATTTTTGCCAAAAAACATAGCTGTGGTTGTATGGATTTGTGTCTGGGTTGCCAGTTATTTCCCACTGATCTGTGTAACCTCTCCTGACTGTGCTCTGATGATTTTATGGTGATGGCTCTGTAGTGTAACCTGAAATCAGGTTTGGTGCTACGTCGGTACTCCTTCCTCAGGATTTCTATGTTATTTGGGACTTTGTCAATATTAATTTTAAGAGTGTTTTTCTATCTCACGAACGACAGTCCTGGAGTTTTGACTGGGAGTGTGTGGTGGTTTGAATAGGTTTGGCCCTCACAGACTCGTGTTTGAGTGCTTGGCCCATAGCGAGTGGCACTATTTGAAGGTGTGGCCTTGCGAGAGGAAGTGTGGGGGTGGGCTTTGAGGTCTCTATGCTCATGCCCCACCCAGTGTGGATGCTAGTCCCCTCCTGACTGCTTTCAGAAAACAGTTTCTTCCTGCTGCCTTTGGATGGAGATGTAGAACTCTCTGCTCCTCCAGCACCATGTCTGCCTGCACACTGCCATGCTTCCTGTCATGATGATAATGGACTGAAGCTCTGAAACTGTAAGCCAGACCCAATTAAAAGTGTGCCTTTATAAGAGTTGCCTCTGTCATGGTGTCTCTTCACAGCAATGAATCCCAAACTAGGACAGAGTGCATAGGATTTTTAGACTTTTTATAGGTTGGCCGTTTTTGTGATATTGACTCTTCTTGCCCATAAGCATGAGAAGTCTTTCCATCTGTGATGGTTTGTATATGCTCAGCCCAGGGAGTGGCACTATTAGAAAGTGAGGCCATGTTGGAGTAGGCGTGTCACTGTGGGTATGGGCTTTAAGACCCTCATCTGAAAGCCAGTCTTCCACTAGCAGCTTTCAGATGAAGATGTAGAACTCTCAGCTCCTCCTGCACCATGCCTGCCTGGATGCTGCCATGCTCCCACCTTGATGATGATGGACTGAACCTCTGATCCTGTAAGCCAGCCCTAATAAAATGTTGCCCTTTATAGGAGTTGCCTTGGTCATGGTGCCTCTTCACAGGAGTAAAACCCTAACTAACATCTTTTGTTGTCTTCTAGATTTCTCTTAATATTAACATTTTTATTGTAGAATTCTTTCTTTTTCCAGCTAGGTTTATTCCAAGAAACATGTTTTGAGGTTATTATGAGAGAGATTCTTTTCTTGATTTCTTTTGCTGTGTTTGTTTGATAGGAGTGGAGAAAGCTGACCCTTGTTACATTCCCAAGCCAGCAGTCTGGAAACTCCATTTCAGTACTAACGACAGGAATGTCCCAGGATCATTCTGACCTCCTGAAGGACTTATTTCTGGGAAGTAGATTCTCGGAGTGTATGCGTATATGACTGTGTATGCATGCCTGTGCACGTGTGTGTATGTGCTTGCCCCATGAACTGTTTCAAAGATGTGCTGATAAAACCTTTTGCCTTCCATTAGAAAGCTCTATGCTCAAGAGCTAACTTTAGAGTTCAGAGAGTCCCTTACAACACCAGTCACGTTTCTCTGAAAGCAAAATTTCCAACATAGTGCACGATCACACAGCTTTACCGAAGACTGGAAGCAGGTTCTGAAATCAACCTTGACAGCCTCCCAAACAGTTGAGAAATCACTACTTCAGTTCCACCGGTAGTGGATCTCACGGTTTGACAGCTTTGGATTGCTATGAGCTTTGGGACAGATGAGGTCAGGACAGTTTCTAAGTGTGCCCGTTCACAGCCTCACTGGCTCAGTTGGCAGAACACAATCCTTTCCTCTCCTGTGCTCATGATCAAGGATCTAAAACACAAGTGTCACCATCTGTGGTGGTTTGAATGAGATTGGCTCCTACTGGCTCATAGCTTGGCATGCTTAGTCCCTCCCCGGCTGATGAACTATTTGGGAAGGATTAGGAGGTGTGGCCTTGTTGGAGGAGGTGTGTTACTGGGGGTGGGCTTTGGTGTGTCTTCCTCTCTCTGCCTATGAATTAGTATGTAGCTCTCAGCAGAATTTAGTGTGTTCTTCTGCACTGTGGGACTAAGTATTTGTGCTGTCAAGCAGAGGCCAAGCCTCAAAAAGTCACAGGTAAGGGCTTAAGTGGTACAGGTTCAGTTGTGCCAAGACACAGCCCAAGATGAGGTCTCTGAGATTCTGATGTTTGACAGACAGAGTACTGCTGTCACAAACCTCCAAAAATTAATTTTAAAAAAGGTTTATTTATTTATTTTATGCATAAGTCTACCACCATTTCTTGCTTCAGACATACCAGAAGAGGGCACCAGACCCCATTATCAATGGTTGTGAATCACCATGTGGTTACTGGGAATTGAACTCAGGACCTCTGGAAGAGCAGTTGGTGCTCTTAACTGTTGTCTCTCCAATCCCACCAGATAGAAATCTAGTCTGCAAATGTCTGGAAAGTAGACAAATGGGATGAAGTTTTCATGAGCCCATGTTCACCTAAAGCCTGCCGGGAAGGTCTTTTTGCATGCTTCTCGTAGCCTCTGCCAGCAAGCCCTGGCATTTGGGCTATTGGCTCATAACCCCAACATGTCTGTATAGGCACAGGTTTGTGACCCTGTTCCTTGTCTCTTCTCTTCTGAGAACACCAGTTAAGGATTGATGGATGCCATCAGTGTTCATCTCCAGACCACTATGCTCAGGGCTATGTTTGTGCTGATTCTGGGCCAAGCCTGTCTCTGGCCCAGGTCACTGTTGCCCTGGGATCTAAAAGGTGCTCACAGTTCAGCTTAGCCTCACAGACCTGTGTTTCCTGTTCAACCACACACAAGAACACGGCTAGAAAGGCTATTTTTGAGGTATTTCCTGCTGAATCAATCCTAGGAAGTTCTGGGTATCTTAGGGACCCCCCAACCTTGTGGATTTTCTTCCAATCCCCTACTCCCCTTTCCTGTTTGAGGAAAAAAAGACATTCTTGTAGTGCAGGGAGGGGGCTGGGGATTTTTCCAGAACAATGAAGCCTAGCAGGCTGGTCTTATGAAATGCACAAAGGAGTATTCCCAGCCTGTTCAGAGCTTCCTGATTGGGACAGTGAGTTTTAAGTGAGGGCATATAAAGCAAGATATTTGCCACCGTGTGAGGCTACGGGCACATTGATAGCCTAGTCCAAGTGTCACTTAAGGGTGCCACAAGTGACTTGCACAGGACAGCAGGGTTTTATGGATATGTGAGAGCCTTCCTGGTTAGGGCTGAGGCTGGAATGACATGATTGTTAGGAATGCTGGCCAAGCCCTTCTGCCCGTGAAGCAAGAACGTGGACATAGTCGTTGGGTTCCTATCTTCAACGTTTTAATATTGGCCGAGAGAAGAACCTCCAGCCCAAGCCCCCAGTAGGTATGGCTGTGTGCAAATGCAACAGCTCACGCTGGACTCTCCCTCCAGGGCTCTGTCTTCTTCCAGCTCACTCACTGTGCACGCACAGGGTTGAAGCTTCCAGATGCTGTTTTCTTTCATTATATGTATTTTAAGGCTAGGTCTTGTTGCCCACCTCTGAGTTTGCTCTTTAATGATCGGCTATGCGTGTCGCTTGCCCCTTGTCTGTGTGCTGAGGGCTCCCTTGCATAGCCCAATCTGTCACGCCTCCTTTCCTGAGCCCGTCTTCTCAGGGCTTAGCTTTCCTTTACATCTTTTCTCTCTGTGTAGTCCTGGAACTCACTCTGTAGACCTGGCTGTGGCCTCTTCAGAGATCCTCTACCAACTATTTTTGTTCATTTGTTTTCTCCTCTTTTCCTCTACATTTCTTGTCTTTGAAAACTTGGCTCAGAGGACATAACCTCGAAGCTGCCTTCCATCTGCCTCCCATCCCTAGAGGTCATCAAAACATGCATTATATGCTGCCCCTATTCAGAGCACAGGGGTTAACACTGACCTGGTCAGTTAATTACATAAATACTTTACTCATGTCATGCTTTAGATTCTTGTGTATGAAACTGATACAGTCAGATCTATAGCCTATAGCTCTTCTGGCATGTACTCCACACAGAACACACACATGGTACCGTACTCTTTAGTGTAGTCTGACATGAGGTCAGGGCAGCCTCACTGGGTCTGAACTGCTAAGACCCAGAAGGAAGAGAAGCTGAAGCTTGGACATCGGGAAAGGCATCCTGAGTGGGGCTGGTATTCTCTCCTGTGGATGTCTGGAAGCACCTGTGCAGGCTGGCGGCACGCTGTGTGTGTGGTACCAGTGTAGGCTGGAGGCACGCTGTGTGTGTGGTACCAGTGCAGGCTGGAGGCACGCTGTGTGTGTGGTACCAGTGTTGGCTGGAGGCACGCTGTGTGTGTGGTACCAGTGCAGGCTGGAGGCACGCTGTGTGTGTGGTACCAGTGCAGGCTGGAGGCACGCTGTGTGTGTGGTACCAGTGTTGGCTGGAGGCACGCTGTGTGTGTGGTACCAGTGCAGGCTGGAGGCACGCTGTGTATGTAGTACCAGTGTTGGCTGGAGGCACGCTGTGTGTGTGGTACCAGTGCAGGCTGGAGGCACGCTGTGTATGTGGTACCAGTGTTGGCTGGAGGCACGCTGTGTGTGTGGTACCAGTGCAGGCTGGAGGCACGCTGTGTATGTGGTACCAGTGTTGGCTGGAGGCACGCTGTGTGTGTGGTACCAGTGCAGGCTGGAGGCACGCTGTGTGTGTGGTACCAGTGTTGGTTGGAGGCACGCTGTGTGTGGGGTACCAGTGTTGGCTGGAGGCACGCTGTGTGTGGGGTACCAGTGTTGGCTGGAGGGATGGAGTGCTGGGTACCACAGTGTCAGGTGGGGGATGGAGTGGTGGGTACCACAGTGTCAGGTGGAGGGATGCACACATGATGGTGTGTGTTACCACAAACAGGTAGCAAAGCAAGACAGAATCATCTTCAATGTGCGCTCAGGTTTCTGGAGACAGCAGCAAAAAATTGGCATTTTCTGTGGCTTTAGCAGAAACTACTCAAACCCTCTTCCCCAACAAGAAAAGGAACCATTAGGATCATAAAGATGCGTGTTTTTAATTGACAACTCAATCTCTTCATACAATATTGCACAAATTAAGGCTGTATCAACAATTCTATTTATGATACAAACTCATCAACATTCATATAAAACTACGAGTTGGTACATCTTGGTGGTAGGTACTTTAGTAAATAGCACAAATATTAAACTCAGCTGCATGAGACTCAGCCTTCCACAAAAGAATTCCCAGGTTACTTAAGATGTCCAACCCAAAGTCAATCAAGACCACTTAAAGAAAAACTTGGGATCCAGGTGTGGTAGCCCATGCCTCAGAACGTTGAAGCAGGAGGATTGTGCGTTCAAGGCTGGCCTGTAGTATACAGCAAAACCATGGCTCAAAAAACTGGTGATAAAAATATTTTTAAAAATTTAGCAACTTCGTTTAGGAACCAGAAAGCATATGCATACTGGCAACTGTCAGGATGGCATGTTCCGCTCCACAGGGCCGGTGCTAAGAGGAATCCCAGGCTGCAGATCTCTGTAACTACTGTTTCAAAGTTCTAAACAAACAAGATGGCAATTCACGCGAAAGGGTTTACACAAGAGTCTATTCAAAAGAAAACTAGCAAAGTCTCTATAAATTAAGAAACTCTGGTGAGAGCGCTGGCCAGGCGAGAAGCCAACGCCACTCTCCTCACCGAATGTCTCAGACAGCACTGCTGTGACCTCGAGGAAGGGAGAGCTGGGCAGGAACTGAGTAAGCAAGCTGGCTGCTTAGCACAAGCGCTTTTAACTGAAAGGTCTACAGCGAACCATCATGAAGCTCACTGAGATGTGCTAAACCAGGCCCGGTGGTGCCCAAGTTCAGATACTGGAACTCAGAACTCAGAACTGTTGAAGGGCTGGCAAACGAGGCATGTGATCATCACATTGTTGGTAAAAATGGAATGGGCCATGCTAAAGGTGAGGGAAATGAGGTCCCATTACACCATTACCCACAGTTGTCCTGCCTGAGATCGGGGGGTTGGCAAAGATTGAGAAAGGGACAGGAGACACACTCAAGCTATGCTGTGATGTAGGTACACGCCTGTTATCCCATTCCTCAATTCCCAGCAAAGCAATGGCCATGAAGCTGGTTCTAGCACAAAGCAGGCTACAGCACAAGGGCAGGCTATGAGTTTCCTGTACAGAACAGAATGACTCACGGAAATCTACGGCCTCTCAGTTGTGTCTTAGAGAGTACAGACACCATGTTTTCTCAGTTTGTGTCTTACAGAGAGTACAGACATTGTTTTTGGAACTCTTCCCACATTGGCTTGGTTTTCAAATGCGTCACTTTATTTTCACCCACGAGGCAGCCACAGGTCTGAGCACGTGATATCACATGATTTCTTCAGTAAGCGGCAAGGCAGAGCCAGCTCTCCTGGAGCTTGCAGTCCTGAGGTCTCACACGTGGAAGCTCTCACCGCAGCCACAGGTTCCCTTGATGTTGGGGTTGTTGAACACAAACTCACTGGACAGTTTGTCTTCCACATAGTCCATCTCCGTCCCTAACAGGGTCAGCTGTGCTTTCTTCTCGATGAACACTCGGACTCCTTGGGGAAAAGGAAACACATGTCACAAAGGCCGCAGCGTGCAGAGCGTGGGATCACAGTCCAGAAGTCCAGAGTCTCTAGTGGTCATTGTCAGCCACCCTACAGCTGATGAGTGACCCTGGACTTCCTTTTGGGGGGAAGTGCATAGCTTCCTGTTAGTCCAGTCTGCATCCAACCAACTCTATACATAACAGTGGAGACCCTTTGATATGTGGGAATTCCATGGTATTTCCGCAAATCTCTGTAGTTTACTCATTTTTTTTTCTACTTACTGTAGGAAAATGTGTAATTCTATGAGCTTTTAAATGCTGACATTTATGAGAGATCTGTGCCTGACACCATCAGCTAAAAATACCCACAGTACTGTTGTTTCATGGGGCATTTCTAACCAGACCATATAAACCAAGACCAAACAATGAGCCATGGACTGCAGAGCTCCAGTCTGCTGATGGCCTTACACATGAACACACACCACAAGTGAGGCTCATGTTTGAACTGATGGGAATTGATGGGAACACATGGGAACTGAACCCCAGACCTCTGGAAGAGCTGCAAGATCTTCCAGCTCCAATTTTTTATAATTTACAAAAGGCCTTTATTGAATAATTTAAGTATGATGGAAGTAGAGTTAGGAATATAATTCCTGCTTGTCTAACACAAAAAGGACTGCAAGCTACTATCAGCATGGCTCAAACGCATAGACCTGACCACAAAGCCCCTGGCTCTCCCTTTCTCCAGGACTGCAGTGTTCTTCCCTGTGTCTTACACAAGACCTTGCTAGCCCAAGCTGGCCTGACCTTATCTTGAACCGCAAACTTACAATCCCTATCACCAATAGTGGCAGCATTAAAGGCAACAAACCACACCTCACTCTTCAGCAGGTTTTGCAAGACGACAGGCTGGTGTCAAATGTAGGAACTGGTAAAGTCCTCAAGCGCACAGCCGGGGTGGCGCAGGTGTTGCTCCTGCAGAGGATCAGGCTTGGTTCTCAGCACCCAGCTCAGGCAGCTCACAACCAGCTGTCATTCCCGCTCCAGGGAGCCGCCACCTCTGGCCTCGCCAGGAGCAGCCTGCACTAATACACACATACACACACACACACACACACACACACACACACACACACACACTTCACAATACATGCCAAACTTTTCAACAGAAATGGCTGGATGGTTCACTTTGTTCTGTGGCTTTAAAATCTGTGTGTGTGGTGAGAGGCTCGGGGGTAAAAGGCGCCTTGAAAGCCTGAGTTGACACTCAGAGCCCACGGTGAAGGGAGAGAACCAACTCCCCAAAGCTGTGCCCTGACTTCACAAACTAACATGGCCTTTTAGAGCTTGTGAGGCTGAGCTGGGAGGCACCTGCTATTCTAGCACTCAGAAGCTGTGGAAAGAGACTCAAGAGTCAAGCCCGGGCTATACAGGAAAGACACTGTCTCAAAAAACCAAAACAACAACAACAAAAAAAACTGGGACCAAAACCAACCAAAGCCTTTCCCAGTGATGACCGGTTAGAGCTGAGAGAAACCCAACTTCTCCACGGATTCTCTCTGGACCGTGAGCCTCCCAGCACCAGGCTCAATGCGACCTGAGAAAAAGTCCCCTCTCTCATTTCAGTGACTGCACATAGACAATATGCCAAAGAAAGCCTGCCCGCCAAGACCGGGCACGAATGAGCACCACTCACGTGGTACCTCACGCAGACAGCAAGCAGTCTTTACATCTGTTTGTACAAGAAAAGTTTTCATAAGAACAATGTGCCCAGAAAACATTAGAGAAACAAAAAGCTGCACTGCTCACCAGAGCTGAGCATGGGAGTCCACACCTCTATCTCATCACTGGGAGGCAGAGCAGGAATTAAGGTCATTCTCACACCTGGCCACATAAGGAGTTCAGGGCTAGCCTATGCTACAAAAGAACCTATCTCAAGAAGACAAGAAAGCTCACCATCTTGAATAACTTCTTCATCAGAATCTCCTTTTGTCTTTGTGTACTCCAGGCTGTAAGAGAGGCCATTACAGCCCCTGGTTCGCACGCCAACTTTCAGACCCACCTGAAAAGAATTGAGAATACAAACTCAGTGTTCACAGTACAGGTTAAAGGATTAATGACAATCTTGGCTGCAGTCAAGTGTGGTGACTCACACCTCGAATCCCAGCACTTGCTTGTGAGGCTGAGGGATGAGGATGCTGTCAAGCTTGAGGCCAAAGAGCAAGACAAAGTCTCGAGAACAGGAAAAAGGGCTGCACTAGCTCAGAAAAGGGCTGACAGGGCCAGCTCAGGAACCCAGGGAGGATCTCCAGAGTGCGCGTGCATGTGCGTGCGCACACACACACACACACACATACACGTACAAATACAACACACACACACGCGCGCACACACAAATACAAATACCTGCACATATAAATACAATAAAATTTAAAGGGAAAAAGCAACCTTTGATATTTATTCCCACTATTCCTTTCCTCTTAAACTTGGTGGTATGCAACAGGTTTCTGGTTACACAATGCCTCTGTAAGACCAAATGTAACAGGAAACAAGTTTGAAAACAACACAGAGCACACAGGAAGCAGCACACAGCCACTGTTGTCCAGGAGAGCAGCTTTTGCGGGTCCTCCAGTCCTGGCAGCATGTGTGTCTGCATGGTTTTTATTACAGCGTATTACACGCTTTCCTCTTTATGTTGCTGACATTTGATTTTTCATAGCTATCAGTTTTAGAGAGTTTGCTTCCTGACTATAACTTGGAGTAGTGTGAGCACAGCGAACACTAGCTGCTTGTCTTACAGTTCAGGCTGCTCTGAAATGCATGACCCACCTAGCTCACCCTCCAAAGCGCGTTACCATCCCTGGCTTTTCTTTTTATTTATTTATTTTTTACCTTTTTTTCTTGTTTTGTTTTGAATAGAGGTCTGAAAAATGGTGTCAACTTGCTAGGCAGCCAGCCTGGCCCGGCCCAGAACTCATGACTTGCTTGCTCTACCTCTCAAAGGCTTGCATCCACCACAGCTGTCTTTCTTTTTAGACCAAGCTGGCCTTGAACTCAAGAGACCCAACTGCCTCTATCTCCCAAAAGCTGGAGTTAAAGGTATGCACTGCCACACCCACTTTCTTTTTCTTTTGATAGCAGAGATTTTGTCTTCAAAACCCGGGCTTCCTTTAAGAGGGTCTGCTCCACTTTTCCTATGAGGTGTTCTCTGGAGGCTTCTGTGGTTAGTGAGCATGGGGTCCATCCTGTTACCTGGCAACCATCCTGCCTTTCGAGGAGCCTCTTTCTAGGGCAGTTCAGTAAAACATTCCAAAATACCAAGAAGTCAAAGACCTCAGTAGTTTTGTGTGTGTGTGTGAATGGCGGGGATGGGGTGAAGCAAGGGGCTGAAGGAGAGGCCATGAAAGGTGCTGTTTACTGGCTTGCTTTGCTCCTCATGGCTTACTTGGCCTCTTTGGTTTTCTCTTTTCTGTCTTTTAAAAGGAATTATCTATTTTATTTATATGATTATACCATGGCTGTCTTCAGACACACACCAGAAGACAGAAGAGGGTATTGGATCCCTTTACAAATGGTTGTGAGCCACCATGTGGTTGCTGGGAACTGAACTTAGGACCTCCGGAAGAGCAGTCAGTGTTCTTAACCACTGAGCCATCTCTCCAGCCCCTAGCCTGCTTTTTATAGTACCGAGGACCACAACTTGGGACTGAAACCACCCACAGCAGCCCCTCCTCCCAGCCCCTGTCAATCACAGGCTTCCCTACAGCTCAGTGTTATGGAGGCAGTTTCTCAGCTGAGGCTCCCTCCTCTCAGATGACTCCAGCTTGTGTCAAGTTGACATAAAACTAGCCAGCACAACATATTGATATGATTTTCTAACAATATCTACCTAGCTCTCAGTATTGGTGCCTCTTCTTTTAGGCAAACAGTCAGTCACCATTTCCCTAAGTCCTGCCCACCAGGGCACTCCTGAGAGTGCCCTGTGAGACTGAGAGATGTGCCTGTGTCCTGAGCTCCATCACAGAGGAGCTCTGCCTTGCATAGCCTAGAATGATGACCTCCTTATTCCAAGTGGGAATTAGCTGTCTGGGTGAATTTCTGGAACAGAAGTACTAAGCATTTTTTTTTTAAAGTTTCTATCTCTGTACACAGAAGTCCTTAAGAAAGCAGAAGTGCAAACACGAGGCAGGGGCATTAGAGTTCTGCCAGGGTGAGGGGCATTGTACAAAAGAGTGCTGGCCTTGTGTGTCTGAAGTTCAATGCTCACTCCCAGAAACACACAAAGCAAAAGCAAACAGAGCTCCTCAGGATTTGAAAGGACAGCTTTAAGCCAGGCTTGGCAGCTCACACCTGCAGCCCCAACACTAGGGAAAAAGAGAGATAGGCTGATCTCCCTTGAGTTCAAAGGAGCCTCATTTACCTAGAATTACAATCTGGACAGGCTTAGGTAATGGGAGTTTTGGAAAAGGAGTTGTTAATGCTATAAATTATACATTTTTACACCATCAAGAACAAATATACCTTTATAAACCCGCACAACTAATTTCATGGAATTTTTGGGGGGGCAGCCTGGGGTGGTGGTGGTCTTGGTCAATTTATGTACAAGCAGAGTCAGTGAGCTGACATGTGTGTCAGCATTTAACAACTTTCAGGATGGAGCTGTGAGCAGTACAGTCCGGCTGTTCAAGAGTACCCAGAAAACAGCCTTAGGCCTAACAAATGACTGCCCATAGGCCACAGCTCAAAGCGACTAACATACCCAATTCAACTACCCTGCATGTGAGGATGGATCCTCTGTGGATTTAGTAAGTCCTGCATCCAGGTCCAGAACACTGGGCCTGGCTCACTTCTCCAACAGCCAGTAAATGATGTCTGTGGCAGACATGAAAACCCAGATACCTCTCATACACAAGGTTAGGTGAACAAATCAAACCTTCTCAGGGATATGCGCAGCCATGAAGGAGGGTGTGATAGTTTGAATATGCTTGGCCTAGGGAGTGGCACTATTTGGAGGTGTGGGCTTGTTGGAGTAGGTGTATCACTGTGGGTGTGGGCTTTAAGACCCTAATCCTAGCTCCCTGGAAGTCAGTATTCTGCTAGCAGTCTTCAGATGAAGACGTAGAACTTTCAACTCCTCCAGCACCATGTCTACCTGGATGCTGTCATGTTCCCATCTTGATGATAATGGACTGAACCTCTGAACCTGTAAGCCAGCCCCAATTAAATGTCCTTATAAGACTTGCCTTGGTCATGGTGTCTGTTCACAGCAGTAAAGCCCTAACTAAGACAGAGTGAGACCTTTAGATAATGACCTGGAAGATCTTCAGGCTGAATTATCAGGGTAAAACCAAAGTGCACCCACAGCACGTACTGACACTGTCTATGGAAGCAGGAGAAACCCACACAAGGACAAGTGCTGTGCAGGCCAGTGGTCCCCTGGGGAGGATTTTGGTCCTTACAACTTAGGAATTGAGAGGGTGACACTACCATGCAGCAGGCAGAGGCCAGGGTCACTCCAGAACATCCTTAGCCAGCCCAAAGCACACAGGTGGCCAGGAGTGACCAGCCACAGTGAGCACGCAGACAAGCTCAGGCTGATCTGTAGAGTCTGGCTGTCTAGGGTCATGAGCAGCCTGTGTAAGATTCAAGAGTCTGGGTGCAGTTCCCTGTAGAGCACCTCCCTAGTGAGGCGGGGACAAAACCAAACCTCAATCAATGAAAGCATATATACTTGCAACAAAATAAACACATTTGTCCCCAGAACAGAATTTTAGCTCTGCTAACTTTCAACAGTTACTTACATGCTCAGGTTTGTCTTTAAGAAGTTGTTTTATCTTGTTCACTGCAGAGGGGGTCTGGAAAAAAAAAAAAAGAAACAATTTATCAAACTCATCTTCTGGAGAGGTCTTCCACTACAGCAGCCGGTAATAAGCCATGTCTCTCCAGAGGACCCAGCAAAGGAAGCCACAGCAAAACCACACTCCTCCTGTGCTATCTACCCCGACAGAACCCCACGTCCCTGAGGTTATAGTTTGTGCATTTACTGCACCGTCTGTAACAAGTACACCACCAGATAAAGATGCCCATTAACAGCCAACCAATGGAAAAGCCAACCTTTTCCATCGGCTCAGTCCCCTTCAGTTCATCTGAATGTGTGGCTAGAGGGTTGCTTCTGGGATCAGACTTCCAGTGTGAGTCAACACATACCTGGGTATCCGGGTGGATGGCCACTGTACTCAGTGACAGGCCTAGGTCTGGCTGGGTTTCTTAGAATGCAGTTCACCCTAGCCTAGTAGTGTTTAGCATGAGAAAACGCCTGGATGTACAGATCAGTACCACCAGTCTCATTTTCTTGTAGAGGACGCTGGGACCTATTCTGACCTGAAACATTCCAGAACCACTTATGGGCACACTCATGAGCATGTTTTCTACTGTCTAGCTTCCCACTGGGATAATGGGTAATCCTTTCCCTAGGGTTCTTGTCAAATACTGAAATGCAGGGGAGGCAGGCCAGACAGGGAACCATTCTGGAATCCAGGAGAGGAGCAGGTACAGTACAGCCTAGCAGTGACTATAGGGAAGGTGAGAGGAATGGCGAGGAGGAAATGGTGTCCTTGCACCTTTGTGTCCATTAGCTACTCCAGCTGGCAGGATTTCTGTGCTCAAGCTTAATGAGCATCAGGCCAGTGCTGAGGGGACAGATCACAGGCACAGCCCTAGTCCAGCTTCCCTCTCTCAGCTGAAGCTTGGACAGATGATGGACAATGCCAGAACCAAATCAAGAGTCAGGGAGTCAACACTGAAACCATGAAGCACGATGTTGTGTGTGCCTCAGGCTGGGAAGGCAGCTCAGGCGGTAAGGTGTGTGTGTGTGTGTGTGTGGCTTTGCAGTCCTGAGGACCTGGGTTCAAGTTCCATAAAACAAACCAATAAGCTGGCCTACTTGGGAAGTTCCATGCCAACAAGAAGTCCAGCCCTCAAAAGGAAAGATGGGAGCGCCTGAAGAATGACTGACACTGGAGATGTCCTCCAGCCTCCACATGTATGCATCCATGAGCACATGTACAGCAACCCCTTTACACATACACCCCCCACACAAAGAGAAAGCAACGCCACACGTGTAAAGTAAGTGGCTGCTGTTTAGTGCACTATTTTAAGCTATTACATATGATACGTGTGTATTTTGTTTCATGTAGCACTGCAAAAAAATAAATAAAATAAAAGTCAATGCCGGCTGGTCTGTCAAGGCTGGAGTATAGTGCAGCTGACCAGAGAGGTGCGCAGGCACTGCATGAAGGGCAGAAGAAAGGAAGGGTAACCTCCAGTGCTACACAGAGAAACCCTGTCTCACCATCCCATTCCCCACCCCCACCCCATGACAGGCCCAGGGAATGGCACTATAGAAAGTGTGGCCCAGATTAAAGATGTATACCACCATGCCTGGATCTGGGACTTGGTTTGTCCCAGACTGACCTTGAACTCAGAGATCTCCTTGCCTGGGCCTAAGCTTTTCATGGTCACTATGCCTCAAGATCTCCACACCAAGATCCAGGTCAGGAACTTGTGTCTTCCAGCCTCAAGATCTGAATTACAGGTGAGCCCTCCAGTTCTGGATTGTAGTTCATTCCAGATATAGTCAAGTTGACAACCAGGAATAGCCATTCCCCATTCCCCCCCACCCCCAAAATAAACCACCTCTAAAAACAACACATCTAAGAGTGAGCCTTGTCAGGCAGAAGAAAGGCTGCAGTGGAGAGGGGGTGGAGAGAGGGGGTGGACCATCAGCGTGGGGCAGCAGTGACCAGCACTTAGCACACGGGTGCACATGGGAAATAAATAAAACAAACTGCAGAAGAAAACTAATACGCATGCCGAGCTCGAGACACTCATAAGAAAGATAAGATGAGACTCTGAACTTCTCTCCTGTTAGTCAGCTTTTAATGACCACAAATCAAACTAATTTCGGCTGACTTCCTCTCTCCCCACCCCTTGGTTTTTTTTCGAGACAGGGCTTCTCTGTGTAGCCCTGGCTGTTCTGGAACTCACTCTGTAGACCAGGCTGGCCTCGAACTCAGAAATCCGCCTGCCTCTGCCTCCCAAGTGCTGGGATCAAAGGCCTGATGCGGGTGATTTTTATTACATCATGCCATACTGTTCTTCTCATAAAAAAAGGCTACATCAATAGAGATACAGCCAAGTAAACAAGGTAGTTAGAGAAACTGACAGGCGAGCTTGTGCTGCTCCACCCCTGTCCCTGGAATTCGAGCACCCTGTGAGGTGAAGCTCCACAAACTGCAGTGGAGTAGAAGGAAGGAGAGACCCTGCCTCTGCTCCTAACTGAGCAGCTTAACTGGCGGGCTGCTCTTCTCAGGAGAAGCCAAGGGTGCAGAGGGCCGCCTGCACCAACCAGGGCACTGCTACCTGGTGACATCACATGTCCCGAGAGTAGACCCATGTTCCATTTCACAGTTGAAGTGGTTGCTTTATGATACAGTCTCAGAAAAGAATTAGCTTTTAAAGGTGAACTTATTTGGGAAGGGATTAAGTATGCATATCCTAATAGATCTTAAAATTACCCAAACGTAATTAAAAAAGAAAAGAGTAATTTTAGTGAAAATAAAGGTTTGTCAAGGAAAACTAGAACATTTTAAAATGTGCTTATTTACTGTCCTTCCAAGCGACTGCCATAAGCACTTCCCTTCCTGTTTCCAGGTGTCCATCACCTTTCCTGGGAGAGTGCTGAGGAAATAGATCTATTCTCCGTCCAGAGAACAGACTCCCGAGCAGTCTTACAAGGGAGGCTGCATAGGCTGCTGCAGCTTACAGCACGGGCTGCTCTCTGGGTTTGGCTCCCAGCACCCATGTGGTGGCTCACTACCATCTGTAACTTCAGAGAATCCAACAACCTCTTCCAACCCCTGGGACGTGGGGTCGCCAGACACTCAAGCTACATATACACAAGCAAGACACTCATAGACATAGAAACAAAATAACCAAAAATAAAAAGCTTAGAAGGCACAGCTTAGGGAACCATGACTGTTGGAGCTAGACTCTGCCGTGGAGCCTGGGTAGAATGCATGGGTAAGAGGAGAAAATGAAACTCACTGCACTGTCTGATGAGAACACAGGAGTCTTCTCAATAACTGGGTGTGAGTTTTATCCCCATAAGCTTTTCTTAAGTTGCCTACTTTGGTGTGTTTTTTTTTTTTTTTTTTTTCTTTTCTCAAGTCTCAGAAAACATTTAGACAGTGGCTGCCTGTAATTCTGGCTATTGGGAAGCTGAGGCAGGAGGATCATGAATTTGAGGTCAGCCTGATATACACAGCTAGTTTGTCTCAAAACAATTTCAACACGGAACAAAAGTAAGCTATGCAGGCCATCTCCACTGACATGGACACTAACATTCACATCCTGTACACAGGAAAAGGCACACAAGGAAAAGTATTAAAAGGACCTGAATGTCTGCAAGCTGCTGTCAAGTGACCAAAACTGTCTTCCCTTTGTGTTCCTCCCTGAGGAGCTGTTACTAAGGAGCTCTCAACTAAAAAGGGGGAGAGGGGGAGGGAGGGACGGACAGACTGTTTAAAGTGGCCAAGGGACTGCTGTATTTCCACCTTGTTTTGGAGACAGACTGTGCATCCCAAGCTGGTCCTAGTACTTGACCCTTCAGCTTGTGTGAGCTGCCATTGTTCAGCTAAGGGACTGCTCGGATTAGTCAAAAGAACTGCATGGGTCGGACAGAGCTCCTGATGGGACTGCCCTTTCTGTTCACGGTATAGAGCTGAACTTGGTACTAGAAAGATGGTAAGCACCCCCTTGCTTCAGACCCTGGCAGTGGGGAGGTCTTCCCTGAATACCACTGCAAGTCTGGCAGCTTTCTACTATGTCTGCATTCCCAGACCAGCTCAACCTGAACCTTCCCAAGAAATCTACCAACAAGTAAGGGCTCAGAATTCAGATTACTGAAATCCTGTAAAATCTAATAATGCCTTTTAATCCGCTCCTGTGTAAACTACCATAGGAACACGGCTGCTTAAAGTGAGAACATATTGAAGATGTTTTAAAAAATTTTTTTCAAAGGGCTGGTGAGGTACTTTGTCAGGTAAAGGAACTTGGGACCCACACGAGGAAAGGAGGGAAGTGACACCCAGAGTTGTCCTCTGATCACACAATCACTAAGGCACGCATGACCACACATACAAAATAAATACATTTTAAATATTAAACATGCAAACCAAACAATTATTCCAAGGCTGCTTTTTTTTGGGGGGGGGGTCAGAATGCTGGGAAATGCACTTCAGGAGCAAATGTTTCAGAACTGCTCACATGGCCTGGGGCTGGGCCAGTAGGGTGGCTGATGGCCTGCCCCCACCCCAGCACTGGGATCACAAGTGTGCACCACCCCCGCCCCACCCCCCAACTTTAGCTTTTTTGTTGTTGTTATCTGGGAACTGGAGAGGAAACTCAGGCCCTGAGCTTCACAGCTCATTCTCTGCCAGTTTAGCCCTCGCCCCCACACAGGCTCCTCCCCCTGGCCCGTGTTTGTTATAGCTATTAATCTTACAACTCTGTGGTTAAGGCGCAATTAAATATTTGCAAGGGCTACTAAATTAATGACCAAAGAGTTAACAACTGTAACACAAAACAAAAAATCTCTCTTTACAATGAACACACAATACCCCACTCTCTTCTCACGCCAGACCCTAAAGCGGCTTCTACCACCGGACTAGAAACCTGGTTGTAACTTGCACGTTTTCCTGGTTATGTTTCTAAACCAGAGGCACGTGCTAGTTGCTGTTCCAAAGATCTTCTGGCCCTACTCCAGTGAAGTAACATGTCCTTATACACACCCTGAGCCCCTCTCTACCAGGCTGCGCTGGGGAGCTAAGCGTCCAGAGTCTTCTACAGTACATTGTATACTACAGTATACACTACAGTGCATACAGAGTGAACTAGGTTCTCAGTGCACACAACATGCATGCTAGCTAGGCCCCACCGCTCGCTCCCAAGCGGAGCTTTGTGAGGATGAGCCTCTCATCATGAAAGTTGACTACCTCTGTCCTGTACAATGATGGAAACAAAGCTGCCCATCAACCAGGAGGCAGCTTTCAAAGTCTTCAGTCACGTTTGACTCTGGTGCCTGCAAATTCAACTCTAGATATATGGGGGTGGGAAGGAGCCCATTGTTTTTGGATGTGGTGAGCTGGAGCCATTCTGGGTTTGCAGATCTTACCAGTCTACACCACAGTGTAATGGCTATTCCTGGTTGTCAACATGACTCTATCTGGAATGAACTACAATCCAAAGCTGGAGGCCTCCCCTGCAATCCAGAGCTTGAGGTTGGAAGATAAAAGTTTCTGACCTGGATCTTGGCATGGAGATCTTGAGGCACAGTGGCCAAGAAAAGCCTAGGCCCAGGCAAGGCAGTACATACCTTCAATCCCAGGAGACTAAGGCAAGATCATCTCTTGAGTTCAAGGTGGTACACACTTTTAACCTGGGCCACACCTTCTGTTAGAGACCTACAGGAGGACACTGGGAGGAAGAAAATTCACTTTTGCCTTGCTTGCACTTACTAGCCAGCACATCTGTTGGCACCTACTTCTACAGAAGACCAGCTGAAACAACTAGTCTTGTGGGACTGAGCAACTACTCGATCCTTGGACTTGCCATTCACAGCTGACCGTTGTTGAGGAGTTGGACTACGACTGTTTAAGTCATTGTAACAAATTCCTTTACTATATAGTGACTACCCATAAGTTCTAGAAAACCCTGACTAAAAATACACACAGCCCAATGTGCCAGCCCTCCATTCTGTCCACGCCTGGCATCAGCTAACAGATAGCTGGTGTCTGTGTTTTATGTCACGCCTTTCCTGGCCATGCCTGACTTCTAGTAGATGTTGCAGAATGTCAGACTCCCTGCTGTCAGGCTGATGTACTGGCCAAGCAATACCTAACTCATATCACTCTTGTTTACTAGTTATCTCTCTCTCACACTTGAGGCCTTTGGTCACCTCGTTGCTTTTGCATTTGCTATGTGCTGGGGTTCAAAATGTTTACCAGACACTTGAAAAACAAGTACGAACCACGACGCCTGCCAACAGCTGTGCCTATGAAAATCAGGGAAAGGTGATTCTAGGATCAAGCCTAACACCACAGACTCTACAGCTGAGTTAGGCTTCGCAGCAGAGGGTGTGAATTGAGATCTGCTATACATAACGAAACAGAAGATTACAAAGCACAACACAGGCCAGGACTGTGCAAATGAGATGTTACTCCTGGAAGGAATGGCCTACGGAGGGTGCGACCCAGGCAACTCAATTATTTCTTGTCATGAAAAACTGCGGGTCATGACAATGTATGCTTAAGAGGTAGAAACGGGGGCGGGGAGTGGGGAGGTGGAGGGGGGGAGAAGGGGCGGGTCGAAATTTCCCAAGTAACACGTAATAGGTCAAATGGTGATTTAAAAAAAAAAACAAAAAACAAAAAACCTAAGCAAGCAAGCAAACAACGACAATAACAACCGCCACCTGTCCTGTGTTCGACTTTTCTGGAATTTATTATTTGTATGAGGATTCTACTCTATTCTCAGTAAGATGAACATAGTTTGCACAATCCTAGAATCCATGACATACCTGCGGAGACAAAAACTAGCTGGCCCCGGAGGGAAAAGCAACACAGAATGCAGTGTGATTATTGGGGCAAACTGAAGGGCCAAACAATGACCTATCCTATAAACAGATTATCTCATTTGTTCACGACTCCCTTCTATTTTGCTTCAACTAACTATTGGCAAGAGCCCCTCTTAGGACTCTGGGTGGAGCGGATTCCGCGGTGGCGTCTGGACCGAATGAATCCGGGTCTCACGCTGTCCCGATCCTCTGGGGCTGACGCCTCCTGGGAGGTTATGCGGAGCCGCGGCGTTCCCTGCGTGACCTTTCTCCCGGAACGCCGTGACCTCGGCGGCAAACTGCCGTCCTCCGCCCGGGCCGCCCGGTGGCAGCGCCCACAGCCCGTCCGCCCCATCGAGCTCCGCGCGCGGCCCGCCGGGAGACCCTAGTCCGCGTCCAGGTTTGCTCTGCACCCCGGGCCGCCGCTGCCGCCGCCACCTCCCCGCGGACGCCGAGGTGACTCACCAGTGTGAGCGCCGCCCGCGTGGGCTGCAGTTTTCTCTTGCTCACAGCCCGCACGGTGGCGCGGACCAACGACGCCGACATGTCCACGTCGCGGCACCCGCAGCCTCCGGCTGGAGCGTGGGGACTCAGCTTCTCTCCATGGACACGGCGGGCACTTTGACGCCACAAGCTCCTGCGCAGGCGCCACAGGCCCCGCCCCCAGTCGCCCGCCCCGCTCCACCATTGGACAGTCCGGGTGATTGACGGGCCGGGCCGATTGGCCGTCATCTCTGACGAGGCACGGGAGGTGACCTGTGACCTTGCGGGCTTCGCGGTCACTGCGCTACCGGAAGTGGGATGGCTCCTTCCGTATGGCGTACACTAACGACAGACCCCCGGAAGTGGGGACACGGTTCTGTGATCCTGGAACTGCTTCGACAGTAAAGCAAGCGGGTAGACACCATACGACAGGTTTCCAGTTATTGAAATGTCACTCTTGTGTAGCAGTTTGTGTCAAGAAAACTGAGCACGTTACGTAGCTACCAGCCTCCCATGGAAGCACGGGCATGGTGGCTCTATCCGAGCCTCTGAGAGCGAGCGCCCTGGGCGCTACGTTAGCACCGGTTCTTGATTCCCGATCCCGGGCCCCGTGCACGTTTGGCTAGCCTTTCCTGCTAGCGGGTCCCATTTGATTAGCTGTGTGCCTGTCACCACGCCTCGGCTTCCTTCGCGGCCCGTGATGACGTAAGAACGGGAGCTCCTTTATCTCGGAGCAGCAGCTGGCCCCGTGCGGGAACTCGGTGGGCGTGGGGAGTACTGAGGGGTTTGCTAGCCCTGATCGCCCCCTTATGGTTCCAGGAAGGCCTAGGTAGGGAAATGGATTCGGCCTCAGGTCTAGACTGAAAGAACAAGTGTTTTCTTTCCCAGTGCGATCTCACTGGTCTATGACTAGAAGGGGCAGTTTCCCGACCGAAATGGGGACTTTGCCATGCTGGAACATTGACAGAGTAAGACAGACATTCTACATTCTGCCTCAACCTACCCAGGAGCTAAGAAAATGTTCTGACCCTTTCTTCATAGCTTTACAAAGAGTGGGTACACCATGTTTTCAACTCTATTTTTAATGTCTGAACACTGTGAACCCCACTCGGTCATTGATCTCTCACTTGCAAGGATTTTGTTCCACTTGGGAAGATATCCTCTCCTTAAGATAGAAGCCACCTTTGAAGCAAAAAAAAAATAGACTGAATTTTTTTTTTTTTTTTTTTTTTGGTTTTTCAAGACAGGGTTTCTCTGTACACTGAAAACACATCTTTTACCAGGAAGCTTGCCAAAGCAGTTCACAGTGAGCAAGTGACTGTTAAAAGGTGAGGATCGGGTGTTCAGAACTCCTGCTGTAAAAACTGGATTCTGAGTTTCCGCTGTTTTAAAACAGAACAGGGCATCGGCCCTGCCTCTGTGATTGCTTGCAGAGGAAGCTTTGACTTGGCCATGGCTGAGAGCCTGCTATCTTATCCTCTGAGAAGCGTGCCTCACTTGTCTAATGGTATCAGTATAAGCCATCAAAAACGCCAGGCTGCTGGGCAGAATCAAAATGTAGGAAACCTTTTTAAGGCTAGAAGAAAACATGACAATTCTGTTTAATTTTAGGGGTAAGTACACTCCCCTCCCTCAACAACCGGCAAAGCATCCAAGTAGAAAATAACTACCAAAGGTTGGTCTGGCCGCGCATTTCTTCTCCATTCTAGGGGCAGAGGGATAAACAACACTAAGGGCTTTTTCAGTAGGCGTGGCAGCAGAGGGATAAACAACACTAATTTTCAGTAGGCTTGGCCCTGTCCCAGCCAGAAAGCAGTGCTGTCACTTCACAGCCAGAGGCAGGAGGAAAGCAAGCAGGAAGGCAGCTGAGCAGTCACGCAGCAGGGAGGCCCCGGTTGCACAACCCATGGGTTTGATGGTCACCATTTTTATTTTTTTACCATGATTTCCAATTTCTTAATGATTTCCATTTTGACATGACTCTTCCACATAACTAGACTATGACCAGTCTAGTTCACACATATAAGCCTCTCCTGAGCCTCCCTCGTTGTACCAATGTCCTTAGCAAGCTCTCTCTCTGCCCCCCAGTCTCCTGCTCGCACACCCTAGACCCAGTGCACAGCTATCAAAGGGGAACAGCATTGGGCACCCTATTAAGGAGATCTGTACTGTCAGAGCTTTGGTTGAATTTCTAATGACTCTTTCATAAGAAAATAATGTGGATAAAATTACATGTTCAAAGTTCGATTTTATTTCAAAATGATAAATAAACCGGCGTAGTTCTGACTCTGTACTATTTCAGAAAGGCTTGTGAAGTTCATTAACAGTTTAGAGAGGGCTCCAGTCAGACCAGAAGGTTGCCAATCAAACTTGTGATTGGCAGAGACAGCAGCCTCTTTGATCTTCAGAGGTTTGTAAAAGCTCTCCACCCTAATTTCTGTGTATCATAAAAAGTAAAAAGCACTTTTATTCTGTCCTTTTCTCCTTTAATTTTTCTTTTTTAAACCAGCAAAAAAGGACTACTTATTTTTATGACTTCATTTTTATGAGCACAACAGTTCTGTCAATTACTTAGAGAAGGAAGCCCTCAGAGATGTGTCAGCGGTGCTGTGGTCGTCCACCGAGGCCCACACTGACAGGTGCTTGCATTCCATGCTATCATTTCTACAAAGAGCCATGAAGAATGCTTGTAGACCCTATGTACAGCAGTATAGTCCACATGTCCTTGATGTGCGTCCATACCACGATCCAGTAACAACAGAGAGAATCCCCTCTTGGAAATCAAAAAGGGGATGTGTAGGGAAAAGAGGGCTAACTCCTCTGGTGAGCAGCACACTATTTTTAGAGTGCTTTGAAAGAACTAAAATCCATGACGCTGTAGTCATTGAATACTGGCCCTCAGTTATATTTTTCTTTTAAGTTGACTTTCTATTAAAATCTTCAAATCTCTGGAGATTGGTGGTATAGTTAGACTATATTAAAATTTTTCTTTTCCTTATTAACAATTTCATTAAAATTTAAAAAATTACGATGCCCCTCAACTGTTACGTTGAAGCCTGATCTGTGTCACTGTGTCCTGTGCCATGAACCTAATTTCCCAAGTGGCCATGGACACCTGAGTGGCATTTCCAGTGCTGCAGTTCCTTCCCTCATGATTCCTGCTGGGTCCTCTTCACTGAGGCTCTCCCCTGAGTCATATATTTACTGGAAAGGCTACCTAGGAGGGAAAACAAAATCCAACATAAATGAAAAGAACGGTGTTTGAGCAAAGTCACACAATACTTATTGTCAGTTACTGATAGACACGTGTCCCACCACAAAGGGCATTTGTCCTGAGTCGAGCAGTTAGGCTAGGTATAAACAAGTGCACAGCCATCAGAGGCGCTGGGCAGTGCTTAGGCACCGCTTCCTCAGTGCTGGTAAGGTACAGCCCTGAGGCTGGAAGAAACATTTTGAAAGTTCTTTACATAGGATATCCTTTTTGTTTGTAGCTCACAGATTGCAAAGAGATCACTGGCCAAAAATTAGTACCTCATACCATTACCCTTTAGAAGTCTAGTAATACCTTATGGATGTACAAGGAGAAAATAAAATTCTCTGTACTTAATTAGTAGTGAAGCCATCCACAGCTTAAAACATGTTCTGGAGTCTGAGCACACACAAGAGGGAATGAGAGCCCATGTGACTACGACTGTACAATGAAGGCTCTAATCAAACCAATGGAAGGAATGCAAAGGGTTTAGTAACTGGTACCATGCCAGCTACAGGTTTTAAAAGCAGAATCTCATTGTGAGGCCTTGGATGGCTTAAAATTCATTATGTAGCCCAGGCTAGCCTAGAATTGATAGAGATTTGCCTGCTTCTGAGTGTGGGGATTAAATACTATGCCATGACCACCACACCTGGCTAGTACCCCTAACTTCTGAGGGGGAGAAGGAAGCTAGCTCCCTTCTTAAACTGTCACTCTTGTCATTTCCAAATGAAGTGCAGAATTAAATGTAAGTAAAAGAAGTCAAAGCGGAGCAGTTGTCCACATTTTCAAAAGCATGGACACAACTTTCCCAAAGCAGCAGCTTTAGCAATGCCCACCACACAAGCTTTCTCTTTATTTCATTTCAATCAAATGGCCTGACATTTTAAAATTTAGAGACATTCTAAAAGATTGGTAGTTATCTGCCCCATTTATGTATATTTATATAACTTTATCACGGACTAGAACTTTAAGGCCTATTAAAACAACAACAATAACAACAACAACAAAAAAATCACACCACTACCAAACCATTTTCCTGCCATATGACTGTGTGTATGAAATAGTTTCATGTTTGTGAATGCGTATATGTGTTTGGACACAGTGTGTGTGTGTTAACATGTGACAGCTGTCACTAACTTACTTTCTGAGCTATTTTATTGGCAAGAACAAATCTTAGCAATCTATAATTTTTTTCTTGTAGAAAGCAGAATACAGTTTGTAATAAAATTTCCCCATAATAAATTTAAGTTAGTAAGTTTTAGTTGTAGGATTTTTATTTTTACTGAGATGAATAACTAATAACTTCTTTATATCTAAGTATATGTTAGCTGGCCATGGCATTTCTTGGTCTATAACATCTACATTTTTTCCACTTTTTTAAAACTTGAAAAATTATAGTAAAACTCAACTTTAAAGATGTGTAACCTCTTAAGCCCAGCAGTGCTGCTCTGTGTGGACTTGGGACAGTGTGGGGACCAGGAACCTTTTCTGCACTCACACTCACACAGCTGCTCAAGTGTTTGCACGCAGCTCCTCAGCAGGCAGCTCAGAGCCGAGAGAGCTGAGGTGTGTGCAGGGCAAGGGGCGCCCCCAACCCATGGAGTGGAAACCAGAAACATGCAATAAACTGTTCACACTCCCTGTTCCTTCACGTGCCTGACATCGGGAACATCAGTACTTTCCTGTGTGAAATGTTTTGGGAATATCTGCTTAAGGTCAAAGTTGCTCAAAACAGCATGCTAACATGTACATCTTAGATCTTCAAACTCCCAGATCTACAGGGAAAATGAAGCCACTGACTGGTGCTGTCTGTGGCTCACACACTCCCAGAAAGCTAGGGTCATCTGAAAGTCAGTGTGGTTATGTGATATAGCCCACCTCTCTTCCCCACCCACGACCAGCTTAACTGTGGGGCACCATTCCCCTTTCACTCTGTCTACTGGGCTTGGAGGGTATCCAACAGCACTCTGATTGTGAAATGGTGCGCTCCATGGAGAACGGTTACGGCTCGTGCTGAGCGGTACTGGAGCTCCTGTTCCCTTAAACCTCTTCCTGCTTGTCTGTCACGTACAATGTCTAAGTGCAGTTAAGATTTGGAGAGTTCTGTTTCCTTCAAGTCACATGCCCTTATTCTGCAAACCAACACAATTCCCAAGTACTTTAAATTTTATGTAAACAGATACGACACCAGGGCTGGGAATGTCACGTAGACAGCAGAGTGGCTGCCCACCATATATGAAGCATTACATGGGGCATCCAGGGCCACATGAGACCCTAGCTTAAAAAAAAAAGTTCTCATTATTTCAGTGTTTCCCTTCCTCATTAAAGAAAACTAAAACAATCGCAAATACTTAAGGTCATGCCTTTTGGTGCTGAAAAAAACTTAAGGAGTCAAACACATTAACAATTCCACTATTTTTCCCCCCATGAACTGCATTCATAGTAGAAATAATAGCCCAAAGCTTCCTCAACTTTCCCAGAGTGGTCAGTGTCCTTGCTTCACAGAAGAGGGAGAAAGGCCAGAGAGACAGCGTATCCTGAGGGGCAGGTGAAGACTTCTTGCTCTACCAAAGTCAGCATTAACAAGTCAGTACTTTCCCTAATATTAGGATGGCATTCCCTAAATCCACAATGGATGTCTAATCTGTGTTCTACATGTTATGACACACCCACTCCGTGACACTGCTGTAGTAAAAGTTCTGTAAGTGCTGTCACTAGAAATCTCACTTTTCTGTGTTGGGGACGGCTCAGCAGTTAAGACCAGGTTTGGTACTTATGGCCCACACAGTGGCCTACAAGCATGTGTAACTCCAATTCTAGGGCATTCAACAACCTCTTCTGACCTCCACAGGCACCATGCACACATGAAGTACACATAGGCACACACAGGCAAAACATTCATGCACATAAAAAGACCTCCCAGTTAATTTTTAATAAATGACACAAGAACTTAAAAGGGACGATTGCTCATGCTCTCTGGGCTTAACTGCCCATTGTTAGCCTCATTTAAAAGAGGTAAAGAGAGACCAGGGCTGGCTGATTAAGCAAAGCTACTTAGGCTGTCCCAGGAAGGACTCTGTTTACATTGTCTTACAGTTTTGTTCTTTCCTATGATATTGCTGAAAAAGTCACTTTTACCTCTTTTTTTGAGAGTCAGAAGAAGACTTGAAATACTAGCAAAAGACCTTCTTACCCTGGTATTACACCATGTTCTCTTGAGCAACCCTCCATAGGCCTGAGATATGGCAGAAGGGAGCTCTGCCCTTCACACCACAGCCCAGGCTAAGCAGGCTCCCATTCCTTTTCTTGGTATTCTGAACCTAGCTCCCAAAGCCTAGGTTCTCTGCAAAGGCTTCACTGAGCTCAGATGCTAAGCCTGGTGCTGAACTCAGTTTCCACACAGAGCTCCAAGGAGCACCTAGCCAAGCACTTCCTTTACGTGTACTCTGAGCTCAACTCTGGTGCTTTCTGCTCCTTCTTTGACAATCTTTGTTTTTTGATTTCCATGGTCCACATGCATCCCTTTCTTCCATGTGCTTTTATTTGCTAGAAGATCTTCCTGAGTATAGGGGTTTGAAATGCAATGGCCACAATAACAATATTACACTCTTCTGCAGCCTGGACCAGTTAAATGCCAGCAGGCTCATTGTAATGGCTATTTTCGGTTGTCAGCTTGACTATATCTGGAATGAACTACAAACCAGAATTGGAGGGCTTACCTGTGATCCAGATCTTGAGGCTGGAAGACACAAATTTCTGACCTGGATCTCAGCATGGAGATCTTGAGGCACAGTGGCCATGAAAAGGTTAGGCCCAGGAAAGGCAGTACATGCCTTTAATCCCAGGAGACGGAGGCAAGGAGATCTTTGAGTTTAAGGTTAGCCTGGGATAAAAAACAAGTCCCAGATCCAGGCGTGGTGGCACACATCTTTAATCTGGGCCACACCTTCTGCTGGAGACCTACATAAGGACATTGGAAGGAAGGTTCACTCTTCTTCACCTGCTTGCACTTTCTTTCCAGCACATCTGTTGGAACCTGTCTCTTCAGGATTCCATCTTATACAGAAGACCAGCTGAAACAACTAGCCTCGTGGGACTGAGCAACTACTAGATCCTTGGACTTCCATTCACAGCTGACCGTTGTTGGGGTAGTTGGACTACAGACTGAAAGTCATCACAATAAATTCCCTCAATATACAGAGACATTCCATATGTTCTGTGACTCTAGAGAACCCTAACTAATACACTCATATACTCAACTGGACACTGGCCTTCTCTAGACCAGAACTCCAGCTACCTTCAGTTCACCACTAACTCCCATTTCTCCTCAGAAATTTCCTTTATTTTTCTGGTTCTTAGACAAAGCCTTGTCGTGTCATTTGATCCTTACCGTGTATCCATGTCACAACCCAATGCATTAATTTTGTTGGTGTTGTCTTCAGAACACAGATGTGTATGGTTGTCCTCCGTGGCATTTTCCACCCACACATTACTATTGTCTCTACGCAACTACCTTGGTAAATACTTGAGTGGTGTCAGTGTTCCTGTCCTAGCCATTTACTACTTCAAAGAGCACCATCCCTCCATCACAGCTGTAGCTTCAAGAAGCTAGACTCACCTACTCCCAAGTTCACCTCTCACTGCTCCTCCATGCCGACAGTTAAAGGTCTACCTGCCTTCAGCCTGATCCTCATCTCCTGTGATTCAGCTGCCTCAGGATGCTATTTTATTAGAAAGGATACTGCATCCTCAGCATCCTCTGTGCTTTTCCTGCTTAAAGCATCTGTCACCATATGGCTATCCTTTGTTGCTTGCTTCTCTCTGTTGTCTACTCCTGACAAGAATGTAGAGTAGGAGCTTTGCTGCTCACCGAGAAATGTTCAGTGCTGGGGCTGGTGCCCTGCAGTTAGAGACAGTCTCAGCAGATATTTACTGAAGAGATAAATGAAACAGTTGTCTGGGTGCAGAGTGGAGGGTTCAGGTTATAACTTTCTTTCCTTACTCTGGAGCATGGCAGCTAACATTCACAAGGAGAAACCGTGAGGGCACAGCAAAGACAAATCCACAGCAGTTCCAAATGTGCAAGACAGGCTTCCATGGCTAAGGGTAGCAACTCTTCTTCAAGTGAGGCAGTCCTCCAGGGAATCAGAAACTATACAGGCTGCACTTACCCACTGAACAATCAGACAAGGATGCAAGGTGGAAGCAAGGCAAGGGGGGTTTTTGTTTGTTTAAAGTTCCCTTGAGAAGTTCTGATATCCCTGTCAGAACCACATAGGAAAGGAAGCATCTCAAAGGCATGTGGTAAAATATTCAGAGAAGAAAACAACACATATCTGATCCTTTAAAACCACATACCTGACTGGGGACTCAAAAATATGGTTGTTTTTTGTTTCTTTTTGTCTTCATGTAAAAGCACTGCCTAAAAAATGAAATAGACTGGTTTACAAAAACTGAAGATAAAGTAACAGAAAGAAACAGCCTCAGACCGCATCCAAGAAGAGCTGGGGTTAGGCACGAGGTTGGCCCAAGTTAGTTGGAAAGACAGACATGAATGCAGGAGCCATCCACCAAGCCCCTACTACCAGGGTCCAACAAGCCTTCCCACACAGTATGTGGGACACAGAAGGAGCAAGCACCAGAGGCCAGCCGGGAGGGCCCAGCACACAGCTGCAAGCACTCCCAAAGGCTGTGAGGGTGAAGAGGATGGAGGGGCTCCTCTGTCAGGTTTGGGCTGGCGTTTACCTGAGCAACTGGTCTCAAAGGGCTAGGTGAAGAGTGTGCAGACACATAATCTGACTTACACAAACCTACAGAAAGAGAGGAACACTTTTGTTCCTACTTTAAGTTAAAGCAACAGTCTTTTTCTAAAATGTTTTAAGAAATATTTTCTGATACATGATGGAATTCTACACAGTCCACTGAAGGAATGATAGGGAAGGGCAGAACTCTGGGCACAGAGACATTACTTAGCACCACGAAGCACTTGCTCTACTCTGACCCCTTCTGTTCTCAGATGCCAACCGCTGACACTAGTTATGAGTGCTGCCTAGGAAGTAGCCAGGCTTCTAGACCAGGACTTTTTCCTAAGGTTGCTGATCCCTAAGCTTAGCTCCCAGGTGTACAGTCAGGCTGACAGACAGAACTGCCACTCTGAAGCTTGTGTGTGTGTATGTGCACATGCATGTGTGTGCATGGGTGTACACATATCTGGAAAGAGCTAACCTCTGAGTCCATTCCTCAAGAGCAACCCATTTTGGTTTTTTGAGGCAGGGTCTCTCACTGGCTTGGTCAGGCTAAGCTAGCTGTTTTCGAGCTTCAGGGATAGATCTGCCTATCTCTGCTTCCAGCACTGGGATTAAAAGAATCTCCTACACTGCTTTGCTTTTTATGTGTATCCTAGGACCAGAACTCAGGTCCTTGTGCATGCACGCTGCTAACTGAGCTCTCTCTCTTTTAATATTCTTTTTAAAGAAGCCATGCTGTATTTTTCTTTTTTTAGATTTATCTTATTTATTACGTATATAGCATCCTGCCTGCATATATCCCTGCAGGCCAGAAGAGGGCAACAGATCTCATTATAGATGGTTATGAGCCACTATGCAGTTGCTGGGAATTGAACTCAGGACCTCTGCAAGAGCAGCTAGTGCTCTTAACCTCTGCGTCATCTCTCCAGCCTCCCTGAGCTATCTCTTTAAGGCCACAACTCTTTTTTTTTTTTTTTTTTGAGGTAGGGTTTCTCTGTATAGCCCTGGCTGTCCTGGAATTCAACTTTGAAGACCAGGCTGGCATCAGACTCAGAAATCTACCTGCCTCTGCCTCTCAAGTGCTGGGATTAAAGGCGTGTGACACCACCATCTGGCTCTAGCCACAACTCTTAAACAGTTTTGAGACATGTTGGTCAGGAACTTGACAATTGCTACTAGACAAAGGGATGCACCTGGGGGGTGGGGGAGGAGGCAGAGGACAACTATGCTGGAGGAGGAGGAGGGTACCAGAAGATCTGTTTCATGCAGTGTGTAAACACAAATATAGTATGTAAGAACAATTTTGGTGAAACTATGTTAACTTGTATCTATACTGTCTAGTTCCCTAGCTTAAAGGAGGCAACTGTTTGAGCTAAGTGAGATGATCGATAATTATACTCCTACTGAAATAGTGCCAACCTGACCCTGAGGAGCATGTCAACTGAGTGCTAACATATCAGCATTTTAATTCTTTAAATCTTGTCTCCTTATAAAGGAAAATCAAGGCGAATGTTGGGGTTAAGTCCCAAGCTACTTAGAAGAACAAGGCTGGGGTTCAGCTGACTCAGGCTGGGGTACCCAGAGCCAAGTCATCCATAAACACTCGAGCATTGCATAAATTCTCTCTATAAAGCTCCTTAGAAAATAAATGAGAAGCTGGGCATGACAGCACATGCATGTGACCCCAAAGGCGGCAGGAGATACTGAGTTTGAGGTCAGCTAGGACTATGCAGCAAATTCTAGGCTGGCTTTGACTACAATAGTGAGTCTCTGCCTCAAAAGCCCTGGGGGGTGGGGAGTGTAGGGTGAGAACAGAGCACATAAAACTTTCAGTCTTAGAAGTTGAGACAATTTGCCTGGCAGACTCGATTTAATAAATCACTCAAAGCACCAGAGTGCTGAGAGGAAGGCACCACAGAGCTGCCCTCACCAGCACCCTGAGCAGATGAGCAGTGACAGCTACTCTCTAGTGTTCCTCAGCTACGATTATCCAGTTCTCCTAGGCTTATCCTACAAGCCAGTACAGTATATAAAGTGTTCTGAAGACCATAGCATACACAACTTAAAGGCATCCAGACAGTGTCTTAACAGTCTAGTAAAAGGTACTTATCCATGGACCAAATCACATCCAGCAATATAAAGGGTCAAAATTTAGAGGTGATTTAGTATTGTGTTCAAGACAAGGTCATACTATGTTGGCTAGGCTGGTCTTTATTCTCCTGGTAAAGTGTCCTTCCTGCTTCAGCCTTTTAGGTAGCTTTGATTATAGCCATGGACTATTGCATCGAGAAGACTTGTGGTTGACTCTCATCTGTGGATCTGTGGGCTGTTACTATGGTCCCTGATAGAAAGGTTTTAAATAAGGGCTAACAATGAAACCCTTCCCAGTTCTCTGCAGACAAGAACACTGTCAACAACCGTCTATTCTCTTTCCTGCTTAGAGTGTGTGGGTGAAAATATACTCATTTGTACATGGTGTTAAGCCACCACCTCACCCAATGTCTAGGCAGTGCTGTGACTCACAAATGTACACAGTGAACAGCATGCCTCTAAGTGTGACTTGCTTACTGGATACTGAGACAATGCTTATATGGACTGGAGAGGAGACTAGCATTCATTGACAATCTTAGACATTCATAAGGCTACCTAGACCCAGGAATAAGCAATTCAGCTGTACCGAGGGTGTGTGTGAATGGGATGGGGAGCTATAGTGCTTCCTTACACAACAGTCCTTAAAGAAACCGATACAAAATGTGACAAGCCTCTAGACCTCTAATATCCCTTGACCATGAACATCATGGTCTCTGGAGAGCTGTCTGTACCTGGAGAGCCTTTGAACTGTGGACATTCCTTTTTAATGTGTCCTTCTCTTCCACAGATGAAACAACGCTTTTCTCTCGAGTCTCTGTCATCCTGTCTCTTCCACTTTTCTGCAGGCGTCCTGAGGAGCTTCTCCCGGCCCAGGTCGACAGCTGCCCTCACTGGCTTGGCTTTCGCAGCTGCACACGGTGTGGGCTTATCTTCTTTTGTTGACACTTCCTTTTCTGTGTACTTGTTCTGAATCTCTTTGTCCTCTTTGCTTCTTTTTTCTTTGCTCTCCGAGTACCTTTGGTTTGGGGTATCTTCCTGGTCTCTCCGTCGCCTCACTCTAGTGAAGATAAAATACAAATAGGAAAAGTGTCAACAGAAACTTATGGGAGTATCAAGATGTGTCCAAGAGTAGAGATAGCTAGGACCATAGAATGTGAAAAGGAGGCCTAGAATGTGACAAAGCCTGGCTTCTGTATTAAGATCTCTGCTGTCCTTCAGCACCCACAGACTGTGGGTAACAGGTGGCCACTCAGAAACCAGAACCCACAGTTGCCCCAGCCCTTACAGAAAGTCACGTGCTATATGCATAACACATACACAGCCTCTCACAGTTACACTGTACTGTGGAGGGGACAACAAGAAAACAAATCTATGTATTTTGAACCCAGATATGAGTTTCCAAACATCCTGCTCTGCAACTGCTGGAACTGTAATCTTTAGCACAGAGCCTGCCTGTCACCAGTGCTGCAAGCAGTGCTTACTGCTGAGACTCAATACCTGCCTTTTAAAATACATTTCTTTACCTTTCTTTTTACTTCATGTCCGTTGGTGGTGTATTTGCGTGTGTGTCTGTGTGAGGGTGTTGGGTCCTCTGGAATTGGAGTCACAGACAGTTGTGAGCTGCTATGCTGTTGCTGGGAATTGAACCCCAGTTCTGTGGACGAGCCACTAGTGCTCTTCACCATTAAGCCATCACTCCAGCCCCAATGCCTGCTTTGATACCTGCATGATGAAACTCAAATCATATGTGTGGTGGGTTGCTGGTCAGCCTTTCTGATGTATTAGCTTTTATTAGGCAATGAAAATTTGAACTGTAAGACTTGAGTTTCTCAGTAAAATTTTAACAATGGTTTTAAGGGGGTCTATCTTCAAGAATGTCACTTTTTCCTTTGTTATAAAGAGTGACTTTCTTTCATTTATACACATATACATATGTGTACCATATAGTAAGTGTCCATGGAGGCCCTGAAATTGGAGTTAGAGGTGGCTGTAAGCCACCAACTGTAGGTGCTGGGAATGGAACCAGGGTCTTGTGCACGAGCAGTTAAGTGTTCTTACTGAGCTGCCTTCTCACACATTGTTTGTTTTTTGACATAACGCCACCTAGCCCAGGCTGATTTCATATTCCCTTTGTAGCTGAGGCTGGCCTTGAACTCATGTTTCTCAGCCTCCCAAGCACAGGAAGTAGTAGTAAATGGTACCACCCCTAGGTATTAACTTAATTTCTTTCTGCTCTGCTGATTACTATTTCTTAAATCCCAGATTGTGACCAACTTCACTTAAGTGTATTTTGAAATGAGACTAGCACTGTTTAGTTGAAAGCAAACCACTGTCAGCCAGGAGAACAATGACCCAAGCCGACCATAAAGGTATCCCCCTGCCTCTCAAAACATCAGCAGGAGAAAGCATGGTGCCCAAACACCTGAGCTACTGAAAATAATTACTAAGGATTAAACTAATTTAAAACCAAACCCAAACTCAAAATAGGGAAGAAAAAGTGTTTAACCCGGTGTGAGAGCCAGCTCGCAGCATGTGCACCCATGACCACATTTACATCAGTTTATTTTCATTTTTAAAGAACAATATTACATTTATATGAAAACTGCTCAATTTCTGTTGGGTTGCTCTTGCACGCTGTGTACTCAGATGCTGAGTTCTGTGCCCCAAGATCAGGCTGCAGTCAGGACATGGGCATTGTACTGACCCATGTGCTATAAAGAATGCTCTCCAATAATCTCTGATTGGATAATAAAAGGCTGGAGCCTGTGACTGAGTGGCAGGAAGCAGGAAGGTGGGACTTGAGATTGAGTAGAGGGTCTTAGAGGAAGGAAAAAGGGGACAAAGGAGGCCAAGAAAAAAAAATCACCCTGAGAAGACCCATGGAACAGAGCAAACAGAGGAAGACTCAGTTGACAACTAACTCAGCCCTGTGGCTGGGCATAGATGAGCTAACTCAGCCCTGTGGCTGGGCATAGGTGAGAACACTAACTCAGCCCTGTGGCTGGACATAGGTTAGAACACTAACTCAGCCCTGTGGCTGGGCATAGGTGAGAACACTAACTCAGCCCTGTGGCTGGACATAGGTTAGAACACTAACTCAGCCCTGTGGCTGGGCATAGGTGAGAACACTAACTCAGCCCTGGGGCTGGACATAGGTTAGAACACTAACTCAGCCCTGTGGCTGGGCATAGGTTAGAACACTAACTCAGCCCTGTGGCTGGGCATAGGTTAGAACACTAACTCAGCCCTGTGGCTGGGCATAGGTGAGAACACTAACTCAGCCCTGTGGCTGGACATAGGTGAGAACACTAACTCAGCCCTGTGGCTGGACATAGGTTAGAACACTAACTCAGCCCTGTGGCTGGACATAGGTGAGAACACTAACTCAGCCCTGGGGCTGGACATAGGTTAGAACACTAACTCAGCCCTGTGGCTGGGCATAGATGAGAACACTAACTCAGCCCTGGGGCTGGACATAGGTTAGAACACTAACTCAGCCCTGGGGCTGGACATAGGTTAGAACACTAACTCAGCCCTGTGGCTGGACATAGGTTAGAACACTAACTCAGCCCTGGGGCTGGACATAGGTTAGAACACTAACTCAGCCCTGTGGCTGGACATAGGTGAGAACACTAACTCAGCCCTGGGGCTGGGCATAGATTAGAACACTAACTCAGCCCTGTGGCTGGGCACAGGTTAGAACACTAACTCAGCCCTATGGCTGGATGTAGGTTAGAACACTAACTCAGGCCTGTGGCTGGATGTAGGTTAGAACAGTTGAGAACCTGCCCTGTAGAGTGCCAACAGCTTGTGAGTAAAAATAATAGGTTTCTGTATTTTTGATTTGGGAGATATATGGGCCAGAGTGGGGCAGAAACTCCTGTGAAAATTTCCAAGTGTCTTTTTTCTGTATCAGTAGACCCACATTTAGAAACTGGGACAAGAAAATGAAAACCCAACCCTTCTCTTCGGAACCGGTGCTTACTTCCTCCTCATGGGACAGTCCTTCATGAAGTGCCCGATTTTCCCACAAATTCGGCAGCACCTGTCATTTGGAGCCAGTTCTCCCTCAGTTAGGACATCCGGATCAAAAAAGTATGCCTACAAGAACACAGCTGTGTAAGATGAACTGTGAACAAGACCATGGCACACCATGAAATCAGTGTGAGAACAGGTTGGTATTTTAGTATGTGTACCACTCATCCCCAACACACCTGCACACCAGGGAGCAGCACAGTGACACAATAGCTGACACAGACCATCTAAACTCTATGTCTTTTATGCCCTCAAGTTGGAGGGCACTGACATATAAGACATAATAGTGGCTTCAATACTGCAGCAGAAGCTGAGGCCACAGAGAGCCTGTCCTGAGACGAAATGGCTAAACTGCAGTGAGCTGAGAAACACACAATGCAAACTCTGTATTAAGGTAAGGCAAAGAGCTGCAGGCTAGTGCTACTGCTGCTGCTGCTGCAGGAGGAGGCTGGAATGATGCATCCCCCCCTGCACACCTCCTGGAGAAAGCACTCATCTGAACACACTGTGCAGGTGAAGGAGCTCTTGAACAAGTACGAGAAACACCACTGTAAATGTCCAGAGCAGTATCTGACACGAGCTCGACTATGATTTGCTAAAAGTACCTACTTGCCCACATGCAGAAGCTGAATCAGTGTTCCTGATTGTTCCTGTTGTTCAAAGGGGACAAAGTTCTGGATAGAGAAGGAACATGTCTGGAGAGATCTATTGCAACAGAGTGGCTAAAGTCAATGAAAAACATTTCAAAGTAACTACATATATTTCAAATGCCACACCATGAAGTGACATAGGAGGAAACAGATACACCAGCCAGCTCGATTCAACCACTCCACACTGCAGACTTATTTGGTGCTCAAAATGTGCATCTTAATTGTTCTCTGTTATTTCTATCAAGAACTCACCAGTTTTGAGGGGTTGTCCTTTGGAAATCCTTTGACTGGAATTCCAAATACTCTTCTACCATTGATAAAAGCTTTCATTATAAAATTCGTCACTATAAGGAAAATAGTAAGAATTCAATTACATGCATTAAGACAACAAGAAATTGCACCAAGTTAACAAACAAGAGTAACTTACTTTTCCTTGATAATCCAGCACCAAGATTATGATTCAAATCAAAGGGATCTGAGTAAAGAAGATTAGAGAGATAGGTAAGATAACAGAGTGGAAACTGCCAGCACTCATCTCATTATCTTGGTACACAAACACACAAGAACAGTGTCATCTTCTTTGCTCATCATCCAGAGTTATGCACAGCTCAGCAACAGACAAACCTGCATATCAGGTGAGATTTTCCAAAAGCATGAGTAAGAAAATAGCTCTGTATCATCTTTATGATCTTTATAAAAGTTCTTCATATTGTCCAGGTTGCCTACTTCTGGAAAAAATCCTGAGCAAGACTCACTAACCAGGTCATTTAGTGGTGTCCATTCTGTGTCACAGTAGAAGTTGCAAACATAAATAAACCAGGAGTGCATGCCATGCCTCTGATCTCATTACACGGGAGGCAGATGCAGAAAAACAAGGGATTGGAGGCTAGCCTGGGCTGTGTAGCTGAGTTCCAGGCCAGTCTGAGCTATCGAGCATCACTATAATGGTAAACATTGATTATCAAGGGCCAAGGAGATGATTCACAAGAACCATGAAGAGCCAGATGCAGCGGACAAGAACACTTGGGATGAAAGAGGCAGGTGGACAGGTGCAACTGAGCGAACTTACTCTTCAGCATGCTTCTAAACCCAAATATTATTTTATAGATGATTTAAAATACTATACACATGACTAATGATCTAGTCATGGTCATCATATGAAGATCCATATCATTTTCTTTCTAAAACAGCACTGAAAAAGACAGAGGGAGAAACTAGGATCCGTCCTTTTAGAGTCCTCCATGCGGATGTGAAGGACTACATTTGCAAAGCACCACAGCGGGCGTCTGGGAGTGAAACTAGGCAACATGATTCTGTCCACAAAGCTGGCACCAAGCTGGGGAACATGACACTCGAAGTCAGTCAACTGGAGCACAGACGACAAGTGCCATCATCCCAGTCTTGCCCTTTCCTGCTGGTGTGTGTGTGTGTGTGTGTGCTTGTGTGTTTTACAGGTTGGGTGTTTGCTGGTTATAAAAGGCAGATTGTACATTAGTTACCATACAGTTGAAAGCATTGCTATTAATCAGGCCTGGTTGAGAAGCTGAGAAAAGACTGCTTTGGCTTTTAGGTTAGCTCCCCGGTACTGGGATTACAGATGTGGCCATCACACTCTCAGTTCTGCCTTTTTCTTTTTAAAGTTCAGTTAGTATGCTGAGCAACAACAAAAGACATGGCAATCTGAGAAGACTTCCTTCACTAATCTGTGCTTTGATAGGAGCCTCTAGAACACAAGTCCCTACCATGCATAGCCCAGATAGTGCTTATGGCACTGTGTCAGTACTGCTTACAGTAATGAAATAATCACAAAGTTCACACACCATCTACATGACAGTGTGATAAGAAAAGGGTCCTGTGAGACCAAGAAGACATTTTCTCAGTCCCTTCCCAGCTCACTTTAAAGCACTTGGCCTTCATTCTGTCTTCTTTTTTTAAATTTATTTTTTTAATTTTTTGGTTTTTCGAGACAGGGTTTCTCTGTGTAGCCCTGGCTGTCCTGGAACTCACTCTGTAGACCAGGCTGCCTTGAACTCAGAAATCCGCCTGCCTCTGCCTCCCAAGTGCTGGGATTAAAGGCGTGCGCCACCACTGCCCAGCTTATTTTGTCTTCTTAAAAACTGAATCCCTACCACTTAGGAACAACTAACTATATAGGTCAATGGTTTCAGTGGACTGTTGAATTCAGTAGGGTGACCTGATTCAACTGCCTCGGCCTCCCGGGTGCTGGAGTCACACAGAGGTTTGGGCACAAGGTCCAGCAGGAAAGGACTTTCTCTGGGGTCAACACTGAGAATCATTACAGACAGTCCTTTTCCCAACAGTGTGTAAAGGGCTAAGGATCCACCTCTACTGGCACTCTCCATCCTTCAGTAAAGACTTATTTTTATTTTAGTTTTAAACTTTCTTATAAAAATATCACCCAGTAAAATCAACCAGACCCAAAGTCTATACAACTCTGAGTCCTCGAGCATCTGGGACAGGCATTGAAATCTGGAGCTGTGGAACTGCACACTAAACTTGACACATTCAGTACTGAGTGCTTTATGCACTTACCATGATCAAAAAGAAAAGTACACGGCAGAATTCAATTAGAAAGCCACTTGCTATAGGCTTTAAAGCTCTGCTGTCCCGAAGCTGCCTCGACTCTGCTGCTGTGCTCTACTCCCGTGGTCCAACAACTGAGTTTATTCTCCTCAGTGAAGACTTTGGACCTGTGAAAGGCCCTGCCTGGAGACACTAGTCACTTAAAATGAACCTTTAGGGTGGTGTGGCCATAGCAGGGCTGCTATACTACAAACAGGTGACTGTTGGGGGAAGAGCCAGGGGAGCTCACAGATCACACTTGATGCTCAACTTAAAAGGCTCTGCACCTCACCCTCACACATGCCAGGCCAACACGTCCCTTTTAACTTGACTTTATTCGTACCTTCAATGACGATGTACTTTGAGGTCCACTGTTTCTTAAAAGTTGTGAGCAGACTTTTTCTTCTGATGCTGATTACGTGTTCCTTAAAGTCAAACTCCTCAGTGTAGAAGCGCAGAAGTCCCAACCACAGCTGCCCAACAGATTCTGTATTTTTTCCATATTCTGGCCAACAAGTGGGCTACAGATGCAAGGGAACAAGGATGTCACTCTAGCCATCATAAAGTGTTAACTGCAGTGTGCATGCACACCTCAGCAGGAAACCTGGACCACTCAGTGGCTTATATACACAAAACAGAGTTGCGTGAGTTTTCGCTCACGTTTTAAAACAGTATTGACATGAGTCTATCAGTCCTACTCTGTGACTTGCAGTAGAGACAACTGAGAAAGTTCATGATGTATCTCAGGACATGACAGCAGGGCAATCTGTGAAGAAACCTGAAGAGCTCTGAGGGCCACAGCACTGAACTCAGTACATATGTACACAGTCAGTGTGACAAGAACCAAACAACAAAATCCCTTCCTTTGGAGTAGTTACTAACCACCAAGAACCAGCTGACAGTGAGGAAACCCTGGAACAGCGCCCGGAACACACCCAGCTTAGGGACAGGACCAACTGAAAGGGGACACCTGTGAAGGCCAGTCCTCATGGTCACAACACCTCTACAGCACAGAACAGGACGACTTTTAGCCAAGGGTTGGGAAAATCTTTACTCTTAAAATACGCACCAGTTCATTTATTTGATCGAAAAAGTAAATATTCCAGCCATCAACAAGTATTTCTGGTTTCTTTTCACCTTTGTATATCTGAAATTAATTTTAAAAGTATTATTACAGAATGAAAAATTAAAATGTTGAGACCAAAATGTCCAGGAAAAGTTACAAGATGTCAGTACTGACCAATAACATATTAGCAGAAGCAGAGGCTGGCTCAGACCATCTCCCATGGGCGCCCACCATCTCCCGTGGGCACCTACCATCTCCTGTGGGCACCTACCATCTCCCGTGGGCACCTACCATCTCCTGTGGGCACCTACCTCTTGAAGCACAGGGATGACAGGTGGAGACCTTTGCTGGAGGAAGTATAGCACCATAAGAGTGTAAGCGTAGGATGACAAGCTGCCTCTGGACGCGTCACCGATGTCACACATCTAGAGGGAGAGAGTACTCTGAAGGGTGTTTCTACTCAGCTTGCAGTCACCCCATCACCACCACTTCCTGAGGAGCTAATGTGAAAATCACATCTTAAAAAATAAAAATATGTCAACAAAAGCAACCACCCCAACCTGAATCAAACTGAACTCAACAAAGAAGTGGACTGTCAGTCATAGCAGGAGCACCATGAAAAGTCAAGACACTAAGGTCAGGCATTGTGGTGCATACACTTGGGAGGCAGGACGGTCTCTGTGAGTTTGAAGCCAGCCTGGTCCATACAGCAGTTCCAGATAAAGCACATGCATCGATGCACCTACCTTTGTGAACACTTTCATGGTGTAGCACAGATACTTCACTCTGGGGTCAATGGCTGAGTATGCAGACAAGAGCCTTGTGTTATGAAGTGCCTGTTGAAAGGGAGAACAGGCCATGAGGCTCTCACTGACGCAAACACTGCGACCTGGAAAGGCTCATACTGTAGGACAGTGTCTGAGATAAACTGTGTTAATCTAAGAGATAATGGCACAGACATGTAACTTCTGATTTCATGAATAAATCTTTAGTTTGAATAGTAAAAAAAAAGCCATTAAAATGAACAAGCATGCTACTAGGTATGATGACATAGGTCTGGCATCCTAGCACTTTGGAGATGGAGGCAGAAGGATGAGAAGTTTAAGATCATTGTCAGCATGAGAGGTCCTGTCTCAAAAACCAAGACAGTGAAACCTAATGCCTAATGGAATAAGATAAAACAGTAAAATAAAGTAAGTTTTCTTTAAGTAGATGTAAGACTCTCTCTCCCCTTCACTGCGGCATCATTTGTGTGAAATGCTCCCAGGTCCCATCGGGCCTCGGAGCAGCCAGGTATGAGGCCAAAAGAAGAAACCCAGCATGCACACCAAATTACAGGCAGGTTCAAGCCAAGCAGACAAGCTCTGACTTTATCTGAAGTGAATCTTCACAAGTGCATGAGCTCAAACACGCGCGCGCGCACACACACACACACACACACACACTTTCTCTTACTCATATGTACATACACACATATTCTCACATGCACGCACACTCTCACTCTCTCACTCACATACACATACACTCTCACAAGCATGCACACACACACACTCTCAGACACTCTCACATGCATACACATACTCACATTCTCATACATACACACTTACATACTCTTACTCATATGTACATACATACTCTCACATTCACACTCTCACTCACATACACACATACACACTCACACACATACACTCTCTCACACACATTCTCACATGCATACACACTCTCTCACATATATAAATTCTCACATACACACTCTCTCACTCATACACACTCTCACCCACATGCACACAGTCTCTCTCACACTCTCTTACTCACATACACACACATACACACTCCCACATGCACACACACACTTTCTCTCACATGCATACATACACATTCTCACACCCTACCGACATATTGGCTTGGCATGCACTGGGATGGAATGCTAGGCAAATAACCTACCACTGCACTACACTCAGCCCACGTGGATGGGAACAGCTACTGAATTCTCCATAGCCCCAGCCTCAGAACACTACAAGGCACACACCAACCACTCAGACAATTCCCAAAGAGTAAATAAAACAAGAGCAGAGAGCTGCTTAGCCATTTGGGGCTAAAACTGAGCAACCAAAAGGACAGGGATAAGACAGACAAAATGGAACGTCTCATTTCTTTTAGTTACTTTTTTGTGCTGTTTTTCGAGACAGGGTTTCTCTGAGTAATAGCCCTGGCTGTTCTGGACTCATTTTGTAGACCAGGACAGCCTCCAACTCACAGACATCCACCTGCCTCTGCACTGCCTCCCAAGAGCTGGGATCAATGGCCTGTACCACCACGTGTGGGTCATTTACTTATTTAAAGAGACATTCATTTAAGAAAATGCCTAATAGTATGTGCTTGTAATCTTAGCACTTGCTTGCAGGGTGGAGCCAGAGCAGCAGCAGCTCAAGGTCCCCATGAGCTCACCCCCGACTCCCGCCCCCACCAAAAAAAAAAAAAAGAAAAAAAGACTGGATGGGAGAAAGGAAGGAATGAAGGAAGCAAACAAGAAAAAAAGAAAAGGGGGGGAAGATCCATAGAACCAAAACAGGAGATTCATGACATGGCAAGTAAGGGGCAGACTAGGCTAGGCTACTCATTGGATCTTTAAAAAATGAATGAAAGACAGGTTGGCCAAGTCCAAGGAAATCTTACCAGTGTGTTATACAAGCTGATGTCCACTTCCAGACCACTTCTTAGATGGAAGAACTTCACGATGGGCACCTTGGCTGTTGTGATAGGAAGGATATTCCTCAACCCTAAGAGGGAAGAAGGATGCATGATTAAACACAACTTGGGAGGGATGATTCTCATGCTAATGCTCCATGGGAAACAAGACCTAACTTCAGCTGCCTAGTTGTATTCATTACAACTAACCAAACAATTGTTACTAAGTAACTAGGAAGACCCCTGGCAAAGTAGGTATCTGTTATACACATGGATATTTGAATTAGAACCAAGAAGTCCACTGTCCTCTACAAACCAACTGGTTAATGAGAACATGCAAGTGTATATGTAGGGGGTCCGGGTCCACACAGGAACTACTGGAGCTTGTATGCATGAGTTCCCTTCCCTGTCCGTCTGACTGACAGCCCATGGAGCATCATCTCAATGCCTGACACAGTAGTCACCACAGAGCTAGAAGCAATGGATGGAAAAGGAAGGAATTAACTTTGCAGGTAAGGAGACTGTCTGAGCTACACTTTGAAAAGGAACATGTGGAAACAGTGGCGGTGGAGGCCATTTACAAGACAAGGAAAATTGAACAAAAAGGCTTGAGGGCCCTTCCATGACACTATGTAGGCTAGAGAATGGACTTGAGGAGAACAGGAGAAAAACAGAGGAATTATCCTTGAGGAGAAAGAAGCCAGTGAGGGCATAAGTACTGGAGAATCAAGGACCAACAGTAGGCCAGAAACAGGGATGGAGGCAGGGTGACCACTCCTGATGGTCTGTCATGGTAGCCTGAGAATGTAGAGATGGAGGAACACGTATGTGAATGGAAAGACAGTGCTCTCAATCCCTGCTTGCCTGAATGTAATGGGGACTTTCAGAGGACCCTTCACAACCAGACTCTCAACTTCACCTTGCATGAGGGGGAACAGACTTCAGGTGTCACTCAGGCACATGCAAGCAGTAAGCTGTGGAGCCAGCAGCTCCAACCTCACTGTGTGCACGGTGACTAGTGGTCATCTGCCTATTCTGCTGACTCCACAGATGACAGTGCTCAAGTCTAGATGAGATTTAGAGAAGAAAGGGCAGAGGCAGCAGAAGGAAAATAGAAGATAAACCAACAAGCCCAAGTTCACATGGCACAGAAGAAGTGGGATCTCTGGAATCCAGAACCTCCATACACACTCCATTCCTCTTCCCTTCAGGGAATCTACTATGGTAGATCTCATTTGACACTCACAAGCCTTCCTTGAAGACCTAGCCCTTGCATGTCCCCCTGGCTCCAATTTATAATCCCAAAGCATTCTGTCTATCAACTCCAATAAAAGGAAACACAGGCCTTTTAACTTTTCTGTTGTCCTAATTACATTCCTAATTATTATGAGGCAGGCATTCAATGCCATAGCTAGACAGACTGCTTCTAATGGCATTAGGTTTTAAGCGGAGCCTTCTAGCTGCTATTTAATTCTCTGTGTAATTTACATTCCATTCCTATCATATAATTCCTTATATAAATGACTATACAGAGTCATTTCTGTTCTACAACCAGTGAACATGGTTTGTCCTTATGAAGTATACATGGAGAATGCTTAGGAAAGGAACAACATGTTTCAACTCACCCAGAAAGAGACCCAGAGCAAGTAAGAGTGAGTTACAATAAACAGCAAAGCCCAGCTCAGAACTAAAACCTAAGCACTATCTAACCTTGCAACTTCAGTTTCTCTGTATAACCTGAGAAGCCACACAAACTTATCTTTAGAGATGGATTCTCATTTGAGGACAATACCTTCTCAAAATACAAAGTAAACTGTACCACTGTGTGTGTGCACACCCATAAGTGTTGTTCACAAGAACAGAGGCTGTATTGTAATACTTTGATCTCAATATAAAAGATTAAGAAATTCATGTTTAAAGAAAGTACTTTGTGGCTTACACCTGCAATCCTACATACTCAGGAGGCCTAGGCAAGAGTTATGAGTTCAAGGCCAGTTCACATGAGACCACATTTCAAAAACAAACAAACAAACAAACAAACAAACAAACAAAACCCAACTAAAACCAATTAATCAAGTAGCCAACCCACCTGGCAAACAGAGCCAGGCATGAGGCTGCACATCTATAATCCCAGAACTGGAGTAGAGGTAAGCAGATCAAGACCAGCCTCAGTTACAGAGTAAGTTTGAGGCTAGCCCACTCTACATGTTTAAGACAGGGCTGGGCTGTAGTTCAGTGGTAGACCACTTGCATCTGATGGGCAAGGCCTCAGATTCTATCCCCAGCTACAGAGAGACAAGCAAGCAAGCAAACAAACATTCACCTACACTATTTTGTAAGAACATTTTGGGTCTGTACATCATTTGCAGGATCTACCCCTTTTTATAGCTCTAAATACTTCAGAAACCACCTACAACAGTCTTCTAGATTTGTGATTAAAAGAGATCAAGATACATGACTTAAATACCTCACCTGCCTTGAATATGCTTTCTACTGAGACCCAATAGCTAGCACCAACACATAGGCATTACTAGCAATCCTTTTCTCTATCAGACTATAGAACACTTTAATGACGCCAATATTGCACATATTTGTAAATAACCCAGCATACTTCCTCACTGGCAGGAATAAATTCTACATATATAAAACAGTAAAGAAAAAGAAAGAAGTACTTTAGGACAGGCATGGACGTACCTGAGTGCTTTCTGAGGACTCGAGCCAGCTCCTCAATAGTTCTTACACAGTCCAGCCCCTGCAGGAAAGGCACAACAACGGAAGAGAAATCAGGAAGCAAGCGGGGACTGCTGGCACACACCTGTCATCTTAGCTATTCTGGAGGCTGAGCAAGACAGTCACCTCTTAAAGGGCTGTCCTGGGCTGCAAAGGAAGTTCAAAGCCAGCATGGGTGACCTCGTAAGACTAAGGGCAAGGGCTCTGGGCTCTGTAGCTCAGTGCTAGCGTGCTTGGTGAGCTTGTGAGGTTCTGGGTCAGACATAAAACAAAACAGTAACAGTACACTTTGTGTGCTTCTATTGCCTTCGGAGACAGTGAGATTAATTTCGAATCTTTTTCTTTAGTGTGTGTGTGTGTGAATGGGTGTGGGGACATGTGTCAGGACATTACATGTGTGAAAGACAGCATGCATGGCAGTCAGAAAACTACCTTGAGGAATCATTTCTTCTTCCACTGTGGGATTCAGGCATGGAACTCCAGTCATCAGGGCGGCACTGCAAGCACTTTTACCTACTGTGCCATCATCAGCCCAACTTCAGATGGGTTTATTTTCCTTTCAGGTGAGTGTCAGTTACCACACATACAAAACACCCTAAGGATATGCAAGCCTCCAAACATACCTTGATTGCTTTGGATGTACAACAAAAGACAAAATAGGAGCTTCCAGAAAGGTCTTTAAACCATGAAGACATTCACTCTCCCCACCCCCCTATGTAATTACCTCCCTTGGAAGAGTACCTTAGGTATGGACGTGAAAGAGAAGCATCTGTGCTCTGTCTCATCTGTGCTGGACGTAGCTATATCTATACACAATTTAACTAAGATCCGATGGCCTGCTGTGGAGAATGGTCTAACTCAGTCTACTTCCTGCTAGGACTAGCTAAAATTGAAGTCATGCAGCAATTCGGAATGGTATTTTTGCTGTTTTTCAGACCAAAGCGTCTGCGTGCAGCCCAGTCTGACCTCATTCAAAGCCCTCTTGCCTATGTCCCCTTTGTTTTGGGATACAAGCACATAGCACTGTGCCTTGGCATGTTAAAGTATGGCTGTCATCCCCACTGGAGTAAATCCTGACGGTTACACAGACCCTACAACCTATTCAGAATTTTACTTTAGAAATACTGTCAAAGGTAGTTTATAAACCACATTAATGAGGATCAACTTTGAGGGGATATAATGGGTTATTCCTTATGGTAGACCTAATCTCACCCTACACCATTCAGCAAATCCCAGGTAGACCCTGGTTTGGCTATTCTCCTGAAGTCAGGAACACCCTCAGAATGCAGATTCAGAACAAAGCCATGAGAGCCCCTGAGCAGTGGCAGTGTAGTCTGAGTCAACAGTGTCTCCACCAGCACTGCTTCTGAAGTATCTGTCCCTCAGTGACAGGTGTGGCAGGAAGGAAGGCCCCCACCGGGCATGCACAAGATACTGGATCCTGTCTCCAACACTTTACAGACTTTGTTATCAGAAAGAAAGCAGCCTCAGAGAACATATCGAGGTCTGGGTGTGGCATTATGCTAATAAAACTGTAAAAACAGGCTACAAAGAGTGTCTTGAGGGCACACGCCACAGGCTCAGGACTCAGGCTGAGGCAGGAGGAACAAGAGTTGCAGACAAGTCTGTCTTCAGGGAGAGAGGAACAAATCACACCACCACCACCACCACAAGCAGGCTCTGAGCTGCATCTTAACATAAGTCTCCTCTCTGCTGCCTCCTGATACACATGATCAAAGCCACCCAAGACAGAATTTCTCAAAGCAGAAGGGAACAGAAATTATTCCTTCTGTTATCTACCAAAGGACGACACATGTTTTGGTGCTGATAAGACCAAGTTTGTCTCAAATGCAGATCCTGAGCTATAAAGTTAATACTCACCACGGACAAGCAAAACGACATCACAGGTAACGGGGGTGGGGGTGGGTGGGGGGTGGTTTGGGGGGGTGGGGGGGGTGGATAGGTAGGTGTACTGGTCTAGTAGCCAAGCCAATGGGCACTGGTGAAGGTGGTCTAGCTTCACGGAATCTAGTCCAATCTGTACTACACTGGAAAAGCCCCTTTAAAGATATCTAGTCTCTGTGTGTATGTGTGTGTGTTGTTTTTTTGGTGAGACAGGCTCTTGCTACGCAGCCCAGGCTGACCTTGAACTTCTAGCAAACCTCCTTCACGAGTCTCCCAGGAGCTGGGACCACAGGTGTGTACCACCCATGCCCAGCCAGAGCTTTGTTCTACTCTTCACACCCCCTCCAAGAATGTCAGCGCGGATGCAAGAGGCTGTGCTTCCTGGTGCACTGCATGTGGAATGCCCCGTACATTCCAGATGCCTCGCAGTTCTGCCAGTGAGGACGGCGCTAACCACATGCTCACAGCACATGTGTGTTCACGTGGCAACCGTACCTCAGCAGTCTCATGTCCGTTAATCGTCATACAGACGTCAAGGTCACTCTGTTTGAACCCAAATCCATTTTTGGAGGAGCCAAACAAGCTCAATTTAGTTCCTGTTAGGGACAGATGACAAGTAATAGCTCATTACCTGAGTACATGTAATTGGTTTTTATTTAAAAAATGGCCCTTTCATGAATCCAAAATACCAATTGCTAACTATCCTCTTGTAATTAAGGTCTTCAAATATTTTATAACAATTATTCACTTATTTGTTTATTGTGTCAGCATGTGTGCATAAGGAGGTCAGAGGACAACATCAACATGCAGGAGTTGGGTTTTCCTTCCATTATCTGAGTGGTGAAGTCAGGGACCAGGCTTGGCAGGAAGGTCATTTATCTGTTGAGCCATCTTGCCAGCCTCAGCATCTTTTTCACTACACATTGATTCTTAATGATTCCCTTAGTTTACTTAAATACACAAGCTGTATATGACATGAAAGAATAGTGGACATCACTTTATGCCAAAATGCAAGGATGTTTCAAGGAAAGATGTAGACCATCCTATGACATTTCATACTGTAAGAGCAATGCTTTCTACGTACTTTAAAAGATTGGTTTTTACCTTTGTGTGTGCCTCAATACATAAGTGCATATACTCAGAGGTCAGAGTGTCTGCAAGCCATTTCTCTAGCTCCTGTAAGTGTGCATGACTTAATTGCAGTTCCCAGTGAATTCACCTCTTATGGCCTGGGTGATCCCACACTGCCATCTTCCTATTGGTAATTAGGTAAGCTGTGAAGTTAATGTGCCTGGAATACGTATGTTACCTTTCTTTTCCTAAAGAGAAAAAAAAAAAAATTTACCTGGAAAATCCTGTTTTATGAAACTTTCTAGATTTTGCCGGATATGTTCACGAGCCTGATCTTCTACAATAGTTGGAGAAAAATCCTCTGTTTAAAAACAGATAGGTATAATGAGTAGGGGAGTGGCTTTAAAAAGTTGACAGTTCTCAAAAAAGCTAAAAACAAAATATAGTTTTTAGAAAAAGGAAACTTACAAGCTTCAAAAACTAGATTTTTATCCTTCTCAACAGACAGTGCTAGCAATAAAAACAAATAGCACCTGTCCCAATCCTGTGGAACACAGGTGTAATCCCAGCCCTGGGAGGCAGAGAAGGGAATCACTGTGAGGTCCAAGCCAGCCAGGGACACACAGAACACCCTGCCTCAAAGGAGTCTAACCCCAAGAACTGCTCTTGAAATGGAAGCCAACTGGGGCAAGGGCTCTAGCCCTGGGCTGTCAGGATCCTCTAGAAAGGAAGCAGAGGTGTCTGCGGGTTATTCTGTTTTTAATGGGAAGCCCAGTTTTCTTCCTTAACATCTGAAAAAGCTTAATAAAACGAAAAATGTCAATGGTAGCTAGACACAGTAGTATATGTTTACGGTCCTGAATATTTGGGAGGCTGAAGCAGAGGCAGGTTGTTTGGACCCAAAAATTCAGTAACAGAGTGAGACCCTAGTAGGAAGAGAGGGTAGGAGGGATAAGGTTGTACATGATGGTGCCTGCCTGTAATCCCAGCATCCAGGAGGCAATTTTGATGGCAGCTTCAGGGAGAGAGCCCGCTGGGAGGCAGGGAGCTTAAGTACCAGTCAGGGAGGGGCCGTGAGCACATCCAGGCTAAGCAGCAGCAGGCCTCTTCAGAAATAGAAATGGAACTTCTCTCAGCACCAGTGCTTCCTCAAATGGATGTTCCCTAAAGAGCTTGCATGTGGGCTGTTCAAAGTATTCTTTCCCTCCAGGTAGAGACATCATCACAGAAAAGGGAGCATCCCTATGGCCTGAGAGCCTGGGGCCAAGGGGTATCAGGCACAAGAGGACTGCTGCTCTCATGCACTCACAGCATCTGAAGCTGCCTGCAAGACCAAGCCTGTCACTATTCTAGCGTGGGGGATGGGGCGGGGAGCTGACAGTGGATGGCCCCCACATCCAGGAGTCTACCTGCAGCACGGCCTGGATTCAGTCGGTTAGGGTGAGAAGAGGGAGTGGCTGCAGGAGGAGCTGGGGGAGGGGTGGTAGGTGCCTATGCTCACAACATACTGTCCACAATCCTCAGAGTACTAACTGTGAGGCTGGCAGCACCTCTGATGACTCCTGAGTGTCACCCGCTGTGGCACATCGGGTGAACAGAACACTTACTGTAACACTGGATGCAGACTTGATCTAAGATGTTTGAGAACTTGGGTGTCAGGGGTGGCAACGGTTCCAGCTGGACCCTCTTGAAGTCCTCAGGACAGTCCTTCTTTAGGTGGCCTTCTCGCTTACACAAGCTGCACACTACTGTGGGGGACTGCAGGGAGATGGTGAACCAAAACACAAGTGACGGTGAATCTTTGCACATCTACACATCTAGCCTAAAATAAAGCTACTCTGAGGGCCTGAGATGCTACTCTGGGGATGGGAATGGGAAGCGAACTGTCTGTCGTCTATGAACATCCCCATCAGTGTCAGGAGGGACAGGAATCACAGCGCACGAACAGAAATGGGTTAAACCACACCAAACGAGAAGCTACTGGTCCAGTTCATAGAAACTGAAATCAGGGCTGACAAGTAGCTCAGCTGGTAAATGGCACTTGTTGCCAAGCCTGGAGACCTCAGTTCAATTCCTGGGACCCACAGAAAGGAAAGAAAGAAAAAGAGAAAACTGACTTCCTCAAGTTGGCCTCAGACTTCATATCCATGCAATAGCACAATGCCAATTGCTCACAGTGACAGAGAGAAAACTAGAAACACTATCCACTGGAGTTATTAGAGTCCCAGACCTAAGCCTATCAGTAATGATTACCTTGCCTTTGGTGAAGGTCAGTTTTCTAAATTCGTAGAAGAACTCAGACTGGTCCCCAGGTGAATCTTCCTCAGGAAAGCTTTCTTCTTTAAGCGTTATTCTATTTAGGTCTATGAGCAGAGTCCCACCCACGTGTTCTCCACATTCTCCTGTGTCTTCACCCTTAGCAGGCTCCGCCAAGTCATCTTCTTCAGAGAGGGCATCCTCCTCACCTGACCCAGCGTACCTGCTGTCCACCTGATGCTCATTAGCAACCCCCTCCTCATCTTCTGTAAGGTTAATGCTGAGCCTGGGCTCCTCCTCCTCCTCTTCCTCCTCCTCCTCCTCCTCCTCCTCATCAAAGTGCATGGCTGCTGATGTGCGGCTCTGGACTGAAAGGGAAAAGCAACTCAGAGCTTCTTCTTCTTCTAGTTCCTCAGTGCCTTCTATCCTCTCTTCATTGACCTCAGCCTTGTTGTCCAAAGAGGCACAGCTATTACACTCTTCAGCTCTAGGGTTCCGGAGCCCTACTAACTCCAGAGTGTTGTCTGCCTGCAGACCGCACAGGCTACCACAGTTCTGCAGTTCTGGGTGCTTGCTGCTGCTTAAACCTTGGTCAACAGTACTCAAAGGATGCTTGGTCTTCCTTCTGACTTCCTCGTTGTCACTTCCTGTTTCCGGAAGCTCTGCTGTGGCATCCTCCAAACCCTCACAATTGACCTCTGCCTGGACACAGCCAGAGCTCTCCTGGTAGGCTGGGATGTGCACACCTCCTTTTGCTGGGCTTCCCAACTCCTCAGTGGTATTCTTAAGAGTGAGTAGCTGTGCTTTGCAGGCACCTGAGGTTTGAACACCAGGATCTTGAGCCACAGCTGCATTTCCCAGTTTATCAATATTTGTTGCTTGGGGTTCTGGGCCACCATTTTTTGCTTCTTTGTAAGGGTCTGAAACACAGGTGACTGGGCTAGGAGGCTTTGTGAGGTTGGGTTTTGTAACTTTGTGTGGAAGAGCGAAATATTTATATGTCGTCCTCAAACAATGAAGTATATACTCAAACACAGGCTGATTATTCAGGGTCCTTGCCACATTTCTTTTAACAGAATAGGGGTCTGTAACAAAGAGAGAGAGGAAAAAAAGAAAGCCACCACTTCATACATTTCTGTTTCATCATGCTTAAAACTAGATTTTCCACGGTAAAGCAGGTAACAACAACAGTAGAGTGGATCATGCATCTTACATGCTTTAAACACTTTACAAAAACAACCCAGGTAGGAGTGGGGCAGCAGTTAGGAGCTGAAAGCAATGCTTCGGAGTCTCAGGGAACTGATGCCCCTTCCCTAGCTGCTCAGTGACTGGAGGTAGGAAAGATGTTGTCAGTGTGGCTCCTGAGCTGTGGGGAACTCAGGAGCTTCCGACAGACAGGCTTGCGCCTGAGCGAGTGAGCGCTCTGGCCCTCGCTCCTCCGGCAGCCCTGCAGTGTGGCAAGCTTACCTCCACTCTTCCGCCCTGGGAGGCCCCATCACTGAAGTGGCTGGCCTGAGTTTCAGGGGCGAGAGGGAGGCACCAGGAGGAGACACCACTTCTCTCAATCTTTTCTCCTCCCCTAGAACTCCAGCAGGTTAGGCAATTGGCCAGAAGAGCTGAGCCAGAGAAACTGCAGGGGAGGGTTTAAAAATGTGAGATTTCCCCATGACTGCACACAGAATTTATGCAAAAAGAAAAAAAAATCTTATGCAACATAAAACTTGAAAAAAAAATCAAGCAAAACTGAGATTTCCATGTAGGAGTTTTGCTGTTGTTCTTAAGTTAAAGGAGGAGAGCTAAGATTTCTAGAAGGTTCCAACCTCCTGACTTTGCAAAGCTGAGAGGAGCTCGTCCATTCAATGACACTAACAGGGCCACCAGTACCTTACAGCTGACTCTGCAAAGTGACAGCTTTCACTAAAGTGTTTTCTATGCAGAAATGACTGCTTTCTGCTTTGAAAATAGCTCTGTTTCCTCTACTGCAGTCAACCAACCCTAAGAACAGCATTTTTCACATGAAAAAATATTTCATTCATCTTTGCAAAACTAAAGCTCAAAAGGGATTCCTGAGACGATAGAATCTCAAACACAAGAGTGAGGATGGTAGGAAGAGGGAGTAAGAACCCACAGGTCACAGGGAAGCTGGGAGAGCAACTTACAAAGCAGGGACTCAGGTGCCTGTAGCCAGTCACTTGATAACTAAGACCCTTTACCTTGGGCTAAGTAAGCCCGCTGTCCCTCACCCCAGTGCACCGCATGCAAGAGGCCAGTGTCTATTTTACCTTCAGACCAGGCCTACCTCTGCTAGGAACTGGAAGAGAATGTGACAGAAGTGGGCTGTTAGACTGGCACCACATCAAAGTTATCCAACATTATTACCTTCAATCGCGATACGCTTTTTGGGCCAGTCCTTTGATTCCCGTGATATCAATTCTTTGACACGAATACTGATCACTAAATCAGCCAGATTAAACTCTAAAGCATAGAACCGCAGCAATTCCACCCAGAGTTGCCCGACTGGCACTGAAGGCTGATGTTTTATATTAAATGTCAATGGCACCTATGGATGACAAGGAACACAGAGGTTAACTCATACAGCAGCTCAGCCTGACAAGTGCGAGATCAGTCAAGCCTATATGAAAAATATGAAGACTCTGAAAAATCGTGAGCTTGACAATCCATCTAGATAATCTAATTGTAAGTTCTATTTGGTCAGGGGTGAACAGCACTGCACTGCATGCTAACATTCAGCCATTATCCCAGGCATTTCACCACAGGAGAGGACAGGACAGTGTCATGTAGCTGGACAGCACAGCTAACTGTGAGGTCTCAGCAGGTGGGGAGGCCCCTGCCAAGGCTGAAGCATTGCTGCTGCTGGAGGCACCTCCTCAGGTGTGGATATCCACAGCCCAGTACTGCGAAGGCAGGGAGGAGAAGGAAACTCACTGTCACTGCCCCGACACACTAAACCTGCCAAGCGCCACTTAATTCTAAAGTCAAATAATAGCTGATATCAGAAATTGACACTAGTTTGTCAATCACAGACTTTTGACAAGTTCCAATAACAGATGTGACATAATGAAAGTACATAGGACTTAAGACAGCAGGAGCGGGCGAAAGGTCCCAGTGTGACTCAGTCAGCTCACAGCTCTTTGCTGCTCTCTGCAACTTAGTTTCTCCTCTCTATGATCAGCAGCACAGGCAGGATAATGGCTGTGTGATGAGTTTAGTTTAAGACTCACACTCTGCCAGGTACTAGCTGTGATGAGTTTGGTCACGGTCTATAAGGTGTCTAAGACTTGGATTCCTCACCTGGAAAACGGGGATAACAGTACCCACCTCATAGGGCTGTTGGGAGGACTGAGTGAGATAGTGTCTGTAAAGTGCTTAGCACAGTGCCTGGCAGACAGTGTTCAAAAAATGGTCGCTATCATTATCTGCAGAGTAGGGATGGTACACCTATAACACAGGACAGTGATGAGGATTAAATCAGAACCAAGGGAAAGCAGCTGGCAGACATGGGTGCTCTCTGCCCTTTTTCTCAGGTACTATCTTTTGAAGAAAAGCAAACATCACTGAAAGACAATGTGACACCTGTAAGATGCTTTAGAGGTCACTCGGCTCTAAACTCCCAAGTGCTACAAGGGGGAACTGAAAGTCTGAGAACGTTTGTATTTGAAGCTGACAGGGCTCAGCAGGAAGAGGCAGCAGAGCTTAACACAGCCCCATTCTCACATTAAGTATGTTGTAGAGGTTGCTTAACCACTCCAAATAACACTTTTGAAGTAAAGTATTAAATGGACACATAGCAATGACTTTTTCTTCACATTAGTCTCTAATCACAATGAATAAAACATTTTTCCATCCAAAGTTTATAAGTTTATCTACAATTACACTTCTAACACCACACTTCAGAATAAGAGGTGTGACACTCAACTAGTAAATCTCCGGCCTATGGGTTCTGCCAATCCTGAGTCCTGTGGTGGACTGCAGGCAGTGCTGAGACCCCTGAGGGGAATAGACATGTTCTTGGTCCCACACACTGTAACCAAGGACATGGGAACCCAAGAATCTTGCTGAATTTCACCTCTTTATCCACACTCATTTGTAGTCTTATGAAGGACTTTTAAGTCTCTCATTGAAATGTCTTCAAAGCATCATAGCAAGGAACTTCAGAACCTTTAGACACCACTGGCTCTGACCTTTCTTTTCAAAGTAGAGAGCATTCTTTTCTAGTAAAGTAAGAATAGCGGCTAGTTTTGACAGAGTGCTCATCACATGCCTGGCACTAAGTTAGACACTCTAGGAATCAATGATGCTGGGCACCAAGATTATCTGTGGAGAGGAAGCTGGGACCTAGAAAGAGTAAGTGACCTGCCCAAGGACACAGAGCTACAAAGTCTGAGCTGGGACACAAATTCACACACACTGTCTAAGAGCCTGGGCTGCTGCCCACAACCAAAACCCACACAGAAAACAGAATGGTGCTATGTAGGGTCATCAGGGTCAGGGCATCTCCCTTATCTTCCCCAGTTTCAGGAGTCTGGAGTCCGCAGTTCACCACAGTCTCATCTGAGGCATGCATAAGCCAGGAACCAGAGGGGGCATGACTTGTTAATGTGCAGTGGACTTAGAACCATGAATCTCAGTCCTAGAAGGATTTATGGCAGTCATTGCCCATGTAAGGACTCTACTCAGTATCTTTAAGAGGCCTCTACCTACAGAAGAAGCCATGTAAGTAAATGGTGACTGCAAGTTTTCAACTTGTTTCATTGCCTGTTTACTCAAGAGGCTGCATAGAAAAGAAAATGGAATGTCGAGAGCTAGTGCATCAGTGTGTGGACTCCTTAATGGGTAAACTGGGGCAAGCATGAGCCAGCCCCAGCCCAGTAACAGTCAGCTCACCACAGAGAAGACCAGCACCCAGCTTACCACTCTACTCACACCAGTCATGCTACGGAGTCAGTCTAGGAACATGGATGAAGAATGTATGGATGAAGAATGTATGGTCTCTATATAAAATGGAATTGTATTTGCCCATAAAGAGGAAATGGTGCTTGCATGAAAATGTACATAAGTAAACATTACCACATTAAAATAAGTTAGTCTCACAGACATGAACAACCCATATTTTGTCTCATATGCAGAATGGAAGGGCAGACTAAGGCACAGCAGTTAAAAAGGGTCTAGTAGGAACAGAGACAAGGAACAGGGGTAGAGGACAGGTGGGCCAAAGAAGGGGAACAGAGGACTAAACAAGGTCAAAGCACATTACAATCATGCAGAGAAATGCTGTTTGTAATAAGACCCATGCCTTTGTACAATTAACTAACACTACACTCAAAAACAGTTAAGACAGAGCCAGGTATGGCAGTTCATGGCCACAATCCCAGGACTTCCAGAGGCTGAGGCTGGAAGACTGCCATGAGTTCAGACCACTGTGGGCTTCATAATAAGCTCCAGAGTGAGCCTGGGAAACCAAGTGAGACCCAAAATCCAAACAAATGTACACAGAAGCACAGGGAAGAGAGCCACAGGGAGACAGAGCAATGCGCAAACGCCTCAGGGAGCCCAAAGGGAAGGTCAGTGTATGGCCAGAGAGGAACGCACAGACCTGTCCCTTCTTTGCTGCAGTCTCTTTGGGTGCCTCCTCTTTTGCTGAGCTGGTGTCCCCTGTGCTGTTGTCAGTGTATTCCCAGACCACAGAGTCTTTCTCAACATCTTTAAGGCTGAAATTCCCTAATTTATTTAATGAGAATTCTTCAATCTAGAAAAACAAAACAAAACAAAAAACAATTAGACATATCTTACTATAAAGCACAAACAATTGTGTGATAACCAGAGCATTAAGATGCTGGTAGGAACTTAGCAGTGGCAGCGCACGCCTTTAATCCCAGCACTTGGGAGGCAGAGGCAGGCAGATTTCTGTGAGTTCAGGGCTAGCCTGGACTACAGAGCAAGTTCCAGGATAGCCAGAGCTACACAGAAACCCAGTCTCAAAAAACCAAAGAGAAAAGAACTGTTGGTAGGGATAGAAACAACACGTGCTATCTATACTTCACTGACATAAGAGGAGATGGCAGACAGTGGGCAGACAAGAGCACTTGCTGTCTGATATAGGCCTGATGACCTCAGTCCAATCTCTTAAGTGCAACCAAGGAGCTGTTCTCTGACTTCCACATGTGTGCTGTACATGTGCACATGGCCAGACACAATAATGAGTAACATTATAGTAAGAAGAAATATAAACAGCTCACCAAACATCTTTGAGATTTGGTAACTGAAGTCTGTTTTCAGAGTAGAAGTCAGGGTTCTGACCTGCAAAAGGCATGATGACTCTACAAAGTAAGTTTTCAGTATCTTGGGGTCGAGCTTAGCTGTAGGGTACTTTCTTACCTATCAGGCCTGAGACCCTTCACAAAACCGGAAACAAACACACAAAACCAAACCAAACTACCATAGCAGAGAAGGAAAGAAAGCTTTTTCTCTTGACCCACCTAGACCTGAAGAGAAGCCCATCAGCATGCCTACAGGCTTGTCTCCCAGGCAAGTTTGGATTCTGTCAAGTTGACAGCATACTCATCACACCTAACTCAACAAGTTAATAAACATATTACACTGTGGGATGGGCTCCTGAACATACATCTACGGGCAGTGGTCATGAGTCGGTGACGTAGCTAACAGCATTCCTACGAAGTGTGAGAGCTCATGCTCTCCTCAGTCCTTCCCAGGGCCTCCCTAATCCCTGCTATTCCAGTGCATCACAGGCTGCGCTCTTTTCTCTTGCTCTAACCCAGCACCCAGAATGGCTCCAGAGGTCAGCGTTCCCTAACAATTCTCCCAAAAGCACTATGGAAGACAGGCGTGGCACTGTCTCGGTTAGATGCATGCCTTCAGTGTTCTTGAAGTCAGTGCTTTATTTTTGGTCTTTGTGATTTTTCTTCTTTTTGTGAATCCAGGAAAGGGCTCTACCACACTGACCAATCCTCAGTTCTTAACAATGGTCTTCAAACAGCAAATAGTTTTAGAACTTAAAAAGTTTAGTGATTTTTAAACTTGACTTGGGTCCTCATGCTTAAGCTTTAACAACCAGAGTATCTCTACAGCACGACCCTACCTTCTCTTTCTTGGCTTGTGGCTACTCTGAGGTGAACAGTCTTTTATGATAAATGCTCCTACTGCAATGATATACACATAGGGTTACTCAAGGACAATGACTAAGAGCCAAGACAATATAGAATGAAACCACCAGCACACAAACAAGCACTTTTTTTATATTGATCTCTCAGGTGTGCCAGTGCAGCAACCAAAGCCAACTCTCACCCAGGAACCAGCTCTTGGTCCAGGCACCTTGACTTTTATATAGTAAACAATTTTTAAAAATTGCATTCCAGACACTATAAACTCTGTTTTACATCGTGAAGATTTTGGATCCTTTATGCTTTGACAAAACGAAAGAATGACAGTTTTGCTTGCTTTATCAGGTAATTAATTTTGTTAACAAGTAGCAGGATATAACACCTCCTTCATGAAGTACCTGCTTAGAACAATTTTTTTTCTTTTGTTTTTTTGTTTGTTTTTGTTTTTAGGAAGGTGGTTTTGCTCTATCCATCCATCCCAGGCAATCTTGCCTCAGCCTCCAGAGTGTTAAGATTATAGGTTTGTTCCATCGCACTGGCGTGGAGAAGATCTTTACACCACCATTCTCACTGTCAGTGTGTGAATGTGGGGGCTCGTCAGGCAGGAGCTCAACATTCAACTGCATCCTCAGCCTCACCTTTGCATTTTTCAAACTATTTTTCAAGGCAGGATCTCACTAGGTCCCTAAGGTAGTACCTGGCTTTGAACTCACTCTAGCCCAGATCAGTTTTGCCCTTGTAGTCCTCCTGCCTCAGCCTCCTGCATAGTTGATTTAAGAGGCCTGTACCCACAGGTTAGACAAGTGTTCTGTTGCTAAAGATGATAGTCATAAATGTAACCCAGACATCACTGAAGGAGTGACGGGGACGCTCTGCATCTCACAATGCAGGCTATGATCAGATTCTGTTTCTTTTGGCTTTATAGGTTATAGAGGAAGGCAGAGATAAAAAATGCTATCGTCCTAGAAACTCTGAAGCCTCAGACAAGAGGATGTGATCAACCCAGGTGTTTGAGACAGCATGGGCAACAGTATAACTCAGTTACATGGTGGCTCACAACCATCTGTAATGCAATCTGATGCACTCTTCTGGTGTCACTCTGAAGAGAGTGACAGTGTATTCACATTCATAAAATAAATAAAATCTTTAAAAATATTATTATCCATGAATAGGATAACATTGTAATCAAACACTAATATTTCAGTAGTAAAAGTATGGTAGAATAACTAAATACTTCAGGTTTGGTTAAGTGTTTAGATATTTGCATAAGGAATTTAATAAAGTAACTATCAGATACAACTAGAAATTGTCATACCCATGATCCTAGATAAACTGGCAAGAGAGGTTCTTTTCTTTGCTGAAGGAAGAAAACAGCCATCAGAGCAAACACATATGGTGGCAAGCCTCCTTCTTCGGGGCGATCAATACTACAAAGCTACAAAAAACAAAAAAAACAAACAAAAGAAACCGAAAGCACATTAATGATATTAGTTTGGGGGTTGCTAGGTACTGAACTGTAACCTCAATGTCCTAGCAGACTCTCTGCCACTGAGCCATAACCCTGGCTTCTCTAGGGCTTTTCTGATCCATCAGGTTAAAACCAGGGAATCCTGTTCATCCCAGACCCTAGCACTGGAACCTTCTAGCACAGCTTTACCTGAATCAGTAAGAGCGTTAGCTAGGAATCCCTGTTTTGAACTGGATGCTTTCCTGCTGTGGCTATGTTTGAGACAGGATCTTGGTATGCACTAACTAGCTCAGGCTGTCCTGGAGCTTGAGAGCTTCTTGTCTCAGCCTCCTCAGTGCTGGGGATGTGTGCTAATACCTGGCCAGCTGGCAATCGCATCACCGTGAAATCATCTTCATTTGGGACTCTAACACCGCAAAACAACATATCTAGAACACTAGGGAACTGTGAGACAATGACAATACCTTTTGTCTTTCTAAAGTCTCTGCCTTTGTCACTGAAAATGGTGTAAGAAGACTTATCTCAAATATTACCATGCCCCACAAAGACCCTCAAAAACAAGTTCTTAGGTCATATTCCACAAGATTCGACCCAAACTTGATTTTTTTTTCTTTTTTTTTTTTTCTTTTGGTTTTTCGAGACAGGGTTTCTCTGTATAGCCCTGGCTGACTTGGAACTCACTCTGTAGACCAGGCTGGCCTCGAACTCAGAAATTTGCCTGCCTCTGCCTCCTGAGTGCTGGGATTAAAGGCATGCGCCACCACTGCCCAGCCCAAACTTGATTTTTAATAAACATTATAGCTCATTTTATCTTCTGAGGAATAATGTTACACTAAATAGAAACTCTGACCTTCCTTTCTGTGTATATTAGTTTCTAGTCCAATAGTCTGACATCCACTCTATTTATGCCTATAAATACACATCTGGTGCAAGGCATGGTGGCACACATCTGTAATCTCAGCAACCAGGAGGCAAAAACAGAAGATAGCTGGAGCCTGACCTATGTAGTGAGTTCCAGGCCAGCCAGCACTGCCAAAGCAAAACAAACCCAACAAAAATACAAACAAACACAAACCAAGAACAAGGAGGAGGAGGAGGAAGGGGAGGAGGAGGTTGGGGGAGAGGGAAGGGGAGAAGGAGAAGGAGAAGGAGAAGGAAAAGGAGAAGCAGAAGCAGCCACACCACCCCCCGCCCCAACCGTACCTTTGCCCAGTATCTGAATGCAATCACCAGAGGAACCAGCCTTGGCTCTAGTTTTCCAAGAGCCGTTAGGTGCTTTGTGGTCAGCCAAGCGTTTTCGTTTCCTGCACTTACTTTACAAAGAAGGCCGCTAGTGGGGAAGGGGAGGATGGGAGGGAAAGAAAGAAAACATGTTAGATAGGGGTCAGTCTTCTACATCAGAAAGTTCATTTCAATAATAAAACCTAGATGGAAAGACCTTAAGTTCACGAGCAGCTTCACCTAAGATGTCGGATTTTAAACAAGATTTACTTATTTTGTGTGTGACTGTGTTGCCTGAATGTTAGTATGCTGTGTACCATGTGCATGCATAGACCCCTAGAAGGTCAGGAGAGGCTACCTGATCCTGGACTGGAGGCCCGGGTGGTTGCGAGGCACTAAGTGAGGCTGGGAATCAAACCCAACCCCTCTGCAAGAGCAGCCGGGGCTCTTCTCCAGATTCCCAGCCCCTCTGCAAGAGCAGCCGGTGCTCTTCTCCAGCCTGAAACTGAACTTTTTTTTAAAGGCAACTATTTTTGAATAGACTTGTTTGTCAGAACTAGGACTGTATGTTTTCAAATATTAAAAATATTTTGGAAAGAACACAGGAAAAAAATTATCAAAGGTCTGCTCTGCTCATACCAAGGGTATAATGTTTTCTCCCAAGTCAAAGGGATTTGCTTAATGACGAGTCAGCAGAGCCTACGATGCTCCTACTCAGTGGTAGTAGCAGCTTTCCAAGGGAAAAGAGCTGCACCTGTGGGGCCACCCCAGCACCATCTCAGGTGCCACAACTGCACAAACAACAACGGCACAGGAGGCGCTTACGGGAAGCTGCTGTTCCACCTGGCTACTTCCAGTCTAGGTGAAATGTGTGCAGACTCTTCCAGCACTTGATTTCCCTTTTCTTCTTACAATGGAAGTACAGGCAGATGGCCAGGGAGAGGTACAAGTGGTAATCAGACAAGGAACCTATAACTCTCTAAGTTAAGACTCTTACAGGGATTTAACAAAGTATTTGTGATTTTGGCAATCTGAGAAGCTAGTGTTTATCCCTGTGACCTCAGCACAGCAGTGGCACACTGCCACAAGCTGAAGCCTGTCCTGGGTTACATGGCAAATGCAAGGCCATTCTGGGTTCTCATGGTTAATTAGACCTTATCTCAAAAACCCCAAATAAATCACATAAAATAGTAGCTTAAAGACACAGAAACCTTTGCTTATCTCTGCACACCACCACAGGGACCCGGGCATGGAAATCAGCATCAACATCTATAAAGGAGTCTGAGGAAAAAGGAAAACATGATTAAACAAGTTAGTTAAAACCTCTCTGTAAAGCAGACCTAGGAAAGCCTAAGCACAGCTGTGGGTCTGAGAGGCCATTACCACACACAGCCCTCAGGTGACTTAGAAGGAGAGAACACTGTGTCCAAGAACCCAATCATCACAGACAGTGTCCTCATTTTTCAGAGCTAGTTAGTGTCTGATCAGAAATGACTGCAGTGCAGATGCAGCATTTAAATGCTATGTGGACAACATAATTAGGAATGTGCACAGGAGACTAAAAACAGATGGATGTAAAAGCTACTAAATCATAGTGTCAAATATGTATTGGCTGAAACAAGATGAATGTTTAAGTGTTTCTCATACCCAAAGAGAAAGACTAAGACTGCCTAACTCAAGGAAAGGAGCGGTTTGAGGCCTAGCTACTGAGAAAAGGCAATAAGCCCCAAGGGATACTGTATTGGACAAGACAGCTGATGGGCCCACTCGGGAGCAACCGTCTTTGAGTTCATTAATCAGGGCAGGGCCCACCTATTTACCATGTGTAACATTGATTTAAACCATCAATAGAGCAGATTACTATGAATGTACTCCTAAGAATAAATATCACATATTTTGCATTCTTCACTCACAGTCCAGGGCTCATTAATCCTACATGCTGTCAAACTAACAGCTGTCCGACTGGTGGTTCTGGGAGTGTTAGCTGGACTCTAGTAAATAATTCAAGGGCATTTACTTTTATTTTTGCTTTGGATTTTACCCATAAGTAATTTTTATAAGTGAATTTTCTACTTTCAGTTTGGTAGTAAGATATATTAAAATTTATAGACAGAAGACAAAATCAGAAGCAAAATGTGGAAGAATTTGGCCTTACCACTGTTCTTTAAACATTCTTGAACAAGTAAGAGGACATCTGGCTGAGACATCTAGGAAATAAATGAATGAATACATGAAATAATCCCTAAGCAATTTTGTTTTTCTGGTTATAATACAGTCTGAAGTTCCCCAAATTGCTTTCCAAATAAGAAATGCATATTGCTACAGGTGAAGAGAGTAGTCACTAGACTGTGCAAGGCCAACAAAGAACACGTGAGGATGCATGCCTGGGCAAAGGACTTGAGACAAAGTAACTGTGTACAACTTACTCTTGAGGTAGTGACCCCTTAGCTGTCCTAATGGTGGTTGGAAGGTGCTCTAGTGCAACAATGTTCCTCTCACTCTGAAACACTGTAGCAACAAAAAGCTACATGGTTCTAAAATCAACATCTCTCTTTTCAAAACTCCATTCCACATTGGACCAAAACCCTTTAAAATTATATAATGGATTCTTAAATGTTTCTTTTGTTATTGAAGTGTTTTATTTACAGATTTTTTGTGTGTGTGTGTGTGTGTCACAGAAGAGATCAGAAGAGGGTGTCAAAACCCCAGAACAGGAGTTACAGGAGGTTGTAAGCCATGTGCTGTACGAGCCCGGAGCCAAACTAACATGCTCTGGAAAAGGAACAAGCACAGATAACTGCTGAACCATCCCCCTAGCCTTTTGGTTTTTTGATATAGGGTCTTGCTCTACAGCTGAGGCTGGCATCAAACTCACAGTAATCCTCCTATCACTGCCTCCCAAATGCTTTGACTATAGGTAGGAGTCACCCTCCCAAATCAAGGGTCCTTAAAATTCTTACTGTTGTTAGGACAAAGTCAAATTCTTACTACATTGCCTTCAAGAATCTGTACAACTAACTGATCCAGGTCTCCACATCCTAAGCAGAGTTCTGTGGAAATGTGTGTGCCCTCTTTGAGGAAGCTAAGTCTATACTCAGAGCTTGTCACTCAGCTGTGTTTCTCTGAGAAGCTCACTATAGTTAATAGCTTACAATATAATTAATAGCTTACAAGTGCCACCAGAGAGCCAGGCCTATCTTGTCCTTTATCACCTAGCATAGAGCCTATATACAGCAGGGGCTTAGTGAAAATTTGCTGCATGAATGACACCAGATCAAAATAACTGCTAAGAATTTACTCTGGTAAATCACTTATCGAATTTGAAACTTAAAATAATATTAAGATTGGAGCTGGAAATGTAAGAACACATACTGTTTCCCAGAGGACACGAGCTTAGTTCCCAGCATCCACATGGGACATTTAACAATCACTTGTAATACCAGCTTCTGGGGAGACTCTGGCCTCTGAAGGCACACCTGCACCCATGTGCAGATACCCACATGAACACACACACACACACACTAAAATGAAATTCTTTAAGAAACAGTAAAGTCCGTAGGTTACATAACCAGGGAGCTATAGACTTAAGCACAGGAAGGAAGGAGAGGCTATGAACAAGAACATCAAGGAATCCCACCTCAGAATCTGTTTGTTGTTTCAAAGACAGGATCTCACTATGTAGCCCTGGCTGACCTAGAACTTCATTATATAGACTAGGCTGGTCTCAAACTAGTCTACCTCTAGGATCAGAGGCATGCACTACCATGCCTGGCCTCAGAATCTATACTTATAACAAATAACTAAACTGAGCATAGATGAATTGTAAACAAAACAGTGGGAAGCAGAGTGGGTAAAGGGCTAATCTAAGTTTCTTCTGGCTTTAAAGTTCTGACTTATCTATGTTGTTGGGAATCATATTTCACCAAAACGTAGGCTTCTATACCTGGTGTATGTGTGCGTGCACACACGCTTGCTGGTGTGTGGACAGATCCTTACTTTACGTTTCACTGAAGCGTGCTTTGTCTGACGATAGCCTTGAAATCCTGCTATTCCTGCCTCCAGCTCTCTAGTACTGGACTTATAGATGTGTTCCATCATTTGAAGTTAGGCGTGGTTGTTTTTTTGAAAAGCGTTATTACTTTAATTACATTTATTCATTATGTGTATGTGGGGAGGCATACATATGGCCAGAGGACAGTTTGTGACACTCAGGGATTGAATTCAAGTCATTAGATTTGGGGGCAAGCACCTGAGCTGTCTCTCTGGCCCATCAATTATTATTATTATTATTGTGATATAAAAAGGGAACTTGGGAGCTAATTAGGTTTACAGATCATGAATATTTATAAATATTATTTGTAATATTATAGATATATTATTTATATATGAATATTACATATCTAATATTTAATATAATATATAACATAAATATTATACTATATATTATAGTATAAATATTACAAATACACTATGAACATTTGCCTTCCTTTCTTGTTATAGGAAGGCTGATTTTATGAAAAGAATTTAAACTTTCTGAATTCATAGACACATAGAATCCTCCCAGGATTCACATCCTTAGAAAACCAACATTACAAGTAGGGAAGATCTGTAGCAAAATAAACATGAAAATTTATAAAGTAAAAAATTAAAATTCTGAAGCTGAAGACGGAAAACATAAAATGAAAATTCTCAGGGAGAACTGTCACTGTCATACTTTAACTATCAAATGCATTCACATCCAAGTCACATTCAACAGACTTTCCGCTCGTTACCACCAGACAGCCACCACAAGCCTCAAGCACACTCCCTTGAAAAGCCTGTGCCAGTGGGAACCACAGCAGGCTTCTTTTGAGCAGCCCCACCTGGACAGAGCTGCTATTCTCAGAAAGGAGCACAGCCACAACCCAGCAGCGAAGGGTTTGGCTTTCTCACAGTCCACGTGATCCTGAGGGGCTAACATGGTAAAATGTGTTTGCTGACAAGCCATTAAGTTCTGAGCATTCTCCAATCTAGAAGCTTTGCCCTGACCTCCCTGAGGGTCTCTGCCACTCTGTTAAGAAGGTGGCTACCATGTCCATTTTCAGAAGGATGGAATAGATAAGGACACTAAGATCTGTGTGCTTCTGATAAGGAGCCAGATCACCAACTGCTGGATAGCCTATGTATGATCAAGCAGTCTGCCAGGTGACTGAAACTGTACACATGTGCCCATGAACTCAATAAAAACAGCTTAAGTAAAGATGGGCTAAAAAGTCAAGAGCACTTGCTCTCCCAGAGTTCAGATCCCAGCACCCACATAGGTGGCTCACAAGCTCCAGGAGATCCGATGCCCTCGCTGGCCTTCACGGGCACCTAAACACATCTGGCACGCCCATGCACACACACACATACACACACGGGGGCGGGGGGGCAAGGGCAAATGAGTTCACACAAGCACATAAATATAAAACGTCTGAAATGCTAAACAATGAGAGAATTCTTCCTGAGTGTGAAGTCCAGCAGATCATTTTGTACTTACGACAGCTGGAAACTGAACATCAATGTTCACGTCAGAGTCTCTGAAGCCCAGTCGGCTACAGGAGGATCCATAAAGCCTAAGAGAACAGTCTGGAGAGAAGTAAGCAGGTGGGAGTCACAGGAGTGAAATCTCTCCAAAGCTATAAGAAGTAAACACTGCTAGTGAACGCATACTCAAAAGTCAAAGGTGCACCCGCCCAGAAGCAGGACACACTGAGAGCAGGCACTCAGACAAGGACTGCACAGCCATTTGCTAAGCTTTTCTCTGGCCTCCAGCCACTCCTGCCATGAGCTGTGGAGCATACTAAGGACTCCTATGTGATCAAGCTCATATTTTGTGTAGAAAACTGCCATAATTTTAAAAATTCAGATAATGTATCCTGAAAAGGACACAGTGTTTAGAACCTACAGTATAGCCATAAGCTAATACAAGCATTTCTTTCTGATGTCAGAATGCACACATAGCTCTAACTTATTATAAGTAGTAGGTTCCACTACAAACGGTTCCCAACAGCAATCCCAGTCTTGGGATGCCTCTATCGCAGTCTCCATAAGCCTTATAGGCAGCACCCTGTGGCCAGGCCATAAGTTAATGCTTATTAGGTAAAAGCAATCTGAACTATGAGGCACTTCTAGATGTTAAATAGAAAAAGGAATCTAGAACATACCTGGTAGCTTGTGCCGGAACACACTTTCCATGACACGCTTAATTTCTAGTCTCTGATCCAAGTTTTCACTATGTAAACCAAATTCCTGCACCACTCTGTCAATGGCGCTGCCAACTGCATGTATCTGGGAGGGTGCTGGCGGGGGCAGTGTGGTGAGCAATTCTTCCTCCTGCTTTTCCTTGTAAGATCAATGGTAAGATTAAAATCACTCAGGTGTACCTGTTCTTCTCACTGAGACAGGACCCTACAGAATTTTCAGGAATCTTTGTAGCCTTCCTTATCTTAGACATGGTGGTCTTCATCCTATCAAACACACACACACACTCTATGTACTTAATATGGATACTAAGGAGCAGCCAGGAATACAGAGAAAACATGGACAGCAACCACAGATATTAGGTGCCTTATTATCTGCATAAAAACACCACGGTCCCACCAATGGCTTCTTACATCCTAACTCTGGACTTGGGGAAATTCACAGGGCCACCCAACAAATACATCTGACTAGTGTACAAGTATTCTACAATAGGTTTAAGGAAAACCACAAAAACGTACACCGCTAAACACTCATGCAACAGCAGAAATCTCCCACTGAAGGCAGACACAACTGCAGTTCTAACACACTTGAGGTATAAGGTACATATATAACATTTTCAACCAAACCATAAATATGCCTGTGTTTTAATGAAAAGTATTCACCTGTTTCAATCGCCAGAGACCCACTCACCTTAAGGTTCTTCTTGTGCCTCTTCTCCTTGATGTGCTTATGAGCAAACGGGATGGAGTCAATCAAAGCATCGCACAGTTTGCAGGTATACTTTGCTGTCGGGCAGTTTCGTGGTCGCTACAGTTTGAAAAGATTGACAGAAAGATCTATCTCTAAACATTCAGAGAAAATCAGCCAGCATCACAGTTTCCCGGTTACTTCCAAGCTTGACAGTCATTCTTATTTAAATATAATGGCAGTAACTCTTGAGTTGAAGTCATGCTAATTATCCCTTGGCATATGGACTTACACAAGGTAAAGCCTAACCCTGAGGCACATACTGCAATTACTGACTTGGTGTAGAGTAATGTTTAGAGATGATGTAGTGTTTCCATAAAGACGTTACCCTTTTCAGCCTGTCGATGCAGTCTCTCTTGAGCCGTTCCTCAGCCTGTTGGAGACCCAACAGCTCCTTGGTTGAAAGGACAGACTCGTCGATGACAGGACCGTCCAGATCTCCATCCTGCTCACTGTCCTCCGTTCTAGTCCTCCGTGGCTTACGAGGTCTGGACCGCTGTTTCTTGTTTTCTTAAGTTAGGGGACAATACGGGTGATGTTGAAAACTATTGCTCTCAGTAAGAAGTATAACTTCCTTCCTATACATCCATTTACTTAAGCATAGTACTAGGTATTGAACCCAGGTCCTCATCCATGCTGGCGAGTGCTAGGCCCTGAGCTCTACCCCAAGCCCATGTGAACTTATTTCAATGATATAGTAAGTGATACCTGAACACTGAACAAAGAGGGAGACAGCTCTCCATTCACCAATCCACAGAAACCACTGCAATTAAAAAGGATCCTATTTTCCATAGGATTTGATTTTTATCTCTTCCCACACTATACTGCTGAGCAATCATGCAACAGCAGAAAGATCTCACTAAGGCTGTACTTGTAACTGTACTTCTAAGCCACTTGATGTATACGGGGCATACATGATACTGCCAACCAAACTGTAAACACACCTGTGTTTTGATGGAAAATATTCATATCTAATTTTTGATTTTCTTTTAAAGTGAAGAACCTGAGTCAGGAAAAATGGACAATATTGTATGTACCCAGAGAACTTGGAAACTGTGATCATTTTCTTATGTGGTTCAAAAAAAAAATCATTCAGCTATAAATTCAGGTTCCTTCAGTAAGAGGAAAATCTTCAAGCTAAAGTTTTACCTACTGAGCACACACAGCTCCCCACATTAGCTTTTGCCACATACCAGTGACAGGCTGAGCACAGGAAACACAACTGGCAGTTAAAGCCAGAGTCTACCCTAAATAAATGTATCATGAACCCCATTAGTTCTACAATCTGTAGAACGACTGAATAAACTTAAGCTGACAACGTTTCAAATGATGAAGCACATAACAATTTTGAGACTGAACTTTAAAAACAGCAGCCTTGACACTCCAGTTGCGTTCTAAAGACACTGGAAGCTAATTGTAATGTTGGACTTAAATAATATTTATTTCTAAGCTAAAATTCTGATGAAGGAGATGAAGAGATGGCTCAGTGGAAGGAGCTCCTGCAGAGGACCTGAGTTCTGTTATGCAGGCACCCACACATGCACATACCCACAAAAAATCAAAACATTTTCACAATTCTGATTAAACCCAAATGGGATTGTCTTCATTGGCTTTCCATAAATTAACGATTTGAAGAAGTCTTGCATAAGGCAATCTCTCTCCAGCTTTCAGAGAGACTCGTGACTTAGCAACTGCAATGCATTGGCTAATTGCAGGAAAGAATTCTGGGTAGAAAAGGAAGTACGGACTCCAAGTTCTAAAGAGTGCTACTGTCGGGGCTAGGAGAGATGGCTCAGCAGGTAAGAAGGCTCACAGCAATCTGTGAACTTGAGTTCCAGGAGATTTGATGTTCTCTTCTGAGAACATAGGCTTCTACACCAGGTAGTGCACAGACGCATCCATGCAGGTACATATGTATATACACATAAAAACAATAAATAGATAGATAGGTAATAAGTAAATAAATTCTTACAAAAATAAAGAATGCATTGCCAGACCGAGAACTTAGCTAATGGCAGACTGTTCCCATCATGCACACTGGCACCATCCTCAGCTTGTTGAGACCCCCTTCAAACACTAGCAATCAACTGCTGTGACTAGTATAGCACTATTGCCACAGCACTGGGGCAATGAGGTAAGAGGATGGAGACCACTGTGACTTTTGGAGAGGGAGTGCTGGAAGCACTGCCACCCCATTCCACAGCAGAAGAAAGGCAGTGCTTTTATGTGCCCCACCTCCTCCGATCCTTGTAGCACTTCCCACATCAATGCTGAGGTTGACCTCACTCTCGGAGAACAAAAGTGACTTGTCTAAGGGTACAAGCCCAAGGCAAAATAAAGATGTAAAATGCAGTTTAAAATATGGCAGGTACCAGCCTTGTTCTGTCCAGGATGCAAAGTGAGGAGAAATCCCTGAACAGCCCCCTGTGGAACACTTAAGAAAAGACAGGGCTGCCAAGGCCTGCAGGGACAAGCTGGGAAAAAAGCTCACTGGAGCAGCTCTTGGACAGCAAAACAGCCCAAGAAGGTCCCCTAACTACTGACATGGGCTATCATGCCCCCAGCTGTGAGTGTTCCAAGTCCTCACATCTTATTTGCAAATAGAATGTCACTCCAGTCACAGAGGACATTTGAATGGACATTTCCTGCCAGCCTATTAATGACATTGCCCCCAAGACTTTACACCTACAACCTTGGACATTTGAGGGTTGAGGGAGGGACAATAATGCAAAGATGAAAAAAAGAAAAACAAAACGGTCTTTTAAAAGCTTTAAAAATCAACTTTAATATAATTTTGTCACATCTTCTCAGTTTGAGCGATACTTATTATTGCAGGCCAGGGTAACGCACCCTTTACTCCCAGAACAAGGGAGGCAGAAGCAGAGGAAACTCAGAGTGTGAGGTGACCTCACTGACGTGCAGAATTTGAGGCCCACCAGAGCTACACAATGAGACCCTGCCCCAAGGGAAAAAAATTAAGATATTTTATTCCCTTTAATGATCTTTCTTAGAGCCATTTCCACGCACTGCAAATTTACACATCAAATTAAACTCCTCTCTATTGTATGCAATCTTATATAAAACCTTAAGGTTTCCTTTATAATGATTTTCAAGGGATACTATCAATTTCTTCGTTTGGCAACCTGAAACTCTGCTCATACAGAAATACTAAGTGTGAACATGGAGCCAATGTACTTCCTGCGAGACACCTTTCCAGTCATTCCTAAAACTGAGGAAGAACATGTAGAAGAGGGTTCTGCTCTACAACTGGTTCCTTTAATATTTCTAGCTGCAAAACATTGATCTATAACTCATTATTATACTACTAGTGGTGACTTTAGACAAGGTCTCATTAAGTAGCCCTGGTTAGCCTGGAAATCTCTAAGTAGACCAGGTTGGCCTCAAATCCACAAGTCTGTCTGTCAGCCTCTGCCTCTTGCACTCTGGGACTAACGGTGTGTACCTCTCAGCCTGGCTTACACCTTATCTTAAAAGTACCATTTAAAGTATCCCAGCCACTTAGTTAGGTCAGTACCCCCCCTCCCCCCTTTCTTTTTTTAAATTTTTGTTTTGTTTTATTCACAAAATCCAGACTGGCTGAGAGCTCACTAGGGAGCTCTCCTGACCCTCCTGCTCCACCTCCTGAATGCCTTGCTAGGTAGTCTAGGCTGCCTTCAAACCTTCCTCCCTCCTGCCTTAACCTCCCTAGTTCTTTCTGGGTTGCAGGCATGTAACACATACATATCTTATTTTTTTATTTCCATAAAACAAATATAGGTAACAATGTTCACACCTACATGAATGCCATAATAGAAACACTTAAGGTCTGCACAAAACGTTAAGAAGTAATAGAGAAATCCAAAGCCCAGAAACCGCCAATGAACACTTGTTCCCTTGTCAGGATGCCAGGTCCTACAGACTGAGGTAATAGCCAGGGTGACAGGAGGCATCCCCAGTTTCAGTTTCAAGTTCAGTCCCACTTTCCCATACAGCACTGCAGAAGTAAGTCTGGACAATTTCATCCTCTCCAAACTGCAGCTGCCCAACTCACAAAACTGTGGCTCCACATCACCTCAGAATCCCACACAACAGCCTTTCTAGTCTGCCCAGCTCAAAGATTTGTAAAGCTATGGTTCATTTTATTTTATTTTTTTTCTTTTGAGACAGGGTCCTTTTAAACCTTAATTCGGAAGAAAAAGCATTAAGGATCACTGTGAAGCCAGTCTGGTCTACAGAGCAAATTCCACACCAGGCCACCACACAGTGAGACACTGTCTCCAAAAGGGGGCAATTTTTCCAAGTCTAATTTCATACTATAAACAGTTTTCATGCTTTCCATCCAACTCACGACTTTATTTCACTTCAGCAAATATACTGACTAGATAGAAATAACTTTTTCCTGTTTTTTCAAATAATTGCTATTACAACATCTACGTGCACATTTTGGGAAAATACAATCACTTTGTATCAATATTAAAAAATGTAAAGTTACTTAGAAATGAAGTTTTAGCACTGGGAGGTGCAAACAAGTGGATCTAGTTAAGGCTAGCCTTGACTACATGAAGCAGCAGCAGCAGATTTTGATTCTTCTGAAAGGGAACAGCACTGCTTTTCTCTGCATTACGGTTCTCTAAATTTCTATTTCCCAAATTTTGTTGTCAAGCTTGTATTCCAACTACCTGGGGCCCTGTGTGAGTTAGTTTGGTTAAACGGAAACTTGGTTTCTTTTTTTCCCCCACAACTTCCTCTTTCCCTGCCACTACTTTTCTCCATCCGTCCTGCCTCCCTCCCTCTTTGTAATATACACAGCTTATACTCTGTCTTAACAGTAAATATTTTCAGTTTTATACTGTCATGTACATTTTGAACCTATTTTAAAATTAAAATCATGTACACAAAAATAATGCCGATTATGAAAATTAGAGTATGATCTCTGAGGTTAAGTGGCCACCCTCCTCCTCTCCCATAAGGTGTTTACTAAAGTAAAATGAGCCTGGCTTTTCTGCTTAGTTTTTAGGGGACAGTACTGCACCATGTGCCCAGCCTGCCTTGGAGCTTGTGATGGTCCAATGCATGAAATATGTTGAGGCTACCCAACTATACTGTCAACACTAACACACTCACATTAAAGAGCTCATGACTGAAAAGAACAACACTTATTTGGATGAAGAAAATAGCACAGACACACAGCCTAGAGACTTAAGGCATACCAGGACTTCCTGCTTCCATTTCTGACATGGCTTCTAGGCTGCTGAGGTCTTTCTGGAACAGCCTTCTCACTGCTCTGCAGCCTCTCCCCTCCTGCCACCTGTAGGCATCATCACTTTCCTGAAAGGATTCCTTCCTTGAGCGGCTTATGACAGGAATCCTAGGTCCAGGCTTGAACTCTCTCCAGCTGTCTGCATTACCAGCCAGTTCATCAGATAGCCATTTCTTATTTTGATCTTTGTGGTTATCATTCATCCAAGCAGGCTGACTGTAAATTGGGTTTTTAAATGCATATGGATTGCTGGAAACCGCATACAGTCCTTTCCTGGGGGTGTTCCCATAGTTCCCGGGTGATATCTTCTTTTTTGGAAGGCCCTTTTCCATTTTACTGCTATGGCCTTTAGCATAATCATCCATTATTAAATAATCTTGTTGGGGATGGCCCCTTCTGAAATCATCATCATCAATAATTCCACGGTCTTTAGTGCGCTTCACAAAGTAAGGTTTTGCTGTATCTCCCATGGTCTTTGACTTCAACTTTCTTACTTTGTACCTGAAAGAAGGCATTGGGGGAGGGGGGAACAAAACAAAACAAAACTGTAAAATAATATCATACCAAATACTCAAAGTAACACACGGGTGCCCTGAAGCCTTTATCTTCCCCCATTTAAAAATTAAATTGTTACCACATTCCTAATAATTAATGCATTCCAGAAGTTACAGTGTTCATAAAAACTGGTCCTTATTTAATACAAAGACTAAATCTGAAGACGCTTCTATAGTCTCAGAAACTAAGGAAGTAACTTCTATGTAACGAAAGCACCTCTCTTCAAAGTAAACATCCTAAGTCAACACTGTTACAAAACTCCCAAATCTATTTCTTTTTTTTTTTTTTTTTAAAGTTGGCAATTACTTTTAGGTATCAAAGTAGCCGAAACTATGTGAGCAGATTTCAGTTTCGATCAGCCCCACTCTAAGCTTCGCTTTTCAACCCGGCGCGACCGCTGGGCGAAGGGACAGCACTTCCCACTAAGGTACCGCTCTAAGGGTCCAGGCTTCCGACCAAGGGACAACGCCAGCTGACTTACCCGACTTCTCAGTCCCCAGCCCCAGACAAGTCCAGTTTCGTCACCAACCACAATCCTCCGCAGGATGACACTCCTTTTCCTTCCCCATTCGGCAGCCCCACCCCTGTGTGCCTCAGTTTCCACCAGCGGAGTCCCCAGGCGAAGGAGGAGGCGGTTCCGCGCTACTGGCCACGAAGCCGCCGTGGGGAATAGGAAGCAGGAAGCGCCCGGCCATTGACAGGGTTCCGGGGTTCCCCGGACCAGGGCCGGAGCCCCGACACAAAGTGAAGACGCGGACTCGAACCCGAGGGCTCCGGGCGCACAGCCGGGCCGAGGCGGCCGGAGAAGGACGGCGCCAACGTACCTCGGGGCCGGGCAGATACGCTCCTCGGGGCGGGGGGAACCCACGGGCCCAGCCCGGAGGCGAGTCCCGGAGGGACGCGACGAGACGGCGCCCCGGAGCACTCACCAGCGCCGCTGCGGTCCCCCGCCGCTTCCTGTCCGGGCCCTGCTCCTCACCGTGTTTTCCTTCAGCCCCACTTCCGGCGCTCAGCGCCGTCTCATTGTGCGCGATTGGAAGGCGGCGGTGTCCCCGCCCCGCGCTCCGCGGCTGGCCGGAAGCGCGCACCGGAAGCGCGCGCCGCCCAGGTTCCGCCCAGCGGGCGCAGAGGTCCGGGCTTGCTCCCTAGCTACCTGCGCGATCCGGCGCCGAGTGCTTTCAGATTTCCCCCGACGCCCCTCTGTGGCTGCTCGGGAAGCTGGTTCTTTTTGTAATTCCGAGTGGCTCCAAGTTTCAGTGAGGGCCTTGTGAACGACCTTGAAGGAAGACCAGCGGCCTAAACCTCTGGATTAAACTCGACCTGGGGGTAGAAAGAGATTCATTTTTTTTTTTTTTTTCTTTAAGAACTAGCAATCAGCCGGAGAGTGATGGCACATGCCTTTAATCCCAGCACTTGGAGGCAGGCAGATTTCTGAGTTCGAGGCCAGCCTGGTCTACAGAGCGAGTTCCAGGACAGCTAGGGCTACACAGAGAAATCCTGTCTCAAAAAACAAACAAACTTAGCAAACAACACAGAGTTCTTTTTTTTCCCCTAATTGAACATTCATTGTTATCTAAAGTGTTCTACATGTCTTGAAAGCCTCAAGCAACTAATGAATAGAAGTGCTGGAAAAATCAAGGCAGTTTTCATTTCTACCTCTACAAAGGATAAATTTAAATCCATTGGGTTCTTTAGCCAACAGTCTTAAAGTGAAGAACGCATACAGCCTTGGCTATTCCAAGAAACTGTCTTTTTTTTTTTTTTTTTTTTTTTTTTTGGTTTTTCGAGACAGGGTTTCTCTGTGTAGCCCTGGCTGTCCTGGCACTCACTTTGTAGACCAGGCTGGCCTCGAACTCAGAAATCCGCCTGCCTCTGCCTCCCGAGTGCTGGGATTAAAGGCGTGCGCCACCACGCCCGGCAGAAACTGTCTTAAAAACTGTAAATAAATATTAATCCTACTAGTTCAGGAAGAAAGGAATACAATTGAAATTTAAAAAGCAAAAGAGCTAAATGATAGATGCATCTGATAGATGTTCTACAACCAACTTTGTTTTGTCGGTTTTCTCTTGCTGTGTGGGTTTGGGGGGATCATCTGAGGCTCTGCAGCTGTCTTTTTAAAAAAAAAAATGTATCTACCTCAGCACTCAAGAGGCAGAGGCAGGCGGATTTCTGAGTTCAAGATCATCCTGGTCTACAGAGTGAGTTCCAGGACAGCCAGGGCTAAACAGAGAAACCCTGTCTCAGGGGGAAAAATGTATTTACATTCCAAATGCTGGTTCCCCCCTCCCCCTTCCTTTCCCCAGGACCCCTCCTTTCACCTCTGAGAGGGTGTCCGTTCTCCCCCCCCCCCCTCCTCGCCATTGCCCAACCCTGGTATCATAAGGCACATCCTCTCCCACTGAGGCCAGACAAGCCTTCCCAGAAAGCCATCTTTCTCTAGGGTCCCACAGCTAGTAGCGGTTCTAAATATAACTTGAGCGTTCCTGTCACTGACAGTAAAAGTTCCATGTAGCAGACTGTGACCACCAAGCAATGTAGATGTATTAAGAGAATGAGGGGGCTGAGGGAATGGGTGAGAAGATTTGCTGCTTTTACAGAGGAGCAAATCCCACTTCCCCTCACCCAAGGTGGTTGCTCACAGCTGTCTATAACTCCTCTCCTAGGGGATCTGACACGATTGGACTCCACCAGCACCTGCATGCCCACACACAGACACACACACACACAAAGACACACACACACCCTTCAGAAAGGACGAAGGTACATTAGAAAGTACTCTAGGGGAAAAACCAATGGCAAAGGTTGGCCCTTAAGGAGACCTGACTGAAATCCAAACCGTCACCAGTGGGAAGCATGTGTTCTTAGCAGCTCTGTGTGACTTGAAACATACTCTTAAATCATTTGCGATAGCCTCTTAGGTAGATGTCTTTTGTTCTGAAAATGCATCTGAGCCAAACTAATAATCTGTTTGCCAGGCAGACAGTGGCATTTCATCGAGTCCAAAGGGAGCTGACGATGCATCGTTATATTTATTAGGGGCCGAAGCTGCGTCACCACACCCAGGTGAGTAATCTCTGAACCAAAGTCCTGGCTTAGGTAAGTCCTTGGTTCCTAGAACCCTAGAGGACACAGCACACACTGTTCTAAGGATTTAAAATATTTTATATGCATTTTCTTCAATATATATCCGTAGTCTTTTCCTCTTTTAAATAGTTGCTCTTAAGGTTCATGTTGAGTGCTGGAGAGATGGCTCAGTTGTTTTTGAGAATTTGTTACTCTTGCCCCAACATACTAGTTCACTACTGATCATAATTTCAGTTCCAGGGGTTCCATGACCCTCTTCTGACCTCTATGGGGCAACAGACACACATGTGTATAGACAATATGTTAGCAAAAGACTCATACACATTAAAAATAAATCTCAACTAGAGAGAGATATGCATCTTCAGGGGCTGTAGAAGTGACTCAGTGGTTAAGAGCAGTGGCTGCTCTTGCAAAAGACTCAAGTTCAGTTCTAGTCATCCATTTTAGGTGGCTTAAAACCACCTGTCACTCCAGCTCCAGGAGGATACAATGCTTCTGGCTACTTAGGGCAATTGTACTCACACATACATGCACACACGTAATAAAAATAAAAAATATTTGAAATATTATTCATTTGAGAATGCAGCTCAGTTGGAAGAATGCTTTGGATTCCCTCTCCAGGACTGAAAAAAAAAAATCATACTGAGGACCTAGTACTAATAAAAAAACTACTGACTGCAAAACAAACCTGTCAGAATATATTGGAGATTTATATTGGTCATGAAAATTCTAATGCAGTTGAAACGTTTGCTTTGGATTTCCTTGGAAGTCCTTAAGAGGAAGACAGCTTCTTAAAATGTCTGTGGCATTGTTTCAGTAACCTGGAGCGCAAACATGGGAACAGGAGGCAATAGAGAGTTGCAGATTGTTCTAAGAATCGTGACACTGCTCTTCATGTTAAAATGTATCTTCTCTAGGGGATGGAAGTTGTTACTAGGTTACATTTGTAACAAACTCTATCCTTTGTCCTGTAAGTCCGAGAAATCAGAAGTCTGTAAAGTAAAATTGTCCTCATAGTTTTATCAGCTAAGTTTTTTTCTCTTTCTCTCAATGCTTTTCTTTGTCTACTTTGTTAGTAAGTTATTTTGACTCTTTCTTTAAATACTCCTGAGAAAAGAAAGAAAGATAAACATGTCCAAAGTCCAGTGATTTCTTACCACTTCTCTAGGCTGCAACCTGGTGCCAGCTGTCAATCAGCCTGGCTTGGCTGGCTTGCCACAGTCAGTAGCTTCCAGAGAGTTAAGCTTGTCTTAAGTTCTTGTTGCTTCTAAGGGTGAACACAGGTTCTTAAAGTGTGCACACGACTTTGTTTACCTTCAGGCACACATTTACTGTTCTTCCTGAAGGTAAAACATGACATGTATTGGATCTTTGGTTCCTGCCTTCTTTTGCTTTTCTTTACTAGCTGATAAGATGAAAGCAGGTAAAAAGGTCAAAAGAGTTTTATTCCAAGTAGGTCACAGAGAGATTAAGATGTGTTAAGCCAGGTTTCATGGTGCATTCCTATATAGTCAGAAAGCTGAGGCCGGAGAATTCTGTGAGCTTGAGGACATCCTGGGTCCACACACACACACACACACACACACACACACACACGGGGGTGGGGAGGGAGAGGGGGAGAGAAGTGTAATTCCAGTGCTTGAGGCAGGAGGATTACTACAAGTTCAGGACTGTTTGGTCTATATAGCAAGTATCAGGATATGCAGGACTTTATAGCAAGGTCCTATCTCAAAAGAAAAGAAAGTTTTAAAAAGGGATTTGACTGTTAATGTGGATTATAATCTTGTTTGTGAGGTTCAAAGAAGAGTGCAGGCTTATAGAAGAAAGGAAACAGCTAAACTCAAAAGTCTTATGCATTTTGACCTTAAGTGGCTCTCTGGTGTTCACAACTATTTTGTTGTTGTTGTTGTGAGTTACATTACAGTTACTGACTTTCAGCTGACAAGTAAGATGTTTCTTTCTCATGTTCTACAATTTCCCATCTTTCTCTGCTGTTTCAATCTTCCTTTGGATATGTATGTCACATCCTCTTCGTCTTTTTTATTTCTGCTCAAAGGTCATGTTACATGGCAGCCCTCTCTGAACCCCATTTACTCTTTCTTCCCCATCCTCTCCTCTCCTCTGCTGTGCTGGGAGATGCAGAAGTCAGGCAGGCCAGCATTCTTATCACCTAGCTACACTCTAAGCCCATTTATTGTTTGTTTGTCTTGAGACAGGGTCTCACTCTAGCTCAGGCTGGCCTGGGACTCACTGTAGTAGCCCAGGAGGGCCTCAAACTCCCAGCAGTTTTCCTGCCTCCAGCATCCTGAGTACTGAGGCTGGGGCTTGAGATCAAGCCAGAAGTGAGCTATCTGTGAGAGAGCAAGGTCTGACCCAGCAGCTGCACTCTGACCTTCTCTGTGTCTTCCCTTGTCTCTCTCCATCCTTACCATGTTTCTCTCTTGTAGCACTCCGGAAGTGTACCAGACTCTTCAGTAACTCATCACAATTACTTGCTGTCACAGTCCTCCAATACAAGTTTATTTTTGAACTTTTAAAAATTGAAAATACATGCTTCTCTTATCCTATCTCAGTAACATCCCACCCTCCCAATCCCTCCCCCCGCCCCGCTTCCAGTCCTCCTAGCTCCTTGCCACCTCCCCTCTAACCCAGATCCACTTCCCCTGTTCCCTCTTCAGAAAAGAGAAGCAGGTCTCCAAGAGATGACAGCCAGACAGGACGAAACAAGATGCAATAATACAAGACATAGGCCCTCATATCAAGGCTAGATAAACAACCAAATAGGAGGAAAAGTCCCAAGAGCCGGCAAAAGAGTCAAAGACATACTCACTCCCATTGTAAGGAGACTCACAAGAACACCAAGCTAACAGTCATAGCATATGTTCATGTAGAAGACCTGGTGTATACCCATGCATACCCCGTGCTTGCTGATTCAGCCTCTGTGAGCCTGTGTGAGCCCTGCTTGGTTGACTCAGTGGGTCATATTCTCCTGGTGTCCTGCATCCCCTTTGACTCCTACCATATTTTCTCCCCCCCACTTCCACAGGGTTCCCCAATCTCTGAGGGGAGAGACCCAATGGAGACCTCCAATCTACACACTTTGTTTGTATAATGTGGGGCTGTGAGTCTCTTCACCCACTCCCATCTGCTGCCAGTGGAGGCCTCTCTGATGACAACTGGACAGAGCACTGATCTCTGAGTATAGCAGAATATCACTAGGAATCATTTCATTGACTCTTTCCAGTTGTGATTGGTCTTCTACCTTAAGTCTCTGAGCTATCCAGTCTCTTCCTCCTGCCATCCAAGCAGTATAGGACATGGGTTCCCTCTCAGGGACTGGGCATCAAATTAAACCAAACATTGGTTGGCCACTTCCACAATTTCTGTGACATCATTCAGTTAGAACAGATTGAAGGTGGAGGGTTTTGCGGCTGGGTTGGTGTCCAGGTTTCTCTTTCCAGAGCTCTCAGAGACTAGAACATAGTGATGGAAGACCCCAACTCCTCCCCAGCTGGACCTTTCTATGTTCAGTGAGCTGTGTGGATGTTTTCCTCAGCAGTGGGGACTCACTGTCAGTTTTAGAGGATGGCTAACTGTCCTAGAATCAGTCTCAGTTGTTTTGGGTCTTCACAGGATCTCTTCAGCCAACAACTCAACCAAATGGAACCTAGTACCATCAATGGAAAGCCTTGCCTGGCTGCTAAAGATGTTCAGAGTCCATATCCTTCCTTATAGGAGTCTTCACTAGGGTCATCTTTATAGATTCCAGGAGGTCTCCACTCCACTTTCCAAATGCCACCCCATTCCAGCTATTTCTCCCTACACCCCTCCCCCATCACTCCTGCCCACCTGATCCCTCCAATCCTGCCTCCACCTTCCCCTGCAGGCCACCCTTAGATTCTATTCTATTTCCCTCTCCTAGGTATATCCATGCTTCCTCCCATACCCGTTCCTTACCTAATCTCTCAGAGTCTGTGGATTGTTCCATGATTATCATTTACTTAACAGCTAATATTCACATATAAGTGAACATATACCATATTTGTCTTTCTGGGTCTGGTTTTCCTCACTCAGGATGATTTTTTTTTCTAGTTGCATCCATTTCTCTGCAAATTTCATGATGTCATTTGTTAGGGATGGGCCTGGAGCTGTTTGTATGTTGATGCTAATTCCACTCGCCTGGGAGGGGTTTCTGCCAAGGAGTGAGTCATACTCAGGTGACTTCTTGCGAACCAATTCCCTAATGAATAAAGGAGCCAATCACTGGGTGAGTAGGTGGGACTTCCAGGTTGGATGGAGGAAGAGAGGAAGCAGGAGAGAGTGAGGTCCTTTGAGTCGTGGATAGTGTAAAGACCAGATGTAGCTACGAGTGTTACCTGGCTTCAATGATGGATCTGTCAGGCTTCCTCACTGGAGAGTTTAGATTTAATAAGGCTTCAAGGTAGGATTTTAGTTGTTGCGCCCAGCAATTGAGTTACCGTTGTTTCTGAACTAAGTTCCCTTCACCTGGTGCCTTGTCCGGGTTCAAGAGAGAAAGGTGTGGTGGCAAAGCATGGGTTTGCCTGAGTTGCACCACAGAGGTCATGGGGGGTTTGGAGCATGGGGCTGGTGTGATAGTGACCCACCAGTGGGAACCTAGAGAGCTGGGTGAAAACATTTCAGGAGCTCCGAGCCAGAGAGTCCTCCTAAGATAAGGACAGGTTGGCCATTGCCCACCAGTGCATGGTCAGCCAGCCCCACAGGGCAGAGAGTTGCGGGCACAAGAGCAGGAATGTGCTGGTTCTTTCTTTATATATATATATATATATATATTTCCAGAAACAGTCATTTCTTTAAAAAACCATAAAGTAACTCTCCATTGTGTAAATGTACCACAATTTCTTTATATATTCTTCAGTTGAGGGACATCTAGATTGTTTCCAGATTCTGGGTATTATAAATAAAGCCACAATAATGAACATATTTCAGCAAGTGTTGTGTTAGAATGCAGCATCCATTGGGCATATGCCCAAAAGTGTTACAGTGGGGTCTTGTGGTATATCAATCCTAATTTCCTGAGGAACCACCATATTGATTTCCATAGTGGCTATACAAATGTGCACACACACCAGCAATGTAGGAGTGTTCCCTTGATCCACTAGCATGATCTACCATTGTGTTACTGATCTTGGCCATTCTGACAGATATAAGATGAGATCTTAAAGTCATTTTGATTTGCATTTCCGTGATGGCTAAGGATGTTGAACATTTCTTTAAGTGATTCTCAGGCATTTGAGATTCCTCTATTGAGAAGTTTCTGTTTAGATCTGTGCCCCATTTTTTAAGTTGGATTATTTGGTTTTTTAATATCTAGTTTCTTGAGTTCATTATATATTTTGGATATTGGATATCTGCCTGATGTGGAGTTGGTAGAAATCTCTGTAGAAAGTTCCTGCTCTGTCTGATTGATGGTGCCCTTTGCCACAGAAGCTTGTCAGTTCCATGAGGTACCATTTATTGATTGTTGATCTTAGCATGTGCACTAATAATGTTCTGTTCAAAAAGTTGTCTCCTGTGCCAATGTATTCAAGGGTCTTTCCCACTTTCTCTCCTATCAGGTTCAGTGTGTCTGGTTTTATGCTGAGATCTTTGATCCACTTGAACTTTCTTCAGGTTGATAAATATGGATCTATTTGCATTCTTCCACATGCAGAAAACCAATTTGACCAGCCCAATTTGTTGAAGATGCTTTCTTGTTTCCCACTGTGTATTTCTGGCTTCTTCATAAAAGATCAGGTGGCCATAGATGTGTGAATTTATGTCAGAAACAAAAAGGAGATATAACAGCAGACACTGAGGAGACTCAGTAAAGCACAAGGACATACTTTAAAAACCTATGCTCCGCCAAATGGAAAATCTAGAAGAAATGAATAATTTCCTCAGTAGGTACCACTTATCAAAATCAAAACCAGACAAACAATTTAAATAGACCTATAACTCCCAAGGAAACAGAAGAAGACATTAAAAATCTCACAACCAAGAAAAAAAAATCCCAGGGCCAGATGGTTTTAGCTCAGAATTCCACCAAACTTTCAAAGAAGGCTAATACCAACACTCCTTAAATTATTCCACAAAATAGAAACCAATGGAACATTGTCAAATTTTATGAGGCCACAGTCACCCTGAAACTGAAACCACACAAAGACTCAACAAAGAAAAAGAATTACAGACCAATTCCACTCATGAACACTGATGCAAAAATACACAATAAAATGCTCATAAACCAAATTTAAGAACATATCAACACATCCACCATGATCAAGTAGTCTTCATCCCAAAAATGCAGGGATGGTTCAATATGCAAAGATCCATCACGGTAATCCACAATATAGACAAATTGAAAGGAAAAAAACAAAACAAAACAAAAACCAGGATCATCTCATTAGAAGCAAAAACCAAACCAAACCAAACCAAAACCAAACCCAAAACCAAAACCAAAAACCACCTTTAACAAAATCCAACACCCCTTCATGATAAAGATCTAGAGATATTAGGGATTCAAAGGATATACATAGACATAATAAAGGCAATTTATAGCAAGCCTATAGCCAACCTCAAATTAAATGGAGAGAAATCAAAGCAATTCATTAAAATCTAGAGACAGAACAAGGTTTTATATTCTCTTCATAGCTACTCAATATAATATTTGAAGTTTTAGCTAGAACAATAAGACAACTGAGGAGATTAAGGAGATACAAGTTGGAAAGAAAGAAGTCAAAGTCTCATATTTGCAGATGATCTGATAGCATGCGTAAGTAGGCTACACAGTGAAGTGTATCTCAAATAAATAAATAAATAAATAAAATTTTAGGTTCATTTATTTTGTGTGTATGAGTGTTTGGCTTGTATATTTATATTCCTACCACTTATGTGCCTAGTAACCGTGGAGGTTGGAAGAGGTCATCTGATCCCCTGTAACTGGAGTTATAGATGTGAGCCATCCTCTAGGTCCTGTGAACTGAACCTGGGTTCTCTACAAGAGCAGCAAGTGTTCTTAACCACCGAACCATCACATGAGCCCCTCATATCCTTTCTTGCCATTGAGATATCTGTCTCCTAACACCCTATTCAGGTTCCCCCTCCACTTTTCTTAGATAACACTTAGTGATATGGTCATATGGACTTATCATTAGCAGGAAAAGTCCTTGACAATATGCATACACAGAGAGAGAGACAGAGACAGAGAGACAGAGACAGACAGAGACAGATAGGGACAGACAGAAACAGACACAGACAAACAGAGATGTAAACAGATGAGATAGACACACAGAAATGCACACATATACCCATAGACACACACACACACACAGAGACAGACAGACAGACAGAGATACACACAGACAGACCAAGAGACACAGAGAGACAGACACAGACAAAGAAACAGATGAAAACAGATGAGAGACACACAGACATACACACACACAGACAGAGAGAGATACAGAGAGAGACAGACAGACAGAGACAGACACAGAGATGTTAACAGATGAGACAAACACACAGACATACACATACTCACAGACATACACACAGAGAGAGACACACGTGAAGAGAGACATGTAGACACACACGGCTGTTTGGGTGACACTGTAGCCTCCCTGGTCTCTGCAGAGAAGTCTGTGTTAAAGAGGTCACTGGAAAACAGCCAGACAGCAGGTGAGACATCAGACAGAGTCAGCTGACATCCCACTGTGCAAAACTGAAACCCATCTGTTTTTCTGACCTTTGGATAAACCAGGATGTGGAGATAAGAGCCAATTTCCAAACCGGGTTAGTTTTAGCTGGTGTGGCCGTGGAGGTCCCCTCTTTTCTGGTGCTTATGCAAAAGCACGCTCAGGCGACCGGAGGCTGGACATATGTGACGTTCTCTGTTCAGTGACTTTGAAGTGACCAGCCTGCTCTGCTTCCTCCAGTCACCCTATGTCTCAAAGAGAAACTTCTTTCATTCGTTCCTTTTGGAATTTTTTTCTTTTTTAATTCTTAGTTCATTCATTCATTCTTGGATTGAGTGAGTACCTGTTTATGCCTATGCATGTGCGTGAAGATCAGTGGACAACCTTCAGGATTCCCTCATCCTCGGGTGGGTCCTGCAGATGGCAATCAGGTTGTCGGGCACAACAGCAAGCTCCTTTACTGACAGAGACACCTTGCTGTACTGGCTGGTTTTGTGTGTCAACTTGACACAGCTGGAGTTATCACAGAGAAAGGAGCTTCAGTTGAGGAAATGCCTCCATGAGATCCAGCTGTAAGGCATTTTCTCAATTAGTGATCAAGGGGGAAAGGCCCCTTGTGGGTGGGACCATCCCTGGGCTGGTAGTCTTGGGTTCTATAAGAGAGTAGGCTGAGCAAGCCAGGGGAGGCAAGCCAGTAAAGAACATCCCTCCATGGCCTCTGCATCAGCTCCTGCTCCCTGACCTGTCTGAGTTCCAGTCCTGACTTCCTTTGGTGATGAACAGCAGCATGGAAGTGTAAGCCGAATAAACCCTTTCCTCCCCAACTTGCTTCTTGGTCATGATGTTTGTGCAGGAATAGAAACCCTGACTAAGACACCTTGCCATCCCTGAACCAGGTTTTTGTTTGTTTGTTTTTGTTTTTCCAATTTTGTGGAATTTAACAATTAAAAATAAAGCCACTTAAAATGGTTAAGTCAAGTCATTATTGCTTTGTCTTTTATTTGGGGGTGATTTTGTTTGTTTGTTTGTTTTGGAAATGAGATTTCATTTTGTAGTATAGGATGGCCTGGAACTTATTATGTACTTAAGGCTGACTTCAAACCCATTGCAATCTTCCAGATTAGGGACCCAAGTGCTGGAATTTTAGGCTTGAATTACCATATTTGATTTTGTCACACACCCCCTACCCGTGTGTGTGTGTGTGTGTGTGTGTGTGTGTGTATGTGTGTGTTTGTGTGTGTGTGTGTGTGTGTGTGTGAGAGAGAGAGAGAGAGAGAGAGAGAGAGAGAGAGAGAGAGAGAGAGAATACATGGCTACCGATAGTCAGGGAAACCAGGAAGGGTGCTTGATTCTGTGTCGTTGGAGTTGCAGGTGGTTGGGAGCCACCAACCATGGGTATTGGAAACTGAGCTCAGGTCCTCTGCAAAAGCAGTGGGCTGACTAACCAGCTGAGCCATTTCTCTTCAGGCATAGTCCAGCCTCTCTTTGTGTTGCAGTATCTGCTAACTGGGCCTGGGCTGGTCCAGCCACACTGGTGTGAACCTGCAATCTTGGACTCCCTCTTCACAGACCGCCATTGCACATCCTTCTGGAGTCTGGCAGCAGCTCAGAGGTGACTTTCTGCACTGTCTCATTTGTGACAACTCCTGGCTACTTTGCCATTGGTCTTTCTCGGCACCAAGAAAAATCTCAAAACACCCAGGTTTCTTCTGAGGACATGTGGATTCTCAAATATGTCTGAAGCTTCCAGTCCTGGTGTTACACAGCTTGACTCTGTCTTACTGTTATTTTTAAAATGGCAAAGCTATTGTAGGTGGTCTTGTCCCCTGTTCCAGATGTACTTATGCTATATGTTTTGCTTGCATGCATGTGTGTGTACCACCTGCGTGCAGTATCCTTGGAGGTCAGAAGAGGGCATCAGATCCTTTGGAACTGGAGTTACAGATGGTTGTGAGCCACCATGTGGGTGGTGGAAACCAAACCCAGATCCTCTGGAGGAATGGCCAGTGCTCTTAATGGCTGAGCCATCTCCAGCATCTTGTTTTATTTATTTTTTTGACACTGGGTCTCATGTAGCCCATGCTGGCCTTGAATTGACCATTTAGTTGAGGATGACCTTGGACTACTGGTCCTCCTGTCTTTATCTCCCAAGCTTGGTCTGTTGTCATATCTTGAGGCAGGCTTTTAGTAGGTACCCAGGCTGCCTTTGAACTCAAGATTCTCCTGCACCAGCCTGGAGTACAAGATGATCTTCGGGTGTGTGATGGTTTTGAAGTCAGTCTGGGCTACATAAGACTGTCTTTTAAACACAACAATGACAAAGGTTGGTGATAGTGGTCAGTGGAATTATGTTTGCCTGCCTAGCAAGCACAAGATTCTAGGTTCAGTTGTCAAGGAAAAGCCACAAACATTGTTAAAATCTCTGTAGGTAGCAGGCAGTCAATAATTAAAGTAACTGAGAGATGATATTGAGCTGTGTGAGTGGAGGTGAGGCTGAATCCCCCCCCACACACACACACCCCTGTGGACTACTTCAGAACCAGCATGCAGGACACAGGGGTCTGCCTAAAGGAGAGCTAATGATATTCTCCCTTCTAGATAACTGGAGTGAGTCAGAATAAACATGTTCTTGAGCTGCCTGGGGCAGTGCCCAGGGAGTCTTAGAATCATCAGTTCTTATAGCTTCTTAGGCTGCTTCTCTTTTTAGAACAATCCAGGATGTGTCAGCTAAAAAATATACCAGCTGCTGGAGATGGAGTGAGTTCTCTTTCTCCCTTCGCTTAGGAATACAGGGAGGGGAGCACAGGCAGGGGGGAGCACAGGGGGAGGGGAGCACAGGGGGAGGGGAGCACAGAGGAAAGCACAGGCAGGAAGGAGGCACAGGCAGGGGAGGGGAGCACAGGCAGGGGAGGGGAGCACAGGCAGGGGGAGTACAGGAAGGTGGAAGCACAAAGGGAGGGGAGCACAGACCAGGGAGGAACACAGGCAGAGAGGAAACCACAGGCAGGGAGGAGGCACAGGCAGGGGAGGGGAGAACAGTCAGGGGGAACACAGGAAGGTGGAAGCACAGAGGGAGGGGAGCACATACAGGGGAGGAGAGCACAGGCAGGGAGGAGGCACAGGCAGGGGAGGGGAGCACATACAGGGGAGGAGAGCACAGGCAGGGAGGAGGCACAGCAGGGAGGGATCACAGGCAAGGGAGAAACACAGGCAGGGTAGGGGAGCACAGGTAGGGGGAGGGGAACACAGGCAGGGGGAGCACAGGAAGGTGGGAGCACAGAGGGAGGGGAGCACAGACCAGGGAGGAACACAGGCAGGGAGGAGAGCAGAGGCAGGGAGGAGGCACAGGCAGGGGAGAGGAGAACAGGCAGGGGAGAAACACAGGCAGGGCAGGGGAGTACAGAGGGAGGGGAGTACAGGCAGGGAGGGGAGCACAGGCAGGGGGAGCACAGAGGGAGGGGAGCACAGGCAGGGAGGGGAGCACAGGCAGGGGGAGCACAGAGGGAGGGGAGCACAGGCAGGGAGGAGAGCACAGGCAGGGAGGGGAGCACAGGCAGGGGGAGCACAGAGGGAGGGGAGCACAGAGGGAGGGGAGCACAGGCAGGGAGGGGAGCACAGGCAGGGGGAGCACAGAGGGAGGGGAGCACAGGCAGGGAGGGGAGCACAGGCAGGGAGGGGAGCACAGGCAGGGGGAGCACAGAGGGAGGGGAGCACAGGCAGGGGGAGCACAGAGGGAGGGGAGCACAGGCAGGGAGGGGAGCACAGGCAGGGGGAGCACAGAGGGAGGAGAGCACAGGCAGGGAGGAGGCACAGCAGGGAAGGGAGCACAGGCAGGGGGAGCACAGAGGGAGGGGAGCACAGGCAGGGAGGGGAGCACAGGCAGGGAGGGGAGCACAGGCAGGGGGAGCACAGAGGGAGGGGGAGCACAGAGGGAGGGGAGCACAGGCAGGGAGGGGAGTACAGACAGGGAGGGGAGTACAGGCAGGGAGGGGAGCACAGGCAGTAGAATGAGCTAATGAGAAACAGGGACCTGATGAATGTAGATACCAGACAATGTGAGTGGAGGCTTAATGCTAACCTGTGAGCCTCATGAAGATATGATTTCAATTTTAATAACTTTAATAAACATATACAAACACAAAAGGAGATGAACCAGAGAAACCTGAATTTGTTGGCAGCCTTGTGAATAGAAAGAAACTGGGTGGGACTGGTTGCAAAGTCATTTTTGGTGCAGAGCGCCCCAGGGGTATGCTATTCTTTGTATGTTTTCATTTGCAAGTAAGCATCTCAGTGGAACAGACTAGATTCAAAACCTGTAATCCTCCTGCCTCAGCCTCCTTCCTTGTACAATAACTGCAGGCACATGCTGTCTCTCCCAGCAGTATCTTTGCTTTGGAAAACACGAGCGATGTTGAACCCTGCTTACTTGTGCTATATCCTCCACCATGAGCTTCCTGTGATATCTCTGTTTTGGACAAACAGAAGCAGTGTTTATTCTAGTGGAAAGATAGCCAGTGGTTGCTAGGGAGTCACGCTGTCTCTGCAGAAAAGCAGCAGAAATCAAAGGACAGGGGATATCTGCAAATGAAAATGTGCTCTGCACATGAAAATGTGCTCTGCGCATGAGAGAGGGTGTCCGTTGAGAAGCAAAACAGACCTCAGGCATACACTACACTGGCTTGCTCGGTTCTATAGTGGACCCACCGTCCCGTCATTTATCCCGTTTGCTTCCTTATCTCACAAACATTTACCTCATACCAAGTGCTCACCATGCCTGTGTCAGAGTTTACTCTGTTAATAGAATGGGAAGGAAAACATGAGAATGGCTAGAAACTTCTGCCTTTCCAAGCTTACGTTCTAGCAGGAAGAGCATAAAGATAACCCAATTATCCTGGGATGGGAGGAATGGACACCAGCAAAGGGTGTGGCATCACTACTGTGTATGCACCAGTGAAGCTCTAAGGGCTGGAGCATGAGTAGGTTGGGGGATTCGAGGTGGAATGGGAGGCAGGGTTGGGGGAGAGATGAAGGTTTTTTTTTTTTTTTCAGTGTTGGGGGAACTAGGGACCTTATGTATATTAGTGAACATTACTGTTGAGCTATAACCTTGGGTTCTATTTGTCTTACAGGTTCCTGGGACCTTTAGTTCTTTATTTTATTTATTAAAAATTTAAAAGAAAAACATTTATTTTATGCATATGGGTGTTTTGCCTGAACGTCGATGGCCATGCAGTGCTGGAGGAGCTCAGAAGGGGCATGGGATCCCCAGGGACTGGGGATGATGGGTGTGGCCTCTGAGAACCAGACCCTGGTTCCTTGGAAGAGCATCCATTGTTCTTAATTATTGGGCCATATCTCCAGTGCCCCCCCACCCCATCCCCCCCCTTTTTTTTTTGACATGGGGACTCATTCTGTAGCTCAGGCTGCTCTGGAACTCATGTAGCCCAGCCACCTTTGACCTTTCATTGAGTCCCTGTTTTTCCTTCTGAGAATTGAGATTCCAGGTTCCTGAAATGCTATGAAAATGGCCAAGTTGCTTCTAAAACACCATGGCTGAGTCACACAAACCAGTGATCTTTTTAGCTCACCGCTCTGGTGGCCTCAGCCCCGTAACCAGGGTGGCATTAACGTCCTTACTGGGAACCCTTGGCTGGGCACACAATTGTGGAGAAACAGAAAGGGTATTAGCCAACTGCAGGGGCGACCACATGGTACAAAAGGAATCAGATTCAGGACTCAGATTTTCTTTTTTTTTTTTTTTTTTTTTTTGTATTTCAAGACAGGGTTTCTCTGTGTAGCCCTTTCTGTCCTGGAACTCACTCTGTAGACCAGGCTGGCCTCGAACTCAGAAATCCGCCTGCCTCTACCTCCCAAGTGCTGGGATTAAAGGTGTGCGCCACCACGGTTTTGTTTCCTAATGACTTGATATCATCTGAGAATTACACTTACTTCTTTCAAAGATGATGACCCCCAAATCTCGTGGTCTCCCTCTAGCCCCTTCCTTTAAAGGTCCCACAAACCACACTGGGGACCCAATTTCCAGTGCATGACTCTTTTGGGGAAACACACACAAACCATTCAAACGGCAGCAGCCTTGGCTTCTGGCCTAGTATGGCTTTCCTGCTCTACCTTCTCTTGTTCTTCTCTGCCTTTATCCTGCAGTGCCTCCCCTTCAACCCCTTCTGTTCTTCTCTGCCTCTTCTTTACTTCCTGCGTTCTCTTGTTTCTTCTTTCTCCCAACTGAACACACTAGAAAGTAGACCCATTTCTGATTACACAGCGGGAGCCTCTCTGAGTGGCTCCTGTTTCCAGTGGATCTCTGGAGACCCAAACCTTATTGTCTATTTTTTTCCAGGATAATGTAAAATATAGCATGTTTTTAAAAATTTTTTTATTAGAAATTTGATTCATTTCTACTTATTAGAAATTTTATCGCCTTTAATCCCAGCATTTGGGAGGCAGAGGCAGGTGAATTTCTGAGTTCGAGGCCAGCCTGGTCTACAGAGTGAGTTCCAGGACAGCCAGCCAGGACTAGACAGAGAAACCCTCTCTCGAAAAAAACAAAAAACAAAAAACAAAAAAAAAAAAAGAAAGAAAGAAATTTTATTATTCAGTCTAGAAAATTTCCTTAATCGAAAGCAAGGCAAGAAGATATGGTAGGTACAGAATTAATTTTTTTAGTATAGCGAAAGTTTTGTATTCCAGATAAAGTCATTTATTTAAAACAAAACCAAAACAGCTCTCAGAATTGGTTTTGCCCACTAGGTGGCAGTCTTTCCAGAAGCCATAGGTAACCAAACAACCCTCCCCCCACTGTGTGCCCCCCCCCCCCCACCAGGTGTGTATCTCCCCTAGAGCTGTTGGTTCAAAGTGTCCTGGACACCAAGAATATAGCCTACTGCCATTGCTCTAGGCTGCTCTCCAGAACTTAATGGTAAGATCCCATTGCTGAAGCCATCACACACAGTGCCATAGGACACGGAGAAGTGACATTGGTGCTGGCCCTGAAGCCGCTGGCTGGATTACATAGCATTACAAGGTATTGTGTAGGCTTATGGGAGATAAAAGTCCTGGCCAGCCTCACCCAGATGTGAACGCTGTGGACTTCAATAATGACCTACCGGTATGGTAAGACATGTTTGTGCGTGCAGCGGAGGGACTCAAGGCCTGCTCCACAGGAGAAAACACATGTCTAATACTGTAAATCTGGCCCATAACTTACAGTGGGAGCTCAAAGGCCCAGGGAGAACCATTGTTTTGTAAAATGAACAAAGTCTCAAAATGCCCTCTAAATGAATATCTCTCTACTCATAGTTTAGCTCTGCTCTTAGACATAAGCGGAGGGGTTTCTTTGTTAATGGGATGCTGGTTAACATGGAAACTCGTAGCTTGCTAAGTGCAGAGAATAGGCATATGCTAATACAGAGCGAGTTCCAGAACAGCCAGGGCTACCCTGTGAGTCCATGTCTTGTAAAACAAAAACAAACAGTGGACCGAAGACACCCAGAGGCCTGCCTGGTGCCACGCTGCACGGGCGGGTACCACCACCGCAAGAGTGTAGTGGAGAGATGGGAGAGAAAGAGAAGCAGAATGGTGTGGGCCCTAGGAAGAGACCGAAGCGAGGGCGGTGAGGATCAGCCTGCTGTGAGCAGCCTGTGCTGCCACTAGAGACCGTGGGGATGTCCTGACCCACGCTGCTGTCAAACACTGCATCTCAGTCTGTGCGCCAGCAGCATCAAGGGTCTGTGTCCATGTCTGTGGCCCCATGCTACCACCGAGAGCTGTGTGGATGTCACTGGCCTGGGGCCATGTTGATGTTTAAGGACAGCACACGGCTGACCCAGCCCTCACTGACTGTGGTGTGGGGGAGAACTGGCTCCAAGGGTACAAGAGAGGGAGAACTAGCTCTGCCCCTCAACTGGCCCTGCCCCTCGCTGGCTGCAGCACTTGGGAGGGCCTATGCAGCACAGTAGAGCTGGCCCTGGTGAAGAGGCGTGGGTGAGCTGCTGGGCTGACCAACTCAGCTACCACCCAAGCACTGATCTAAGGCTTTAAGTTAGCCCACCCCAATATCTACCCCATCTATGAACTGCTGGAGCACGGGAAGGGGCCGGTCCTCCAAACCAGAGCTGCAGGGCCCCCATGATACAGGGTAACAATGGGATACCTGGCAGGAATCCCAGCAAGGATCCAGTGTTGCTGGTGTAGCAAAGCCAGAGGCCTCACACCAGACCAAGGACTCACTGCAATGAACATTTGCAAGTAAAACTGGGCGTTAAATTAGTGACACACTGCAAGAAACCACAGATTCCATGGGGAGATTTACTTTATTTTTTATTTTTTGTTTTCTTTTGTGGGGTAGGCTGCAAGGGCAGAGGACAGATATGGAGGGATGGGGAGATGAGGGGGATTGGGGTGCACCGTGAGAAATTCACAAAGAATCAACAAAAAGTTAAAAAAACAAACCCAGAAAAACAAAAACAAAATTACAGTGGATGCATGACATGACAGTCTACCATGACATGACACTGTAACATGTCACATGCTTATTTTGGCACACATATTCTTTTTTTTTTAAATAATTAACAAGTCAGATTTATATAATCAATACATTCTCAATTCACAAGATTCCCACACAATAATTTCAGAGCCAATTGATAATGATACAAGCTGCCCACCTAGATCAGACAAATTATTCCAATTATTCTATCCCTATATGATATTCATAACCACCTGTGGCTGTTTAAACCCACGAGGGATCAGGATCTGCTTCCTGTCCACCCGCCTTCATCTTGGCTGGCACACATACTCTTGGAAAAAATTCTCTCCCTCTCTCTTTTAGTCTATGTGTTGTCGATGTGTTTAAAAAGATTTATTTATTTTTAATTGTTCATAGGCGTCTGGGTGGAGGTGTGGGCAAGTGAGTGTAGTTGCCATTGGAGGACAGAAGAGGGCGCCCGATCCCCGGTCACTACAGTTGCAGGCAGTTGTGGCCAGCTGATGTAAATGCTGGGAATTGAGGTTGCATCCTGTGTAAGAGCAGCAAGTGTTCTTAACTGGCGAGGCGTTTGTGTACGTGTTTAATAAGGTTACAGCACTTAACTAACACTGGACAACGATGCCCAACTCATGATGGCAACTTCTGGTTGGCACAATTAAACTCATTGCTGTTTTTAAAGCAACTCCTGGGTTTGTTTTACTTTTCTGTGGTGCTGGGGGATTGGGCTAAGAGCATGGTTCTTGCTAGGTGTAAGCTCTGTGGTTGAATTGCATGCATGCACTCTTGCCCCCTCTGCTGTTAAACTGCATGCATTGCATCCCTGCTTCCTCTGCTGTTGAGCTGCATGCATGCACTCCTGCCCCCTCTGCTGTTGAATTGCATGCATTGCATCCTGGCTCCCTTTTCTGGGGACATTTAACTGATTCATTTAAGATCACAGAAGTCTCAGAGGCCAATTAATGTGCAAATTTGTAGCTCCAAGGAATTCAGATCTTTAGAGGATTTTGAAATTCAGGAGGAATGTTGTTAAGGCCCATAACATAAAACAAAAATGACAAAAGAAACATGCTGAGCTGTCGGCCCCTGGAAACACATACTGACTGTGCCACTATTCGATGTATAACTCCCGACTGGCATTAAGGTGACAGGGACTGTAGACTGTCTCCGTATTCTTGTGCCATCTGTGAAAGAAAACTAAACAGGAAGGTAGGACCGTGTTGTGGTTTCTGCTGGAGTTTTGAAGAAGAGAGACAGGTTGTCCTTTTCAGGTAGAAGGTCTCTGATAACTGGCCACACAGGGCTGGTGCTGAGGAAGAGTCTCAACCCCAAGAGGCAAAGCAAGGCGTCCTCTCTTCTTTAAGGTCCCTTCTGGGGAGGAAGGGAGTATGGAAGTCCTGCATCCTGAGGAAATGGAAACTTAGTTAATGTGTGATCTGTGCTAAGAGGTATAAATCATACCATGTGCCAGGGGTCACACAGATAGGGAAGTAAAGCTGGATAATTAATATGTGACTGGAGTCAAACTACCTTGAACCCCAGCATGGACGGGGGTGGGATGTTCTCTAGTCTGTTTATAGTCTTACCTTCCTAGGGCTTGGTTCCCTGGATGGCCCACGCTTTCTCAGACTTACCTTGGTTAGGGTGGTCAGGGTGTTATTGAACTCGGAGGGGTGGGGAGTAACAACCTGTGCCCCAAACCACATTTAGCCACCCAGTTCCAGTAAGTCAGTTAAAAAGAGTCACATTGCTAGAGTTAATAACCAAAAGCAGAATAAGGGTTGCCATTAAATGCGGCCATATTGGAAAGAGGGACAAAGGTCCAGCAAATTCCTCAAGCCCATCCTCGGGGTCCAGAAGTGAGATCAACGTTTAAATAAAGGGCAGAGGATGTGCACACGTAAGCAGTGTCAATCACAGTGAGGTCCCGCCCACCACTGACTCGGAGCCCGGGCTTCAGTCTAGTGAGGTAGTTTGACAAGATGTTAGAACTGTGTGAAATCTCTCTTCTGGGAGTCAAGTGAGGCGTGTCTCTTTCCCTGCGTGGGGCTCCAGAGAAATTCCCACTGCTTTGGGCTCCATTGTTTCAGTAGTCTGACAGACTGAGAGACAAGTGTTCTTTGGAATGTCTTCATTTCCTCCGGTTACAGTGACATCGGCTATACCCAAGGAAGTCCACTGTGGGCCCAGGGTGTGTCTGGGGAAGGTTTGAGGCAGAGGACATGTGCCTGATGTGTCAGATGAGCTAGCAGCCCATGCGACCTGACACAGCGAGCCAGGTGGGGATGGGGTAGAAAGCTACCATGACCAGATCCCAGTTTGTTACTATGTGAGAGCATGTGAGAACAGGAAACAAACTATCCATGCCCAGGACCTGTCCTCAAACTTCTTTGTTCAGAGAACTAATTAATAATTCCTCAAAAAGTTAAATATGGAACAATCATAAGGCCTAGTAATTCCGTTTTTTGATCTAAATCCCCAAAATGCAGGAGGCAGAATCCCCAAAGGAGCATTTGCATGTGTTCATAGTAGCAGTACTTATAGCAACCACGAGGTGGCAGCAAATCATGCCAATTGGCAAACCTTGTTACTTAGTATCCAGGATTGGGTCTCTGCAGTTTAAGAAGGAACAGGACCGTGATATCTATTCTCGATTGTCAATTTGACTATATCAGGAATGAACTACAATACAGAAATGGAGGGCACATCTGTGATCCGGATCTTGAAGCAGAAAGACAACATGCCTTTAATCTGCTGAGGACAGGGGTTTTTCATCCAGAGCTTGAGGTGGGATGACACAGCCTTTAATTGAGATCTTGAGGCACACAATCCAGGCCATACCTTCTGCTGGAGACCTACATAAGGACAATGGAAAAAGGAAGGAAGGTAAGGATCTGGAATAAGCATCTAAAAGTTTCTAAGTGTGCTCTTGAAGAGAATCTCCTCTCCAGCAGCCCTAGACTAGCTCAAGTTGTGGAAAATCAAACAGAAGCCCTCAAAAATATGGCTGAATTACTACAAAAATCAAGTGTGAGCCTCAGAGGGTGTCAGCAGCAGTTAAAGTAAGGTCATTAATTGGCAAAGGTTGGGATCCTATAACTTGGAATGGGAATGTGTGGAAGGACCCTATTGAAGCTGAGAACTTTGAACTCTCAGATCCTCAAGGGTCTACCTCACCTGAGGATGCCATACTTTCAGCCCCGCCCCTTGAAATATTGCCCTTTTCACCTGAGGAAATTAATCCTTTATTATTTGATAAACCAGCAGTGACTTTCTCTGAAGAGAATGCCAGGCAAGACAATATTGATGTTCCTCAAGGCTCACCAATCATTGCCTCTAGACCTGTAGACTATAGACTATAGACTCAAGGTAAGGCAGGCCCCTAGAGGGGAGGGAGAAAGTGTAGTCCATGAGGAAATTTGCTACACTACTAAAGAGCTTAATAAGTTTGCTAATTCATCCAAGCAGAAGTCTGGGGAATATGTGTGGGAATGGATTTTAAGGGTGTGGGATAGTGGTGGAAGGAACATAAAACTAGATCAGGCTGAGTTTATTGACATGGGCCCTAGGTTTAGTATGGAAGCTTGCACAGTTAAGAAAGGTCTCAAAAGTTTGAGTGGTTGGCTGGAACGTTTATCAAAAGAGAGTTTGCCGAAAAGGAGATGGAGATGCCTGTTATCCCTTGGCCTAGTGTTGAGCAAGGGGTTTTAAGGCTCAGGGAAGTTTCAATGCTAGAGTGGATACATTGTATAAAACCTAATCTTCCACATTGGAGGGCTCAGAAGATGTGCCCTTCACAAATCCTGGAAGACGCTAACTGGTGAGAGGGGCACCAGCACATTTGAAGAGTTTTGTTCTTGCCCCTTTTCTTATGCTAGACCTTAGCATTGGAGATGCTGCTGCTCAATTGGATGAATTAAATACAACAGGTTTAATTGGGCCCCGAGGTAGCAAGAGCCAGGTGGCAGCATTGAATCTTCAGAGACAAGGTGATCACAGTTATTATAATGGGCAGCGTAGACAAAGTGGATTTTATAATGGCATGCCTTGTACAGACCTTTGGTACAGATGGCTAATTACTCATGGTGTTTCCAGGCATGAAATAGATAAGAAGCCTACTGCATTTCTGTTTGATCTGTATAAGCAGAAACATTCTCAAATGAGAAAAAAAAAAAAAGGCTACATTGGATCGCCACACAAAGCAATCTCAGCCAGTGAGTCAATTTCCATATTTGAGCCAGTTTGCAGACCCACAACCCCTCGAATGAAGGGGTGGCCAGGTTCCCTTGAGGAAGAACCTTGGTTAGACACCTAATGGTTTTGTTGCTAGTCTTTCTCCAGTTCTTCCCCCAAAGGACCTATGGCCTTATACAAGGGTTACAGTACACTGGGGGAGAGGAAGCCACGAAACTTTCGGGGGTCTATTGGATACTGGTTCTGAATTGATGCTGATTCCAGGAGATTCTATGAAACATTGTGGCCCTGCAGTTCAAGTTAGGTCTAACGGAGGCCAGGTGATAATGGAGTTTTGGCTGCGGTCCAAGTTGCAGTAAGTTCAGTAGCTACCTGAACTCATTCTGTGGTCATTTCCTCAGCTCCAGAAAGTATAATCGGGATAGATATACTTAGAAGTTAGCAGAATTCTTGCATTGTTCCCTGACCTGTGGAGTGAGGGTATTAGGGTTGGAAAGGCTGAATGAAAGTCCTCAGAGTTGCCTCTTCTGGGGAAAATGGGGAATTAAAAACAGTATCATATCCCGGAGAGACTGCAGAAATTAGTGCCACCATCAAGGCCTTGAAAGATGCTGGGGTGGTGGTTCCCACCACATCTCCCTTTAACTCCCCTATCTGGCCAGTGCAGAAGACAGGTAGATCGTGGAGAATGGCAGTTGACCACAGAAAACTAAATCAGGTAGTTACTCCAAATGCAGCTGTTGTACCAGATATAGTATTCTCACTTAAGCAAATTAACACATCTCCTCGTACATGATATGCGGCTACTGACCTAGCAAGTGCCTTTTCCTCAGTACCTGTCCATGAGGACCACCAGAAGCAATTCGCTTTCAGTAGGTGCGAGGCCAGCAGTATATTGTTACACTATCACCTCAAGAGTATATTGATTCATCTGCCTCGTGTCATGACTTAGTTAAATGGAATCTTGATAATCTGTCTCTTCCACCAAATATCACTGTGGTGCACTATATTGATGACATTGTGCTGACTGGACCGAGTGAGCAGGAGGTAGCAATCACTTTGACTCATTGCTAACACATACATGCATCAGGAGATGAGAAATAAATCCAACCAAAATTCAAGGACTGTCTACCTCAGTGAAATTCTTAGGAGTCCAGTCGTGTGGGGCATGCAGAGATATTCCTTCTAAGGTGAAAGATAAGTTATTGCACCTGGCCCCTCCTACAACCAAGAAAGAAGCACAACATTTAGTGGGTCTATTTGGATTTTGGAGACAACACATCCCTCACTTGGGTGTGTTACTTAGGCCTATTTACCAAGTGACTCAGAAAGCTGCTAGCTTTGTGTGGGGCCTGGAATAGGAGAAGGCCCTTCAACAGGTCCACGCTGCTGTGCAGGCTGCTCTACCACTTGGACCATATGATCCAGCAGACCCAATGGTACTTGAGATGTTGGTGGCTGATAGAGATGTTATTTGGAGCCCCTGGCAGGCCCCTGTAGGTGAATCACAGAAAAGACCTTTGGGATTTTGGAGCAAAGCTCTACCATCATCTGCAGACAACAATTCTCCCTTTGAAAAACAGCTCTTGGCCTGCTGTTGGGCCTTAGTGGAAACTGAATGTTTGACAATAGAACACCAACTTACTATGCAACCACCTGAACTCGCCATCACGAGCTGGGTGCTATCAGATCCTCCAAGTCATAAACTAGGACATACAAAGCAGCAGTCATTATCAAATGGAAGCGGTATATACGTGATCGGGCCAGAGCAGGTCCTGAAGGCACAAGCAAGTTACATGAAGAAGTTACTCAAATGCCTATGGTTTCTACTCCTGTTACAATGCCATCTGCTGCCAAGCATGCACCTATCCCTATGATCGGCTGACTGAGGAAGAGAACACTAGAACCTGGTTTACCGATGGCTCTGCACGTTAGGCAGGCACCACCCAGAAGTGGGCAGCTGCAGTATTACAACCCCTTTCCAGGACAATCCTGAAAGACACAGGTGAAGGAAAATCTTCACAGTGGGCAGAACTTCGGGCAGTACACGTGGTATTACAGTTTGTTTGGAAGAAGAAATGGCCAGATGTACGATTGTCCACTGACTCATGGGCTGTAGCCAATGGATTGGCTGGATGGTCAGGGACTTGGAAAGATCACGATTGGAAAATTGGTGAGAAAGACATCTGGGGAAGAAGTATGTGGAGAGATCTCTCCAAATGGGCAAAGGATGTGAAGATATTTGTGCCCCATGTAAATGCTCACCAAAAGGTGACTTCAGCTGAGGACAAGTACAGTAATCAAGTGGATAAGACGACCCATTCTGTGGACAGTCAGCCTCTCTCCCCAGCCATCCCTGTCATTGCTCAATGGGCACATGAACAAAGTGGTTGAGATGGAGGTTATGCTTGGGCTCAGCAACACAGACTTCCACTTACCAAGACTGACCTGGCTATAGCTGCTGCTGAATGCCAGATCTGCCAACAGCAGGGACCAACACTGAGCCCCAGATCTGGCACCATTCCTCGAGGTGACCAGCCAGCAACCTGATGGCATGTTGATTACATCAGTCTACTTCCTCCATGAAAAAGATAATGTTTTGTCTTTATTGGAGTAGATATTTATTCAGGTTATGGCTTTGCCTTTCTTGCATGTAATGCTTCTGCCAAAACCACTATCCATGGACATGTATTCCACAAAGTATTGCTTCTGACCAAGAAACTCCTTTCATAGCCGGAGAAATATGACAGTGGGCCCAAGATCATGGAATCTACTGATCTTACCATGTTCTCCTCAGTCCTGAAACAGCTGGCCTGATAGAGAGATAGAATGGCCTTTTGAAGACACATTTACATGCCCGATTAGGGGCAGTAGCATGGGGGGCTGGAGCAGAGTTCTTCAGAAGGCAGTGTATGCTTTGAATCAGTCCAATATATGGTAAGTTTCTCCCATAGCCAGGATCCAGGGGTCCAGAAATTAAGGGGTGGAAAAGGGAATAGTTCCACTTAGCATCACTCCTAGTGACCCACTAGGAAAGTTTGCTTCCTGTTCTGGAAACCCTAAATTCTGCTGGCCTAGACGTTTTGGTTCTAGAGAGGGAAGTGCTCCTGCCAGGAGCCACAACAAACAATCCATTGAACTGGGACCTCAGACTTTCCCCTGATTACTTTGGGATTCTAATGCCTTTAAAGCAACAGGCTAAGAAAGGAATAACAGTGCTAGGAAGGGTGATAGATTCAGATTACCATAGGGAAATTGGATTACCTCTCCACAATGGAGGTGAGAAGGATGATGTCTGGAATGTAGGAGATCCCTTAGGGCGTCAATTAGTGCTACCACGTCCTGTGATTAAAGTCAGTGGGAAACTACAGCCTAATCCAAGCAGGATGACAAAGGACGGAGATCCATCAGGAATGAAGGTGTGGGTCACTCCTCCAGGAAAAGAGCCAAGACCTGCTGAGGTTCTTGCAGAGGGTGGAGGGATGAGCAGTAGAGGAAGGTAGCTATAAATACTCATTGAAGGCCATGTCACTGATTGCAGAAACGAGGATTATAATTGACATGTGTGCTTGGTAGAAGTCAGACTTCCTAAAACTTGAGTTCTAGATGGTTGTGAGCTACCATGTGAGTGTTGGGAACTGAACCCAGGTCTTCTGCAAGAGCGGCCAGTGCTGTTAACCATGAAGCCATCTCTCCAGAGAGCTTTTTTACTTTTACGTGTTTAAAATGGATAGAGTTTCAGTTAGAGATTTTGAAAAGCTGTGGAAATGACTGGCAGTAACAGTTGCAGACTGTGTGAGAGTACCCGCTGTCACTATGTTGTCCTTGTAAATGGTTATGTTTAGATAAGTTACACTGTTACAACAACTAGACACCTTCCCTCCACTTTGTTATCCTTATCATTGACTTTATTCTTTCAAGGTAAGGAACTTACAAGAACCTTAAGGTACAGAATACTGGACTGGAGCAGTTATAAGCACTGGCTACTCTTTAAGAGGATCTAGTTTTGGCTTCTCATTTTGGAAGAGGGAACCTCAATTGAGAAAATGTACCCCTGCCCCAGTATGACTTGTGGGAAAGCCTATAGTTCATTTTCTAGACTGATTATTGATTTTGGAGGACTCAGCTTGCTGTGGGCAGTGCCATTCCTGGGATAGTGATCCTAGAAGCTCTAAGAAAGCACGCTGAACGAGCTATGAGGAGCAAGCCAGTGAGCAGCACCCCTCCATGGCCTCTGCATCAGCTCCTGCCCCCAGGGTCCTTCCCTGGCTTCCCTTACCATGGGTTACAAGGAACAGTGAAATAAACCCATTCCTCCCTAGGTTGCTTCTGGCCATGGTGATTAATTACAGCAACAGAAACCCTAAGTAAGGCAGGAGGTATTCCAAGCCTGGTGCTGAGATGTTATATTAATAGCCATGACATGAATTTTTAACAGCAACTCTGTTATTCAGGGGATTGTAGAGAAGCTGCCTTAACACAGTGGCTCTTACCCTTCCCAATGCAGCAGCCCTTGGAAACAGTTCTTCAGGTCGTACTGACCCACCCCCAACCACAACATTATTTTTGTTGCTACCTCATAACTGCAATTTTGCTACTGTTATGAATCATAGTGTAAATATATGATGTGCAGGATATCTGATATGTGACCCCTGTGACAGGGTCATTTGACCCCCGAAAGGGTCACGACCCATAGGTTGAGAATCACTGCTTTAAGCCAACGCTCATCTGAGGGTTTCAGGTTGAAGTTGATGCGTTCTCAGGTCAGACGCAGGCATGCTGGTGGTGGTGGCCCTGTTTGCTGGAAAGACGGCAAGGCAGATGCCGTATGTAAAATGACTTAGAGTATGTCTAGTAATTTTCCTTTTGTGGTAGGGGTCGGACACTGGGCCTTGTGTATGTCATATATGTATGGCTCACCCCTCTAACTGTATTTGAATCTGGGTGATTTGTACTTAACAGTTGGTTACACTACTCCTTGGACCATTTCTGTCATGACCAAAAATTTCCACAGTAAAAAAAAAAAAGTATACATCACCAAAATAACAGACTCGACTCATGACCTACCCCCACTAAGACAAATTATGTTTATAGTGTGTCTGAAACCTGAGACTTAAAATTGAAAGCTGTGTGTGTCCATACGGACTTTTATTTTTGAAGAAAGACACAGCAGTTAAGTCAAACTAAACAGAAAACCCGGCTTGATAATCTGAATGGATTTTGAGAACGGGGTACTTTCTCCTCTGGGAGTCTTATTTTAGTAAATATTTGTGTGTGTGTGTGTGTGTGTGTGTAATATGAATATGTTGGAGTCACCTGATTTGGCTGTGGGGTAATAGTCTGGAAGGTTCATGGGGGAGTTGTCTTTTTTTTTTTTTTTTTTTAGACATTCCCCCACCAAGCATGATTACGGTCATATGAGATTTCAGGTCTTGGAGAGGGAGAACTGCAGCCCACAGCCCTAGGATTATTCAAATTGTGTATTTTCCAAGCTCTTCTTTGTTTTGTTTGCACTGTAATGTCATGTCTGCTTCCACCACAACGACATGGATAAGGAACAGTCGGGTCAGACGCTCTCCCAGCATGCCAGAGTGTTGAATCTGTTTCGAGTGGTCAGTTGGAACAACACATTCCGTCTTGCTTTAGCGAGAGCCCAGAGATAAGACTCTAGTATACTTTAGAAAATGTGGAGACAATCGTGCTGTGCTTAGTATGGAAAATTTTAGTAATAAGAAACTTGGAAGGAGCTGAGCTGTAGCTTCCTTGGCAGAGTGTTTGCCTAATGTGAGATCCCCAGCACCGCATGAACCAGGATTGGTGGTGCGCACCTGCAATCCGAACCCTCAGGAGGTAGAGGCAGGAGGATCAGCGATTCAGGATCCTATTTATGGAATGACATAACACATTTGAGGCCAGTCTGGGATATGTGAGACCTTGTCTGAAACTTTAAATTTGGAGTTACAGTAAAAACGAATGTGAATTTTTAAACCCTGGGATAAATGGCTGAGGTGCTTATTTAACATAGCAAAGTAGACCTGCCTCCAGGTTCCCCCAGCATCCTTCAGGTCCTACCTGCTACAAAGTATGGCTAGCATATGTCACCCTCAACCCTGAAGTCTCCTGCTCCTACCCTCAGAGGCTCTTCCCTGTATACTCCAGACAGTTTGGTTACCTGCAATCCTTTTGTACCTGTGGTCTTTTGTACTTGTTTCCTCTTTTGGTCTTCCCACATGGTTCATGGTCATGACCGCTCTGCACTCTCTCAGATGTGTCTGCCTCTGGCTATGTCTCCCTTTTTTTTTTTTTTTTTTTTTTTTCTGTAGTAAACGTTCTCTTCCACCATCCCTAGGAGCAGTCATGTCCTTTCCTGTCCTTATTTCTTTTTTTCCATTCTACTACTAAGTTTAAAAGTATAGTACTGAATTTGGGTAATGCATTGGCCCAGTGTGCTTAAGGTCCTGGGTTTGATTCACCGACACAGAAACAAAACAAAACAAAACAAAACAAAACAAAACAAAACAAAACAACCACAGTGAGGAGGGCGACCCAGGAGGCATCAGCGTGGCAGAGACTAGGTGCCCAGTGGCAAAAGGAGAAAAAGAGCTTCCACAGGCATCTGTCCTTCCCTCCCTCCTTCCCTCCCTCCCTTCCCCCTTTCCCTCCCTCTCCTTGCTCTCTCCCTCTCCTTGTTCTCTGCCCTCACCATCTACCATGAAGGGAGCTGTGTTGTGCTCTCTTCTACCTTCTGCCCCCACACTCCCCACTGTGGAATGAGGTGCCTGAATCTGTGAGCTTCAACAGGTCTCTAAACTGCCTCTCTTGGGTATTAGTCACCGACACCAGCACTTGGAGTCTGCCTGTGCGCTGAATCACAGGCACATACAGTCACGCTAGGACTTCTAGGTGAGCATGAAACATGTGCTCAATGCTTGTAGCAGCTGATGCAAGTCTACGATGATTCCCAGTCTCTGTGAAACTCCTTGGGGGAAATGAGGATGATGGCATCCATCTTCCAGGGCAATGGCCACAAAAGCAGCTAATAGTGGGCTTGAGAACTAGCAGGCACCTAGCATCGAGGTGGGGGCTGGGCGTCAGTCAGCATGTTTAGTTCTACAGAGGATGAGTATGGGTGGATCTTGAAGCATGAAGTCCGAGGGTAAATGTTCCCTGTGAGAAGACTTTGGTTTGTGAGCCCTTTACAGTTGTACTTTGTGTGCCTCCCAAGCATGGTTCTAAGAACATAATAGCTGTTCAGTTATTACACTTCCATAGATTGAAACAAAGCTTTTTGTAGTCTCTAGCTGGTAACTTTGCCTCCCAAGTGCTGGGCTTTCAGGCGAGTCCCATCATGTGGGGATTTTATATTTACTCTATTGTTATTTTTAAAAAAATCTATATTCTGCTAGGGGTTGAGCCTAGGGCTCTGCGAGTGCAAGATGTGCAGTCTACCAATTGAGCTATGTTGCTGGTCCTATTAACGCCTTTTCGGGTGCTGGTGAAGTGACCAGTGGGTAAGAGTACTTTGTCTTCTAGCACAAGGACTTGGGTTCGATTCCCCAACATGGACACATCGATCCCAGGATGGCCCAGCCTATGAGGGTAGAGAGGGGAGGATTCCAAGAGCTCCTCAGGCAGCCACATGGTTAGTGTGTGTTCACATGAGCTGAGTTCTCCCCATCCCCCACTGTTCCACACCCATCACATGCACTATAGAAGGACAGAAACCAAACCAAACCAAACCCAAAACAATCCCCCACCCTCAAACCATTGTTTTAAGTTTGAGCTTATTTTAAAACAAATAGCAAAAGTGGCTCTAGCATACAACAGGACTAAATGGACAAAGCAGTAAGTGTACAGGTGACATTACACTCGCTCGTAAATGTAAAGGTCTAGGGTGGTTGAGTGTCAGGGAGCTTTGGTAGATAGAACTGTGTGAAAGAAGGAGTTTGAAGAGAGTAAAGGGAAGGAAGGCACGAGGCACAGGCTTCCTCTGGTGTGTGTGCCTGGTTACCTTGGTGACCCATGGGGTACCCATGGGGTGCCCATGTGGAGTGACCAGGGTTACCAAATGGACCGCTGTAGGATCGTGTTGGGACTCGTGATTTTCTTTCGGTGGGCTGTTGGATTTATTGCATTAAGAACAGATGATAAATAAAATAAATAATAAATAAGTAGTCGTATGTTTATAATAAAAGCCATGTGTCCAGCGAAAGAGGTCTGCGCGTGGAACCTGGTGAGAGGGGCCATGGTACACACAGTGTGTTGCTTCTGCTTATTTTTATCTGAGCTCAAGAGAAAAAAGTTAGGGGGCTGGTGCGATGGCTCAGCAGGTAAGAGCACCTGACTGCTCTTCCGAAGGTCCTGAGTTCAAATCCCAGCAACCACATGGTGGCTCACAACCATCCATAATGAGATCTAGTGCCCTCTTCTGGAGTGTCTGAAGATAGCTACAGTGTACTTACATATAATAAATAAATAAATAAATCTTAAAAAAAAAAAAGAAAAAAGTTGGAAGTGAGACAGGGACAAAGAGAAATTAAAAAAAAAAATTGAAATGATTCAGAGAGAACAAACAGAACAAACAAATCAGGGAAGCTGAGCACTCCCAAGATTCGGTGGGAGGGGATAAGAAGGCAGCAAGACCCAGAGCTTCCAGTGCTGGGGCAGAGCTGAAACACAGCCTAAGTGGTATTTGTGAACCGCGAGAGGGACATTCTGTCTCCACAGAAAACTGTCAGCCAAAGGGCTGGGTTCCTGGAGAAGGTCATGCGGTTAGACAACACACCGAGGGCTGGCTCGGTGCACGCTGACACTCTGCCAGCTGGGGCTTTCAAAACACTTGAAGTGTTGTGGTCACTCCTGGCTTCTTTGATAGGCCAGGCTGTTAATCAGGAGGAACCACGAGATTGACCTGTGGCGGTGATCGCCTCTGATGAGGACTTCTGCTCAGTGGCTTCTTGTGGGTGGCTGAGGAGACTCTTCAGGGAGTTGCCATCTTGTTTGAGCCCTGGCGTGGGAGTGATGCATGCGGGAACAGGCAGGGGCACTGAGTCTGCAGAGTGACGTGCCTCTTAAGGAAAAGTCTTGCTCCTACAGTCTCTTGAGGGCATGGCCATGACTTGCCAGTGAATAGCTTCTAGAACATGCCACAATTATTCAAGCTGGCTGGAGAGTGGCAAAGTTTGCTCTACAGTGAAGAAAGCCCCTTTGTAGAGGGGAGTTTGGGGGATTCCCCCTCATCAATTAATTTAGCACTTTCTGATGGGTGTTGGGAAAGAAAGCCTTCTGTGCTCTGTGATTCCTGCCCTGTTAGACTTTCCTGCAATGGTCTCAAATCATAGCTGAGTCTTGTCCTCCTAAGCTAGTGCCCTGACCATCTATCATCCACTGGCTATGGCTTAATTACATATCCGTCTTCCTCTATTTCCCTCTCTTGAGGGGAGAGAATTCAAACCCATACGCAGCCCAGGTGTATGGCTCATTCTGTAGTCCCAGTACTCTAGAGGATCAAACAGTTCATGACCAGTCTCACCTACATGGAAGCTAGCCTGGGCCATATAAGACCTTGTCTCTAACTAATAAATAACTTAAATTCTAAAAATTCAAATTCCACGAACTCTTCCTCAACTAACTGGGGCCCTAGGTCTCATACCAGCCGTGATCTTCATTTTTAACGAAGGTCATTCATTTAAGGTCATTAAGCTCCTTTGTGTTTGCAACCTAGAGATGTTATTATACCTGTTACTGCCCGAGGGAGTTATATATTTAAACATTTCACTCCCACTCGACTTTCCATATATATCTATTTTCCCTTCAAATAAAATAAATAAAAATTTATCTTAAGCAAGAAATGCATAGCCGGGCGTGGTGGCGCACGCCTTTAATCCCAGCACTCGGGAGGCAGAGGCAGGCGGATTTCTGAGTTCGAGGCCAGCCTGGTCTACAAAGTGAGTTCCAGGACAGCCCGGGCTATACAGAGAAACCCTGTCTCGAAAAACCAAAAAAAAAAAAAAAAAAAAAAAAACAAAAGAAATGCATGGTTTGACATAATGGCATGATACATTCCCAAATGGTGTAAAAATAAATTTAATAATTTGCCTCCTTTTTAGTTTTTGAGACAGGGTCTCATGTAGCTCAGGATGGCCTCAACTTTGCTATGTAGCCAAGGATGGCCCTGACCTTATGATCCTCCTGCCTCTACCTCTCCAGGGTGGGGATTATAGGCATACCCTACAACTTTCAGTCTACTTGATTCTAGGGATCAAATCCAGGGCTTCATGCGTGCTCGGCGAGTAGTCTCTTAGCTGAGCTGTGCTCCTAACCCCTATTTTTCTTCTTTTAAGCTAGGCATGTGGACGCATGCATGTGACTCTTTTCACTTTCAAAGAGAGGCTGGAGAATTACAAGCTTAAGGTTAACCTAGACTACATGATAGTTCTCAAATACGCACAGGGTTCTTTAAAAATAGTGTGCAATAATTGGCAGGGAAACCTCATGGACTATCCAAATAAGGCTGGTTATGAATCTAGAGATGAGTATCATCTCTACCCATCCTCACCCCCACCCCCCACCTCCCACCCCGTCATCTTGAGTCCAGGTAGTGTTGCTTATACAACATGTGTTTAGAGCTTACCACTCAGGCCTGGGTAACCAACCTATTAGGAGGCTTGTTTCTCCTCCTGCAGCCATTGATCATCTTCAGCTTTTCACCTAGGGACGGGGCCCTGTGAAATCCCTCCCACCTATGCTCATGGTCAGTGTTGAGGTCTTGTTAGGATGACTATACTGTTGTGATTTCGTGGACACAGCATTCCTGCCGTGTCTGGAAGAAACGACCTCACAGCAGGCTTCCTGGACCTTGGGCTCTTGCAGTCTCTCCCCCTCTTTTTGCTTGCTGTTCTTTCTTTAAGCTTCCAGTTTAGGGTTGTGCTGTAGATGGACCGAGTGGGGCTGGTCACCCAGAGTTTGCTCCGTCTCAGCCTTTGACCAGCTGGGTGGGCATCTCTGCTGTAGTCTCCATCTGGTGCAAAAAGAAGCGTCTTCAATGAGGAATGAGAGGCAGACTTAAGTGTGAGTGTAAGTACTTAGAACGCAGTTGAAGCTGCATCCATGGCTGGCGAGATGGCTCAGCGGGTAAGAGCGCTTGCTGACTGCTCTTCTGAAGGTCCTGAGTTCAAATCCCAGCAACCACCTAAATGAGATCTGGCACCCTCTTCTGGTGCGTCTAAGTCAGCTACATGTACTTATGTATAGTAATAAATAAATCTTTGAACTGGAGCAAGCAGAGATCCTAAAAATTCAATTCCCAACAACCACATGAAGGCTCACAACCATCTGTACAGCTACAGTGTACTCACATACAATAAATAAATAAATCTGAAGAAGAAGAAGAAGAAGAAGAAGAAGAAGAAGAAGAAGAAGAAGAAGCTGCAGCCATCTAGAAAAACAGTTTACAGCACCAGGCAAGGGTTCCCTCTTGTTGAGTAGGCTTTAAGTCTTGTGAGATGGCAGTTGGTATATTAATGCCACAAACAGACCATTGGGAGTATCTTGCCATGCCGGTCATGGTCATTGCTATCATGACTTGCAAAAACCCAAATCATAGTCCCGAATAGTCTCTTAAATGCTCCAGGACTGATGTAAAAGCCCATTTGGGGATTCAACATCCACAAATAGCAAGTCCAGGCTAGCCACGACTCCAAAGTGACTCTGCATTAAACAAAACAAAACAAAACAAAACAAAACAAAACAAAACAAAAAACAAATCAAGCTTCCCTCAAACTTCCCCATGAGCCACACAGAAGCTGCGCCTTTCCGTCCTTAGGGAAAAGGTGAGTGCAGACTGAGGTGCAGCGCCTTCCTCCTCTGAATGGCCGGTAGAGGGAGCAGCTCACCAACCCTTGATTTCTGGCCCTGATGCTAAGTGGATAGAAGACTCACCCCTCAAACGTCCCAGAACACAGACTTCTAGAGACAAAATAGTCTAGGACTATGATTTGGGTTTTTGCAAGTCATGATTTTCCGTTAAGTTATTCACAGAGTTCTAGAATTACCTTATTATAGTTGGACAGTGTTTGAGGGCGCAGCCTAAACATTGTCCTTCCGTTTCGCCTCCTTTAGAAAAAGTCATTTGAGCATTTCATCCCAAGTCCACAAAAATCTGGCCTGGGTGCTTACCCCATCAACTGGGTTAGATTCTCAGGGTCCAAGATCGCTTGTGCAAGGTTGGGTTGAACTATTTTTCCCCTTTCCTAATCCTTGAGCCTTTGATGTGGCGGTGGAGTGGGAACTGAGCCAAGTTCTTCCTCCCTGACTCATCAGCTCCCAGCTCGGGTGTCTCCAGCGTCCTCGATGCTGCGTCTCTTGCTGACTTTGTTGGGACGGCACCTATCTTATCCTATCCCAGTTCACTCTCCCACCTTACTTTTCACTGGCAACTGGGCTATGACCAAATCGGCGCCGCTCGCTCTGCCTCAGGGCTGTTTGCTTATTCTCTCACCAGTCTGTCATGCACTTCCGGTTCCGGTCACAGGCTTATGCAGGGCTGTATTGCTTCTTTCTTGGAAATCCACGCTTTAGCGCGTCCCAGCCCCTCTTTGCAAGCACTTCTAGCAGTCTTGTGGTACCTCTTCTAGTTTCCCTGTCTTTTACAAATATTTATTTTAATTTAATGTGTGTACTGGCTATTTTTGTGTCAACTTGACACAGCTGGAGTTATCACAGAGAAAGGAGCTTCAGTTGAGGAAATGCCTCCATGAGATCCAACTGTAAGGCATTTTCTCAATTAGTGATCAAGGGGGAAAGGCCCCTTGTGGGTGGGACCATCCCTGGGCTGGTAGTCTTGGGTTCTATAAGAGAGTAGGCTGAGCAAGCCAGGGGAGGCAAGCCAGTAAAGAACATCCCTCCATGGCCTCTGTATCAGCTCCTGCTCCCTGACCTGTCTGAGTTCCAGTCCTGACTTCCTTTGGTGATGAACAGCAGCATGGAAGTGTAAGCCGAATAAACCCTTTCCTCCCCAACTTGCTTCTTGGTCATGATGTTTGTGCAGGAATAGAAACCCTGACTAAGAGAATGTGTGTGAATGTTTGGCTGTATGTATATATGTATACCACATGCATGGAATATCTAAGGAGGCCAGGAGAGGGTGTTGGGTCCCCTGGAGCTGTAGTTACAGGCAGCTGTGAGCCAGTCAGCGTGAGGGTTGGGATCAAAGTCACGCACCACCACACGTGGGCTTCTTTTTCAATTATTATTATTTTTTAATAACCCACTAGTCTGGTTAGTGCTGTTTATACATTCATGAATGTAGAGCTATCCACTGGACCATTGGAAACCTATCGGTAGCCATAAAGGATCTTTTTCCCTCTTCAAGAAACTTCTGTTGCCAAACTCACTAAGAGCTCAGCTTCACTAAGGGGTGGGGTTTCACTAAGGGGTGGGGTCCCATTAAGGGGTGGGGCTTCAGGAAAAGGTAGGCCCTTTGCAAAAGGTGGGGCCCAGAGACCATCTGCTGCATCTGTGCTTGAGATTTTTTTTTTTCTGGCTTGATCTTGTATAGGTCTTATGCAGGAAGCCACAGTTACTGTGAGCTCATGATTTTGATAGCTCTATTGTGTCCTGAAGACAATATTCCATGACACTGGTCTCATCCTCTAGATCTTACATTCTTTCTGCCTTCGCCTTTGTGACGGTTTGTGAACCTCAGTGTGGGAGGAGTTTGATAGTGATTTCCCACTCAGGGCTGAGCTCTCTGTCTCTAGATCTAGTACTACGACCAGTTATGTGTCTCTGCGTTGATTGCTGCCCACTGCAAACAGAAGCAAGGTTCTGTGACCAAGATTAGAGCAGCTCAGATCTGTGGGTATAAACATAAGTATTTAGTAGGAAATCTGACAGCATGACCATCAGGCAGAATAACAATAGCTGGCTCCACCCTAGGCTCTTTGACTTCCTCGGTTTTTGACTGGTATTATAATACTAGGCATGACATTCCCTCCTGTGGATGGGCCTCAAATCTAATCAGAAACTGGATAGTTACCCCATAACATCTGCACTATCATGCATGACGATCATGGCAGTGGGCACCTGTTTCTCGGCATGTCCATAATGCAGCATTTAAGGTCCATGCTGGCCCATTTCCGTCTTTTTGTCCCCAGCAGCTTACATAACTGTACCTTACACGGTGGTGGCTTGAATAAGGATGGTCCTGTAGGCTCATATATTTGAATTCTCGGTCCCCAGTTGGTGAAACTCTTTGGGAAGGATTAGGAGGCGTGGCCTTGGTGAAGGAGGTGTTCACTGTGGATAGGCTTTTACGTTTCAAAGGTTCATATCATTCCTGATTAGCTTTTCTTGTTTTTGTGCGTTTAGATGAGAAGTGAGCATTCAGCTGCTGCTCTGGTACGAATCTACCTGCCTGTCTGCTGCCATGCTTCTCACCATAGTGGTCAGGGACCATGAGCCCCAAAGAAACTGTCTGTTTTTTTTTTTTTACAAGAAGCCTTACTCATAGTATTTTGTCTCAGCAACAGAAACATGACTAAGACAGCACCACAAGAGCTGCCTAACAGTGAGAGAGATTTCCAGTTAATTTGAGATTTGAGAGTCTTCCCTGTGAGATGACAGTGCAGGGCTCAGAGGACCCAGAACAACACAGTGTTGCCAGTGCTCTGGGTTGCCCCTGATAGTGACATAGCCCTATTGCTGAAGACACCACACACTTTGGATGCAGGACAAAGAAATCTATCTTTTTAACTTTTTAATGTTTTTCTGCATATATCAGACAAGATCTTCACCAAAACCCAAAAATACCTTGCAGGATTCTCAGCTGTCAAAAAACACTATTTCCTTGAATGGACTGCTTTTATTTGTTCATACAAAGTTTTTCAATGGAGGTTACTAATTTTTTAAAAAATATTTTGGCTGGTAAAATCTGTTGCTATGAAGGATATTCTATTTATTTAGTTATTCAAAAATTGGCAAACATTCTGCTTCTATGTTTATGGGATGTTTCTAGAGTTAGAAAAAAATATTCACCAGCATTATTGTCATAGCATACCACACCATTTACTGTATACACACAACACACACACATATACATGCATATACATGCACATCAAAGCATGTGTACACACACAGACTCAAACACATAAGCACACACACACATATACACATTTTCGAACATAGAGATTTGCACACACCACCTGCAGAGCTGTGCCAGGCCATCAGTACCATTTTCATTTACTTTCTGTTTTTCTGGCAACAGTTGCGAGTGCCCCAACAACACCCTTTCCAATATAAACACTGTGCAATCTAGGCAGGAGAGAGCCATCCCCCAGCCACGGTCCTGTCATGTAATGATGGATACACACAGCTGTGGCAACACCATATAATTACTTAATTTGTTTTTGACAGCTCCCATTTGTAGAGGAAAGGAAAATATGAACCTCACATGGCGACGGCTGACGTATGTCCCGATTTGCTTGCTTGTTGCCAACATGCTCATATTTTCTTGGGAAAGGGCACAGAATACGCCAGGGAATTGAAGTTGGCAGCACCCTGTTCTCATCACACCAAGGCTCAAGGTTTCTGCTGCCCATGGGACGATGCAACAAGGCTCCCACCAGCATCTCTTAAACAGGAGGGGGTTAGATAAACGAGAACTTTCTGTCCTGGGGGTGGTGGAGCTAGGAATAGGATCTTATTTGTGGAAGAGATCATTTTAAATGAGGACATGGGCCCAAGACAGTGGGCCCAAGACAGTCAACCTCTGAGGAGGCCAGAAGAGGGCTTTGGATTCCCTGAAGTGGGAGTTAAGGGGTTGTGAGCTACCCAGGGTGGATGCCGGGAACTGGAGTTGGGTCCTGTAGAAGATCAGCAAGTGCTCCTAACACCTGAGCCATCGCTCTAGGCCTCCAATCGTTCCTTTTCCTTTTCCTTTACTTTCATATCATTTCCTTTCTTTCCCTTCCCTTCGCTTCTCTTTTCCTCTCCTCTCCTCTTTTCTTCTTTTCTCTTCTTTTCTTCCTTCCTCTCTTTCTCTCTCTCTCTTCCTTCCTTCCTTCCTTCCTTCCTTCCTTCCTTCCTTCCTTCCTTCCTTCCTTCTTTTTTTTCTGTTTGTGAGACAGACAAGGTCTCACTATGTATAGCCTTGAGCTTGGTAAATGTACTCATACTCATGAAATAAAAATCTTTTAAAAAATGAAGACTGCCCAGAAGGCAGAGGCTGGAAGATGTCTGTGAGTTTCAGGTCAGCCAGGGCTTCATGGTGATACCAAAACAACAACAACAACAACAACAACAACAACAACAACAACAGCCAGTTGGTAACTGTTATTTAAATTAGATAAATCTAATTAGGTAACTCTAATCTATTTAGGACCACTTCTAAATTCTCTTGCAAAAGAATTAAAGAGGAAAAAAAATAGCCAAATGCACAGAAGAAAAAAAAATCCAACTAAAGCCGGGCGTGGTGGCGCACGCCTTTAATCCCAGCACTCAGGAGGCAGAGGCAGGCGGATTTCTGAGTTCGAGGCCAGCCTGGGCTACAGAGTGAGTTCCAGGACAGCCACAACTACACAGAGAAACCCTGTCTCGAAAAACCAAACAAACAAACAAACAAACAAACAAACAAAAAATCCAAATAAAATAATTTAGATTATCCGCACTAAATGATGCCAAAACTCTGGAAGAATGTCTGTGCATCATGTGGCCTTTCTGATACACTGTTGTAGTTTGTAACTGTCCTAGTCTGTCCCCTGAGGATTCAGGTGCTGGGGGCTTGGCATTGGAGAGGCAGAGGGACCTTTGAGAGGTGAGTTATAGTGGGTGGACTTACCTTAACTGAGGGTTGCCCCAAGAAAGAGACACATTCTTTTCCATCCTCCTCTACATGTCTTCACCAGAGACACATCAGGGCTGGTTTGTGGCCCTTCATTTTCTTGAGCTGTGAGCCAACACACCTTTCCTTCTTCTTCCTTTTTCCTTTTAGAATTATCTGTTTTATGCATATGAAAAGTACACTATAGCTGTCTTCACACACACCAGGAGAGTCCATCGGATCCCATTACAGATGGTTGTGAGCCACCACGAGGTTGCTGGGAATTGAACTCAAGACCTGTGGAAGAGCAGTCAGTGCTCACTAACCCATGTCTCCAGCCCAGCTAACGAACCTTTTCTTTGCATTGATAGCTACTTTGCTTATCTCATCCTACCGATGAGACTGGATTAGTGCCCTCTCCATGGCTCTTTAACTTGTCTATACAAGAGTAACACATGACTGTTGTAAATAGTGAAGCAATAAGAATGTGATGTCGGGCTGGAGAGATGGCTCAGTGGGTAAGAGCACCCGATTGCTCTTCCAAAGGTCCAGAGTTCAAATCCCAGCAACCACATGGTGGCTCACAACCATCTGTAACAAGATCTGGCTCCCTCTTCTGGAGTGTCTGAAGACAGCTACAGTGTACTTACATATAATAAATAAATAAATCTTTAAAAAAAAAAAAAAAAAAAAGAATGTGATGTCAGCCAAGCGTGGTGGCACACTCCTTTGATCCCAGCACTCGGGAGGCAGAGGCAGGCAGATTTCTGAGTTCGAGGCCAGCCTGGTTTACAAAGTGAATTCGAGAACAGCCAGGGCTATACAGAGAAACCCTGCCTCAAAAACCAAACCAAACCAAACCAAAACAACAACAAAAAAGTGATGTCTGTAATTCTATTTGCAGTAATTACATGTTAGTGTCTCAGAACAAATACTTTTTGCTTCTTATTTTCTTGGCTCACACATGTTCACACGGAGAGATACCAACTCACAGGTCACTGTATGAACCATGTGACAACATGGGGGTTATTTGTATTTATGTAAAACTAGGATTATCTCGCACGCACACACAGATATAATACACAGATCCAACTGTGAATTTCTTTTTTCTAATTCATTCAGTAAATTGTTATAGATCTGAACTTACTTTGTAAATGAAAGGTGGTGGCTCACCAATAGGGCAGATTAAGGCTGCTGACTCCAGTTCAAAGACTTCCTTCCACACACTGTGTATGATGTAACGATACAACAGGACAGGCATCAGAAGCAGGCTGTGCATTATCCGTTCTGGGAGCACAGCACCTTGGAAGGTCGTTAGAAGGTCATTAGAAGGTCGTTAGAAGGTCGTTAGAAGGTCGTTAGGTAGCTATTCGAAAACACGATCATGAAATTCAGTGCCCAGATAGTATATAGTCACCCTCACAACCACATGCTTGAATGGGATGTAAAGGTAAATTATGTCTTTACTAGAGAGGTGTGCTGGGTAAACTAGCACAGGCCTGTAGTCACCTGGAGGCTGAGGCAGGAGGATTGCTAGTTGGAGGCCTGTCTAAGGGCAGAGTGAGTTTGAGGCCCCATAGTTATTGCTTGTTGTGTTTTGTTTTGTTTTTGTTTGTTGAGACTGGGTCTCACGTGAGACATACAAGGAAAACTTAATCAGATCTGCCTCAAAAAAAAAATTTTTTTTTTGTTAGCGTTTGGTTTTGGTTTTGTTGTTTTGTTTTTAGGTAAAAAGAGAGGGTTGGGGGTGGGGTGGGGTGGAGCGTCATGGTGCTGTGCTGGTCTAGCATGTGAGAGTTTATGGGTTGGATTCCCAGTACTGAAGAAAAAAAGAAAAGAAATGAAAAGGAAGAATAAGAAAGTAAAGAAAAGACAAAACAACTTGAATCAATTATAGCTACAGTGGCTAAGGGTCATAAAGGAAGGATGCACAATGTGTAATTAGGTAGTCATGATGGCTCACACCTATGATCTAGCCTTTGGCCAAAGGATTACAAGTTTGAGGCAGGTTAGGGAAAATAGAGAAATAGAGAGACTTACACACACACACACAGACACACAGACACACACACACACACACACACACACACAGAGGCACACAGAGGCACACAGAGCAAGAGCAGAACAAAACCCCAAGCTGGATGTTGTGGCAACAATGTATCCAAGCAGTCTCTGAGCCCGGGAGGCTGGAGGGATCTAAGGAGCCCAAGATCACCCTTGGCCAAACAATCTGAGGCCAGCCTGAGTTACATGAGACCCTGTCTCAAAAAACCCAACCCAAACCCAAACAATAACAAACCCCAAAGCAAATAAAGGAGGAGCGGGGATATAGGAGAAGTATATTTATGCGAGTTCAACTCAGGTCTAAGCTAGCCTGCTATCAGTATATGGCGCTTTATGTAAACCTCGTGGTAACCACAGACCTAAAACCCTTAGTTAGACTCACACAAGTAAAAAACAAAGAGCTCAAAGCATGCCACTTGTGGCAGCTAATCTTCGCTTCAACTTGATCTGCTTTGAAATTCCCATGGGAAGGGACTTCAGGGTGTGCTTGTGAGAATGTTTTCAGGGAAGGTGGCCGAAGCTGGAGGCCCAACTGCTGTAAGCCCAGGTCTGTGTATGTTTTGAGGGTGTTTCCAATGTAGCTTAGCTGAGCCAGGACGACCCATGTGCATATGCAGCACATGAGGGTCCTGAGGAGACAAACAGGGAAAGGGAGAAAGCACCAGTGTTCCTGTTCTCAGCTTCCTGGTTGTGGCCACAGACTGGTCCAGCCCTGCACCCTGCTTTCCTGCCACCATGAACTGTATGGCCTCCCTAAGGCTGCTCTTGGCCGTGTGTTTTGTTCCAACAACATGAAGAGTGACTGAGTCACTGTAGGGAAAAAAAAAAGGTGAAAAATTACCAGAGTAAAAAGATTGAATTCCATGCTGTAATCTTCCAAGTGTTCAGTCCACTGTGGGAACTAAATGAACGCTTACTGGCTTTGTCTGATTAAGTTTGTAACCATTATTGCTCCTGCTTAGAACAAAAGGAAAAATGGACGTCCAACCCTTTCTATGCAGGGTCGGGAAGTGGTTTGTTCTGGCACCTGAGAGAGAAGACAGATTGAAGAATTTCCAAGCAGATAGAATGCAGCTTAGTTGGAACGCTGATTTTCATTTAAAACATTGCTGCCTGATAGGACCTAGTGTTCCTGTCTGCCACAATCACGTGTTACTTCCCTAACCTCAATGTGACGATGTTTGGTATTGGAGCCTTTAGGAGGCAGTCAGAGTGTGATGAGGTCTCCAGAGTCAGAGGAGACTGGGTCCCTTTGGACAACAATGTCTATCTGTCTCTCTCTCTCTCTCTTTTTTTTTTTTCTAGTACTCCCTTGGTCATCTTTGGTTTTGGTTAGTTAGGTGCCCAACCCTAACGTCCTCGAGTCCTTGCCTCTTATAAAGAGGAAAATCATGTTCCTATGGCTGGACTTGGCAGATCTACTTTTTTTTAAAATATATTTTATTACGTATTTTCCTCAATTACATTTCCAATGCTATCCCAAAAGTCCCCCATACCCCCCCTCCCCCATTTCCCTACCCACCCATTCCCTTTTTTTTTTTTTTTTTTTTTTTTTTGGCCCTGCCTGGCGTTCCCCTATACTGGGGCATATAAAGTTTGTGTGTCCAATGGGCCTCTCTTTCCAGTGATGGCCGACTAGGCCATCTTTGTCTATCTGTCTCTTACTCTGCCTGTACACTCTGAGGAATAGAGCAGGAAGCTGGATGGCTGGTTGCAGACTTTGAACTGACTGCACACATCCTGGTCACCTTGCTAGCCCCTAGATCTGTGGGAAACAGAGCTCTGCTTCTTGGTGGGGGCTATTTTGTATAGGACCTGAGAAGACCAAGATAGGATCTTGTTTCAGCCTCTCTCTCTCTCTCTCTCTCTCTCTCTCACTCACTCACACACACACACACACACACACACACACACACACACCCTTACGAGGGTTTATTTTACAATTTAAAAGGTAAATTACAAGGTATTCAGATATATACTCTCAAACTCTGGGGGCAAGGCTGGGGCAGAGAGGATCAACTGTAGTATTTAGTCCATTCCATGGACCCATTTCTTCATGTGGCTCACTGGGCCACTCTGTGAATGGAGAACTTGTTTTTCAGAATCACATATCTATATGAAGGTAGTTTTTGAACACAAAATAAACAAATATTTTAAATTTTATGATAAAGAACTGTGGAATTAAAAAAAATCCTTATCTTCATTTATTTTTGAAATTCAATTTATTTTCATCACACACATGCGTGCTTGGTTTCCATGAAGGTCAGAAAGCATGTTGGATCCTCTGGAATTGGAACTACTGATGGCTGAGAGCCACCATGTGGGTGCTGGGAACTGATCTGGGTCCTCGGGAAGAGTAGCAAGTGCTCTTACCCACTGAGCATCTCTCCAGCCCGGAGAACCTCCCACCATATAAGTCACTGCATATTTACAGTGAGCAGCCTCTGTCAGAATCCTCTGCTGTGCAGCTTATAGACACGGCACATCTGTCTGCCTCAGGAGCCTTGCATAGCTGAGAACTCAGATAAGCCCTGAAAGCCATCCCACACATGCACATAAGTGTCTGAGAGTACAGGTAATGGGACACGTGCAAATGCAGTTATCTAAAGGGGTGCCAGTTAACGTTATACAGACAAATGTCTACTCCCCAGCCCCCAAATATGTCTAATGAGAAGTGTTGAGCCCACTGTGCAAAGACAGCAACTGCAAACCAAACACACCCTGAACCATGCCGTAAGCGTTCTGTTACCCAGGCACTGGGATACCAGATACTCCCCCACCACGTGGTTAAATGCACACTTCTGATGTATCCACGTGTTCTTATTTGTGTTCCCGTTGAATATTATTTTGGAAAGAGCTTAGCTAGAACTGTGTGAAAAAGATGTCATTGTGATCTTTTAAGAAATTTTTATTTTATTATTTTACGTGTATGGGCCTTTTGCCCACATGTATGTCTATGTACCGTGTGCATGCCAGGTGCCCAAGGAGACTAGAAGAGGGCATTGGATCCCCTAGGACTGGCAATTATCAGACATTCTGACAAGTAGATCAACAGTTATAAGCTGCCATTTGAACACAATCTCTGGCCACCTTGATGGCAGCCATGTAAAGTTGCTCTGGTCCTGAGTCCTAGCAATGGATTAACAGCCTCTGGTGGTGCAGCTGAGGGAAATGGCTGAGTGATTTGCTTTTCAAACAGGTGGGGCTTTCCCTATGCTTTTGTGTATTTTGCTCAAAGATGAGAAACTGGCCTTATATTAGCTTTTTACCTCAAATAATAAAACTAGTTTGTGGAGAAAATGCAATGTGCCCATTAAGTACCTGAGGAAGTGGCTCAGGCAGCCAAGTGTCGTCTGCACAACCATGAGGACATGGGTTTGATTCCCAGTGTTCATGTAAAGACCTAGGCATGGTGGTGAATGCTTGGGAATGAATGCAATGCTGGGCAGGCAGTGATGGGGGCATCCCTGGGGCTCAATGGCCAGCCTGTTCTCTGAATTGGAAGATGGCTCATGGGTGTGATGGTTTGAATGATAATGTCCCCACACAGGCTCTGTCATCTGAACACTGGGTTCTTGTGGATTGCTGACTCAATGAGGCAGGTGAGGGCAGGCACAAGATAAGGTAAGAGCCTGTGATTGGGCAGTGGAAAAGGAAGGCCGGCTGAGAATTTTAGAGATGAGAACAGAGAGGACAGAGGGACAGAGGAAGGGAAGGAGAAAGACAAGATGGAACCTATAGGAGAGGAAGAGGGGCCAGAACCACACAGTCCTGGGAACCATAAATATTGGGGATTTCTTAGAACCATGATTAAATAATAAGTAGGGTATGTTTGCCTCATCTAGGTGTGAAGCTTGTGTTTATATCAATTGCGTTTTGAGTTCATTGTGCAAGTGTTTTGTGGGTTGAGAATTTACTAATATAAATCTGACTGATAAATCACAAGCCTCTAGAGTTTTGATTTTACCGGGTTACTGGGATTTGTGACTGCTAACCACGGGGGGTGGGGGGGTGGGTGGGGGGTGGGGTGGGGGTGGGGGTGGGGGTGGGGTGGGGGTGGGGTCGGATGGCTGGGAATGTGAGCAGAATCCGCAGCAAGAGAACCACGAGATGGGCAAGATGGGTGGTTGCTGCATGGGGCTAGCTAGCCATGGAGGCTGCGAGATCACTGGGGCCAAAGAGTAGCCGGCGCCAGTGTGGGATGGCGCATTTTTATATTTCACGCTACAGGTTCTCAGTCGGTGGCACTGTTTGGGGGAGATCTAGGAGCTGCGGACTCGCTGGGAAGGGGATACATCACTGGGGGTGGATTTTGAGGTTTCACAGCATGAAGGCATTCCCAGTTTGCTCTCTTTGCCTTGTGCAGAAGATGTGAGGCCTCGGCTTCCTGCCATCATGGAGGACGCCTATCCTGCCAAAGCCATAAGCCCAGGTAGATGGTTTCTTTTATAAGTTGCCTTGGTCATGGTGTTACCAGAGGAACACAACAGTGATTACTGCAGCAGATAAAGGCACTTGTTACTCAGCCCGACGACCTCAGTTTGATCCCCAATCCCGCATGGTGGAGAGAACTCCCACACATTACCCTTTGGCTTCTGCATGTATGACATGGCATGTAAACAAACAAAAAGCAAGGTAAGGTCTCTAGATGAAACAATGCCTGAAGTTGACCTCTGGCTTCTACATACATGTATACATGCGTGTGAACACCCATATGTATCCCACCAGGAGCAGATACCACCCCCTCCATAACCTTCTCACATAGTATATATGATACTTACACACACAACCCTGAAACTCGTGTTACTCTTGCTAGAACCTCAGAGCCTTCAAGGGCTCAGAATCCTTTTCTTCTCTGCTGGAAAAATCCCTAAAGCCCTGTGTTCCGTGTTTCACAGCTGCTTTGGCCTTGGCCTCTTTCACTAAGTGAGCAGAGGCGCTGGTTGTTCTCTATCCCCTCTGACCTAGAGGTTTCTGACCTTGGCTCTGTGGTTGTTATGCTTCTTCTAGTCCCAACCACAGTCCCCCGCCCGCCTCACCCCCCATTCCGGGTTCTCTCTTACTTCCGAGTTTTCTCTGAGTCCTTAGCGCTGTTCAAGTAGGACACTGCCCACTTTCCACTCTGAGGAACACGAGCCTCTTTCTCTTGACTTCTGGTAAAAGGAAGCAGAAGCTACCCCCCCCCCACACACACACACACAGGGCCCAGCTTGATGCAGCTTCCTGGCCCTCGCTGTTGGGTCCTGGGGCCACTTCTCGCCCTGTCTGAGTGATCTCCGTGTAGTTGTTTCAAATGACAACCTTCTAGAGACATTCTTTCTGTTTTGAAATACTCTTTCCTGTTTGTAAACCAGCTTTCCTTAAAAGTGGGCTCCTGCCTTACACTAACTTATTCCACTTTAATAATAATGTCTTGTTTTCCTAGATTTTTTTTTTTTTCAAAACCCAAGAATTGAATTTTCAGAAACGCCAAACCGCATTCCATCCTGACTAATTTGTCCTGTGGGCTGGCTTCCGGCTTCCGGCTCAAAATCAGCACTGGGTCTTCTCCCTCTTTCTTTCTGTTTTTAGTGAGATAGGAGAGAATGATTTTTTTTTTATTTTTTAAACAGAGACTCAGCTCCACTTTTTCAGTAATCTAACTTAATCCTGCCATTCTATGGTGTTCCCCAAGACAGACCTGGAACTAAATTTCAAACTTCTTTTCAAACTGGATTTGGGAGAACAGATCTTCCTGCCTGGGGTGGGCAGAAAGATGTGACTGCATTCCTGAGCCCTGGGTCTGCTCTCTCAAAGTTATCTGTGAAGGGAAGGGAGTTAAATCCATGAGATTCAAACCCTGTCATCATCCAGGTTCCCCAATTAGCTGTGAGAACAGAGTCTGCCATCGTGTCTCAGGGTTATCTTGATTTTTCCGGGGAAACATCCTTGTGAATCTTAGAAGGCAGGGCTCTTGGCAGTCTTCCTTCTGGTCCCCATGGCTGCAGAGGTGGTAAGGCTGAAGGCATCTCCTGCCAGGAGTGAAAAAAAAAAAAAGGGACACAATTTTGTTTTGCTTCTAAATAAATACAATTTGTAACAGGGTGATGTTTTACGTAAATTAAAAAGTTTTGCTTATTTTGTATCAGTTTTTATGAATGTGTGCCACATGTGTGCAGGTGCCTGTGTAGGCCAGAAGAGGGCGCTATATTCCCACTGTCACTGGAGTTACCGGTGTTTGTGAGCCAACCACGAGATTTGGGTCCTGGAAACTGAACCCAGAGTCTCTTAAAGAGTAGCCGGTGTTCTTATTAGCTGAGCCTCCTCTCTAGCATATCATGTACATATTGTTTTTGACAAGAGGATTTAGTATGCACTGTGAATTTGCATAGCACCCTGATGCTTGTATACAATGCTGATGTCTAATTTTGCTATCATGCTGCTTTGTAAGATTTTTTTTTCCTTTCATAACTCAGTCATGATGGCACACACCTTTAATCCCAACACTGCAGAAGCAGGGCAAGTGGATCTCCATGAGTTCAAAGCTAGCCTGGTCTACCTAGTGAGTTACGACGTCCTAGCCAGGGCTATAGAGTAAGGCTCTGACTCAAAAAAGAAACAGAAACAGAATGAAACAAATAAGCAAAAACCAACCAACCAAACCAACCAACCAAGCAAGGAAACAAACAAACAAAACAACCCCAAACCAGACCAACGTCTCATGCCCATGAATGTGTGTGTTTTTGAGACAGGGTCTCATGACAGCCAGCCACGATGGATACGTGTAGTTCAGGCCGGGCTTGTACTTGCATACAGACTAGGATCATCCTCTTGCTGCAGCCTCCCAAGTGCTAGGATTGCAGCCATGCGCCACCATGCCTGGCTTTTAAACACATTTGGGGACAGATATCATGGACATGCATTGTTAAGGGTGCTGACCTGTAGATATTTTCTATGTATAAGAAGATGCTGGCGTCCTTCCCGGCCAGAGGAAAGGGGTCCGAGCGGAGAGGGAGCGCTTTGCCTGAGCATCGGCAGCAGACATCCTGGTTCTAGGACCCTGCCGAGTGTATTCTGCACAGGCCCCAGACATCCGGCCACTTTCCTGGTCAGAGGAAAGGGGTCCGTGCTGCGAGGGAGCACTTTGCCTGAGCATCCGCAGCAGACATCTTGGTTCCAGGTCCCGCCAAGTGTATTCTGCACAGGCCCCAGACAGCTGGCCACTTTCCCAGCCAGAGATAGGGATCCAGCCAGAGGATAGGGATCCGACCGGCCCAGGAACACTTTGCCTGAGCATCAGCAGCAGACATCCTGGTTCCGGGACCCTGCCGAGTGTATTCTGCACAGCCCCAGAGATTACCAGATGGCGAAAGGCAAACGCAAGAATCCTACTAACAGAAATTAAGACCACTCACCATCATCAGAACACAGCACTCCCACCCCACCTATTCCTGGGCACCCCAACACAACCGAAAAGCTAGACCCAGATTTAAAAGCATATCTCATGATGATGGTAGAGGACATCAAGAAGGACTTTAATAACTCACTTAAAGAAATACAGGAGAACACTGCTAAAGAGTTACAAGTCCTTAAAGAAAAACAGGAAAACAGAACCAAACAGGTAGAAGTCTTCAAAGAAAAACAGGAAAACACATCCAAACAGGTGATGGAAATGAACAAAACTATACTAGACCTAAAAAGGGAAGAAGACACAATAAAGAAAACCCAAAGTGAGGCAACGCTGGAGATAGAAACCCTAGGAAAGAAATCTGGAACCATAGATGTGAGCATCAGCAACAGAATACAAGAGATGGAAGAGAGAATCTCAGGTGCAGAAGATTCCATAGAGAACATCGGCACAACAATCAAAGAAAATACAAAACACAAAAGGATCCTAACTCAAAACATCCAGGAAATACAGGACACAATGAGAAGACCAAACCTACGGATAATAGGAGTAGATGAGAATGAAGATTTTCAACTTAAAGGGTCAGCAAATATCCTCAACAAAATTTTAGATGAAAACTTCCCAAACCTAAAGAAAGAGATGCCCATAAACATACAAGAAGCCTACAGAACTCCAAATAGACTGGACCAGAAAAGAAATTCCTCCCGACACATAATAATCAGAACAACAAATGCACTAAATAAAGATAGAATACTAAAAGCAGTAAGGGAGAAAGGTCAAGTAACATACAAAGGCAGGACTATCAGAATTACAACAGACTTTTCACCAGAGACTATGAAAGCCAGAAGAGCCTGCACAGATGTTACACAGACACTAAGAGAACACAAATGCCAGCCCAGGCTACTATACCCAGCCAAACTCTCAATTACCATAGATGGAGAAACCAAAGTATTCCACGACAAAACCAAATTCACACATTATCTTTCCATGAATCCAGCCCTTCAAAGGATAATAACAGAAAAATACCAATACAAGGATGGAAAACACGTCCTAGAAAAAGCAAGAAAGTAATCCCTCAACAAACCAAAAAGAAGACAGCCACAAGAACAGAATGCCAACTCTAACAACAAAAATAATAGGAAGCAACAATTACTTTTCCTTAATATCTCTTAATATCAATGGACTCAATTCCCCAATAAAAAGACATAGACTAACAGACTGGCTACACAAACAGGACCCAACATTCTGCTGCTTACAGGAAACCCATCTCAGGGAAAAAGACAGACACTACCTCAGAGTAAAAGGCTGGAAAACAATTTTCCAAGCAAATGGCCTGAAGAAACAAGCTGGAGTAGCCATTCTAATATCAAATAAAATCGACTTCCAAACCAAAGTTACCAAAAAAGACAAGGAGGGACACTTCATACTCATCAAAGGTAAAATCCTCCAAGAGGAACTCTCAATTCTGAATATCCATGCTCCAAATGCAAGGGCAGCCACATTCATTAAAGACACTTTAGTAAAGCTCAAAGCACACATTGCACCTCACACAATAATAGTGGGAGACTTCAACACACCACTTTCATCAATGGACAGATCGTGGAAACAGAAACTAAATAGGGACACAGTGAAACTAACAGAAGTTATGAAACAAATGGACTTAACAGATATCTACAGAACATTTTATCCTAAAACAAAAGGATATACCTTCTTCTCAGCACCTCACGGGACTGTCTCCAAAATTGACCATATAATTGGTCACAAAATAGGCCTCAACAGATAAAAAATATTGATATTGTCCCATGCATCCTATCAAACCACCATGGACTAAGGCTGATCTTCAATAACAACATAAATAATGGAAAGCCAACATTCACATGGAAACTGAACAACACACTTCTCAATGATACCTTGGTCAAGGAAGGAATAAAGAAAGAAATTAAAGACTTTTTAGAGTTTAATGAAAATGAAGCCACAACATACCCAAACCTATGGGACACAATGAAAGCATTTCTAAGAGGGAAACTCATAGCTCTGAGTGCCTCCAAAAAGAAGCTGGAGAGAGCACACACTAGCAGCCTGACAACACATCTAAAAGCCCTAGAAAAAAAGGAAGCAAATTCACCCAAGAGGAGTAGACGGCAGGAAATAATCAAACTCAGGGGTGAAATCAACCAAGTGGAAACAAGAAGAACTATTCAAAGAATTAACCAAACTCAGAGTTGGTTCTTTGAGATAAACCCTTAGCTAGACTCACTAGAGGGCACAGGGACAACATCCTAATTAACAAAATCAGAAATGAAAAGGGAGACATAACAACAGATCCTGAAGAAATCCAAAACACCATCAGATCCTTCTACAAAAGGCTATACTCAACAAAACTGGAAAACCTGGATGAAATGGACAAATTTCTAGACAGATACCAGGTACCAAAGTTAAATCAGGATCAAGTTAACGATCTAAACAGTCCCATATCCCCTAAAGAAATAGAAGCAGTCATTAATAGTCTCCCAGCCAAAAAAAGCCCAGGACCAGATGGGTTTAGTGCAGAGTTCTACCAGAGCTTCAAAGAAGATCTAATTCCAGTTCTGCACAAACTATTCCACAAAATAGAAGTAGAAGGAACTCTACCCAACTCATTCTATGAAGCCACAATTACTCTGATACCTAAACCACAGAAAGATCCAACAAAGATAGAGAACTTCAGACCAATTTCCCTTATGAATATTGATGCAAAAATCCTCAATAAAATTCTCGCTAACCGAATCCAAGAACACATTAAAGCAATCATCCATCCTGACCAAGTAGGTTTCATCCCAGGGATGCAGGGATGGTTTAATATACGGAAATCCATCAACGTAATCCATTATATAAACAAACTCAAAGACAAAAACCACATGATCATCTTGTTAGATGCGGAAAAAGCATTCAACAAGATCCAACACCCATTCATGATAAAAGTCTTGGAAAGATCAGGAATTCAAGGCCCATACCTAAACATGATAAAAGCAATCTACAGCAAACCAGTAGCCAACATCAAAGTAAATGGTGAGAAGCTTGAAGCAATCCCACTAAAATCAGGGACTAGACAAGGCTTTCCACTCTCTCCATACCTATTCAACATTGTACTTGAAGTCCTAGCCAGAGCAATTCGACAACAAAAGGAGATCAAGGGGATACAAATTGGAAAAGATGAAGTCAAAATATCACTTTTTGCAGATGATATGATAGTATATATTTGACCCTAAAAATTCCACCAGAGAACTCCTAAACCTGATAAACAGCTTCAGTGAAGTAGCTGGATATAAAATTAACTCAAGTCAATGGCCTTTCTCTACACCAAGAATAAACAGGCTGAGAAAGAAATTAGCGAAACAACACCCTTCTCAATAGTCACAAATAATATAAAATATCTTGGCGTGACTCTAACTAAGGAAGTGAAAGATCTGTATAATAAAACCTTCAAGTCTCTGAAGAAAGAAATTAAAGAAGATCTCAGAAGATGGAAAGATCTCCCATGCTCATGGATTGGCAGGATTAACAGTGTAAAAATGGCTATCTTGCCAAAAGCAATCTACAGATTCAATGCAATCCCCATCAAAATTCCAATTCAATTCTTCAACGAATTAGAAAGAGCAATCTGCAAATTCATCTGGAATAACAAAAAACCTAGGCTAGCAAAAACTCTTCTGAAGGATAAAAGAACCTCTGGTGGAATCACCATGCCTGATCTAAAGCTTTACTACAGAGCAATTGTGATAAAAACTGCATGGTACTGGTATAGTGACAGACAAGTAGACCAATGGAATAGAATTGAAGACCCAGAAATGAACCCACACACCTATGGTCACTTGATCTTCGACAAGGGAGCTAAAACCATCCAGTGGAAAAAAGACAGCATTTTCAACAAATGATGCTGGCACAACTGGTTGTTATCATGTAGAAGATTGCGAATTGATCCATTCCTATCTCCTTGTACTTAGGTCAAATCTAAGTGGATCAAGGAACTTCACATAAAACCAGAGACACTGAAACTTATAGAGGAGAAAGTGGGGAAAAGCCTAGAAGATATGGGCACAGGGGAAAAATTCCTGAATAGAACAGCAATGGCTTGAGCAGTAAGATTGAGAATTGACAAATGGGACCTCATGAAACTGCAAAGCTTCTGCAAGGCAAAAGACACCGTCAATAAGACAAAAAGACCACCAACAGATTGGGAAAGGATCTTTACCTATCCTAAATCAGATAGGGGACTAATATCCAATATATATAAAGAACTCAAGAAGGTGGACTCCAGAAAATCAAATAACCCCATTAAAAATGGGGCTCAGAACTGAACAAAGAATTCTCACCCAAGGAGTACTGAATGGCAGAGAAGCACCTGAAAAAAAATGTTCAACATCCTTAATCATCAGGGAAATGCAAATCAAAACAACCCTGAGATTCCACCTCACACCTGTCAGAATGGCTAAGATCAAAAATTCAGGTGACAGCAGATGGTGGCAAGGATGTGGAAAAAGAGGAACACTCCTCCATTGTTGGTGGGATTGCAAGCCTGTACAACCACTCTGGAAATCAGTCTGGCGGTTCCTTAGAAAATTGGACATAGTACTACCGGAGGATCTAGCAATACCTCTCCTGGGCATATATCCAGAAGATATCCCAACAGGTAAGAAGGACACATGCTCCACTATGTTCATAGCAGCCTTATTTATAATAGCCAGAAGCTGGAAAGAACCCAGATGCCCCTCAACAGAGGAATGGATACAGAAAATGTGGTACATTTACACATTGGAGTACTACTCAGCTATTAAAAAGAATGAATTTATGAAATTCCTAGGCAAATGAATGGACCTGGAGGGCATCATCCTGAGTGAGGTAACACAATCACAAAGGAACTCACACACCATGTACTCACTGATAAGTGGATATTAGCCCAAAACTTAGGATACCCAAGATATAAGATACAATTTGTTAAACGCATGAAACTCAAGAAGAATGAAGACCAAAGTGTGGACACTGTGCCCCTTCTTAGAATTGGGAACAAAACACCCATGGAAGGAGTTCCAGAGACAAAGTTTGGAGCTGTGACGAAAGAATGGACCATCTAGAGACTGCCATATCCAGGGATCCACCCCATAATCAGCTTCCAAACGCTGACACCATTGCATACACTAGCAAGATTTTGCTGAAAGGTCCTAGATATAGCTGTCTCTTGTGAGACTATGCCAGGGCCTAGCAAACACAGATGTGGATGCTCACAGTTAGCTATTGGATGGATCACAGGGCTCCCAATGGAGGAGCTAGAGAAAGTACCCAAGGAGCTAAAGGGATCTGTAACCCTATAGGTGGAAAAACATTATTAACTAACCAGTACGCCGGAGCTCTTGACTATAGCTGCATATGTATCAAAAGATGGCCTAGTCGGCCATCACTGGAAAGAGAGGCCCATTGGACACACAAACTTTATATGCCCCAGTACAGGGGAATGCCAGGGCCAAAAAAAATGGGAATGGGTGGGTAGGGAAGTGGGGGGGAGGGTATGGGGGACTTTTGGGATAGCATTGGAAATGTAATTGAGGAAAATACGTAATAAAAAATGTAAAAAAAAAAAAAAAAGAAGATGCTGGCAATGATACCATTCTTCATTTTTATAACACTCCTTTAAAGAGGGTGGTTTTTATTTCTGAAGACACACTGGGGGAAAATTACCATTAAAATGAAAATAAAGCCCAAGCATATATCTCTGTGGTTTTGCCTCCACAGATGGAATGTTCTGGATTCTGGGGTTCTTTCTATGTGCCACTGGGAAGACCTGGGCGAGGTAATCACACAGGTCCCTTTTAGGTGCTCTGAGGCATCTGCATTCCCACATTATCTGAAGCAGTTTGAGCTATTGTTTAGGCACCTTGTCTTATGGCTATGCACAACTATAGGCTTCCCAGAAGTTCATGCAAGCCAAAATGAGTAATTTGAACATATTTTCCTAAAAACAGTACAATTGGGAGCAAACATTTTGTTTTTATAAGATGCATTTGTTTGTTTTGTGTGTATGTGTGTGGGTCTGAGTGTATACATATGCATCACATGCCTACGATGGCTATGGAGACCAGCGGAAGCGTTGGATGCCCTGGAGCTAGAGATCTAGGTGGTTGTCAGTCTTCATGTGGATGCTGGAAACTGAATTCAGGTCCTTGCTTGCAGGAGCAGCAAGTGCTCCTAACCACTGAGCCATCTCCCCAGTCCTGAGCCAGACACTTGTGTCTTAGCCACTGTTCTATTGCTGTGAAGAGTCACCATGACCATAAAGAAAGCAAGCATTTATCTGGTGCTGGCTTACAGTTTCAGAGGCTTAGACCATTATAGTTATGACAGGAACATAGTGGTACACAGGCAACAAACAAAAAACGGTATTGGAGAAGTGCCTGAGAGTTCTACATCTCATACACTGGCAGCAGGGAGAGAGAGGAATGGGCCTGCTAAATAAAACAACAGCAAACAAACAAACAAACAAAAATCTTAAAAACAAAAAAAGCTGGCTATGGTGGCACAATGACTTTAATCCCAGTTCTTGGGAGGCAGAGGCAGGTGGGCCTCTGAGTTTTAAGGCCAGCCTGGTCTACAAAGTGAGTACCAGGACAGTCATAACTACAAAGAGAAACCCTGTCACAAAACAAAACAAAACAAAACAAAACAAAAACAAAAACAAAAACAAAAACAAAAACAAAATAAAACAAAACAAAACAAAAAGAAGTTTAAAGCCATCAACGATGGATTACGAATCATGTTCTTCCCCTCCACCTCCTACCCCCACTGTCATTGCATATCCAAGGTTAAGGATTAATTCTGGTGGCAGCTTTGGGGGCTTTGGCCCACGGTTGGGTTGGTGGGCTGGCTGCTGCCTGTTGATTTGGGGCCTGTGGTGAGAGAATACGTGGTAGCAGGAGTCCGTGCTGGAGCAGCTCATCACTTCCAGGGCCTGGAAGGAACCACAGATAAGAAGAGGAAGGGTTGGAGGTTCCCTGTGGTGAAAATGTTCCCAGTGACCTAAAACTTCTCTTGGCCTCCACTCTCAAAGTCTGCAACATCCCTGTATGTCCTCAACACCTGGGTCTTTGGGAGAGGATAGGGCCAAAGCAGAGCGCTTGAGTACATTTCACAGTATTTAGCAAGCTACACGGGCCCCACCTGTAAATCTCTCTTAATAAACCAAACAAACAGAAGAGAATCTACTTACTGTCTGTTCCTGAGCTCCAGCTCTGCCCCGGCTTTTGCAATTTGACACAAACTAGAGACACCTGGGGAAAGGGAATCTCAGTTGGGGAATCACCTTCATCAGATTAGTTCATGGACGCACTGTGCAGGACTTTCTTGATTGCCAGAGGATGGAGGAAGGCCACGCCCTCCATGGATGGTGCAAGCCCCTCTGGGGGGGTGGGGGGTGGGGCTCGGAAGCCAGCCAGAGCATCCCTTGAGATCTCTGCGTCAGTTTCTTCAGTTTCTGCCTCCGGGTTCCTGCTTGAGTCTTTGTCTTGGCTTCCGTCAGTATTGGTCCGTAATCTCCCCCAAGGAGCTTTTTTTTGTCCCGGTGTTATCACAGTAGCAGAGAGGCAGACTAGGTAGCCTTTAAATATATAGACTAGGCTGGGGTGCAGGCACTGGAGGGAAGGGCTTAAGTAGATGGTGCCACATTTCTGAGACTTAGACACCAGGAATGAGATCATAGACACCATTTGCCTGTAAATGGGGTTACTGTGTGATTGATGGTGAGGAATCCACCTAAGAAAGGTGTTCTGCACTAAAATATGAGAATCAGCGAATTCGTTTCCAATTCAAGCGAGCAAACACCAGCCCATCTAGACCTCTGCAGTAGACCTGATGGTGTCTACAGTGATGTTTTTACCTGAGCCAGCACGACTCCTGTGAGCTTTCCGATGCTCTGAAGTAAGTCCTTGAGCTACTTGAGTAGAAATGAGGTAAAGACTGTCTCTAGTGCTTCAAAATGCGTGGACGTTCTTGTCGCAGCTCTCCTGTTAAAGTCTGGTCTTAAGCCCCAACACTATGTAATTAATATAATTCATGTTATGGTTGAGTAAAGAGGTATTTTTTTCTAAAAAGCAAACTACACTGAGAATTCACTGAAGAGATTAAAAGGGTTAGTGAAGTTTAGTGTAATCTTATGCTCTGTTTTGAATACATTTGCCGCATCTTGTTGATGTTCAATTCTTATGAGCCACGGAGGGGGGTAGAAACTTCATGCTGGGAATTTTGGAAAGTGACTGGGGCTGGCTAAGACTGGCAGCTTCTGTGATTGAATCCTGGTGGGTTTTCTATGAAGGCAGAGACCAGAAGAGGCACACATGCCGTCTCCCTGTCTCTCACTGTGTCACACTTGGCCTCCCTTCAGGAGTCTGGCCACAAGATGCTGTCTCCTCATGCAACCTTTGACCCTGGAGCGGAACTATGAGCCTCCGTTCTTTATAGCTTACTGAGTTGGTGGGGATTCTGTCCTTAATGACAGAGATTAACAGAGCTGCTGAGGTGAGACTTTCTCAAGCATTGTGTTTAGTTAAATCTTCGCAGGAGCTGGAGCCAGGAAAGTCCCAGGAGTTGCTTACTGCCCAATAGCTCTGGGGAGCTCCGGAGCCTCGGTGTACCTTGTGTGTAAAGTGGAACGGCAGGTGTTGAAGCAAGAGTGACTGTACCGCTCAGCCATGGCAGTGGGTTCCTGTGTCGCCTGTACATGGATGGGATGCTACTATTAACTTCCTTACTCCTGGGAGCCACAAAACTATTCCCAGCTGAGTAGTTTGTGGAGCGTTTAGCGCTAGCACCTGAAGATTATGTTCTAAGGGATTCCAGTACTTCTCCCAGGACTCCGTGAGAGGTCCTTCAGGGCAGCTTAGGTCTTCTCCATCCCTGCTCCCAATGTACTTTGTTAAGCTAATAAAGGAATGGGCTCAAATCCTTTTACTTCAATTGTACTTAAAATTATGTTTTTAAGGAAATAATTTGAAGGGCTATGGATACCAGACTTCTTTTCCCCCTTCTTTGGCTTAAAAAGAAAGACTATGGTACCTACACCTTTTGGCTGGAGGGAGATTTTAATAAAGATCATTAGAAATGTGCTATTAAATGGCAAATTGTCTATAAATTAGCATGGCCTGTGTGCTCCAGGAGAGATTTTGGCCCTTTTTCCCTCTTGTGTGTGTTTTTTTTTTCTCTTCAAAATACCTTAGTATTTGCTTTAATATATATATTTTTTTAGTTTAGTTAACTGATGACTGATTATTTTATTGAATAAAACTCACTAGTTTTATATCAACATGAGATTGCTGTTTTTTTGTTTTTTCTTTCTATTCTAAATTGGAAATGTATGGACACTTAACCTAGAAACTCTCGCCAATATGATTTATATTCAGAAAATTTATTTACTTTCATATTATTAACAAAAATCACTGTTGGGTTCCAATCTTTGTTCTCTGAGGATAAATCATCAGTGAATCACTTCTGGCCGCTGCAAATCACTTCCGGCCGCTCTGTACCTCAGAGCCCAGGCAGCCTAGAGCTGACCAGTGGTCATCAGTAAGTGCAGCTCAGAGGGGGAGAACGTGCCTCCTGTTCCTCCTTAAACTGTGGGGAGGGCAGGGAGACAGAGAGGAAGAAGTTTAGAACCTGCCTTCTCCGTGCCTGAGGAAGACAGCTCAGAATAATTACTAGTGCCTTAAATAAGAAACAGTAAGAAACGGGCTCCATGGGGCGTTGCTTCACTCAGCTGCGAACATTTGGTACTTATCTTTCAACTCCAGACCCCAAGAGGAATTTAGACAGAGCTGAAAAAAACAAAAAAGCAAGAAAACCAAAAAAACCAAATGGGACCAGGCCTGCTTTAAAAAGCTAAACTAGAACCTACTGGTTTCAGACCCATCTGCCTGCCTTTTCTCTAGAAAACAACCCTGGAATGTTCCAGAAGGTTTCATGAGGCTGCGTCTCTGTGCTGCTTCCTCTCCCCCCTGCCCCCAGACACAGCATATTTAACCAATTTAGTTTACAGAGGGAGTTCAGGTTTTTTCTAGCTTGCTTTATCCAATTGTAACTTTGGGATCATAAATATGCTTACGTCTCCTGGGGAACATTCTCTTGTACTGAATTTTGGAGATGCTGTCCAGATGTGAGAGGGTTTTATCCTGTCCCCCTCTGAGAGTCCCTCTGAGCCAGGACAGTGCAGTGGAACGTGGTATGTCTTTTGTAAGGCGCCAAGCAGCTTGGTGGATGAGATTGTTGTTTGTGGGGACAGGAGTATACCTCTTTCCAGTACAGAGAACCAACAGACGCTGAGAGTTTGGGGATGCTGTCAGAACAAGGCCAGGTTGATTAAGGTCCACCATTTCCTGTTCCTGGATGCTGTGACCTTAGAGTCCTAAGTCTTGGAATGCAGCCTGCAAGAGCCTGAAAGGTTAGAAGGAGAGTCTGCAAGGCTGCCTCCCTGGTTTCAGCACTGTCACTGCTCAATGACTGCCATATGTAGGGAGAACCAGCGACACTTGTGTTAAGATCTTGGGAATGTCTATGGCCCACTTCAACTGTATAAATGAAAGAATGCTGGCTCCCTGACCTTTGTTACTCCCCCCCCCCTTTTTTTTTGATAAAGGGAAAGCAGATGGTCTGGGAAGCCATGCAATTTCATGTGTTGTCTAATAAAACTGGAATTGCTAACTCTGGTGAGCACAGAAGGACTCTGTTTGCCTCTTCCCTTGTCCTCAGAGTTTGCTTCCTGAGCTGAGGTAAGAGTGGTTATGTGTGGTCCCCGGGCTCGAACCTTTTCTATAGACCACCTCAATGGACACAGAGATTGCTTGGTTTCTGGGTCTTCTTTTGTAGGTGCTTCAAAATCTCAAGTTAATAGAACTTAAGTTGCAACCTGTTATAGTTGAGAAGCAATAAAGCAACAACAAGATGAGAAGACGATGCTTTCTAAGCACTGGCGGCGTAGCTGCTGAATGGTGTCCTGCCAGTCTCTTAGCTCTTCTGAATCCCTGGTCTGTCACTTATGACAAGGGCAGATGGCAGCAGCAGCCTCACCATGAGGAGCAAATGAGACAGTGTTTCTCAGAAGCAGGTTGAAGCGGCCAGGATGGATCTGTCCTCATCTTAAGATCTGTTACAATGTGGCCATACGCACAGCAGTGGGTCATGATTTGGAAAGGTGACTGCCGAGAAGGGGGCAGGGAATGATGCAAAGCACAGAAATGAATTTGTTATTCTTTGATAATCATTTGCTGAGAGTTGATAAGGCTGTGACTAGGTTGCCCCGTGAGCTATACATCATTCTTTAGAAATAGTTTGTAACTCCATCAGTATCACTGGCTTGATAGTAACAAGTTGCTATTCTTTGTTTATATTCTTAGCACACAGCTATAGCCTCTAGCTACTGCTTAAAGAGACCTAGCCTTAATCAGAAATATTTATGGCCTGTATAGGGACAGACAGTGTCAGAACCATGTGACCATCTGAGGGTGGCTGTTGTATTGCCCCAAGGAGAGTCTTCCTTGGGTTGGGCTGGTTGGTTTTACAGGAGCTGAGGTTTAGACTTCCTGTTAAGACAGTTGCATCATAGCAAACAGAACTTGCTGTCTAAGCAAGCACTGGTGGTATTCTCAAGGAAGAAGAGCAGATGTTGCCCTTTTTAGGAAGAGGAAGAGGCAGGCAGGTTTATGAGAAGTCAGCATGTCGGCATCTGCTCTGCTGTGTCAGATCCCACGTAACCTCGTATTTCCCAAGTCAGCTTGGTGGACACTTAATTAATGATAGGGCTGTGCTTTCCCTCCCCTCCAGTGGGGCTGGTGTTTCATCCAAGTGTGAAGCGGCTTCTGCTTCTCTCTACAGATCTGTGCTGTACTCGGGGTTGTTTGTGCTTTTGTACTGTATTGAGAATTGTATCAGAAACAGCTAATGTTTTCTGAAGGCACAGGAACCCTATAATCATGAAACTACCTGTGACCTCATGTAGATATTCACGCCATGTCTCTGATGGCAACGACTTGAGGACCTTAAAACATTCTTGCTTGTGCTTTCTCTCATGATTTTTTTCTGGACCTGACTTTGCTTTTCTTTGGGAAGAGAATTTTCATGTGTGTGGAAGACTCAAGATGCATTGATGTATGTTTCTGGGACTTTTGAAGACAATTTAGGAACACTTAGAAGCTTATTGTTCTATATTAGCTTAAATCTAAATCCTGGGAAGGGTCAGGGCTTATCTGAGATTCTTCCTGGGTCATCTGACCCTTGAAAACATGCTGTAAGTGACAAATCGCAGTGGGTGCCAAGGTACTGAACTGGCTAGCCACGGTAAGAGCAGATGCAGAGATAGGTTGGGATTCAGTCCTACCATGGATATGGCTGACTGTCTGCTATTTTGGAATCTGGAGGTGAGCTTACTCAGAAAGCTCCTGGTTTTATGCCCTCTGAGGATAATTCCATGTTTAATGTCCCTCACTGCTTCAGGAGTCATGATAATTATACGGTGATCATTAGTTCAGGGAGCCTTGCCATCAGCAATCCACGCTGGAAGCTCCAAACACTAACACTTCTATCTGCTTTCAGGAGGGTTTCCAAGGCTGTAAGAACCCTTTTGCCTTCATAGTGTTTGTGGTGGTTGGTGCTGATCATCCTTCTGTTTGCCCATGGGGACTGATCTGAGAGCTGTGTTTACCTGTGCTGATAGCAGCTGCGCCTGTGAATCTGTGTTCAGTATTTGCAAAGACAAGGGTGGGAAAGATTCTTGGGAGCTTTCCAGTATCAGAGGTCAAAGACTTGACCTAGGGGCTTCCCCAATGGTGTTTGATGTGACCCATTTGTGTGGCATTTTATACCTCACAATGGTCTGAGAATTTAATCTAGTTTCTTCTTTCACCCCATGTGGATATATGTTGACATCCTGATTGCATATGAGACCTTGTTTTAGTATTTAACACACCATTTTTCCTTCTGCCCATAACCAGCAGCTGATGTAACTGCAGCCAAGATCAGCTTCAGTAGCATGTGTTGAAAAAAAATGAGTTCACAAATATATTAAATTGGAAGTCCTAGCTTAACACTACCCTGTATTGTCTATGTTATATGGGATGGACAGTTGCCAATACTATCCATCTATCTATGTTTGTCTACCTGTCTATCACTGCCTATAATCTATCTATCTATCTATCTATCTATCTATCTATCTATCATCTATCTACATCAACATGCCACATATCATTAATACCTACCTATCTATCGCTCTATATCTCTTTATCTCTATCACTTATTATCTATCTACTATCTATAATCACCTATCATCTACCATTAATATATCCCTATCTATTTATATATCATTCATCTATCTATCTATCTATCTATCTATCTATCTATCATCTATCTACATATCATCTATCTATCTATCTATCTATCTATCTATCTATCATCTATCTGTCATCTATTTATTATCTGTTTATTCATGCATCCACAGTGAAGATGGAGACCAGATGCAGAAGTTTTGGAGGATATGGGCAAACCTTGGTTTTGTTATATATCTTTCCTTCCTACCCAGACCAATGCTGTCACAGAATCAGACTTTTCTGAGAGAGAAGGGAGGGTTTGGGCCATCTGTGTGCTAAGTCCTTACCCAGCTGCAAGACAGTGCTGTGAGCACCTGTCCCTTACCTAATACCCAGGGAGGCAGACTCAAGGGCACACACTGGGGAGCCTACTGTGCACCCTGAAGAGTTTAGTGGATCTAGTGGACTTGTGTTTAATCCCACTGTGACTCCAGAGGTGGACAGATGTGGCCCACCATACGATATTGGCTTTGAGGAGAACCTCCTTGGAATCAGCCCATATCCAAGAATCTTCAGCGTGAAGGACATTTCCTCTTGGCCATATGCATGCTACTCTTGAGGGAAGGCCCTGGTTAGGGTGGATTGCTGAGCACTCAGAAGGCCATTTGAAGGCTCAGGCTCCTAATGGAAGGACTGGAGGGGGCCCCTGGAAACCTTGTATACAGGAAAAGGCATCCAGCTAGCAAAACAACTACAGTAGAGGGAGAGGGTATTTGATAAGACTGTAAGAGCACAGGAGACAGACAAAGACAGACAGACAGACAGATACAGAGAGACAGACACAGAAAGACAGACACAGAGAGAGACAGACAGACACACACACACACACACACATAGACAGAGACAGACAGACAAAGAGACAGAGACACATACCGTGAGAAAAACAGAGAGTTAGATCGCCATCAAATCCAGTAGTGACATTGTCAGAGTCTAGAACATTAGCTAGTGGTTCAGGAAGGATGCTTATTTGAATCCTCTTTTCCTTCCCTTACTCCAAGCCTGAGGGGCCAGGAGCCTTGATCATACCTATGGAACAGAGGGGTTGAGTTAGCTGCATCTGTCCCTCCAACATCTGTGGTGTCCCCCCTGACTTAGGGGCCATAGCAGTCCTCAGAATATAAAACAGGAGCCAGGAGTAGTATAGCAGGTGTTTGGTTTCAGACCTGGACAAGGAACTGCCACACATATTTTTCATATCAAAGCAGCCCTGGCCTCCAGGTTCTACCAGCATCCCTTGGTTCCTATCTGGCATACCCTGCCCCCAAACCTGAACTTTCCATATTCTCTCTCTCTCTCTCTCTCTCTCTCTCTCTCTCTCTCTGAATACACACCCTTTATCTCCCCCCAACCCCCCATGTCAACTCCCTTGGACTCAATCTTGGGGCCAGTGCCTCACCAAGAGCAGTTTCCCAATAAACCTGCTGTTAATATAATCTAATCTGGCTTGAATTGGTTCATTTCACTGGCCGAGAAATAACCTATCAGTAGGAATTTGGGGGTCTGAGACAGGAGGATGAGGAGTGTGATGCCCACTTGAATATAGAGACTCTCGGGGGGGGGGGAGTTAATATGTAAGTTTTAACCATTTCACGTCCCTGGATATTTTGATCTGAACCCAAGACTTCTATGATGGCTTGAAATACCCACTGTTTGTATTTCATAAAGGGAACCAGAAAATTAAAGGGCCAACTAAGTTTTCACCCGAGATCACAGAAAAGAAATGGCCCCACAGAACACACTGCTCATAGTGTGGCTGCCCCGCAGTGACAGCAGGAAGGAATTAAAAAAAATCTGCTTTCTGATAGTCTCAGTGATTTCTGCTCTTCCAGTTTACACTTATATTAGTACAATTCTTGATTTGAAACAAATACACTCAGATAGTTCCGTTTCTCCCCTAAGGTCTCCCATCCTTGTGACCTTTTCCCAAGTCATCTGCATGTGAGCTGGTTTTTTTGTTTGTTTGTTTGTTTTGTTCTGTTACATTCAGTCCCTAGGAAATGTCCCAAAAGCTCAAACCATATTTTCAAATCCGTACTTGATGCTGTAATCTGCATTTCCATATTATTTCTCTTTGCTTTCATGACATTCCCATCGGTTCTAAACGGTATTCACTGGTGACTGTGTCGGCTGACTTGGGCTACCTGCCGTTACTGGCAGATAATCAGTAATTGCCTCACAGGTTTGTCTTTCACAAATATCTTCGGGTTGCCTCACTTCTAAGTGCTGTTACTCTTCTGGAAGTGTCATTAAAACCTCCTGACAACAAAAGCAAAATGCCCAGCATTCTTCTCGATCGGAAGGTGCTGGTGAAGTTTACGAATCAGATGCTTACTGCAATGTAGTTGAAATTGGTGTGTTTCTCCGGCTCATATGTGAGCAGATACTCTTGAGGAATTCCTTAGCACACGTCTTCTAATAGCAAACAAAGGAAAGACTGAGACCAATTGAGCACGGGAATGTGGACTGGAAAGTGAGTTACAGGACTCTTCCTAATCCGAAGGTCTAAAAGCCAAGTGTTTCTAAAGCCCGAAACATTTTGAGAAACAGCTTGATACAGCAGTGGAAAATTCCACAGCAAACCCCATGTGACCAGCCTCAGCTAAAATGCAGGTGTGCTGAAAACATTGCACCACACCACCTCTAGGCTATGCGCATAAATTGCAAGTGAAATGTAAGTGGTTTTCCTGGCTCAGCGTGGGTCCCTTTTCCCAAGACAACTCATGATGTATGCAAATAATCCCAAATCTCCACAAATCTGGAATCTGAAACACTTCTGGTTTCCAGCCCTTTGGATAAGAGATGCTAAACGTGTATTAGCAACAGATGGCAGACGATGGATGGATGGATGGACGGGGGAGCTTCTGGGTTGTTATCTAATACCATCTCACAGTGAATCAGGAAATCCTCTTACACTAAACTTGACCACACTCTTCCCTTTCGTTGGCTCGTGTTTCTACAGTCCACCTGTATCATCTCTCTGGGTCCGGTGGGTCTCTCCTGCATCCCTCTGGCTTTGCACATTGCTCTGGTTGGTTTCAAACCCCTTGTTGTACCCAAGCTCGTCAAGTGCTGGGATTACAGTTGTGTGTCCCTCACACCCTGCAGCTTCTGTCAGAAACCTGTGTGGATGTAGCTCAGCTGCTTGTGACCCCTACTGATACTTCATGCCATCCAACTGTCTTGGTACCTGGCCATGCCACCGTGGCCACCATTCCCACGGACCAAGGAGACCCCATGTATCGTTAACCAATGAGCAGTCTTGCCCCTGGGATCTGGCTGGTGAGACCCATGAGAGTGGTTTCCTCAATGATGGGGAGTCGGTACCTACAGAGGGAGGAGTCACTCAGCAGAAACCCTGGGGTCTGCATTCCCTCCAGGATTCCTTACAAACTCAAAAATGTTATGGACCTGGTAGATCCAAGTCTTTGTTACCTTTTTTTTTTTTTTTTTTTTTTTTTGTCTTGGTATCCACCTATAGCAGAGACCAAGTGTCTTTGGAAGGGCTCTTCCGGCAGGTGAGGGAGATCCATGGAACCTGGGGCTGGCACACTTTCTAGCCTCAGCTCCAGGACACCTTCCTAGACATACAGCCCAGGCCGCAGCCTCTGAAGTGGGCACCATCACTAGGCAGGAATTGCCAGGGGCTAGGCATAAGGGGCCGACTACTCAGGCCCCTCTGTGATAGCAGCTCCTGTAGAAGTTAATGTCCGTGGTGAGGCTAGTGGAGGTTGCTGGCCCAATGGTGAGGTATCCAGTGCTCCATTGGAGCACGTGTGGCCCTGTGTACCAAGTCCACATATAGTGTTCCTTCAGGTTGTGCCTTGTAGTCAGGGTTGGAATCTGTCTCTCGAAGTGTGTGTGTGTCTGTGTGTGTGTGTGTGTGCGCGCGCGCCCACATCTCCAGGATTCTACCCCTTGCTACGATGGAGCAGACCATAGAGATCCAGGGACCAATTTCCCAGAAGTCACTAGCTTCTTCCTTTTTGCCGTCATCTCCATTCTGGTGGTTTTTGTTTGATGTCTTTTTGTAAAGAGAAAGCAGAAGGAGGTGAGCACAGATTAAAAATGTGAGCAATCTGACGGAGACATCTTTGGAGTTACCGACAGGAAATTGGGGGAAGGTTGTTCTGAGAAACAACAGAATTTCTGTTCCTTTAAACAGCGATTGCCGAGAAAGGCTTCATAAAAACGTTGTTTAATATTTGAAGAAAAAACGTGGAACCACAGTGAGAGAGCTCCACAGAGCATTTACAGCTGATCCCCAGCGGCATGCCAGAGCCTTACTTTCTGACCTGGGCTGGACCACAGCCATTTTCGGGCGAGCATTCTCTCGTGCTAATGTTTCTTTCTTTCTTTTTAAAAAAGCATTTATTTCCAGTAGCACGTATCAATCTTAGGAAACAATGGGCTTCACTGTGCATCCCGGGTGCTTTGATCATGTCTGCTTCCTCTACCACCGCACCAGCATTTCTGAAAAGTGAAAGGTTATGGAGAGGCTTAGTTTAGAGGGCACTGGCAGCACGGTTCTGGTTCTGAACTCCTCAGCAAGCTGTCACGGGGGCGGGTGGGGCGGGGGCGGGGTGGGGTGGGGCGGGGCTTGCGGGAGCGGAGAATAAGCTGTGTGTGTGGGGGGGTGGGGTGGGGGGAGTGCTGGGGCGATGACCCTTAGGATTTCATGTAGGCTGCACTGCAGTTCATACTCTAGCGTTTCCCCCCTGCTGTGAGTTGCTTGATTCTTGAGCCTTTTAAAAATAAAGGCCATTTATTTTATTTTAATTTTTTATTATTTATAATCGGGAAACTCAGAAGCCAGCTGAGGCTGAGATTAGCGTTTTTTGCTAACAGTTAGAGCTCCCCAACCCAGGAGAACAGCTTCAGTCCTGAGAGGAGGCTGAACCTCTCTTTGATGTTGCAGAAGCTGGAGTCCAGACCTGCAGGCTGAAAGTTACTCCATGGCTAACAGCCAGTTGGCTCACCTTGGCTTCGGGGAGTCTGAGCTTTAAAAATAAGTAATTCTTTCTTCCCGGGGGTAGAGGTAGACTTAATTAATTTGTAATTTGTAATATACCTTGGAGAATAAAGGGACTTTTTGGAAACACTAAACATTGTTACAACTTCTGTGTTTGTAAGCAAACTATTAACACAGTTGAGGCCATTTACACATCAGAAAGAAAGGGAAGGTTTGTCTGTGTTCCGGTTGATTTAACAAATGCAGAAAGACATAATTCATTTTGTAAAGTGGACCTGTCTCCTCCCAGAGGAGGAGGCACTCTAGAATAAACCAGTGCTCACAGTATACAGATGAATCAAATGGCTGCAAGTCCTTATTTTTATTTTGCATGTACAACATTTACAAATGTATCAAACACATGCTCTTAAAAAAAGTCTGAGTCGGTGCAGGGAGACTCAAGTGTTGCCAGGTTTAGGACGCTCAGACAGAATATGGAGGCTTGATTAATTTCAGTTTCAGAAAAAAACATGTAATGTTTTAGTATGTTATGAAAGAATATAACAGAAAAATTAATACAACGGAATAGAATACAACAATGCAAACTCCGTGCGAGGCGGAGATAAAATCTAGAAGCACAGTGGTGAAGGAAGGCCGGCGAACAAAGAACGGACAGAGTTTCTCATTTGTATGAAGCCTGAAAGGAGGCAACAGAAAATTTGGGTTTCCTCAGCCTAGGTGGATTCCCAGGGAGGGTTGTGACTAGGAGAGAGCATGAGGGGACTGAGCACTTGTGATGCTGCGTCCCAGGATCCTGGTGCCAGTTTCACCCAAGTCTTAATTCTGTGAGAACTCAAAGAAGTGTAATGGTGGGGGTGGGGTGGGGTGGGGTGGGGGGATAGGAGTGGAGGTGGGGAGGTGGGCGGGACTGTATCTTGCTGGACCATTCAGATCTGTGAGTCTCCTGCCTTCTGCCTAAGCCCCACCCACAAGTCAGTATAAGAGTGGAATTCAGCCCCTGTTGGGCCTGGCCCAGTGCTTTCCCCTTTCTGAGTTGAGAGGCACTCTGCTGAGACACTGTCTGTGAATATCTAATTAACAACTTCTTGGGGCCTACATCTCTCACCTAGGGAAGTGAGTTTACATCAAAGGTGATGTTGGTGGTGTCCTGCTCTCTACACCTGTCCCTGCTTCCTGCCTGGAAGTCAGCTGGGTGGCAGTTCCTGCTGTATGCCCAGCTCCATCCTTCAGGAGGTATAGGAAGAGACTTCCCACTTCTGCCAAGAGGGCCCTCATTTCCTCTCTTCAGTGATGTTTTCTAGACAGAGAATCAGCATGGTGTTAGTGACTTTTCCAATAAACCACGTACTGTCCATTTATCTATGGCAGTGTCTCTCCTGAATCCCCTGTCCTAGCTACGGTTATCATTGCTGTGATGAAACACCACGACCACAGCAACTTGGGGGAAGAAGGCATTTATTTGGCTTACACCTCCAAATCACTGTTCATTATCAAAGGAAGTCAGGGCAAGAGTTGGAGCAGGGCAGAAACCTGGGGGCAGCAGCTGATGCAGAGATCATGAAGGGGTGCTGCTTACTGTCTTGCTCAGGGTTGGCACCACCTCCAGTGGGCTGGGCCCTTCCTGAACAATCATTACTTAAGGATTTCCCTGGGCCCTAGAGTCTTGCCTACAACCTGATCTATGGGGGGCACTTTCTCAACTGAGGCTCCCGCCTCTCAAGTGACTTTAGCTTGTGTGAAGTTGACATTAAGACTAGCCAGCACATCTTGCATCTGAATCCGTTCAGTTAAGACCCTGAAGGTGGATTTGTAGGATCACTTGGTCCCTTTGTTTCTTTTCCCAGGATGCTCACCTCTACTAAACTTCCCCTTTCTGCTTTTCATTGTTAATTTGACTCTTTTAAATGCCTTCTGAGCAACTGGTCTGGACTCCTGACTCTCAAGGTGACCCTGAGTAACTTCTTCCATTTCCCATTCAAATCACAGCAAAACCTGAGCAAATACACAATCATACACCGTAACTCCTTTAGATATACATAGTGTCAGGAATGAAGATATCTAACACAGTATCTATGCTTGTTATATTTGTATTTCTCTCAAATATTAAGTCTATAATGAATGGTAGCAACTTGGCTTTAATTGTTAGTTTGCATCTATATACTGAGTAAGTTTTTACTGTTGAGCGGGGAGAGAATGAGGCAGCAGTCATCGGGTTTGGTTGCAAATATGCAATGAGTGAATGACTGGATAGTAAGATGAGTCACGCTGGAGATTAAATGTACAGCATGGTAACCGAGCCCAGCAGAGTGGATCATGCATAAGAACCCTTGGGTGTAAGTAAGCTCGTGTGCACACATGGTCAACATGTGCTGTGATAGAATTATTATCCCCAGTTATTCCTCAATCAAGCTGGGGAAAGCTGTGTTTTCTCTGGAAGATTTTATTTTCCAAACTGTGGCAGGGGATGGGGTATATCTCAGTGGTAGACAACTTGCCTGCCTTGTACAAACCCTGTGTCTGGTCCTTAGCAATGACACAAAGAAACAAACACAATGTTCCCCTGGATTAAACCTGTGCTATTGTAGAGTTACAAAAGCAAAACAATACAGAAGGTGTGTGTGGGGGGGGACTAAGGTAGGAGGAACCTGTAAGCTACAAGTTCAAGACCAGTAAGAGCAACATAGTAATACCCCATCTCAGCAAAGGACCAAATATTGGTCTCTTCCTCTCTTTTTTTACAGTCACCTATGTGTGCACATATACCCATATATAGCCATCAGAGAACAGCTCCCAGGAGTTGGTTTTCTCTTTCCACCAAGTGTTTGAGGGATCAAACTCAGGTCATGAGGCTTAGGGGCAAGTTCTCCCCCATCCCCTGTGCCATCTCCACGGCTCTTGTCTTAGTCACAATTCTATTGCTGTGAAGAGACACCAAGACCATGGCAACTCTTAGGAAAGAAAACATTTAATTGGGGGGGGGGGATGGCTTACAGTTCGGGAGCTTTAGTCCATTTTCATCATGGCAGGGAGCATGGCAGCACGCAGGTAGATGATGTACTGGAGAAGTGGCTGGGAGTTCTACATTTGAATCTGCAGACAGCAGGAAGAGAGACACTGGGCTTGGTGTGAGCATGTGAAACCTCAAAGCCCTCCCCTAGTGAGACACTTCTCTAGCAAGGCCACACCTCTCAATCCTTCCTGAACAGTGCTATACTCCCTGATGACTAAGCATTCAACTATGTGAACCTGGGGGTGGAATAGGAAGTGAGGTTCTTATTCAAACCACCACAGTGGTATAGCCTTGTTTCAAACAGATTTCAACACTCATTTTAAGCATTTCTACCAAATATTCTTTGTTGATTATTCTTTATATTTAGAAGACTGATTTAGTTTTTCGAAAACAACTAAGACTCATTGAGACTGTAATTAAGTGGGGGTAATCTACTTAGACACAGAGGCGGTGATCAGTGAGAACTTCTGAAGAGCCTCTGTATGCACTTGGAAGCCTTGTGATTGTGTTGCTGCAGGAATACTTGGGCACAGATGGAACTAGAGGATAGGGTCCCATCCATGACAGTATCAGGAGGCAATCAGTCTGTGTCCATAGAAGCACCCAGAAGCCATGGCACACCATCAGAAGTTTTTTGGTGTATTTCTCTCTATGGAGTCCTGACAAATGCAGCTCAACTATGCAATATAAGGCAGACCAATACGTGCATGTCATTAGCAAAGAATCCTTCATCATGTGTCCTTTCACATGCTTGCTTTAGCAGAACATCCTCTCTCCTGTGTCTGCTTCAGGAAAACACCATCTGACACAATTGACTTTCCAAAGAAACTGTAAGTTTCCACTTCAAGGAGCCTTGCCTCTTGAATTTCATAAAATGTAAAGGCAGGTCAATGTGTCACCTCAGTTGTCTCAAGGGCTTCTTAGGAGCTGGAGAAATGGCTCAGTTGGTAAAGCAACTGCCATGTAAGCCCGAGATCCCTAGTTTGAATCCCCAGTGCCCACTTGAAAAAGTGGGTGTGGTAGCATGTGTTTATAAGTGGGTGTTTTGCCTGCAAGGGTCTGTGTACCACATGCATGCAGTGCTCCTGGAGGCCAGAAGAGGGCGCTTGGATCCCTTGGAACGGAAATTACAGATGGTTGTGATTTACCAAGTGGGTGCTGGGAACTAAACCCATCTTCTCTGGAAGAGCAGCAAGTTCTCTTAACCACTGAGCAAGTGTATGTGATCTGAGCTCTGGCTAAACAAAGATTGGCAGATCCTGGAGCTCAGTGCAAGACCTTGTTTCAGGCCCTCCTTCGTATATCGGTGTTAGGGGGTGGTCAACATTGGATACCTCAACCTCTCATGATCTTTGTCATCGTTTTGGTGCATATGTCTCCCATACAGTGACCTTAGGAATGGGCCTTGCTCTGGCTGATGGCATCAGAGCCCTTCCAACCACAGCAGGCAGGTTCTGCAGGGCCCTTTACCCTTGGTCCTTAGCCAAGAGGTTTGCTTCTCTTTGCTCCCCTGTCCCAGCGTGGAGCTAGGGTACAGATTTTGATGGCCTCTTATTAAGGTCCAGGGATCAGAACAGAAGGGAAGCAGAGAATGTGAACTTAGGGTCCAATCCTAAGCCCAACAGTGCAGCTCTCCTGAAGGGTTCTTTTTCTTTTTCTTTTTTTTTTTGCCCTTGGGAAGCCATAGTCAGCTCCTTCCCACCCCTCCCCTCACCAAGGAATAACTGATTGACACGGGAAAGGAAGGAGTAGGTTTCCCTCCCTCAGAAAAGCAGGAGGCCCGTGAATCACTGCTCTGATTCAGCTCTGTGGAGCAATCTTCATTTCCAGACCAAGGCTCTACTTTGTCCCCAAGAGATGGATTTAATTAGAAGTTCCCTCCTCCCCACTGAGAACTGCTGAGAGCCTTCTTGATTTATTTTCATGCAAGGCAGGGTGTATTTTTGTGTTTTTCCTAAAATAAAGTAAGAGTTGCCAGAGGCAGCATTGATCTTCCAGAAGATGGTGGAGAGCTTCTCAGAGACAACAAAACAAAACAAAACAAAACAAAAACAAAAACAAAAACAACCCACCCCAGCACCTTCTTGAAGCACCAGACCACTGTAAGCTACAAGTTCAAGACCAGTAAGAGCAACATAGTAATACCCCATCTCAGTAAAAGACCAAATATTGGTCTCTTCCTCTCTTTTTTTACAGTCACCTATGTGTGCACATATACCCATATATAGCCATCAGAGAACAGCTCCCAGGAGTTGGTTTTCTCTTTCCACCAAGTGTTTGAGGGATCAAACTCAGGTCACGAGGCTTAGGGGCAAGTTCTCCCCCATCCTCTGTGCCATCTCCACGGCAAACTTCAAAAAGGCAACCAAACTTTCCCTTCAAGGTGATGCGCTTTTGTCAGGATGGGCTCTGCCATGCCGCAATAACGAGTATCACCCAGATGTTTCTGGCCTAAACTACAGTGGTTTGTTGGTTCTTTGCTGCTAGTCCACACCCCACACAGATAAGCCAAGATCTGCTCTTATTGAGCTGTATTCAGAGCACTTTCTTTGAGAGCCCTGACTGGCTACTGACTGGACTTGCAGGCCATGGTGGTACATGGAGTAGAGAACTCTAACCCTTTGTCACTAATCAAATCTGTCCCAGAAGTGGCAAAAGTCACTTCTGTCTCCTCCCATTCACCTGGTCATTGGCTGGTCACTGGGTCTCACCCAATGACCCAGCAGGCAGGAAGTACAAGCCACCTTCCCTTGTAGCCTGGAGGAGTTGACAGTTATTGACAACAGCAGCCACAGCATTCCAGATAAACATTTGTGGCTGAACAGAGCTTCCCCTCCCCCATCACATCTGTGTTCTCTTAGTCTCTTCTTGGAACCTTGGGGACAGCAAGGGTTCTAGCAACAAGAATACATGCTATTATTCAATCTGTGACTGTCCTTGACATTATGTGCTTTGAGTTACTTCTATTCCCTGGGGATCTCTCTCTCTCTCTCTCTGTATGTCTATCTGTCTTTCTGTCTGTCCCCATCTAACTTTGAGGATTTCTGAAAAGTGAAGACTAGACCCACACCAGAGCTCTCTGCTGTCTCTGGGGAAAAGGTGCCTTCACCTTAGAGTCGGTCCTGGGTGCACATTTTGTTTCTTTCTCAAATATTCATGTATTTTTATTTCAGATTCCCAGCATTTCTGTCAAAGGCTCGTGTCTTCCTCTCCTCCTGTCTTGAACTTTTAACTCCAGAGCCTCTGAGGCCAAATAAGTATCACACCCATGGCTAGAGTTAATGTTAGAGTTAGGAAGAGTTCAGCTCCTGGGTATGGTTTTTTTTTTTTTTTTGTGGTTTATGATTGCTATTCATATCATAGGGTGTTAGTAACCACAGAGACAAGACACTGTAGAGCCATATAATGTGAGCACATATAGACACACACACACACACACACATACATACACACACACATAAACACACACATATACACACATACACACACAGACACACACACATATACACATACATAGACACATACACACACCTATACACACACATACACACATACATACACAGCCACACATACACAGCCACATACACACAGACACATACATACACACACACACACACACACACACACCAATATATACAAATACACACAGAGAGAGCACAATTATAACTAATTCTTTATGTTTGAAGGTGTGTATTTATCAGAGTTAAATTTCCCACAGTGAGATAGCTCACCATGAGAAAAACCAATTACACTTATCTGAAAATCATTTTTCTTAGACCCATTTAGAGAAGCACAGGGATGTCTTTGCAGCAGAAAATACAGTGGATACAGGAGACAGGGTATGTAAAGCCCCGAAAACAAGCCATGTGGCATAGGAGGGCAGGAGATTTTAAACACTCTTAGGTCAGGCTAACTTGTTCTAGGCTAAGAACAGAATCCAAACATGGCTAAACCAGCATACTCAGACCTCTTTACAAAATGTTATGTGGATAACATTATTTTTTTGGAGAGATTATGGGAAGTGACTTTCTTGTTAATACAATTATTTGGGATTATGGCTCAATCCTGGCATTACCAGTGAGATTTTGAGATACTGGGAGGAGAGTTTGCTGTGTGTGTTACAGCCCCAGTTCACAGATCAACACGAAGGCTCCTCCACAGAGAAGAAAAAGTAGTTAAAGTTTGTAAGACTGACCCCAAACTGAGCACAATTCGCCCTTTACACCGGGGGGGGGGGGGGGGGTATTATTATTATTTTTTCTTTTTGTCTTTTGTTTTCCTCTGTGCCACAAGGTGGCGGTGCTCACATTCTCAAACAACCATCTGCCTCAGCTAAAATGAAGCCACGAAGTGGCAAAGTTTGATGTAATCTGCATCAGGAATGGAACCTATTGGAACCAATATGTACACAGCGGAAGACCGGCAGGGTTGCTATGGGAACGTCTCTCTCAATCAGCTTCCTTAACCCCTCAGGAGGAAAATGGAAATGACCAATAGCCATGTGGAAGGACTTCCTGCCATGGGGTTCTGACTGTCCTCCACAGTGGGACCTCTGCCTGAGGCCACAGAATGGGTTCTCCTTCTCTGCCACCATCCTGCAGTTGTATCAGTGGTAGATAAGGAGCAGCCTTTGGCTTTTACGGTTGAACACACAATGTGCTACTAGAAGAAGAGCCGTTTAAAAGATTCATAAGGACTGTACTGAGAGAGCAAGGAGTCACAGAGTCCCACACACTAACTTAAGGCCACTTATCTTTTTGTACCTAGAAGGACAACTCCCCTGGGTGTCACAGAGTGCACCTGAATGGTTATATCAGTACCTCTTAGAATGTAGGCGTGACATCTCTGCATCCTCTGGACAAGCGGAGGCATGCTGGTGACTTCATAGCCATCTTTTCAGACTCTTATTGATATTTTCTAAATTCTGAGGGGAGAAAGACATTTCTAAATAAGGATCCATGTTCCCTCTCTCCAGGCTTAGCCAAGTTGAATTATCCTGTGTAAATTATTCAGGACCCCCCACCCCCTTAGCTACTGGGTCTGAATCCACATCTCTCCCTTGAAAGGGTTGGGTCAAGCGCTTGGCAGCAGAATGGCAGTAAGCATCAGCTGGCATGCCAGCTTCACCTCAGGTCCCCAGGCACCTTAGAGGAGAAAAGCCAAGTGGTACCCTTGAGGAGGGAAGGCTGCTTCTCCACCAGCCCAGTTGTCAGCTTCTTCTGTAGTCTCATGGGAAACACGAGAATGCGGTTGACGAAGATTCCATCTGAGGTTTTATCTGGATCCCTGGGTAAAAGCGTAGCTACCCATATCTCTAAGTTTAAACGAGATGTTTTTGAGGCTTTGCTATGTAGCCTAGGTTGGCTTCAAGATGACAATCCTCCTGCCTCACTCTTCTAAGTACTGAGATAACAGACGTACACTACCATATCCTGACTAGCGAGGCCTTCATGGAGTAAAAATGTTTACTGATCTTCCTCGCCAGGAACCATGAACTGTGTTTATTCTCTGACTGTAGAATACTTCATAGCTGATAAAGAGCAGGCACCCTCCTCACACACAGAGGGAAGGAGATTCTAACACTTGGTCTTGATGTCAATATGACACTCCTTGAGGATTTTTCTAGTCTCTTCGGTTTGCTTCTTACAGGGTGTGACCCACAGAGGTCACGGCCATTCCCATTTTACAGATGGGGAGACTGAGGCAGTGACAAAGCAAGAGGGTTGTCTGCTCCTGTGCTGAGTTTCAGTCTCTATTTACTTCCCTGGGAATGCTTGCGTGGTATGTAACTTGCAACTGGCGTACCTTTGCCCTTTCTCTTATTGATCTTCTTTAGTATTGGGTGTACAGTGCTTAAATGAGTTGATAGGAGCACTGAACAGTGATAATGGGGTGTGACGGACACCTAAGTGTTCAATGAATGAATGGGACAGACATGCCTTTGCTCCCGGTCTCCCTGAGCTGATGCAGCACGGTTGTGGTCTCCACAATAGTATATTCAGAGCAGAGCAAGAGGTTCTGGGTAGTAGTGACAGCTCCCACGGGACTGTGTCCTTTCCCAGAACGCTATGTTCTGTTGGCTGGAACAGCCCTTATGGTACCTATGACTACATAGGTACCTATAGATGTATAGGCCCAGTGGAGCCTATCGAGGGGAAGCAGTAAGCATTGTCCTCCATGCGCTGGGCATCTTAAATGGAAGGCACGAGGTGGCAGTGCCCACAGTAGGAGTCTACTAGGCCCCAATGGGATTTCCACGCAGACCTTGGCTCCTGATGGAGATACTTAAGGAGACTGTCTCTCATTTCCTTCCTTTCAGTCAGACTCAGGGACTTTGTTAGTCAAGAGTGAGAGATGACGTGTCTCAGGCAGAATGGAGAGTGTCAGGCCTGAGAGGTCCCCTTTTCAGTTATCTGAGGTGGAGAGCCATCTATTTCCTTCCGAATTTTCCACAGCAGCAGGCTCGTTAGGCCTGGGCCTGTCAGAATAGGTTCCGGCTTCATCTATAGAGGTGGTTGATAAATGCCCAGTTCGGTCTAGACAGGGTGTGAGTCGGGGAGTGGCTTCTCAGATAAGCCATGGAGGGCTGCTCTTGGGTCTTCTGGGCATTAGCGGTTGTTTTTACAATACAACTGTGAAAACAGAGTGATCCCCTTTGCTTCCTCAGCAGAGCCCTCTCCTTGTTCCCTGTCCCCACCCCTCCAGGTCTCAGCCTCCATGGGTGGCTTGAGGATTATGTCCAGATACTTTAAGCCCCTCAAACAAACATGATCTCTCACCTACAGTTCTCTATTTTAACTTGAAAACAATCTGCCTTTCTTTAATTATTGGGGATGTATATTTACTGTCTGTTTAGAGGGAGGTGAGTGAACAGGTGGGACCCGGCAGCACCATGAAACTACCCCAGCAGCCAAGCGGCAAGTGTGGCCTGCTGTGCCCTGGCTTCTGAATTCTCACACGAAGCACTTTTACTGCATGCACGGTTGACTCGCTGATCAATGGATCCTGGCAGCTATAAACATTTTATGGCTGTCTGTGACAATATGACTCCTAGGCCCCTAGAGGAGTCTATGCAGACAGGGCCTTAGGAGGAGAAGGAGAAGTTTTGCTCCCAGGGGGAAGGGGGTGCAGCTCCCAGAGGCCAGATCAAAACCAGGCGAGGGGTTGAGTTACTCACTCAGGGGCTTCCCACTGTCGAAGACAGAAAGGTGTCCGAGGTCCAGCAGTGTTCCCAGGTTGAGAGTGTTTATTTGTTCCCTGTCATTGCAACAATTCTAAGGATGATTTGACTGGCATTCCTTTGGGGACACTGAAGGTTAGTGGCTTGCCTATCTCCTGTTCTCTCTCAGTGCCTGAGAAATTAGCCCTTGAACTCTGGTCAGATGACACATGATACATGTGGCTGATGACCCCCATAGAAAAGCAAGACCCAACTGTGCCTTTATTTTGTTAGAAACCTCAATTCTTTTCTGACTGACCCCTATGAACGCTTGAGGTGTGTACTCATTTTTACTCTGAATTGAAAAACAGCAAGGGCTTTGTAATGCCAGGTTGTAGTGTGCTGTCACAACTGGAGGGCGGGGTTGTGAGTGCAGAAGGACAACGGGAAGGAGTGAAAGGTGTGTGCGCACACGAGGCACACCGAACCTTACGTCATGTGAGCTCGCTGCGTTTTCTCTTGGAAACCACAGAGAGACCTTCGAAAGTTAATCATCGAGCCATGAAGGGGCAGCTGATGTCATGAGTTTCCAGTGGCCAGTTAGCATTGCCACAGTCACAGACATCTCTCTGTTTGCCTACCCAAAGGCTTACAACAAAACAACTCACAAGCCATGTGTTCTGAGGGTTTCTCTTTGTTCTATGAAACTCAAGAGTAAAGATGTAGAAGGAGAAGCGTCTTGTTCAGTGTTAGGCGTTGTCATTGTCGAGATAGCCAGCCTGTAATCATTATGTAACCCAGGCTGGTCCTGATATCATGATTTTCCTGTGTCAGCCTCTCAAGTCCTGGAATTACAGGTGTGAACTACAGAGCCCAGCTTTGTACCTTCTGGATCTTTCTATTCATGTGTTTCTCTCAGATCTGTACTGGGCGAATGGTTTTGTCTGAATAGGGACACAGTGCTACGAACTTGATGAATATGTATGTATGTGTGTGTATGTGTATATGTATGTATGTATGTATATATGTATGTATATACATGTGTGTATATATGTATGTGTGTATGTATATATATATATGTATGTATATGCGTGTATGTATATGTGTGTGTATATATGTATGTATATGTGTGTATATATGTATGTGTATATGTATGTATGTGTGTATGTATGTATGTATGTATGTGTGTATGTATCTATGTATTGACATATGTAACCCACCACATTCAATAGGTGACAGGATGAACTTCTGCTCTGGAATGTGGCTCAAGTCTCTGTAATTTATAGTCATGCCACCAATGTTGGGTCTGGATGTCAAGCCCCGTGGCTCCTCTTGGTGACATTCTCTTGGGGATCCAGCTTGTGTCACACTATTCTCAGATTGCATGGACTGTGTTTAAATAACAGGTTTCATTTGTCCCATGCTTTGAAATGAGAGTGGTGAATGAAGTGGCCTGAGCACACTACAGGATGTGCAGTGGGCTGCATGGTCCCCAGGCTGAGAGGCTCGCTCGTTCATTTCCTTGTTGTTCTAACCGTCTAGCACAAGGCCTGGTGAGCAGCAGGCACCTCATCAGTGTGTGTATGTTCAGTGAGAGAAAAAAAAATCACAGTAGGTTCAGCTTGGGAAACATGTGCCAGACTATGGGATTTTAAAAATAATGTGTGTGTGTGTGTGAAAAGACATCTTGTGGGAATTGGGAATCAGTTTTTTCCTTTCATCATGTGGGTCCAAAGACTGAACTTAGATTGTCAGACTTGGCAGCAAACACCTTTATCAGATGAGACCTCTCACCAGCTGAAGAACTTTTAATGTTCAAAGATTATGAGGTGTTGGGGACAATTAAAATATTTTACTTTTATTAACACATTTGATCTTTGTAATAATCCCTATAGTAATTTTCTTCTAACCTCTGTCTTTTAGGTGGGGAAGCAGACTATAGTTGGAGGCTGGGTGGACTGTCTAAATCAGTGACAGGAAGAATTGGATATAGTCACTCTGCTCACAGACTGTGCCTTTAACCACATCTCCCAAATTTTTTCGAAGTTTGATACTGTCAACACATGTCTCATTCCCTACTCAAAGGGAAAATTACAGATAAAGAACAATTCATTTAAGAAGTAGGCTTCTTCATTTAAGAGGTAGGCTTCTATGGAACTCAGGTAGCTCAGTGGTTAAGAGCACTGCTACTCTTGCAGAGGACCCTGGTTGGGGTCTCCCATGGCTGCGCAATACCTTCTATAACTCCAGTTCCAGAGGATCGGATGCCCTTTTATGGTCTCTGCAGGCACTGCACACACATTGTCCACTAACATACAAGACAGGCATATACAATAAAATAGAGATAAATCTTTTAAAAATAGGCTTTTAGTTTCAAGTTCTTTTTAGATTGGAAGGACTAGGAAGGAAAGGTCTGGAATTTCGTTTGGGTGTTGGGAGGAACATATGTAGTCCGTGGAGCACCGCAACGTACCAGAATCTCAGCTCTGTTGGTTCCCCATTTAATGTTCTACACAAAACACTCCTGACTGCTTCATCCCCAGCCATACAAACAGTCCTGGACTCAATGACATTGGGTGATCAGCCTTTGCCCAGAGCCTTACCAAAAATATTCCAGAGCCGTTTTTTTATTATGTTTTCTGTAGAGCCACCGTGGGGAGGTCCCATGGCTGATACCCATTTTTATGTGACTTCCTGAGAGCTGGGTGGGTATTAATTTCTAGGCAGTCAGCCCCATAATGCAACGAGTGAAGACAGATTTGAAGGTAAAGGGTTGTAAACTTGAGACGTGGCTTCAGTTTCTCAGGCCCCTCCTCAGCCTGCTTGTTGTCTCAAATGAAGCAGTACTAAGATGTGTAAAAACATGGATGTCCAATTCCCACGCAAGCGTGTATACCCCACCCCTGTCTTTCGGTACTTTTTTCTTAGTAAAAACAAGAATTTTATTATTGCACATGAATGTATGATGAGCTAGTTGAGAGTCTGCCCAGCTAAGGCCTAAAGATTTGAAATATTAAAAGGTCTCAGTGTGCTTATTTGGGAAAAAGCTGGTTAAGGAAGGAATTGTGATGGTTTGTATATACTCAGCCCAGGAAGTGCCGCTATTAGGTGTGGCCTTGTTGGTGTAGGTGTGGCCTTGTTGGAGTAGGTGTGACACTGTGGGTGTGGGCTTTAAGTCCCTTTTCCTAGCTGCCTGGAAGCCAATATTCTACTAGTAGCCTTCAGATGAAGATGCAAAACTCTTAGTTCCTCCTGCACCATGTCTGCCTAGATACTGTCTTCGTGATAATGGACTGACTCTCTGAACCTGTAAGCCAGCTCCAATTAAATGTTGTCCTTATAAGAGTTGCCTTGGTCATGGTGTCTGTTCACAGCAGCAAAACCCTAACTAAGGCAGGAATAATTGCTGCCATCTTATTTGCAGCATTAATATTTACAGAAGATAATAATCACTTATTTTGCAGCTCTCTGTCTGACCTATTTTCATTACTGAATTCTAAGAGCACATCTTGAAATCAAGAAATCACAGCCTCCCAGTTTTGTGCTTCAGTATTTTAGAAGCTTCTCTAGTCCCAGGTTTTCCCACCTAAGCTTTGGAAGTAGCCTTTAAATTTCCCAAGCTGGCTTTTGGATGTGAGCTGGTGATTGCTCTGAATGCATAAGGCTAAGTCAGGAGACTCTTAGGTCTCTGCAACATTGTGTGTTCTTCCCCATGGATGTGAATATCTTTCCATTCATTTCTTTGATACATTTGGTTAGAACGTCCCAGCTTTCTCTGTCAAGGTTTTGCACATGTTCCATGTGATGTAGACTTAAGTCTCTCTCTGTCTCCCTTTCTCTCTCTCTCTCTCTCTCTCTCTCTCTCTCTCTCTCATTCCTCCGTTACTATGCTTTAAGCAACATCTACCCCCCTCCCCACCCCATTTAAGCAACATCTTAACTGCAGTAGGAAAGTGACTGACTTTCACATCCTGTAATTTGTTGGTCCTAGTTTTTTGTTTATTATTGTTGATTCTTTTGGATTTTCTACATGATGGCAATACCATCAACCCACAGTAATAGTTTTATTTTATGTCTTCTACATAATCATGGATAGATTTTGGTACTTTTCTTGTCTTATTGCATTAGAATTCCTTTTTTTCCCCTTTGGTTTTTCAAGACAGGGTTTTTCTGTGTAGCCCTGTCTGTCCTGGAACTCACTCTGTAGACCAGGCTGGCCTCAAACTCAGAAATCCACCTGCCTCTGCCTCCCAAGTGCTGGGATTAAAGGCGTGTGCCACCACTGCCCAGCTTAGAATTACTTCTAATATGTGGAAAGCAGTAATGGGTTGGAGAGCAGCTCAGAACACTGGCTATTCTTGCTGAGGATGTGGGTTTGAGTTCTAATACCTATGAGTTGACTCATAACTGTCTCTAAGAGATTCAATGCTCTGTTCTGGCCTTGTAGATACCAGGCATGTACATGGTGCACAGATGTACATGCAAGCAAAGCACTGGGATATGTAAAAATAGAAAAAATAGTAATGAGAGGGGGTTGGCTTGTCCTTGTTCTTCATCCTGGTGGGAAATTGGAGTCACTTGTATGAAGTATGACACATTCGGTAAGCCTTTCATTAACACTTAAACATTTCTTGTTTAGTCATAGATAGTCTCATATGCGCATGTAATGCATTTTGATCATGTCCCTCTGTCCCTCCAACTCCCGCTGTTCCTCATCGTTTCCTCCCATGATTACGTCTCTTGTTATTACCAACCTGAGTCCAGTTAGCAATGCTCTTGGGTGTGGTCATCAGTTTTCAGTTGGGTGTGGGAATCCTACCTTTGTCCATGTCCCCAAAAGACTGTCTGTCTGTCTGAGCAGCCATCACACAATAGCTCCTCCACAGAGGGTGGGGACCCAGAAGACCGGCTTGATCTTGTGTGGGCTGGCAAGGTGAGCAAGGGGAGCTCAGCTGTTGTGAGATGAAGTGTGCAGAGCCACAGGTCCACAGGACAGCGCTTCACAGGTCCCTCGCCTCTGGCAGCTCTAGAGTTCTTTCTGCTCCCTTCTCTATGCTCTTCCTGAGCCTGGGGCAGGGCTGTGATAGAGATGAGCCAGTCTACGGTGGGTTTCTCAGAGACTGATGTAGAAGGAGAAATAGTGGTCTCTCCTCCCTCCCTCCCTGCTCTTCACTTCTGCTCATGACAGCCAGAGCTGTCCCCATACCCACACTTCCATCTGCTGCTTTTTATGTTAAACAACGTCACTGGGCTATAGTCCACATACCATACATTTTGCCTCCTTAAATGCAGAATTTAGTGGTTTCCCAGCTGTTTTTGATTTCAAAAAGGAACCCTAACCCCTTTAGCTATGACCTTCCCACCTTCTCCCTCCCATTCTAAAGACACATCTAGTCTCCCTTTGTGTCTGTCCACTTTCTTACTAGGATCACCTCACATGATGAAAACATGTACTATGTGGTCTTTCAAGAGTCTGGTCTTTCACATTGTAGAAGGTTTCATGACACGAAACTCATTCATGCGGTTACGTGCATCGGTTTCCTTTCTTCCAAAGGCTGGATGATATTCTGTCTCACACTTGTCTGACTTTCATGATATTCTGTCTTACGGCTGTGTCTGACTTTGCTTACCCCATCATTAGTTGCAGGACATTTGCGTTGTTTCTAATTTGGGGTGACTGTGAACCAATATTGTTGATAGAGAGAGAGGTTCATGAACACATTTTTGTATAGACATGCGTTTTCTTTCTTTTTTTTTAATGGTATATCTGAGAATGGAATTTTTGGGTCACAGGCTTAACTTCTAGAAGAGACACAGACTGTTTCTTCCCAGGCTCAGGAAGAGCATCCATCATTCTGCATCCCCACTCTGGGGGACAAGAGGGCCAGTTCTGCCTCATCTTCTCGGCCACTGTTATTGCCTGGCATTTTGACATTAGCCTTCTTAGAAGGTGTGACGTGTATCTGTCTATGCTTTCTGTCTGCATATCTTTATGACTGGGATGCCCATTGTCTCCTTGTGTACTCACTGGCCAAGCACAATCACTCCCTGGGAAAACAGCTGTTGCTCGTGTTTTAATTACAGCATCTTCTTTTAATTATTGTGTTGTGAGGGCTCACCTGTGAGTCCATCAGCAGGCACACACACTAGGCACACACACACACACACACACACACACCAGGCATGCACACACATACCAGGCATACACACACACACATACACACACACACACCAGGCACACACATCAGATATTCCTCTTTTCCTACATTCTCATCCGGTATTTTCTTCTTACTGTGCACTTGAGTGATGTGCCCACAGGATACAAACAAACCCAGAGGAAACGTCTCTTATACAAAAGTGCATTGTAGCAATGTCTTTTAGCTGGTGCTTAAGACTGTGTCACATTTGTGTTCTCTGATAAATCCAACAGAGCTGGGACTGGTCTTTTTCATTTCATTTTTCAATGCCTCATTGCACGGGGCGACTTATTTGGTGTTGGATTAATGTCTGAACCTTTTAGTTAATTAGTGTGAAACACAAGCCACCTTTATGTAATGAGACCTGACAGTAAGATGAGAAGCCTGAACAGACCCCCCTCCCCCCAACCTTAGGGGTGAACTTCTTTGTCGCTTCTTCAGCACAGGGTGGCTGACTTCTGTCAAAAGAGTCATTTCTATTTTCCATAATTAGTTGCTTCATGCAAACATCTAAAGAGCCCTAAATTATGAACCAATGTTGAACAATTGCATGCCATCCCAGAATGATACTGTAGTGCACAGTCCTGATAAAGTTTGTGTTAGCAAGGAAGACTTAGAACAATGGTTAGTAAGGTGACTGACATTTTGTAAAAGAAGACATGACATGATCCAGAAACCTCCCAAGGAACCCTCAAAATCCCTCACAGACACGTGATGTCCACACTACCGTCCTCAGCTGTCATTCCAGAGACATTCCTTTCAGGCAGGAATCTGAGATTCGTTCTCCTTACACATCCATCTTCCCTTCTAAGAACATATTGTATAACAATAATTGTTCAGCACTGAATCAGAGGTAATACGGATATTTGTTTTTACTGAGCTGGGTGATTTAGAGATTCCTACCCCAACCAGGAGAGAGTTAAGACTTACTAACAATTAAGTCTTAATAACTCAGACTTACTAATGAGTCTTAATAATTTCAGAAGTCCAAGAACTTTGCCTGAATTACTAAATTCCAGTTGGTTTGATACAAGAGTGTTTGATGCCGAGAGTGGAGGGGTCAGAGGACTCCAGGCCCCAAGCAAGGCTCCAGAAAGTGACTGTGGAGCTTCGAGTGTCCCGAGTCTTTTATGTAGGCACAGCACACCACTTAAGGTCCTTCCGGTACCTTCACTGTGCCAGCTAGGTGACACACAGCACAGCAGTCTCTACTGAGCACTAACACATATCAGTGCAGGGATGATACCCGTCATCACAAAGACTGTGCCTCTCTGTGGAGATCTACTTAGTCTTACAGGTTCAGTGCAAGGAACAAACACGATCTGCGCACCCAGTGTCTACTCCACAGCTGGGCAGGTAGGCATCTCCACAGGCTCCTCCCCTTTCCTGCCCTTCTCCCTCTTGTTCCGTTTCATCGCAGCAGACTGCACTGGTGCCACTGAGGCCAGCTCTGCATCTGGACCCTGGGGATCTGCTCCCATGGAGGGACAGAGAAAGGCCAGCCTGAAACAGAGCTTCTTTCTGGGTCTCACGGGCCTTTGGGGAAAACTGGATGCAATCGATCCTATTCCCTAACTCTACCCTTGAGCATGTGCTTCCTTATCCTTGGTTTCAGCCGTGCTTTCTACCCACTTTCAGATTACCTTGTAGACCTGTCATTGAGGAGGTACCGAGGAAAGGACACCTCAGTTAAAAGACAGACAGTTACTAACTGAATGGATTGACACAATTCAGTTATGAAAAGACGCCCACATCTGCTAAGAACTGGAAAGAGGCAGCTTTATGGAACAATGAAGTGCCAGCCACTGGTAGAAAATTAATGGCTCTCACACTGGTGAAGATGCTGGGGGGTTGGGGGAGGGGGCTGCGGCGGGGGGGGGGGGGAGGAACATCCTCCTCCATGGCTAGCAGCAATGTGAACTGTCACCAAGGTTACAGACAATGATGCAGCAAGCTCTGGTGAATTCATCCATCAAGGAAGCCCACCTATGGAGATTAAAAGGTACCTGTGCTTTCCAACCCAACAGGGTATACCTACAATATTCTTCAAAAATTGAAGTATGCACATGAAAATTTAGATTTACAAGGATGTTTAATGAGTATGGTTGATAAAGGTAAAGAGAAAGCAAATAATGATAGTTGGAAAAAAAGAGCTCCAGGGAAACTGACAGCGGGATAATTAGGAGCACTTGCCCGGGATGCACAGTTAGATATACAACACATTGGGCAGAGGGAGCACTTCCTCACGACGGACAGTTAGACATTTAGCACAGCAGGCAGAGCCAACACCATCCATGAAGAATTGAATGAGAAAAAAGTCGAGTAGAGAAATCTGTATAAAAGAATCCAACTTAGAAAATAGACATGGAACAATAAGATTCTGAGTGTGTGTGTGTGTGTGTGTGCATATGTGTTTTGTGCATATGTGCAAGTGTGTGCACGTGGTGTCTGTGTGAGAGTATGTGTGCATGCACATATGTGTGAGTAAATATGTGTATGTGCAGGCACGTGTGTGAGTGTGTGTATGTGTGAGTGTGTGCATGTAGTGTCTGTGTGTGTATGCATGTATGTATATGTGTGCATGCATAAGTGTGAGAATGTGCATGTGGTATCTGTATGTTTGAGTGTGAGCATATATGTGTATGTGAATGTCTATGATGATGTGAACAGAGACACACAAGGGAAACAGCATCATAAAAAAAACCCAGAAAATAAGAACAAGCTAGACATTTTTCTCTGTCAAGCATGATGCGATTTCATTTATGAAAATGAGTGCATGTTGCTGTTGTTAGAAATTCTTGTGAAGAGAAAAGAAGCAAGCCCATAGCTAACAAGGCAGAAAGGCCATTTGTAAACCTATCAGAAGAGACATAGGCTGCCAGCCTAGGGCTGGGTCAGAGGGCAGATTTAATAATGTCAGATGTGAGAGAGGGAGACTGAGGACGAGTGTGGGAATCACTCAGCCCACCCGCCCCAGTGCCTGTGGGACTCAGCCAGAGAAACCCAGCTCAGACAGGTTGCTGTGACCCTGGCTCTGCCCCAGAACACTTACCTTTCAAGGGGCCTGGCTGATCAAGGGCCTAGCCAAGGAGGATAAGAAGTTTTCTTCTCTAGCACAGAAGATGCCTGAGACTGTCCTTGTGCTTCCACGAAAAGGTCAGGAGTTCATCCTTGCCTGGGATGTAGAGACCCATGAACAACCTCTCTTCATAACCCTTTGAAGGATCTTTTATTCTATAGGGAAGAGGAGGAAGGGATGAGGCACACAGCACAGAGTGGTGTAGATGTTCAATCAAAAGACGTGTGATAGCTGGTAAGAACACTGAACAGAGCACTAATAAAATACTGTGTTCTCCCATGGACATTCTCTGGGGGCTATCTGATAACCTGAGTTGAAATGCCAGCCTCCTTCGGACCATGACAATTATTCAAACTAAGTCATGCTGATCTTTAAAAGAGATCCTTGGAATTCAGAGTGGTGAATCCTCAGCCGCTCCCATTCTGACTTCCTCTCAAAATGGACAAGCCATCAGCAGGCCTCGTACGCATCTGTCTCAACTTGCCTGGATGCTTCCTCTCCCGTTTCCACCTCATGAAGCACTTGTAGCTAGATGATGCTATTGGCTTTTTTGTTTGTTTGTTTGTTTGTTTTTTGTTTTTTTTTTAAATCTTGAGAACAGAACAGTTCAGTCCCTGGAGGTTATTAAAAAGCCTCATCAGCTATGTATCCAAGCACAGAACATGGATTGAAAAAGGCCTGGTGAGAATTTTTGATCTATACAAGGCTGCGTGCCAGATTATTATTTTTTTGTCTGTATGGTTTTATTTTTTTTTAAATGTGAGGATTCTATGTAGTTGTGACTGGGCAGTATCAATAGGATTGGAATACTGAGTCCCAGTTTTATGTAGGAAGCATATGTCCTTCCGGAAAGTGGGTAGTAGATCTGTGACAACTTGGAGTTCTTACAGTGAAGCTGATAACCCAACAACCTTCCAAAGACACTACTAGGTTTTCAGAGACCCAAAGTACCCAGTTTTGTAGTTTCCCTTCAGAAATGAGGCTGCTCATCCTGTGACATCCCTCTGAGTTTGGTTTCCTACTTTCCCATTTTATGCTTTTGTAGGACATTGATTTTATCTGTGACAAGTTCTAGCTACAGAGCTGGTCTCAAACTTCTGATCCTTAGTGTAATATACTATTTACAAACTGATTACTTTTGTTCTTAGACAATTTTTCACATGTATATAATACATTCTGTTATTTTCCCCTGTCCCTTAACCCCCCTCATCTGTACTGGTGCCCCTCCCATCACTATCTGTCCCTTTCTAAGGTTCAAGACTGTTGGTTTCATTTTGTGACTTTTAACTAGGGCCATCTGTGTGACCACTGGGGTCTCAGTGACATGATAACTGACCACAATGATTCCTGCCCCACCCCGAGTCTGTCAGCATGGCCACCTTGCCTTATGGAAGTCTTCTTCTGAGAGATGCTTTTTAACCTTTGCCTTTACAAACCAAACTTTCACCCAACCTGTTGTAATCAAGTGGATAAGGTGCTTTGAGTTCATCCTAGCTGCTTAAGCTCATCCTGCTTAAGCTCTGCGTACAACCTGTTCAGAACTCTCTGACCTCTAAGGAAAACATCGTCAAAAAATCTTACTCTGATTTGACTTCCAATGCAATTCGCCCCTATAAGCTCTGCAGAATGTGCAGCCTCCATTGGACCATGTTCACCACTTTTCGTTTGGGACCCACTCACGCCCCCCACTCAGAACAATGTGGTGTGTGTGTGTGTGTGTGTGTGTGTGTGTGTGTGTGTGTGTTTGTGTGTGAGGTGTGGTGTCTAAGTTGAAGACCACTTGCTGGAAGCAGAGAGACACTGGAAGCAACAACTCTCCCCAAACATGCTGGAAGCAACCTGTCTCTGTAGAGCAATGATATCTGCTGATAACTTTGTGTCTTGTTCTGAGCAAAGAGATCTGCTGGTAACTTTGTATCTTGTTCTGAGCATTGATGTCTGCTGGTAACTTTGTGTCTTGTTCTAAGCAATGAGATCTGCTGGTAACTTTGTGTTTTGTTCTGAGCCCCTATGAGATTTTCTAGAATGATTAAGGCAGACGCTTTCTTGCTACCACATCTGCTGTGCTGTTCACTATACATACAAGATGGCTTTCTGCTCAGGACAACTTTAGACCCAAGCTTCCTCCTTTCTCAATCCTCCTGCAGACTTACCAACCCCACCACATGGACTTTGTCTTCAGGCCATGGAGTAAGTGAGGCTAGATTCTAGGCTTGTCTGTGGCTCGCATCCAGCTCAATCCTGGAATAGCCATGAGGTGCTGGCTGTAGGCTTGCTGAGAGTGGACCCTCTCTGGGCCCTGTCTGAAACACCTTCAGCAGGAAGTTGGCTCAAGGGTAGAGGCTCTTGATTAGGCTTGTATAGTGCTCACTTTTTAAAAACAGGATTATTTCCCCCTTTCTGCTGGGGTGTTTCTTTCCTTCCCTTCCCTGAGAAGGGATCATCCCATCCCCCTGTAACAGTATAAATTATTTGAGCAGGATAAATTATCAGCAGCCTCTATGGTTGCAAAGAGCTTCTCAAGAGAAGGAAAGTCAGTTTGACAGATGAACATGCCACCCAATTAAAGGATTAGCATCTTGTCTCCTGAACTCGAATTAGGAGCTCAGGACTCTAGTGCTGACTTGTTTATGATAAAATTATTTGTGGTCATTTTCTCAGGGAATGTGTGGAGGGTGTCAGTTTTAATATTTTAGCCTCAGAGGCAAGTGGAAAACAAAACCCACACTATGTGATCAGTGGCACATACCAGAACTGTCTCCAGCTTGTCAAATCCAGGTGTTTTCCTTCCCTGTGTGAAGCAACCTGCTCCCCCCTTTTATGACAGTTACATTCTAGCTTTCACTGGATCTGAAGGTTTTATGCAGATGGGCTGGCTGCTCATATTGGAGGATTGTGTACCTGGTCCCAGCCACCTTGACTGTGTGATTAGGAGGCCAACTGGAGGCTTTGGGGGGGGGGTGCAGAAGCTGAGCTAAAGGATTGTGCAGAAGGTCACTTTATCCAGTTTTCATGCCTGTCGGTTGCTTTGGATACTGTTTTCTGGTTTCCATGGAAGTACAGATGACTGGGATGGGACCATCCACACTGGATCACTGAGATCTTCGGTGTAGAGGAAGACACTTGTCTTAAGAGGAGGCTCAGATAGAGTCCTCTGCCTTGTGGCCTCTGGGAAGTCATTTCCTTTTCTGAGACCTGGGTCAGTCTTCCAAGTCTCAGTTGCAGCCGGAATGCAGTTGAGCTGGACTGTGCACCTGTGCTGAGCCCTGTGTTGGTCGGCTTTCTGTTACCATGGCAACTGTCTGAGATAAGGAAAAAAATGCACATTGGGGCAAGAAGGCTACTAAAGAGTAGCTGGTGTTAATTAAACTGAATAGACATGTACAAGAATGAAATTAAGACTTTCTGCAAAAGACTCAGTGGCAAGGAGGTGAAGGATCTTAACCTAAGACTGGATACCCCAAACTTGGTCAAGGAGAAATAAGGAGTATGCTTCAAATTACAGGCACAGAAAAAGAACTTTCTGAACAGGACCCCCATGCTGCAGACATCTAGACTGACAGCTGGCAAATAACACTTTATAGAACTGAAAAGTCTTGCACATCTTTAACTGAAGAGGGAACCTACAGAATGAGAACATTCTTCACATCTGACAAAGGGTTAGTGTCTAGAATAGACAAAGAGTGAAAACAAACAAACAAATACAAGAAAACAGCAAACAAATGACACCCAGTGTGCTGGCCACGCCTTAATCACAGCACTTGAGAGGCAGTGGGAGCTCTGACTTCCAGGCCAGCCAAGGCTATATAGTAAGTTCCAAGCCAGCTAGGGCTACATAGAAAAACTGTGCCTCAAGCAACAAGAGACCCCCAAATAAATTACAACAAATGCTGGTGTGGTTGTGGAAAAGGGAAACACTTCTTCATGGCTGGTGTAAGGGCAAACGGGTTCATCAACTGGGGAAATCAGTTCCTCAAATGCTAGAATTAGCTCTATTGCATGATCCAGCGACAACACTCGGGCACATGCCCAGAGGACTCCATATGTACTAAAGAGATGCCTGCTTTTCCATGTTCACTGAATAGAGGCAGCTTAGATGTTACCAGCTGAAGAATGAATAAGAAGATGTGGTACATACACATAATGGAACATTATTCGGTTGTAAAGAAAACTAATATCATGAAATTATCAGGAAAATGAGTGGGTGCCATTACTGTGAACGAAGTAACCCAGAAAAGCCAGTGCTAAGTTTTCTGTTTCATACTTAGACTCGATCTTTTAATATTTACATGTGTGTGTTTAAATAGGAGTGCCAACAGAAGGCAGAGAAGGGAGGGCAGGGTGGAAGAGGGAAGATGGGGGAGAGATGACTGACACCTAAGAGCTTTGAAAATTCCATAGGGAACCTACTACTCTAGTAGATGCTTCCTAAAATATAAGCATGGACAGACATACAGAAAAAGAGTTTAAATGGTGTTACCCTGTAACAGAGGAGCAGTTCTTCCTGCAGACACCATCCCAGAGGTAGGTGTATGTTGTGGATGGGCCTGTTGCTGTTTGTATTTTGATGCTAATTCCGCTCTCCTAGGAGAGGTTGCAGACAAGGAGAGTCAGGTGACTTCTTGTGAACCAATCCCCTAATGAATAAAGGAGCCAATCACTGGGCGAGTAGGTGGGACTTCTGGGTTGGATGGAGGAAGAGAGGAAGCAGGAGAGACTTAGGTCTTTTTGGACTGGGATAGTGTGAGGATAAGGTGTAGCTACAAGTGTCTCTGGGTTTCAATAGCCAGGATTTGTCAAGATTTGCCACCAGAGGAGTTAGACTTAATAAGGCTTACAAGATTAGGATTTTAGTTGTTGTGCCCAGTGATTAAGTTACCGTTGTTTCTGAATTAAGTTTGTGTTGTGTTTTCCTTCACTTGGCTGCTAGTCTGGGTTCAAGAGAGAAAAGTATGGTGGTAATGTATGGATTTATCTGAGGTCACCACACAGATCAGATGGGGGAGATTTGAAGCATGGGGTTGGCCTGGTAGAGACCCACAGTAGGAACTTAGCAAGCTGGATGGAGACATTTCAGGAGCTCTAAGCCAGAGTCTCCTCATGATAAAAACAGGTCAGTTATTACCTGCCAGTGCATGGTCAGCCAGGCTAACTCATTTTTAAATATTTCCTGCAAAGGTGTAGGTTAGCCCTTTTCAAGTCCCCTGGGCATTTCCCAAGCTTGTTTTCCCTGATCTCTAAAAAATACAGATAGAAAGAAGCTCTTTGTTCTCTATAGACAGCAAAAAACTTTTTTGTTTCTGAGCCTTACAGCCAGAGATGCGATAATTGTAATTTTACCAAGGACATCTGGGCAGAGAAGTACACTCTTCCCAACTCTTCCCAACTCCTCCCAACTCTCCTCCCAATTCCTTAGCTAGCTGTTAAAAGCCCCCTACTGTCACCGCTCGAGGTCAAACTCCCCTGCCCTGCACGGTGGAAGGAGTTCGTCCTCAGCTAGCTGATAATAAAACCTCTTGCAGTTTGCATCAGGTGTGGTTTTCTCTCGAGTCGTTGGGGTGCTGGCCAGCTCATCCCGGGACTTGAGTGGAGGCCCAGCTTCGGGGGTCTTACAGTTACTCTCTAGAACTTGATGGTAAAAGCTAAAAATACCACACCCTTTAGCCATAAGACATGAATAAATCAGTCTGGTACTGATATTGAGGCTTCATTCCTACTGGCCAACTTTCATGGTGATGGAAGGTGCCTTGTATGTTATCAGTGAAGAAGTTATCCATGGTCTTACTTAGTTGTGAACCCTGTGAGTTATGATAAGAACTGGCCTGGCAACAGTGGCACAAATATGGTAGAAACCAAACACGTTTCTGATTGTGTTTAAAGCCTTCTCTGTAAGACAGAAGTCATTATACTTAGTACTATGAACTGGGCCCCAAACCCATGGGTTACTAGTTCCTAGGGGACAACACAGTTATCCTGCTAAAATTCTGATCTTTATGTCCATAGATGAGTGCATCTCTCATCACTCACTGAGGAAGTTTCATCTAGCACTAGATGGTGAAAGCTGGCTTCTTACTGATTCCAGGGTGCCACTGCCTGATTAGGAGCCAATGACATCTATGTTTCATATATGTAACATGTATGAAAACATGTATGGTCACACACTGCAGTTCTGTGCTTCGGAATCTCTCTTCTCTGTTCAGAGACGTTGTCTGTCATACTCTTTCCAGAATGACAAACTGGGTGCAAAAAACAAATACTGGTTGATTTCCTGTCAGCACATTCCCTGGCCGACTTCCCAAGATTCATTCAAAGATTACATCATATAATCCTCTTCTGGACCAAAGAGTAGCTGTGGTTTGACATTTGTGCTTACCCACTTCTAGAACAGGGAGCTTGGAGTTGTCGTGGCTCCTGCTCTTACTGGTGTGTGACTCTGAGAACTCGTTTCAAGCCCTGTTCATAGCAAGCTCCATATATTAAATGGGGACAACAGAAATACCTGCCTTACAGAGTCGTCATGAGGCTCTGCAAAGGCTCGGAATAGCAGCTGGCATAGAGCGTAAGCATCAGGCATGGCTATCCTGAGTATCTGAGTAAGTGCGCCTGTCTGTACTTGTGTATGGTTGAGCGCTGTGGAGAAAATGTCAGAGGATGTGCAGAAGCTCACCAGCATTAACTACTTAGTGTTAAGTACGGGCAGAAAGCTTAGAACGTGAATAGGGTGGGGGAGCAAATGAGAGGGTGTTCCATAAGGTTGGCTGACAGCTCTCAAACTCCTAAACACGGCATGTGGGATTACTGAGACCCTGTGCGTGTGATGGCTGATCTTGGCTGTCAAATTGGCACACTTGAGAAAAGGGAACCTCAGGTGACCGATTGCTTCCATCTGATTGGTCTGTGGGCATGTCTGTGGAGCATCCTCTTGGTTACTAATTGGTGTAGGAGGGTCCAGTCCACTGTGGGCAGTTCCAGCCCTAGGCAGATGGTCCTAAACTGTGTAAGCAAAGTAGCCCAACATGATCTCGAAGGCAAGTCAGTAAGCAGGATCTCTTCTCCTTTAACGCTACTTTGACTTCCTGCCCTGAGTTCCTGCCCTGACATCCTTCAATGCAAGAGTGTGACCTGGGAGTTGTAAGCTGACTCTTTCCTCCCCAAGTTGCTTTGGGTCATGGTCTTTATTACAGTAACTGAAAGGAGGGCTAGGGCAACTTGCAAGCAGAAAGAAAGTGTGAAATGGGAGGCAACCGTGAGCAGAAATGGAGATGTTTCCTAGTAGAAAATAGAGCTAGATGAAGCCATTGGGTATCTGGTCCACAGTGGAAAGTATGCCAAGATATGTCAGGAAGCCACGGTCCAGGAAGTCTCAGCAGTGGTGACTTCTTGAAGTTTAGAGGCCCCACAAGAGTTTGTTTTCATCTGAGGTGAAATAAACAAGAGGGAACAGGTTTGCATTGTGGGGACAGCAATTCAAGGTTTACCATTTTCTTCTGTCCTGTAGTTTACATTATAATGAAATGGTCACTACCTTTTAGTTGATGTGAAATGACCTGTGTATATTGATGAAAGCCTTGTTTATATGAAGGCAAAGGCACACGCGCGCGCGCGCGCGCGCGCGCACACACACACACACACACACACACACACACACACACAATTGCAGTTGACTAGTGTGTATGTAAAATTACTGCCTTGAGTTACAGAGAATGTCCCAGTGTGAGGCCCAGGCCTGCAGGCACCAGCTCGGCAGGTTGCCTCCCTGTCTCTGTCCAGACAGATGGAGGCAGGAAGGATTAATTTTGATGGTGCCCTCTACATATCTGAGTGATTTCTTCTGATGGCTGACAGTTCTGGGTGCAACCATGTGCAGTTCTGAAATTTTGGCAGGGATTTTGTTTTTGAAGCTTTAAGTAACCAAGCATTTGCAGGAAGGCTCTTTTGTGCCTTGTTTAAATTAAGGTAGAGATTTTTGGAGAGTCATCCAGCCAGAGGGGAGCTTAGAGTTTCAAAGAGTCCCTCCCTAGCAACAACAAACAAAACAATACAAATGCGACCTTCCAATTAATTAGGAGAATAAGCCCTGTGGGTAGCTCTGAATCCACGGTCTTACCGAGCAGGTGCAGGGTGAAACTTTGTCTCCAATATCTCCTTCCAGCCCCACGCACGCACGTACTGCGGAACTGCTGGCTCTGCCCAGAGAACTGGTCAGATAGTGAGTCTAAAACATGCAAATATCCCCAGGAGAAGTTGAGCAAAGACAGCTATTAGACATATGTACTGTGGGGAACAGAAGGTAGAGAAAGGGGATTGTGAATCGGAAGACAGAAGAGGGGACTGCTGCAAGGGCAGGCACTGGCTGGGAAAGAGATTAAGCCTGGAGTCTTGCCAGAGCAGACCATAAAAAGACACCAGGCCTCTGCAGTGACACACAAAGGGGTTTTATCAATCAGTTTCTCTTGGTTTCGAGTGACAGAACACCCAATTCATTCAGACCAGAGGGAAGAGGAGACTCTAATGATTCCTAACTGAAAAGGTTCATGGTAGATTGGGGTTGAGTTTCAGGCACATCTTGATCCAGGGGTCAAAAGACGCTTTCAAACTTGGTTTTCTCTGCATTCAGATCAATGGTTCTTAACCTGTTAGTCATGGCTCCTTTTGGCACAACTCTATCTCCAAAAATATTTATATTACGATTCATAACAGTAGCAACATTACAGTTATGAACTAGCTGCAAAAGTAATTTTACCGTTGGGGGTCAGTACAACCTGAGGAACTGTTTTAAAGGGGTGCAGAGGGGTTGTGGATTTAGCTCAGTGCTAGAGCACTTGCCTAGCAAGTGCAAGGCAAGGTTTGGTCTTCAGCTCTGAATAAAAGGGGGTGGTGGTGTTGCAGCATAGGAAGGTTGAGAACCCCTAGATCAGATGAACTTTTCTCTCTTTGGGGTCTTGTCTTAGTCGGGGTTTCTATTCCTGCACAAAACATCATGACCAAGAAGCAAATTGGGGAGGCAAGGGTTTGTTCAGCTTACACTTTCCACATTGCTGTTCATCACTGAAGGAAGTCAGGACTGGAACTCAAGCAGGTCAGGAAGCAGGAGCTGATGCAGAGGCCATGGAGGGATGTTCCTTACTGGATTGCTTTCCTTGGCTTTCTCTGCTTGCTTTCTTATAGAACCCAGGACAACCAGCCCAGGGATGGCACCACCCACAATGGACCCTCCCACCCTTGATAATTAGTTGAGAAAATGCCTTACAGCTGGATCTCACGGAGGGATTTCCTCAAGGGAGGCTCCTTTCTCTGTGATAACTCAAACTTTTGTTGAGTTGACACATAAAACCAGCCAGTACAGGTCCCTTTCAACAGGACACCCCATCCTGTCTCTTTCCATGCTCACTGTAGACATTTCTTCTTTGCCCCAGATGCTGCAAACATAAACATGTGACAGAAGTTCTGACTGACCGTGGGCTGCAGGGGTGGCCTCCTGAGGCAGCAGTGGGCGGAGGTGGGATGACATTGGATGGGATGGGGTGAGTCAGCTCCATGGGTAACAGTTTTTTAAGGAAGTAGGCTCTGTGTTTGGAGACGAGATAAAGTCAGATGATAGAGATGCGGCCAGCTTCTGTCCTCCATAGCTTTGATCAAGATCAGCACAGAGTGGACTGTGAACCAAAGCTTCTGGGTCCTAAGCAGGTCTAAAGAACTTTGATAGAGAAGGAGTTCACACCAGATAGATGAAGTGGGGTTGTGGCACATGCATAAATGACCAGTTTTGTGACATCTGGTTATATAACAGAAATATGTGCATGTGTGTGTATGTGTGCATGTATATATGCATGTATGTGTGATAACAGAAATATGTGCCTGTGCATGTGTGTATGTATGTGTGCATGCATTATGTATGTATGTGTGTATGTATATATGCATGCATGAGTATATGCATGTATGTGTGATAACAGAAATGTGTGCCTGTGCATGTGTGTATGTATGTGTGCATGAATTATGCATGTATGTGAATATGTGTATGTATGTATATGTATGTGTGCATGTGTGTATGCATGTATGTGTATATGCATGTATGTGTGTGCATGCATGTATATATGTGTATGTGAATGTATGCGTGTATGCATGTATGTATGTATGTGCATGTATGTGTGTATGTATGTGTGTATGCATGTATGTGTGTGTATGCATGTATGTGTATCTCTGTATAACTATACAGAGATGCCTCAAGCTGGGCAGCTGAGTAGTGAGAGTGCATATCACAGTTTTCCTGTTTACCTTTAGTCCAGTGTTCAATGCTTTACTAGAAATACTCAACCCTCATGGCATTGGCTTTGTGTGAGTGTGAGGTGGGGTGAGTCCAGATCAACCCACTGTTAGCTGAAACCGTTTAAGCTGGAACTGCGTCCTGGTGAGCCTGGTGGCACATGCCTGTAGTAGCAGTGCTTTGGCAGCTGAGGTAGAAGAAGCGTGAGTTTGTAGTCAGCTTGAGCTGCACAGCTAGACCGTGTCAGAAAGTGGGGGTGGGATGGGGAGCCAGAGAGACTGGCAGAGAGTTATAGCGACAGAGAGATGTTGTAGTTAATATTATTGTCCATTGGGGGTTTCTACCCTGCTTTAGATCATTTAGTTCCCAGATAAAAGACACACAACTTTTATATTTATAATAGTCTTGACAGCACTAGAGCTGGGCAGATGTCTACTCTCTAAGCTATTTTGTCCACTTCCCTGCCAATAACCAGAAGGTGTGACTTGTCATGTTCCTCCTGGACCGCTCTTACTTATACTGGTCAGCCCTTGTGGCCAGTTCTCAAAACCCCTCACTCCATGGTGTCTTCTCCTCTTTTCCTCACCCCTCTCCTCACCCTCGGTTCCCTGCTTCAGACCACAAGCCCCAGGAATTGAAGCCCAACCTACCTCTCTTCTGCCCAGCCATAGGCTGGAGACATCTTTACTCAACCAATAGTTTTAAATTAAGGAGCAAGGTTACAGAGCATCACTTGGTATATGTGAGGATGTCCTCATCCTTGAGGCAACCAGGTTTTAGGGGCCAGTATTTAGCATTACAATACACAACAGCAGACCAAACCTCAATATAGAGAGACACTCACACAGACTGAATTGAGAAAGAGACATGCCTGGCTCACAGAGTGGAGCAGCCTAGCCTGGCCTACTTTAAGCGAGCAAGAAGAGTACATGTGAGTGAGAGACAGACTCAGACAGAGAGAGGGAGGAGCTGCCACAGATTTCTTTCTCATTGCTAAGACTTTGGGCAGGTTTGGACCACCTGTAGTTCACTATAGATGCAACTGAATTACTGGAGATTGAGCTCTCAGTCCAGGCTAGTCCTTTAGCACTCTAGAAGCATGTGTGTGTGTGTATGTGTATGTATGTTTGTGTATGTGGTGTGTGTATGTAGTGTGTGTTTGTGTTTGTGTGTGTGTGTGTGTGTGTGTGTGTGTGAGAGAGAGAGAGAGAGAGAGAGAGAGAGAGAGAGAGAGAGAGAGAGAGAGAGATGTGTAGGTGCATATATGCATCTATATATTGGGGGCAAGTGGACCATGCCATCAGACAGAATTTTAAGGGTGAGTGAGCCCAAACCCTGTGAATCTCAGAATTGAGAATGGTAGGAGTGGGACTCTAGAACACATAACCATGACACCCCACTGAGAGGGCCATGACAATCAGTCACATAGAGAAAACACCTGGAGTCCTTCCCCATGCAAATAGAGCATCTACCCCAGGATTCCGCCCTACTCCTCAATGTTTACATAGTCTCTATTCACATGAAATAAAGCACAGACGTTATTTCATGGATAATCATCTGAGACCGACTGCTTTATTGAACTGTTACACTTTGGGGAAGAGTTTTCTCTCCCAAAGCATTTCTCACTAGACCTTGGGCCCACCTGGCAGGCTGGGCTCATGCCCCTGCCTCCCTTGCTGCTACCACCACTGCCCACTGCCGTGCACCACCCTGCCACGGGCATTGGTGATGCCACAATAATGGGTGAGAGCCAGGACTCCAGCTATCTGCTCTGAGCAGGCTTCCCTTCTGAGAGCTCTAACACTTTAGCCATTTCTAGCTGGACCAGAAACTTGAGGAAACTATTTGTACCGGTTCCTCAGAGGACGACAAAGTATGTGCATTCATATGTGTATATGTGCTTGTGTGTGTGTGTGTGTGTGTATGTGTGTGTTTGCATCCATATGTGCATGCTTATATATGTACATACATAGGTGGGTGTGCTGTATGTCTCCATGCATGTGCCTGTGGACACTGGAGATCAAGGCCAGCTATCCTTCTCTTTGATTCCAATCTTTGCTTTATTTATTCTGAAGCTCACCACTTGGTTTTGTCTGGACTCACAGGTTAGACAGTGTCCAGGATCTGCCTGTCTTCCATCTCCTATGGAGTTGTCATTGCAGACACGTGCCATGAGGCCTGGCTTCTGTGTTCGTGTTGAGTACGGGAATCAAGGCCCTCAGCCTGCATATGAGTACTTTGCACACTGATCCAATCCCTGAGCCTCAGTTTTTAAGCAATCCTCATATAAACTAACTGGAAGTGTACTTGGTGGTAGAGTACTTGCATGGCATGTGCAGGCCCTGGATCTGCTGCACAATGCAAAACTGGTGGTAAGAGATTGAAACAATAGCAAAAACCTGACCCAAACAAGGGATGTGTAGAGTCCAACCAAAACCAAGGACATACATAGGATCCAACCAAAACTAAGGGACATGCATAGAGTCCAACCCAAATCAAGTGATCCAGAGAATCCAACCAAACCAAGGGATGCACAGAATCCAACCAAACCAAGGGATGCACAGAATCCAACCCAAGCCAAGGGAATGCATAGAGTCCAACCCAAGACAAGGACATGCATAGAGTCTAACCCAAACCAGGAGATTCATAGAGTCCAACCCCAACCAAAGGATTCACTGAGTCCATTCCAAACCAAAGTCATGCATGGGGTCCAACACTAGGAGGCAGAGAAGGGGGCTTCAGACATTGTGAAGAACCTCCTTGTTAGAGCTCAGAAGTAGTTTCTGACATCCAAAGACCTGTGCTATGCTCCCCATCACTGGTCATCTCCTTTCTGGTCTAAGTTCCCCTACTGGGTTCCTACACGTCCCCTGACTGTGGAGGTTTGAGGACACACGGAGAAGAATCTGCTCTCACACGTCCTGTTGAGACTTTGGTCCCTTGATTACTTCCTTTCATGCCCCCCAACCCCCAAAGCCGTGTCCTCTCCCTTGACAGGGAGGGCTGTGGCATGTGTACAACTGTTCAGCTGCATCATTTTCAGTTGACACTAGTCCTGTGGGAATGGGCTGAGAAGGCCACCTTTGTTGAAAAGTCATTAAAGAAATATGATCCTGAATACAGAGTGGTCACAATATGTTGCAAAGGCTGTCTTGTGAAAGTGACAGGTGGCAATGGGCAAAGCCCAAGAACACATGTCAGATCCTTGTCCATCCTGGATTCCCAGTTTTCCCACAACAAGCTTGGTATTTGACCACAGGCAGCCCCAGAGTCTAGATTTGTTCAACTCTGAAGGGTCCTCAGTTTGTCTGACAATGGTCTTCAGGGGCCCACAGTGGTCTGAAAACAGCTTTCTCTGCCTAGATGAGAGCTAAAAGCAGATTCAAGCTCCTGAGTGGGGTTTTCCTTTTCCTCGGCCGTGTGTGTCTGTCAGTGGATGGAGATACTCTGCCTAGAGACTGCCAAGGAGACCCAGGGTCAAGGGCCGGACTTCTCAGAACCCAGGGAAGCCTTGAGGTTAATGATCCTTAAGATGGGCTGCTGAGCAAGGCTGCAGAAGTGAATGGGCGGAGTGGGCCTTGAGTGTGTTCTCAGATCTCTCTTTGCCTGCCATCCCCGAGGAAACTGAAGAGTGGTGTGTGGCAAACAGACTTTAAGTAGTTTGCTGTTATTCTTCAGCCCGACGTTTCAATGAAAGGGCTGAATGATAAATTACCACGGGATGAGGTCAGATCTTCACAGCAGAACGATTCACAGCCGAAAAACTCAACTAAACTAAAATAGCTAATGGCACCCCTCCTCAGGTCTCCTCGTGCCAGCTGTTTCTGCTGCTCCTCTTTGTCTGCCGCGCCCGGGTGTGCTCTTTAGTCAAATGACTCCACAGACTGCCACAGACTGCTGTGTTGTATTTCCTGTGGATCTTTTTTTTTTTTTTTTTTTTTTTTTTTTTTCAGGCACGAGTATCAGTTACCCAAGTGTCCAATGGCTCCGATGGAGATTTAGGGAGTTTGTGCCACAGGGTCGTCAGGGAAATCTGAGGTCAGAGGCAACAGTCAACGGCTTGGGTTTCCTGGTAGGCAGAGCCCGCAGTAGATCGCGGTGCATGGGATATTTGTTACAGAGTGACCCCGAGCGCGGAGAAGCTGCGAGGAAGAACGTAATTGTTTCTACAGAGGCTTTGGGGATAAAAGGGTATTCCAGGTTCCAAATGGCTGAGATGGAGTGATCACTGGCTGTGGCTGTCTCAGGAAGGGCCTAGCCTGGGAGAAGATGGCCTCTGTAGCCCGGTCAACCTGGAAAGCATCCTCTGCTTATGCTGATAATTACCCCATTAGCGATTGGAGTGGGGCGGCTTGAATGAGAATATGCTCCAGGGGTTCAGATGCTGAAGAAGGAGGTAATCTTGGTGCTGGTGTAAGTGTTGGTTGGGTAGCTTTAGGTGTGGCCTTGCTGGAGGAAGCTTGTCACTAGAGGCCTGCTTTGAGAATCTAAAGACTCATGCTATTCCCAATTTGCTCTGTTTCCTGCTTCTGGTTTGAGATGTGAGCTCTCATCTGTTCCTGCCATCATGGCTGCCGCCTGCTGCTGTGATTCCCTGCTGGAACCATAAAGCCAGATACATTGTTTCTTTTGTGAGTTACCTCAATAAGCGATATGAAAGTAACTAACACACCAGGACATGCAGTCTGTCAGCAGAGACACCTGGCTAATTGTCTTTGTATGTGCCATAGTTGGTGTTTTATGGGTCAGTAACACACTCCTTCAAGAAGTGCTTCGTGACCTTGTATCACTGCCCAGTGTGGTACACCCCTCCTGTTCTTCTCTTCCTTAGCTTGTAATCATAGTCAGTCTTCATCCTTCCAAGGGTGAAGACTTCAGCTTCTAGCAAAGAGAACACAGGATGCTCACCCCTATATCAGTGTTTGGCAGTCTTACACACCTGGGAGCTGGTTTGAGCACCAAAGCAAACATCTACGATCGTTCTTGTGGCCCTGGCAGCATGCACAGCACTGGTGCCTCCCTGTGATAAAGACCCTCCACCCATTCTGTGTGTTTTAGCCTCCTCCAAAGAGAATGATTGGAAATAAGGTGAATCACACAGGGGCCACATCGTGACCTCTGAAGCCCGGCTAGCCCTTCTCCCTGGAGGCAGGCCCCATGCCTTTCAGGAGTCTTTTGAAGAACTGTTGCTTCCATTGCTTTGTTCCTAGGCTTGGCCCTTATTGGGGTGGAGGGTGTCTACTCATTAAGAGGCCATGTGGTTGAACTCAATACCACGCACTATTTTTCTAAGGCACATGAGGAAACATCTGTACTACCAGGACTTGTGGGTCTGTGGGAATAGTCTCCAGGCAGAGTGACTTTGGCCATGGCTGTGGCAAGGATGGGAGATGGCAGCTGCATTGTATTTGCTAAGGGTTAGTTGGAATTCATTGGAAATCAGATCTGATGGGGGTCTTGGTTCTGATGACCACACCAACTCCACCTGATCAGATTTCCTGTTGGTCTGGCTGGTTGCTAAGCCCCTTGTTCTGCCGATCCCCTCAGACCAAATCGAGGGGGGATGTTTCATGGCTAATCCTTGAACATTAACCAGCTGGGTGCATAAAGGCCTTTCCATTGAGTGTTTGCAGTGGGATTTTGGATGGTTCTGAGGCGATTTGTAAGGAGTCGGGAAGAGCTTGCTTATGACTTAAATACAGAGAAACCTCCAAGAATCTTTCCAAGTTTCCCAAGGAAAACACAATCTCAGTTTATCTTCTCATGGTTGTAGTGGATATTTTCCTTGAAGAGTCATCAATGTCACTGTTGGTCACCTTACAGGGACAAAGAATGTATGGGAAGGAAGACTGTTCTCCAGTTGGTTGGAACAGACTTTAATTGCTGCTTCTAGGGTTCTCTGGCTTTTCTGTTGTCTTAACCACCATGCAGTGTGAGTTAAATACAAAGCTGTAATTAAATCTGAACCCTCTTTTGAGGGAAAATTTGGGCAACTCTTCGTATAAACAGAGGCAGGAGGTGCTGGGGTGCAGAGGGCTGTGGGCTGTGAGCAGGCCTGGGCTGTTTTCCTTTCCACTGAAAGCTGTTAGGAATGCTTGGTCTTTTATTCAGGGGGTGATTAAGGTGTCTGTATGTGTGCATGTGTGCATGTATGTGTGTGTACGTGTGCCTGTGTATACATGTGTACGTGTGTGTGCACATTTATGTGTGTGTGAATGTGTGTATGTGTGCACGTGTATGTGTGTATGTGCATGTGTGCATGTAGTGTGTGTTTGTGCATGTGTGTATGCATGTATGTGTTCATGCACATGTAGGTAGTTCTCAGTTTCAGAAAAGCACTGATTGAAATGAAATGTATTTTTAATTAGAATGGTATTTTACAGTAAGGGGGGAATTTTGTGTATGTATATGTTTACTTCAAGAGGTTATTTAAAATAAAAACTATATTTATTTTATTTAATGTGTATGAGTGTTTTGTAGGTGTATGAATGTATGTATGTTGTGTATATGCCTGGATGCCTGTTTGTATGTGTGTATATATGTGCATCTATGCATGTGTACCTCTTGCAGGCCTAGCCTTCTCTGTTATTAATATTCTTCATTAAAACAATGCACTGCTACCTCCTACCATACGTTGTCATGTCATCGCTGCTGAAGGTAGGGTTCACCTTTGATCAGATATGTCTTATAGGCTTTGTAACTGTCTGATGCTCCAACATGTCACTATTGTGTTACTATAGAGGGAGGAATCCTCTCTGCCCTGGCCACCCCTCCATCCTTCTCATCTACTGAGCTGTGTACTGTTCTGTACTTTTGCCTTGTCTCGATTGTTCTAGAGTGCGGTCCTGAAGAATGCCAACTCTTCCCAGTGTGCCCAGTATAAGTGGCACGTGAGCATCCTCCACTTCTTTTCATGGCTTGATAGTTCATTGGGATATCTGGTCTGTTAAATTACTTTCCTACTGACCATACCCTAAATCTCCCAGAAATAATGAGCTGGCACCAGTTGCTTGGGAATGACAAACAGCGTGGATGTGGCACCAAGCATCATGCTTCCAGGTTGCTCACACCCTCAAGCTCTGTGCCCGAGACAGCATCTACCCGGAGGCTTCCATTTCTACAAGGCCATGAGAGCTGTTGATGTGAGTGCCTCAGCCAGCCAGAGAGTTTGAAGTACTTCCAGAAACTTTGGTGGTGGCTGTGGAGGCAGTTTGGTGGCATTGACCATTTTGGTTGAGGTGGAAACTTCAGTGGTCGTGGTGGCTTTGGTGGTAGCTGTGGTGGTAGATATGGTGGTGAGGGGATGGCTACAGTGGATTTGGTAATGATGGAAGCAAGTTTGGAGGTGGTGCAAGCTATGGTGACTTTGGCAATTGCAACAAGCAGTCTTCAAGCTTTGGACGGATGAAGGGAGGAAACTTTGGAGGCAGGAGCTCTGGCCCTTATGGTGGAAGCGGACAGTACTTTGCTAAACCACGGAACCAAGGTGGCTATGGGGGTTCCGGCAGTAGCTAGACCCTTTTCACTTAGGCTGTGGATTTCTAAATGTAGTAGTCTGATCACAATGCTGAAAAGATGTGTCTTTCTTTCTTTCTTTCTTTATTTATATTTTATTAAAAATGTGCTGTGTAAAGTTAGTAAACTTCATCTTGGTAAACTTCCCTAACAGTGTGATGATGGAATTCCTTCAGGGTGGTGCCAAGTTCCATTTGGAATTTATTTATGGTTGCTTGAGTGGAGAAGCCATTGTCTTCAAAAATCTTGGTGCAGTTACATTGTCAGTTACTGTAGTAACTTTAAAGAGTTTCACCATTAAAAGGGTCATGGAAGCAAAGTTAAAATTTGGTTATAAAATGGTTCTTGGCATACCCTCTGTAACATCAAAATTGAATAATGATATCAAACAAAAATGACAGATGGGAATGCAATTTGTATATCATCTATTTTCATGTGTAGTCAGTAAACAATTTAACTCTTAAAAAGAGGCCTGGAAGGAAGGGCTGCACTATCAGAGTCTAGCTCTCAGTGGTCATGTGATACAACTGTCTAAAGCACTCAGGCTTAACTTCGTTAAACTGGACACAGGTGTGAAAAGCTAAGGCAGGCTTGTGAAGGAATGTTTCACTAAAGCAGACACAGGAGAGAGGATGTTCTGCTAAAGCAAACAGGTGAAAGGGCACGTGATAAAAGATTCTTTACTAATGACATGCCTCTATGAGTTCACCTTACATTGTGTAGTTGAGCTGCATTTGTGGGGATGCCATAGAGAGAAATGCACCAAAAAACTTCTGGAGGTGTGCTGCAGTTCGTTGCTGCTTCCAAGGATACAGGCTGATTGGATGCATGCGCTGAGGCAAGAACTGTGCCGAGACAAGGCATGTGGAGGATATTTGATGTTTGGAGAGTATAAATAGGACTTCACGGAGTGAGTGATGGAGACAGAGTTAGGCTTGCTTATAGAGCTAGCTGTGTAACACTTGTGGGTCTCACATCTTCGCTGATCTTTGCTTTCCTGAGAGAGGCACAGCAGAGAATTTCTGGTGTCCCTCCAGGTCCCTCCTGCTGACTTGAGCTGAGGCTGAGGCCTGGCTGTCTGTGCTAGGTCATGTCACCACTGTTGCTAACCCAAGTCTACCGAACTGGACTCCTGGTGTATACATGAGGTGTTTGCATCCATTAGGATGGAGCTGCTGCTGCCTGCTAACCTGTGAACTGAACTGCCGATTTCCAGACAACACCGAAGGGAGTTGGTCCAAAGAACCTTTCTAATCAGGTCCACTCCCCACACCCCACCCCCGTTTCCTTTCTTTTCCACTACCTCTGGTGTGTGGTGGGTTATAAGGAAAGTTAAAGTGTTTAAGAACCATTATTAAAAATAAAATTAAAAAAATTAAAGTTATAGAAGACTATTGGAGCTAGGGTGCTAAGCTAGTATAACTCCAAAACTGTTATAATCCATTTTTTTTTAACAATGCCTGAGCCTCGGTGATTGATAAAGAAAATAACTAGTTCTATAGGTTGGGAAAAGCAAGAGCGATAGTGTCAGTACCCATCCGGCATCTGCTGAGGGTGCTGCAAAAGAGCTAGCGTTGATCCCCCACCAATTTTTTAGTGTGTGCACGTGTGTGCATGTGTGCACGTATCAATCCCGTGGGTGTAATCTTCAACCTCACCTGTCATAGCATCTACAAAAGCAGAAAAAGTCACCTCTTCAAGCCTGTATCAATAGTTGGTAGTAATCCCTCAGGTATCACCTGTGGAGTGGTGTAGTGCCTCTTGTTTAGGGCAGATATTTAAAATGTCTTGAACCTCAGACCAACAGACTATGGCCAATCTGGCTCCAGATGATGGCCCTCAACCCCGCCATCCCCCCGCCATCCCCTCTGAGAAGACACTTCTCTTGTGAAACTTCTTGAAAGCATTTAAGAACGCAGTATCCCCACACCACACACACACACACACACACACACACACACACACACACACACACGTCTGTCGAGCTCACCTTCCTTAATTACCTCACAGTATGACAGGGGAGATATATTTAAACCACTACGTGTCCCAATATGTACATACCCACACATGGTGTGAGTCGTCTCACCCAGTGGTATAAAATATTGGGCTCAGTGTTTCCTCCAAACAGTTTGTTCCACGTCTGGCTGCCGCTGCTGCTGCTGCCTGAAGCCACCTCCTGTTTACAGCCTGCGATGGAACGCAAGCCAGAGTCTAGACTAGTCTTAGCAGTTCAAAAACCATTTGCAATGTTTTTCTGTTTTTCCAGACTCTGGTTTTGAGCCTTTTTCTCCTAATTATCTCAGTCTGCGAGAGACAGCTACAAATGACCCAGGAAGCCTGTTGTCCGTCTGTCCATTCATCTGCAGATGTAAAACAGGAGAGACGTTTGTTTATTTGTTCTTCATTCATCTCTTTCCATTTTCCTATATTTTTCCATCAGCATCTGGTCTGCTCAGGGAAGAGTTCATGGTTCATGAGGTGAACATGTTCCCCACTTTACTCATAGCGTCCTTTTCTCTGCCCTGTACCCCCCTTGCTGTGACTTGTGTGTGTGCCCACCTTGCCTCTAAGTGTTGCTTTGGGCAACCTATTTATTTGTTTGTTTGTGTATATGAACATGTATCACTAGATGGATGGCCAGGATCTTGTCAGCTCTTCTCTCTGTAGCTCCTGATTTCAACTCCAGCATTCTGTACCCCTCCTCACGGCTCCCACACAGGAAACACCCACCCTCTGTAATAGTCTCCATACTCACGGGTTGACACACATCCCCCTGATCACAAACGTGTGGTGGGAGGGGTTTCTATCTCCAGGAAAGGCACAGGATTTAAAGCTGTGTTGGTTTAGAAGGGACCAGGGTCCTGCATGATAAGCGGTTCCTCTGTGTGAGTGGTAAGCCTTTCTGAACCCTGGTTTCTTTGCCTGTGAACTGGCATTGATAATCACGGTCATTCCTGACTGTCATGGTGAGCATAGTGCCCACAGGTCAACTTCATTCCCAAATGTGAACTATGTGCATATGATGGTCTAGATGGCTGTGAGACTTTCAGAAAAGCTTACCCTTGAGATTTTTCTCTTTTATGGGAAGCATAAAAGTCATTACCAAGCCAGCCACAAGTGTATTTCTTATAGTTCAGTACCGTGAGAAGCAAAGCCACATGCTAGCAGAAACAAGTTACTGAAATATACACAAGACATTTGTTCTCACCCAAAACTTCCCTATTCCTTCCACGAAGGTCAATAGAATCTCCAGCCCCTTGTCTTGAGCCCCCCGTGCACCTCTTCTTATCCTTCCATGTCTCAGTAGGCAGGGAAGTCTGCCAACAGACCCTGACCTGCCTTGACTCTGCCTAGCAGGCAGACTTTTCTTTCTTTTGCTTTGGCTCCCCACAGCCTACAAAAGGTGAAAGACCCACCCTAAATCTAGATTATGTGAGGACAGAAGAGCACCCTAAATCTGGGCCACATCTTCTGGTGGCAGCTCACATCAATGCACACAAAAGGAAGTGTTTACTTTTTGCCTGCTTGCTCTCACTCTTGTTGGCAAGTTCATCTAACATGCTGCTGAGGTACCCCTTCCCTGGCATTAGAACCCGCTTCTTTGGGATTCTGATGTATACTAAAGTTCAGCTGAGACACACAGCAATTATTTAGAAAGAGTAGGGATAGAAAATGAGAGCAAATCCCAAAAAGAATAAAAAAAAAAAAACAAATCAATACGGAAGTCCTTATTTATAATTTTTACATGTCTGTAATGATTTGGAT